>NC_091835.1:33042371-34292371 GCF_037783145.1 Equus przewalskii | reverse complement strand
ATCTTTATCTTGATTACTGAGTTTTGGGGATCCCCTTTAATTTCGCGCCCAAGTCCTGGCCTGTGTTCTAGTCCCGGGTGCTGCACTGCCCTTGTGCCTTTAGATGGTGTCCTAATACACTTATCTTCCAATTACCCAATGTGACTGTATCTCTGCTTGGTACTGGAGACCTGACTAATGCAACAAGGTCAAGGAACTTACTTAAGGCCACACAGTTAGCAGGTAGCAAACCCGGGTTCACATCCGATTCTCTCTGCCTCCAGAGTTCTTGCCCACGCTCTGTGCTGTGTGGCTGCCCTCATGAGAACAAGGCCTTGAAAACTCGAGACTTCCAGGAGCCGGCTAGCCTCCTGAGGGCCTGTGCTTTCTCCTCCCTTCTGGAAGGGCAGGGCTTTACCAGCTGCCACCTGGCTGGGGACACTGCTGGCTGGTCCCCCCCGCAAGCAGAAGGGTGGCAGGGCCCAGCCCCACCTGGGAGTCCCCACGCCACGGGCAGGCAGGCTTCAGGAGAGGCTGTGAGGCTGGATTTTTCTTTTTGTTTTCCAAATCATCCTGTAATTGAAAATGACCCCATGCAGCTGTCAGCCTGGAAGCCTCGGGTGTCTGCACCCCAGCCTGTGCCAATTTCAGAGATCCTCGTTTTGATGACATCAGGCACGCACGCCCAGGAAGACATTAACAACTGTTCATTTGCACCTGACAAGAAGGCACTAGGGAGTGCAGCCTTGGGGTTCCTGAAGGCTGGCAGTGCTCCTAGCAGCCCACGTGCACAGTGCCTGTGCACAGACAGAAGCAGTCCAGCCTGCCTGCCTAGGCGAAGGGACAGCGGGACAGAGGAGGCGCCCAGGAAGGGGCGTGCTCTCCTGGTTGCAGGAGCTGAGACCATGAGGTGCAGCGGTTTTGCCTCCAAAGTGGTCCACAGAATGCCTTTCTCAGACCCCAATTGCTGGATAGCATTTGCCTCCTAAAGGTTGACCCTCTTGTTGAGACAGCACAGACTGAGGCTGCCTCACTGTGTCTGGGCTTCCGTTTCCTCATTGGTAAAATGGGAGTAACTGTACTACCTCATAGGTTGGGAGGGGGGAAGGTGTGACCTAAAGAAGGAAAAGCAAATGCTTTTTTTTAATCTACAGAAGCAATGGGACTGAATTCACACCTGAATTCCAAGAGTCACGTTTGAGCTATACTATAGACTTCCTCATTCTCTTAATGATCATTCTACAAAGAAATTTAGAAACATTAGGAGAACTAATGTGAACATTTAGGCATTTATTCCACAAACATCTATTATGCGGTTGGGAAGAGCATGGTACTGTTCAAGGTGCTAGATACATGGTGGCACACAGATAGCTGGGACCTCTGCACTCAGGCAGCTCATATGCAGCAAGTCAGTAAATAAAAACATAACGTACGGTAGTGGTGAGCAGGGTAAAGGGATAGAGAGTAGAAGACATTGTGGAAGAGGAGTGGAGTAGAGGTGACGGTAGTTATGTTAGCTCTGGTGGTCAAGGAAGTTCTTTCAAGATGTAGAATTTGAGTAGAGACCAAAATGTCATGAAAAGTGATCCATGAGAAGATCTGGATTGGGAGGGTCACAGGCAGAGGGAACAGCAAGTGCAAAGGCCCTGAGCTGAGAATGTTTGGCAGATCTTAGGAAAAGCAATACCACCCATGCGGCTAAAGCAGGATTGGCAAGGTGGAGAGGTGATCAGGGCCGGGTCACCTGGGGCCTGGGAGGCTCTGATGAGAAGTTTGGAGTTTATTGTAAGCAGGTTGGGAAGCTATTAGCAGGTTTTGAGCTGATGATTAACATAATCAGATTTATGTTTAAACAGGATCTTTCTGTCTGCCGATTAGAGAGGTATGCAGGGGAGAAGGATGGAAGCAGGAAGATCAGCTTATGAGATTTTTGCTAAAATCCAGGTGAGAGGTGTGGATGACTTGTACGAGGATGGTGGTAATGGAGGTGGTAAGAATTGGGTGAATTCTGTATATATTGTGAGGGTAGAGTTACAACATTTATAATGGATAAGCTATAGCATAAAAGAAAAATAGGTGTTATATAAATATGTATAGTTTTGTTTTCTTTTTCTGTGATGCCTCTCTATTTCTGGCCTGAGCAATGAAGTGGACAGAGGGATCGTTTACAGAGGTGGGTAAGACTGTGGGAGACGCGTTCCGGGAGAGAGCTGGAAAGCAAGGGTCCACCTTTGAATACGAATCATCTTTGCAAAGAGAAATGAGGTTTGAGTAAAATTTGAAGAACTATACCTTCATAAATAATATAAGTATCTTTCTAATTGATCTTTCTAATTGTTGATCATTGATTAATCTGGCTTTATCTCTAGACTTTTAGAAGAAATAACTAAACTTGAACCTAGTGATTTGTTAGATTTGTTAGCGTATGCTACCAGTGGTTTTCAGCACCCTTGGGGTTATAAACTAGTAAATTCCTTGAGGGCATGGGCTCTGTCTTCCTCTCCTTTGTCATCTTTAGGGCTTAGCCCAGTGCCTCCCTGCTTTACAATAGACTTCTAACAGACGCTAATTGAATACATGAGGGAAATGAATGCTTGCACCAGAGAACAGGGTTGATTCTTAGCAACACTGTGGGTATAAACGTGTGTGAGGGCCCCTATGTCCTGGGCCTGCTTATTGCAGTGACCTCACCGAGGCCTCTGTGGAGTCCTCTGCCAGATCTGCATCCCACAGGGGTCCCTTCCCAACCATTAGAGTGATGGTTCCTGCATCGATTTCCGCTTCACCTGATGGCTCATGCCTCTGAGACTGAGGTAGGGGGTGTGTTCATCCACATGATGTGTATGGTCTGTCTCGTAATTCAAAAGACTAATTTTTTGGGCTACAACTTCAGATACCATGGCTGGCCCAAGTCACTGATACTTTATGCCATCCAATTTTTCAGAGACCTTGAAAAATAAAATTATATCATATAGACAGTCGTCTGTATGCCTTTATATGTAAAGTTGAATTTACAGGAGGGAAATTGCACTTGTAGGAAATAAGTTAGGCAGTGCAGAGGCAGAAAGGACAGGCCACGGGCAAGGATGCTCCAGGGCACAGAATAAGGGAGGGCTGGGACACCATGGGGGAAGATCTGGGGAGTTTCGTTTCATCAATCAGTTGTTGCTGCATAACAAACCAGCCTGAAACAGCCATTTATCATCACTCACAAGGCCGCCAGTCAGCTGCTCGGTTGGCTGATCTTGACCAGGTTTGGCTGGCAGTTCTGGTCTTGGCTGGGGCTCATTCATGTGTCTGGTGTCAGTTGACTATCCGCTAATCTAGAGTGGCCTTGGCTGGGCTGGCTGGCACTCCTCCATGAGTCCCATCCTCCAACAGGCTAGCCGAGGCCTACCTTCGTGGCAGTCACAGGTGTCCAAGGAGGAGCAAGGACTTGTGCAAGCCCTCCTGAAACCTGGGCTCCAAATTTACCCATTGATACTTCTAGTACATTCTTTTGGCCAATTTTAAGGATGGGCTCTACTTCTTGGTGGGAGGAGTGTGAACTCACACTGCAGGGGTCTCAGATACAGGATGGGGTGAAGAACTGGGGCCATTTTTGCAGTCAATCCAGCCTGGGGAGCAACTCTGCTTTTCTCCTCTTGTCAAATAGGGTCCTCGAGATGCGTTGTAGTGGCATATTCCAAGGGAAGGACAGCCCCAGGGTGCAAGCAGGCGCCCATGGGTGTACCAGAGGGCCCCAGGAAGGAGGCCTTCTGCTTCCTGTAATTTCCAGGGATGCTAGGGCATGAGGCTTCTCTTTGGGGGAGCAGCCCTCTTTGTGGATGTTACCTGGGCGTGGGCATCAGAAGCTCACAGCTTTCCAGATGGACCCTGGATAGACCTCAGCCAGCTGCTTCTCCTCCCTTTATAAAAAACTGAGTTCCAGAGAACGAAGTGCCTTGATCAAGGTCACACAGCTCCTGTTGACTGCAGGAGAAGCTAGAGATATCTGAAGGGATAGGAAGTGTTTTCTTTTTGACTTTTAAATGGTGAAATGACAACCTGTTCCAAACTGGGGGAGGAAGCCAGACTCATGAGGTTGTAGGAAACCATTTTAGAAATAGAGAGGGATTTCAGGACCAGAAATGGTACAGACGTGATTTACAAAGGGAGAGAAAACTGAGGTCAAGGGTGTTGGGAGGCCAACCCTGGGTGTCCAAGCTGCCTGGCAGGAACCACAATGGGATCTGAGCTCAAGGAGCTTGTTTGTTAAAGCAGATTATCCTTGAAGAAAAAAAAAAATTGGCATTGTTTTTCTTTCCTGATTGAGATCCCTCTCCTTAATCACTCCACCACGTTCTATTTCTCCATTCCTTCATCAAAGAAAATGCACAAGCTAGATCTTGCATATCATTCATTTATTCAGCATAATAAAAAGTATTTATTGAACTGCTCTATGCTGGGTCCTGTTACAGGTGCTGGGAATAATGCAGCACCAAGAACGGACCGGTCCCTGCTCTCAAGGTGTTTGCGTTCTCGCGAGCACAGAAATGTCAGGCGGAGAGGACAAAGCAGGACCGCGACAGAGTGCCCGCTTTACACTGCGGTCCTGGAAGCATCCGCAGGGAGGTGGCCTTCAAAGTTGCATTCTGAGAGACAAGAAGGAGACGGCCAAGTGGAAATTCCAGGCAGACAGACCAGCCAGAGCAAGAGGCTCCGTAAGCAAGTCGAGCAAGGAAGGTCCTGTCTGCAGCACGGCCTAACCTGTCACCTCTAACATGTCGCAGATTTTGCTCTCCAAACAAAGAGTTTTTTTTTTTTTTTTGAAAACTCGTTCCTATTTGAAAACAGACTCTGTCCGAGTTGGCTCAGAGACCATTTGCTGGGCTGGTGGAGGAATGAACACACGGCCCTTGTGTCTTGATGGACTTGAGCGCAGCCAGCGCCCTGGTGTGTGCGGCAAGAAAGGCTGGAGCCCTGGAACCGCATCCAATTTCCCCCCAACCGCAGTAACAAGATCTCAGATACTCGACAATCGGGCCCTCTCCCCGCTGCCCGCACCGTCCCTGCCCCCCAGAATTCTTGGGCAGAACAGCTGCGCTGGGGGCTCAGTTTTCAATGAAACAATAAAATACTCCTGCATGTCCCTAAGAGGATGGCATTTATGACTGGGGTGGGCCAGCTTCCCTGCACAGACACCCCCTCCCTGATTCCCAGGCTCACCAGCCCAGACGCCCACATGTCCCACAGCCTGTCCTTAAGCCTTTGGGAACTGCGGCTTGGGTGCTTCAGAAGGTCCTGGCCCAGAGCAGGCTGGTGGAGAGAAAAGGCCTGCATGTCCAGCAAACAGAAGGGCCCTTGCCAAGGAAGAAGTGCACTTTTGTGTCCCAGACCATGGAGCAGGGCACCCTCCCTGGCAGCGCACCTCCTCCAGAAGCCCCACCACCCAGCCCCACACACACAGCTGCCTCCAAGAGACTGTCTGCTCTCTGGTTCAAGGACAGGAAAGCCCTCCCTGGCTCTGAGGAAAGCGGGTGTGGCCACATTCCACCAGCACCGCCCCCCTGCCCCACTGTCTGCCTTGGCCCCAGGCTCTTCTTTAACAGAGCAAGAAGTCCTTGACTTTCATGAATTTCCCTTGCTCTCAGCACGCGCCTTTGGACGTTGCACACTGATACCTTGGACTTCCTTCCAAGTGCCAGACTGGAACTTCCATACCTGGGGGCCAAACCTTGCAAGCTCCCACGTGGGGGCGCAGTGTGCCAGCCAACAAGTCACATCAGCTGTCACCCTCTGTTCAGGCAGTTTGCTCAGTTATTTTGCACATTTAACTGAATTTTGCCCCACTGCTTTAAAGCAGTGGAAAGCAGGGGTAGAAAGCATAGGTCTTATCAAGGTAACATAAATGAGATGAAGATGAGCATCTGTAGGCATGCCCAAGGAAGAGCAAAGAAGCCACCAACAGATGCCCACTGGAATTAAGCTGACTGACAGTGTTCCAATGGATGCAGACATGTCTGCTGTAGGCTCTCTGCGCAGAACGCTCTTTTCCATGTGGCTTACTCCCTCACCTCCTGCCTCCTTTCCAAGCCATGCTCAAGGCACAGCGTATCAATGGGGCTTCCCCGACCCTCCTATCTTCAGTTGCAGCCTGCTCTCCGGCCCTCCATCTCCATCCTGGGTCCTGTTTACTCTGTTCTGCTTTCTCTCTCCCCCTAGCTCCCAGCACTTAATCACCATCTAACAGCCTGACTTGCTTACTATGTGTCATTTTTATTGTCCATCTCCTTCCGTTGTTCGACCATGAAAGATACATCCCAAACACCTTGACTAGTGTCTGGTACCTAGGACATCCTTTTGTTTTATAATAGTGACATTTCATTAATATCGATGAATGTTGAATTGTAAAGGAAATAAATGAACAAATATGTACCAAATATGGGTAGGATATTGTAAAAATCGTGCAAAAAAAGATAAAGTGTAATTTTGATGTCATAGTTTCTTTTAGATCCTTGGGAAAATACACCCCTGTGCCATGTCAGTCTAAGATTATGCTTTTGAATGTCTTATTTTAGTGCACAATTTTAGAAACACACTATACATGACAGTAGGGGATGGCTCTTGAACCAGCTCAGCCCAGAGTTATAGCGGATACAGGTCATGGGCAGAGTCCGAGGCAGGAGAGTGAAATCCAGACAGGCTTCTGGAAAGAAGCGGTGAGAACTGCTCTTCTAGTGGTTGATGCCTGGCACACCCTGGGTCAGGTTTTGCAGCAGGTCTTTGCCAAACAGGGGTGGCTGGGCACTGCAGCCTGGGTCTGTCTGGAACACTCCCAGGTGTTTGCTGGCGGGCCTTTGAGGTGGGAGCAGCCACCTAGGGCGCTCAGCCAGGGGGAGCTGAAGACCTGAGTCTCCCTGGGAGGAACCCCTGTCTGACGGGAAGCGGACTGGAGACAGGACGTGCGGCTGCTCCCCGGGCTGGAGGAGCAGAGGGTGCAGCTCGCAAGGAAGCCTTAAGGGGATGGGGTGGCCGGAGCCCTGGAGCAAGGACAGTTTCCCAGGATTCTCTGCATCACACCGTCCATAAAACACTAAGTTTCCCATTGTGAGCACTTGGGAGGGGCTCCGTCCGGTACGAAGTGCTTTACTGGCAGGCAACAATAGCTCACTTCTCACCGTGACAACCATGCTGTGTTATCAGGCGCTCTTCCCTCCACCTTACAGACTAGGAAAGGCAGGATCGGAGGGGTCAGTTTGCGCTAGTTGCATGGCTGGTATAGGATGGAGTTCACGTCAGAGTCCCAGCTGTCTGGCTCCAGAGCCCACCCTGACAACCACCAAGAAGGCCACAGAGGCCACGGGCCACGCTGGGGGACCCAACGGGACTCCCCTCACCCATCTGTAACAACTCTCACAGCCCGAGAGAGGACAGAGGCTCTATGTGGGAGGGATAGCAAAAAAGAAACCCTTTAAGATTGCTGGAAAAGACAAACAGAAAAAGCTCATACGTGAAACCAGAGAAAATCTTATTTCAGTAGACCAGATGAATAGAGTAGGCGGTGCCCCCAGAGCCAAATTTATTTTGGGTTCAGGAAATCGTTTCTCTTTTTCTACACACAAACACAAAAAATATGCATAATTTTATCCTAACTTCACAGCAATTTGCTGCAGCCTGGGACCACGGGTCTGAGGATGGGTGCAGCCGGCCGGGGCAAGCAGTGGTGCTGGAGGGGGAGCCGCAAGTGTGTGCCGTGTCGGGTCCTCTGTCTCGGTTCCAAGCAGGAAGCTGCTGAAGCTTGAGCATCAGGTTCCCACACTAGCTCCAGGTCCTGCCAAAGGCTGGGAGGTGCCCTAGCAATGTATTCACACGTTCTATGGTTTTAAAAATCTTGTGAAAGTAAGATTAAAATTATTCTGATATCAAGAAACAAACTGTAACAAAAAAATCTCAGATCACACTCAAGTAATAATTCATTAAGAGGAAGAGATAAATTTCCAGTACAAATGATACATTTCCAATAGAAGTAATGAGTAGACTTTGGATGGCTATACAATCTAATTAAAGAAAAGGGATAAATCATGTGTTCACAGTGGAAATAAGATTTTCCTTCTTTTGCTGATTCAACATAAACTGCTAACACTGACAAAGATAACGTGACCCCACAGTGGGACCCATGAGGACAGATGGTTGATGAGTGTAGGCAATTCAAAGAGCATTTAAGATTAACCACTGCATTTAAAAAAATGGAAATGCCTTGACATATTTCGGCTGACATGTGAAAGAACCTTAACAGAGGTTTTCCTAAATTTGGTAACAATTCTGAAAATGCACATGACATTCCCAAGAATAAGTTGTGAGCCCAAAAGAAACTTTTCTGAAATATCAATATTCAAAAACAAAATTTGATCAACCATATTACAAGAGAAGCTAAATTATCTTTCTATTCTCTTTATAGAAAATAATATTATAAAATTATTGTTAGAGATAAAGAATATAGACAAGAAATATGAGCAATAAACTATCATCAAGGTATGCCAGGTGGTTAATGAAGCTATTAGGATTAGGTTTTCTATATTTTCTGATTTTTTTTGCGGTAACTGTCAGCCTTAGTATTTGTCACTTGCTGTGATTTTTCTTCTGTAAGCACCTGTCTTAGCTACAGCAGCCACATCAAAGGACGACCGACTGGGTGGCTTCCGCAGCAGGAAGGTATGTCTCCCAGCTCTGGAGGCTGTCGGTCGGAGACCAAGGCGCCGGCCGGGTTGGTTTCCTCCAAGGGCCGTGAGGGAGGGATCTGCTCCGTGCCTCTCTCCTGGGCCTGCACATGGCTGCCCTCTCCCTGTGTCTTCACAGGGTCCTCTTCCACCCGTGTGTCTGTGTCCTCATCTCCTCTTCTTATAAATACACCAGTCAGATTGGCTTAGGGCCCACCCTAATAACCTCATTTTAACTTGTTACCTCTTTAAAGACTCTGTCTCCAAATACAGTCACATTCTGAGGTCCTGGCAGTTAGACTTCAACACTTGAATTTTGGGAAGACACAATTAAGCCCATAATAGCAGACAGTCTTGTATTGTTTTTTAAGACAGATCCATATTTTTTTTAAGTTTCAAGCACCAGAAAATCTGGACCTAGACATGTGGGTGTTTCTTCTGCTCTTAGAATCCCCTCTTCTGAGGGTTGTAACCTCTTGCATATAAGAAGTCTTTCCAATTCAACAAACATTCTTGAGGCCCTACTGTGTGCCAGACTTTGCTCACAGCGGGGCTTCAGCAAGACGGCCATGGGTCTTGATTCCCCAGTGCCCAGGGGCAGTGAGTGCTGCAGGAACGGCACCAGGTGCTCTGGAGCCCAGACTGGGAGCAGGCCGGCTTCACGGGCGTGCGACCTAGGCAGTCACACAGGGCCCCTGATGGAGAAGGGCTCTGCGCTTGGGGTTTAATGTTGTACTGTCCCCATTTCGAAATTCTTAACCATTTCTGACCAAGAGACCTGTGTTTCCCTTTTGCACAGGCCCCCCAGATTCTGGAGCCAGTCCTGAGGAGGGGAATTTACGCAGCTTCTGGTGACGGCCCAGTTTGCTCTAAAGGCTGGCTAGGTTTTCCCTTCAGGAAAAGTGGAGGATGAGCCCTCCAGGAAGAAGGAAGGTGCGTCGTATGCCAAGACATGTGGGCAAAGGGTCAGGAATCACTGAGGCTGTAATCTAGAACTCTCCCTCCTCTTGAGTCAGAGGACACGAGTTCCGTCTGGAGAGCATTTTGAGGCTTGAGCTCTGGAGCTGGAGGACACGGGCTCGAGGGCCAGCGCTCTCGTTTACGGCCACGACTGTGGGCGAGGTCCTGACTTGCCTGCGGTTCAGCATCCTCATCTGTCAAAGGGGGAATGAATTCAGGAGTCAGGACTTCGTACATGCGCTCCCTCTTCTCTTCCGGCCTCACTCTCGAGTCAGAGCAGGGGGAGAGCTTTGTGTGTGATGGAAGTTGCGGCAGGGAAAGGACCCTGGGGAGGGCTGGCGGTCACGAACCGCCTCCGCAAAGGCTTGGAGGGGGACATGTTCAAGGCAGGGCTGGGAAATAGGGATTCAATCTGTCGGGCCATTCTCAGTGTTCGTGAGAGAGAGAAATAGCTGGAAAAGAGGCTGGGGCTACACTGACAATTACCTCAAGTGCCCAGCCAAGAGCTTGGACTCCAGACAATGGGAGACTACTGAAAGCATTTGGGTGGGACCTGATGAAAGCAGCGTTTGATGAAAATTCATGTCTGGGAATATTCTCATTCAGCTCCTTTAAAGCCTGGCCCAGAGAAAGGTAAGCCAGCTCTGCTGAGGGCTCCTGCAGATTGGGGAGAGATCTCATCTCCTTTGGTCAGCAATGCAGAGGAATCCACGGGCCGGCAAAGAGCCTAGTGCCCCTAAGGCCACTGGGACTGTGCTCTCTGTCTTCAGACCCTCCTCTGGAATTGCAGCCTCGTGGCCCCTGTGGTGAGAAGGGAAGTGTGGGTTGCCAGCCTGGACAGGGCTTGTAGGTTCCAGAGGCTGAGCGAGGCTGCAAGACCCACCCCGAGGAGGCTGACTCCAATGGGCTGACAGTCACGCTGGCATGAAACATGGTTTGTGCCCAAAGTTCAAGAGGAAGCATGATGAGGTTAGAGGGAGAGGAAGCAATGTGGACAGTGCAATTATTCCGGGACCGAGCCCCAACATCTGGACTTCCAGGTGCAGGAGGCCAGAAAGGGCAGCGATGGGAGCTGGCCCTCCCACCAGGCCGAGGGGACCCGGGAATGTGCAGAATGGTGCCGAGTGAAGCATCAAACCTGGATGAGGGGATGAGTGATGAAGCGGTCCTACTACCTCCTGAGTCTTGCCTCTGCCTTTTCCAAACATGGCTTTCCATCTGCCAGAACGCCCCTCCAAGTCGCTTCCTTCAACATGACCTGGAGTACGTCCATCCTCCAGAAAGAATGTCTACAGTGCACCTTGAGGTCTACAGTGGGGCCACCATATGACTGGCCACATCCGCTCCTCTGCCTCCAGGTAGGCCTAGGTCTGCACAGATACAACGGAGCAGCCAATGTAGGTGGTCCAGGGGGTGCAGCGATGAAGTTCAGAGCCCTTCTTGACCAATGAGATATATAGGCCCATGGTGACCTAGCTGTGAAGGCCATTCTCCTGTTTAATTCCACAGGACACAGGCTCCCACTTTCCTGTAAGATGAGGTCCATGCTCCTTAGCATGGCACAGTGGGCCTCCACTGTCTGGCCCTTGCTGTTCTCACTCTTTATGTTCCAACAACACAAACCTCTTAGTTTGCCTGAGGCAAAGAGTCCCTTATCTGTGCCCTAACAAGCTGTCATGAAGCTACTTCATGAAACACTGATCGCATTGCATCACAGCTGTCTGTGTCTCCCTCTCCATGCACTCTGTATCCCCAAGCAGGGCTGTGACACAGAGCCAGTGTTGAGGGAGGAGGGAGCGGCTGTGGTGTAGGGACCTCTTACTCATCTGAGGTCGTTCAGGGGGACCAGGATTCCAGGTTCACATGTGCAGCTCTTGATGGGCACACTGGGCTCTCAGTGGTCTACACTATATCTCTACCACATCTTGCTAAAATGGAGCTAAGCTGTTAAAATCAGGAGGGGCAGTGCCCCATCCAGCAGCAGAGACAGGCCTGAACTCTGGCAGAGCTACTGTCTGCTGGAACACGAGGAGGAGGAAAGGCAGATGCTGCAAAAGAAACCCGTAGAGATCGGGCATCTTCTGTTTTGTGATCCCATTTCCCATCCAATTGGTACCCTGCTTTTGGAGCCTAGGGTATTTTTACAAGGGCTTTCGAAAGCCCTTTCTTTAGAAAGAGTTGGTCTGGAATTAAAAATCAAAAGCACGAAAAGAACTGACTTGGGCTACAGTGTGAGGGATTTGAGCAAGAAAGAGAGACCCCTCCCTAGAACTAGGGTGGCAGTGAACAGCAAGATAATGTGTGGGTCTGTGCGGTGGGGCCACTGGCCAGCTGGATTTCCTCGTCTGGAGGCAGCAGGCGCAGGTCCCAGCTCTCAGGGAGAGAGAGCTGATGTTACTGAGGGCTTCCTGGATGCCAAGCAAGCTGCCAAACTTGCAAAGACTTACGTGCTTGCCTTCCATCCGGACAACATTCCTGTGAGGTAGGCGGAGTGGATGTCAGGCTGGAAGATGCTGGTACAGCTGGCCAGTTGTTAAAATGCCCATTAGTAATAACAGTAATAACTGCTGTCTCAAGCTCCCCAAAGGATCTCTCCTTACCATTCCCTTCCCTTGGGGTCCGCAGACAGGAATTCCCTGTTCTCTATCACTTAACGAAGGCCTGGGGAGACCCCAGGACCCTGCTCCAGCTGACAGCTGTCCACTGGTCCACACTGCCTGTTCCAGCTACAGACATTTTCATTATCACCTTGAGAGGTAGGTCCTATCATCATCTCTGTTTTATAGGAAACTTGAGACCGAAGGAAATTGGGGAAATGCCCAAGGTCACATGAACATGAATGGTGGGATCAGGGGTCCAGTCTAGGTCTCCTGGACGTGGGTCACCACACCACAACACAAACCAGAGGGGCAACCTCTGGAGGGTCTGATAGCCACAGACGTGCGGACTTCATGCAGAAAGGCCGGGTCTCTGAGAAGTCCCTGGGAACAGCAGAAGCCCTTGAAGGCAGGACAGATGCTGGGGTGGCATCTGCAAGGCCTTTGCAAAACCTCTTCTGCTGGCCCAGTAGAAGCGTCTACACCCCTCATGTGGCTCACTCCTGTAGTTGGGTCAAGAAGGTGCCTCTTAAGGCAGTGTGGAGTCATGGAGGGTATTCTGGACTGGATAACAGAGGATCTCATTTTTATCCCTGCCCTGTCCTATATATTAGCTGTGTGACTTTGGCTGAGTTGCCTAACTTCTCTGGGGACTAGCTGGCTTAGTAGGTTGGGGTGGGAAGCGCTTCTAACAGTTTTTCTGGAGCTTCTCAGAGACCACTCCGCTGGCTTCTCTGTACCATCTCAAAGCTGTCGCCCCTGCCACTCATTCTTGAGTAGGCTGGGCTAGCTCTCAGGACACTTTGTTATCAAATTAGGAATGTTTTTATACTCACTCCTCAGGAAGGAAAACTGAGGGGTGAGGAGTACAAATGACTCAACTACAGTCCCAAGAAAAGTCAGTGTGATGCGACCCCAAGAACAGTTTTCTTGAAGCATGTCTTAGATTAGAAGAAACTTCCCTTGGGGACAAAAGCCAGAAGCCCAGCCTCGGGTTGGGCAAAGCTACCCACCTCCCCTGGTGGAGGAACTGCCAGCAGGAGCTGGAGGCACAGGAATTCAGAGGGAGTGGCCTGCCCGCCACCTGCCCCCCTCCGCCTGCCCCCAAGCCTTTCAGCATCCGGAGGGGACCTGAGCCCGCCCAACAGCAGGAGGGGGTGACTGAGTCTTGTTTCTCTGGAATGGAACAGGTTTGACAGGGTAGAAAGGCCCCGGGAGTAGGGGAAGGCTGAAGACCCTCTGGGGAAATCAACACTGTGCATAAGGCTGTTCCCGGGGTGGGGGGGCAGGGGGCGGGGACAGGGTGCCTAAGGTCTCTGATAAAAACCTTCACCCAGAGATGGTTCATAAATTGGGCCCCGTTTACACTTCCATTGCCCAAGCTTGATTTTGCTTTTTGGTTAAAAGATTGTATGCTTAATTAGGGTCATTAATTACTCAGAGTACATGAAAATCTGTTTGGCTTCCTTTAGGCAGACTAACATTTCATGTTTCGAATTTCATAGCAGCAAGCCTTTTCTCTTCTTTTTGGTGAAGAAGACTGGCCCTGAGCTAACATCCATGCCCATCTTCCTCTATTTTTCATGTGGGATGTCACCACAGAACGGCTGGATGAGCCGTGTGTATGTCCATGCCAGGGATCTGAACCGGTGAACCCTGGGCTGCTGAAGCAGACGGCATGAGCTTAATCACTATGCCACTGTGTCAGCCTGCAGCAAGCATTTTAATCATGAAAATATATAGTATATAATACCACCATCACCCTGCCCCAAACCGCTTGTCTACACTATGTGCATTCTCTATCCTTTTATGGTTATATATTTCCTCTTATTGTTTACCACCACCTGAAATTATTTTACGTGCATATTTGCTTATTTCTTTATTTTTTTTCCTGCCACTCTCTCTAGATGGGATGTTCCATAAGGTGTGAGTGTCATCTACCTGTTTGTTACTATACTAATCAATGCCTAGGAGGAGAGTTGGCACATAGTAAGTCTATAAAAATTTGTTGAGGGCCAGCCCCAATGGCCTAGTTGTTAAGCTCAGCATGCTCCACTTTGGTGGCCTGGGTTCGATTCCCAGGTACAGACCTACACCACTCGTCTGTCAGTGACCATGCTGTGGCAGTGGCTCACACAGAAAAAAAGGAAGATTGGCAGCAGATGTTAGCTCAGGGTGAAGCTTCCTCAGCAACAACAAAAACAACACCACCAAAATCCATTGAATGAATTGAATGGATGGATTGAATGACTGAATGACTGCTCAACCAATACATGATGTTCTTTATCTCAGAAACATGAACATGGCCCTGGTTCATGACCTTGCGTTTTGTTTTTCTTTACTTATATTTAAAAGTTGTTTTCTTTCAATTTGACTGCTCTTCTCAACATTTCACCCGTGTAATAAAGGAGTCTCAAATCTTTGGACCAAAAAGGACATTATGATTCTATATTGTTGAGCTTCTTGCCTCCGAGATATATTCCCCTAACTCATCAGGGACGTTTAAATAACCAAAGAGCAATACAGACTTTGATACTAACTCACTCATTCTCCCTTGGGTTTGACCCAAATGCTTCTTCCTTTTGTAGTCCCAGTTTATTCGGGGGATTCAGTCACCATTTGCACAACAAATATTGATTGAGTGAGAACTTAGCGCCCAGCCTTTGGGTTACAGTTGTGACTAAAATCTGCATGATAGCTACTTACAGAAATTACAGCAAATGGGGCAACAACTCCAACAAGTCATTACACAAAGAAGCATCCAGCCGTCATTTCAGAGGTATTATATGATACGAAATAAAATGCTGGGTGCTATGAGAATATAAAATGGTGGGGAAGGCTAGATGACAACGAACTCAGGAGGAGGTGTCAGGAAAGGCCCCACCCCCCACAAAGAAACGGAATCTACACACTGAGAACTGAAGACTGAGCAGGAGTGAGTCAGACAAGGGAGCCAAGGACAAAGGAAGAACATTCAAGGCAGAGGGAATGGCCCGTCTGCACCTCCGAGCAGAAGGGTGACTGGCTCCGTCCAGGACTTCCTAAGAGAGACGAATCTTTCATTTTCCTGGTTGACCAAGAGGCTTTCAAGGAACCACTGTAACAGCTGGGAAAGGTCCTAGCCCAGAAAATAGAACCACAACAAGTCCTTTTTTTGACCAGAATCTTTAGATTTTGGCTTCCCAACATCTGACTTTTTCCTTTAAAATGTAACCTGAATTGTCTCTGAGAATAGACTCCTTAAGCTGCCCTGAGGCACACCTCTGTGGAGGGACACTGGCGGAAGACACAGATGCTCTGGGCCTCAGCGTATTCATTCCTTCTCCTCAGTCATCCCCAAGCAGTTTGTGCAGCTTGCAAAGCGATGACGCAGGTGGACAGGACAGGCTGTCAGCCACGGAGGCCTGACTGTAGGCCCTAGAGGGAGTCCTGATACCACACCCTGATTTGCTGATGAGCTTCCACCCATTTTGGCTTCCACTGATCCATTTGTAAATGGAGAGTCTTATCTATGCTGCATTATTTCTAAATAAGTAAGAGCTGTGCTTTCATAATTTCAAGCATACTTCTATCTTGATAATTAATTGTCTATTGGATATCTCTACCTTGATGTCCCATGGGCACCTCAAACTCATTACCATCCCTGCCTTCAGACTTAGTTATCTTGCTGTCTTGCGGAATTTGATCTAGACCCATGACGCCTTGAGAATGTTGTGGTCATCTGCCTTAATGCCTTACTCTCTCACATCCAATTGGTTACCACATCTTACTGATTACATCTCAAAAATGTTTCCCTGATCTGATGTTTTTGCCTGCTCCCACTGCCTTCTCCTCAGCCTCGACCCTCCCTTGTCATGTTGACTACTGCTCTTCCAGCTGTCACTCCATCAGTATCTCTCCAGTCCATCTGTCAGTGATACCGCCACCAAAATCATCTGCTGAAAAAACCCTCGTTGATTCCTCATTGCTTAGTAAACCAGTGATTCTCAAAGTGCGCAGCAGCATCACCTGGGAACTTGTTAGAAATGCAAATTCTCAAGCTCCACCCCAGACCTAAGGAACCAGAAACTCAGGTGTATGGGGCCCAGACGTCAGTGTTAACAAGCCTTCCGGGTGATTCTGATGCTTAAGTCGGGGGTGCCCAAAAATCAAATCCAAAATTCATAACGCTTCACACATGATCCAACTTCTCTCTCTAGCTTCCCACAGTTATGAACTTCTAGTTACCCCAAACCTTTTATTCTTTTCTACGGATGTCAGACCCTTTCATCATTATGCACTTTTGTACGTTGTTTCTCCATCTGGAACATCCTTCTCCTCATTCTTCCCTGTCAAGCTCCTACTCATCCTTAAGAGTCAGCTCAGAGGTCACCTCCTCAGCGAAGCCTTGCTTGACTGTCCCAAACAGCATTTAGGAGATCGTTTTCTGGGTTCCCGCAGCCCCTTTTGTTGACCATCTAGTTCTAACTGTTTTATCTGTGGATTTGGTGTCAACATAGAGAAGTACTTTCTATCAGATAATTAGAGCTGTTTTAAAGTAAAGACAGCTCCTTGTGAGGAGGTGCTTACAGAGCAGATGTGGAAGCCATCCAGGCTACTCTAAGCTGCGATCCCTTAAGGTCCCATCCTTTCGACCCTCTGCTCTGCCAGGAGAGATGACATCTTTTCTGCTGAGTCCATACAGTAGAGCAGGGTGTCTGACATCTAGTAGGCACTCAACAAATTTAAAAAAAAAGTATTGAATGAAGAAATGATAGAGCCTTGAAGGGAGAATGAAAGTTTCTGTCCAAATTTGAAATTCCTATCTTTTACCTCCGCTAAAGGCCCAAAGAGGTATTTATTATAGCCCTGCTGATCTTTATCCTTCAGGGAGCAGCCACAGCCCCCTGCGCCTCAGTGCGTGATTGTTAAACTGCAGGCGAGGGATGGAGGGTGTGGGCGGGGGCCGCACTCCCCTCCCCCACCTACTGGAAATCCCGGCTGCAGTGAGCAAGGATGACTCCGGCGTCCACGCAGGGAGAACAATTGTGGGAAGCCCTGAGGTGTCGACCCTTGACTCTCTCCCTGTGTGCCAGGTGCATGCCACCCTCCTCACCCCCCATCCCGCTGAAATTCAGCAGTCAGGGTCCTCTGAAACACTCGGCATCTTCTCCATCACAGTCTTACTCATGCAGTTAAGAGCACGTGCTTCCTAACCACACAGACCCCCTGGGTTCCTATCTGGGCACTCCCCCTAACCAGCTGTACGACCTCAGGCAAGTTAACTTTTCTTACCCAGTGTCCTCAACTGCACAAAAGGGTTAAAACTACCAGGGTGTACACAGTGCCTTACATGGAGGAGGCAGCCGGGAAATGATGACCATTATTATTATTATTATTTATTCTTCCATGTGACCTTATCTTCCACTCCCTAACCCCAGCGCCAGCTTCTGATGCTTTCGTACCAAATCATAAGGCCCGCAGCTCCATCGCCTTCCGTTTTGCCTGGTGGAGTCTGCCTGATGCCTCTTCTGTCTTAAATCCTCAACCCTGATCAGCCTGTTTTCTGGCCCTAGGAATGTTCATTTTCCATATGCTCCCCAGCTGGCTACCAGCTCAGTCTCCTAAAGGTTAAATTCGTGTTCCAGAACATTCCTTTCAAGCATTACCTTTCTTTAAAAAAATGCAATACATCAACGGTTAGGATATCAAAGGAGCTACACACACACACACATACACACACATGCAATCGCATGCATGAGCGCCCACCCACCTCCATACGTCTCTGTGTGAAAAGCCATCTAACTCATTAAGCCGTGTTTCATAATTTCCCAGTAAACTTTTATATTTTCTTGCCACAGAGGCTTCTGTAATTGAATTGGCAATGTCATTACTGAACTCTCTAACAGTTCAACTCAGCCAAACTCATCAGCAGTAGCCAGTTTCTAGAAAAGGCTTTTGATATCTCTGGGCCTTTGCCTTCCCCACCCCCTTGCTCCTCCCCACCCCAGGCCCCAACCCCAGGTATAGCTGTGCTTGTATCATTGGCCTTCCATGTACTATGACTGAATACAGGCCAAGGACTGAAGGACACAAACCCACGGTCCTCCCAAATGCTTCCGACCTGCTCTGTGGTTCTGCTCTTCCAAGCTGAGCCAACCTTCAGCTGGAACCAAACAAGAACCCAGGGGCTCCAGTCAACTCAGAGGCGCCTGCATTTCAGCTTGTTGTGAAACACATGTGCCTTGTGAGAAGACCCCCCGGCCACCGAAACTGGAGAAGGCATATGTGAAGAGTTTGAGTCTCCTTTGATTTGGGCGTGGGGACATTGCTAAGGAAGAGCATTAGCCTGAAGAAGGCTCCAAGGGACATAAGCAGCCTTCGGTGGCCGCGGCTCTTCCTGGGTTTGTGGATCAGAGCTCATGCGAGGCCCTTGGGCCAGGGGGTGGGGTAGGTGGTGGTGTAGACAGGTGGCTGTTCTCTGGGCTGCAGAGTGCCCTGGCCGAGGCCGAGCAGAGCTGGAGCTTGGTGAGGCAACGCCGGGCCTAACCGAGGACCCAGTGCTGCCTCTGCACACCCAGGGCCTTCGGAGCTTGAAGCCTGGGAGCTGCGTCTTCCTGGGGAAGTCAGCTCTCTAGGTGGCCGTAAACTGACTACACAGACTCTTTCCTGAACACGTGTTCAAAGGTGATCAAGTAAATGCAGACAGTTTCTCCAAGCCTCAGCGGAGGGTTTCTACTGGAGTAAATGAACTAAAAAGCACACATAAACACACATACATAGGAAAGGGAACCACAAAGGAATGCTCAAAAATGCCAAATCCTAATACACCAGCCGGGAGAAGGCATGGTTGGACACAAGTGGCAGAGTGAAAGAGAGAGAGTACAAGAACAAAGCTGTCTGGGAGCTTTGCAAGAAGGCACGCACACACACACAGACACACTCTTCAGAAAATCATGCAGGGTGCTAGC
Organism: Equus przewalskii; assembly: GCF_037783145.1. Classification (NCBI taxonomy): domain Eukaryota; kingdom Metazoa; phylum Chordata; class Mammalia; order Perissodactyla; family Equidae; genus Equus; species Equus przewalskii. Next base: position 34,273,186 of record NC_091835.1, on the reverse strand, counting down.
AGTGCTGCAGAGAAACATTAGAAATACCTGCCCTGCAGTGTCAGCTGAGGAGGACGAAAACCCTGTTGGTGACACTGGACCAGCGGTTTGATGGAGAAACCTGTAGAAGAGCACAGGGTAAATGCTACCCTGGGGTCTGCCTTCCGTGGGATAGCTGATTGATACACTGTAATTAGGACTAATCCTTCACCCTTCCTACCAGAATTCCAGAATGAGGACGCCTGCAAATCCCCCAAAGCTAATCATCATCCTCATCATCACTAACACTCAAGGGGGCTTCTCATGTGCCAGGAACTGGATTTTTTCCCTACATTACAAAATAATCCTATGAAGTAGGCACTATCCTTGTTTTACAGATGAGAAAACAAAGGCTCAGAGAGGTTAAGCAACTTACTCAAGTTCACACAGCCTGTAAATGGGGGAACCTTGGAGACTTATGAGAGGGCAGAGAGAAGCCCCCACCAATGGCCCACAGAGCTTCTCATTGTCGCATTCATTAAGGAAGTGAGGACTGTCCAGTCTGGATACTGGCCCTCTCTGCAGGAGAGTCTCATGATGCTGAAAGTCCGCATTAAGACAGGCGAGTTACCCAAGGTCATGCAGCTACTGGCAACAAAGCTGGGCCAGAACGGGTCTTCTCCATCTGGTCAAGTTCTTCATGCTACAGCCGGGCTCTCTGTTCAATGAAGCTCCGACAAGAAACCAAGCAACACGGGAAGATGAAGGCGAGGGTGGAGTTGTCCAGGAGCTAGATACCAGCCCTCCAAGGCCCTGCTGTCTCAGAGATGAGTTTACTTCCAACCTATCGCAGTGGCCAATGTGCACATTGGCCAGAAACAGGCCTCCTATGAACCTTGAGGAAGGCTCTGCCCAGGGCCTGTAAGCCAACATGTTGACCTTGGCAGAGCTCGAATGCCCTCTTATGCCAATAAAGTTACTAAAACAGAACTGGGTAACACTTCATTGCCCTGCCCCCAGCATGGGAGGTGCAGAGCTGTCACATGGCCTGAAGCCCAGAGTTCCTTCAAGGATAGTTTTTGTCTCATCCCCAGGTTCATTTCCTCCGCAAAGTTGCACGTACCGGAGATGCCTGCTGCTCCAGACTCGCCCTTGACGTGCAGGCAAACTCCTTCCGTTCAAGGCAAAGCCCAGGACTCGCCCTGCTGTTTAGGGGCTGTGCCTTCCCAGGCTGCGGTCTGGGACCTCCATCACCCAAGCGCATCTTCCCAGGCAGCCGGACCCTCTAGACAGGCTCTGTGCCCACTCGGAATACAAGTTCCAGAAGAGGAGCATAAGGCCTCCTCAACTCCAGCCTGAGAACTGAAGACATAAGACTCCTGTTATCCTAGCAGTGGCTTTATTGTGCTCCTGACGTAGCTCATGAAGCAAGAGCTACAAAACGTTTCCACGCAGAGAACTCTGCTTTTCATTTCTCTAGGATGGTAATGTTCATTCTGAAGTGCAGTGCTGCCATGCAGAAGGGGTGGGGAGGGGCGAGCGGGAGGAAACGGGCCTGCGCCATCACTTAACCAGCGATTAAATCTTCACTCTGCCACTTTCCTCCTCAGTAATCACAGGCAAGTTAAATTCTCGAGCCTGTTTCCTCACTTGTAAATGGAGATGATCATGGCTACCTCGAAGATTTGTGACAACTAATGGTGGCAGTGTCTGAAAGTGCCCAGCACATAGTGGGCACACGGCAAACTCCTCATTTCCTGCCCTCGTATTTTGGGCATCCAGAATCGGGTGCAGTGTAATGATGCTCTTAACTGAAGCCACTGCTATTTGCTGAGCCCGTTTCAAGAGGTTCATGTCACATAAAGGACACGTGCTATTAGGCGTGTGTTAGAGAGATCTTGGGGCGTGGTCGGCCCTAGATGGAGAGAGCACATGCAGGCCTTGAAGGCAGGGGATGCAGAGAAGGCACAGGACAGGGTTTCAGGGCAGAAGGGCAGCTTCCATAGTGGGACAGTGGGCACATTGTGCCTCTGACAAGATGGGAGATGAAAGTCCTTAGGCTCCAGCCCCAAGAGGATGAACTAATTTTCAGTGGAAAAAGGAATCAACGAACCCCTTGGGGCACACAACTAGTGTCCTCCTCAAGGCAGGACAGGGGTGGCCATCGCCACAGTGCTGCCTCGGCTGTTGCGGACCCCTTCTGGAACTCAGTAGGCACCGGGGAGCTTCCTTCCATTTGGGCTTTTTACATCCAAGGGGATGAATCAACCCACAACAATGCAGAGGAACACAATACCTAAGAAAGGAGCGGGAGGGAACGGACAAGGAGCTATCATTCTCGCATGCCTGCCCTAGGCTGGGAAGTGGACGGTGCATCTTCCGCTGAATCCTCAGGCCAGCCCTGTGAGGTAGGCAACGATCCCCATCTGACTTTCTGACCTGAGTAAACCTGGGCTCAGAGAGCCTTCAAAATCTTGCCCCAAGTCACAGGGAAGAAACTGGAATTTGAACCTAGAACTGACTCCGAAACATGAGCATTTTCCAATTCCTCATGCAGCTGTAGGAGGGGCCGCCACGGGAGGGCACAGGCCATACCATGAGGATCTCCTATCAGTAAACTCTCTTGTGTGTGTAGATTATTCACGACCTATTTCAGTTTACTTCTGGGTAACCATACAATTACTCTGTCACAAATAGTTAAAAATTTTTTCCTATGTGCCTAAAAAGGATAAAAACCGCTTGCAAAAAGCAAAACAAAAACTAAAGCCAAAAAAGAATTCCAATCCTTAAACAACACCAAACCCCAAAACAACAAATGTGCTGAAAAGAAACTTCCAACACTCAAATTGTAGGTTCCTTGTTATTGTTCCAGGACCACGACACTGGAGCAAGTCATCGTTCTAATCGGCAAAACTGACGGCAGAGAGAGGGGCACAAGTTCTGGACCGCGAGCTCACTGGCCGGGATTAAGAGGGAGCTCGAAGCTGCCGGCTATCATTTTCAATGCAGGTGGTAACAGTTCTTTTAATTAACTCATCAAACGTGAAGTATACCAGAAGCGGGGGTATCACTGCGTCTACACACAACTCTGACATCATCTGATTTTAACAAGTTTACTAAAACGACAGTCATGGCCTTGACAATACTGAATGCAAAATACTGGTGTACACAGATTTTACAGACGGCTCCCGAGAGCCGGGTCACAGAAGAAGGTTTAACAGATGGGAGAGGCCTGAGGGAAGGCAAGCACACTGATTTTATTGAGAAAAAAGCTTATATACTGTAGGGTTGCTGAAGTTTAATAAATAAAGGTCAACTTATAATATATAAAAACAATATAAACATTTATATGCTACATGCATATCATATAATTTAAAGTAATAATTTATATATGGGGAGAGATGCCAATTCATGTTCTTCCGATTTTTCTCGACAAGGCACACACACAGGAAGTGTCTATCCGTATCCATCGCCAGCCTACGAGTTTATTGTTTTCTGACGTCAGTGCTCGGACGTACGTTTGGGACGTTTTGCACTGAGAGTTCCAGTGTTTGTCGTCGATCCCCCTGCAACCGTTCTTGACAGGCCTGGCTTCTTTACATCTCGTCTCATAAAAATATTGTTTGACAGGAGAGTTGCCGGTTTTAATCTCCCCCAGCACCGTGACCTGGTGTCCCCGAATGTCGATGGCTGATGACTTGTCGGTCACCCACAGACTCTCGCTGTCACACACGGAGTACTCCCCTCGGTGGCTCTTGTGCTCCGCGTACCTCTTCCGCCGCGATGTTCTGTTGGCCGCCACGGGGTTGCCCACGTAATCCTCCATGAGATACAAGGGCGGGGGCTCCAAGGGCGTGCTGTCACTCAGCAGGACCCGGGGTGAGTTGTAGCGTCTCTGTTGCCGCAGCAGCTCGGTGTCCATGGCAATCATTGGCTGGAATTCCGCCCTGGCGGGCTCTCCCCGCGCCGGCTCCTGGGGGGCGTCTGCTTTGGGCAGGGTGCTCTGGTAGTTTTCCTTAACGTCCACCATCTGCTTGGAGAGCTTGTTTTTCAAAATATCTGCCTGGATCAGCTTAATAATCAGGGAATTGAGTGAGTCTTCTGGCAAACTCCTCTGATCCATGTTGTTCCCTTGGATGCCACGGAGATAAGCGAGAAATATCACATAAAACAAGATGGACATCACCTTGTTCACCTGTAAGAGCTGAAAAGGAAACACAGGTGTTACTAGCAGGCTGTGGCAGCTGAGTCCACGTCATTCGGGGACCAGCCACCTGTGAGAGCGGGAGAGCCAGGCATCACCACCCTCGGCGAGCACCCGAACTCTGGATGTCCAGACAAGGTTGTCTGTTTCTTCCCCGACCCTGGGAAACACTGCTTTAATACAAGCCCTCTGAATCTCTAAGGCACCTTCTCTCCTCGACTTTCACATGCCTTCACTCAACAATCTTTCTTCTAGCATTGTGGTTGTGTGACAGGGCAAGAGATGTTCTCTGTGTCTGCATGTGGGTTGTGTAAGTGAGAGAGAGAGGACAAAATCATTTTTTAACAAAGTACCAAAAACGTTAATGGAGAGAATATGGTATAGGGCGTTTAAATCTCTTTCTAGGACCAGGCCACAAGGAGCATGAGAGGCTGAGGCAGGATGAGGAGGCCGCTCCGGTCTGGTCTCTGCTTTCTCTCCTGGACAGACAGCACCTACTGCATCTGCATCTGAAGTCTACTATATCTGCAGCCTTCTGTTGTGTGTGGACGATGTCCTTCTGCTTCTTTAAATATCACTTGAGCCTGGAAAGACCATCGCCCACTTCACCTTGGCAAATTATGAAGAAATTGAACCTGAAAATTATAAACACGTGTTTACAGTCTTTTATCATCAGCAGTAGCCTTGCAATTGTCTCAAGAAGTATAGCTCTACTGTCTCCCGTCCCCGGCCAATGCAGCCCCTGGGGTCTCTCAAAGGAATGAACACCCTGAGGCTGGGGGCTGGGTCAGCTGCCTCTATACTGTGGCGCATCCCTGGCCGGGCCAGGCCCGGTGGAATCATTCTCCTACCCCTGTAAATGAACATATGGGGCCACAGCCCACTCTGTGCAAGGGGCCTGAGTTTCGGGGTGCTCTGCCAAGCTCCCCAATGGACATGCTTCCCCAGGGCACCTAGTTGCTTCTTGGACACCTCCCTCACAAGGCAGCAGCCCTGCCAAAGCTCTACTTGCGAAGATGGAGATGCAGCAACAATCAGCTCAGATTAATGGGCTGGACTTGCCCTGAATAGCAAGATTCCTCGTTGATTAATTTTTTCTTGCTTGGTTTTTTAAAGTTTCCATTACAAACTGTTTCTTTTAGTGGTTCTATTTCTAATTCTCTCATCTAGCGTAAGTGGCATTTTAACCGATCAACGCTCTCATCCCGTTGCCACAGTGGAACCTCAGCACAGGGTTTCTGTTGAGTCCTGGTGGAATTACACGGCTGATCTTGAGACAGCTTCCTTGCTGGTCTCTCCCTCACTAGAGCAAAGCCCAGATTTTCCAAAGCTTGGCGCTCTCCAACCTCTCCGGGGGGTGGGGGGGGGTGCGGAGTGGTGGCTACGCTAGTGACATGACCTGTCCCCTGTGATTCACGTCACCTGCCTGGAGGAATTCACTCTTTAATGACCATTGCTACCACCTCACTGGCCGCCAGGGGAACATCGTTTCCTCTTTAAAGCTCTGTCTAAAATGGAAAATAAAAACCCTTCCCTCCGTTCACCTTTGGTATTTCCAGACTTTGCTAAACCTAGGGGGAAAAAAGAAGGGAAATAAACAAAGGTGACACAAGAGATAGAAAAGCAGTCCAGCTTACCAAGTACCCACGTCCGAGCCTGCCCTGCCAACCTGCTCCCAGGACTCACAGCCGTGGCCACTTCCTGTCTTGTCTGAAGAACCGCTCTCCTGTCCCCAGGGGCCAACAGCGGCGCAGGCACTTTGCTCCAACTTCCTCCTCCCACCTCCTGGCTTGTCTCTCTGACAAGGGATCATCTTCCTTCCATGGGAACCCCTCTCTGGACCACTGAGTCCTTTAAGGTCAAAGATGAGGGGAGCCTAACTTTGCTGACCAGCCCTAGAGATTGCCCTAGGAACTGTATGATCCTAGGAAGATGGTTCCCACAGGCTAACTCATCTCCCTCCCATTCTGGATATGAGTGACATTTCCTTCATCCTGCGGGACCAACAAAACAAAACTTGAACAACCCCAGAAGTACGGCATACACGCAACTAGAATTATACCTCCCTCTCCCCATCAAAATAGAATAGAGCTGCAATAAAATAATTTGGGACTGAGAGTCTATCAAAAAACAATTTATTAAATCACCCCAAAGTCCAGCCTTCGTAAGCTAAGAATATACAGGCTGTCTGCTCCCAGGGAAACAGATCAGGTGTGGTCAGCGGAGAGGTCCCAGGTAGAAGCAGAGTCAATGTATAGATGTGTAAGGTACTGACAAGGGTGAGTTGATAGGAAGGATGATGGATGATGCTGATTGACTGGGGATGCAAAAGGAAATCACTTTACGGGCGGTGGCCTGCATATGGAACCAAAAGGTATTAGAAGGAGGAGAGCGTTCAATCCAACTCCTTCATTTTATAGATGATGAAAACCTCATCCGCAGTTTAAAGAAGAGGAGAGACACACCTGGGTAGGGAGGGGTCCTTTGCACTCCAGGCCCAACCTCTCCTTTCAGCTTATTAAGATCAGGCTCACACGCCCCGTGTTCGGCCCCATTCACCGTTCAAAAGCTGCTTGAATAAGCTTTACGACCCCCGCGCATGTGCTGTTGCCCTCACCTTCACCCTTTCAACACCTCTCCTGCTGACACTGGCCCAGTCTTCAGTGCTGGTTCAAACGCTAACTTTTCCACGATGCTCTCCGAGAGCAGCGACCACTGCTTCCTCTGCATTCCTGCACCATGTTTCCAGAATGGCTGGGGTGGTAGGTATCACATCCCTTATGGCATTACATGGCTTCTTCACTAGATTCTTTCTTCTCGGAGGCCACAAACCCCTTCCTTCCCGTGTGTGTCTGCGCCTCTCCCTTGTGTCCACGCCGCAGTGAACACAGGTGGAGGTGAGGTCCGGGTGCAGTGAGTCAGAGAGAGAAGTGAGGGTGGCTGAAGGCAGAACCAGCCACAAAATTTGCAGGGCACAGTGCAAAAATTATTCAGAGGCGGGATAGTGGCAGGAAGCATGAACTTGTTTGAGCCAATGCTTTGAGCCCCCAGGCGCATGCTCCATTGTCCCATTGGACCTCACTTACAGAACACACATTCAAAGATAAAATTCTTAAGAATTTCAGGAGGATGACCAGATAGCATTAAACCCTAAGTGTGGGGGTCCCTTTCTGAGTGCAGGACCCTGTGCAAAGGCAGCAATTGCAAGTCCATGGAGCCAGCCCTGGATTCAGGGACTAAGACATTCCATCTCAGTGAAACGGTTTGAAGGTAAGAGTAGAAATCCACTTTTGGTCAGGAGGGATGCGCAAAGCCCAGAGAGCACTGTGCGGCAGGGGGTCCTGTTGAGAGCTGTGGACAGGAGCTGTGATGTCAGCGACAATCTGGCGGGGAGAGCCTGGGGTTATGGAACATGAAAGAGCCCTTGAGACTGCCTGCTCTCCCCTTCCGGGAAGCCGCGACCAAGGAGCGGTGAACTAAACGGGGGGCCATGGGAGGGGTCAGGATCAATAGGGAGGAATATTTTATCACTGATGTTGCTAAGAACTGCCAAGCACTGATCCTAAAAAGTAGACTGACTTTTACTTGATTTTATTATTGTTTTTAAATTCTCTACAGACAATATGACTGCTTGTACCTGGGTGGACTGTTCCTACCACCCAACCCGGGTGTGCGCATTTGGTTGATTACAATGCGGATCTCCTGATTCTTTGAAAAAACCCTCCCCCTTCTCGGGTCCCAAGCACGCAAACTCAGCACAAAGAAATCAGGCCACCACTGTTGCAGGTGGTGTGGGACAAATGGAAAAGATCTATAATATAAAAAGTTCCCAAAATGCCCCTTAGCGTAGGTCCTACCCATTTCTGGATCTGTACTGTTTCTTATCAACAAATCCAAAAACCTGCCACGATACTTTGGAATAAGTAATGTGAGTAAATCATCTGCAGGTTGGTTTCCAAACTATTTGAAGGCTGCATTAAAACCCAGCAGGCTTCCTGTGAACTCCACTTTGATAGTCTTTTTTAGCTTTTTCATAGAGAGCGAGCCCAAGAATGTTGCTAGTAGAACTTGCCAAAACACAGACGTTTAAAGCTGCAAAAGACTCTACAAGACCTCTTCCTTTTTAGAAATAAGGAAACCGAGGCCTGGAGTGGTGGCAAGGTGAGTTGTGTAAGGTCAGACTGCTAAATCTCGGCTGAGGGTGATGGAGGACACTCAGTTCTTAAGTGCAACAAAAACCATGTGGCTTGTGCGTAATCATGATTATTGTGGGTGTAAATAATGAAATCTATACGAAAGCACTTAGCACAGTATTTGGCACATAGTGATACACTGGAAATGTTCAGTGAACGTGAACCTGAATTATCTGTGACAGCAGAGATGATGAACGCCTGCCCTCTGTGAACACATGGAAGGTACCAGAGAACTGGTTTCCTGGAGTGCGGTGGTGAAAAAGGATAGGCAGTGCCAGCTCGACCCAGGCAAGGCACACCAGTGAATTCTCCAGTTGAGAGAGACTTTCATGCTCCTTCTCTGGTGGTCACTGTAGTTTATAAAGACTCTCATTTAAGCAACTGACCTATTGTGTTCTCATTGTCACTATGTCCCCTCTTTGATGATGGGGCCATGTCTTTTTCATCCACACGTGCCTGATGCCTAGCACAAGGCTGGACTGTTGCAGAGTCTCAATGTCTATTTGTTGAATGAGTGCCTACTACGATCAAGACCCACCCAAGACACTGGCCTGAGGTCCTGTATGGCCTTCTGCTAAGCCTGGTTTGGAAGCCAATCAACTCTGCCTTCTTTTCCCAAAGAAAATACAGGCCCTGGCTCTGAAGTAGGCCATGGTCCCCAGGCTCTTCTTGGCTATAATTGGAAAAAGACCTGTTAAAGACCTCAGTAAAACCCCTTCCTACCCTCTCCCCAGTGCCCGTTTCCCCTGCTCAGAGTTTTCCAGATCCTGACCAACTTGCATATGCTATTTCCCTCACTTAGAAATGCTTTCCCACATATGGTGTTTTCTCAGTCCCTGGAGCAACATTCCTACAAGGTTTCACCATCCCTCAAAATACTCAAAAGAGAGCAATTTCTGATTCCTCCTTTTTGGCTCAGTTTACAATACACACATAGCGTTTTCGGGTATTCGGGAAGCAGCTGAAATGGAAAAGGAAGCTGGGCTGGAGAGTGGCACAGGACCTGAGCCCCTAGCAGGCACCCGTGCCTGTCCTGTCACATAAAGAGATGGGGGCTGTACCCCCTGAGTTCCAACTGAGCTCTCCAGGCCTGGCTCCCTGACACAGGAGCACCTCCTCCAGGCCATGTACCATCGCTTACTGCACGTGTGCGGGGTAAATTTTTAGCCTGGTGAGAGGGGGAGCACCAAGAACAAAAACGCTATGTGCCAGGGACTGACATACATTAAATCTTTAATCTTGATGACGACTCCTCTGAGGTAGCTGCTTCCATTTCCCATTTCAGACGAGGCACCACATGGTTTAGGAACTGGCTAACAAGCAGCAGAGCCAGGGTTTGACCAGTCTGGCTCCAGAGTTGATGCTCTTAACAATTATATTGTGCTGTCTCTCTGTCTGTCCCTGCTCTCAAAGAGCCCAGAGGAAGCTCCAGTTCCAAGCCTGGAGCCAGGACAGCTGCCACCCTGCAGGTTAAGCACCACCCCCTCCACGAAGCCTCAGATCCAGGCAGCATCTCCAGGGACTTGCAGCCACCACTCCTGTCCCCTCCTCCCCATATGCCCTCGGGAACTGTCCCCATGAAAAGAAACAAAATTCAGCTGACTCCTGTCCCTCCTGGGCCTGCTGTTCTCTGAGGTCAGGCCCTCTGCAGGTCAGCCGTCCCTGCAGAGGCCATGTGTTGTAGTGGACACAGCACCGGACATACCTCCTCAAGCCCTGGGTTTGGCACCAGCCCTGGAAACCAGGGGGACTTACAGAGGAGGCATAAAGCCTCTGTTCTAGCTTTCCTCAGGGAGAAGGCATCAGATCCAATGTGGAGCCATTTTTTTAATTTGCCAAGTTTTAAATATGCAAATTCAAGAGATTTTGTTATTTCTGGTCCAGCCACATCCTCTGGAGGCAAATGCATTCTCTGGCTGGGGTTAACGAGGACACAGTCCAGCTGCATCCAGACGGGCCTAATTCTTTGGAGAATTTCTGCAGCTATGACATGGTCTCTGACTAGTGCTAAGGGCTCAGAAGACCACATCCTGCCAGATAACGCTAATATCTTGTTCAGGGAATGGAAAGGGAGAGAGTTGGGAAAGCAACAGATGTAAAGTAGAATGACACAAGGGGAAGGAACGTGGTGGAAATATTAAAGGAAGGCCATAAAGACTGGCAAAACTTGTTCCCCGTATCTTAATTGCAAAATTAATGCAAACTGGCTTTGTTCTGAACACAGGTCTTGAGGCCTTAAAATTAGTCTGTGGGGCCACATGAAGATGTTCTGACCCATAACACGGCTGGGAGCTGGGAGAGAGAGATCCTGGCGGAGCCTGCACTGGGGATTGGTCTGGTTTTGGTTAATCTCTTTATTAATGATCCGGAAGCAGGAGAGAGGAAAAAGCGGCAGATTAATTAAAAGGCACAGATGACGTTCAAAGGGAAGGTGCTGCAAACGGCGCTGAGGACAGACCAATTATTCCCCAGCGCCCGGGGCGGGGGGGGCAACCTGGAAACAGCATGTGAGATTCAAACTGGAAACATGTAGGTTAACTCACTGGGGGCAAGATGAATCCAAAACCAACACGGGAGGGAAATGCTTGTAAAAGGATGAAGGGAAGGAGTGACTTGGAATGGCTACAAGGAGTAAATGAGAAATGAACTCACATGAACAGGGCTGTGCGCGTTTCCACGGCACCGTCTCCCCTATGCGCTTTTCTAAAACCCGCCTCGTTCACTCTTAGCACACCTCTGGAGTGGTGGCAACTATCACAGTCCCTGTCTTAGGAAGCACACAAATACATAAATTGAGCTTTAAAGAGGGCAAGCAATAGATCTGGGGGCAGGGAGCGAGTCACCAAAAGATGCTGATGAGCATGCTTGAAATTCCTCCAAACCAAAAGTGAGGAGTGATCTCGAGCAGGGAGGGCCGCCCTCTCTGTGCCAGATTTGGTGGCACCTCCTTGGAGGACCCCTAGCCCCTGGGCAGGTCTGCATCTACGCAGTCCAAACCGGCAAGAGCAGAGGCAGGCAGATGATTCCTATCTTCTTTAAAAATTCCTCATTCTGCATAGTTCCTCTTTAGAGCTTAAGTAACTCAGGGTTCTGAGACCGACTGACATGGACAACCCTTGGCCCCAGATCTGGAGAAGGACCAGGTCCTCAATTTTCAGGAGATGCCGGCCTCCCAGCAGAAACAAGGCACACCGTCAACAGGGGAGGCATATTCCAGGATGAAACAAAATGAAATAGAGAAACTCAGAAGGTTGACTCGCCTCCTTCAGAAAGGCATTTCTGAAACGGGTCCCTCTTAGAGGCCAGACAATGAGAAATAGAGACCTCTGAACCGACAAGGAGTCTCTGTCCAGAAACAAGCTCAGTGCGCTGAGAGGGAAGTCGAAAGCTGTGAGTTGGCTTTGCATAGCTGTTGGGACAGCAACTTTACATTGTTCAAAGCACACCCTCCTGTGGCCTGAGGCAGTGAAAGACGAAGGTATGGCGCATGTCAAAACAACGTGAACCAGCAGCTCCAGGAGGAAGGTGGTACAGCGATGCCCCAGGCCAAGGAACCCTCTGTCTTGGCCCCGTCTTGGCAAAGAGATCTGAAAGGAGCTTGGTATGCTGACACAAGCCCCAGGAAACTCAGATTTACTTCATCCTTTGCATACTGCAAACTCTCATTTCATGGCCAGAGGGTGGACAAGGAAGCATCTGCGGAGAAAATTTGTCAATACAGCTACTGGCCATTATGGTATTTATCTAGTAAATTTAGATTCTTTGTTCGGGGCACTAATGCTCATCCACCACGTGCATGAAGGTGTGCATGCATGGGCTTGTGCACGGGTGCACACACATGCACACACCCTATAGCCCCCCCAAGACGAGGATGGGTGACAGTCAGCTTACTTCCAAATTATTGTATCATTTAATATTCTAAGACGTGATTTCGGTTTATTTTCTGCAGCTAGGTTAACTCCACTTTCCAAATGTGAAATCACACAAGGGAGGGCTGCTACAGTTACACAGAGGGTTGGGGGTACAGCTGGTGTTAAACTCTCAGCATCGGAATGACTGCCCCAAGTCAACTTTTCTGTTTTGGATTTATGCCTCATGTTTGCAGTGGGTTTATGTGTCAAGCATATGCATTACCTGCGAAGTGCTATATAGCTGTAAGTTAATATTATTACAAAGTAGGGACTGCTGAGTAATTGATGTTTAATAATTATAATAAGTAATGGTGATGATGATATGTATCTTGTTTACCCAGCTGAGAATGGGTCTCAAAGTGGCAGAATAAAGCAGTTGGTTTTATCTTGAGAACTGGAGGCTAAGGGGAATCCCAAAGCATGACTTCCATCCACTCTGATGCCTCTTCCGAACCAAGACCACAGCTGGCTTGGCAACGCCCAAACCTTGACTGTGCATCAACCAGAGCAGCAGCAGCAAGGCCGGGATCAGCTCAAACCATAATGGTTTGGCCCTCAGAGACATGGCCGCGGTAAGTGTGGTCAGATGGCAGCCTTCCTCCTCCAGGCTTGGCGATCAGGCCTGAGTCAGATACAGCCAACCTTCTTTCATGAGGACAAGGGATTGGCAAACGGGCCGTGGCTGTATTTGGTCTGGATCTCCTTTCCAGGAAACCACGATGTCTGAAGACTCCAAGGGCCAAGGCTTCCTGCCACGCTGCTGGGCGTCTCTCCCTTCTGCTCACCCTGGCCACCATCATTCACCTGAACACTCTCACAGACCAGGAAACTGAGGCAGGAGAGACGTCTATGTGTGCTTTTCTGAGCCTCCTCTCCCCAACACCTGAAGGGATGCTGGGATGTGCACACAAAAAGAAAATCAATCTTCCACCCAAACTGGAGTACGTGGTAGGCACTTCATAAACGTCATGATTCCAGTCCCAAACAGTCTACTGACTCTCGTTCTGGGCAGCTGAGAGAGACGAAAAAGCAACCAGAAGCTTGTCCTCTGGAAGAAATTTTGGCACCAACACTCTGAGCCCAAAACTGTGTTTAATCACAGACACAGTAATAATCATCGTTTCTAATAACAGCTAGCACTTACTGAGCCGTGCCATATGCTAGAGATTTTGTGGGACACTTCACGTGGATTACCTCAATGAATCCTCACAGAGACGATATTCTCTCCACTTTTCAGCTGAGGAAACTGAGGCTCAGAGGGATTAAGTCATTTTGTCTGAGATCATACATCAATTGAGAGGCAGAGCCAGGATTCAAACCCCTGTCTGTGTGGTCCCACAGGTCTTACCAGTAATACCTCCCATTACACTCCAGAGAGTCTAAGGCACCTGCCACCTGCCTGCAGTGAACTAGCAGCGAGCACCATGCTGATGTGTTAATGCTGCTTTCCTTTTTGACGGAAAGAGACAACCAAGACTGGTGCTCTGAAGTGGAAAGAGGACATTTCACAGTGTACAGCTGGCATCACCAATTCAAGTGGCTGGAAAGCATGTCTACGTAACATGGGGCTAATGGGCTCATTTATCTACGCTTTAGTTCCTCCAAATGTAAACTATTCCTCTCCTCTTTCCTTATGGGATGGCAAAGAAGACCAAGAACGCTGGGATCCTTTTTGAAAACGGAGAGATTTTCGGAGGTGAGACAGATTTCTGATTACGTGGTTTTCATAGATTTGAGTTGATTCGCGGTTGGTAAGGAGAGACAAAATGACGTGGACTCTCAGCACACCTCCTGCTCCAATTTGTGAATAAAAACCAACTCTGCCACCAGCCAGCTTTGTGGCCACGGGAGGATCGCTGCTGCTCTAGGGGTCTCCACCCCTAACGCTGTTTCTCCGTGCTACTGCGACTCGGGACAGGACTGCCCCTCATTGTTCAGTTTTGTCCCGCACACATGAAGCTCTGGCTCCCATCTACTAAATATCAATCGTGTCCCCCAGTCATTGTGACAACCGAAAAAAGGCACTCACACTTTTCCACATACCATCTGGGGGACCTGATCCCTCCTGGTTAAGAATCACATAATGCTCATAATGCTCATGGACTAAGGCAGTGGTTCTGAACCATTTTTGGATCTTCGACCCTTTTTAACATGTGATAAAAGCTGAAGAATCTTTCCCCTAAAAAACACACATACTAACATAAGAGAAAACTTTTGCAAAAAAATCTCAAGGCAGTTCACAGACTCCCTAAAGCCCAGTGATTCTAGGAGAAGAATTCTTGAACTAAAGAGTCCCAAAGGTGCTTTCTAGCTAGAATACTCCATGCTTCTATTACTCTCTGCCATCCTTGAGTTATTTCTTCACTAGATCAAATAATTCTCATTACCAGTCTCATTTTATGGGCCTCCCTGTTTCTCTGTGTCCCTTTGAAGCTACGCAGAGGCGGGCACTAGCATCCTAACATACTAGGATTCTCCTGTAATGGGAAGGCTATGGCGGGAATGTGACCTGCCTGGAATGAAGCAAGAAATTAGTGGAAGAGCCAGAACTAGAACCCAGCTCCCCAGAGGACCAGCCCTCTGCTACAGAGCAGTATATTTAAGAACAGGAGGGGAACCTGCCCACAGAGCTCATCTGCCTGCAGGGCTTCTCTAGAAGACATAGGGATCCCACGTGAGCCTGACCAACATGGCACGTTTACCAATACACTATGAGATGGCTGGGGCTCCTGTAGCCTGAGCTAGCCTAAGAGGTAGCCCATGGAGGCAGAATCCTTCCCTTCTTCCTTTTACAAATATCTGTGTAGCATCAGCACCGTCATCTGTAACATCCACATCCCTCAAGGGCTTTGGAATTTCATACATTTTCCTTTCTATCTTTCATCTTGCCACCACTCTGGATGACTTTGCCTCCAACCTGATGGCTTTCAAATTCCTTTGCTCCCTGTTCCTCAGTGCCCTCAAGAGCAGTGCTTTCCATTATGTTTGAACACTCATCTGTTTCAGAAGAGCTTCTCTCCATTCCAGCCAACTGCCATTGTGACTCTAAGGATGCTGAGCACTGAGTGTGGCTGCACATTCTCTCAGGAGGAAAAGCTGGAGGTGGCAGGACTGCAGGGCAGTCGCCGGCCACTGGCCTAGGGAGACATCCCTGGACGCCTGAGAGAGGACATTTAAGACAAATCGAGTCTCTCTCCATATGTCAGACAGCACAGGTGGGTAAATTCATTACTCTACAAGAGGGTCTATCCAGAAAATACACTGGGGCAAGATTTTGTGCACAAGCACGTTGCTAGTTTAGAACAGGGCTGCTGATTTTTGATGCTCCTCCCATCTGGAGGTGGTGTCTACGTGCCCTCCACTTGTCTTGGGGAGTTTGTGGTTATTTTGACCCATCCAGTATAGTGGAAGCAATACTGTGACCTCCAAGGCTAGGCTATAAGAGGCCATGCAGTTTCCGCCTATTGGAGCCCCGAGCGGCCGTGTGAGTTGTCTGACAGTCCCGAGGCCACCACGCTGGAGGGGCTCCCCAGGTCTTCCCGTCAGCCCTGCCAAGGCTGGCAAGTGAAGCTGGCCTGGTTAATCCATGCAAGCCCATCAGTCAATTAAATACCACCAAGTGACCTCTGTCAAGCCGCACGGCACCAAAGAATCACCCAACACAGCTCCACCCAAATTCCTGACCCACAAAATCATAAAGAAATGAAAAAATAGCTATAGTTTTATGCCACCAAGTTTGGGGAGATTTGTTACACAGCAAAAGCTAAGCAAACACCTAGGGCTGGAAACCCTACAGAGAGTTCGGGTTAGGGGTGTCATCTTTAAGTGTCAATGATGACAGGGCATTAAATTTGCTCAGAAGAGTCTGGGTAAATTCCTGGAGGGTGGATCTAAGATGAAGCTCCAGGATAATTACTGAGGTGTACTAACTTCTTGAGGCTGGAGCACAGGAGTGGGAAAGTCCCCTGGAGGCGTCAACCACCTGAAGGTGCTCTTGGTAAGGAGCTGCGGTGCCAGCGGGCCGGCTGCCAAGGGGCAAAGCAGAGGCGTGAAGCCACTCTCTACTCTTTAAGACTTCATGGTGAGTGACTGTGTGTGTGTGTGTGTGTGTGTGTGTGTGTGAGAGAGAGAGAGAGAGAGAGAGACAGGGAGGGACGGAGGAGGAGAGGCAGGCAAGTCTTTCTTGAACAGAGGGTTTCAGCTGAGTTAAAGGCCCCTGGACAGGTGGCTTTTTGACCTTCTGGGGAAAAACAGGGGGAGTGGGGGAGAATGCCCTCCCCCAAAGCCACCACTACTGTAGTCCCAGAAGGGTCTGCACTTAGACCCATGTTAGAACCCACTCCCCCCTGCCACTCTCCCCGGAGCTAGCGAAATCCCGCTGCCAGCTTCCATTTCCTTCCTGCCGGCCAGGGAGATGGATGTGCTGGCTCTGCAGACAGCGTGGACAGCCACGGGCCAGGCACCGTGGGAAAGCATGAGGCATGAGCATTCGGTTTCAGAAAGTGATTCCTGGCAGCGATGCAAAGGTCCACGAAACAGGCCATGATGCACAGGCCATTTGTACCTTGTCCCAGGAGTGGTCGGGGGCAATGGCCAGCAGCACTCTGCCATGAGAGGCCGGGAAAAGGAGCAATTCCAACCAACACAAGTGCCATGGGGAAGTAGGCCAGGTAGTGTGTGCGCCAGACTGTGTGTAAGTGTGTCTGTATGTGTGTGAATGTGTGTGAGTGTGTCTGTGTGTGCGTGTGTGTGCACATCTGTGTGGTATGTCAGGAGAGGGATGCTGAGAAGGGGAGAAAACCCAAGGTTCAGCGGGGTCCAGAGGCTGGCTGCTCCTCCTAGCTGTCCCCGTTAGTCAGAGGGAGACCTTGGACGAGCTTTTCTTCCGTCCTCCCGGGCATCAGTTTGCTCTTCTATAAAGTGAGGGAATCAGAGTGAATCATCCCGCATCACTCCAGTGCTAGCAGTCTGCCTACCCACAGGGCGTCTAAAACGAGGCTCTGGCTTGATGCTCTCTCTCTGGTCCTCTTGGACACGGAAGAGTGACAGACAGATGGCTCTGGGGGTCCTACGTACCACCCCCTCACACACACGCCCCACCAGCTCTGCTCATTTGAAGTCAGGCACACGGCTCCAGTGGCCTTCGTGGGTCCCTATGAATTGGAAACATGTAAGGACAAGCCAGGGAGAGGCCTGGGAAATAGAAGGAGAAACTCTGGGTCAAGTTTGCATTTCTCATTATTTTTCCAACCCTTCTCAAATTCCTTTTGTTTAGAAACCTCCTTGCGTTTCTGAAGGCTTCCCCCTCCCCCATCCCACCCTGAAAAAGTCTAGGAGCTCCTCCAGCCTGTAACCCTGCCGGCTAACACGTTCCATATGTCGGTCACTCTGCACGAAATGTCTGCACTCCCTTTTCTGGTCACCTCCTCCGTGGTCTCTGCACACTGCTTCTCCCCAGAGCGGCCCACCAAGCCCCTCCTGAGCCCTCAAGTCCAGAAGCATGGCTTTGGATCAGGCTGGCACACGCTGTGCTTTCCCTCCCAGGTCAATTCCCACTTAGGATTCCTGCAGATTTGCCTCCTGGGTGCCCCAGAGTGGGCTTGCCTTCGCTCCAGCCGGCCGCCCGCCGTCGCGGACAGCTGCAGGGAGACCCTCCTTATGAGCTGGGCCTAACTGAGCAGTGCTCTCACTGAGCTTGCCACATTATTTGCTTGGAGCATGCTTCCACGGCAAGGCAACACAGCTTCTATTGTCTTCCTTTCCCACCCCCTCCTCCCGTGGCTACCCACCGTGGTAAATAAAGGCGGAAGAGATTATTCCAACATAACTTCCAATGCTCCTTCTGCAGATGCAAACAGACCTTCCATCGCTCCCTGCCTGCTCTCCACCCCACGCACCCGCCTGCATCCAGCCCCCTCTGATGCATCTTCGGATGATTGAGCTTGACTCTTAAAAAACGCATTGTGCAGCTTCACTCTACTTTTTGTGGGTTCCAAAAAGACAGAGAAAAGGTGAGTTTCTGCAGCTTGGAGAAGTTGAGCTGAAAGGGCTGAAGATGACTTCAAATTGGTCAAGGGAGCCTGAAAACCGCGTGTAGCTCCCCTTCCTCAAAAGCATAACCGTACTTAAAGGCTTCACGCCCCTGTGGGCAGTCTGGAGAGCAAGCCGAGGCCCCCCAAAACAGGCAGCAAGGCAACCCCTTAATTTAACAAGTGCCAGCAGGACCAAGTGGGGAAAACAGGAGACCCTGGGGCCAGATCAAGGGCTCAAGGCTTTCCAAAACAGACACGAGGGTCTCAGGCAGAGAAACACATCCGGGGACGTGGCAGAACCATGAATTCTCTCAAAGGAAGGAGGGGTGATACATTGAGCACCTACAATATGCCAAAGTCTGCCATTTAAAACTTATGTCCCACTGGCTCTAGATTTTCTGGTGGAGATGGAGTTAGGAAAATTATAAGGAGAGGGCATTGCTATCCAAGCTGAGAAATTTAGGGCATAGAGTAGGTGAGTGATGGGCTCAACGCTGTCACAACTAGAGGTCAAACGAGAACCAGAACCCCTGCTCCCCGACTGCTGACCCTACACTCTTTCTCAAAGATTACCCACTCTGTTACCAAAGTCTTACCGTGTCCAGGGGAAGGACCACATGCTGCGATCGCCCAGGAAGTGGGGATCTTTCATCCATCTGTGAACTTTGGGAGAGCCTCAATGGCTGCCCCCTGCAGCCTGCGCTTCCCCCTAGGCTCACCGTATCTGTGATGCACCATAGAATGGGGATCGCTTCCAAAGCTGGGCCACCTCTGGTTGCAAGAGCGTTCTCTTGGAGATGAGATGGGACCTGTCATTGGCCCAAGTTCTGTACCTACTGTTTTCTAAGCCCTTCTTTTCCTCCCCTCCCCCGATTTTGGTTCTATTTAGTCTGAAGATTTATTGTTTCCTGGAGATCAAACAACAGGTTAAGCAAAAGTGAGTGTTAAAAGCAATCTTTCTCAACAATACCCGTATTAAGAAAATGAGAACAATAATGAAGGAAACACGTTTGATGATGGGTTTGGATGATGCGTGGGGACTAATGAGACCACTGAACTAATGCGACTGAGGACTTCAGAAGCTCCAATTATGCTTGATGGGCTTGGCAAGGAACCCTGCAATTTGGTACTAATGAATGGATTAATACGGAGGATAAGTCGGAACCCAAGAATGTGCAGGAATGTGTCCTAACACTGTGCTGGGCGTGCAGGAGGGGGGCCAAGAAGGGCCTGATGAACTGAAGTGGAAAAGGTTGGAGACTTTATAATAGGCAGTCATTTCTGGCCAACACATTAGCTCTCCTGCCCCTGGACCAATCTGCAAAGCATTAGAGCCGTCTATTTAAAGGGAGATCTATTTCGGCTTACTAGAAAGAACGCTGTAGTAAGTTTCCAGGCATGCAGTCTAAATGACCAGATTAACTGGATCTAATAGAGAGGATTGCAAAAAGCTTCCTTCCAGACCTGGGGCTCTGTGATTCTACGTTGATGGCCTGAAGGAAAACCACTCCCGCAGAGTGATGGGGCTGCAGAGATCCGTGGGAGCAGAGAGTGACTCCCACCCCAAGGTGGGTGAGTCCCATGGCTGAGGGGCGGGGACTGCTGCCAACTGTGGTCAGACTGAAGGGTCTGGAAATATACTGGCTTTGATTCAGAATGTGGAACTTTTGATCCTATAACATGATGCATTTTAATTCCCCTTGGTGGTATTAATAATGTAGTTGGCTAATGCCACACTAACAGAATTTATAAAGTGCCTACTCATCCAAGAAAAAGAAGTAATGACCTCAGTTTGTACTCTACTTAGGCTTCTGAAAAGGTTGAGTGCAAATCAAATTTTTGTGAATTGAATTATATTTTAAAGATACTAGGAGGATTTGCAATAAAATATCTTATGGTGAATTCCTATGAAAAGCAGTAAATAATCACTCTTCAATTTAAAACATTTATTTTGTGGACTAGTTTAGCTTAAAGCAAAGTACACCTTTAATGCAGAGCAACTGTGCTGTAAATATATGACAATTCCACAATGAACACACGTGCTTTGAGGTTAAATTCTTCACCAAGGGAGTAAGACTTATTCTTCAATTAGCTCTTCAACTGTCTGGGTACCCGTGTTAACGTACATTATTCGCTGTGGCTTATTCTTCAGGAAGCTAGAAATGTGGAAGAAGCAAAGAGGCTGGAAGTTCCCATTTTTCCATTCCCGTGTCCTAGATAATGTCAACCCAGGTTCCCACAGGGAATGACACTTGAGTCTTCTTCTCAAAGATCCCAATAAGGAAGGGATTGGAAGAAAGAGAGGACGCAGAGAAATCATGCACTCTGTACTTAAAGAAGGCTCAAGAACAATTACAGTATCAATAACGAGGATCGCTAACATCCTTGAGAACTCTGCAATCACCATCTGATTGAACACTGCAATAGCCTCTGAGGCAGGTCCCGCAGTTCAGTCTCTCATCTGAGTCCTGTGTACTACTGAACATTAATGAATACTCTCAAAGGGCCTGGGGCAGCACCCTGTCATTAAACGAGTTAATATTTCTGCTGCAAAATTATCAATACTCACTTAAGTGAGACAAAGATTATGTCAATTCAGGCCATATTTTGCAGCCAAATGAATCAGCTGTAACCTTAAGAAATGACTCTGGGTTTTCAGAGCTTTTTGGGTTTGGGGATGTAAAGAGCCTGAGGGTGTGTATTATTCTCTCTATTTCGTAAACAAAGAGGCCAAGCCCAAGAGCAAGTAGCACCCTGGACCACACCATGGCCACATTGCACAGTACAGCTAAGATTAGTGGCAGAGCTGGGATTCAAACCCAGGCATGTCTGACACCAGAAGCCCTGTTCTCAAACCCCAGGCCATGCTGGTGGAGTCCTGTGCACGGGAGAAGGAGACCACTGGTTTTCATTTACAATGGCTTTCTGAGGAGACCAAATTAAACTGTGGTCGCATGCACCCTTTTTTTACATTTAAAGAATATTTTCCTTAAATAAATCTCTGTAGAGAGGTTCTTTTCCTTATCATCAAAGTAAGAAGAGCACACTGAAGAACATCTAAAAATACAAAAATATATAAAGAAATCTACCAGCTCCCACAAGTATCATTATGGAATATTTATGTCCAGCCTTTTTTTAAACACATGCAAAGTTTTTCTATGCATTACATAGCTGAGGTTGTTTAATATACATCATTCTGTGACTTTCTTACTTAATCTTATAACCTAAGCCTTCTCCCATCATATTAAAATTCTACATAAACAAAATTTTGATGGCTACATAATATTCCATCATAGGAATGTGCTATAATTTACTGGGTTATACCCCATCTGTAGGAAATTTATTATTTCCAATTCTCCACTCTCATAAATAATGCTGCAATAAATGTCTTCCTGTACAAAGCTGACAATTGGTGTGAGTTATTTCCATGGTCCCTCACTGCAGCCACTCTCCTACCCTCTGGTCACATCTGCCCTGCACGTCCCCAACCTCAGATCCATTCAAGCATCCATTTCTCCTGGCTGACACTCAGACTGCTGAGAAGGAGGAAACACGCATACACGCTCTTTGGTGCCAAGCGAATTTATGTTCCCAGGTTCAGCCCAGCCCTTGCTGTAGATCAACAATTTGTTGCTTTTATTCCCATGTCAGGTCTTTCTTACATTCCTCACAACAGCGCTTTCAAAAGTGCACTTATCTCCTGAAGTCTCTTAGAACACAGAAAATCTTGCCTCCTAATTCTCAGAAAAAAAGCAACACAAGAGTCCCTCAGGTAGGAACTCCTCACCTCTCTACCCCCCATAAATCTACTTAAATGCATAAACCGAAGTGACCAGAGCCTTTATCACTCAAACCAGTACACTTCAGAAAGTGAAGGGAGCACCATTTACCATCTGTTGGGGATGACGGTGGCACAGCAGACTGCCCTGGGGCAACCAGGACGAGTGCTCACCCTGAGAACAGCCGTGGTTTCCTCCCAGTGGGTGGGTCATCCTTGTCACACCCCTCTCTAACAGGCCCTACACTGACACACTGGTCCCACTCCCTCCCTCCTGTTTCCTAAGGGCCCCATCCCAGCCCTATCTCCAACCCGCCCCTCTCGATAGGTTTCCTCCCCTCGGTATATAGTGCTCAGGTGTCACCAACCTTAAAAACAGAAAAGAAAATAGTTGTCCTCCTCACAGGATGACTACCTGGTCCCAGACCAGCTTCGGAGAAGGGCATCCGCATGCATTACCTCCATTTCCTCAATCGCTCACAACAGACAGAATTCTCTCCTCCCCTCCTCAGCACCAGCACCAGGTCCCTCATGAAGCAGCCCCCCTAGGACTCCCCTGAGTTCCTCATTTTAAAATCAGACAGGTGCATGGCAGCCCTTCCTTCCTTCCCCTCCCGGGTCTCCCTCCTCCAGCCTCTGTGACAGTCCTCTCTCCCAGTTTCATCTAAGCACCACCAGGACTTACCTTTTCACTCTTTCAGTGAAAATCCCGTTTTTCTCTTCCCATCTGTGCTGATGATGGTGCGATCTCATGCGCCAGGTCTATGTGGATAACTTTCACATCCACGTCTCCACACAGACCTCAGTCCTGAATGGAGATCCCACTGCCGACTGGACATCTCCCCTTCACTATTTTAAGGCCACCTTAAGGCCAAAATATCCAAAACTGAATCACCAATTCCCCTAAACCCTGCTCCTCCTCTGCCTCCCATGCCTGCTTCCAGGAAAGGGCACCAGGGTTCACAGAGTGTGCCCCCACGCTTCCCTGTCCTGTATTAGATTCATCTTTAATTCCACCAAGATTCTGCCTCCTCAGACCTCTCACTGTCCACCCCTTCTCCTATGGCCCAGGCTGCCTCTCTTCCTGGATCACTTCAACAGACTCTTAGATGCCTTCTGAAATCCTGCTCTTTCTCGCTCCCAGCCTCCCTACCGTTTCTCCTCCAGGCTGGCATAAAATGATCTTTCTAAAGTTAAGCCTAGCTGGGTCACTCCCCAGCTGGAGAACTTTCTGTTCTTTTCTTTAACCTTCAAGATAAAGCCAACATTCCTCAGCCTGGCACGAGGCCCTTCACCGTCTGACTCTTGGGCGTCTCTCTCGCCAGCCTCATCTCTCACCAGTTCTCCTCTCACATCATGCTCGCCAGCACAGGGAGGGGCTGCAATTCTGCAGACACACTGTGTGCTCTCTTGCCTCTGAGACGATTCCCAGCTACCCCTTTGGCCAGCAACACCCCACCCCTGCTCCCACCTGGCTGACTTCTCTTTGTCGCAATCCTGATTCTTTCATAACCATCCTTTTACTTGTCTGTCCCCTTCCCCAGACTGTAAGTGCTTTCTATGTTTTGGGGTCCCTAGCACTTGCAATGGTGCCTGGCTCCTAGTAGGTACTCAATAAACAAAGCCGCTGGGTCAAAGGGATGAATGTCTTAAGAAGCATGACCACTTAGGACTGTGTCCTGGTGGCCTTATTGTTAGTTTTCCCTTTCCTGCTCACTCTTCTCCACTGGCCCCTGCTGGACCTGCGCCCTTTAAAGATACTCACTCAGAGTCAAAAGCAAGACAGTGGCTGAAGTGACTGTGGTGGACTAGTTGAGGATGCTTATGTGAGGGTGGAGGGAAGAAGTTTCTGGATGTCCTGGGAGATGAGGGAAGACATGGGTGATCTCTCAAACAAAACAGTGTTAGCAACTGCAAAGAAAGGATTCAGACACCGAAGAGGAAAATAAAAAAATTTCATGCCAGCAGTGCCAGTCCGCTGCCCAGAAGTGGCACAGTTGTCTCCCTGGAAGGAGCCGGGAGAGGAAGGCAGCTCTCTGGTGCGTAGAGAAGGACACCTGCACTACAATGGGAAGGGACTTGCGCAGAAGTCAGAGGCTCCTCGCGACCTGAGCCTCCTCTCTTTCACACTCCACCCACAGTAGACCATCAAGCCCCCAACAAGGCCTCCTGGCCCTACGGCTCTGGTGGAATCAGGATTAGATTAGGAATTCTTAGGATAGGAGAGAATGCGCAAGACTAGAGAACCTGCAAATAAAAGCCAGCGGGAGCCAGCACCCGACAGGACGTGTGAAGGTGAGACTAGGGCTGGGCGGAATGCCCCTGAGCCGTTGCTGTGAAGGCCACGTCCAGGCTGGTAAGGCCCAGGGAGGGCCTCCAACTAGCTCAGGGGCTTGTGCAGCTCCAGGTGACTGCTGGATCTCACTGTTCCTGAGGGCAGACCCACATCTCATCCATCTCTGCAGCCCAGTGCCTAGCATGTGAGTTGCACAGTTATGTGCATGGATCAAAAAGAATTTACTCCCAGGAGATGTACAAGGATATGGGAAGAGTTGGGCAGCCAAAAGGTATGAGAAAGAAGGCTTAACTCCCTCACAGTGACAAAAAGAAGCATGTGAGTCTGAGGCTTAAGTTTAGGCTCATGTCTTTAACAAGACCACTTAGGGGAGAGGGGGTTGTTTTTGAACTAAATAATAGGAATTCTGCTGGAACCTCCTAAGAATATATATATCTTACAAGTAAACCTCAGGGAGGGTGCTCTCCTGGCCCAAAGAAAACTGAGACTTGAGAAATTTTTTTTTGCCCTTAAGAAAGTCATTGAATAACAGCTCTGGGGGTAAATTAAAACAACCATCAACATAGAAATCTGAGGGCCCTGATTCTCCAGAACAGAAAGCAACAGGCGAACTCTGAGACCAATTCCTGGCAGTCTACGGCCCCCAATCCTGCCACTTCTCACCGCCGTGGCTTTCTCCCTTAGCATCAGCCTCTGAGGAACCCTGGGCCCAGGGAGGAAAAGGCAGGAGCAAATGGGAAAAGAGGCCAGCCATGGTGGTCAAGCCAGCCTTGAAAACTGCTCAGTCCCTCGGCATCATGGGACATCAGTGCTTCCCCAGACCCGAGGCAGGTTCAAAAGGCAGTGACAGAAGAACTGATCCAGAAAGAGAGAGAGAGAGTAAGTAACACTGGAGGGGAAAAGCAAGGATGGCGGCAGTGGTGGGTCCCATATCTCAGCATAATTATTCCTAGCATTTTTTTAACTGATTCTACCTGTGTAAACTTTCCTCACTTTATTTTTCCTTTATTCTTTTCTTTTCTTTTCACTTTTGACCCCCTTCATCCAGGGGGTGAAGGTTTGACACGCTAATGTTTACACTGTTCTGTATATTTTTGAATTGATCATTACAGCAGCACAATGAGATATAAGGACCAACCTATTCTTCATTTTAAATTGAAGAAAACTGAACCTTAGGAAGGTTAAATGATGTGGCCAGTGGCAAACACCCGTGAGCGGCAGAGATGGCGCAGGGTCCCCATCCTGACTCCTGTTCTTTCTCCTGAGTACTGATGTACACACAGGCCCCATCGTGCGTTCCCTTCCCACCACACTGACTCCCAACTCCCTCTTCACCAACACTGTCTTGGGATTCTTACTCATTCCATGTAGGGAAAGTCTGTGTGCAGAAATTTCAAATTATTCCCATTAATAAATAAAAAAAAAACCCAAATCTTCTTTAGAGCCTGATTATGTATAGATGGCAAACTTACCATTAGCCAAATAATATACCTCTTATCAAATACGCTTCCTCGACAGGATCCCAGACAGCACATTACCAAAATGAAAGCAGGTAAAAATTGACAGCATGCAGACAATGTTCCCAGGGCCCCAGGCCTGTCTTCTGTCTCGGACAGCAGACGTTTCCGCATCAGAATGCTGGGATTCTGCAGTGCGCTGGCGAGTCGATTTCCCTGTCTCTCCCAGGCCTCCTATCACTGACCAAGGATGCCTAAAGCCCACTTTCTACCTTCCTCCAGGAAGCAGAGACTTCCCTGCCAAGAGAGCGATCCTTGCATTCTACAGAGATTCAGAAATATATCCCCAGGGAACAAATTCCAGTCTCCGTGCTGAGGCCTCCCCTCTCCTCACTGCCTCTTCATGGAGAGTTCTGACTGTATTCACCGCCCCCACCCAGACCCCCTTCCTTGTCCCCACAGAAGAGTGCCCTGAAAGCATGGCCACAGAAGAAGATGCACACACGAACAGACGACACTGAAGCTGCCTCCTGAACGGCCTCTGGGAAGGGCCCGGTGCCCCCAGCAGTCCACGCCCTCTGCACTGGTGTGCCTCCTGCTGGCCACCCAACCTTCTTCCTGCTGCATCAGTCCCTTTTCCTCTGGTATGTTCTTGGTGGGAACACCAGAATGCTGGGACTCTGCAGTGCGCTGGCGAGTCGATTTCCCTGTCTCTCCCAGGCCTCCTATCACTGACCAAGGATGCCTAAAGCCCACTTTCTACCTTCCTCCAGGAAGCAGAGACTTCCCTGATCATGTGTCTGTGTTTCAGTATTACTTTATCCATTTCAATAGATTATTATATTAGAGTTTGCCGAACTCACACAGTGCTTCCGTGTGACGTGAGGAAACTGAGGCCCAACAAGGAAAGTGATGTATCTAAGGTGACTCTCTGGTCGACAACACAAGGGGGAGTATGGATCCAGGTGTCCCGAACTCTTGTGGATTGCTGTTTCCAAAGGCAGTCTGCTCCACGTTAATAGCCCGTGAAACAGTCTATAAAAGCCAGAGGAATTTTTAGTGCCAAAAAAGACCTTAAGGTAAGCGAGTCCATGTTTCTCAAAACAACCATACTGTGGATGACTAAACTATGTAAAATGTCAATTGCAAGATCTAGTAATAGGGGAAACAAGAGGAGACCAGTAATGGAGGAAGCGAAGGGCAACTTGTATTGCCAGAAGGAAGGGTGGGGAAAGGAAGGCACTCAGAGCAGGTGCTGACAGCATGTCCAGCTTCTGTGAACACCAGCATTTGAGAGACACACGTTTTGTGTTTCAAAATAATAGACTTTATCAGAAGTCATCTGGGCTGCATACTCCTCCGACAATCAGTATTTTATTGTGGAGAAAGCTGCAGGCTGGGTGGTGGCCCAGAGAGTGCATTCGGACTTTGTAGCTGAGGGAATAAAATCCTAGGTCCTCTGGTCTCAGCACTGCTGGGCAGGTACAGGGAGGCAGCGGCAGGGGAAGGAAGGACAGTGTCGAAAGCCATTTATGGCCCCCCGGTCCCCCTTCTCCAGCCGCTGCACCCGGGACCTGGAGAAGGCAGGGCACCCCCGTCGTCCGGGGACAAGAAGTAACGAGGAGGGCATGGCCCCTGTCCTGCAGCCAAAGGAAGCTGAGGAGGCAGAGAGATTTATCAACAGGAACCGCACAGACGGTTCGCTCAGGTCAGCGGGGCTCCAGGCGGAATGCCCCAGGAACATGGCCACCGCTTCCGCCTCGGCGCCCGGACCGGACCCTGACACAGGACTCAGGCGTTCTTCAGGGTGGGGCGTTTGCCTGCTGCAATACTGGGAGGTACTAGCCGCTCCCTCCTGGAGCCTGTGGCTGAACCCAGCTCCCTGCTCTCAAGGGAGATAAGAAAGGGATCTTGTCCCCACGGCAGAAAAGGGGAGGAATCCCAACCGTATGGTTCTTTCCCATGAAAACCTCTACGCCAAAAGTCTCTCTTAGCATGAACTGGTGAAACAGTAAGAGTATGAAAAGGAAATGGGGTCCCTCTCGTTCTGCTGTTATACTTTTAAATAGAGGGACTCTCACTAAACCAAAGACATGGCTGACTAAAAAAACATGGATACCATGAGTCAAAAATTATCTCAAATTAAAAAAAAAAATGAAGAGTTGAAAAATGCATGGTTCAAAAAGTATTTTTCTACATTTTTAAATGTGGATGAGACATTATATTCAACAAGATTTGTGATCTTCAAGGAAGGCGTGGCCGATGTTTCCACATTTTGCCTTACTGGTCAGGGTTAGTTCTAGACTCATAAAATCTCACCCAGTGCTGTGCTCACCCACAGCCTGGAGCTGAGTGAAGATGTGCGGTTTCCCCACACGCTGCACGCTACCTGACAGTCACGACCCCCCACGGTGATCCCTCCAAGGCAGTCCTCTCTTTCTCTAGGACTCCACACATCCGGTCCCCATGCATGGAGCAGGTCTGAGCTCTGTTGCTTTCCCTCCAAACCCTCCCTTCCTAGCCTGCTGTTTTGGGAAAGTGGCTCTGATTCCTCCAGACTGTGGCTCTGAATGTGTAAAGCTAAATTTTCAGAATTCACAAAAAACTCTTCTCTCTTAAGTGTCTGACTCTGGCGATTAATTAAAAGCCGTGACTTGTCTGTTATAGATTTGTATGTAATGATACAAATCCATTCAGCAATTCAATTGACTTCTGTGTTCTAGGTGGTATCCAACTTTGCACTGAGGGGATGCATTTTAATGACCCAACAGGCTGTGGGGGCCTTCACTACCACTCAGAATAGTGTCCTGCTTCCCTATATCCTGGCACAACCAGGGCAGCGTGTTTACTGGGCTAGTGGAATTCAGCACGTGGTGAGTATATGGAGATTCTACCACTCAGTTGCCATTTCTGAACTCATATTCATTTGTCTTCTGTGGCCTCCATGTGTCAGAGCTTCCCTCCTATCTTCTCTTCCAGATAAAGGAAAGGACTTGTAACAGGATGTGAACACACTTTGTGGCATTGGCGAGGTGTGGAGAAGCAAACTGCTCATCTCACTCTTTACTCCTCCATCACGTGGACGAGATTTATGACGGGATACAAGAAGTCTGCTCTCAGTTTATCACTAGTTTTAAACCCAGATTTAGATAGCTGTTCTTAAAAGGTAAAAAGAACTCTTAGGGTTCTCAAAATGAATCCAGTTTAGGTGATATGCGTTAAGATACTGACTTGGAGAAAGAGGAAAAGAAATTACAGGCGTGATGGAAAATGTATCTCTGTTTCAATATAGGACATACATACATTACATGTAGTATACGCACACATATATGTATTTGAGTGTATATGTAAAACAGCCCGAGAGGTGGAGGACACAGCGCGAGTTACAGGAACAAATCAAGGCAAAGTTGATATCACTGAACAGACTGTGATTATGTTGATTGAAACCAGATTGAAAGGACCAGGGGAATTTGTTTGGGAACAGAGAACAGGACCAAAATATTCCCTTAGAGAGGAAATCTCATCAGAGGGAAAACCATGGGGGTGGAGGGGCAGGCGCGGGGAGGTGGGGAGTGGAGCAGGCGCAGTGGCTTTACGGCGGAGCTTGGGAAAGTGGAATGGAAATGATTCATCTCTCCACCTTCAAGAGTGTAGGAGGTATACAGCACGATAAATCCAGCGGAGAGGATGGTGGGACAAAGGGAATTCTAGGCAGGGAGAGAAGAGAACAGGAGAGGCTGGGAATAAGGACCAGCCTGTTTATCCCTCTGCTCCCGCGCGCTGGGAAATAAATTCTCTCCGATTTGGTAATTGAACAGTGAAACATACCTCATCTCTAACTGTCTGAATTCAGGGATGGACGTTCATCATGTGCAGGTTTGAAAGAAGCAAGATTAATGGACAGGTCTAGCAGGATGCATCAAAAGAATCTTTTTAGACGCAACCATTTGAGGAGGGGTGGGAGGCCAGAGAGGGAAGAATCTGGCATTTGGCCAGAATCCCTTGGAGAAGAAAATGGCCAATTCAGAATTCCGCTCTTCTGAGTGAGTCAAAGCCACTAGCAGCTGCAGGTGACCAGGGCCTGACCAAATGACCAGACCTCTCAGATAAACACAAGGCCAATGCTCACCTGGGGGATCTCTCCAGGTACATACTTTAACATGATGGCACATTTCAAAAACAGCAATCAGAGAAGAGCAGGATTTGAGCATTCTGAGGGCCTTGGAGATCCCCTAACCCTTCAACTGTCATTTTGCAGATGAAGAAACGAAGGCCCAGGGAGCTAAGGTGAGCTACCCAATGTCATACAGCCAGTTAATGGTTGAGCAGAAACTGGCTTTTATGCACCCAGTTACATATAAATTTTGTGCTGCTTCTGTGACAACTTTGTAGCCCTCAATAGGTCAACTAAATCACAGAAGACGCTCAAGGGAATATGGCATAAGAATAGGTCAGTTACAGATGGAGGAAGGCCCACCCCACATGGAAGACCTCTTCCTCCCAGGCGCTAGGATGTCTACATCAGGGAGAGCAAACTCTTCTCTTTGAAAGCAATGCTGTCACTCTCATCCTGAAGTTATGAAGGATAGAGCGAAAGGTCTGATGAAGACCAAAGAACCCAAATGTCAGGACCAGCTCTTCCTAATTTTCTTCCCAATGCTCCCAAAGGGGCTCGGTAAGTCCCCACCCTACACGGGCACGGGGACAACTTCTAGTAGTGTAGATTCCTGGTGCTCTCTCCCTTCTCCCATTCTTCCCATGAACAAAAATCACAAGTACAGAGAGTTCAGGTCCCCGAGTTGGTCCCAGGGCCGACGGCTGCCAGTCCTCCTGGGAAATCCCAACCTGCGGCATTTCTCGCCTGTTCATTCTGAAGTGGAGGAATTTTCATGTTCAAGTTTGAACAGGAGACTCTACCCAAGGCAAAAAAAAGAAAGCATTTAGGTGAGTAGTCACTGCTTTCTGGATCGATTTCTCTACCACATTTGAGCAGATTCATAGTTCCCATTTCCCCTCTTATCCCATTCCCTGGATCCCCCTCAAGCATGTCTGTGTGCACACACACGTCACTTCTGGAATGAATCCATGCCTAGGAAAGTCTGGATCAAAAGGAGAGTTTGTCAGAAGAATTATGAGGGAAAAAGAAGTTGTCATAAAAGACACTCTTGGGGCTGGCAGTACATTCTTCCGGCATTATCCTTGCAGGCTGGCTTTAGAGCTCCACTGCACAAAATGGGACAGGCCCTGGTTCCGTGGAGACACTGGGGGCAGCGCTGAAGTAGAACGCCAAGAGCTGCCCTCACCATGGCGCATGTCACCCTGGGCCACAGCTGAACAGAGCCGGGCCAGCCTTTCGGGAAGAGCACACTGCGTGTGATACTGAGACACAATCCATGTGTAAAGCTCCAGTATCAACGGCCCTGGGATAGGCTGGAGGCAGCTCGGCCCGCAGACAGCAGCATAGCCCGATGACGCGCACACATCTCCTCCAGCCCCGCTTCTGTCTAGCTTGGCCTCGGGACGCATCTGAATGCTCACCGTTCTTCAGAGACGTTGAGCCATGTATGGTACAAGGACAGCTGAGTCACGAGAGTGGCCTTTTAGTCCTGGCTCTACCACTTACAAGTTGGATGGTCTTGAGCAACTCCTGCCACCTCTCTGAGACTCCAGAGGGGGTTAAGAAGAGAAGTTTCTTGTGGAAATGTTTCTTGAGTAGCCACTCCTGGTGCGTGGTTCCTATTAGTTAAACACGGAAGCTGGTGTCAGATAAATGCCGAGCCTTTGCCAGGGCTGCCACTGCGTGCTTCCTTTGATGGAGCAGTTTGTAGGGTCACTGGCCTGGGACACAGGAGATCCAGTTCCTCTAGGGGAGCTGTGCAGTAAGGGCTTTGAAGAAAGGGGCTGGACTGGGAAGTCAGACAGATCTGCACTCGAAGGCTTGCTCTGCCATCTCCGAGCGGTCTGACTGTGAGTAAATCGTAATTTCTGTAAGCCACAGTTTTCCCAACTGTAAGATCAGGCTAGTGATGCCTACCTCACAGAGCAGTTACGGGGAATGAACGAGGCACTTCATGATATATGCCCACTGTGCGTACTGCCTGGCACACAGAAGGCATTCAATAAGCACTAGTTCCATTCACGTTGGAATAGTCCTACTTTCGACCCTAATTTTCCTACGTGGTAAACTCTGGGTAATAAACTGTCTTCTTTCTGCCTCACGTGAATTCTGTGCAGATGAAATAACATAAACACACGTTGTCATGGCGTTACTACCTGAGCGTGCAGACATGAAAAGCTGTCATTCTCGGCAGCAGGCTCATTCCAGATCAATGGTGTGTCAGCTGTCCTGCTCCCGGGAACAGGCTCCAGCCAGCGTTCTCCGCCACCTTGAATCCAGCTCTCCATTAAGCTGTCCCCAGGGACCCCCGCCCACACAGGCCTCTCCCAGCTCCAGAATTCACTGCCTGGGGAGAAGGGACTCTTCTCATTTAGCATGGAGCAGGGGGCACACGGAACTGAGGGCAAGAGTCTAGTTTGGAGCCCCGGCTCTTACACTTGCTACTTCTATGGACTTGGACATATGGCTTCATCTCTCTGAGCCTCAGTCTTCACATCTGGAAAAAAGAGATAATAACACCTGACCTGTCCACCTTAGGGGGCTCTTTTCAATTTCAAGTGATAGAACGTGAGCCTTAAATGAATACTAAAGAGAATGGTGACGATAATAACGATGACATCATTTCACATGGGAATGACCTGCCTTACTAAGGAGGCTGTAAGCTGTGCAGGCACACGGAAGTGGAGGTCTTGCCATATTCTAGCGTATATTCTCCATCTCCAACCCCTACCCTGGGACACAGATGTCTATATCCAGCACATAGGACAAAAACCAAAAATATTCAATAAATTCAAATAAACACAAATACGGTAGAATGTGGTCTTTCTGAGTAGTGATGGTTGAAAATCATCCTTAGATCAGAGCTCGCTAAACTTGGCCCAGCATCGCAATCATCTGGGAGCAGTTAATGGTACAGATTCTCAGGCTCTATCCCAGCCTCACTGAATCAACATCATCAAGGGATGGGGCCCAGGAATTGATATTAAAAAAAATATCCTCCACGAGGAGTCTAATATGCCCCAGGTCTGGGAAGCACTGCTTCCTCTATGTCTGTGTGCCTGGAGATGGCCAGGAATCTCTACCCCACACGACCCCAGCACAGGAGCTGGTCAACATGCATTTGCTGAATTGAGCTGAAGTTCCAAGTTGGTGGCCCTGAAATACAGAATCCGTTGGGGCCTCCCAGATGAGGAGGAGTAGCTGTGCTGTCCACCTGTGCCTGTGCAAAAAACAGACAAGGACAGCTCAGGCCAAGCCCAGAACTGGACCCCTGACTTCTACTTTCATGCGGAAATGGACACCGCGTTGCTCCCACTCCCATGACAAAGAGACGTGACAGACAAATAAATAAACAAATAATGTGCTTCTATCATCTTTCATTATCATCACAAAATCATAGGTGTCAGACTTAGCATGGGCTAATTCAACCTATTCATTTTACAAGTGTGAAAACTGAGGTCCAGAGAGAGGCAGTAGCTTGACCAAGTTTTCACAGCAAGTTGGTATCCAAGAGGCGTTGCATAATGGAAAGAGAACTGAGTCAGCATGCAGCTATCCAGGCGTTCCACAGACCTGTAAGATCCCACACTGGATTCATTCTAGAACCTATATGCACCAGACTTCTGCTTCTAAAACCTAACCTCAGCAAAAGAAAGAGTCCTGTCTCTTAGGAGATGTCCCTTATAGAAATCTATCCTCATAACAACTCATACCCTCCAGGGCTCTTTATCTCCACAGCCTCACTCTGGCGGTTCCTTCCACCTGTCAGTCCTGCTGCTTCACCCAAAACCATCCCTGCCTGGCCCTCTCGAGTCCTGGGGCAAGACAGACCTCGAATGCTGCCTTTCCTGCCGCCTCCACGAAGCCTTTTGGGACCTGCCTCCTTCCAACTCCCAGGGCATTTGGATGATCTTCTGTTTTGCCTGTCCTTTGTGTATTTCTTTATCCCTCATGACAGTTGTTAAGCTGTATAAGGGCAGGGACCACATTTCACACCTTTCACTATCCCCATATTGCCTAGCACACACTTAGGTGATCAATATGTATTTATTCAATTAAACTGAATCTTGACCTGATGCAATGTTCCAGATCCTGTCCCTGTCACTCCAGAAGAAAGGACACAACATCCTTGAGTAACCTTGGGTATGAAGTACCCACATTTGGATAAACAAAGCAAAGTCCAAAGAGAATTTGAAGCCACCTGGAAGAGATCTACTCAGCTGCTCTTTTCACTGCATATCAGCAGGACAGGAAGTAATATATATATATTTTACATATGTAACTTGAGAAAGGCATTTTGAAGTTATTGGTATCTCAGGATATGTGACTTTATGATGTTAAGGGTTTGATTTGCTCAAAGAATGTTCCCTGAGGTTGCTGTTCTGAAAACAACACCTTCCCAGTCTGGAGGCAGCATCCAAGGCTGGTCTGATACCGTCTTGGAGTAGGCATCCCGAGGGATGCCCTACGCACCACTCTCCAGTCTTCTGACGTTCGAATGAGGTGAACTATAGTGAAACCTCTTCCAAAAAATCCTCCATGTCACCCCAGTTCTGTCATCACCACCCGTGGGAACACTACGAAAATGAGTTAGACGCAGATCACTGCTGGGATCTCTTTCAGGTTTTTCCTCAGCCACAGTGAAGATGCTCTGGAGAGCCGAGTACTCGAGCAGGCCCAGCGTTGGCACATGGCTGCACACACACGTCAGGTCCTAACACACAGGTGCTGACTCTGTCCTCCCAGGAAAGTTAAAGTGAGGGAGATTTAGAGGGCCCAGCTGTTCTTCACCTGCCTTCACTGAGGACATTAAAAGAAGCAGTGAGGGCAAAAGATGGACCACCTACTGTTCTACACGTTGCAGGCAGCATGACGTGCCGGCGCCACTTCAGACTCTCACTTGGCCATCATTGGCTAAGGGCTTCCCATGTGCCCGGCGCTGTTCCAGGCAGCACCACATACGTTATCTTATAGGTTATACGTTATCTTACTTAATCCTTCCTTCGGACCTCTGTGATCAGCATTATTTTCTTAATATAGAGGAAGAAACTGAGGTTAGATAATCATTATTAAGAATTAATTATTAATAAGTAGTAGGCTGGGGATTAGAATTCAGGTACTCTGACTCTAAGCTGAGTGTTCTTTCTAGTAAACTACAGGCAGCAAATGGGTTTCAATCTAAGTTCTAAATTCAGTTCATTGATATGTGGCTACCTGGAGACCAGTGTTAAGGACTAAAAGACCTTGTGAAGCTCAGTGGGAAAGAGTGCTATGATTGATTAGTGATGTCTGCTATGAGCAAAAGTGGAGAATGATAGCACATGTGCTGAATTTATTTGTCATCCCTGCAGGGAAGCACACTTCAGTGAAAGAACAGGTTACCCCATTGCAAAGTTTTACTGCAGATCCAATTCTCTACTATGCCCCTTTAGAATTTACCCATACACATACCTCTCAAATATTTTCAACATTCTCTCCATTTTCTTTTCCCAAATTTTCCAAGTTCTCCACATTTCTCTCTAAGCAGCTAGCCCAAAAAATAAGTCTTGGATCAGCGTGGCTTATGGACACTGATTTCCCTTCTAAGGGCTTCTTCTTGTAGCCCACCCCAGTTTGACCTTCTTCATTATCCAGAAAGGCCCTTTGGGGATGGAAAACATTCTCAAAACACAGACGGGGCATGTTGTACATAACCCTTGACAATTGCCCTCTGGAACAAACTTTACTGACCCAGAGCTGCAGCTGATGGAGCATGAGGAACGGCGTCAAGGAGAGTAGCGTGTAGAGGACATGGAAGGAGGGTCGCGAGAAGGCAGGACCAGGCTTGGCAGTCAAAGGCAGAACGTGGGTAGCTGAGAAGTCAGTTTCAGAGTTCAGGCAAAACAGCACCGCCTGCTTTGAGCAGGGAGCTGAGCAGAGCAAAGCACAAGTTTAATGACCAATCGCCATTCAGCCTAAAAGTGATTAACTGCCTTGTGCAGCCAACCATTAAAAAAGAATAAAAAGGAAAAGAGTGGGGGAAAACATCTCTTCCTCATGGTAACCCATTGTCTTAATCATCCAAGTCATCGGGACGTTGTTCTGCAGGCAGGACTGACCGCAGCTGAGAATCTGGAGAAACCGGATCCTACCCTGGGTCCCCTTTAAAGTGATTAAACTCCTATCAGACCAGGCTGGACCCCCTGACAGCAAAGACGTCATGCTTGGAGCAGCAACGCTGGGAAATGCTCATTGGGCAAATCAAGACCTTAAAAAATAATTACAGTTCACACATCCTGAAGCAATAATGACTTCAAAACTCCCTTCACATGTGATTTATATATGAGCATATTTCCCCCTTGAACCCTCTCCCCCATTCCCATTCTGCTCACTCCACCCAAATCCAAGCGGTTAGAAAGTCAATATTCTTAGGTCCTGCGAAAAGTCCAGATGGAAAAACCCTGGTCTGTATCAGGAGGGAAAGAACTGCTAACACCACCTGCCATTAAAATTCTTATACACCCCATTGTGCACGAATGTAAGTATGCGTGTGTATTCCAAGAGGTTCAAAGGAGAAAAGAGAAAAATTAATTAAGCCTACACATCTCTGCCAAGGAATCAAATGCTCTCCAGGGCCTGGTTTTGAGGCAAAGAAATGTACTCCTACAGGGCTGCTGGTTCTGATCCAGTTTACTGTCGAAAGGAGGGAGAATGAGGTTAAACCTGGGGTGGGGGCAGTGGAATTGACCTTGCCCTCTTCTGTTGTCCCTGGGAAGGTGTCCCGGGTCTTGGGACAGAATGATCACTAAATGTGCATCCATTACATGCCAAGCACTGGCCTATGGAGAGGTAGAAAGAAACACGTAAAGATGAAGAAACACCTCGGATGACTGGCCTTGTGGTGACAAAAGAACAAAACGGAGACCAGTTCTGCTTCCGAGAGGTCCCAACGGGGAGCTGACAGGTGGGATCAGGAAAAAGGAAAAAGCGAGAGGATATGCTGGCCCCTTAGGACAAACTGCAAATTGGAATGAGCATCTGGAATGGCTAACCAAATATCTTTTCAGCGTCAGACTTCAAGACGTGAACCAAGTGCACAGACGGAGCTCACATGCCTGGGAAGAACTAGAGGCCAGAGACCCGAAAGAGAAGGCAGCTGATGCAACACGGCCCCTCGAAGGCCGGCTGCTGAAGTCTGCTGTACGACCACAGCCCCTCTGGGAAACATCAGCCGAAGCACCTTGATAACCTGGGTCTGGGACGTCAGCTGGGCTACGGTCTTTCCTTTCTCATGTTGCAACCATAGGTGTAAAGAGATGGAAATGAAATTTCACAGCCAGGCAAAGATCCAATACGCATGTTCCTCCTTGAAGATAATTGAAAATGAAAACAGCCCCAAAGAGGATGGAGTCACTTCTAAGACCTCCGGAAAAGAGCATCTTGCTGGGGTGTGAAGGGCAGCAGCCAGCACCATATGTCACTCTAGCAGGGGAATAACAGCCACATCTTTGAGAGCAAAGGTCAGACTCCTTAACTGAATGGCCTGGGGACAGGCATGGAGCCTCGAGGTTCCCAAGGCCTCTGCTCAGATGCGTCTCCACCGGCAAGAACCCGCTGCCTCCGGGGAGCTTCCAAGAAACTTTATGGGGGTCAAGGAGGAAGGGTGTGGTCAGTCTCCGTCCTCTGACTTCATCCCATCTGAGAATCCAGAAGAGGAAGAGACGATGAACTCTAAGCACAGAAGGGAAAAAGCCAGTTTCGGGGGAGCCAAATCAGGTGTCAGCTTTGGGAGGAAGGAGAGTGCGACAGCAGTGCTCACCAAATGAGAAATGGGGACATATGGGAAAGATGGAGCAAAGATGACCAGGAACGTCACTGTTACAGTCACACCTGCTTCCTCAGGCCTAAAGCTGATGGGATTTTCCCTGCCATGCCCAGAGCGCAAACTGAAAAGAGAGTTACCAGCCTGTCAAAGAGAAGAAGAGTTTGGGCATGTCCACGTGTGTGAGCATGCCGTCTGTGAGTGTGAGTGTGTATGCATGTGTGTGTACATGCGTGTATGTGTATGCATGTGTGTGCATGCATGCCCCCCTTCTCTATATCACTGGTCACAGGGAAAGAAGGACCATTTCATCTACCTGCCAAAATCATTTCAGAGTTGTTTTAAGAGACTTTCAAAGAAGGAATAAGCTCCTTGTGGGAAGGGATTAAACCCCGTCTGACTTCTTGCCTGCTGTGTGGCGGGGAGTAAATGTTTGCCAAAGTGAACGAGAGTTAGTCACTCTGTGGGAACTCATAATGCCACCCTGAGGAAGTTTGTTCCTTAATCCCAGGCCCAATCCTTGATCTTACTCCAGGTTTCTGCTGGGCAAACACCTTTCATTCACTCATCCATTCATTCGACGACTATTTATTGGCTGTTTATGATAAGCCAGGCACTGTGTTAGGTGTGGTTGGAAATGATGCTCTGAACAAGCAGGAATAGTTCCTGCCCTCAAGAAGCCTATAGTGTAGTAAGAGAGGTGTTGGACCGGCAGTTACAATAAGAAATGTTGGGTGTTAGGGAAAGTGTAGGGTGCCAGGAAGCCCTGGCATAAGACAGGGGATTATGGACAATCTCCCAATGGAAATCATGCTCAAGCTGACACCCGAAGGGTGACAAGAGTCAGGCAAGGGGCATGGGGGCAGAGATTGTTCCAGGTAGTAGGAACAAACACCTGGGTACTCAGGCTCAGAGGCAACGAGGCACATTGTGTATTCTGAGAAACAACAACAAAGCCCAATATGGCTGAAAGAGAGGCAGGGAAGGGGGTGGAGAGGAGAGAGAGAGAGAGAAGGAAGTATAAAGAGAAGGGAGATTGTGAACAGCCCTGAAAGTTGTGTTAAGGACTCAGAAGCCCTGCGGAACCATGATAAGATTTCAAGTAGAAAAACGACCCAGTTGGCTTTGCAAGGTGTGGAGAACGGCCAGAGAGGGAGGCAGTTTTGCTTAGGGTAGTGGCAGTGGAGAGGAGGAGATCTGGACAAACTCAAGAGACAGTTTAGAGATTAGAGGTAGGGTGACTTGGAGGATGCCTGATCATGGGAAACAAGAGTGGACCAGCCGAGGATGACTCCCAGCTTCTGACTTGACCAAAAGCAGTGGCAGGTGGTTCCATTTACTAAGCCAGGAAACAACAGAGAATGTTCACTGGAGGTGGGGCAGGTTTGCGGCACAGAGGGAGCTCCTGCTGAGTTTGGGACACACTGAGTTTTAGGTTCCCATGAGACATTTGGGTGGAGTATCTACTGGGCAGCTGGACATACGGGTCTGTGGCTTAAGAGAACGTACCTGCATGTTCTGGAGTCAGCCTCATACCGATATAAGAGACCACTGGGGAGCTTGAAATTGGCTATGGAGAGTGTGTGGCGAGAGAAGAGCACAGGTCAGGCAGAGGAGCAAAAGTCTGCTGAGAAACTGCCACAGACGTAGGATGAAAAGCCAGGACCGTGTGCTAGATCAAGGGAAGAGACAATGTCAGGAAAGAAGATAACATGAGAAGGGTGTTCAAAGGCCAAGCAAGACGAGGCTGGCCTTCCTCAGGGGGTTTAGCAACACAGAGGCCATGGGCCAGAGAGGGCCCTGCAGCTTCTCCATGGCAGAAGCCAGACTGCAGTGGTTTTGAGCACTGAACAAAAGTCGCAGAAATGGAATCTCCATTAAAGAAGCCTGGCTGTGAAGAGGAGGAGAGAGTCAAGGTAGGAACCGGAATGGAAGTGGACCAGGATGGTGAGAGGGACACCCGTGGCCTCTAGGTTCAGAGACCCCCAGAACTTCCTGGCAATGACATTCATGGCTGGATTATATTAATTTCTAACTTCTGACCATGCATAACTCAAGTCCTAATACACCGTGAATTTATATAGTTCCTGTTCTCTCTGGAATTCAAAGCACTTCATAAATATTTCCTCTTTGTTCTGATTCCATACCTGTGTAGCAAAAGTAGTGAGATGATCATTTTCCCCGTTTTGCAAACCCAGGCAGAGACAGCCTCGGCCCTGTGACCCTGGGGTGGGTGGTGGAGATGGGAAGGCAGCTCGGCGGCCCCCCTCGTCCTCCCTTCCTCATCTCTCCTGGACCAGCAGCTGCGGGATGCTCGGCACACTTGCACTACCAACAGAGCAGTAATTCAGGGACTCTGATGAACTGGGGCCCAAATCACTTGACCTAAGGGAGCTTGCTCTGTTTCTCTGTCTATTCCAGGAAGCCTGGTAACAATCTTGGCAAATATCAGAGCTCAGAAACGGAATCTGGTCCTCGTCATCCCATCTGTGCTGAGCTGCTGAGAGGTAACCTTACACAAACCTCCCCTCCAACAGTCAGACACTTAACAGACTAATGCCAGAGCTCCGACCCCGAGTCACCACTCCAAGCGGGGAGGGGTGGAGTGGAGGTGGGCTCCCAGAGCTCACAGCTGGACAGAAACAGAATGAGGACCACCTGGACCTAGAGCGCTTTCTGAAGAGCAAGTGTCAGGACTGCCTGAGGCAGTTAGGTGCAATCAGCCCCAGCAGCAGGGAGAAGAATTAAACAATGTTGGCAGGGTTCCACCCGGGGCTGAGAGGCCAGTGCTCCCAGCGCTCTCGACATTTTTAGAGTTGAGAAAAGGAAGTTCAAGTATGTTGCAAAATCACAAAAGTAGGATCTCATTCACTGGTTTTTCACTTATCTAGTTCATATTGATCAACGTGATTCCCAAAAAGGGCTGGTACTGCTCCTACTAAGGGGCATTTGGACATGTGTGGAGGTGTTCCTGGTTGTCATGGTGACTGGAAAGGGAAGATGCTACTGGCATTTAATGCTTGCAGCGCATCCTGCACCAAGAACTGTCCCATGCAAACTGACCGTGTATCGCTGCTGAGGACATGTCACTGTCCCTGAAGACTGAGGGCCCCCTGAGGACTGTGCAACTGCCAGGATGTGTGAAGGAGAAAGCGTCCACAGGCAAATAGCTTGCCTGCCCTACAACGGGCTCACGCCCCTCCTTTTCTCTCCTGGCCCCGCAGCACCGAGACTTACCCCGTCTGGGGCGGGGTGCATTGTTCCCCGCAGTGTGCCAGAGTTGGTCCTGTTTTCCTAGACTCTGAACTATCTGATTCTAACCACTCACCTTCATTCCTGACCCTCCTCCCTGCTTATCCTTCACTGTCCCTGTCAGTCATGAAAAGAGCTTCGGTAAAAGGATGGACAGAATCAGCTTCTTGCACGTGAGCATCTTTGAGACAGCAGCGTGTTCTCAGTTGAGCCGCTGAGTGGCCCTAAGCAAGAATTCACCTCTCAGAGCCACACCTACCCTCCCCTTCCCCATCATCCATAAAAACAGGGTGCGACCTTGGCCTTGCATTACCCAGGGTGCAGGCAGCCTGAACAGGATGGCGTGAGGCAGGCTTGGGCTCCTGTGAATATGGCGGCAGTGTGTATGTGCGTTTTGCATGTTTGTGTGCGTGGTACTGAGGTGAGATGGATGGGTGACCACAGCCCAAAGGTTCATGTAATCAGTTAGGGCGGCACTTCTGGAGTCAGAGCTGGAGGCCAGGCCCCAGAGCTTCTGCCCCGCCCCGATCTGCAGGCCTCTTCCTCTCACCTCCCAGCTAACTCACAGCACACAGCCCAGGCAGCCGCGGGCTGTGTTCAAGAAGTTCAGCACAGCCTCCCAGCACCGCCGTGGATTGAAGACAGATGCGTGCAGTCAGAGAATAATGGGAATCATGAAAAGGAGTAGCAAGCTTACATGTGGAAAGAGACAGGAGTCAGGAGGGGGAGAAGCGGGAGCAGTTTAAAGAGGTGCAGGCGGGGTACCAGATGCACGCTGGGCGAGCCTGTGGGCAGGCCAGCCCTGCTCCGAAGATGTTTCCACAGGAAGAAGGGCTGCGCTCTCCGCAGGGGGCGGGCCCAAGAGCTCCCATTTGCTCCACACATTAGGCTCTAAGGGAGAATTCTGTTCTGGCCAGGAAGGGGTCTCAGAAAGCACCATCTGCTTCCCAGTCTCACCCACGGAGAAACTGAGGCGCAGAGAAGTCAAACGCCTAGGCCAAAGGCACACAGCCTAGCGGCAGGGCTGGGACAAGAACTCCTGGCTGTGGAACAGCCTTCTGAGCCTCCCCACCAACCTGCTGCTCTGCTCCCTGCACCTTCCTGGTCTCCCACCCTCTGCTTTCCCAGACTCTCCAGTGTTTCCCTCTGCTCCCTACCAGCTGGCCTCCTGCTGTGCTGGTTTCTCCAGAGGCTCCCAGAAATTCCCAAATTGTTGAAGAGAAAGGCAGAAGTTGTGTTGAAAATAAAAAATGATTGGAGGGAGACGAGGCAGGCGAGGCAGCTTCCTCCTTGGCCATCCCCATTGCTGAGACAGACAGAGACCCCACTCAAAGCTCTGGCCCCTACTCATTTTAATCCTGAAAAGAACTGACTACATATTTGCACACAGCCTGCCCTGCACGTGGCGAGTGTGTGGAGAAGACACAGATCCACAAAGTCTTCCTTCCTTCCTATTATGGGCTGAACTGTGTCCCCCCAAAAGACATGTTTAAGTCCTAACCCCCTAGTACCTCAGAACGTGACCTTATTTGGAAATAGGGTCTTTACAGAGGTGATCAAGTTAGAATGAGGTCATTACAGTTGGCTCTAATCCAGTATGACTGGTGTCCTTACAAAAAGGGGAAATTTGGGCAAAGACAGAGGTGCCCAGAGGGAAGACAGTGTGAAGACACGTGGGAGAATGCCACGTGAAGGTGGGGGATTTGCGTGATGCCTCTGCACACTAAGGAACACCTCAAGCTACCAGAAGCCAGGAGAAAGGCACACATCAGTTCCTTCCCGGGCACCTTCAGATGGAGCACGGCCCTGCCAACACCTTGATTTCAGACTTCTGGCCTCCTGAACGTGAGACAATAAATTCCTGTCGTTTTCAGCCACGCAGGTGGTGATGCTTTGTTCCGGCAGCCCTCGGAGACTCAGACGCTTGCCCACCCTCCATGGTCTTCCTAGGCACCGGCCGTACCCAGGGCCTCCCTCTGTTGTCCACAGCCAACGATATAAGGTTGACTTTCTGTTAACGTGCCACAGAGAACAAGCTGCATCATGTATGTTGTGCTTCAAGAGAACTCCTAGAACCTGTCTAGAAACCTCAAACTGTACCCTGCACGGTCCCCAACGACCCCGCCCTCCTCCCCCTAAGCAGGCTCTCGGGAAAGTCTTGGTCGCTTGCCACTCTTGGTGCTGCTGGGCAGAGAGACCTTCAGGACAGATGTCTCCAGTCTGTGGTCAGCTGGGAAAAGATCCCAGACAAGTGCGGGAGCTTGAGGGGGCATGAGGATGGCAAACGGGAGGAGGAAATCC
This sequence comes from Equus przewalskii, assembly GCF_037783145.1. Taxonomy (NCBI): domain Eukaryota; kingdom Metazoa; phylum Chordata; class Mammalia; order Perissodactyla; family Equidae; genus Equus; species Equus przewalskii. The sequence continues at coordinate 34,229,886 of NC_091835.1, read as the reverse complement.
TCCAACTACCCAACACATCTGTTGGGAAAACAAATACAGCTCAACACGGATCAAAGAGATTTCTGAGTAACAGAGAGAATGGTTTTACAACGCAGCACGCAGATAAAGCCAAGTGGAAAAGCTGCCGGCCAGGATCCAGTTCTTCCGAAAAGGAATCCATAAACTGATGAGGAGGGAGCGCCCAAGAAGGATGGGGAAGAGAAGCGTGCACATGTGGGCAGACTGGGAAGCCAGAGAGGAGCCCACGCTCTGTAAAACAGCCAGTGTGTCAGGGGAGGAGAGAGAGAAGGATAGGAAGACACGGAAAGGGAGGAGAGAGCTGGTAGTGCGGACCGGAGAAAAGGTCTTGTCAGTAAGTCACATACACACTGGAGTGTTAACTACTTTTGTAGCAGACTTTGGAAGGCCAAATAATGTAAATATAGATATTAATAATAATCTGGTGATTTATCCATTTTTACATTTATGTACTAAACTGCTATTTATTCGATGTTTCACACACACCAGGCACTGTTTTAAGCTTTCTCCGTGGATTCAATCATTTAATCCTCACACGAACCCATGGGGTAGTTAGGTTATTAGCCCCATTTTACAGACAAGGAAATTGAGGATGACAGGTGTGTACGGCAACTCACTCAAGGTTACCCCACTAGCAAGTGACGGAGCTGGGATTCAAAGCCGAGCCAGCCCGGGTCCTTCACCCCAGCTCTTTTCCACCACACTATGAAAGATGTGCACTGAGCTGAAAGGCAGGGGAGTAGAGAAGACAAAAGAACAATCCAGAAATTACATCAAGAAGGCACGTACACCTGGAAGATACACCAATTAAGCAAAGAGGCGGCGACAGTCTTTCTCCTACCCCAGTGTTCTTCACTGGGCCTGCGCCCTGGGGCGGGGGGAGGCAGGGACACTGGAGCTGGCCAGCGAGCCGTTCTGCTGTCCTGTGATAAGTGTCAGCTCAAGTTCCCCATCAGAGCTCTCAAGGCTTTCAAAAATCACCGCTTCTCTTTAGAACGTTTCCAGAAAGGTGACTTCTGGAAGTCTACTCTAAGAAAATAACCAGATATGTGTATAAAAAATTATGTAAAAGGTCAGTTAACTGTAGTATAAAAACAGTGGCCAAAAGGAAAATGTGCCACAGTAATGAAGGGGTTGAAGTGCGGTACATGATGGAGTATTACACAGTGAGAACCATCTTATACAAGAATAGTTACACACATGGGGAAATGCACACAATGCAACATTAAGTGGAAAATGTCAGTTAAAAATTGTTTATAAAGTATGACGAACCCCTTTATTTAAAAAAGGAAACACACACACACAGACACATCCACATGCATAGACACAAACACACACAGAAAAATAACTTCAAGGTATACATACTGAAACGTAGATGGGATTTCTGGGGGCTGTATTCTTCTTTATTCTTTCTAACATTTGCCTAATTCTCTATAATGAACATGCGCGAAAACATTTATTTCATAATTAGAAAACAATGCTATATGTTATAACTACTTCTGGAAGGACCTCTAAAGCTTTAGCTGTCATCTTTTCCACTTTCCACTGACCAGGTGCAAGAAAGAGGAATTTTGAGCAGCCCCAATCAGCTTTATGGTATTTCTGTGGTCCTACTGTTAATTTAGGAAAAGCCAAGACTCTTGAATTAAGGAGGCTAATGTTTTGTGTTTCTGATTAGATAAAACAACTAAAAATGTTAACTATACCTGCTGATTAAATAGAGAATCAACAAAAACTCTTGTTCAGGAGACAGAGTGGAATGAGGATACCATGTGGGGGGGTACTGTCACTTACTGCGTCTAGGAAATGACAGCTGTGCTATTCAATTACAGCAAGAAGGGTGAAGGGCACTGGAGGGAGAGGAGGAGGGAGAGAAAGGAGGGAAATTATTTATAAACAAACAGGAAGGCGGTGTGAGGTCACGGTTAGGCACACAGACTCAGGAATCAGAAAAGAATGAGTCCAAGGTTGGTGCCACCACTTCCTAGACACTGAACCTTGGGCAAGTTACGTGGTCATCCCACAGACACTCATTGAGAAACTATCATGTGCCATGTGGTAGTCCAGGTGCTAGAGATACACCACTGACGCAGAGACAAAGACAGTACTCCCTCCCATGGAATTTACTTATAATAGGGAGAAACAGACGATACATTAGAAAAACAAGTAAAATATGTAGTTTCTCCAATGATCTTAGGAGCAATGTAGAAAAATCTGCTGAAGCCTCAGTTCCCTTGTCTGCAAAATGGAACAGAGGTAATAAAACAGTTATTTCAACAAGGAGCTGTGAGGACTCACGGGATCACATATAAAGCACTGCGCACGGTTCCCAGTTCAATAAGCATTAGCTATCAGCATTCCTTTGAGATTGAAAGAGCCAAATCTACTCTTCTTGTCTGAGTGATGACACTGGGAAATTATAAGAAATGGCCACAGCCATTCAGAAATTACAGAGGCAAAGGGGATTCAACCCCAAGCGAAGAGGAAAATTTAAACCAACAACACTGTTGTAGGGTATTGAGTTTCCTGACGGCTAAAACAAAGAGCAACATTTCCCTCACTCTGGGGTTTATCCAACCCCATAAACAGTCAGAGGATTCCCTGATCACTTCTGCTATCATTTAATAATGGTAGTATCTGCTCCTTTGGTTTCTGCCACTCTGGAATGGAGTTTAACAAAAGGCACAAGATCTGGGGAGTTTCACCTGCTTCCACGCTGCTCTGCCATAGTTTCTTGCCCTCCGTGTCTGTGGATGGCTGGATATCAACTTGCTCTTGCAGAGGCCGAGAGGAAAAGCCATCTGTTGCTCCTCCGAGGCCGCACATTTCTGGGTCCATTTGGGAGTCGTGAGATTGGTTAAAGACTCAAACGGGGTTCTCCCAAAGTCTGCTGGAGCCAGACTACAGACCACAATGTGGACTCCCACCTGGGCTTCAGGGACGGACCCCCAGAATACAAGGGTGTTTCTGATCAATGGGGCAATGGCCAATGATTCTCCAGATGAAGAAGGAAAGAAATGACACCCTGGCTCAGCAGAAGAAAAAGCTTTCCAGAAGTCACATCTTACAAGCCTTGGCTTCCAGCCTCCTGGAGAGGAGAGAAACCATCAGGGGCTAGGGAAGGCCACAAAGAGGTAGATGTGTGTATTTGTATATGCGTGCGCCAGCAAATGCATGTGCAAGAATGTTTTAAGTAACTAAACGCTGGGCTTAAATCAGATGGATTATCCTGGGGTTTCACAAACCAGTAGCTTATTTTTGGCGGGCCTCAGAGGGGCTAAATGATTTGTTTGCACTTGACACCAAAGAGGATAACTTGCTAGTGCTTTTCCTTTTCTCTGTAAAGCCAGGTTTGGCCCAACTCTGTAAACTTGGGTGTGCGAAGTGTTAGGTTTTCTCTGAGGTCCTGCTCCTGCACTCAAGGGGAGGCCTTCCCTTCCTGGGCAACGGGACAGCCACACGGCAGCAAAACACGCACCCAGTGCCGATTCCGAAATGCTTCAGGAGGGCAGAATCCCAAATGCTGCAACCCGCAAAGCAGAACCTCGTGAGGTGGAGCATAGTGTTAAACTAGGAACAGATGAGAAGACCCCAAGAGGAGCTTCCAGAAAGTTCAAAGAACGCTCTTAGGGGGAAATAATGCAAACCAAAAACAGGAAAAGGGAAGAGAAGCCATGAGGGAATGCAATAGGTCTTTTCTCCCGAACCACAATGCCCTGGGAGTAGGGGGACCCACTCTGAGACACAGCCTCTGCGACTGCTCTGCATGAACTCTCCCTTTCAGGCATGTTGGTCAAGCCCCAAACACTCCATGCGTCTTCCCTCCCCTGGGCCTCTGTCCGTGCTGTCCAGATCTACCCCTAAAATGCTCTTGCCTGACCCAGGGATCTCCTCAGTCACTCACCAGAAGTCTTTGGAAATCCAACTGCCCTCTGTGTAGCACTCCCAAGGCCCTAATCCTTTCTATCCTGAGTTTTATGTAGTTGGGAACATCTTACTTCCTGGGTGTGCTGTAAGTCCCAGGAGGTGAGGAACCCTGCATTTCTGTATTCCCCACGAGCACAGGACACCATATCTCACCTTATCAGGACTCAGTCGCTAGCTGCTGAATGAATGGCTTTTTGGAACCAGAGTTTACGCCCGAGCATAAACTCACTGAGCAGAGTTCATTTTTCAGATTAGATAACTGAAACAAACTGAACATTCTGACTATTTTTCTTTCTCTTGTGCTCTTGGCAATGACACACACAGTGCTCAGGCATGGAAACTAAGCTCTTTTTGGTGGGCCTTTGGAACTCATCAAGAACAGTGGTGTGTCTTTCTTCTGGGGTCACAGCTGTCTTTCTCTCTCACTCCACCGCTGGTCCATGAGCAAGTCCTTCCACCCGTACTCCCAAAACGGGTTCCAAATCTTCTGGCTTCTTAACACCTCCCTCATGACCACCCAAGTCCAGGCCACCATTCCTTCTCTCTTGAGGACTGTACAGCATCTGTTTCATCTGCCTCCACAGCCTGTCCCCCACAAAGTCGGCAGAGCGCCCTTTAACAACTGTTAACTGGATGGCATTATTCCCTGCTCCAAACCCTCCAATGGCTTCCCATCACTCTTGAGGGAAAAAAATTCTGGCTTCCCAACATATTTGGAGGGGCTACGGGGAAGTACTGGCTTCTCATCACAGCCTCATCACACAAATAAACCATGTAAACTGGCTATGAGGCCTTACCCCATCTAGGTAGCCTCTCTCATTCTCCATCCCAGCCACACACGCCTTCCTCCAGTGTCCTGAACATACCAGTCGACAATCCCACTGTCTATCGCATCACTCTCTTTGCTATCATGGCATTAATCCGCATAGGAAAATTTCATTTATTTATCTATTTACATACCTCGCTCGTTTCTGAGTTTATGGATTGTCTCCACTGGAATGTCTCCACGAGGACAGAGTTAATCTTCCTCATTCGGTGCCTTATCTACTGCACTGAGAACAGTGCGTAGCACATAGCAGGAGCTTACTAAATATTTCTGGACAGAAGAATCTTTCCGGATACTGCCGTAAGAATTACCTGCCAGCAGAGTTCTCCCTAATGTCAATATTAATGCCAAGAGAAATTCTTAGAGATCAGAAACTGAAAGCCAAGACATTATAGCCCCAGCCAGCAATCAATCATCTGCTTTTTAAAGTTACCTAGCAGAAAATTCCCATGGAGAAAAAAAGCAAGGCTTTGAAAGATAACCACGAAGAGAACTCGACAAAGATAGATCCATCAGTGCTGAGAAGTCTTGCCAAATTTTGGGACCCCTCGTGCTGCTGTCGGTTTGCCTGGAGTTCAGATCAGTGTAACCAAGATTTCTTGAGCACTGCATTAGGTCCTGGTAGATATAAAGATCATGAGAACAGGGCCCTTTCCTGCGCGGAGTGGACAGACTCACGGGGGAGAGAGACACACGAGCATACAGCATCTGTAATTAGTAAATGGTAAACCAGAGACATATTTGTGCTTTAGGGAGGCTTCCTGCACGAGCACCTGTGGCAGTCAGCCGGGCAAACAACGTGGGGAAAGAGATCTTAAGCTTTGGGAACAACAGGAACAAACGTATGTCTGCGAGAAAGCCCACGGAGGCAGGAAACTCCAGCAGAAACTATGAGGCCGGCCCAGTGTGTCATGGAGGGACAAGCGGCGCACGTTCGAGGAGCTCTGACTGTACTTGGCGCGTGACGGGGAGAGCCTTCTACCTCACCTCATCAGTTCAAACACGCAAGTGTCAGGTAGTATTGGGTGTATTCACTCTTCCAAAAGCAACAAAAGTGTCATCCACAAAAATCCCAGCTAATGAAGGAAACAAAGAGAGGAGTGAAAGGCAAGACGATAGCTTGAGACCATTGGAAGTTAGCTCAAAACTTAACCCAACAATTAGATAAAAGCCTATGATAAGAGAAGAATTTAACTAATGAAATGGTGTATTTCTTACAGAAAGGTATGTAGCTTTATTTAAAAAATGGATGAATGGAAGCTGGCAGACAACAAATCTAATCCTGAGCGGAGGAGACGCACTGTCACGTGAGTTTTGGAGCCAGAGAGACCTAGCTTCCGATCAAGGCCCTGCTGGGCAAGCTGCTGACCTTCTCTGAGTCTCAGCCTCCTCATCTGCAAAATGGGGGGAATTATATCTGCCATGTCGAGTTGCTGTGGAGATGGGGATTGTGCACACAAAGCACCAAGCACAGGGTGAGGCCTGATGTCATGACCCAGAAGCAAATATATAAGCCAACAAATCTAAAAAAATTATTGCATTAGGGGTCGGCCCAGTGGTGCAGCGGTTAAGTGTGCACGTTCCGCTTCGGCAGCCCGGGGTTTGCTGGTTCGGATCCTGGGTGCAGACATGGCATCGCTTGGCACACCATGCTGCGGCAGGCGTCCCACATATAAAGTAAAGGAAAATGGCCATGGATGTTAGCTCAGGGCCAGTCTTCCTCAGCAAAAAGAGGAGAATTGGCAGCAGTTAGCTCAGGGCTGATCTTCCTCAAAAACAAAAAGAAACAAACCGATTATTGCATTAAAAACCTTCCTCCTGGATCAGAAACTGATTACCTAATTTCCTAGGATTTAAGTATCTGAATCTTTGCCATTTTGGATATTCTTAAAGCCTTCATTGTATAATCCTGTGTTCAGCTTGAAAAAAGCAGGGAATAAGAAGGAAAAAAGCTCACACGAATTGGGAACTGCACGTATACAGTGAGGATCTACACCTTTTGAATTTAAAGAAGTAGAGCCCAGGGGAGCTTTGTAGAGAAGAGCCTAAGATCTGCACTTGCGACAGGAAGCTGAGCCATGGCCTCCAGCCTTTCACCGAGAAGGTGAGCTCCGGGCTCCAAGTGCCATCACAGCGCGAGGGAGGGAGATGAGAGGACCCATCCTAGCAAACCTCGCCGAGCCTCCCTAAACCATTCTGCACAACTCATTTCATGCTGTCCTCTCCAGCAAAGGCTCTGATTGAATTGTTGCCCAAAGATAAAGATGAGGGATGGTCCTGAGCGTGCCCGTGGCTCCGAAGAACAGTCTTTCAGGGACACGGGAACATGTCCTTTTCCTAATTGGATGCTCCGTGTGGTCTGCTTATTTGTCACTCCTATTAGTCCACATTTTGTTGACTGCTTCTCTCCTCCCTGGCGCAGAAGCTCCTCAGGAGAGGTTCTGCTCTGCAATTCAGCACAGGGGCCAGGTGCAGCCCAGAAGAGACTGGCCTCTTCAAACTGCCCTGTGTAAACTCACCTGAGAAAATCCACATGCCCCACAGCTGTTATCAGTTCTGAAGTGATTCATTGATCATCTTATGGGATAATTTGGGGGTAAATGCTCAGTCCACAGGCCTGTCCTTTGAGAACAGCCGCACCTTTGCTGCAAGGTTGGGCCTCGGAAGTTATTTATGTATGCCATGGCCTGACCCCGCTCCCTGGTCCGCAGCTGATGAACTAGCGCGGACCTCCGACTCAAGTTGGGCCAATCAGAATCTCTCTTTAAGGAATTTGGAAGTGGGGCCCTGGGACAGTCAGTTGGTAGGCCTAGAATGAGGGAGAGAGAGGGAGTGAGAGGGGTACAGATACAGAGAGAGCCGAGCCACATGCCTTCACCTTCCTTGGACTCCCTATGATGGCACTGTATCTGTTTTTATTTTTTCTCTTGGGTTAATTAATAATATTAAAAATAAGGATATCGTAATAATAATGGCTAACATTTACTGAATCTTGACTACGTCCCAGACTCAGAGAGTTACAGACTATGTCTTATTCACTCCTTCCGACAATGTGATGTTATCCTTTTAGATTTAAGGAAACGGACTGAATCTTAGAGAAAAAGAGGTGGAGATGGGATTTCAAATTAGGCTAATACTCTATTTTTTTTTTTTAAAGATTTTATTTTTTTTCCTCTTTCTCCCCAAAGCCCCCCGGTGCATAGTTGTATATTCTTTGTTGTGGGTCCTTCTAGTTGTGGCATGTGGGATGCTGCCTCAGCGTGGTCTGATGAGCACTGCCATGTCCACGCCCAGGATTCGAACCAACGAAACACTGGGCCGCCTGCAGCGGAGCGCGCGAACTTAACCACTCGGCCACGGGGCCAGCCCCTAATACTCTATTTTTAATTACAATAATATACAGCTACCAAAACCGTTTTGTCTATCTACAACAAGCCCCTGCCGTGGGGCAGGCTAAATGGTCCAGCTTTTATGACCATCGTCTCCACTGTGGCAGTCTGCTTCAACGTTTCCCTCGCCAGGGCGTTCTGAAGAACTTTGAAGGGATTCCCATTTCAAGATGCAGACTGAGTACCAACTGCAAGCTCTTCCTCCTGTATCCAACCCATATATATAGAACAGAAAATACGCTAAAAACAAATTTATAACTGCCTCGGCTTGCAAATCAGACGGGAGACTTTCACTGGCCAGAACTATAAGGAGTCCCTAAAAGCAGGTGAACATTCAGGAAGCCACAGACAGTTTAAGAAGCTGAAGCCAAGCACAGAAGCCACATGCAAGTCTGCAGGAGCAACTGCCACAGAAGATAACCTGGCAATAAGAATAGCCAGCCACCCATCTGAGGAAAGCCAGCGTCACGAAAAGAAACAGCAAACTCTACTACCAGAAAAACTCAAACTCAGGGAAGCAGTTAAAATAGCAATCAGAAGAGGACTTTGAACCTTTCATGATCTCAAAGATATAAGGCGCTACATCCACAAAACGAGAACAGGGAGGTTTCAAGGGGATTTTCATAATGATAAGAAAACAAACAAAAAAGGTGGGGCTATCGCAGTAGGGGAGGTCATCTATGACATCCGCAGCCGGATCCCAGATGCTGCTGGAAGGCAAGTTCTGTTTCCCAGACACAGATACAACTGTGCAGAGAGAGTACAACAAGAAAAAGCAGCTGGAGGCACACTGGGTGACTGGCCTCGCAGAGGGGTGGGCAACACATACTTAAAAAAACTCAAATTTCCTGCACATTTTTACTGGCCCACTCTCAACATGTCCACTCTGCCCGTGAGCAGCCCCTCACGAATGGCAGTACCCTGAGCCTACACCCCAGATGACATCATCAGAAAGAGGTAAGGGAATACATCGATTCTGGCAAGCCGCAGCTGTCACACTTCTCCCCATTTCTTATGCTGCCACCGGAAGGCTACCTCCAAAAACTCTCAATGTTGCAGGAGCACCCAGTTGCTGCAGGGTCTTGTTAAGGAGCATTTTCCCAGCCCGACTTGGAGGAGGGCCGCCTTCCAAACAGAACACTGTGCTGTTAGCATAAGAATATACCAGTCCAAACCATCACACATATTTATAATGTAATTTATAGCTTGCAAAACACTTTCCTATGCCTTATCTCATCTGAAACTCCACATCAATTATGTTAAGTAGGTAGGGTTTGTTATCCCCATTTACAAAACAGGAAACTAAGGCTCCAAGAAGTTGTGACTATCAGTGATTGACAGAGTGGAAACAGAAGCTGAGTCCTCTTCTCTTAAATGTCAGTTCTCTGTACAGGTCACTGTAATGAGGTTTATATTCCTTCACTGTTAGCTCTTAAGCAGAAATAGCCTGAGGAGAACTTTCTCCTTAAACTCCTGTGCGTAATCCTATGGGAGAATCATCGGAGGGCCACCCTTAACTCCCCTTACAGTCAATGTATCAAATGTTCCTAAATACCATAGTCAACTGTCTACTCAGTTTGTGGTCCCTTATAACCATGTTCTAGATTAGACTTTGTAAGACAAAATAAATTGCCTAGATTCCAGATAGAAATGCTTTGGCTCATCTCTCTCCTTCCTCGAAACATTACCGTCTCCTGATTAAAACAAAAAAAGGTCATCGCAGAAGGTGATTGCTGTGTGTATTTAGAGCAGGGGGATGCTGGCAGCTCCACATTGCCACGAATGACTTGAGCTCCATCCACATGATATACACAGAGAGGGCTGTGTGGTTTTCTGATTCCACTGCTCTTTGCAGGGCTTGTCTCTGTCCGTGGTGTGCAATCCTCTCATAGTCCCTTCTGCAGAAACAGACTGTCCCCACCCCATCATCCACCACTGCAGATCACGGGAGCACCACTGTCCAGTCTCCTCCCTTGAACCAGCATCCCAGGCCCCACGTGTGGTCGGTGTGGCTCTCTCCACCACATTATAGTTCTTAAACTACACTTAGGCCACTCGGCAGTCCGGAGAATCCCACATCCAAAACGCTTATAGAAGCACGCATTAGCAATGGGTGCTAGACATCAGGCCCCAGCATGCCTGATGGCTTACACAGTAATATCTTTGTATAAATGAGCGCCCAGCGATTGCAACGATGCCATACGGTCCACTTTACAATTCGTGAATATATTGTTGGAAACAGACCTTTTTCAGGTCTTCTTAATTTTTTCAGATCTTGATTTTTTGCTTCCTTCTCTGACCCTCCACTTCCTGGCCCTCCTCTTCCCGGCCCTCCTGCAAGCCCTGGCTTCCTAACAGGAAAATGACAAGGAGGAGAACAATTGCTGTCTTGATGCAGAGGCCCATCAGTTAAAGCACGTCCTCAGGCACGGCCTCTTGGAAGCACCATCCCGAGACTAGCGCTTGGCTTGGACCACAGACTCAAGAAGGAGGAGAGATGCTCTCTTTCCTACTGGGCATCAGTGCTAACCTCAGCAGCACTGATCCATTGCTATGCCTAGAGGAGGAACTCTGACTGGTGTGCAAATTCCCAGGAGAACCAGTGCAGGAAATCTGATCATTCAGAGACCACGAACCATTTTGCATTTGGAATTCACTGTGGAAACCGTGCCCTCCACCGTGGTATAATATCTGCCTCTGAGGGCTGTTGGGGGTACTAATGAGATGACTTATATAAAGGTACCTGCACAGTGTTAATGTGCTGGGAACGCTGGTCTGTGTTCCTCTCTCTCCCCTGCTCCCCACCCTCCCCCTCAATACCTCCTTGAGGGGTAGAGGGGGTGGTGAGGCACTTGAGAAGCTGCTGAGCCCCTGTGATCTGCCCTCTGGTCTCTAGCTTCTGAGGCAAATGCAAGATGGGTAGGCAATGGGCGAGCTCAGCCCAAATCAGCTGGACATCTTAAACTGATGAGGAATTCTCACAAGCTCTCCCAGGGTGAGAATGGGACAAATGCCATGGCAGAGCAGCAGAGGGCAGGGACGGGGTGGAGAGAGTCACACTGTAAGCTAGCGGTCCTCAACCTTGGCTGCTCATTGGAATCACATGATAAGCATTAAAGAAACAGATGCTTCTGCCTCAACCCTAGACACTCAACTTTAGTTGACTTGAATAACATCCTGAGCCAGCACCGTCAGCCAAAGTCAAAAGATCTCAGAGGGCAAGGTGATATCAGAGCAGGAGCAACACAGGCGAGTCTTTGTGGAGCAACGATCTTTCAGACGACTCTGGCTCCCTGCGTCTTTACCAAAGAGAATTGTGGTGTTCCCGCATTCCAACTTGCTGGATGGCATGCTAGATGTCTGTCAGGATCACTGTCACACTCACTCTCCTTACATATGCTAAACAATGTGACCTTGGACCTAGACAGATCCACTGCTGGCAGAAGACGCTCTGTGGAGTCTGCTAATTTTCAGGAGACTTTGAAACACACCCACACCCACACACTAATCCATAGGAATCATCTATAGGTGACTTTGATGTCTGGCTATATGGGACCCCTCGGATGCTCCAGAAACCTTAGCATCTGTCCACATTCAATGTTGAGCCTATGAAAAGGTCTACAAGGCAAGCAGCCCCTCTGGAGCAAGGCACTGCCATGGTTTCAGATTTTCTGGGACACAGCTCCACCCTTTTTTGACCCTGAATGAAACTGAATTAGGATCAAAATGCATAGAAGAAGGAAAAAGATTGGGAGATCCCCCCACCCAACCACCCTACACTCTCAGTGTTAAAGTTGCTATTTTATTTTATCATTATTATTATTATTATTATTTTTGTTGAGGAAGATTAGCCCTGAGCTAACATCTGTGCCAATCTTCCTCCACTTTATATGTGGGTCGCTGGCACAGCATGACTGATGAGTGGTGTAGGTCCACTCCCAGGATCCAAACCCGCAAACCCTGGCCTCCGAAGCTGAGCGCACTGGACTTAACCACTAGGCTACAGGGCCAGCCCCTAAGTTACTATGTCAGTCCCTGTTTCTCCACAGCCAGACCCACTCTGGGCAGAGCACTGCGTTCTACCCGCCCAAGCTGGGGTACACAGCACTGGTTGGGGTACCCAGAGATCCACTCAGGCTCGATGCTCCCCTCTGCATTGCATTCGTTTGTCCACTCATTCATTCTTCCACCAGTTCAACCAACTGTCCTTCTTTCATTTATTTATTATTATTTCAACTATTTATTTAGAGCCATCTTCCACACTGCAGCCAGAGTGATCTTTTTTAAAACAAAAGCCTGATTGTGCCCTCCTCCGTGGGACTCCAAAGCTCCTTGCCACCCTTGGGGCAAAGAGGGAGTGCCAAGGGCAAAGAGGGAGCGCGCTGCTGGCTCCTGCCTGCTCCCCCTCACCACGCACATCCTCCCACGCAGCTCTCTGCGCACCATCTACCTGAACTTCTTGCAGTGCGTTCAGCCCCTGTTTTTCTCATCTCGGGGCCTCTTTCCACCTGCTTCCTCACCTGGATCTCTTCTTCCCCGTCTCCTCCTCCTTTCACTCAGGATTACAAGTCACGTGGCAGTCGGTCAGAAAATTTCCCAGGTGGTTCCTGGGGTTGTGTGGCTCCTCAAACATGGCTGGGAACTGATGACTCCCCCCCGACGCTGGCTGCTCTCGGAAGACTTTCCCTGTCTGTCTCTAGCCTAGCACCTGCTCACCGTCTCTCTGGATGAGTCACAGACATCACTGTACCTCAAGAAGACACATGAGAAGCAACCGGAATCCTTCTCCAACCCCCTAACATTTTTTTCCCTCTTAGTCAAAAATTGGCTCATCTCTAAAGGCTCTATCCTTGACAGTGCCTCTGTCGAGCGAGCCCCCAAGAGCTCAGGAGACCTGCAGCAGACAGACGGTAACTCTACACGGCAGCCCCAAAAGAGACGTTGACTCCGAGCGGGCCTGGGCAGAGGCATTCCCGATTCACACGAGAGCCAAAAAGTAAAGGGAAATGGCAGAGGATTACGGTGACAAGCTCTCCACCCGTAACTCAACCCAAATTCAACTTGATTTCCTAGACTTGCTAATAGGCCACAATCTAAAATACCTTCTCTCTTGTTCCCTCTCTCCCCGCCGCTCTCCCTCTCTCTCACACACGCAAACACACCAAAAGACAAGAACATGACAGAAGCACACTGAAGATGTCCTTGATGATCATTTAAGTTCTAAGAAAGAGAGAAAAGGAGGGAAGGAGAGTGACTGATGAAAAACAACGTTTTTTCCCATTTTAATCCACAGTCACCAAAAAGTCTCAGATACTTAAAAATCTTCTGTAAAAGCAACAGTAGGATGAATTCCAACATGAAGGGATCTTAGGCCTGAGCTGCGACCAACACTGGGGCAGCAGCACGGTTTCTCTTGGGAAGCTACCTTTGATGCAAGCGCTATGAGATACATCTTTGGAAGGAAAGTCTAGGAGAGACACGGAGAGAGGTGGCCCAGCAGAGGCCTCATGCAGCCGTTCACCGCCTCATATTTGCGCAGCGCCCAACATTTCTCCGGGGAAAGTCTCTCTCCCGCTGTGTAGGGGGTTGTCAGGACAGACCACACCTGCAGGTGCCCCTCCCTGCAAAGGATTCAAGTGGGATACTTTGGACTCTGGCTCCAATGCTCCTTGACAAGCTGGACCCCAGGAGCCTTCTCCCACTGCATGCAAGGGTGGTACAGGGAAGGGAGAGCCCTCAGTCAACAGGACCAAGAGCCCTGGGTCACAGGGAGGGAGCAGACCTCAGGCCTTCCAGCTCCCCGGACTCCCACTGCCAGTTCAGAGCCTGCTCCACAGCTCCTGCTGCTCCCCCAGGAGGCTCTCCCCAAACCCGGGCTTGCTAAGAGCAGACCTGGGTCAAGTTGCCCACACTCGTCTCTCCCAGTCACCCCAGCCTACAAGACTCTTCCTTCCTCCAAACTCCCAAAGCCTCTGTGGTCCCTGCCACTCATGTGCCACTTACCAAACACGTCCTGCCCCACCCTATTGTCATTTCTCTGCACGTCTGTCCTGGGCCCTCAATGAGACTGCAAGGCTCTTGAAGGTGGGGCCTCGCCTTTCACCTCCTGGTGTTCCACACGGTGCCCGGCAAGGTGGTCACGAAGAATCAGAAAAGGCAGGAGGCCCCCTTAAAATAACACTTCTTTTAAGAAGATAAGAAAAGCATCTAATAGACGCGATATATTTACTAAAGGTCCCCTTCTGAGTTCCAAAAAAGTTACTAAATAAGGACCTGATGTCTATTCTATTTCTTCTGGTATCTGGACCAATTAAAAACAGGATGTGGAAAAAAAAATGTCGAGGCACTCAGTGAACAGGAGGGACTCAGAGGACAGAAATGGACAGCAGATGGCAGTCTGTCCCTGTGTCAGAAGTGGTCACAGAGACAATGCACCGTGCAGGGAGGCATGGGGAGAAGCTGTGCTTAAGCGCCTCAGGCAGACGGGCGCACCTCCCCGGTCTGTGCCAACCGCAGTCGTGAGCAGGGAGGCTTCTGAGAAGCACACCCGTCAGCACACACATCCTACACATCCACCAAGCCCCGCCACCTGGACAACACGCACCTTCCCCGAACTCTCCCCACGAAGAACCAAGGGCTCGCCTCACAAAGGGCTCTGAGCATCCCCAGCCAGAGCCTCAGTCTGGTATTGGGAACCTCGGGGACGAGGAAACCAATGTTCTGCAGAAGTGAAGACTGTTCATGGACCCTTCAGCCTGCTCCTGACCAAGAAGCTTCTCCACCGTCATTCACCCTAAAAAAACAACACTCCAATCCGGAACCCTTCTGTGCCCACACTGCCCCTCCATGGAGCACAATGATGTAACCTGTCCATCTCCCTTACCAGCTCCAAGACCCTCGAGGTCAGAGCCACAGCATTCATCTCCGCATCTTCTCCAACAGCGAGCACAGGGCCTGATACTTAGCAGCCACCAACAGGATGCCTAATGAAAAATCTCTAACCATGTGCTTTCTGAGCATCTAGAGAGGGACTGCCCTGATTCATGTGCAAGGACACTCAATTTCCCTGTGACCAAGAGCCCACGTTCACATAAGAGCTAGGCAGGCTGGGACCTAGGGGAGAGGGGTCTCTAAAGGGAGCAAGAACAGCTTTTCCGAGTGAGCAGGCAGTGAGCTTCATGACCTCAGCCCTGGGACAAACCAAAGGGAGACACAGAGAACACGGCTCTGGACCCTTGGCAAGGCACATCACCTCTCCGAGCCTGGCCTCTTACTGCTGTCCAGTCTGGACTCCCTGATGACCTGTCATGCGTTCGTCCACCCAACACAGCCCTGTGGCAGACACAGTGCGAGGTGCTGGGGGACACAAAGATGAAAAGACCAGACCCCTTTCTTCGCAGGCCTCATATTCTAGTGAGAAGATAGGAATGCAAATAAAACTAAGGCTGCTAAGTGGTATAACACAGGGAGGCTGGGGAGGGAGCCCCAGGCTCTCGGGGGCTGCAGGGAGGCCTCCCAGAGAAGGTAGTGGTGAGGCAAAGACGTGAAGGATGATTCCAGTATCCTCAGTGAAGATGAAAGGGAGAGTGTCCTAAACACAATATATACACAGAATAGATCCTCCAAGGCCATCTCGAATTCAAGAGCAGACATATATTCCTGCCACTCGTATTGTTTTGCAATCAGAGGACATTTCCCTCTATGTTTAGGCCCCTTACCGATCCATCCATCCAGCTTTTTCTACTAATCCCCAACTCCCACATAAATGATGAGCAGGAGAGACATTAGGGCTCACCAGAGCCAGGAGCCCTTAACTCTCTCATTTTTTAACACAAGAGGAAAGTGAAACCTGGTGTGATTCAGGGGCTCCCCAAAATTGCACAGTTCCTCTCTGGTAGAGTTAGGGGTGGAGTCTGGTCTCCCAGCTCGTAGTTCGGGATCTTTTTGATTTAGCTTACCAAATGCAGCTACCCACAGACAATTTGATCCCACATAAACCTCCCCCTATGTTCCCAACTTCCAATCCAAGATCTGCCACAAATCTGGCAAGCTTGCTTCTTCAGCACTTTATAAACATGCACTCATCCATATGTTCAATAACTTATCTGGCATCACATAACTTAATTTCCTCCTCCACCCCCTTCACATTTCTGCACATAAGTCCTCCAGCAGGAATACCTGGAAATCCCAGGCCTGGGCCACAGGGAGGCCTCGGGAGCGGCAGAATCACAGAGTATGTGAAATGTCACAACTGGCAGGGCCCTTTTGACCTTCTAGTGACTCTGATTCTCTTTTTCCAGAAGAGGACACAAGGCCTATGGAGGGAGAGTGACTCTCAAAGTCACACAGCTAGTTTGAATTCTTTGCAGGGAGAAATGTGGCAAGCTGTTCAAGGTAGCAAGCTGGGTGTCAGGAGAGCCAGGCTCCTTCCCAATCAGGGAACACACTTGTTGGGCATCAGATGATTTCCAGAGCTGCATTTTCCCCCTGAACCCAGTGGAAGCCGGGAATATGCCCTAGGAACAATTAGCTGTAGGTCTGCTGACACAGGATGGAAATTATCCCAGACTAAGAATCTGAAGCATATTCCCGAAGGGATAATTTGAAGCCAGGTGGGGAAGATAGTTTTAAATGCTAGGGGCTTAGACTTAGAAACGGGGGCGGGGGGGGGGGGGAGGAGCAGTAAATTGCAAGGACCTGGCTATCATAAATAATAATCATAATAACAACAATAACATGGCTATATCCTCCTATAAACAGGATAAAGCATCACCCAACATGTGCAAAGTTGTTTTATGTAAAGTACATATTTTCTGAGCACCCGCAATCTCATAGGCACTAAGTTAGTGATCTACATTTATTTGCACATTGAAAATACCTTTAAGCAAGAGAACAAAGTTACTCTCATTAATCGCTTTGAAGATGTGTGTGTGGTAGCGGTGGTGGGGAAGTCAGTGGAAGAAGAGGGAAGAACAAGAGCCCTTGCTGCACCCTTCAGAGGGCAACATGTACCCCAAGCACCCCTCTGGCCCCCCTGCTTCTGCTGCTGCCCAGAGAACAGCAGGAGGCAGGCAAAGCAGGCGCCTAGAGCAGCTCTGCTCCGCGTCCGACAGAGCCTGGGACCCGTCCTGAGCAGCAACGCCTGCCTCCAACCTCTCAGCGAGAAATCCATCTTCACTTTGGCCCCAGTCTAGATCGAGGGAGTTCCCTAGCCTATCAAGGAAAGGTGTTTTCCAAATCTGAAGAGCTCTCATGTTCTCCATTCAGATTCTCTTTTACTCTGATTCTGTGAAACCCTCATCGCAGGACTCAAGAATGCTGGGACCTACCACCTCTCGTGGGCGTGTGGATCAAAACCAGATGTCCAGCTCCGATCTTGAAGAGTTTACAAGGAGGCAATTGTGGCTTAAATCAATACCCCCACTCTGGAAGGGCAGATTCCCTTGTCAACAGAACGGGAAGTAAAGGGGGTGGGCTGGTGGGAGCTAAGACAGATCTGACACATGCTTGCCAGCAGGTGGCTAGAAAGCTTCAACATTTGTCTTGCACATGAAAATGAACCTTCCAGTGGAGCAGGTTACCCTGTGGGGTGACAGACTTTGCTATCAAAGGGCTGTCCAACAATCTCCCATCTGGATGACATCACAGAACGCAGAATACAGACTCTGACTAGCAGGTGACCGACTTGGGACAGCCGTGGCTTCAGGATAGAAAGCCAGCACATTGACATCTAGCTGTGCAACCATAAGCATATCCCTTAACCTCAGGTAACCTTAGCCTCTCTATCTGTAAATGAGATTATTTGGGGCATTGAGACAATACCACACAATATTTGTAATAATGCCTGGCACCAAGTAAGTACTCAACTATTAACTATCATCATCATCGATCACCTTAAAGGCGGGTACTTATCTTACTCAGAAACACTGACACTGAAAGGCATTCATGTAGAAGCTGGATGATTAGCATCAGGCCTACCAGAAAGCCAAAACCAACCCCGTCCAGCTCTGCACACACTGCGCTGGCTGAGCCAACTCTGTGAGCATTCTTGGCCAAAACAAAACACTATGGTAAATTCTTTGCATGCCTTTCTGCCTTTGACTCCGGCATTCCCCAAAGACAAAAATGGGAGCTCATTTAGGGTATGCCAAGACGCACTCTAAGCAAGACATGCGAGCACTGATCGAGTAGGAGGATGGGGCTACTGTAGAATCCTAGGATGGTGGAGCTGCAGTGGGACTTGGCGATCTTCTGATTCAAGCTGTTTGTTTACAGATGGGTAAATCAAGGCCTGGAGACAATGTCCAGGGTCACACAACAGCAGCTGAATAATGACAGAGCTTGGCTCCCCACCTCCAAGTCAGCAGGCTTTCTGCTGCTCCATGCTGCTGGAGATCACCTTGGCTGGGGATCTTTTGAGATCAGTAAGCTGCTGTCCACTCCTACAGCTCTGGCTTTGAATGAACAAAAACCTTAATCCTTTCAAAAATCCCTGATGGAACAAATTCATAAAAGATTTGGGGCTCAATAAATTTCTCTGGAGATGCTGCTAAAAGTGAGCAATCACAACAGACCACAGCAAATTTCACTTCAAAATCTGTTCCTCTCCAGCTAAACCACAGTGATAGTCAGAGGTTTGTCCTGTAAGGATGCCCAGAGCCACAGACAGCCTCTAGTGATTCCTAGTTAAGATTGCTTTGAAAGGACCACGCGCAGATGAGGATACAGAACAGCCAATCCATCTGACCACCCAGGGGTGTGCGTAGTCTCTATCCCCTTGGTATTTTTAAGTAGAAGAAAGGCTGAGTCATGGCAAACTATCAACAACAAAAAATACTTTAAAGATCTTGCGCCATCTATATGTGCTGTCACAGGTTATGAAGCGAGTCCTCTGAAAGGCTTCCTTTGTCCAGCCTTGATCTTAAGGGAAATCTGTCCAGACAAGAGTAAGGTACTATCTACACCGGCCTCATACTTCTTAAAAGCTCACACATCCTCTATCTTCATGTACAGATGGTCTGAAAGAAGCTGCTCCCAACATTTCCCACAAGCTGACCCTTCTGCAAGAAACAACAGGATGACAGTCCAGTCTGAGCCAGACGCCCAAGTACCTGCCACCCATCACATAAGCTCTATGAATGATGCCTCTTGTCCCCTCAGGGCCACTTCTGTGCTCACATGTCCCCCAGCACACACACCCATCCCGTGCTCTCCTCTCACTCTGCACACGCCTGTCCACACACAAAGCGCATCCACAGACCTTATCAGCAGCACCACGCGGGGCTTAAGCTTGTCTCCAGTAGAAGATTTGGTCCTTCTCCAAAAAACTCAATTTTAAGCAAAACTAAATCTAAAACCCTAGCAACGGTCATTAGTTCAACATCCCCACTGCCAGAAACTGCCTGCCTCATTAAAGAGTAAAACAGCAGCTGGGGAGGTCTTAAAGCAGGGAGGTGGGTTTTAAAGGTCTTCTGTGTCGGCCTGACTCCCCTCTCTCACTGCAGCCAACACGTGGATTTACATTCCCTCCAATTGGGATGGGAGAGCTGGAAAGGCTCAGGAAAAGGTCTCGAGGAGCCTGGAGCAGAAGCCGCCTGCTCAATTAGTCATCCTGAATGGAGGGAAGAGGAGAGGCCTGGACATCTGACACATCTGGGAGTGGAACTGTGGAGATGGGAAATGTTATGTAATTAAACTCTGCTGGCCTGTCCCGCCTGGGGAATGTGAGACCCATCAGCAGTGACCTCTTCCAATCAACTTAATTGGCCCAATCTCGCCAAGAAAAGCAACAGAATTGGTTTAGTGCCTCATGGAAACAGCTTAGCTCCTGCCTATTTATGGCCACTGAACTCAAGGATGGGAGCCTGACTCTGAGCCAGGAGTTGACAGCATGTGCTGACTTCTGGGCAGACTCGGAGGTTCAGTGGGTTTCCTTGCCCCCCTGTGCCTCCATTTTTGTCTCTGGGGAAAGCGGCTGTACCCACTTGCTGCATTGGGCGCACGCCATTTCACAAGCCAAAGCCCATGCCCTTCTAACAGGCAGGCTCTCGCCTGCTAAGGACCCACAGTCTGGAGGAAAACAGACTTTCAGAGTAACCCAGGGTGGCTGAACTTTGTTCCTCTTTTATTCAGATATGCCAAGGACAATTACTATTTTCTCTGTTCTCAAAGTCATATTTGTTTTGGCATCATGGTCTGCATAGCTCGTGTTAAAGAATAGAAAAATGTCTGTCTGATAATTAATAACGTTGATTTTTGGACCACCATTCTTCTGAATAGTTCAAAGATCTTTTATGAATACACATTTTCATCAACTATAACCTAGGTTTGACTGCCTCTGTTTTATGGATGAGTAAACTGAGGCAGTTCTAGAAAGTTCTCTTTACACAGTGGGTGAGCAGTAGACATGCAGTGGGCATTAAGACTATTTTACCAGCTTGCACTGTAAGGGGGAAGAGGTACAAATCCCATTTTTACAATGGCTCACACACATGCTAGTGCCTGGATTTGATCAGACTTCACCTGAGTAAAGCTTTGTACTCCTAAACACACCAAGCTTTGATTGGGGGAAAAGCAGAGTGAACTTTCCTCCTCATCATGTCATTATAGACACTGCCATTTTACATAAAGGATCAGAGAGATTAGAAAACGTTCCCAAAGTCACACTGCTCCAGAGTGGCAGAACTGGACTAAAATCGAGGCATTCTCAATGGAGAGTCTTCCACTCCCACCGCACGACGCTCAGAAATATCTGCCCAGATCTTCTGACCAATGGTCAAACCCTATATCGACTCTCTCTTACACAGATGAATTTCCCCGAAAAATAAGGTAGAACCTCCAAACGGCACTGCTACAATTTCCTGAGTTCAAAAAAGTCGTGAATCAAATAAAGTCCCCCCAAACATATGGGCTTACACAATTAGAACCTAATGAATGATGTTCCCCAGCACCTGATCCAGGCAAGCAGGTATGTGCAGCCGAAAGCACATGGGCTCCCTGCTCTGATCCGTTACCTCACCGGCTCTCACAGGGAATGAACTCAACCAACTTTCCATTTCCCTCATTCCCCAAATGCTGCCGGAAGCCTACAGCCCTCTTTCATCTACACCTTTTTTGCTTAAGATACACATCTGAGCATCCAGGACCATTTTCATCCTCCCTCAGACACACACAATTCCTGCAAAGAAATACACCCCACCCCCTCACAAGAGCCAGAATATACACCCCTCCTATCCTCCAGGCTAGCTTTCTCCCAGTTACTGAACTCCTGCCCCGCAGTGTGTGTGCACAAACGCCCACACTCCCACACCCCAGGTTAGCTTTATACTCATAGCCCAGAATACATCAAAGATTAACAAACGCGTCCTCCTGGTCACTGCGTCCCCCTCCTCCAGCTCCACACAGCATGTCTCATGCCTGCTGGTAAGTAGGCACTACACACTCTCACAAACTCAGTCCTCAATGTATTGGGACCCGCATTCTGATCTGGATTGCAGACCCCCCCAGTTCCCAGCACACACCCCCTACAAAAAATAGGGACACCCCTCAGCTCCCTCCCCACACACAAAACCATGCATCATCCCTATCTTTACCCTCCCTTTCCACAAAAACCACAGATACATTTCAAGTCAGCTTCCCATTGGCCCCCAAGATCCATAAGCAGCTCTAGAAACTGAATTATAGTTCTTGAAGAAACCTCAACAAGCATCAACCTCTCTTCATTCCTCCTGGAAAAATTGCGGCAGTCAGCTGAGGCCCGAGAAGGAATTTTTCCAGGGCACTGTGCCATGCCCCAGTAGCCAGCAACGGGCTGAGTATCCAGTAGGCATTCCATAAATTTTAATTGATAATCAATATTAATTAGTGAGTGAATTCCTCTATTAAATAAGAAACCCATTATATAACATAATACAACATGCATCTCTGCCACTAGACATGCAAAATAGATTCCTCCACTTGCTTCAGTCTCAGGCAGGCATCCTCCCTGGTCCCCACCCAGTGCTGACACACGTCCTGTGTCTTCCCTTACAAGTACAGTCCTTCATTCTAAGCCTTCTCCAATTCCCAGCTCCCTGGGGGGCTAGGAGGGCAGAAGGCAAAGACCAACCCAGTACCCTTCCCCGCAAACATCCTGTCTCTCCGCAATGAGCTTCTAAGCCCACACTCTTCTATCCTCCAGATATCCCAACGCCATCCCAGCCCATGAAGTTCACACTCTGCTCTCGCAGATAATCTTTCCCGCCCCCTACACACATCCCTTGGGTAATCCTCAGGGCCCCACCTTCCACACACTCCACCTTTCCCTCCCACACAGAGCCGCCCTCCCACGCCACACCCACTCCATTTGTCTGTGCAGGCATGCACAAGCCATCTGTCTTCAACACACTGTACCTCTCCTCCTGCTCTGACACCCTTCACAGGCACAGATTTCTCATTAGTTACACCTATGTTCCCGCATGCTCTCATCTCCTGCTAGTCACGCGTATGCCCATTCAACAGTCTGCTCAGAAACACACACCTCCACCGCGCACAGAGCAGGGTGAAGCTCCCGCCCTCTGGCCACCCCCATACATGCCCTTATGCAGAGACTGTCCAAAAACCTCCTTCCGGGACCAAAGAGAGCACCCAAGGGTCCCGATCTCCCTCCAAAGGAAAACACAGCTCATTCACACACAACCCAATCTTTCACTTCCAGCTATGATACAGTGATACTGTCCTCACCAACACAAAACCCTGCACACTCTCCCTCCTGCAGACCCCCGCAGACTTTCTACTTTCCTCGGACGCTGTGCATGGAGCCTGGTTTCCCTTCATCTCCCCCTCACTCCCAAAGCCAGACCCAGGTCTAACTGTTGGAGCCTAAGGCGGAGGCGGTTCGATTTTATCCCCTGAATCCTACCTCTCAACGTTCTTTGTGCAACATGTCAGGAAGGAATTGGGAGCGGGAGAGGGCAGGCTGAGTATGCTGGAGAATTTCTGAGCGTTGTGAAAACAGAACCTATTGCAAAGTTCCCTCTGTTACAAACTCTCTCCCATCCTGACGTCTAGAGCCAAGGGCTTCGACGGTTTTCTCGTTAGCTGTTCTGGAGGGTGGGAGAGGGCATCTCTTTATGAAAAAGCAGGCGGCCCACCATATTTTGTAAGCGGCTGAGTTACAAACGTCAGATTCCAGGAGTGACACCCACCCCTTTAGTGTTCCCCCCCCACCCCCCAGTTCCCGCCCCCTGCTCTTCACACACATAAACAAGTCCACCCGCGCGCAGCCTCCGAGTTCTCCAGCTCTGAGCCCAGCGCTCCCGCCGCGTCCGGGCAGCTGCCTGCACGCAGACTCGGAACCTGCCGCCCGCCGCCAGAGGTCGAGACGAGGCCGTCTGGTTCGGTGTTTTCTCCACGTGAAATGCCCCCCCAGCCACGGATCCAATGAGAGGGATCCTTACTAGTCAGCAGCCCCCACCTAGTTCGGCGCAGGGGTCTCAGTTCCGCGCATTGGAAGCGCAGATGAGGGACGCAGCAATCTAACTCCCCCAAAGAAGGAGCGCCTCCTCGCCGCGTACCCGCTAGCGCCCCAAAGCAACAAGCAGAGTCCCCTCCCCCACCCAGCCCCTCCTTTCCCCTACCTTCAACACTTAAGCGTCCCAAATTTCATTAGGAGTATGAGTAAAGCTCTGGGGCAGAGGAGCAATGTGGTCCGTTGTGGGTCCTTTTAACTCCGACCTAGCTCCGCCGGTCCCCAGGTCTCCCAGCCTTCCTACCCCTCCGCCTTGTTCCTAGAGCCGGCTACGAGAAACCGCGAGGAAGTCCCCAGGGATGGCCTGGCCCCCGTGCCCGCCGCTCCCCCGCAGGGTCCCAGGTGCACGGGCCACGCGGGGAGCTCCAGCATCTGCACAGAGACCCAGGGTGGAGTAGCCGCGGGGTGGGCGCTGGCCGAGACCAGCCCGGGGTACGAGGTCGTTTCTTAGAAAAGCTTTCGGCGGAGGCAAGGGGACTCGAGAGCAGGTACGCCACGCCGGGCGAGGAGTCTCAACTCCCCAAAGTGGGAAGCGACCCTCCAGGTCTAGAGCTCGGAATCGACTCCCCCAGCCTACGCCCGGGCTCTGGGAAGGGGAGGCGTGCGGAGAACCCGGCGCGGCGGGGCGCGGGGCGCGTGCCGGGGAGCGGCGGCGGCACCCTCGCCCCTTTCCTGCCCAGGATCTCTCTGCCACCCGCTTTTGTTACAGGATGCGCGGGGACCCTACTCTGCAGGAGCGGACGGGTGTGTTGGTGGGGGGATGGCGGTTCTGCTGACTCCCTTTCCTGCCCTTCCGTGGTCCCCATTTCCCCTCGCCTCCGCCCCCCATTTCCAATCCAGGTCCCTTAAACCTGATCATTTTCCCAGATATTGGGCGGTTTCTCGGGTAGCCGAGGGACGAGAGAGAGGAGTGTCCGTGAGTGTGTGTGTGTATGTGTGTGTGTAAGGGGTGGTTGTGGTTGCGCCTCGGCCTGGGCAAATCCCAGCGCAAACTTCGGGGAAGGCACAAGCCGGGGAAAGTGAGCGAGTGCGGCGCGATGGGAGTGGGGGCGGGGGCGGCGTTGGGGGCCCGCGCGCTAGTCCGCTGGAAAATCCCCCCACCCCAGAACCTGCCCACCCGACGTGCCCGCCTCCCCTTACCGTGGCAGAAGTAACCATGGCATCCGTGTGACTGTTTCCAGGGACGTCGACATGAAGAGAAAGGTGGACGCGAGCTCGGTCATTCAAAGTCTCCCCCACCCCGCCGCCGCCACAACCCAGCAGGGGATAAAAAGAGAAGAAGAAAGAAAGAAAGAAAGAAAAGGGAAGAAAGTAGTTGCGCCGGGCTCTCTCGCGGGACCGCGCGCGGAGCTGTTCGGTAGGGAGAGGAGCCTTCAACTCTGAGTCCCGTGAACATAATCTGCGCGGTTATAACCAGCCAACCCGGCCAGATGGCTCGGCGCTCAGCGCCTTAACCCCTTGCGCGCCGCGGGCCCGCCCCCGCGCCGGCCCGCCGCGCCTTGCAGGCCTGCGCCCCGGCGGCCCTCCGGCTTCGGTCTGGGGGCCACGGGGGCACGGAATCATTTCTCCTAGCCTCTCTCAAAGAAAAACACCAAAACTTCCAAATTAATAGTATGTTTCAGTATCCCCCCTGATTTCTCTTTTAGAGATCCAGGAAAAAACGAAATAGACAACTTTTCACGACGTTTTACATGTTAATGTCTTCAGCCTGTCTTATTTGTTCTTTTTCTTGAAAAATTTCTTTTTGATCTCCTTGTTTTTTTTTTATTATTTAAGATTTTCTTTACGAGACAGAAGGGCCTTCCTTGCCCCTTCCCTCAGGCGTCTTGGGTCTAAAGTGCAAACTCCTCCTCCAAACCTCATTCTTCCAGCTCCAGATCTCTCCCCACCCTCTCTGAAGCCCACCCGTCCTTCCTTCCCCCACGGCAACACGAACACGCCCAGGGACAATCGCTCCCCAGTGAGCTCGCTGCTCCCAGGGACCAGTACCGGGGCGCTGTGCAGGCGGTCAAGGGAGTTCAAGGTAGAGAGGTATAGCCGGGCGGGGGTCTGGGGACCAAGGGAGGGGCCGGTGCGGTGTGTGTGTGTGTGTGTGTTTCCGCGAGCGCAAGCGTGAAGGGAGAAGGGGTTGGATCAGAGCCTCCTATTTCACCCAGCCTCCAACTTCCCCTAATCCCCTTCCTTCCAAACCAGGATGGGCCCTGCAGCTCAGCACCCGCCCAGCGCCCACAGTCTGCAAGCGGGGACAGCGCGCGAAGCAGAAAAGGCAAGCCGCACGCAAACCTCTTCGGAGCGCTCCGAAAATAGTGACGCTCCCTTCCCCACCGGTAGCTTACTCGAGGAAAGGCTGGGGGGGAGGAACGGGGAGCAAAATCTCATATTTGGAGATAATTTTAGCAGCCCATTAGACCCCACTTGTTCTGAGATCGTTGTCTCTAAATTTACTGAGTGCAGTCATCTTGCTTTCGCCCATTTGCCCTCGAGAGAAGCAGGGGGCGGGGGTGGGGGAGGGCGGCTGTCGCTTAGGGGTCAAGGAGAAATCCAGAACCTCGGAGCAGCGGAGGTTTGCGCTCTTGCCCTCCTCCTACCCGGTTGCCCAGGTGGTGGCGTCGCAGACCTTATCTCCGAGCCCGCCACCGCTTCCTCCTTGCGGTCTCAGCCACTCCTCTCTCCGTCTCTGGCCCGGACCTTCTGACTCTAGCGCGATTGGGGGAGGGGAGTAAGTATCCCATCTCCTCCCTGGCCTGCCATCCCAGGTGTCTAATAAGCAACCCTCTCTGTGTTTCAGCTAAGGCCCAGGTTCAGAAAATCCAAATTCCTTAGACTGGTTTGAGAATTTGGTTAAAAACCGAGAACACCGGCCCCTGAGATCGGGCCGAACCCGAGGCAGAAAGAGGCTGCGGGTCCGAGGGGAGGTAGGAAGGGATGGGGAGGCTGGGGGCTGCTTACTAGGTAGATTGTACCTGCCTCATCATTATCGTGGCTGATGGAGGCTGCCACATCGAAAACGGCTGGCAGCGCCCACGGAGGCCCAGGGGCAGCACCTCCCGCGATTCCTGGGAAGAATAGGGAACTCCTTCAGTGCCTCCCTAGCGCCAAAATGTCCAAGTCCTCCTCCTGGCCAGATTAAGCTGCCGAGTCGTTCCTTCCACCCGGCACACAGCACCATGAAGGTCTGGATGGGGCGTGATCTGTTGGGTTCTGGTTTTCTCCCTCTGCTCTGGCCCGCCTCCCTGCCCTCCCCCACTTCCCGCACTTGCCCCCCTTCCCCTGTCAAAGGAGGGACTCAGGCCTCAGTTTCAGCTCCACTGGCCGAGTTCTAGGGGCTCTTTTCTGGAGCTCCAGCTCCTCCGGGACCCTGAAGGTTGCCGGGAGAGAGACGGTTGGCTCTTGCTGCAGCGAGGAATGGGTTAAAAACATGTGTTGGCTGATCTGCCTGCAGCTCCTCGGTCACTGGCAGTCTGGAGGCAGGAGGGGAAGGGGTGGTGGGGGGGGGGGGATCTTATTTGAAAAATCAGAAGAAAAAAAGAAGAAAAAAAGGCAGCAGTGACTTTAAGACCCGGATTTGTTGTGTCGATGCCGTGCACTGACCGGCCACCTCACTCTGCCACGACCTAGGCGATGGCAGGAAGAGTTTGTGTGCTTTCTCAACTCAGGGGCTTTGTCCTGAGCTGGTGGGTCTGTCTTTGCCTGCAATCAACACTCCTTGTAATATGAGAGGTGACACCTTAATCTTGCCAAATATGTGTGGTGCGCCTTTGCAGGGGGGAGGGGAAGGAGGGAGGGGCTGGGGGGAGGAGAGAGGAACAGGGAGCGAACCAGACTGAAGCAGAGGGTGAGAGATGCACTTTTCCTGCTTTTCCCAAACGCAGAGCCACCCGCCCTTTCCTGTGCGGAAGACCTTTTCAGACAATCTCCCTGGAGCAGGCAAGCTGCCTTTCCCTTTACTGTCTTCCTTTCTAGTCCAGAGCTAAAGTTGTCTGCTCCTCTCTTAAGTCAAGGGACTGACACCCAGGTCTTCCTTTTGGCTTCCAAGAGAGTGACAAGGTGATCAAAGAAGAGGGTGGCCAGAAAAAGGAGTCGAAAGGTGCATTTTGTTTTAATATAGTGAAAGATTATTGTATATAACTGAGAGTCATTTTGGAACTGCAGAACATTGTGACTTCTAAGAAAATCTGTTTCTCTAAATAGAGAAAGATCTTAGTGGATAGATAGCTAAAGGAAAGAACAGAACTGGGAAGTAAGCTGGTGAGTTTGTAATCGAGAGTGCTGAGTGTGGAAATCCACCCAGAAGCAGGTCTCTTTTGACTAGCTAGGTTATCACCTCTCTCCAGGTTGACTTCGTGGTCACGGAGTTGGCCGTCCATCTCTAGACTGTATTTTTAGGTTGCTGAACTTTCTTTTTCTTCCTGCTGCATCTGAGGGTAAGGCCTTTACTCCTAAAGTGTTTGTGAGAGCAGGAACCAGATCTAGTGTTTGAAAGCCCCCTTTAAATCTCTCTCCTAAAGCAAATTTCTAGAGCTTGCCTTCTGCCCACCCTTACCTTTTGCAATAGCACCACTCTGTGGTTGAAACATTGAACAGAAACAAAATGGAAACATTGGAATGAATTGAGCCTTTACCTTGTGAAAAGCAGCATTTCAGGGCTTCAGTTAAGTGGATTGTGTGCTGAGTGGGGGGCGCTCAGCATGTGGCCAGCGGGGAGGTCTTGTGTAGAAGCTGCATGTGCTTAATTCATTGTGACATGTTGAGCCAGGAAATGAGAGAATTGGGCCGAATGGCCTCTAAGGACACTTTCCTCTGTGACCATACGTGGCAAAGAGAAGCCTGGTTATTTTCCTCATGATCATATAACTAGCCTTGAATGTCCTTTCTCGTTGTTTTTCTGCCTTCGAGGTTGCTAAACTGTGCTCCACACCTTAGCTGATCCTAAAATGTTTGCAAGTTGCATCTTCTGCTGCTGGAGGGCACTGTGGAGAAGGTTGGCAGAATACCCCATCCACCCCACCCCCTCACCCTGAAGGCTGCTTGCGCTGCTGCAACTGGAAAGTCTACGTTTCTGAAACAATTAAAGTGAATGCAAAAGGTGTTTGCATGGGAACTGGGAACCCGAGGGTCCAAGGGTCCGGACAGGCTGTGTGCTGCCTTGGCTCCTGGCACTCCAGAGATACCTGCTTGCCCGCCCATTACCACACACACATACTAACAACAGCATCATTAACCGAGTCACACGAGCTATCACGCCAATTGGCAACTCCACCCCAGTGCCCCAAGAGGCATCGTGTGAGACGTTCTTCTTTTTTCAAAGTGGGTGCAGTTGTCCACAGAAGTTGAGTGCTTGTCTGTGTGCATTCAGCAAGCCCGGGTCGTCCCTAAAGTTTCTGTTGTCTTGAGAAAGCACAGCTCTGCTGTTACCAGCATTGATAGTTAAAAAGAGCAGGACTATTAGAGATCAAATTCCATCAGCTTCTGAGGCCCCACCTTGCATTTCATGAAGAAAGGGAGGCACCAGCCTCTCAATGACTTTTCCCAGGGAAACAGAAAAAGGGCAGCCACAGATCAGAAACTCGAACTCTTTGAAAGAGTGGATTTTGGAGTCGTATAAACCTGAGCTCCACGCTGCCTTCTTCACCTGATGGCTGTGTGTCCTTGGACAGGTTCCTGAACTTCTCAGAAGCCATCTGTAATTGACAGAAACAGCACCAAACTCACAGGAGTATTATGAGGACCGAATGAACCAATTTATTTAAAATGCACAGTACAGGCCCTGGTACAATGTACGCACCAACTCCCAATCTAATATTCCTTGCACTGAAACACTGCCACCCCACTGGTGGGGCATGTCAGCTTCTAGAAAGAAGCTTGACTCTGGAATGTCCTGTTTGTTATTTGTAAGCCCTCTTTAAACATTTCATTAACGTAACTTCATGGGTGTATATTTTCCCTTTTGGACAAAGACAGAAAGAAATTAGCAGAATGAAGTAGTAGACATATTTAGAATTCATATAGCTTTTTAACAAGGGCCTCAAAGAACATGAAAGACATAGTTGAAGGATTTCAAAATCTCATCTTATTCATTCTTTGCCTCTAAGGCAGAACCACCTCATCATTGAAAAGGAAATTCCACCATGGTCTTCAACTCTTAACAGATTGCCTACTATATGATTGGTTTGTTGTTGTTGCTAATTATGTTTTAGGGCTTACATCGAACAATATAATGAATTACATTGAGCAACAATGGATCAACTTATTTTGTGAAATAACATAAATATTCATAATTGTGTTTTAAGAAATTACCCATAATGATAGAGGGAAGGTATGTATTTCTACCACACAGGTGGATATAGAAATCATAATAAAGTCTCCTATTTCTCCAGTCATGACATGAATTCTTAACCACCCTATAAATTAACTTTATGCCGCACCAAACTCCACTCATAAAAAAATGGCATTAAGGTTTCCTAGGTAACTAATGCATTTCCAAAGGGAATAGGCCCCAAGAGACAAAGAGGGCAGGGGAAAGGGTGGGGGTTGGGAAGTCAAGAAAAAGAGAAAAAAAAACATTAGATTAGACCTATGTGACATAAACAAAGTATTTCATGGGGAAAGACTCATAAAGTTTTATTACCTGGGTTAGACATAGATATGGCACTGCCATTAATTCCGTCTTCGGACAAGAAGACACTCGATAGGCCGTCCCTCTCAGCATGTATGCCAGCATTTCATATTTCAGGTTCAGATTTACAAATGGAGTAATCAGTCCCTTCCATTTGTCCGCTGAGCTGTGTCCACTCATGAGCCAGCTGTTTCTCAAGCCCTCCACGTATTTAGACGTAAACAAATGTTGAGATGAACGTGAAAAACAGGGTCCAGTGAAGGTTTCAAAATATGCAAATGTTTTTGATTTTATAAATTCTGAGAACCTTGGAGCAGGTCTGTTAGTCCTGATAGAGTCCAGGTGCGATTTCCAAACCCCCAGCCTGGTGGTCTTTTCACCGTGGCTTCCTTCATCTGGGGAAGGGTCTGGCTGCTGAAGAACACTCTTATGCTTAGGAGGAAATGGAAGATTGTGTGTGGGGCTGAAGCTTCAGTTTATGCTGTGAGAACACTGAGTAATCCCCAAAGGCAATGGGATCCAGAGAATCATCAGTGAGCTGGAGACTGAGAGAACACGGAGAGCAAACGCTGCACTGCCTTGTGAGCTGGGGGAAATCCCAGAACTCTTCAGTTCGTTGGTTTTACCATGTGTAAAGGGGACTTCACCTCATTTTCTTGTGTTAACAGGGAATATACAAAAGAAAACAAAGAAGCATACTGATCTGAAGACAGTTGGGAGTTTTGTGTTATCTGTTCTTCTCTGCCTTCAGTAGCCCCAGAGCGACGTCTCTGAGTGAAAATTCCGACTGATTACCAGCCACAGCTCCACACTGGGTGACGTCCTTCAGCAAAGCATCGCGAGTTTTCCTGCTCATTCCCATGCCTGAATGGTTCCTACGCACCACTACTGGGCAGTCAGTGTTGAGGGAAGCCTGCCTTTCTCACTTTCCAAGGCCTCCTGAATAAAGGGCGCAAGAGGCAGGCTCCTGGCTGGAAAACCAGTGCTGTTTCCATCACACACTTCCTTCCATTGGGTATTGAAGTCATTTTGGGATTTACCTCTGGTTGGGGACTTGGGGTGGGATTAAAGATTAGGAAAGTTTTCTGGCCGCACCACCCTCCATTTACTATCTTTACTGGTAGAAAGGGGTGGGGAAAGTCTGGGAAGTAAATATACAGCGATCCAAAGGTGCAGTTTTTCGCAAGATTGAAGGCTGAACAGGACAGGAACCCAGGTCTTCTTACCCCTAACTCGGAGCCCAGTCCCATCTAGCCATGGGCATGACCACGACATATAACAATGTGTCCTATGAGTACTTTCCTCCTACACGTCTCTCCTCAGAATTCAAGGCTGGCTGACCTGGCAAAGGTCATTTCATCCGTCATCTTGCCACCAAGATCAATTCTCACTTACCACTAAGCAGATAGGTATGAAGTGTGTGGGGTGGAGTCAGGTGCAAGGAAGGTTCATTCTATTATCCATATCTCCTTGAAAACACTCTTCTTTCCACCTCAGTGGTCTAGGAAAACTAAGGAAAGCGGATTAATCACTGAGTCTTTTACCTTGAAGACCTCACACCCAGAATTCCCAAAAAACACTAATAAGAGATGTTAACAGCTCTTACGGGCCAGGGAAAGCTGAGTTCAAGTTAAAATAAGCTGACATACTCCCACTATCCCCAACACACACAAACATGAACAGACACACCCACGCAGCCAATCCATCTGATGGTGTGCTATATTTACCTGTCAATTCACTGACAGTTCTGGCCGTTGCCACCCAGAGAGCAGGCTGTCCTCAGGCCCTGTTCAGAATGCAAATAATGCTCAAGCAAAAAAGGTACCCAAGCTGGGTTCTCATAGCACCATAGACACCCAGTGCTGGAAGGAATGTTAGCAGGGGGAACTTTCTTTACAGATTATCATCTCATCATCATAACAATAGGTTACATTTATTGAGTGCTTACTGAGTGCCAGTACTGTTAACAATATTAGCATCATATGCCAGGCACTGTTTTAAGCACTGTGTGTATGTATATATGTATGCAGACACAGGGTGTGTGTGTGTGTGTGTATACCACCATGTATATATTTGCTGGTCTTAGCACTGGACTAGGAGACAGAGTTCCTATCTAGCTGCTGTGTTATCTTAGGCAAGTTACCTGTCCCCTCCTAGACTTCAATTTTTTAAGTCTATAAAGTGTAGATAATAATAATACATACTTTGAGGGGGTTTTTCTAAGGATTAAATGATATATAGGCAAGTACTCCACCTTGCAGGCTTAAAAATTGAGGCATAAAGAGTTTATATATAACTTGCTCAAGTATGCATAGGTGGTGAATGAGCAGCAAAACAGAGGTTTGAATTCCAACTGCCTGTTACCTCTACACCATCCACACTGGGGGGGTGACATGTTTGCAAGTGAGGAAACTGACGCCTTGGAGGGGACAAGTAACCTGCCTAAGATCACTCAGAGGAGCTCAGATGTGAGCCAAGTCTCCTCTCTAGGCCACTGCTAATCCAGCAGTGACGGATTGAATATCCATAGAGTCAATTCTCCTGGACTCAGGGTTGTCCTAGGGTGGTGAAAGAAGGAAGGAAATGGAGGATGCGGCAGAGTAGGGTCAGGTCCATCTGTGGGCCATTTGTCTGCCTTTCTAGGTGAATGTAACTTGCACCAGGCAGTGACTTGGTACATGGAAGAAGGACTGATTTCAGCACCTACTCCTCTCCTCAGCAACTTCCTTTGTCCTGACACATGACAGCCTTGGGTAAGGGAGCTCCCACAAGCGGCAGACAAAGCCACTCGGTGCCAGGTTCCTAGGAATTTCTTCCAAGGGGGCAGGCCATTGGCTTGGCTCCAAAGATTAAAAGGCCTCTAGTCAAAACTACTAGTGTTTGCAGCATCAAGATATACAGGCAAAAAGCTGAGTCTTGAATCTCAAATATGTCGTAAGTCTGTGAATGCCCGCTCAGAAACTATAGAACACTTGATTAGAATATTATGGGCAATTGATGTTTTGTTTCATATGTTTCATTTGAATCCCATCCAGTCACAAATGTATGTTCATGCAAATGTCTCTTCCTCTAACACTGACATAGACTTACATGCCACTTAGAGCTCAGACTCAGCAGGCAAGTCAGTGTTCAAAACCTGCCTGTGAATGAGCTTTAAAATCTGGAGCTGCTGCCAAGATAGTAATCATGAGGCATCAGACTTGTGTTTCACTGCTCTTACCATGTCCAGGCTCTCTGCCTCCAAACAAGGAGAAGAGAATTCCATTGCTTCAAATGTCTTTTGCCAAAAGTTTTCAACAATGAGTCCAAAAGTTGGAAATTAGCTCCTTTAGAGTGAATAGAAAGAATAACTTTGCAAATGATGACAGTGATTATCTTTCCACCTGTATCAATCTCCCCCAACTGACCTTATAGACATCTCAAAAATAAAGTAAATAAAAGAAGTGCATCACAAAGTTGGGAATAGCATTCTATACATAGAAACTAATATGCCCCAAACTATGCATTTATCACAGAGTTCGCAGGGAGTTCATGGTTAAGATGAGAATGGAATTGTAATTGGCAGGAGATTCACAGTATGAATGACTGGTCCACACTCCATATCTCAAATTGGAAAACAGACTGTTTGCAGTGTAGAACGAGTGAATGAATGACTTGTGTTCTTTCAGAGTTGGAAGATTCCCCCAGTGAAATCCCTTATTTTACAGAGGATGTTATTAAGACCCAGGAAAATGAAGGGACCAGCCAGAGATGACACAGATCATGAGACTCATCAGTGAGAGTGTGGAACCCAAACTCCCAACTCCCAAGATGCTGTTCTTTGTCCACTTTGTCTGTACAACCCCCAGGACATAGACACATCTTCTGCTTTCCTTCTGGAAATGTTGTTCCATTTCCCTCTAATTCCTTCTCTATCTTTTCTTCTTTCCTCTATTTTGTTACTTTCATTTCCTTTATTTTGTTCCCATTGTGCACTACTGGCAAAACATGAGAAAATTAACTTAACATGCAGGAGGCAAGGTTTCAGTAGGAACTGGAAAAGGAGTTTTAATCACAGGAGAGATTAAAGGACAATTTTAAAAGTAAAATGGATACTTTCCTATTTTTGATGACAAAGAGTTGGTCCTTTCTGAGGAGACGGTATTAATAAGATGAACTCTATCTGTTTTTCAATAATGGTATAAATAAATAAACCTTTAAGATTCTCACCTAAATGAATCTTTTTCCCCCGTATCATTCTTCTTGCCTTTTCATCTTTTTTTCCATTACGTTAAAGATGGCAAAAGGAACTATTTTGCTAATGTTTCTTTTGTAGAATTTTTTATTCTATTTTTCTTGTAATAAAGCTATCAATAAAACCCAAGGTCAAATTCTTTACTCTCCTATTTACCTCCTAATTTCTTCCTTGTGAAAGAATTGACACCAATACCTGGCCTTGGCACTGTGGATCTCAGGAGCCTAAGAGCATCTGATAAATAGGAGTTGAAAAGACCTGCATATGTAGTGGGTCATGATGGAAATGAAACGTGATTGTTCCAAGGGGTAGAACTACGATTAATGAGTAGAATTTGCAGGGGTGCAAATTTCAAGTCAAGGCGAGGGTGATGGTCCTGACATAGAGAATTTTCAAAAATAGAATCAATTGCCTCCGTAACTAATGAGTTGCTCTCTGTCAGTGGATGAGCTCAGGCATAGGATCACCTTGAAAGAATGTTGTGAGGGGCCCGCTCCGTGGCCGAGTGGTTGAGTTCACATGCTCCACTGCGGCGGCCCAGGGTTCGGATCCTGGGCGCAGACGTGGCACCGCTCGTCAGGCTACGTTGAGGCGGCGTCCCGCATCCCACAACTAGAAGGACCTGCAACTAAGATATACAACTGTGTACAGGGGAGTTTGGGAAGATAAAGCAGAAAAAAAAAAAAAAAAGAAGATTGGCAACAGTTGTTAGCTCAGGTGCCAATCTTTAAAAAAAAAAAAAAGAATGTTGTGGAGGGGTTTCAGATTTAGATGGGTGGTTGAACAGTTAAGATCCCTTCCAAACTTGAGCAAGTACGTACTTTCCCAAAGCATGTTTGTACCACCAATATATTAAGATTCTTTTGTTGGTACATGGGTAAACATTTTAAATTTTAATAGTTATATTTAATTTGTTTTAGTGTATCAATTCTATTTATGGAGATACAAAACTTCCTTTAAAAACATATTTATTGGGGACTTTCTCTTCTGATTATGGCAGAACAAATTGTAACATGACAGTCTTTCCACCAAATTTACCTAGAAAAGCTGGAAATGATATTTTTAAAGCCATCTGAAGATTCCACTTATGGTGAGACTGCATAAGCCCTTCCAGACCAACCCTCCCACAGGTAACAACTATATACCAGGGACCTGAGAATGAACAAAAGCAGAAAGATTCTGGAGGAAAGTTGAAATTTCAAAGAAGAAAACAAGGTGGGATGACTTTGCTGTTTTTTACAGCTTTTAGCTTGAGGGCAGGCCACAGTTGGGACCACATTAGGTAGCAAAAACTTACAGATATAGAGGGAGAAATAGACAAATCCTGGTGATAACTTGAGATTTTAATACCCTGTCTAAGCAATTAGTAGAATAAATAATCAAAATACCAGTAAAGACACAGATTACACTGTCAGTCACTTTGACTTAATTACTATTTGTGGAGCACTACACCTGATAAATGCAGACTATACCTTCTTAACAAGTGCACGTGGTATGCTTACAAAGGTGGATCATTTGCTGGATCAGAAAACAAGCCCATTAAATTTAAAGAATGAAATCGTACATAGTGTATTCTCTGACTACAATGGAGTAAAACCAGAAGTCAAAAACAATAAGAGGTCTAGAAACCCTTAAGTAATTAGAAATTACACAGCACACTTTTAGCTATTCCACAGGTCAAAGAAGAAATCACCTGGGAAATTAGAAAATATTCTGACCTCTATGATCATAAAAATACAACATATCAAAAGCTGTGGGATGCAGATAAAACAGCACTTAGAGGGAATATCATAACTTTAAATGCTTATATTGAAAAGAAAGAATGGTCTAAAAATCAATGATATAAGGGTCTACCTTAGAAATCTGCAAAGAGCAAAGCAAACCAAAAGCAAGTAGGAAGAAGGCAATAATAAAGAGAAGAAATCAATGAAATAGAAATTAATAGTGCTGAAATTTGTTCTTTGAAAAGATCAACAAAATTGGTTACCTTCTAGCTAGACTTTCCTAGAAAAATGAAAGAGGAAAAAATTACCAATATCAAGAATGAAAGCAGGATTATCACTTAGATCTTCCAATTTTAAAAGGAAGACAGAGGACTATCATGAACAATTTCATGCAATGAGTTTGATAACTTAGATGAAATGGTCAAATAGAATATCTGAATAACCTTTTATCTATTAGAAAAATTGAATTTGTTATCATAAACCTTCCCAGCATTAAAACAATAGTAAAAGATGCTTTTACTGATAAATTCTATGAAAATTTAAGGGAGAAATAGCATCAGACTTAAAACACTTCACAAATTATTATATGTGGCCAGTATAATGCTAATACCAAAGTCTGACAAAGATATTATTTTAAAAGAAGGAAGAAAAGAAAAAACAAAAGAAAAAAATTAAAGAAATAATGAAAATTACAGACCAATATCTCTTATAAACATAAATGCAAAAATTCTTAACAAAATGTTGACAAACAGAATCCAGCAGTATATATTATCATCAATCAGGTTTTATCCCACTAATGCAAGGGCAGTTAAATTTTATACCAGTCAATATAATTCACCCTACTGATAGAATAAAGAAGAAAAATTATAGGATATTTTCAATAGATTCAGGAAAAGCATTTGACAATATTAAATTCAATATCTATTCATGATACTGAATAGAGCAACACACACAACACAACACAACACACATAGAGAAAACTAAGAGTAAAAGGGAACTTTCTCAATCTGATAAAGTGAATCTACAAAATACCTACAACTGACATAATACTTACTGGTGAACTTTTTTTTTCCAGGAAGATTAACCCTGAGCTAACTACTGTCAATCCTCCTCTTTTTGCTGAGGAAGACTGGCCCTGAGCTAACATCTGTGCCCATCTTCCTCTACTTTATATGTGGGACGCCTACCACAGCATGGCTTTTGCCAAGTGGTGCCATGTCTGCACCTGGGATCTGAACTGGCAAACCCTGGGCTGCTGAGAAGCAGAATGTGCGAACTTAATCACTGTGCCACCGGGCTGGCCCCTTACTGGTGAACTTTTGAATGCATTTTCCTAAGATCAGGAACACAGCTACAGATACAAATATCTCAGGTATCTCTCAATGGGAGAATGGATAAACAAGCTGTTGTATATTCATATAATAGAATACTTTTCCACAATAAATAAGAGCAAATTATGAATACACACAACAACATAGATGAACTTCAAAAATATTGTATGAATTAAAGAAGACTTACATAAAATCATGTGTTTTATGTGATTCCAAACTTATGAAGTTTTACAACAGGCAAAAATGATCTATTGTGCAAAAAAATTATAATAGCCATTGCCTCTGGAGTAGTGAGAGTGGGAAATGACTAGAAAGAGGCATGAATGATGGAGGTTTGGGTTATATAGTGATACCCTGTCACTGAACACAAGATGGGGGATAGAGGCTTGGGTTATACTGTGATACATGGAGTGATAGAGGTTTCTGGAATTATAGAGGCTTGGATTGTATCCTGTATGCATTTGTCAAAACTCAGTCCATGATCACTTAAAATTTATGCAATTCATTTTATGTAAATTTTGTGTCTAAAGAAAAATATCTGTAAAACAATATTGAACTGCAATTAATGAAATGCATGCTGACATATTTAAAGGGGGAAATAAGATGAATTGAGGGATGGACAGAGGGATAAATGGATGGAGAGACATGGAACAAGCTAATTACAAAAAAGAGTAAGTTACAGAATTTGTTCTGTAGGCATTTAGCTGTTCACTGTAAAATACTTTTCTTTATGTCAATAATAAAATGTTGAGAAAAAAACGTGTTTGAAGTAATTGGAGAGCTACCGTGGGAGCATGGACATGAAGGGACAAGAGCTCAGAGAAAAGGGAAGCACAGAGAAGTGAAACTTATCTTCAGCTCCTTTTCCTCTTGAGGCATATGCTGATTTGTAAGTAGCAACTGAGAGAATTAAAAACTGAAGTCAAATTTCAGTAATTTCCCCAGACTTCAGAGATGAAAGTTGGAGTTTAAGATTGATCATGGAAGAAGTGCTCTCGATTTTGGTTCTTGAAAGGCTGCTTCTTAGGAGTAAGAGGGAATCAAAAATTGAAGGACTTTTGCAATGACTGAAGCCCAAGTTTCCATCAGCTTAATCCAAAATAGGATTAAGATGGTCTTTCCTTAGCCTACTGGAGAAAGAATATGCCATGCTTCAATTATTTGTATGGCTTTCCTTACACATACCAGAAAACAAACAATTAAGAAACAGAAAAAATCTGATAATAGATAGATAATAGAAAGAAATAGAAATAGAAAGAAAACCCAAAGATATCCATATATTGAAGTTATTAGACACAGACTTTAAAATAACTGTGATTATTATGTTCAAAAAATTTATAGTAAGTTGGAAAATTTCATGAATCTGTTTAAAAGAATCAAACATAAAGCTAGAACTGAAATATTACAACAAAAAATTAAGAATGCAGGTTAAATACACCTGAAGAGAGAATTAGTGAACCAAAAGAGAGGTCAGTGGAAATTATTCAGGCAGAAGCATGGAGTGAAAAGATAATGAAAAATACACAAAAGCATGTAGGAACATATAATATAGAGAGAAAAGATCTAACACACGTATAACTGGTGTCCCAGTAAGGAGAAGAAATAGAGAATGGTGCAGTAGCAATATCTGAAGACACAATATTCAAGAATTTTCAAAAATTCATGAAAGACACCAACCTACATGTGCAAGAAGTTCGACATACCTGGAACAAGATAAATAGAGAGAAAATTGCACTTGGTGCTTCATAATAAATCTGCTGAAAACAAGACAAAAAGAAAAAAGTGAAAGTATCAGAAAAAAGATGTGGTACCTTCAGTTGCAATAAGGCATCTTGATGACTTTTCAATAGAAACTATGGGAGCCAGAAGACTATATCAAAGTATAGAAGAAAATAATAGTCAATTCTGAATTGCTTTTCCAGTAAAAATATCCTTCAAAAATATGTAAAATAGTTATTTTCAGAAAATTAAAATTTGAGGAGCCAGCCCAGTGGCTCAATGGTTAAGTTTGCACATTCTGCTATGGTGGCCCGGGGTTCATCAGTTCAGATCCCAAGTATGTACATGGCACCGCTTGGCAAGCCATGCTGTGGTAGGCGTCCCACATATAAAGTAGAGGAAGATGGGCACAGATGTTTTCATATAAAAGTAAGGAAATATGGAAAAGAAAATAATGGAAAGTCACAGAAAGGTTAAATATGTGGCAAGTGTGAATGGATACTAACTGTATGGAACCACAAACTATTTTATAGAATTAAATTCCTGACAATGAAAACACGAAAGGCAGTAATTGTAAATGGGTAGTGGGTTCTAAGGTCCGTGCATTCTTTGGGAAGTGATATGACTACTAATGTATATTAGACTTTAATGCTTCAAAGTTACGTGTTGTGGTCTCTATGATAACCACAGAATGAATAATAAAAGAAGGTTTATTTAAGATGCTAATCTGGGGTTGGGAAAAAATATTAACTCCAAAAAAGACCAGAAAAGAGAAAAAGAGGAACATGGTGCAGGTGAGACAGAACTAATAGTAAAATCGTAGGGAAGTGAACCCAACTATATCAGTTATTTGAACAAAAATCCGTTTTATTTATTAGCAGCAAATAATTAGAAAATGAAATCCAGAAAATACCATTTCAATTGAATAAAAACATTTGTATATAAGGATAAGTCTAGTAAAAGATGTACAACACCTTTACATAGAAAAGTACAAAATATTATTGAGAGAAATTAAAAATATTTACATAAAGGGGTATATGCCATGTTCAAAGGCTAGAAGACTCCATATTGTAAAGATGTTGGTTCTTCACAAACCGATATATTTGTTTAATATAATGCCAAACAAAATCACAGGAAAGTTTGTGTATATGTGTGTGTGTGTGTGTGTGTGTGTGGAAACTGACCAGCTGATTCTCAAATTTATATTCTCAAATTTATTCTGAAAACCACCAAGTTGAGCCAGGCCAGTCTTGAAGAACAGCAAAGTTACATGATTTATACTACCTGTGTGGTATTTGCACAATAACAGACTAATACGTTAATGGACCAGTACAAAGAGTCCAGAAGCAGACCCATACTATATGGGCACTCATCGCACTGAAAAGCATGGGGAAAGGATAATTTTAAAAAAATAAATTGTAGGGGCTGGCCCCGTGGCCGAGAGGTTGGGTTCGCGCGCTCCGCTGCAGGCGGCCCAGTGTTTCGTTGGTTCGGGTCCTGGGTGCGGACATGGCACTGCTCGTTGGACCACGCTGGGGCGGCGTCCCACATGCCACGGCTGGAGGGACCCACAGCGAAGAATGTACAGCTATGTACTGGGGGGCTTTGGGGAGAGAGAGTAGAGAATAAAATCTTTAAAAAAAAAAAACATAAAAAAAATAAATTGTATTGGGTCAATTAGATATTCATATGGAAAAATATGAATCTTGCCTCCACTTCACACTATATACAAAAATCAACTACAGATGAATTTTAAATCTAAATGAGAAAGGTAAAATAATAAAGCATATAGAATATAGCATGAGAATTTATTCATGAGCCTAAGATAGGAGAAGATTTCTTAAGACATAAAGAAAGCACTAATCATAAAGGAAAAGATTGACAAATTAGACTATATTAAACTTAAGAATGTTTACCTGAAGGTACTATTAAAAAGAGAAAGGGTAAGTCATAGAGTGAGAGAAGATATTCGCAATACATATTATCAGCAAAGGACTTGTGTCCAGAGCATGTAAATAACAACTACAAGTAAATTTTGAAAAGTAAGACAATTTCTACCACCAGGAAAATACGTGAAAA
Source organism: Equus przewalskii (assembly GCF_037783145.1). Classification (NCBI taxonomy): domain Eukaryota; kingdom Metazoa; phylum Chordata; class Mammalia; order Perissodactyla; family Equidae; genus Equus; species Equus przewalskii. The sequence goes on along the minus strand of NC_091835.1, from coordinate 34,188,515 downwards.
GCTTGAACTTGAAAGCACTTCATTAAATAGAATATCTAAATGCAAAGGTGTTCAACCTCATCAGTCAAAATGGCAATAAATCTGCCGAAAACAAGACAAAAAGAAAGAAATGAAAGTATCAGAAAAAAGACATGGTACCTTCAACTTAGAACCACGATGCAGTGCCACTGCATCCAAACCAGAATGGCTGAGAGTAAAAAGACTGTCCATAACAAGGACTGGTAAAGATGTGGGGCAAGAGGAACTGTCATGTGTTGCTGGTGTGCATATGAAATGGTACAATCATTTTAGAAAACTTTTATCAGTATTTCTTAAAGGTGAACCTACACTTATCTTTGGCCCAGCAATTTCACTCCAAAATATATACTCAACAGAAACTTGTTACACTTCTGCACCAAAAACCATGTGCAAAAATGTTGGTAGCAGCAATATTTGAGGAACAATCTAAATGCCCCTCAACTGTAGAATGAATAACTACATTGCAGTGCATTCACACAATGGAATACTCTACAGCCAAAAAAAATTAATCAATTATTGCTGCATTCAGCAAGCGTAGATAAATCAGTCTATCAACATGTTGAACAAAAAAAAGCAGACAAAAGGTTATATAATATCATAATTTCATTTTTAATGTTTCTAAAAGAAGACAAGCTTATTTGTGGTTTTTGAAGTTAGGATAGTGATTGCCATTGAGAAGAAAAGCGTAGTGTTTAGAGAGAGGCAGAAGCAGGGCTTCTGGCGAATTGGTGATCATTTCCTGATTTGGATGATAGTCATGTAGGAGTGTTTATGTTTCAAAAATTTATCAAGTTATGTATTTACAATAGGGGTGCTTCTCTGGATGAATATTATACTTCAATAATTCTTTGTAAAGCAAGAAAGCACCCCTTTAATTAAGTAAAACATTAATTAATTTAAAGAAAATATTAAGTTTATAATAGCTTTGCTAATATGCATATATGGGAAAATCATTATGTGGTTTGCAAAAGACAGAGTTTGGGAAATATTGAGCTCATGTTCTGCGTTTCTCATCTTTTTCCTGTATCTTTTTGTGTCTTATTAGGCTAAGGACAGAGGCAGTCTGCCCTGACTCTTTAGGAATTTCCTACCCCTCACTCTTCTGCTGCCTGTGGGACCTTATTACACTTGAGACAGCATCTTGTCTGAACCCTCTGATTTTATGAACAAAAGTACTAAGCAACAGGGGAAGTTTCAAAGGATGTGACATGTCTCTGGTCTCTTAGCCCAGCCTTCATTCCATTCATAGTCCAACAAAATTTGGTGAATTTAACATACACCTCCATCAAGCTTCTGTGAAATACTTTCAGCAGTCCCTCTTGGATGACCTCTTTCCTAAAATGGGCTAATATATGTGAGAGAGCGTAGGGTAATTTAAAAAAAAAGAAAGAAAGAAAGAAAAAGAAGGCAAACAAGAGCTTTAGAACCAACAAACTTTTTTGAATCCCAACTTTCCTAGCCACTTTCTAGCTGAAGAATTGGACAAGATCATTAACATGTAATTGTTCCTCTGAGCCAATGTCCCTCATCTGTAAAATAAATTGTTGTGATGATTGAATGGGATAACATATGTGAGGTCTTTGGTACAGTGCCTAGAAGAGAGGCACCACAAAATTATGGGTTCCGCATTGCCTCAGCATTCAATTGCTTCCGTCGAGGGATTAACAAGGAAGAAGTGATCTCAAGGTATTTGCGTCCCGGGCATAGGGTGTTATTATTTACCTTACCAGGCAGATGGCTTTGTCATATAAGGGGAAAGGCAAGATTAACTCTCTTGAAAAAAATTTTAATAGATTGTTCATGGGGCCTATACTCGAAAAACGTTTGTTGACTTCAGTTCATGCAAAGACACTGTCTCCAGAAAGCCTTGTTGAAAAGTATAAGTTGAGAAGTAGAGCTCTTTTGTGCTCATTAGCACATACCAGTTTATCAGATCAGCTGGATCAGATACGGAAGGCATGTTTTGTTGGAAAGAACCAGTTACCCCTGTTAGGGGCCAGCCTAGTCGATGTACCCCTGGGAGCCATATGTGAACAGGAGATAGAGTTTTGCCTGATGGTTAAGAACACAAATTCTGGAGCCATATTGCTTGGATTAAAATCCCTTAGTAACTCTTTAAGTTTAGAAAAATTACTAAATTTGTTGTGCCTCAGTTTCCACATCTGTAAAATGGAGACGATGGTGGGTGCAGGGAATGACAGGGAGTAAGAGATGAGGACCATTCCGAGGAATTTCTACAAGAGCTGTGATTGCTTCTATTTCAATTTCCTTATTTATAGTGCCCTTTCACAAAATTACTTACAGGTTTCACTGTTTCTCCCAAATCGGTTCCATCATTGATAACTGGTTCTTCTGACATGCCAATTAGGGTTTGGAAAAGTTATCCAATATGATGGAAAGAGCACTGGATTAGGAGTCAGAAGATAGAGGTTTTAAGTTTGTCTACATCATGGACACACCACTTAATACTCGTTAAGCCACTTTTCTCCTGTGAGTTTCACTTCTTGTCTGCAAAATGAGGGGCTTTAGAAAATCTCTAAATTCCCCCCAGTTCTAAAATTTTACAATCCTTTTTACTTTGCCAATCAGTTTTAGGTTCTGAGATGATGAATGTGTTTGGGACATACCACGACTAGATGATGTTGCCAGCTGACCTCATGAGACATCTTTCCACTCCTCATCCTCTGGTCTTGGGTGGATAACCAGAGCTTTCTGTTGCCCTCAGTAAAGTCATAACGGGGAAGGTGCTCATGTGTGTGTGTATGAGGCAATAAATAGATTCCAAATCTATTTGCAGCCTCCACAGGAGAATAGGCAAAGAGACAACAAGAGGATGCCCAGTCGCTTTTGAAATGCAAATCTTCTGGCTCCACTAAACTACATATCAACATACCAACTGAATCACAATTTATGATCTTAGACAATAGTTCATAATCTTTGAGATATCATGAAAAATGGACTAGATACTAGAAACGGGCGAGTGATTTTTATTTTCAAACAGGAGAGAAAGATGACTGTAGGACACTATAGATTAAACTGAGCATTCTAGAATTGATTATTAAATAGATGGCTTTGAGTTCTTAGACTGGAAGCTGGTGGTCTCTGGGACGGAGGAAGTTTCACTGAAAACGTGTTGTGGAAGCTGGACTGCTCACCAGGGAATTAGGCTGTGTGAGGGAGTTGAGGTCAACCTGTAGTCGGGTCTCAGAGACGTAAATGGAGAACTGTGTCCGTGTTCAATATTTTTCATCAATGACTTGGAAGAAGATGTGTTCAAGCTTTCCAAATTTGTGGATTTCTCCAATCTTGGAAATATTTGACAAATGACTGAAATAACAGTCAAAAGAATTTTCAGATTTGTAATGCCAGGTGAAAACTAGCAAAGTCAAATTAAAAATGAAAGAAAAGGACAAAAAATCCAAGTCCTGCATGTGGATGCAAAGGCAATTCTGCCAGGGTAGGGGTTCAGAGATCCGACTTGACTGTGAGTGTTAGGGAAGAGAGGAGGTTCCGGAGACCACAGACAGAACTGAGATGGTGGTTCAACCTTAGGCTGCATCAAATGAACTTTAGATCCATTTTAAGGGATCCATTTTAACCACTCGGCTACGCAGGTTACTCCCAGGAAAACTGGTTAGACATCCTGGAGTTAAGGGGTGTGGAGGTGGTCAGGTTGGCAGAGGTCCTCAGGGCCCAAAGTCCCTCATGATTGATTAGTAGAAGTGTCCCTGTGAGTCCCAGGGCAGAGTTTCATCATGGAGTCTTCTGGCTCTGAGTACAAGAAATTTCCTTTTCTCTCCACTGGATAGTTTATCTTTACATGATTATGTCCAGAGCACCAGCCCATTAGGATGACAGATAAACTCCTCTGAAGTTTACCCCCGATATATTGAAGAGTTCCTTTTAAAAGCATTCTAGCAGCAGCTCAAAAGAGCTTTTGGAGGCAAAGTGCTTTATCACCCAGAGAATATGCTTGAGGGCCTTTTTCACACCCACAGGATGAAGCTGGATTCTGGCAGGAAGTCATAGTCTGGAGTCTGAGGGAGCAGCCAGAAGGCAGGCAGAAGCTCAGCCTATCAGTAGAGAAGGGAGGCTAGTGGTTAAGAACTGGGGTCTGCAGGTCAAATCCAGGGATGGGGCCAAACCCCAGCTCAAGACCTTACCAGCTACGAGGCCTTGGGCAAGTCACTGAGCTTTTCCATGCCTCTGTTTTCTTGCCTATAAAATGGAGAGAAGGATGTCCATAACAGCACATACCTCATAGGGGTGTAATGAGTGTTAAATGAGCTAAATGAGCTTAGAAACAGCTGTGCGACCTTGGGCGGTCACTGGATGTTTCTAAGCATTGCTTTTCTCATCTGTAAATGAGGATGATAATATTGACCTCTTACAGAGCTGCTGTGATGCTCAAGTAAGACAGTGTACAAAGTTCTTATCACAGTGTCTGGCACCTTTAGGAGCTTGATGGATATTAACCAGAGGGAAGCATACAATCTCTAGTCCTTTGACACAAAATCTATTCCAAAATGACGACCCTGGTTTGATGCCAAGAAACAGGAATGCCATCATATCTTAAACAGACTAATGACTGCCCTTCTAATATCCATTCAATGAGAATATTCATGAAGACAAAAGATAAAAGTTTAACAATTCTTTTAAATGGATGTTTATTTGATAATCCTAACATGTACGTCCACCTGAAAAATAGTAGCACCTACATGTACAAAACACCTGTCTACAGCAGCCCTTCAGGCTGAGGCAGTAAGACCACAAAAGCTGCAGTGTGTGGGCATGCTTCCCTGTGTGCTTGGTGCCACAGGGGTGTGCTCTCCCCTGAACCTCTGGAAAAATGAGGACGTGGTGGCCTCTGCAATGGGTCTCCCCTCCCACTCGGCTACGCAGGCTATTGCTTCACTTTATATCAGGGCTTTTCTCTCGCCCCTTCCTTTCCTTACAAAACACACCCCCAGCACTTTTGCCAGAATACTAGAGAGTGATAAATTGGACATGGACTTTGGAATGGCAGTGACCTTCCCCTTGCTGTCTGTGTGAACTTGGGCAACTTATGTCGCCTGTTTCTTGACCTATGCAACAGAGATAATAGCAAAATCTTCCTGTTAGAAAGAAAGAATGTAATGTATATCAGACACCCAACAGAATATCTGACAGTCAACAGATGCTAACTTCCTTACTCCTTTTCCCTCTCTCCTCTTTATGTGCCTTTCTATCCCCCTACAGTGCCCAAATCCAGGACATTTTAGATAAGAGACACTTAATGAATGTTTGAGTGATTAACGGGTTGTCTGTCAGTTCTATGTCTTTTCGTATTGTTTGAGTGAATGTTTATTTTGAGTGATTGAGCTGAAGTATTAGAATATGATTCGAATAAAACATTTTCAAATTTAAATAGGCCTTAAGCCAAGGAATAATTAATGTAGGAATTCCAGGTGTCCCGACAGGCCAATGAACCATATATCTGGCCCCAGCAGCTCGGTAAATTGTTACATCACATACATCGTGATATGCTCTGCCTGAAGATGCCAATCACTCAGGTGTGGCTCTTCCTCTGTGATCCCCCTGGTTCATACTTCCAATAACGTATGATTATATGGTGCTTTAATTCATACATTTCTATCTTGTTCCTATCAGACAGCAGGAGATTTCTCTGGACCGGGTCGTATGCATCTTTGTACCACTGAAGTCTATCATTAGCGTAACACAGGTGCTTGACAGATGCAGAGTGAAGGAATGAAAGCCATAAGAAGAAAATCAAATCATACGGCCCTCTTGAAACAGGAAAACGCTCTGCTCTTGCATCTGCAGAAGGCAGGTTTTTGTTTGCAGTGGTGGAGAAGCCTCATCTGGTCCAGCAAGTGAGACCCACCTTGACTCGCCTCTCAGACGAAAGGCCTCCAGTGCTATTTTCAAGATTTGGCCTTGACATTCAGAATTGGACACGCCAGGCAGCCAACAGAAGGCACACATTTCTCTTCCAAGAATACTATAACGGGAAAGAGGAACTATATTTCACTTTTCCAAGAAGGAATTCAATTATTCAACAGTTAACGTGACCATAGAGACTCCCCACGTAGTATTTGGGGGCCTCTGATTTCATTCATTTCTTCCCTTAGCATGGCTTTGGTTCAAATACAAGGAGGAACCAATGGCATTGTGCCTGTAGGCCTTTACAAAGAAGGTGCTTACCTTCTTTGGCCAATGACCTTCCCTCAAATCTGACCTCTTTGGCATTTGTTCTGAGACTAAGAGAGCATTGCCCAGATCCCATATCTTTGCAGTTAGGGCAACCTCAACCTCTACCAGTGTGGCTTCCTCACTATTTGTAAATGGCCCGGGGCACAGCAATCACTGTCTAAGTGGGATCCCTGTTTGCGTCTCTCCTCACTCTAGTCCATTCTCCATCTGCCACTTCAGTAACATGCCTAAAAAACCCAGGTCATCAAGTCAAAATGTTCTCCCTTTTCCAAGCCCCAACCCTACTCTTGCGCCTACAGGATGAGATCAGGATTCTCAGCACACAAGCCCAGCCCTTTACCCTCCAGGCCCCATCGACCTTTTCCGTCTTATCTCCTAACCGTCCCACATAAGACACCACCTATACTCTCAGCTTTTTCACTAGGACCTTGCTGTGATCGTGCTTTTGCATCACCTGTCCCCTCTGCCCGCCATTCCCTTGGCGTATTCAATCTCTATTAGAGTAAGAAACAGTTGTGGGGATTTACCCAGACACCTCAGGGGAGCTCAATTTGGCAAACTTGTGTGAAGGACCCACTCTGGCCATAAGATTCATTCAGTCTTTTGGTACTTTACAAAAATGGAAGCTTTTTTGTTTTTTTTTCATGTGAGTTGCCTTAACGTATCTGTTTTATCATGAGTATAGGCAGCTGCCTTGTTGTTGAGGACTGAATTGTGTCCCCCTCAAATTCATGTGTTGAATCCCCAACTCTCACACCTCAGAATGTGACTGTATTTGGAGACAGGCCCTTAAAGAGGTGATTAAGGTAAAACAAGGCTGTTGGGCCCTAATCCAATCTGACTGGTGTCCTTAGAAGAAGAAGCAATTTGGACACAGAGACACCTGGGGTGATGCACACGGAGGAAAGGCCATGTGAGGACGCGGCAAGGAGGAGGTCATCTGCAAGCCCAGGAGAGAGGCCTCAGGAGAAAGCAACCCTGCCAACACCTTCATCTTGGATTTCCAGCCTCCAGAATTGTGGGAAAATAAATTTCCATTGTTTAAGCCACCAATCTATGGTATTTTGTCATGGCAGCCCTGATAGACTATTATACTTGTAACAGGCAAAATTTTCTTATTCATTTTTGAATTCTTTAAATTCTTAGTACTTAGAGCCTCTTGGAATATAGAAGGCCATCAATAAACGTAGAGCAAAAGACAAGAAGACTCTGGGATTGACATCATCCAAGGAGAGTAGGATGTAAGGAAAGCCAAGCCACGAATCTTGAAACTCACTGTCATCCCAAAGTGCTATGAAGAGAAGGTCTCCTTTTTCCACGTCATCCTTTATTAGCATAACCTCCACCCCACATACTGCCTTCTACCTCTTAAAAATAGGACATTCCTCTTTAGTGAAATAACATGCCAGCGACAAAGACAAATGGAGAGCAGCAAGAAAAAGAACTGGGGAGGCTGTGAATTGCTTTCTTTCTTTCCCATATAAATATAGTAAGAGAATGTCCAAATGCATAATAGCGCTTTGGGGAAAGATCTCAGCCCATTTATAGGGGAATAGTAAGGACTCTGCTTTTTACTGAGCCAACTTCTACTTGAGGGAAAATTAATGTTGGAGCCAAGTTACACCCAGAGTGACCTTTTCCCTCTCTTCCTCCTCAAATGACAACATTTCCAGACTGTCTTCTGGGATTAACTTTCCCATTTCACCCTACCTCCTGTAATGTTCCTTTACCCATATCCTCATACCACATTCACTTGCATAGTTTTGTGAGCATCTCCAATTTATACTTGCTAGTATATTTTTCTAAAGTAGGTTCACAAAGCTTTTGTTTCAAGGTGTGACTACTTGGCTTTGTGTCTGACGCCTAGTGGGTGCTCCACAAATGTTTGTTTACTATGTGAATGAGTGGATGAAATCTTAATCAGCTTGTCTTCCCCAGCCCTGCCCAATGCATAAACACACACACGTGCACACACACACTCACATACACACACAGATTGTGTTGGTTGACTGGCTGTTGCCTGCTACTGAAGAGACCTGATCTGGTTGAATGTGTAACTCCAAGACACAGGGGAAAACAGTGAACTGAGATGCTCCCAGGTAAATTAGAGAATCAAGTAAATCCCGAATGATAGAGCCACAGAGACACTAAGGCCATTCAGCTAGTACTGGCAGAGCCAGAATGGAAACAAGTCCTCCAGACTTCCAAATCTGTTCTGGGCTGTGGCTGCCCAGCTATCACTTGTAGCTGCCTGTTTTGGGACACCAGTTCACCAGCTTGCCCAGTGATTCTGAAAGCTATCTAATATGCTTTCAAGAAATTCTACATACAGTTGGGGAAAGAGGGAATATAGAGATGGAGTAGACCGGGGGAAGATATCAACAATGACCGGCCCTCCTACCAGCTCTGTTGGGGAACTTCTTTTAGACACTCTCTTCCCTGCACACATGTAAACGCACACACACACATGCACACATACACACTTGCATGCAAATACTTCTCCATTCTACAGCCTTTCCTTGATAGCCCACCAGCCTCAATGTGCTGATGAACTTTCACCTGCTTGGCAGGGTGTCTTCATTCAAGTTTGCCTTTAAGCAGGGTACCATCCTCTGGACTGCTCGTTCTTCATCCTTACTATCAGAATTGCCAGTTTCAGCTCTCGTAATGTCCATTGCACCTATTCAAGAAAAAAATTTATCAGCACAAAGAAGTGAATGGTGGTACGCCAAGTATCGCCAGGAGGCCACAGAGGAAGAGGTTATTTTAAGGGGAAGGGGCTTCCTTACATTACACCACAAGTGTTTCCTGTATTTTAAGCTGGCTTTACTTGACATGTTGGGACTATAGACAGGCTGTTGCGGAATTTCCACCTTGATAAGAGCTTGGAGAGAAGCCTGGTTAGACTTAGGTCGTCAATCTCGTAAAGGGAGTATCTCATCTACTTTAGAAAACATATTCTCTATGCAATTCTAACATTTAAATATAGATGAATGTGATCATTTCATATTCAGTCAATAACTCATTTCAATTTTGGTTCCCAGTTTCTGGGTGTGCAGTACTACAAGAGAGCAAGATTGTGTCTCCACTTCTCTCTCTGGGTGTGGAGACTAATGATCCCAACCCGGGTAAGCCCTCCAGAGGTGAAGACAGCTGGTCCTCTAAAGTAAATTGGACAATGCAGCTGATGAATGAGGCAGCATTAGTTAATGAACCTAGAATGAATGGCTTACGGTAATTCATTCATTCAGCATATATTTGCTCACAAAGCAGCTTTGTTTTGATTTTCTCAAGGAGACTCCAACATCTCGTTGAAAGTATAAGGAAGTCAAAATCTGTTATTACCAGAAATAAGGGGCTGGAGAAACAAGAACAAAATTTAGGTTCCCAATTTGAACTTTCTGAGGTCAGAGCATGCTACATGTGACATAGCATATGTATTAGGCTCCACTTCCACTTCTCGTCAGTCTTACACAGGCCCAGGAAGTCCTGTTGTTCTCCCGCATGGCTCATGTGATGATTCCTCCATTTCCTTCAAATTCATATGGGTCCCAAGCACAAGTTGTAGGATGATTTTTTAAAATCTATCATCATAGAGAAATGCCAAGAAAAGGATTTGATATCATCAAAGGACTCTCTCCCACTCAGGCAAGTCGGGAACGATTGGTTTTGTGAAAAAGCTCAGGCTGCAGAATTGGTAAGACCTGGGTTTCAGTTTTCTAGTTTGAGCAACTTAGCTCAGCTCTCTAAGCTCTGTTTCCTTCATCTATTAAAAAGGGATCATTACACCCACCTCTAAGAGCCCTGGGCATGTATGTGTGTCTTGGATCAAAAAGAGAAAATACCTATGAGGTGTTTCTCACAGGATGTGGAACATGGTGGGTTTTCATAGCTCTTAACTCCCACGTCTTCAGAGCTTCAGTCCTGAGAATTGAAGGAGGCCACACTCACCTCTCCTTCTTTGCAGCATGCCTGACCCTTCAGCTCTGAAGTTTCTTCTTTCCTCCACATGGACCTGAGGGGCAGTTAAGGCAGAATTATGGGGGTCCTCGGAGCCTATCCTATGGCCCACTTGACACCCTTGTCACCTCAGAGGACTTCATAGAAGGAAATTCCCATCTCAATGCCTTCTCTCTACATATGCACTGACACACACACACACACACACATGCACACACCCCCCCCCCACATCCCCCCCACACACTCTCTTTACCTGCAATTGCTAAATGCTCCTAGGTAGGCTCTAATACACTGTGAATAGCAGAGCAATGTCAGCTGACCCTCAAGATGTTTCTCCAATTTGCTTCCATAGCCTTATGTAATTAAAAAATGGTTGTGAGATATGAAAAAAGAGTCAAAGAATAAACACACCTCCGTTGCGTCCAGTGGTAAAAGATCCTTTAGTTGAGAAGCATTTTCTTAAGGAAAAGGTCAGGCCTGTTCTCTACGTAGCTGAACTTCTCTACTTCATGCTTCATCACAGCTCACAGAAAACTCCAGAGGCCTGCTTAATCCAGCCTAGGGCAACTGTGCACTAACCTCAGAAATCTCCCCCACTATCCAGCCATTCCCCAGGCTCTCTAGCGAGGCCTGCTTGGTTCCCACTAATTTAATCAGCCACGCAAAGGAAACAGAGGGGTTGCATTTGGCTTTGGGGAATTTTCACTGTGCTGTGTTGTTAGAAGGGAGTTCTACCTCGTGGAAGAATATCAGGGACAGACTCGCGTAACATCAGACCTAGAAGAGTCCTTGGAGACAATCCAGTTCAGCCCTAGACTTTAAGGAACAGAAAGCTAAGGCCCAGAGAGGGAGAGTGCCTTGTTCAAAGTGACACAGATGCTGCAGTTGGTGACAGATCTCGGGCAACAACCCAGATTTCTAGTTCATGTTGCTGCCTTATCTTTTTGGTTCTGGCATAGCAATTCTGTGGCCTTTGGAAGCCAGTTTGCTGAGGCTTGTATTCATCGTTTATTTTTAAACATTGGTGATTGTCCTCACTACTTGTATTTCAGCTACCATTGCTTGAAGGTCACATTGAAAAATAGGGATGAGTGAATGGAGTCAGTGAATCCAACTCCCAGCATGCACTGGCCTAAATTCACTGCACAGTGGGCAGTTATTGGCTTCATTTGGTGCCAGACAGATAGTGGCCCTTCCCCTCCAGTACTTAGGAAAGCAGGCAGTCCCTTCTTTCTTGTCCTCACAATGCCTCCCATATAGTGGGTTCTCAGTGACATCTTGCTAAAAGAAAGACGGAATGAATAAATAAGCAAATGAATGACCTGATTCCCGTCTGTTGGACTTCCATTGCGTTCTCTTTACCTAACTCCCTGGTGTTCTTGTCCTTTTTTCCACACTGCCTAGAATCACAGATTTTTAGAACTAGAAAAGAAACTTGTAGATTTCCAGATCTGATCCAGTCACTTTCCAGAATGGGGTTTGGAGAGAGCAAGTGTCTGGTCAAGAGGCACAGAGTGACTCATGCCAGGGCTGGATTGGATTCCAGCTTTGTGATTCCTGGCCCAGAGGCTAAGATTTTCCTGTCGCACTATTCCTTCTGTTCTGGTGTCCTCTGCAGGAACGTCTCAGATCTTGACTCTCAAGTAGAAAACGTGTCCAGGAGCTTCTTTATGAGCTCATGACAGGTGTCCTCCAGGATGGTATCCTGATTAAAAAAAAAACGCCCAAATAGCTGGAATAAAGACAACCATGCAAAGGAGGCTAATCTCTGTATTGAGAGATAAGCATCTGCTTTTCCACCTGACCTGAAGGATCTGCCCAGCCCAGCTGAGACACCCTTGGGAAAGTGGCATTCCCCAAGAGTGTCTGAGTATTGAGGCCAAGGAGTGGGGTGACAAGCATCATCGTCATTCCTCCTGTAGGGCACACTCCAGTTTATTGCTCTCTCATATGGTTCCCAGAAATCTGTGAGGTTGGTAGGGGTAATATAATGACTATTCTTAGAGATGTGGAAATAGAGGCTCAGAAATTAGAATGACTTGGCCAAGGCTTGCAGTTACTATGACAGAGTGAGGACTCAGGTGCCTGGTTGAAGGAGTTAGGATGAATTATTAAAGTGGATGGATATTCTTTAGTCTCCAAGGCTGACCTCAACGAAAACAACCACTACCTTCAACATCACATTCCTTGGCACCAGTTGACAGAGAGACTCAGGTTGAGAGAATTGTAGTCTCCATACTGATGTTTTTAGTTTTCTTCCTAAGACTCCTAATAAGAAGCTGTATTAGTTGGGGCATCTGCTATAACAAGGCAACCCGGAAATAAGATAGATATTAAGTCTCTTAAATAAGATAGAAGTTTTTTTTCTCTACTTCATAACTGTCCAGAGGTGAGCAGCTTCTCCTTGAGGCCATACAGGGACCTAGGTTCCCTTCAAATTGGGGCTCTACTCTTCCCTTGATGTTGTCTTCTGCGTGATAGAAACTCGGTCTTGCCCAAGTCTCTTCCAGACTATGGGAAGGGGAAAGGAAGGAAGTGAGGGTAAGAAATAGCCTTTAAGCAAGTGACATGGAATTTGCAAGTCATTTTTTCTTATTGGTAAGAACTTCTACTTCTATCTGCAAAATCCTGAGAAACGTAGTTTATAACTGAGTGGGTGTGTGTCTAGCTAACTTGTGTGTGTGTCAGGAGGGTGGTGGTGGTGGTGGTGGTCCTGTTATTAGAAGAAAGAAGAGAAAAGAGGTACCAGGGACAGTTAGCAGTCTCTAGCACAGTGGCTGAAACCAAGTACCTCTCTGAGCCTTACTAATAATAAGGAAAATAAGAATAGTGAACCTGTACTGACTGCGTACTGAAGGCCAAAGACCGGGCTAAGTAGTTTATGTATATTATCTTATTTAATACTCAAAATAACCATGTAATGTAGGGACTATTATTAGTCCTACGTTCTGCATAGGGAAACTGAGGCTGGGATCACACAGCTAGTAAGTGACAGACCCGAGACTGACACTCAAATCTAGCTGACTCAAAAGACCATGATCTTAATTTTTATGCTACAATTCCTTATTCCTTATAGTCTGAATTCAAAACTGGGAACTCCTGTTTGGCAGGATGGCCTAGGCAATCTAAAACATTCAGTCAAACAAAGAAAATATCCACTCGCCACTCTTCTTCAACTACTGATTATACTTAACGTAAAAGAAGTATTGGAATTGCTGTTCCACCAACCAAAGCAAGGCAATCCATGGGGGCATTCACAAACAGTTCACTCATTCATGAAGGAGAAACAATACTGAGCACCTTCTAGGTAGCAGGTCTCATCATTGCTTATTCAGTGCTGAACAAAACAGACATGGCGTCTGTCCTCAAGGAGCTTACAAACTAGAGAAGGATGTGGACATTAACTGGGACAGCAACAATAAAACAACAACAACAACTAGTAATTCCACAACTACAGATTGTACTAAGTACTATAAAGAAAAAGCCATGAGAGAAGACAATGGGAGGAGGCACTTCCTTTAGATTGAGTGATCTGGGAAGACCTCTCAGGAGAAAGAGCATCCTAGCAGTGCTATGAAACGTGCAAAGGAGGCATAACAAGAGTGTGAAAGGAGGTCTCCAGAAAGAGGGAACAGACTGTGCAAAGGCCATGAGGCAGGAGGGAACATGGCATAGTCAAGGCATGGGAAGGAGATCAGCATAGCTGGAGCTGGGTGAGTGGGGGAAGAGCCAGTAGAAAATGGGGATATTCTAGAAGATCCAGGTCAGGCCATGTAGGGCCTTGGAGGCTGTGCTAAAGAGTTTATATTTTTATCTCACATTGATGAGATGTTTTCAGTGGTAAAAGCATTGGTTTATATTTTACTAATATCCCTCTTGTTGACGTATGGAAAATGGATAGGGGAGAAGCAAGAGTGGAAAAGGAAGAAAGGTTAGGGGATATTGCAGTAGTTCAGGTAAGAAATGGTGGTGGCTTGGACTAACGGGAGGATAGTGGAGATGGAGAGAATGGCATGGATTTGGGATCTATTTTGGATCAAGTGATGAATTGTACTGGATATGGTGGAGGTGATGTGGTCCTGAGCAGAGTTAAGAAAGATTGACTCTCCCAGGTTTCTTGTTGAGGGGCTTGGTGGGTGGCAGTGCCTGCTACTGAGATGGCAAAGATAGAAGGAACAGTTTAAGGTGATGAACTAAGGTGACAAGCAAGGCGGGCTTAGTGAAGATTTTAAAATGAGTATAACGACTAAGGGACAACAAAATTAGGTTAGGCCTGCTCTGGGTGAATATTCTACATGCGTGTTACACATGCACATTGATAACTCCTAAATGAGGGGCTCTTTGGGGATTAGAATCAGTTCACCAGATCAATTCAGAGGTGTGGGCAGAGCTTTTCAAATTGTGCCTGTCAAGGGCCATCCCTAAATCAGGGGAGAGCGATAGTGTACCCCCGGGGAAACAGTGCCATTGAGAAAACAAACTTGAAATTACTCTGTCTTTTGTTTTATTGTAAAAGCTAATGGGAAAACTTTCTTCTATTTCAGAATAAATGTGTATGTATATATAATATATATTTATATTACAATATACAAATATAATGTAGTAAGATTAATATTATTAACATTAAATTGTGTCTCAAATTACTTATGATCAAGTAAAACTGACCATTCAGGAAGAAGTACCTATTACACGGTGGTTTCATGTACCTCCCGGCATAAGCCAGACATTCCTAGCAGTACATGTGCCCCTTTCTGAGAAATATTGCTGTTAATGAATAAATATCGGAATAGGAATGAGTAGGTCTGGCTTCACTATCCTCTTCAGTCTTGGACGAGACAGTTTTCCCATCCCTGAAATGAAGAAATACTGTCTATCTCCTCAGCCTACAGTGACCAATTGCTTTCACAGTGCCACATGCACTTGGCAGGTCATTTTACTGATCGCCTGAGCAGGGATTGTCTATCTCTAGTGCCTTTCTGCTCCTACGCCATCATAGTATGTGAAGACCAAACTAAGCAGTAACAGCAAACTACGGTAATACACTGTGAAACTGACCCAGGGCACACAACACAAACACACACACACACACACACACACATACAGGATTCTTGTCTGAGGAGGAAGCTATCTCCCCAGTCCTGGGCTCATTTCATAGACGTGGGAGTGGGAGGCCTGGCTGGGAGGTAACCTTCATTAGCTCTGAACCGGCACTTCCTCCTCTTTCTTTCTCCTCTCAGAGATTTATTTATTCATTTGCCTTGGCGTAGTTAATGGGGACTCAGCTTGGGAATGGCGGGTGGCCAGTAGACTGCCATGGATGGAGGGTGTTATATATTACTTCCTGAAGGGTGACATCTGGGGGTGGGCAGGCGGGAGGGAGAAGGAAGGAGATGGGTGGCTGTGGTCCGCTCTAATTGAATACCGAGTGAACAAGATGGATGATTCCCCCCTAAGGAGCAATTAGAACATGAAGTAGCAGGAAGAGGAGGGAAAAGCCTGAGTAGGCAAAGAGAAAAGGAGTCACAGAGACAAGACCCAATGGGTCCAAATATCAGAATAAGGCAGATAAACCAGGCCATGAAGGTGGAGATGGATGGGAAGGGTGGTGGAAACTGCATCATGTTCCTAACAGCAGGCACACCCCCGGACACAGCGGTCTGGGTGTGATTTAAAAAAGGCCTTCTTGTCTCCCCTTTGCACCTCTCATCTCTCTGTTTGATGATGCATGAAATTCAGTATTTGGGTTTAGGATTTTGAGTCCCTGCGAGAGGCAATATTTTAAGCTGTTGCCATTACTTTGCACCACGGTGTGAACGAGCTGTGTGGTGGTGGTGGTCAGAGGGGAGGTTGTTAGGAGCAAATTAATACCAGGAAAAAGCAAGTTAGGAGGTATGAGAGGAGGCATGAAGAGAGTGAATGGGATCAAGGATCCCAGAAACAGATCGTTTTTTCTTCCCTATCACCCTGATCCTAGTGCTCCATGGCTGAATCTGGATGCTTCAATGCCCTGATGCAGAAACACTGAGGAAGTCACACAGGAAGGATGCTCGAGGGAGGTGGAGGATGGGGGCGAGCTGGCGGGGAGTAGAGGGCATGGGTGGAGAGCATGTGTAAACATTTGGGAAGAGATGATGGAAACCTGATTCGGGGACTAGTATGTGCCAAAAGCAGAGGTTCTTAGAGAGAAGTTGATAGAAATGATGTTCCAGAAGGAAGGTGAGTGGGTGGCAGGCAAAATGTGAAGGATCTTAAACATACACTGTGGAGTTTGGACCCAATTTTGTAGATCACCAGAAAGAACCACCAGAGTTTTCTGAGCAGGGAGAAGAGGAGGTTGAGAGGGAGAGTGAAGAAAACTAGCACCCGGACCTTACCTTGTTTGCTCTTCACGACACCGTGGGGAGGCAGGTCCCATCCTCAGCCTTCTGCAGATGAGGAGTCTGTGACCTCAGAGGCTCTGCAACTTGCCTGAGAACGTTCAATTGAAAAGCAGTAGAGCTGAGATTCAGTCCAGGTCTGTCTGACTCCCAAATCTGTGCCATCTTGTGACAACATGTTGAGGTGTTTTAGTGAGAAGGAAGTTTTCCACCAATATGCCACGATTCCTTAATGAGTTATTAGTTTTCTAGGGCTGCCATACTGAATGACCATAGGCTCAGGGGCTGTAAAACAATAGAAGTTTATTCTCTTAGAGTTCTGGAGGCCAGAGCCTGAAATCAAGGTTTCCTCTGAAGGCTTCAGGGAGAGTCTTTCATTGCCTCTTCTAGCGTCTAGCAGCTCCCAGAATTCCTTCGCTTGTGGTGACATCACTCCAGTTTCTGCCTCCATCTTCATACGGTCATATCTTTGTGTCTCTGCCCCTTCCTCTCCTATATGGACTCTTGTCATTGGAATTAGGGCCCATCCTAGCCCAGTATGATCTCGCCCTCAGCTCTTCAACCTTATTACATCTCTAAAGACCCCTTTCCCACAATAAGGTCATGTTCACAGGTTCTGGGTGGACGTATCTTCTGGAGGCCACTACTCAACCCATTCCAGTGAGCTTGGTGAAAAGAGAATAGAGACCAGAGGTTCTGAGATCCACTCTCTCCCCTTTCACTTGTAGAGTCAGTAGCTGCGTGGCTGTGGCATCCTCTAGTGCTTTACTGTCCATGTTCTTATTTTCTTCTCACAAGGAGAAGAGAAGGAAGGGATGGTGTTTGTCCTCTATATAGATGGGGAAATGAAGCCCGAAATCTGAACAGTTGCCCTGTGGGTCCAGTCAGGCTAGAAGCAGACTTCCAGTTGGTGGCAAGGTGAGCGAGGGGGTGTCTGTTTCTTACCAGCTGAAATAGCTCCTGGTTCTAGACTCCATGAAATAGTAACAGCATCCCCTCTCTGTGTGTCAAGACTCATTTCTTGTCACCACAATTTGACCCCGTGCCCTGTGCTAAGTGACACTTAGCTAAAAAGACTGTTAGCAGATGGCTACCATCATATGTCTGAAAGTGAACGAAAACTTTTAATAACCTTGGCCAATAAGAAAACTTGGGTTCCTGACTTTCAGAGAGCTCAGGGGAAGCTCTTTCTCATCTCAAGTGTTCCTGGCGGGCTGGTGCAATGGCTGTGGATGCTGAGCTGCTGAAGCATGGGGCTCCCCATTGCTGGCCACCTTCAGGGCTTACCAACAATCCATAAGGGTGACAGTGTCTTACATTTGTGAATGACTGTGCAGGCCCTGAGCCCCAGCCTCCAGTGCTGCCCTCCATCCACGTGGCCACAGGGTAGCTGTTCTGAAAGCCCTGGCCGGCGGTCACTGAGTGGGCCTGGGGAAGTGGACAAGCAGACATGCTTTAGCGTATGTTTTATGTGTCAAGAGAGGGATTCGGGGAGTGTTTCAGATGCTCCCTAGTATCCAAGTGAGGTGTCAAGCCAGCCCTGCCCCTCATAACTTGGGGGAGCTGCTTTTCTGTACTGGGACTCATATGTCTGACACGTGTTTGCTGGGAAGTCAGGGCAGGAGGAGGGAAAGTAGAGCAGAGAAGGGGAAGAGGGGAGAGGGAGGAGGAGGGAAAGGAAGAGGATGAAAGAGAGACTGGTAGGGGATTAAGGACTGCAGAAAGGCAGAGAAGGATGGATAAAAGCAAGGGAAAGAAAAATTAAAGGAGAGAAAAAAGTTATTGGTTCTTGTGTGGTGGGAGACTGAAGGGACTCTTGACTGATTTGTTCATCAGAACAGACAGCCTTTGATCATCACATCCACTGACAGGATGCTCTTTGAGCCTTGAGCACTGAAAAATGTAGGATGCTCCTAGCCATGTCATCTAATAATACTAATAGTAAGCAAATTCATAGAAGTTCTGATTTTTTCATGGACTTTTTAATAATAGCAAATAAAAATTTAATGATATTTTAAAATGTCAAATATTAATTTCTTCCCAAAACTGTTTTTGATGACTTCTTTGCTTATGCTCCAAGCATAGGCCTAAGGCTAGGCTTACCAGGTGACGCACACCAAACAGATAAACATCTGCAAAGTGAAGGTGATGTTATTGGTGAGAGTCATTGTATTTGTTTGGTAGTTCAAAATTTACAAAGCTTTTCCACATAGACTATATGACCGGATCCTATGAAGAAAGATACAGCAGGTTTTTATTTTTAATTGGAAAACATATAGCTAAAGAAAACCAAATCATTCAGTCTCACCGTCCAACTACTTATATTTCTCCAGAATGTCTAATAATTAAGCACATGTGAAGATGTTTACGCAACCTGAAGAAGAGTATTACAAATCTAAGCCATCCAAGAATGGAAGAACCAGCTTCAGGAAGAAGTGAGTAGCTTGTCAATAAAGGGTATTGTGGTTTCAACTGCATCCCCACCCAGTCACCTACAGATAAGTCCACATCCCAACCTTTAGTACCTGTGAATGTGCCTCACTTGGAAATAGGGTCTTTGTAGATATAATCAAGTTAAGGATCTTGAGATGAGAGCATCCCGGGTTTAGGGAAGGCCCCAAATCCAGTAACTGGTGTCCTTATAAGAGAAAGGAGAGAGAGGTTTGAGAAACAGACACAAGAAAGAAAGCGGGGACTGGACTCATGTTGCCACAAGCCAGGGAACATCAGGAGCCACCCGAAGCTGGAAGAGTCAAGGGGGAGTTCTCTCTGGAGTCCTCAGAGGGAGAGAGGGCCCGCCTGCAGACACATGGAGCTCAGACGGCTGGCCTCCAGAGCTGGGAGAGAGGAAATTCCTCTTGTTGTAAGCTCCCATGTTAGCAGCGATTTCTTGCAGCAGCCACAGGAAACTGATAAGGAGGGGTTCAAGCAGGGGATACACGCCCCCCTGGTAAAGACGTCTCCTCCAAAGGGATCTGAGGCTCAGAAAACAGGGCATGTGGCCAGGTGACTTTGCAGGTTCTTTCTAATCCTTAGGTTTTATAATTCCAAGCATTTTTACTCAACTGCATTGTGAACTTATAATTTCAGGTTCTGCTTTTATATTTAGTATAATTTTATATGAATTTTTTTATATACAGTTTCATATTTTTATCTGTAATGGCTACATAATATGCCATAAAAAGAATGTATCATAATTCCCTAACCCCGCTCTTACTGTTGATGCAAATTGCTTTCATATTTGTTATTATTACGTGTAATGCTGTTACAGGTCTCATTACTTGTGCAGCCATCTTTCTTGTGATATCCTGGGACAGTGGTTCTCAAGCAGGGTGGCTATTGTCCTCCTGGAGACATTCGGCAAAGTCTGGAGACTTCGATTGTGACAAGTTGTTGGGGAGGGTTGCTGCTGGCATCTAGTGGGTAGAGGCAGGGATGCTGCTAAGCCGCCTGCAATGCACAGGACATCTTTCCACACAAATAACTATCCAGTCCAAAATGTCAATAGTGGTGAGAGTGAGAATCTGAGCCATAGGATAAAATCTTGGGAGTGGAATCAGTAGGTCCTTGGGTTTGACTCCTGATACCTGATGGAGAAGTATAAGCACCTTGGTTATAGCTGAGGTTCCGAGAGTAGAGACCTGGCCCAAGAGTCACATGGCT
Source organism: Equus przewalskii (assembly GCF_037783145.1). Taxonomy (NCBI): domain Eukaryota; kingdom Metazoa; phylum Chordata; class Mammalia; order Perissodactyla; family Equidae; genus Equus; species Equus przewalskii. The sequence goes on along the minus strand of NC_091835.1, from coordinate 34,168,284 downwards.
GGCTATGGCAGAGCCAGGGCCACAGCTTTGGGACAGCTTTGTAGTCCAGTGCCGTCATTATGCCTGCCCACTTGCCTCTTCTCCAGAGTCTAAATCCAGAAAAGTAGCCAATGAGGTGTCTCAGCACCAAGAGCCAATGAAAGAGAAATACGCCTGGGCCTTCAGCGCCAAATGTCTTGATGACATTGTGGAAACGCAACTTGCTCTTCCTCTAATTATGTTAGGAAGACTTCCCCAAACACTCCAGTCCACATCGTAAATGTTGCATCATAAATGCTTCTCCTTGCCTGCACTGCTCATTAAATATGTTCTGGTAGGCCCTTAATCGATGCTTGGAAAATGTCTGAATGATTATCAGTTTAATACGTGGTTTTCTGCGAATTATGCTGGGTGTGAATTACTGGTCTGGAACTGTAGGAAAATACATTGTTATTGAAACTTGGAATGGTGGCCGAACCTCCACCCTCTCCTGCATCTCCTGAGGCTCAGGGGCTGCTCCCCATCAGATGGTGGAGGAGCCCTGCCGTCATTACTCTCAGAGTGTAGTCCAGACGTGGGCCACCTGTGCGTCATCTGGGGAGCTTGCTAACAACGCGGATGGCTGCTTTACAGGTTTAAAATCCACCGTCTTCCCGAAGCACAGAGTCATGTTTACATGTGGAGTTGAAGAGAGGCTCCCCTCCCCCACTGTGATCACGGAAGGAGCTAGTGGTGTTCAAGGGGATTGATTTGGGCCAGGCACTATTCCTTGTCAGCGAATGTGATGAAACTGTGCAATACAGCATAGGGCAGGAAAGGGGCCAATATTCCTTTAGCATAATAAGGTAAGGATTATTATCTTGCAAGAAATAAAATTAAAGTAAAAGGAATACAAATTTCTCATGATGACCAGACAAGAGTCTTAAGAATGACGTAATTATGATGATATAATGTGCTAGTCCAGAGTAAGGCCGTTTTGCCCTCATTTCTCTTCCTCTGCCCCCGAGTGTTGTCCAGAAACCCCTCCCCATGCCACCCCTTCTCACTCCTTGGAGAATAGAACATGGTCCCCTTTTTATCAAAGCAATAGGGATGAGGGATTAGAAAAAGTCATTAGCATTAAGTGGATGTTTCGGGCATAAGAAAGCTGAACAAATGGGGATTTCATTACTCTATGAGAAGGATGGCGCATCCTGGGCAAGGGAGGGAGAAGAGACACCAAAGGGAGAAGGTGTTAAAGGAAGAGAGCCACAGCAGGTGGAAGAGTCAAAGAGGAGACAGACGGGCACGTGAGATTCCCCTCTTCGTGAGGTGCGAGGACTGGGGAGTGAAGCCACGGGCTAACATCTGATTCCCACTTCCCACCGTTTCTCTTGATGCTGGAGGAGCGTGATCAGATAGGGAGCTCCAGTAGGAAGCTGCTTCATTGGACCCAGAGTGTGTTCGGTTGGAGAAAGGCAAGAGACAGAAAAAGAACGAAAACCCACATTTCATCCCTATGGTCATCTAGCAGGTATAAACCACACCCACTTTATGGATATTGGGTAACAGGAAGTATTTTCCCTCAGACTGTGAGTGAGCTGGAAAAAGGTAAATAAAATTCCCCTTAATTAGCTTCACTGTCTGTGGGACAGTAAACAAGGGTCCTTTGTGTGGGTTATATTCAAATAAAACAGAGAACCAAAGGACTCTGTTAATAGTGTCCTGGTAAAGTAACATGTTGTGAGTCCAGGGCATCAAGAACTCTGCTCTTCCCCATATCTGACTGTCTCTGTGCCCCTGTGAGGAGAGGCGGGAACTGCCTGTATGGTCTCTGGGGGCTGGTGGTGCCCAGCAGGGGACATGGCCATCCACACAGCCAAGGGAGTGGGTGTGATGTCCCACTCTGCGTAACACGTAAGGTTAATGAATCCCAATGCGTGACCCATAGCACTTAATTTCTCCCCTCAGTGTTGCAGTGAAACTGAGAGAGGCTTTGCTCTCAAAAAAGCCTCAGTAGAGCCTTTGAAAGGCATTGATAATTTCAGCAGGGCGCGTTACCTCCCTGAAGGACAGTTGGTGGCAACGGAGCAGTGTCAAGTGTGTCGTGTGCTGTGGATAGAAAGTCCCTATTGTCTGATACACAGTGGAACATGTGCACTGGACTTCTTTCAGAGAAATCCTTCATATTTGTAAAGGAGCACAAATATCTTTTCTGCAGCAAAAACACGTTCACAATCCTCTCCTTAGCTATCACAGCTCAATGAAAACTTAACCTCTTTCTTTCTGTTTTATTTAATTTTCAAGAAGGGAACATGTTGGCATAGGCCTTCCTTTTCTTCTTCTTTTCGTCACTTTTCTTTGCCAATTTTGTTCAAAGGAGGCTGGAAGGTGGATGTGGAGGAGGCAGTGATTATCTTCATGAAAGGATTGACTAGAAGTACTAGTCAACTGTTTAACACATATATTTCTTCATGCATTCAACAACTAAAAATATCGTTTATTCACTCAACATATATTTACTGAGCAACTATTATGTTGGTACTCAAGAATACGCAAGGTGAATAAGACAAATCTAGTTAACAAAAGAAAGTATGTATCCTGATTACTACAATATGAAGAGCAAAGCCAATGCCTGAAGATATATATATGAAATAATATAGAATTTGAGAGAGAACTTCCAGCTCAAAAGATCATGGAAGGCTTGATTAAGTCCTAAGATGGCATTTTTGTTGGGCCTAAAGAGTACGTAGGATTCAGGCATGAGAGAGTCGGAAATAGTAGGGGTTACTGGCAAATGAACCTGCATAAACAACGTGGTAACAACAGAGAATTATAGGTTAAATACTGAAGATGGTCAATCATATAGATTGCATGAAGTTTAGATAAAGTGCATGATAGGAAGTAGCGGCAATTATGTTTGGAAAGATATGTTGGTATCAGATGGTGGACCATATTTGGTGGATTACCATGGCAGTTTAGGAGTGGAATATGATGAGTGGTTCTTCACCCACACTCGCAGACAGCTGAGTGGAACTGAGTCAGAAAGAACAGTTATAAGGCTACTGCAGAGGCCTAGAAGAAAAATGATGAAGACCCAAGCCGTAACCACGAACTGGGATAGAAAGGAGAGTGTGGCTGGATGTTAAATTACAGATGTTGAACTGATAGGGTTTATAATTGATCATTTATCAAGCCAAGGGAGAAGGGGAATTTCAGGATGACTTCGAGGTTTCCAGACTGTGAAGTAGAAATCAGGGTGATCTATTAAGAGAAATGGGAAACAAAATGAAAAGTAACTGATTTTTGAAGGAAGATTGGAAATTCAGTTTTAGAAATATTGAATGTGTCAGTCCGCCGGGATATCTAGATGGAGATGTGTAGCTGCTCTTTTTCTGCAAATGCAAGGTTGTGGTTTCATTAGGAGTCTTCAGAATAGAGGTTATAATTAGAGCAATGAAGCTGGCTGAGATTGTCAAAAACAAGACCAGATAAAGAAGAGGAGAAGGATGGAATAGAGAAGAAAGGAGAGGTGAGATCAGATCTTTGAATAAGCTGTGGTTTAAAAGGCAGAAAAAAGAAGAAAAGTTAAAAAGAAAAGAAATTGAAGGAGATAAGAAAAAGGAAGAGGAGGAAGAGAAAGAGGAGAAAAAGAGAATGAGTGACCAAGAGGAGTTAATTTGAGAAGCTGGAAGACAAAAATAGCATTACAATGTATTAGAAGTTGAATCAGAGATGATTACATTTGTTGTATAAAATGGAAAACTAAAATAACAATGGTTTAAAATTTTAGAGATTTGTTTTTGTCTCACACAGAAGCAATCTGAGATAATAGATAGAGTGTCATGGCTGCTCCATGTTGTCATCAAGGACTCTGGTTCATTCTATGCTACTGTTCAATGATGTTTTATATATGTCTTCCTTGTTGACGTTTGCCTCATGGTCCAAGATGGCTGTTGGAGCTCCAACCATCATGTCCACATTACAATAAATGGAAGAAGAGGGGAAGAGCAAAAGTGCTTGTGTCACCTTTTTGCACTACCTTTAATAAACTTTCTCATAAGTTCTGTCAGAGAACTTCTACACCCATATTATGGTTGCATTTAGCATCAGTGAGACTGGGAAATGTAATATTTGCATTGCTGCACAGAATAAAATCAGAGTTTGTTAGTAAGTAAAAGGGGAAACGAATATTGGATAAGCCGTCAGCAGGAGGCTCTACCATCCAAGCCAAAGGTGGAGAGTGTTTCATGTAGGAAAGAAGAGTCAACAGCAGTGGGGTTAAAAGTGTGGTCACCAAACCAGCAGCTCCAGCATCCCCAGCATCCCCTGTGAACTTGTTAGAAATGCAAGATCTTGGCCCCCCACCTTTGACCTACTGAATCAGAAACTTGGGGGCAGGACCCAGTAGTCGCTGTTTTGACACGTCCTTCCAGTGATTCTCACGCTCCCTAAAATTTGAGAACCGCTAACCAATAGGTTTAAATGCCACCATCTATCTCAAATGGTTTGCTTCAAATATCATGTGTCAGGTCCCTCTATCTATATCGTTTAGCAGATGGTTTACTTAAGGGGCCATGAGAGCAAATCACACTTAAAATTATAGTAAAATGGTTAAACGTTTCTTTGATGATTTAAAAAGGTCTATTATAACTCAATGACATTCTTCTGAATATCGCTTCTTATTTTACAGGACTAAGCAAAAATCTGGTCGTGTGATCATTCTGTTTAATCTGGAGTTTTAGGTAAAGAGAGTTTTGACCAGAAAGAGTTCCCAATCTAGTGGAATATCTGGCACATGTGCAGTGTGAGGTGTTGTCCCAATGGACAATGCACGATTGTCTGTTACTAGTTGAGGAAGAGACACATTGTCAACCTAGAACTCACCAATAATCTCATAACCGTGAGGCCATAGAACCATGGGCACTTACTTCCTCTTATAAGTTTTAATAAGAGCTGTGAACAGACGGAAGTAGACTGGTTACAGTCTTTCTTAGTTCCTATTTCCCCTACAAAGAGACAAGTAAGAAAAGAAATAGTAACTAAGATCGTTAGAAAACTGAGGTAGGAAAGACCATAGTTTTGGATAATCAGCCAGAGAGTTACCGAGGTTTATTCCATCATTCATTCATTCATTCATTTAAGCAGCATTTTTAAAGTTCCTACTACATCGGGCATGGTGCTAAGCATGGGATACAAAGGCAAGTAAGACCCACGTCTGCTCTTAAGGAGGACACGGGCACTCTGCAAAGAGGGGAGATGAGTAGGAGAAATACGTGCAATTGAGGGCTGCATGGTAGACATGGGTACAAGCTTCCATAGGCCACAAAGGCCAATTCTTCCTGGGAGAGATAGGATTCAGGATTTCACTCTTTCAATTGGCTTCTGTTCTAGATTGGAAGTTTTTCAAGGGTAGCAGTAAATGTGTCACAGTATTACAGAAACTCGTTCTCTCTCCTATTGTCAATCGGCCCTATAAAGCTTGAAAGTTGATAGTTCTGTTGCTGCTGCAGCCAGTGAACTCCCAGAGAGCAATGTCTTGAATCTTCAGAACCTCCTTTTGTTGCGTGCTTACTCTAGATTTGCAGACCCACGTTAATATCCAAGGGTCAGCCCTGAACCATAACTATAGCTTCAGTTAGCTGTGCGTGTTGTGTGTGTGTATAACATCTGGAGAACATTAAGAAAGTAAAGAAACCCAACCTCATCGTGCTGAAACACACCATTGTTATTAAACCCGGGTACCCCATAAACGTTCTCTTTGACTCAGAAAGGAAATATTTGTTCTCACACCTGTTGTTGGCTGTTACCAAGTGACTTCCTATGGTCTTCGGTCAGATGCACTTTTTTCTCTCTTGTTTTGACATTTTCTTTCCTAAGATCATTGTGAATTCCTCCCAGACAGTGTTCTTACACAAAACATGGTGAGACATTCCCATGACACGGAGAGGCTGGGCAAACTATTTCCAGGGGTGGCAAGTGCCACTGATTCCCCCATTCCCGTCATAAAAATATCTACCCAGGGGCCTGCACTTTGATCCAACTCGCCATGCTATATGGGAATGAAAAATAGAAGACATACAGGACGACATTGTGTTGTGCATGAGACAATAAAGAGCATGGCCTAACTGGAATACAGAGTTGCAAAGGGTTCCTGGACCCAGTTCTGACGTGTGTGTGTGTGTGTGTGTGTGTGTATGTGTGTGTGTGAAGCCTCCACACACCAACAAGCAGTTCTTGACCCCTTTAGGGGTCTGAGAATTCAACTCAATCCTGACGCTGTCCACCCAGAGATAGAATCAGATTCCACAGGTATAGGGCTCAGCCCCACAAGACTGCCCTCTACTTCAGGTGCAAGGTGCAAGCCCAGGTTGTTCCCTCTGCTTTTGACCAACAGGCTACAAACTTGAGGTCCCCGCATGCCCTCCTCAGCTTCGACGAATTTGCTAGAATAGCTCACAGAACTCAGGAAAATGCCTTTCCTCACTAGATTACTGATTTATTACAAAGAATACCAAAGAATCCAAGTCAACAGCCAGGTGAAGAGATACATGGGGCAAGGTCCTGAACAAAGGGCTTTCTCTTCTTGTGGAGTGTGGGGCCTGGCACAGTGGCACGTGGAGGTGCCCTGGTTCCCGAATGTGGAAACTCTCTGAAAAAGAAGAGTCTGAAATGAAAAGGGCTGTGAGCTGTCCTTTTGCGTTTTCATGGAGGCTTCATTACATAGCTGTGATTGACTAAGTCATTGGCCGCTGACAGTTGACTCAACCTCAAGCCCAGCTCCCATCCCAGGAAATCAGGGGTGGGGCTGAAAGTTCCAATCCTCTATCACATGGTTGGTTCTCCTGACAACCAGCCCCTATCCTTGGGTGGGGTCTAAAAGTCTCCTTCATTAACATAAGCAAGACATCATTTCACCTCTATGGCCCTGAAGCGTTTTCAGGAACTGTGGACAAGAGACCAAATAATATTACAAAAGATGCTTCCATTGCTCTTACCACTCAGGAAACTCCAAAGGTTTGGGGAGCTGTGAGCCAGGACTGTGGATGAAGACCAAATATATCTGAGAGATGTATTTCACTCATCTGAATGACCAAATATATATATATATATCTATCACTGTGGTGCCCTCCCGCCACTGCTCAGAATTCCAAATCAATGGTAAGGCTGACTTACTGGTGTAGCTTTCCTTGGTCCCCCAAAGAGATTAGCGTAACTTCTTCTGGATGGCTGCGGGACGGGGTCTCAGGGGTAGTGAGGCCTGCTGTCTTGCCCTCTGGTTCTCAAACAGCCAAAGTGATCTGCAGAAGCAGGCCAATCACATCAGCACGGAGGATGGACCACAGATTGTCAGTGAACTCAATTTTTCAGTTGCACATGCAGTCCTATGAGGGGCGAGGAGGTGGGACGGCTGGTCTGCTGCTGTTACAGCTCTCCCCTCTATCAGGGCCTCCGGGTTCTTCTGCAGCACAAGGACCAGCGCTGTCCCCTGCTTCTGCCACCTGTATTTGCCAAACATCCTTATAACAACATTTGTGTTGGTGCAGAACTTGGCTGTTTAAACTGGTCCCCGCTACAACCCTGCAAGTAGGTGGGACAGAAGTTGTTATATCCACTTTATATATAAGGAACCTGCAACTTCGTTTTGGGGTGACCTACCCAGTCCACAGAGCTACTAAATTTCGAGCTAGAACTCCGCTTGAGTCTGCTGCCTCCAAATCCATTGATTGATTCTGGCGGATGGTCTCACCCGAGCCAGGGGAGTCCACCCGACTTTGAAGAGACTTGGCTATTGGAGAAGGAATACTCCACCTCTCTCGTCCTGAACTCCAGGCTACAGCCAAGGACCCCCATTTCCAGAACCCATTTGGGAGCTGGGCGGCAAGAGAGTCTGGGTGGTGCTGCAGAGAAGGGCACTGTGGACCTGGAGAGGCAGACAGAGGCTGACCAGCATGCCTGGCGTCTCACGCTTACCTCCGTCACTGCACTCATACTTGACCAAGTTTTCACTAAACAGTGGCACCCTAAAAGTGGCCAAGATTTAGTGCCTGCTGCTCTAGGGTGTAAGTTCATAACTTTCTCTGACATAATTCAGGGGATCAGTGCACTTGGATTGGTAAAAATGACATCTTTGTTTTCACTAAACTCTAACTGAAACTTAGCATTTCCTTCAATTATGAAATAGGCAAAAAGCCAAGGTAGAATTAGCAGTAATGGTGACATTGTCATCAATAACATATTTTTATGTATATTACAGATTTTGCAGATATCTGGAAATATGCTTTACATTCTTTCCTATTTCAAAATCACGGTAATTATTAGACCTGACTGTAGATCATGTTATTTAATGTGTTATTAAAAAAGCATATCTATCATTGTATCACAAATTTGTTTTTTATTATTTTGACAACTGTATCTCAATAAAACTGATATCGCTTTTAATCTCATGTATTTTATTTTATGCACTTAAAATTTTTTTTTTCTGAGTTCTTAGACTTCATCAGACTGCTAAAGGGGTCCCTGGCACAAACAAGTTTTAGGAACCCCTACTCTCTGGACCACGGCAGAGCTCCCAGAGCAAGGGTCTGGTAAAGTCCTGGGAACACTGGTTCTACTGAGAAAAACTCTTTAATACATCTTTGGTTATAAAAAAGATAAAGCTCAAATCCTATTCTGAAATGGAAAAGGGATGACAGTGAGGACCTGAACTGTTCAGCACGGGTTGCCCAGAGAAGCAGAAATTATCAATGGTGTTGCTCCCTTTGGGGGTTTGGGTCCAGGGCCCAGGGAGTGAGGGCAGGAAAGAGGGTGCGCCATGTGGGAAGTCACAGTGGTAAGGGACTCCCTGGAAGGGGCATGGCTGATGCGCTTGAGCAGTTGTGGTCGTTGTGACCAGTCCTGGGTTTTCCATTTCTGCGCTTTAATTCTCTTATGCTCTCCTCCACCTTCCAGACAAATACGTTACAGCCCAGTCAGTTGTCACTTGGGGAATTGAGGGCAAAACAGTGAGAGGAAGGGGTAGTGGCAGCCTGGCGAAGCAATACCGAGTGTCAATGGATGGCTAGAGAGAACCCAGACAGAGGTGACAGTCAGGACATACATGCTGGCCTTGCGATTCCTGAGGCGGTCTAGAAGCCTTCAGTAAGAAGACCTGACAAAGATTGGATCCTGCAGACACACAGACTGGGGGCTTGGCTGTGTTGCCTCCTACATTGAATCTAAAATGTCAGATGACTATAAGATGCATCATAGCTTTATGCACCACTAAAAAAGAAGAAACGCTGCCAGTTATAGTTGTGAGACACCATCCGTTGTAAGATGAATCCTGGTTTCAGACATGTTAAAGTGTGAATAAATGTGTCTCTCAGAATTGATGAAATGCAGTAGTTAAATATTTAATTGAAGAGTGACTCCCCCCTCCCGAGGTTGGCAGGCTCAGGGACATTCTTGTTTCCTATAGTGATCATTGGTGGCCTTGTCTTTCTCCTCCATATGTGAGCCTGTTGAGACCCAGGGCTGTGTCTTAGCCATTTCTGTTTCCCCAGCAGCAAGCACAATGTCTTTCTCACGGTGGATGCTCCAAAAATGCTTCCTGAATTAATAACTGACGGGCTGAATGTACTGATGAAAGAATGAACGAATGAAAGTGTGGTTCCGTGGTGCATCACGAAGAGACAGGGAGCGCAGGAGGCCGTCCACCCAGCAGGACGGACTAGTCCGTCACTGGCATTCTTCGATTTGTGATGCCATGGTGATAATAAAATGCAGACTAGCTTTTAATCCATTTTGTTATTGTTTTTAAATCCTCTGCCCACAATGCACCCCCTTACTGCTTGCACCCAGGGCAGAACATCCCTCGGCCCCGCTTTGTGTTCCCCATGCAGATGCATGAAGTTGTGAAGCTCCAATTCACTGCACAATGGGTCAAACCAGAGTAAAAGTGCCCAGATGTCTCTGGTTGACGACTTAAGTCATTGTGGCCTTTCTTTATTTGAAGTTTCCCCCTAGAACCCTGCAGAGGCTGAGGAGCACTGAGAAGATGTACTGAATGCAAGACTGAAGCACTGAACAGACAAGTGGGCAGCGCTTATTAAGTATTTCTGTCCTGCTCCAGACACTGTCGCCGCCCCTCATTTCACTACGACAGAATCAGCACTGCCATTCCCGTGAGGAATGATGCCCCGAGGGGGCCACTGAGCATGTGCTTTTGGCACCATGAATTGGGAGAGGAGAGTGTCACGTGGGGCTTCTGCCCCTGTCAGCTCTGCCTCCCAGCCCTGAATCCCAGGGACCGGACCAGCAAGCTTGGTGAAGGGAGGATGGGGCTAGAGAGGGAGGGTGGTATTGACTGCGGCCAGGTGGCTTCTTGGGATGACTTGGGAGGCCTGGGGCAGCCCTGTGTTCATGAGTCACCACAGCTAAGTTTAGTGCTGGCTTCAGTGGCAGAACAGATGGGAAGTCATAGCAAAGACATTCTGCTGGACTCTAGCCCGGCATGGCCCTGTCCAAGTGGTCAGCCTTAGAGCTGATCGACAGCAGCCAGGTCTGAGCTGACACAGACATGTGGCTGGAACAGTGCTCCTAGGTCCTGGGAATGGCAGAAAGAGGACAGGAATCTGTGACTGCCCATGGTTCCTTCTCCACTCACTCATTTGGAAACATTTATTGAGCACCAGTTATACAAAAATGAATGTGACAAGTCCCTCCCTCAAACAGCATGCAATCTACGTGGAAGATAGACCATAACTACATAGTTATATCAATAGAATGCAAATAGATGGGAAATGGACAGGAAATAACAATGGCTGAAACTTGGACAGTGTTTTACAATGAATACGGCATTCTCTCAAATGGATCACTTTATTTGGTTCAAACCATAATCATGTGAAGTTGTATTATTATCTCCAAGTTATAGACCAACACACTGAGAAGTGGAGTAAGTTGCCCAGTGTCTCAGAGGAAACAGACTGTGGGAGTCAGGCGTTGAGACTTCCTCCTTCGATTCCCAGTTCAGAATCTTTTTCATACGACTCTGCCATTGGGTCAACTTGTTCTTAGGGTGGGTCGTCGAGGATCTGATACCCATTTGCTTGACTGAGAGAGAGTGTTGCTTCAGAGTCTTGGTTCAGCATAGTACTGGTAATGTAATGATCTTGGCATCTCCTGGCTTCATCCTTCTCTCAGCCGCTGAACTTAACATTCATTGTCTCCCCCAAGATACTGTTGGATTTTTTTCCTTCCAGACATGAATGTGCTTTACCCTCTTTATATCTTGCCCTGCTTCTTCAGGAATCATATTTCTCTGCATCTGTGGAAGAGCCTGTGTCCTAGACAAGGGGAAGGGACAAGTTGGTGGGAAAAGGCTGATGCGATTTTTATGGAGCTGCTACGAGAGTACTATGATACAGTCCTCGAAGCCTTCACGGAATCTTTTTGTTCCTGCCGGTATCTCTCAGGGTTTTGGTTAGAATTCAGCATAGTGGCACCCATGACACCTTCCGTTCTAGGAACTCAGGGCCACATGCAGTTTCTTTAGGGAAACTCACTCTTCTCCCAGGTAGAGAAAGCGCAGGATGAATCATCCGGGTTGGAATCTGGAGGGCAGGCCTCTTTAAAGTCTGTTTGATGCTTTTTCAGGCAAGACCTGAGACCTTGTGGTTCTAGGATCTATTATGATCCTCTGATGGCCACTTGGTGGGTTTGCTAGCCTGAACTCAAGCATGCTCCCTGTTTTCCCTCTAGGCATGGCTCTTGCTCATTTCCAAACTCCAGCTTTTAACACAAAATGTGAAACTGTCTGTAAGGCAAGCTCTGGCTGCTCTTCTGATCAGGAGCAATGAATCCTGTCGGATGTCACTTCTGGATGGGATGATTCGAGTCTCTTTGGGATGTGGGGAGAGAGAGGGCTGGAGGGGAGGGGACTGTGCGGGGAGGGTGGTGTTGGGGAAGGGGTGGGAATGTCGACGTGGTTTATTGATAGTTGGCAGGATGACATTTTTGTTTCATCACATGATGAGCGTTTTCAAGGCACTGAGCCAAACCAGCCGTAAACCTGTCGGGGGAAACATCTCTGTGAAATATTCCCGGGCTTGCAAAGCAGATGTCCACAGAGGCATCAAGGCTCCCCTGATTCGTTTCTTGAGGCAGTCCTCAAGCATGTGATCTAGAAGGTGGTGGTGGGTGGGCTTCCTACAGCCAGATGGTGACAGAGCCAGGATTGGAACTCAGGTCTAGTGAACCCTAGGTTCCTGTTCTTTCCACAGCCCCAGAGTGTAGACACTCAAGTGGTGGTCATTCTGGTTCTAACTGTGCCACTAATTCATTTCATGATCTTGGTCATGTTACTTAACCTCTCTGGGCTTCAGTTTCCTCCTCTGTAAGATACAGTTTTGGAAAAGCTGACCTCTAGTGCCCTGAGGGCAGGGACTGTATCCCCAGGGCAGGGAGTGCTGCCAGGCTCTCACTGGGAGCAAGATGAACGCCTATAGAACGAGCGAATCCATGCTCTATGATTCTGGGCATGTCCATTCTCATATTAGCTCCACATCTTTAAATCTGCTCTCCATTTGTTTATGAGTGATCTTCCTTACTCTCCCTATTTTATAGGGTGAGCTTTTAAAAGAGAAAAACTATTTCTAGCCCATTCTATTAGTGTGGTGACCACTGCAACACTCTTGTAACAAGAGGCTTGACTTGTTCTGTTAACAGTGACAGCGACAGCGGTGGTGGTGAGCAGGTGGAAACTTCAGGTGTTATAATTCTTTCCACTTGAATGATGGTCCTTTTTCACCCTTTCTCTTAAGCCTTGGGTCATTTGTTTGTATCACATTAATGTGCACTTCTTTATATATTACTGTTTTAAGGGCATGAGAAAGTATGTATGCATAAGAGCGTGTGTGTGTCCTAGTGTTCAATGTAGTGAACCTCTATTATCTTTACATTCCTAATATCTGTTTCCTTTCGTCCTCTAACACCTCAATTTTCTTTAGATCTCGCCCCACCCTCCCCTGTTATATATCATGAGTAGAGCTGGACCTGCTTCAGCCCTAGATAATTAGAGCATTGAACCCTCCTGGCCACAGGGCTTTGTCCCATGATGGGCATGTGATCAGATCAGATCTAAAGAGCCTCGTCTCTAGGACTTTGGAGGGAACCACTGGGACTAAAGGTTTTTATCTTTCTTCTGGATTTAGAACTGTGAGATGTAAGCCTGTACTACCAGAAGACAGTATTCTTACCTCCACTATGAGGGGAAAATTTGCCTGAGAATGAAGACTGCACAGAAGAAAGCAGAGCTGAGAGATAAAGACTTTGTCTGAGCACCTGGAGTCAACTGGGCCTGAAGCCAAACCTCCCCCAGGGTTTTAGTTGTGTGAGCCAATAAATTCATACTTTTAGTTAAGCCACTTTGGGTTGGTTTAGCATCACTTGCAACTGAAAGAGTGATAAAATTCCATTAAACTGTGAAGCTCTGGATAGTCAGAACTTGTGTTTTCTCTCTTTCCTCGGCATCTCCTCTCAGGGTCGAGTTCAAGTTGGATGAATGCCGAGCCCTGGTTTTGTCCTCTTATCTGACGTGTGTTCAAGCACAGCCTTGCACCAAACCTCAGGTGAGGACGGGTTAGGGGGTTTGGGGGTACCCCTGGAGCCTGGCCTGCAATTATCTGCTACTACCACTGCTTCTCATCGTCTTCACCCGGTTTTATGGTTGTTTTCATACTTACAGTACTGTGCCAGCTTCCACAGAATGTTCAGATGAAGAAGATATTAAATTTTTTCATTTTAAGGGAACTTTCCCCTGTTACCCATGTCATCTTTTTCTGCCTCTTTGTTGAGTTCTCTGCTTCAAGGAAATCAGTTACATAAATTATCCATATGTTGAATTGTCTTTCTTCTCCTCCATGTCCATTATATTCCAATTGATTTTCTCACATTATCTTTTTCTTCTGCATTTGCTAGGATTATCTCGAACCTTTCCTCTATGTTAATACTTTGATTTTCCACTAAAACTGTCCTTTTCCTCACTGTTTCTTATTTATTAATTTTTTTGTTCTGTAACAGCATTGTTTTTACCTCAGAATTTTCCCTTAGATCTAAAACATCTTATCTCATTGTTTTACCATCTGGCCTTTAAGCTATTTTGAAAAATTTAGTCAAGCTCTTATTAAATCGTTTTAGAGCGTGAAGCATACGCACTTTGATTCTCTTCCCTGGATTATGTTTCTTCCATGCTGAGGTTTTGGCCCTGAGTTTGCGTTGTTCTTGCTGTTGTAGATTGCACATGATTGTCGTTTCTTTTCGTTTCGCTCATGCTTGATGTGAGTGTTTTGTCCAGCTTCTAACTGCTCCGATACCTGTAGGTGATTTTGCCTCTGCTCCTTTCCCTCCTGTATGGGAGAGCTGTGTGTCTTCTCCAACCACCTAAGTCTGGGAGGATGAGAACTGCATTTCATCCACGTCTTTGTATGAGGCCCTGATATCTTAAAGGAAGTGTCAGCCAGGGCTATGCCGTTTTGGTTAACGTCCTATACCAGAATTGACTCCCCTGGTGGGTGTGGATCCTTCCGTCCTGGGGAAACGCCCACATTCAGAGCCGGTCCACGGAGCTCAGCTTCCAACAGAGAGGGCCAACCTGTATTCATTTCCCGTTTCACCCTTGTCTCTTATCCCCATCTACTCCCACCCAGCCAGAGGTGGAGGAAGATAAAAACACCCACTTCCTCTGCCTCTCCTAAATTCAAGAGTGTTAACAAGATCCCTCAGTATTTCTCAGCACACTAGTTCTGTTTCAGGGGTGAGGGGATGTCAAGAATTCCATTTCTTTCCTTGGGTTCCACGTTTTGAATTTTTTAGTTTGAGGTTGTGTCTCTTTCCTTGTTTAGCTGTTGATAGTAAGATTTGCTGACTTTTAATATTTTTATGTTATTTAATATTTTTGCTGAATCTTAATATATTTGCTCCCTAGATCTAAGTGAGAGAGACATCAGCAGAGGCAGCATGGCGTCGTCAAAAGAACAAAGGTTCTGCAGCCGGCCAGACCAGCCACGGGACCCTGAGTCTCTCTGAGATTCCATCTATTCTCTGGTCGTGAGAACAGTCACACTTAACTTGCAGAACGGGGATGTGGCTTAGGGATGCTGTAGGCAGAATGCTTGGCACACGATACATGTTCAGTACAGTGATGTTACTGTGTAAGGTTGGTGCCAGGTCACGCAGGGTGGGCGGCCCTCCTGAAGCAGTGCGGAGTGTGAGGGGTGAGGAGTGGGGGTTACTATGTGCACTTTCCTGGGCTGTCTATAAAACTCTTGGCAAGATGTGGAGCTGGTATCTATTTGGGGACAGGATGTCATCTTTGCCTTTGCACCAACCTGGCCCTTGACCTACTTGTCCTCTCTGTCTTCATAGGGACCAGATGGCTTTATCAGGGAGTTATCTTGGTTCACCACGTTTTCTTTACCTTTTTTTCTACTAAACCTTTTGTGAACTTCACCCATGACTATACGCAGAACTGTGACCTGTGGCAGAGGGACAGTATATTACCGTTTCTGGATAGCTATGATGAAAGTGCCAGGAGATAAGGAGCCCACTGGTTTTACTGCCCACATTTCTCATGACCAGTTTGTGGTCGACAGTAGGACTTTCCAAGTACTGGGCTCTCCCGAATGCTGAAACCAAGCCTGGCTGAGGGCGGGGCCTGCACTTGGAGTTGTGATAATCTGCCAGCTCTCCTCAGGTGCTCCTCTCAATTAATGAGCAGTGTTTGTAGCATGGCTGAAGCATGGTGGCCCTTCTGGCACAGTCAGTGGCCTCTAGGTGGTGTGAGGATCAAAGGCCTCCATGAGGAACATGGATGACCTCTTAAATATTAGATACAAAAAATCACATCTTTCAGACTCCTGAGGCAGCCATGTGTCAGGCCTGCCACAGCCACTGCAGCAAAATACAGAATTAAGAGCAGAGGTAGCAGAACAGAATGCAAGAAAGCAGAGAATTTACATGGACACACATTGGCGTCAATCCTGAAGTAAGTTTTCTCACCCACTGCGCAGCCAGCTAATCTCTGACACGGGCTGTAGTGGAAGAAAGTAAGAATTTTATTATTGCACAGCGCTAAGCAAGGAGAAAGGGCAGCAAATGCTGAAATCCCAAACTCCCCAAAAAGCTAAAAGTAAGGGTTTTTATTTGGGGTTTTAGATAGGGGAGGGGGAGCATATGGACTTTGCCAGTCAGAGCTTTCCCACCAGCCTGTGTTTGGCCTCGAGACTACTTGCAGAGAGAAGGGAGCCCATGACCTTGCTGGTCAGCAGCTTTCCCACCAGGCTGTAGCTCCTTGGCGGGAAGGAGGAAGAGGAAGAGATAACGAGTCTAGGTGTTTGCCCTTGGCTATATCTGTCTCCATGGAAGACAGTGGATTCTGGAGCCAGGAAGCCAGGGAATAAGCCGGGAAAGAGTGCTTTGGTTTAAACCCCAAATATGCTGGGTTTAATGTAGGGAAACTGATATCAGGGCTGGTATCAACATCTATCTCTGCAACCTCACTAAGACTCATTTCCTTGTCTGTGCGGTGGGATAATGACAGTACTCATAGATTAGTTTTATTGTTAGGAGTAAGGTTTGTAGAGTGCCTGCTATATTGCCTGGCAAAAAGTAGGCACTTGGTAAAGGAAATCCGTTAATGTCATTTTCTTCTAGTTGTGTTCATTTACTTGTTAATAGTCAAAGCTCATGTGATGCATGTACACACACTAAGGAGCTGTGTAATCATCCTCTTCAATTTGAGATCATGATGTTTATGCAGGGGAAAACTAGGGACTGTATCTCCTCTTGATTTTGTCTCTGGTGCCTGGGCACCAGGAGGGACTTAATCTATTTTGTTGAATTATCTACAGTATGGTACCTGGAGAGGTGTGCAGAACAGTGCTGACACAGAGTTGGCATTCCCTAAATATTTATTGATTGAATTCAAATGAATGAACAAATCTCCTTTTAAAAATATCTTAAAAGAAAATGAACTTGATCCGTATAAACAAAATATAGGCAAACCACAAGAGATGACTTCACAACACTGAGCAATGACAGTTTATCAAAGATAATTAGAGACTATAAGCTCTTTTTCTTAAAAATATAGGATGGATCTCGAGGTGAGGGGAAGAAATAAACTAACTTTACACCTCATGCAGTCCTCAGACTCTAAAAATTCATTGATGCAAATCTTTGATATTGAAGAACTACAGATGGGTGCTTTCAAAAGCTATTTGTGTCACAAATTGAAACAGGGATAGGACATTTTGAGAATAAATTAAAAGAACCCGACAATTCAACCCAAAGCAAGACAACCCAATCAAAATCCCATGTTCCAGTTCTAGGCTCCTGTGGTCTGTCAGGATCCTATACCCAGCTCGTTCATCTGGTCAAGTAGAGGTGCAACCCTAATGGGTGGAGTTGTGAATATGCAAGCCCAGAACAGCTTGTATTCTGTTATTTGTGAAATACAACTCTGGCACCTTTGTTCCCACACTAACGTTGAACCTTAGTGAACACCCATTTCGGGAAATCTTACCATGGGCCAAGGAGTGAACTGGATTAGTGTTGTGGGAGAAAGAGTGTCTGGGGGGCTGTGTGTTTCAGGCCACAGGAAGTGGGTGGAAAGAGCCTACATTTGAGACTCTGAATCTAGCCCTTGCTGACAATACTGCACTGTCTCCTCTAGCCAGTGCCACCCAATTTAGCACTGAATTATTCTGTAATGTTTTTGCACATTAATTTCTTTTTCTTTAAAAGCAAGAAACACAGCTTATACTCTTTGAATCTCTCAAGTGCCCAGCTCAGTGCAAAAAGGAAGGGCTTCTTCATTGCCATGGATTGACAGATTTTCTTTACTAGGTTTGGGCACAGCATGCCTTAGGCCTACCCTGCGCCTTAGTATCAGACGCCAGACAGGGTCTAGCATAAAAAGCGCCCATGACAAGGAGCTGACTTAACCCCTAGAAAGTTTTGGCACTTATAATTTTTTATTTTTGTCTTTGGTAGGCAGAAAAATTAGGGAGCCAAGCCCATTGGGTTGTTAACAGGGAACTAGGAGGAGTGGGGCAGAAAAGTTCCAAGTGCCTGAGGAATTTGGGTAGATAGTTTGAAGAGTTGGCATTTTGAAGGCAGGATAGAAACACTGCATGTGTGCACATGTGCACAGGTGTGCTCATAAGAATGTATTCAAGGGCTTGTGCTGGTAGCTTCTGGAAAGATAAGAAAATGTGAGAAGAAAAAAACAACCTGGGGCATATAATTTTTTGCAATAGATCATATTTTTAAAGGAAACAATATAGGGATATTATTCACTTTGCATATTTTTTCTTTTTTAGCAGTTAGAGTGTCTTTTCTGCACTTGCCCAACCATGTCCCTGTGCAAACAGGGGCAGATCAATTTTGAAAGAGGAGACCAATAAGTCGAAGGAGCCATGCATGCCTCACCTACACTACCACCACCACTCCAACCCCACGATCAAAAGACCATTAAATCAATGCTTGGCCCAATATGGCACCATGTGGGAGCCATGGAATTATTAGCCAGACATTGTTCTTATCTCAGAAGGCATGATGGATTAAATTGGACCATTTAAATAAGCAGAGCAAATATGATTTCTGAAGAGGGCTAGGATTTAGGGACCACATTGTGCCCTAAAAGCAACCAGCATCTTTGAAAAGATTGTAAATGGCAGACATTTGATTTTTTTGTTTTATCATCCCTTTTCAAGCATAGCTCTCTCTCAGTAGTCCAGGCTAATAAGAATGGCAATGCAATAGACAGCCAGGGGACATATTGCTAAATCCTGGGAGTCTGTGTGCCTGTGTGAGTGTGTGTACGTATGTTGGGGGGGGGGGGCACACAAATACAGAGCATAAATAGAGAATAAATCTATACAATTGATTTTCAAGAGCATTTAATCATGCTGATTTAGCTACTTAGTTCTTGGACTCCCGTAACTACAGAATCAAATTCTCTCATTAGGATTTTTTGATCATTGCTGAATCCTTTTTTCAGAGAAAGAAAAGATGCAGGCTTAGGTTCACGTCAGATTTTACTATTTCATAATTGATCGAGACAAAAGGAAGTTTTTAAACTGGGCTTCTCATAATGAGGCAGAATTTATGAAATGCCCCTTGGATCTATCACCAGATACTTTTAAGGGAGGATTAATCATAGACCCCAGAGGAAAGGGCTGCTGGAGGAAGCTAGAGGGAGGGGGATGTGGCTGAGCCTGGCTGAGGGAAAGGAAGAGAGAAAGTGGATGGAGAACAGAGGCCAAGGACTGGTTACCTCATCCCTTCAGTCCTGAATTCCTTCGCAGTCTCTGTTCTGCTTTCCAGAGGGACTAGGCCCATCTCTCCCTCTTGCAATCTATTCTGAGCACTGCGGCCCTATTAATCCCCCTAAATCACTGCTCACTTCTCATCACTCCCCTTCTAAAGAGCCAGGGGTGGCTCCCTATTGCCCGCTAAATCAAATCCAGGCTTCTCTGCCTCACTTGCACTGGCTTCCGGAGCTCAGCCCTCCCAGTCCGTCCAGCTTGATCTCCCACAGCTCCCAGTCACCACCTCTGTTCCAGACCAGACTCCTCACTGCTTCCTGCACAGATCGAGCCTCTTCTACTCTGTGCTTTGGCTCCTGCTGTTCTTTCCCACTGGAAAATTGTGCCACTTCCCGCTATCCAGTCTCCCTCTGATCCTTAGGCCTGTGTCAAGTCCCGTCTCCTCCGTAAATGCAGGCCTCTCTGACACCTCCACTCCTCTCTGTCACATGTCTTCTCTGAATCAACTGATGTGCTGGCAGGTATTTAACAACAGACTCTCCGGGGGTGGAGGTGAGGGAATAAGTGCGCTCATGTACGCACGTGTGTTTATTATACACTTTAGTGATATAAAGAATGTGTAATACACAGTTTACAAGGAAAATATACAATACTCTATTGTAAATCCTGTGTAGCAAATTGATTTTCAGAAAATGCTTTCGTTGATGTTTGTCACACTCTTGTCTCTGCAGTCAACCTACGATTGCAACTAACAAGTGTTGTTCTGACACACATGCTGGTTGACACTTTAATGAATAAAATGAAAGTGAAACAACAAAGACATATGTCAAAATTTCATTGCCTGTCATTGACACCAGAGGCTTCTTTGTTGAACTGGGTAATAGTTTCCAAATACTTAGGGTTTGTGCGTGTGTGTGTTATTCACAATGTAACGACACAGACACTCCCAATTTAGTTTGCGTTATTAACATTTTCTCTGTCACTTTCTTAAGTCTACACAATCAACAAAATGACCACTGATTTCTGGCGTTTGCCAGTTTCTGTGGCGTAAGTAATCCTGCCGTAGCCAATTTCAAGCTCCCAGTGCAACACTACTGAAGTGGGGAGATGTGCAACCGCAGCCTAGGGTACAGTACTTCCACCATGCGGGTGCAATAGATACGAATAACCTCAAGTGCATAGATAACAGGACAAATTTGCAACATATCAGGAAGTGATGAATTTTGAGTATCTATAACTGTTGTTTTGAATAAAGTTTATTTGTTTATATAATATAATTTTTAATGTTGGCTGGCAAAATTCCTGAAAATTTAACAATCAGGTCTTGCAAGACAGTTTGAGTTCTCAGTACAAGTTGATTCTATCACCATTATCTGACTCTAATATTTAGAAAACTACTAAGTTCTAGGCACCATGTGAAGCATTGGGGATGAAGAGATGCATAACGCTCCTTGCCCTCAAGGACCTCACAATCCAATGGGGACGACAGATATGTTAACAGATAATGACAACAGATTTGTTCTGTAACGGAGGCATGACTAGAGTACTAAGGATTCTGGGAGCCCAGGGAGATGAGGCCATTAACTCATGGTTGTAATCAGGCAGGCCACACAGAGGAGATGATTTTAAATAGACTCCAGAAAGACAATGAGGAATATGTCAGGTGGAGTAGACAGAGGTGCACATTCCAAGCAAGGAAGGGGAAGCATGCGTGCAAAGACTCATGTTCTTGCAACAACAAGTAATTTGGCATGGCTGGAGATGGGGGTCTGCGGTGGGGAATGGCTGGAGAGGAAAGTATTTAGGAAGGCTGGAAGATGGTTGAGAAGCACTCGTACTCATTACCACTCACTTCATTGTTTAATTGCTCCCTAGTTTTTCCTGGGTGCATATTTTCAAAATGTTTGCTTCTTATGGAGGTAAATCTTAAGTTTCACCTGTGTAGTACCGCCTCATTTATCTGTCCTTCTGGCTGTGGAGAGAGCCAGAGGAAGAAGAGCATCCTGACCTTCTAGAACGTCTCAGATTATTGGCACTTGAGACCTTTGTGGAACACTTTTTTCTTCTTGAATGCTTCAACTCCTTTGATCTATTTTGTTTCAGAAAATGGGATGCAGGTCGTTTGCTTCCCATTATTTAGGCAGACTGACAGAGAAGGCCCAGAGTGGCAAAACTTTAGAGTAATCCTGAAAATCACGTACTTTATATCTTCCAGAGTCACAAAATTGAAGCCCAGTAGCCGTGCCGGTTGAAAGACCCAGTTTTCTGCCTTTCTGTGCAGGCATCTGCCCACCAAATCTGTGATTCCACCTTAATTTCACATTTTAGCCGCACGTCATTCATCCTCCTGGGTGACTCTGTAGTTTTCTGTGACAGACTGATGTGGAAATCATTTGAAATGTGAAAGGACATTACAGGAATCAGAGAATTGGATTGGTTGACTAAAAAGTTGAGCCAGCTTGAGCAGGAGGAGCACAAAATATCTGAAAAACCATCAAAACCTTGTTAGAAACATTTTGGAAACCAAAACTTTTGAACCCAGATCTGTAATAGGAAGATCTTAAAAAATTGTTTTGCTTTATGTGTATTCAGTATATCAATTAATGTGAGAGCTTGCTTTCCAAACATGTGGAAGAGAATTTTCATCCAAAGGACCTTTTACTGGGTTTCAAATTTCAAGTTGTTGCCTGTCACTTGACACAATATCTGATTCTTAAGATTTTTTTTAAGCCAAGCAGAAAAGTAGATAAAATTGCTTTCTCTTCCAAAATGCGATGGAGGTGTGTTTGTGGGAGCTTATAGAGGACAGTCTCCTTGGTGACAATGTGACAAGTCAATAAGGAGTGAGAAGACAAAACAGACTAAATGGCAGGTGAGCATCTCACTTTCCTAGCAGAAAAGACTAAAGAATCCTATGGGAAAGGATTCTTGTCTCCACGGTGAACTATGGGGGGAATCGGAAAGAAGAAATCTGTGGAAACATTTGAGAAAACTCACCTAAAGTTATGGGGCTACATGTCTCAGGATTACCTGCAAGGGACAAATGGTAGGAAAGACTTTATCCGCTGTATGGAAATGCCCCTTCAGCGTCAGGTTGACCTCAGGTAGTCCTTTCCAACTTCTTCTAGTATCTTCACTCAGATGATCCAGTTTGTTTTCCCAACCAACCGCATGGCATTATGCCTAAAAATCTCTTCATGCTCAAAAGGAGAAGGAGTAAAGGGAAAATTGGGTGGTCTGGGTTCCAGTTCTGTCTCCACCTTGGGAAGAGATATTATTGTCAAATCCACTCACAATTTGGACCTTGATGGCTAAGACCACGCCTAACCCTGGACCTGCTCTCCTTGCATCCCATGTGTACCTTCATTATAGTAATTATTACATTGCTTTGTAATTTTCTGATAATTGATCCCTTGCTCCACTGGACTACAAGCACTGTGATACTAGTCATTGCCTCTCATCCATCTATTTCCAACCCCAAGCACAAGCTTATATATTAAAGGATTTAATAAATATACGATGAATGAGTTTTAAAAAATGACTTAGGTGACACTAGGCAAATCATTTTTCTCTCTGGGACTCAATTTCTCCATTTTTAAGATGAAGTGTTGATATAAAGTTCCTTCCAATCATCATATTCTACATTTCTTTTTCTCTGACTCTTCTCTCTCCTATTATAACATAACTTCGTAGGCTCCGAAACCCTGTCTTATACTTCTAAAGGGAGTTTCTTATGTGCTGACAGCAACTACTGATCAGAAGGCTAAACCCTGACCACACATCCCCCTGCCTTCATTTATTCAGAAAAGGGCAGAAAAGGAAGTGTATGAAAAGGGGCCAGAAGTCAAAAATTTGTTTTGAATTTTTAAAAAATTAATAGGCTTATTTTTTTTTTATTTATTGGCAGTTTGGGGTTTATAGAAAAGTTGAGTAGAAAGTACGGAATTCTCACATAGCCCCTATACTCCTGTAGGTTCCCCTACCATTTTTGCGATGCTGCGGTACATTTGTTACATTGAGGAGCCGTTACTGATAGATTAGTATCACCCAAAGTCACTAGCTTACATTAGTGTTCACTCTTTCTGTTGTACATTGTATGGGTTTTGATAAATGTACAATGTCATGTATCCGCCATTACAGTATCATGCCCTAAGAACCCCCCTATTCACCCCTCCCTCCTTCTCCCTTCCCCTTAACAGCTGCTGATTTTTTTCACTGTCCCTATAGTTTTGACTTTTCCAGAATGTCATGTAGTTGGATTCATACAGTAAGTAGCCTTTTCATATTGACTTCTTTCACTTAGCAATAAGTGCATTTAAGTTTCCTCCATGTCTTTGCGTGGCTTGATAGACTGTTTCTTTTTATCATTGAATAATATTCCATTGTCTGAATGGATCACAGTTTGCCTACTGAAGAACATCATTGTTGCTTCCAAGTTTTGGCATTTATGAATAAAGCTGCTACAAACATTCATGTGTAGGTTTTGTGTGGATGTAAGTTCTCAACTCATTCAGATAAATACCAAAGAACATGACTGCTGCTGAATCATGTTAAGAGTATGTTAAGTTTTGTAAGAAACTGCCAAATTGCCTTCGAAGAGTTCATACCATTATGCATTCCCACCAGCACTGAATGAGAGTTCCTACTGCCCCACATCCTTGAAAGCATTTTGTCTCCCCTTCAAATTTCCTGTACTCCATATCTTGATCAGTGGAACCACCCTGCGTCCAAACACTCAAGCCAGGCATATTCCCTGTCCTCCTCTCTCCTCACCACCCGGATGAATCAGTCACTAAGTGCTATGGACTCTCACACTTGTATTTCTCTGAGATTTGTTCCTTTTTAATATCCTTTTCTGCCTCCATCTGTGAAGCAGCCTCCCTTTGGTTTGCCCCTACTCCACACTGCAGGCAGTTGTCTTTCAAAATTCCACATTCACTTCATGGTTAGAAAAACCTTTGAAGTTCTCCCACTGCCTTCAGGTTAAAGCGCCCCCCCTCCCCTGGAAGGCCTGCAGGGTCTCCAGGAGCCTTGCTCTGCTAATTGCCCCTCCCCTCATCGGCTGTTTTGCTACCCCCCAACCCCCCCCCCCCCAGACTCGTGCAAGCTGGCTATGGTGTTTGCAGTATTTGCAGTTCCCCGAACTTGCAAAGTTTGTCAACCATTGCCCGTGCTGCTCCACTTGCTTGGATCTCTTCTCCTGATTTCCTCCTTGGAGAATTCCTACTCAATTTCAAGACTCAACTCAAACAGCACCTCTCTTGACCACTGGGAGAATAAGGACTTCCTTCTTTGAGTCCCCACCGAGTCCCATGGTCTAGCTGAGTTATGCTCTCACCTCACTGACCAAAATTGATTTGTTTATGGGTCTGTCTTACCCTTCCATTTTTGTATCTATATCCTTCAAATCTAGCACTCTTATGAAAGTTTGCTAAATTAAATTTTGAAAAGGCAATTGGGGCGGAGGGGCAGGTTAACTATGCCTCCAGTAGGGCCTAATCTCTTAAGGGAATGCACAGCCTCTCAACCACCACTGGCTGGTTTAACCACATACAACTGGAAAACAACAGGAGAAAGGGATAAGAGGGTGGCTGCGCTGTGTAGCCTCCAGCCATGTATATTCCCCCATTTCACAATCTGGAAGAGGTTCTGAGGGAGAAGAGGCCAAGGTCATTGCTAACTACTACTCCTGTACTGATGGGGGAGGGAAAATTGCAAAATGTGAGACATGCAATTAGTTAGATGGCTGCAGAAAGACCATAAAAATCACTCATTGTCACGGTAAGGATTTATTCTGGCTCATGAAAATTATCCTGCTTCAGAGAACAGGCCTGCAAGTAATTGCAACAATTCTGCCTGAATCTCTTTGGATGCTATGCCTGGCCCTCATAGGTAATCTCTTGCAGGTGCCTTTGTGAGCAGCTGAGCAGGGCGGGGGAGGAGCAGGGAGCAGCTCTTAGGTGGGACCAGCCATCCATGTTTTGGGTCTTACTGTTTTTCCTGCTCATCAGTAAAGCTTCTCATGTTTCATCAGTTATTTTTCCATTTCTTTCACAGAAATCATTTTGACAATCTTAGAAATTGTATCCCACTTCTCCATGGGTTACCTAAAAAACTGTTCAAAATGTGGTGGTGACCTGGTCGTGGCCACTCAGCCTGTCAGAACAAGCCTCAGACTCTGACGTTCCTCCACAGGCAGGGCTGGTCGTTTCTTACAAATCTCCTCCCAGCTCTTTAAATTATTGCAGGAAGGAACCTTGGCTATCTATTTCATATTCTTCCTTGTTGTGTGTTTTTTCAGCTGCTTGGACATTAAGTCAAAGGGATCTGAGTTGAAATCCCAGCTCTACCACTAGCTGGCACACGACCACAGAAGCCCTAGAGATGATTCTGGGGAGCATACCCAGGAAGGTTCTTTGAGAAGACCTGAACAGGGTTTCCCTTCAGCTCTGACGGGTTCAGATATCATGGTTCTCTTGCCTTGTGACTAAGATGGGAGAGTTTCCTCTGACAGAATCTCCACATTTGCCTCCAGAGCAAAAATTAACTGCAAGTAAGAGCCAGAGTGAGAGGGGGCCTGGGACACAGTCTCCCTAATCTCTTCCAGAACAGCCCACAACTTTGGCGTGCCCTTCCTCCAGCAGGACCCCAGAACCTCTGATCTGGGGCTACCAGAACCCTGCTTTGCAGAGACAGTGCACTTCTTTGGTCCTCCAGTGACTTCTAAAAATTTTAGGCATGCTGAGAAATGGTGAGCAGATGGGGATGTGGATGGTTGGGCACCCAGGGTGGGGAGGAGGGGAGTTGTGGAGGTCGTTGGATTCTTTTTTTTAATTGAATTATAATTGACATACAATACTATATTAGTTTCAGGTGTATAACATAGTGTCTGGATACTTTTATAGATTATGAAATGATCACCATGATAAATCCAGCCACCATTCACCCCCATACCAAGTTATTACAATATTACTGACTATATTCCCCATGCTGTACACCACATCCCTTGACCCATTTATTTTATAACTGAACGTTTGTACCTCTTAATCTCCTTTACTTATTTTGCCCCCCACCTCCACTCTGGTCACTACCAGTTTGTTATCTGTGTCCATAAGTGTGTTTCTGTTTTCTTTTGTTTGTTCATTTGTTTTGTGTTTTAGATTCCACACATAAGTGAAATCATATAGTGTTTGTCTTTCTGTCTGATTTATTTCGCTTAGCATCGTACCCTCTGGTTATCCATGTCGTCATTGCGTTCTGACACTGGGCTGGAAGCTAAGTCTTCATTCTTTTCTCTGTTTTGAGGTAGATTCATTTCTCTGAGAGTTTGGTATGAAAAAAGGCAAAAAAAAAAAAAAAAGAAAAACAAAGCAAAAAACTAACTATGCTATGCTGCCTCCCAATCTTAAAAATGTCTGGATCCTCTTAGCTCTCATGACTTTAATCTCCACTCCACTTTAGCACATCCAGACCTCATCCTGTCTTGTCATCACTTGGAACCACTCTATCTCAGATTCTTTTTTAATGGACAGTTTTTTTTAGAGAAAATAATTATTTTGAAGTCTTGATATATAAGAGTCTTCCAACTCTAAAATTTTATATTTTTACGATCTATGATAAACAAGTTTGGGAATGGTATTGTCAGAAAATAAAATCACCCCAAGAGAATTTAATCTAACTTGGCTGCTCTATTTCAAAAATCTGAAAATAAGAATTTACAAGACTATTGTTTCTAGTTTAGTTTAATATTTATGTTTTACCTAAAATCTCAATACCCGCAGCTGTTCTGACCACCATTTCCCTAGTTTTAAGGACAAGGTCTCCATGTTTTCATTAAAAATTCATATGGCTCCAGCATGCCGGTCACCTCCTCCCCTCCTGCCTCCTACAGGCCTCCTGTATCAGTCACCCTCTCTTGGTTCTGTAATGCAACCCCTCTCTAATTGTTCTTTCCCTTTAACTAAGTCTTAAACATGCTTGATTCTCTTCCATTCTAAAAATAAAAATCAAATAAAATCTCCTTTTGACCCTTAGTACCCTCATATCTACAGATCTTCCTCCTTCTCTCCACACACAAACTTCTTGAAAGATTAGTGTATATTTTCCTTCCTTAATTTCTCATTCATCCAAGTTTCGGAGGTTTTTTCCCTTAGCCTTTTACTTACTCATTTGCTTTGTTTTGTTTTTAGAGATGAGAAAAAGTATGAAAGAGTAAAGAGGCAGAATTTTTAACATAGCTGCTCCTGGAAAGAAACCATATGATAACCGTCTGGAGTGCAGACGTCTGAGATCAAGGTGTTGGTGCTCCCACCAGAGGTTCTGGGGTAGAATCCGTTCCCTATCTCTTCCTACGTCTGGTGGCTGTGGGCATTCATTGTGGCTGTGTTTCTCCACTCTCCACCTCCGTGTTCACATGACATTCTCCTCCATGTCTTCTCCTCTTCCCTCTTTTACGAGGACGTTTATCATTGGATTTAGGGACCCACCTGGGTAATCCTGAATAATCTTATTTCAGGACCCTTGATTTAGTTGTATCTACAGACACTTTTTCCACGTAAGGTAAAATTCACAGGAGCCAGGTATTAGGATATCATTTTGAGGGCCACCACCACACAGGGGGTGGGCTAATAAAATGTTTTGGTAGAAGATCAACCTTCATATTTTAAAAAGTGAATATAAGCATTGAATGTAAATTGTAACTCAGGTAAGATTTGGATTCAAAGGATAAAGAGCTAAAATCAGGAGAAGCCATATATTTTGGAGTACTTACTATACCAAGATTATAAACTGCCCCTACACTGATTTCCTATTTTGGCAAGTTTTTTGTAAGTGTTCATAGTAAATATTTGTTGTTATATGACTCCTCAGTATCCATTTTATCTGTTTTCTGCCATTTGGTAGCAATACTGGGAATTTCCTCTCTAAGTCACTAAACTTCTGGTAAGCCCCTCCCCCTCCCCCACTACGAGGATGAAACATATGACATGAGCTTAACCAATCATACATTTCCTTGGCCGAAGTGGTTGGTTCAGAGATGGACATATGACCCAATCATAGTCAATGAGATTTCTGCTAGGATTGGTGAGAGAGGCAGGGAAATTTCCCTTAGAGACTTGAACCTGAGATGATGTTCAGACTGCTGCTGCCAAGGCTTAAGAATGAAGCCAACACAACAGGAGCAGAACAAGGCCTGCCAAAATCACTTGAGTCCTTGGAATAAGTCATTTTCGAAGCACTATCCCTTTGTTATATGAGTCCATAAATCCCCTTTTATTGCTTAAGCAAGTTGATGTGGGATTTTCTGTTACTTGCAACCAAACTAGTCCCAGTTGATTAATACAACATTCTTTCAAATAGAATGAAGTTATACTAAACACTTCAGATATTTTGAGTGAATTTGTAAAATTAAGTAGTTTTTAGTATA
Organism: Equus przewalskii; assembly: GCF_037783145.1. NCBI lineage: Eukaryota > Metazoa > Chordata > Mammalia > Perissodactyla > Equidae > Equus > Equus przewalskii. The sequence goes on along the minus strand of NC_091835.1, from coordinate 34,139,595 downwards.
TTCTCAGAGTTGTGTCACAATCACCACTATCTAATTTCCAGTACATTTTCATCACCCCCAAACAAAGCCCTGTACTCATTAGCAGTTGCTCCCACCCTCTTCTCCCCTGAGACCCTGGTCACCAATAATCCACTTTCTGTCTCTATGCATTTGCCTACACTAGATGCTTCATATAAATGGAATCATATAATATGTGGCTTTTTGTGTCTGGTTCTTTTGCTTACCATAGTGCTTTCGAAGTTCCTGTAGGTATTGTGTAATAGTACTGCATTCCTGTTTACTGCTGAACAATACTCTACTGTATGGACGTATCACCTTTTGTTTATCCATTCCTTAGTTGATGGACATTGGTTGTTTCAATTTCCACTTTTTGGCTATTATGAATAATGCTGCTATGAGCATTTGGATACAATTTTTGAACGGGACTGTGCTGGATCTGTAGATCACCTTGGGGAATATTTCCATTTTCATAATATCAAGTTTTCTGATCCATGAACATAGCATGTCTTCTATTTATTTGGATTTTTCTTTAATTTCGTTCAACAACATTTTGTACTTTTCAGTTGACAACCCTTGCACATGTTTTGTTAAATTTCAGTATTTAATTCTTTTTGGTGTTATTATAAATACAATTGTTTCCTTAATTTCATTTTTTGATTATTCATTGCTAATGCATAGAAATTCAATTGGTTTTTGTATATTGACCTTGTATTCGGAAACCTTGCTGAACTCATTTAGTAGTTCTCAGTTTCCTGTGGATTCTTTAGAATTTTTCTATGTGCAAGATAGTGTGATGTACAAATAGAGATAGTTTTTACTTCTTCCAATCTGAATGACTTTTATTTATTTTGTTTGCCTAACTTCCCTGGCTAGAACCTCCAGTACAATGTTGAATAGAAGTGGTGAGAATGAGAATCTTTGTCTTGTTCCTGATCTTACAGAAATATTCCATCTTTTACTATTAAGTATGATGTTAGCTGTGGGATTTTTGTAGATGCTTTTTACCAGGTTGAGGAAGTTCTCTTCTTTTCGTAATTTGTTGAGTGTCTTATTATGACAGCATGTCTGATTTTGTCAAATGCTTTTTATGTATCTTTTGAGAAGATCATGTGGTTTTCGTCCTTTAATCTATTAATATATTACACTGATTGATGATCATATGTTAAATCAACTGCAATCCTGAGAGTAATACTATTTGGTTTTGATATATAATTCTTTTTATATACTTCTGGATTCATTTTGCTAGTATTTTGTTGATGATTTTTTTCATCTACATTCATAAGAGATATTAGTCTTTATTCTTTTTTTGATGTCTTTGTCTGCTTTTGGTGTCAGGATAATATTGGCCTCACAGGATGAGTTAGAAGTATCCCCTGCTTTTCCACTTTTTGGAAGAGTTTGGGAAGGGGTGGTGTTAATCTGTCTTTAAATGATTGATAGAATTCACCAGTAAAGCCATCTAGGCCTGGGCTTTTTTGGTGGGAAGTTTTTTGATTACTAATTTAATCTGTTTATTTGTTATAGATCTATCCAGATTTTCTATCTCTTCTAGAGTCAGTAGTTTGCATCTTTCTATGAATTTGCTCATTTCATCTAGGTTATCTTATTTTTATTTGGCATAATATTGATAATGTAGTACTTTTATTTCTGTAAGGTTGGTAGTGATGTCCACTCTTTCATCCCTCAGTCCTGATTTTTGTAATTTGAGTGTTCTCTCTCTCCCCTCTCCTCCAATCTTTTTCCCTACTCTCTTCCTTTTCTTGTATCTTTAGCTAAAGGATTGTCAATTTTAAAAGTCTTTTTAAAGAAACAATTTTTGATTTTATTTTCTGTATTATTTTTCTATTTTCTATTTCATATATTTCCACTCTAATTTTTATTATTTCCTTCCTTCTTATTGTTTTGTGCTTAATTTGCTCTTCTTTTTCTATTTTCTCAACGTGGAAGATTAGGGTATTGATTTGAGATATCTCTTCTTTTTTAATGTAGGAATTTACGGCTTTTAAATCGCTAATAACAGTGATTATCTAATCACTGCTTTAGCTGCATTCTATAAATTTTGGTATGTTTTGTTTTTGTTTTCATTCATCTCAAAGTATTTTTAAATTTCCCTTGTATTTCCTCTTTGACTCTGCATCAGGCTGCTAGAGCGACCACAACAAAATATGATAGGCTAGATGACTTAACCAACAGAAATTTATGTTCTCACAGTTCTGAGGGCCAGAAATCCAAGATCAAGGTGCCATCAGGGTTGGTTTCTGGTGAGACGTGTCTTCCTAACTTGCAGACCTGGCCTTTCCTCTGTACTCATGTGGAGAGAGAGGCGTCCCTGTGTCTCTTTCTCTTCTTATGATCTATCTGATTATGGGCCCACTCTGAGGACCTCATTTAACTGTTCTTACCTCCTTAAAGAGCCTGTCTCCAAATATAGTCACATTAAGGGCTAGGGCTTCAACACATGCATTTTATAGGGACACAGTTCATCCCATGACAGACCAATTGTTCATTCAGGACTGCATGGTTTAATTTCCACATATTTGTGACTTTCTGAAATGTTTTTCTCTTTTTATTTCTAACTTCATTCCATGTGATTGGAGAATATACTTTGAATGATTTCTATCATTTTTTTTTTTTAAAGATTTTTATTTATTTATTTTTTTCCTTTTTCTCCCCAAAGCCCCCGGTACATAGTTGTGTATTCTTCGTTGTGGGTTCCTCTAGTTGTGGCACGTGGGACGCTGCCTCAGCGTGGTTTTGATGAGCAGTGCCATGTCCGCGCCCAGGATTCGAACAGACGAAACACTGGGCCGCCTGCAGCGGAGCGCGCGAACTTAACCACTCGGCCACGGGGCCAGCCCCTGATTTCTATCATTTTAAATTTGTTGGGGCCTGTTTTATGGCTTAACATATGGTTTATCCTGGAGAATGTTTTATCTGCACTTGAGAAGAATGTGTATTAAGCTATTGTCGAGTGGAGTATTTTATAAATGTCTCTTAGATCTAACTTATTTATAGTGTTTTTCAAGTGTTATATTTCCTTGTTTGTCTTCTCCTAGCTGTTCTATGCATTACTGAAAGTAGATTATTGAACTCTCCAACTATTGTTATTGAATTGTCTATTTCTCCCTTCAATTCTGACAGATTTTGCTTCATGTATTTTGAGGCTCTGTTGTAAGATGTATGTATGTTTATAATTATTATTTCTTCCTCACTAATTTATCCTTTTATCATTATCCAATACATTTCTTTGTCCGTAGTAATAATTTTTGTCTTAAAGTCTATTTTTGTGATATAAGTAAAGCCACTCCAGCTCTCTTTTGGAACTGATTGTATCTTTTTTGACACTTATAATTTTCAACCTATTTGTGTCTTTGAGTCTAAGTTATGTCCCTTGTAGGCAGTATATGGTTAGGTCATTTTAAAAGATCCATTTGCTAGCTTCTCTCTTTTGATTGTAGTGTCTAGTCCATTTACATTCAAGATAGTTAATGTTAAAGTAGAATTTATATCTGTCATTTTTCTGTTTGTATTCTATATGTCTTACATTATTTTTCCTTCTTTCTTTGTCCATTACTACCATCTTTTGGGTTAAATAGATATTTTTAGTGTACCATTTTAGTTCCCTTCTTGTTTCTCTCAGTATATATTTTTGAGTTTTTTTTTAGTGGTTGCTCTGTGGATTATAATTAACATCTTAGTTTATAAAAATCTAGAACATATTAATACCAACTTATTTTTAATAGTATACAAAAGCTTTGCTTCTTACAGATCCATTCCCATCTCTGCCTCCCCCCCCCCCAACTTAGGCTGTTGTTGTTACCATGATATCTTTATGCATTGTGTGTCTATCAGCACAGATTAATAATTATTGTTTTATGCAGTTGTCTTTTGAATCAGCTGGGAGAAAAAAAGAGTAACAAACAAACGAAAAATACATTTGCAGAATATTTTATATTTGCCTATGAAGTTACCTTTAGTAGTGCTTCTTATTTCTTTATCTGGACTTCAGTTACTGTCGAATGTCCTTTCACTTCAAACCGAAGGAAGGCTTTAGTGTTTCTTGTGAGACATGTGTGATAGCAAGGAATTCACTCAGTTTTTCTTTATCTAGGATGGTCTTGATTGCCCCTTCATTCTCAAATGGCTATTTTGTTGGATATAGAGTTCTCAGTTTACAGTTCTTTCTTTCAACATCTTGACTATGTCATCCCACTGCCTTCTGGCCTCCATGGCTTCTGATGAGAAGTCAGCTGTTAATCTTATTGAGGATCCTTTGTACATAGGACAATTTTCTCTTCTTTCAAGATTCTTTGTCTTTGTCTTTCAAAGAGTTTGTTATGTCTGAATACGGATTTCTTTGAGTTTATCTTATTTGGAGTTTGTTGAGATTCTTAGATATGTAGCTTAATTTTTTCAGGAAATTTTTAGCCATTATTCCTTTAAATATTCTTGCCCCTTTTTTTTCCACTCATCTTCTTCTGGTACTTCTGCTATGTGTATTTTTCTTTTTTTTTTTTTTGAGGAAGATTATCCCTGAGCTAACTGCTGCCAATCCTCCTCTTTTCACTGAGGAAGACTGGCCCTGAGCTAATATCCATGCTCATCTTCCTCTACTTCATATGTGGGATGCCTGCCACAACATGGCATACCAAGCAGTGCCATGTCCGCACCCAGGATCCTAACCAGCAAACCCCGGGCTGACAAAGCTGAACATGGGTGCTTAACCGCTGCACCACCAGGCCGGCCCCTACTATGTGTATGCTGATGGTGTCTTTGAAGCTCTGTTAATTTTTCTTCATTATTTTTTCTTTCTATTCCTTAGGCTGAATAATCTCGATTGACCCTGTCTTCAAGTTCACTGATTCTTTCTCCTGCCCATCCAAACTTAATGTTGGCCCCTGTTAGTAAATTTTTCATTTCACTTATTGAACTTTTTGATTCCAGAATTTCTCTTTAGTTGTGTGGTTTTTTAAAAATATATTTTCTGTCTCTTCATTGGTATTCTCTATTTGATGAGACACTGTTCTCATATTTTTCCTGGAATGCAGTTTTAATAGCTGATTTAAGGTGTTTGTCTGGTAATACAGTCTGGGCTTCCTCAGGGATAATTTCTATTGACTGCTTTTTCCCTGTATAAAGGTCATAGTTCCTGTTTCTTTGTGTGTCTCATAATTTTTGTTGAAAACAAGACATTTTAAATAATATAATGTGGTAATTCTGGAAATCAGATACCACATTCTATATCCAAAGTTTGTTGTTATTACTGTTTTAATTGTTTATTTTGCGTCTGCCTTGAACTATTTCTGTGAAGTACGTGTCTTTGTTGTGTGTGGTCACTGAAGTCTCTAGTGGTTGGCTTAGTGGTCAGCTAGTAATTGGACAGAGTTATCCTTAAATGTATTTAACCAAAAAGTTTCACTGCTTTTGTTGCATGTCGGGGCATGGATTCTGAACTCTGGTAGTTTATAACTCTGCCTTAGCCTTCACTTCCTGTTTGTGCAAAGACTCAAAGGCAGCCAGAGGTAAGAAATTAGGGCATTCTCAGGTCTTTCCTGGGCGTGTGCACAGCCCTGCACATGTGTGTGGCCTTCTAAATTCCTAGGGATGTGTCAAGGCTTTCCACTGCCCTCTAGGGACATCTCATTCCCCAGACTTTCCTTTTAAGTTTTTTAATAAACCTCTTGTTTCACCTTGAATTGATACCTCAAGCAGCTGTGAAGTTAAACAAATGCCACTGATTTTTTTTTTTTTTTTTTTTTTTGACAAACACTCTACGGTTAGGGCTGTTAGCTCTGAGTCAGGTAAAATAAAGAAAAGCCTGTGGATGAGGCTTTTCCAGGAAGCTGCCAGACAGATCAAATAGTGACAAATGTCTGGGGATGGGGCTTTTGTGACAGCTCCAAAGTCATTAGGTCTTCCAGCAGTGGCTGCGAGGCTGCTGGCTTTCACAGCTACCATGGTTGGGAACATGTTGATTTTCAAGGTCACCACAGAACGAGGGAGGAGATATAAATAGGGCGAATTTAAATACTAGAAATCTCACTGTTCTTACTGAGATGCAGCCATTTTTCTTGAATAAATGCTCCTGGGGTTAATGTGGTTTTTCTAGAGTTCTAAAAATTTGATTTTGATAATTTTTAAAATGTTCTCATTACTTTAACAGAGGATCAGATTTTGAGGGTCCTTATTCCACCGTTTCAGAAATATTTCCTAAACTCCTCTCCTTTTAACTGCAAAAGATTAAGATGAGTCTTGTTATTTTCCCATTTAGATATCGACTGATGCTGGCAACTGATTTGATGCTGGCATCGTCTTTAACCCTTTTCACACCAGTTTTTCCATTTTTCCTGTCTGACTCTCTGTGATATAATGGCCAACCATCCTCTTTGTTTTCCATCCCCATGGTGGGACACTCTATTTTCCACTTTAATTTCCTGAAAACTGAAGGTCCAACTTGACTTGGCTGAAGTGTGCCTTCTTAAACTAGTAGTCCATGGGATGGAGACATGCAACTCCTCTTTAGCATTTTGCATGGTCATTGCTATCATTCTAAGAGATAGGTAATAAGACAAGAGTGTTGCCTTCACTTTAAAACTTAGCCCACCAGCATGTGTAATAAGAATAAAAACAAAACCAAATTTCTATAGCAACTCATTTTTAGGCAGTGGCATCATGTTGCTTACCAGTCTCTGGCTTCTTGGTCAAGTTATACTCTTAGCTTTGGATTCCTTGTCTACAGCATATTATAAAATAATTGTAACAACAAACTCTCAAGTTATAGTGAAGAGCAAATGACAAAGTATATGTGAAAGATTTATAAGTTAAGTGCTGCAAAAAACTTTATAATTCCACACAAAACTGATTATCGGCTCTGATGTATTTGAACGTATTGGAGCCCAGGTATATTTAATTATTTGTCCAAGGTTTAGCAGGGATGAGTGACAAACTTGAAATACTGGAGGACTACTCACAGGTTCTAGAGTGAGAGTGTATTCCTTCTTACGTTTTGCTCGTGAGGCACCTCACGTGGCTCACCCTCGTCTCAGTTCTGCTACTCATTTCATCCTCCCCTGTACCCTTCCTAAATGTTGACATTTTTCTTTGTTTTTCACAAGTGTGGGTGACAGAGGCCAAATGCAGAAAATTTAAGCAATGTAGTGGTTCTGGACTGAAGTGTGCCTGCAGCAGACTGAGAGCAGACATTGCCAGCCCTTTTAACACTCCTTTGTTCATTGTCTACCTGGCCAGTGGTTGCTGCAAACAAAGGAGGGTGTGGAGTGGCAAGAGGGAGAAGGCTTTGTTGGGGAGGGGGTCTTTTGTCAGAGCAGGGTCCCTGTGTCAAAGGGGCTCCTTCTGGGAATTCAGCCCTATGGAACCACAGGTATGCACAAACAGGAAAAAAAATAAGTCAATGAATGCCTGGTCTGTGTTTGGGCTTGTGGAAAAGGATTGCATTTCCTTTCTTTTTGTCTATTCATAGATTCTCAGACCACTAATTCCTTTAATCAACAGCAAAGATTTGTACCAGGTGTCTCCGAGATGCCAGCATTTGCTTGTTGGGTTAATGCCATTTAATCCCCTCTCTTGCAGAGTGTGCTCAGGGACTCTTTAAGTAGAACTGAGTTGGGGGCTGGCTCCTTCAGAATTGTTAGGAAGCATGGGACCAGGGGTTGAGGGAGGCCAGCAGCAACCTCTCTTTTACTAGACGTTGCTTATATGCATGGCACTTCCCAGTTTACAAAGCACTTTCACACTCACACTCCAGCAGGCAGACAGGACAGAGATTATCATATTTCATAGAATTTAACAAATAAAAATGCTGCAAATTAAAATATGGCACACCATTCACTATAAGACGTATCTCAACTTTAGAGACATTAAAATGTGATTAAATAAACATATGTGTGTGCATGCATGCATGTGTGTGTGTGATCTTGGAATCGACGAAATTTAGTTCTATGCCTGTTTAACGAGCAAGAAACATCAAGGTCCAGAGAAGTTCAACGACAGAGCTAAGCTCCTAGTTCACGAGTTTCCAGTCTTCCGGTTCCTAGTTCAGTGTGATTTTTAATACAAAGTCTGTAACACAGTATTTAAGAGAACTCGGGCAAACCATATACCTACTTTGAGTTTCACTTCTTTCATCTGTGAAATCGGGATAAGAATATTTGGTCTCCCTGCCTCAGAGGGCTATTATGAGGCTCAAATTAGACGATGCAATTGATTCTCCTAGTTTTTCCATTAATTGACTAAGAATTTACTTAGTGTATCTTATCAGGTTCAAGGAGAGAATGGAAGCAGATATGGCCCCTGCCTTTGTGAAATTTCAAATATAGCACTTTGTAACTTGCAGAGGATTATATAAGTATGAGGTATTATTGTTCTACTGTTATCATAGGAGATGCTCACAGAAAAGCCCTTGTATGGGGGCCTAATGGGGTTGACAATGAGGGAGTAGAAGGTGGTATCTCACCTTTGCCTAACAGAAACTCTAGATAAGGTGCCTGGAATTTCCCCAGGCCTAATGGAAACACCTAAACGTCTTCAGTTGGAATTCTGGCCCCAATGCACTTGCCCAATTCTTTCTTGCTGTGTGATTCCTAATTCCTCCTCCAGTCCCTTGAACTTTCCAGGGGCTTTCTCATCTGTGTGTCTTATTCCCATCCTTTCATCTTCTCTACTTGATTTGGAAAAATCCTGCCCATCGTTAAGCCCCAGGTTTTCTGAATATTTTTCTAATCACCTCAGACCATGGTGAGTTCCTTCCTCTCAATTCCTTCATCATGTTTTTGCTGCGCTGGTGATTTAACATTTACCATGTGCTAATTTTACTGAAGATGTTCTGTGCATGCCTTGTCTTCCTGCCTAAGGAAAGGGCCCTGTCCTCCCCTTCACTGTCTCTTCCTCAGTATCTAACATCTGCGTATTCATTCATTTATTGCTGGTTGAGCATTTTCCCATCTTAAAATGCCTCACCATCCCACCCTTGGACTCCGTGAAGTACAGAGTGAATGCTGCCTTTTATAAAGAGGAAAGTCGCGGTTCTCTGCAGTGAAACCAAAGGTAGAAACTGGTGCAGCTCCTAATCCAAAGATGCTTTCCAAGTTGAGAGCTGAGGCCAAGTGACAAATGAGCTACAGATTTACAAGCTCCACTCCGCTCTGCTGTTTGTTGTATTTTTCTAGTGCATTCTCCACATTCTCATCTTAAGGAAAGAATGGAATTGATATTTAATTCTAGGAGAGAGTGAAGTTATCAGGAGAAGCTCCACAGGACCTGGCACTATACTTAGCGCTTACTAAATATTTTTTAAATGAATGCATGAATGAATGAGAGGTACGTGGCCATGTAAGAGGGTGGCCAAGGGAAGTAGCAAGGCCAGAGGCCAGAGTCCAGAGGCTCAAGCCACTTGTGCCTTGTGCTACAAGGTCTAAATAAATTTTTGGTAACTGACTGATGGTGCCTTGGTGTCTGGAAGAGAGTTGGAGGATTACAAACAGGCCAAACCCACTTCTACCTTAGGACCTTAGTACAGTATTCCCACTGCCCAAGGTGGTCTTTCTCGAGATTATGTGTATGGTTTGCTCTCTTACTTCATTCAAGACTCTATTTAAATAAAACCTCAGCAAAGAGTCCTTTCCTTTCAAAACTACATCTTCCAAAGCACCTTCCATCACCTCTATCTCGCAACCTGCTTTCTTTTCTTCATAGCACTCAGCACCACCCAGAGCTGTGACTCTCTAGGTGAAGGCACTGCCTGGGAGTGTGCAGTGCATAGCCTGTGCGACTATATTCAGTGGTGTGTCTGTAGAGAACATATTACGTATGTATTGCTTTATTTATTGTCTGTCTCTCATCACTAGAATCTAAGCTCCATGATAAAGACTTTGTTGTTCTTGTTCACTGAATTATGAGTGCCTAGAACAGAGCTTGGCACATAGTAGGCATTCAATAAATATTTGTTGGATAGATGGATGAAAGGTTGGACAGATGGATGGATGGATAGATGGGTGAATGGACAAGACCTGAAACTAACTTTGTATTCACTCTATAGCTTGATACTGCTCTCCTCCCTACATTTCTTGTCAAAGAACGGAGAGTAGGGTTCTAACAGCTTCTTTTATAGATCTGCATCATATCAGAACTTATAGTACAGAAGTGACCATCTCATGCAAACCCCTCATTTACATGTACAGAAACTGAGGCTCTGAGAGGTGCTGTAATTCATCTAACAAGCTCATGAACTAGTGGCAGAGCTAACCAGAATCCAGACCTTCTGATGCTCAGCCCAGTGCCCTTTCATTCTACATTGTTGACACTGCCCACTTGAATAACAGAAGATTTAATCCCTCTATGGTATAAAATTAAACTTTACTTTGGACCAGAGCTTTCTTTTTGAGACAGGGAGTTGAAACTAATTTTTACGGCCCAGAACGGCTTTCAATCCACTCTGACCATATGAACCCAAGCCATACGCAGGTTGCTTTCCTAGCAATGGACCTGCTTGTAATAAACATCTGACCCCACATACAAGGATACTCCGTTCTGCAGGGATCCTCCTGTTAAGCAATCAGAAGACTGGTAGATGATTTTTCTTGGTGGAGTCATCCAAAAATATCATTTATAACCCAGACATTACATAGGCAGGTAGATACTGAGCATCCAGCCTTCCAGGTAATTGCTCTGACAACCCATTCTAGGCTCAGTAAGTCCCTAACGCTCATCACAGAAAAGTGAGGGCCAAAGTGTATTCAAATCCATCAAGTTCTTATTGAGGGCTACAATGCGCCTAACACTAGGTTTTAATTTAGTTGTAGAGATGAAAGAAAAAGTCATATCAAGTGCACAAATCTTTAAGGATCAACTGTGATGAGCTGCATGTGGGAAAAAGGGTCAGAGAGTCCAGGAAGGGCTGGATGGGTCAGAGAAGGTTTCAGGGATGAGGCAGAAGTTCCATTGAGCCTTGAAGGATAAATAAGATTGGTAGAGATAAAGTGCATTCAGAACATGTACAAAAATGAACAGAGCCATGACAGTGGGAATGGTCTGGGACCTAGATTCCAGATGTGTTTATAAACCTGGATTTATAGACTGGATTATAGTGAAAAGTGTTTTCAGGGGTAGAAGAAAATAAGTAGCAGAGACATGTTATGGGGAGCTGGAAGGCAGAAAGAGGAGTTAGACATGATACTGTAAGGGACAAGCAGTTGTGGAGGGATAGTGAACAAAAAAGTGACATGATGGATGGAAGCCACTAAGAAGTTGATACAGATTGGTTTGAAGGGAAAGGAAAGAGACAATTGAAGGCAGAAAAATCCATGTAGAGGGCAGAACCAAGGAGGAAAGAATTTAACTGAAGATGAAGGCCACTTCTGCCCATGGGACCCTGCCTCCAGCCTCTTCAAATGTACTCTGCTTTAGGTGGGCAGATTCTATTCTATAAAATATCAGGGAAAGAGATTCTACAGCTTCCCTCAGTCCCTGCCTTTGTCGTTCATGACCCCAAATGTTGGAAAGTTCTTCCTTTGGTTTAACTTAATCTTTCTCATGGTCATTTACATTTCCCTTCCTCTGTACCCAGCACTGAGAGGAAAAGGAAGTAATCCTGTATAACAGATTTCATAAAGCCGTCCTAGAGCCACACTGCTGAAGGGATCTTTGAAAACCTTCCATTCTACATCCTTCTGTTAAAGATCAGGAAACAGGAGGGGAAGTTCACGCAGCTAGTTTGTGGCTGGGCTGGGACCTTCTACTACCACCCACCCTTCAATTCCAATCCGCTGGTCACTAAGAGCCTCCTCCCATCCTGCTGGTCCCCCTACTCCCACGAGCTCAAAAGAGAAACGCTTTACCAGTCCTCTCCGGGAGCAGTCAACGTGCAAAATTCCCCAAACGGTTTATTTTGGGACCAAGGAATCTTTATTTTTAAAAGGAGATATTGATTTGGCTGACCATCACTGACATTCCAGTGATGATTTACAACCTTCCGTGTTTATTTCCAAATCCATTATTCTCTGGGACGAGTGCAACCACACCTGAGGATCTGACTGTATACTCGTTTCAGCCTTTGACATGATCCAGGGGCTGAGCAGATTCCTCTGCAGCTCCCTGCCTGAGCAGCTGCAGGCACAGCCTTTTATGACATTGACGTACATCTTGACTTGCGGCTCCAGGCAATCTTTCTTCCTCTTCTTCTGCTCCAAAGCTGTCCTTCAGCCTGGCTGCCTGGGGTGCACATGCCAGACCCCTGGATTCTATCCCCTTCTCTAATGCTTTAATTGCAGGCAAAACCACAAGGAAAGATTTCCCACAGTAAGCCCACTTCAAACACACATACCCAGCTAATGCCCACTAGGATAGGGTTTGGGGTTGGGAGGAACGTACAGACCTGCTTTGAACTTGCTGACACGTCATGGATTTCTTTTCCTATTTGTACCTAGGACGCTGGCTAGGGAGATGACTGTTTTTATCTCAGGGCAGTTTTACTGCTGCCAAGTTATTTTTCTAATTCACCCAACTTTTCCCCTTTTCCCATTCTGGCATCCATTGCTCTATGTTGGTCAGTATATAATAGGAAGCAGAAAGTGCTTACACAGTGGAAATTTTAACGTATGCAACCCATTTAGTGTGGAAACTTGCCTGAGGGCAGAGACTAGGCTTTCCAGGTGACCTGGTGTGTGAAGTGCACATTCAAAGCATCCCGAGTCTCGAACTTGACCTCAGGGGTCACCTTCTGGGCTAGCTGAGCATTAGCCATGCCAGGCAGATAGATCCCCTGACTCTCTCCAAGAGTTCTAGAGGAGAAGTTTTCAGGCTGCTCTGGTGTCCTGCTTTAGGAGCCAGGAGAGAGAAAAATATTTGCCCGTTCTTACAGGACCTTGGCCCCGCAGGTGATCTTATTGATAAAAAGGCCATGGAGAGTAAGTGAAATGGCTTATTTGGCAAGGCATTGAAGAGATGAACCTAGAATGGAGGATTGACTTCTTCTTAAGTCTATAGCCTGCAGGCAGGACTTTGGGACATAAACTGCTAGCCTAAAACACTGGGTCCGTGTCAGAGGCCCCAGTGGGGCTCTGAACTACATCACTCAAGGACCCACTGTTCTCCTTGGTCTTCCTTCCTCCTCAGCCTTACCCTTTCCCCTCTCCAGAAACACTCATTTGTTTCTTAAAGCAAATCAAGCTTATCTCATGGTCTCCTTGAGCTGCAAAGGTAATTAAGAAATTCCCTGCAGTCTGCTCTCCTGTCTCCAGGCAAGGCTGCAGTGTAGCCAATGACCATGCTCTTCATGGCCCAGCCATGTTTGGATCCGAGACTGGTGTTGTCCTAGTGGACTCATTCCGGTAACGGGTTATTTCACCTGAGTTTGATTTCAAAAGTACGCAAGAGAATAAAAAGACGAATAACCCAATTAAACATTGAGCAAAGGATTTGATTAGACATCTCTCCAAAGAGGATATACAAAGGGCCCAATAGCACATGAGAAGAAGCTCCACCTGACTTATGTCGCCTAGCATGATACCCTCAAGGTCCATCCGTGTTGTCCGACATTTACACAGGGTTATACACCAATCTGACCACAACAAAAAAATCAAAATAAAAAACTCCTTAAGGAAAAAATAAAAGAGAATATGCTCCACATCATTAGACAGTAGTGAAATGTAAATCAAAAATCATAAAGAGATACCACTTCTTACCCACTAGGAGGCTATAATCAAAAAGAAAGAAGGAAAAAAGCATTGGCAAGGATGTGGAGAAACTGGAACCTTCACACATTGCTCAAAATGTTGTAAAATGGTGCATGCCATTTGGGAGTCAGAATAGCCAAAAAGTAGAAACCGCTCAAATGTCCCTCAAATGATGAAACGATAAACAAAATGTAGTATATCCATACAATAGAATATTATTTGGTCATAAAAAAGGAATGAAGCACTAATATATGCTACAATATAAATAAATCTTGAAAATGTTAACATAAGTGAAGGAAATCTGTCACAAAAGTCCATATCTTGTGAGCTAGGGAGCCAGTGACATGATTCCATTTATATGAAATGTCCAGAATAGGCAGATACAGAGACAGAAAGTACATTGCTGGCTGCTTGGGGCTGGGTGGGATGGGGGAAAGGGGAGGTGATGCTAATGGGTGAGGGGTTTCTTTCTGAGGTGATGAAATGTCCTGGGACTAGATAGGGGGATGGCTGCACAACTCTGTGAATATACTAAAAACCACTAAATTATACACTTTAAGAAGGTGAATTTTGTGGTATGTGAATTTTGTCTCAATAAAAATGTTATTTTTAAAAAGCCATCACAGGCAAAACGAAAGCATGAGAGGAGGAAATCAGGCAATTTAAAGGAACCAGACAGTGAAACCATCATAAAACACATACTGTACTCTTTTTTTAAGTGAATTAATATATTCCAGACAAACTTTATGTATTTTGCAATGCTGGGTTTTAAAACTATGTGGTTTTCTCAAACTGGGGTCCAATCCAAAAGCCATCGCTAACATGAACCTCTGCAGGCCTTTCTGACAGGGCATCATAGCCAGTGCTGCTGTAAGGCCCTTGTGGAGTCTTTTTCCTTTCACCTCCACCTGTCTGTCTGCAGATCTACGGGAAGCTTAGACAGAGCTCCTCTCAAAGAATCTGGTAGAGTGAACCAAGGACGTGAGTTCTTGTTGAATATTCTCCCAGCTGCGGGTTGGGCGTGAGGTTGGTTTCCTTCGATTCTTCCTCCAGGGTTGGGATGGTGTTGGGGAAGAGGAGGCCATGGAAGGGAATCTAGATCCCTAACTCCCCAGCAGAAGTCACACGGATTCTATTCTCCTGAGTGCTTTAGGGATTAGGAGACTATTCTGGAATCCAGTAAGGAAGGCAATTGCCGTGGAAGAAATTAACACAGCAGCTAGGAAGTAGGGTGTGCAGGACATCTACTGGGTATCAAGAGGCCAGTCTTCAGGTCCGCCTCTTGACCATCTGCATGACCTTGGACTAGTCATTTAATCACTCTGGGCCTTGGTTTCCTCAGCCATAAAATGGGACAAATGATTCCCTTCCTTCTTGAATTTTATAATCACAAGAATTGTTAGAAATTATCTAGCACAGTCTATCTCAAATCTTACCCCCTCTTGGAGCCCACCCCTCATTCCCACCCACCCCCAAGATAGTTTTGACAAATGCTTGGCCAGTTTCTACAAGTTGACCAGTCCTAAAAATGTCTATAATATATTAAGCTGAAGTTTGTTGGCTTGAAATTCTTAACATAGAAACTTACGTATTCCCACTACACCTTCCATGTGACAGAAGTCTAAAGACCAAGATCCAGCACCATCAACATCTTCCCTTATCCAGGTTAGATGCCTCCACTTCATCTAACAACTCTTCATCTAGCATGGTTTCAAGTTTTCTACCATCCTGGTTATTCTCTAAACACATTCTGGACTACCAGTTTCTCTACATACCACCAAGAGTACTGAAAAGTCAGCAAAATAGAGTGGGGCTTCACCTTCATTCTGGACAGTACATTCTTATCATAGTAGTATAACTTTATTAGTATTACTATAAATTTGTATGCATTTTTTGTGACAGCCATATTCACCTGTAATTCACATATTACAATCTGTGAAACCCACAAACTCTTTCACGTGAGATCCTTAGGAGAATCTTCTTCAGTCCTTACATGTGTCCTTCATGTTTTGGACTAAAGCATTAGATTTTCCATTTTCCCCATCAGGTCCCATGATTTCAGTCCATTTCTTTCCCTGCATTTGAATATTTGGTTAAGATGTTTGATGACGCACTGATGACAACGAATGGAACGGGGAGGAATAGAGATACCAGTCCTGACTTTAAGGCTCTCTGTTGAGAAATTAATGTCTACAGATCTAACCTCAGAACCCCTACAAGTGTGCACACAGAAAGACACACCACTGATCCAAGCTCAGGCTTCTGCCTCGTCTAGAGCAGGTGTTTTCTGGTCATGTCATCCTCAGTCCTGAGCCAGGAATCATACAATGATCATTTGAGCCAAGCCAAAGGTTTCAGTGAGGGAAGTGAAAGGGGAGTAGTAGAGGAGAAAAAAAGAGGTGAGAAAGGGAAAAAGGGGTGGGAGACAAAGGGAGAAGTAAAGTGGATGATTTGGAGAATGCCCACTTAGCTTTGGCCACGTTCTTGTTCTTGAGTTCTAAGGGATATGCCCATATTCTTATAATTAGTTCTGTTTTATTGATTTGTTTGTTTGTTTTATTGATTTGTTTGTTTATTTTATTGATTTGTTTATTTTGCTTATGCTACATGTGATTTCTTTTGCTTGAAACAGTCTTGTCAATCCTAAATAATCTAAGAACACAGCCATAAATATGCTAAAGATCTTAACAAATGTGGAAACTGAGGCCAACACAGGTTCAATCAATTGTTTGAAACTCTACAATAGTCATTGAAGAAACACTGAAGCTTCAAGGTGTTCCAGGGTCATAAAGAATGGGTAAGAGAATCCAAAGTTGTCAAGCAGAGAGATGAGAAGGCTAGCAGTATTGACAAGGACATGAAGTGTTTTATGAAACATATACTGGGCAGTTGCTTTAATTGAAAGAAGGAATTCCGGAAGGGCATAAAAGTCACTCCCCAGTTCATCAAATGTCTGAAGAGTCTGTAATTGTCTGTGCATCTTCTGCCCCTGTGGAGCTTCAAATGAGACTAGACAGCCAATGACTTTGGATGATGAGACATTCAACCAACATTCCTGAGCACCTGTTGTGCATCTAGCAATGTGCTGGATACACAAGAAATGCCATACACAACCCTGCCCATAAGAAGCTTAAAGTATTACTAGGGACATAGAACAAAATCTTTAGCAAACAATATAAGGCAGCGTATAATTAATTTTCCCAAGGTGTGGTATGGATCTACCCATTATAAGAAATCAGTAAGTGGGAAATTCAGCACAGTCTGGAATTGATGGCAAAGGCTTCAAGAACAAGTTTGGACTTGAGCTGAAGTATGGAACTGTGGAAAAGATTTCAGTAACTCACACGATGGGAAGACAAGAGAGAGAAGAGAAAGAAGGTGGGAAGGAGACAGGAGGTGTTAGGAGAGGCTGCAGTGTAAGCCAACAGACACTGGCATTAGCCTGGTTGGTATAAGGAAATGAGCTTGGCTGAAAATGGCCTTTGCCATCCCCCTTGTCTTTGTCCTATTCTGGCTCTGCTTTTCCATGAAATCCCTGCTAACACTAGAACTCTGCGAACTCCTAATATACTCACCACTCTTGTATGTGCCTTGTACAGTTTTAGGTGTCTGGTATTACCAATGTCTACACCCTTTTATTTGAAAATTTTATGTTCCCAACAGGATGGGAAGCCCCTTGAGGATAAGGACCATGTTCCACCTGTTTTGGCATCTACCCAGAACCCAATGCAATAGGTTGAATTTCAAGTTCTTATAATAAATAAACATTTATTAAGTGGATCAGGTGGAATCTGGATATCCTTTCTAGCTCTAGCCTTCTGGGAACTGCTGCCTCTTTAATTCTTTTATTTTTTTAATAGAGATTGGCACCTGAGCTAACATTGGTTGTCAATATTCTTCTTTGTTTTTTTTATCTTTATCACCCAAAGCCCCCCAGTACATAGTTGTATATTCTAGTTGTGTTATGTGGGACACCACCTCAGCCTGACTTGATGAGTGGTGCTAGGTCCGTGCCCAGGATCTGAACCAGTGAAACCCTGGACTGCCGAAGTGGAGTGTGCGAACTCAACCACTGGTCCATGGGGTCGGCCGCTGCCTCTTTAATTCTTCATTCTTCATCCCAAGGCTTTGCTGAGTGTTGAAGTCAGGAGGTATATGCTTGAAAGAGGAGGTGAGACAGGGGCCCTTCGGCTGTGCTTCTCTTGTTGTGATTGTAGCAATCGTCTCAGCTCTGCTCTTGCTGGTAACTGATCACAGTCCTGGCATTCAAATGTTGAATAGAAGTTAGGGACACTCAAAAAGTCAGAAAGCTGGTACAGATTTCCAATAAAACAGAAAGAAGGGCCTCTGTTTCTCCCACTGTCTGCTGAGACACTTTCATGAAGATGCCAAGTCTGTGATGGAAAGGGCAGCTGGTGTCCAGAATATTAGCACCCAAGAGGACTTCAGACTTTGGAGCCCCTTAGGAAGTATTTAGATTGCCTCTATCTATCTTGATGGACTTCTTAAATCCTTTGTGAATCAAATTTTTAGGTGAGAAGGCAGCTGGATATATCAAATGCATTTGCCTCCAGATATGAAAACATCTGGAACCTTATGGTAAAGCCTAGAGAACTTATCTGAAGGCTTTGGTTTCTCTTTTGGATTTGGGACTTATTTGGCTCTATTGCAACTCTGATGGCAGATCACTATGGCCATGTAGACCCCACACCTGGGAGTACTAGTGGTGGCTCTGCTTAGTTGAGGTAAGGAGTGGAACTACTCCCAGGGCATGGAGTTTGGGGGAAAACTAGGCTTCTTTGGACTCATAGTATACTGAGTTCTACCTTCACTACGCCATTTAGTAGCTGTGTGCCCTTGGGCAAGTTATTTAGCCTGTCTCTGTTTTCTCATCTGTAAAATGAAAATAATAATAATACAAGACTGAATGGGTGGTTGCAAGGATTAAATGAAATCACATATAAATGAAGCCTTGTGCACAGCAACTGGGCAGAGTGAGCATTTGATAAGTGATAGCTATTATAACTATTATCCCCCGGTGCATTCTGGAACACCACCCCCACTCAGCCCTGCTCAGGGGGTTCTGTCTTGCATAGGGCTTGGGTAGAGCAGAGGGGAGGTGGTGGGTCTGAGTGCGTGGCTGGCAATGTTTGTTGGTCAAGAAAGGTAGGTGTGTCCTGAGAACACTGCAGTATCACAGGTGTGTCTCAGCCCCAAACCAGGTTGAAGAATCTCTGACAAAGACGAGTCACAAGTCTGAGCCGCACGCAATGTTCATGTCCTGGGCAAATTCTGCTTCCTGTCCTGCCTGATGTCCCGTTCCCACAGGAAGAGATTTAGCAGTCATATGAGCTTAAATTTCCTATACCTTTCTCTCTTGGTCTCTTCTTGGTCTTTGGACTCAATGGAAGAACTGGAGCCATTTTAGGACCTCATTTCATCCCCATTAAAGGAGCCAAGTGTAGCCTCTGCTTGACATACCTGTTTGGACCTACTGGTAAATGACTGGATGCCACTCCTTGTTAGGTGGATCAGGGCTGGACTGACATGAGAGATTACATGTTTACTCATAGGTATGATTTTGGGGAGCATCAAAAACCTTGCCCAAACCATCTTGCCATTTATCTACCATAGAGCCAGAAGTTCTAGCACACTAGAACCCTTCTTCAGTGTTAAAGCCCCGTCAAACTACAGATACTTGAGGGGGGTGATTCCTTAAGTCCAAACCTGCCACTAACCCCTCAATATGAAATAATTCACAGGGATTTCACTCAAGATAGAAATTAGAAAAAAAATAATGATGAGGCTATAAGAAATGAAATAGAGGCATTGGATGGAAGGGCTAAGCGGTTCTGTGAAATACAGCTAAGAACTTCCGTCCAGAGTGTGGAGCACTGGGCAGCTAGGCAATGGGAGGATGCTGGCTTCTGGTTGCCTGGAGAAATCTATTGAAAGGCAGATGGGAGAGCAAGGACAAAGCATTCGCCCACTTCACGATTCTGCCTCCATTCTGAGGCATCATTCTTTTTGCCCCGTCTGAAACTGAAAAGTCAAGCTTGGAGACAAAAGGCAGGCCTTTATCAAAGAGAGAACACATGGAGCGGGATTAGGCCCCATGGCCACGAATAACTTGACCAGGCTGGCACTGATGTCTTCCCGATCTGCTCCGAAGGGAGTGATCCCACAGGCTGAGACATAACCTCACCGCCAAAGCCGAAGTATGTCATGGAGCTTTTAATAACCCTGCCTGTCCCTGCCTCCCCCACAAAGGGGAACAGCTGGCCTCACCCTCCCTTCTTCTCATTGTCGCTTTCCCTATGTGATTCCAGGGCATTGTCTTCGAATAGGTGTCCCCATGCTAAGAAGCATGCTCTCAGGATATAAGCAGCAATCATTTTATAATTTCTTTAATGCTATTGTTGCTAGGATTGCCTCTTTACGTGATGGTTACAAAGACAGATGGGGAGATTCAGTCTAATTAGGGGCCCACCAAGCTTTGCACCCATCTGTAGTTTCAGTCCCACCTATGTTTACCTGCACCACCCAGGCCGCACTACCCCTCCTGCCCTCAACACAGGGGAATCTCAACACTGAGAGCTTCAGACCAGCACTGTGGGCCAGGTCTACATTTGGAGACTTCCTATCTCCCCTTGCAGTGCCTCTCTTCCCACTTTTGGAGACCCCCAGCAGTGTGCTGGAGCCCACACTTACCCAGCAGCGAAAACCAGCCAATTGTTAATTTCCAGGAATTTTGTGAGCCAGTTGACAACACATCGGCAGCTTGAAATTAGCCATGGTGGGAGTATTTACATTATGGAGATCAGCAGACGCTTCAAAACAGCACACCACTGCCCTCTCGTTTATTCAGGAATCCTGCTCCTCCATGCAGCCTACCAAGGCTTTGACTTTCTTTTCTCTCCCACATTACATTTTCCTAAGTATGTGGCCTTTCTTTTTTGCTCTCCACTAGCTCTGATTGGAAAGGATCTAATAAAGTACTTCCTGCTATTGCATTAATAGATATTAGTAACTGCTGTCCCTCTGTTGACACTTGTACTTTAACTTCAGGTAAAACTCTAAACCAAGGGCATAACCCTGTGGTTCTCTTCAAGGCACCTCAACTAGCAAGGTTTGGGTGGAGACCTTCCTAGAACGACTGGTCCCTCGAAAGTCGTCCTAGTGTGGTAGGTGGCAGGGTGATGTCATCTCCCTACTCAGAATGATGCAAGAAAGGCCTTGCCTAAAGGTGGGCAGTCACTGAGGTGAGCCTCTCAGGGCCCTTCCCACCTAAGAGCTCAATCTTATGTCATGTTTTCAAGTGGATCCTTCCATATTCAAATCAGAAAGACTGTTCTAGAATCTTAACCTAATTCCTCATGATTCAATATTTCCTTCCAATCAAATTAAGGTCCCCAAGAAACAAAGTGGTACTTTAGAAGTGAATGTGTGTTGTTGTCGTTTTAATCCCTGAGATCCCCCGTTATCACAGGCCAGGACATTCGGTTATATTTGCATGTCCATTTGGAGAAGAGAAGCCATCATCCTCTAATAAAAGGAAGAGCAATCGGATGGCTCTCCAATTCTTGAGCTATTTTAAGCTTCTTTACCCTTTTTTCTAATTCTTTCAACTTCTCCAAGGTCCTTCCTGATCTCACTTCAAGTTCTTGAATTATCATAGAGCCCAGCTTCTGGAAAAGATCTGTCTAGGGCAGGAGGTGGAAGAAGGATTGACCCAAAGCGTCCACATGCCATTTTTTAAAAGGAACATGAACCCTGCCACACTCAGTCACACCATGCTGCCCCTCGCATAGGATTCTGCACTGGGGCAAGCCTGGGTGTGATGAGTCACAGATGATAATAGTTGGCACCTTGACTTCTATTTCTATATCAGGTTATAACAGGTGAGCTTTGAAAATTATAGTATTATACTTTACTATGATCCGTTGTTCTCTACCATGACACTTCTCACAACTGTAATTAGTGATTTGTGGGCTTACTTGGTTAAATTATGTCGCCTTTCCTAAACTGTAAGCTTCACCAGGGCATCAGTGATCACACCTGTCTTATTCATCAGTATTTCCCCAACACCTGGCAAATAATAGTAGCTCAGTAGATCCTTGTCAAATGACCTTGAGATCTTTCTCAACAAACCAGAGGCTCTTCCTCTATTTTGAGTTTGAACTTGTTTTCCCTCCTACAGCACAGTAACTTGGACTAAATAGTATTGAGCTACTATTTAACCAGGAAGCAGAGTGGTCTAAAAGCACAAGTTGTTTAAAGATTTCTGCTTTTTGGTTTTATAGTGATTCTGTTGGGGAATCCAGTTGCTAATCCGTACTCAAGGATGTAAGACCCCTACGACCCATACCAGCTTGCTAACACTGTTTGTGACCCAGTTAGCTCGGCTGCTTAGACTGGGTTATTGATGAGGCCATGATCAGAATGAAGCTGAATAAGGGACTAGAGCTATGTCTTGAACCTCATCAATGTCCTGGCTATACAAGGCTTTTGGGAAGAGACTGTACATGGCTCCACACCCATCCATCTGCCTTGCTGCTAAAACAACTCTTGGGGCTTGTCCTTGATGGGTCAACAAAGGCAAGTGATTCCCCAGCCCCAGATAGTTGTCCTTGTGTTCGGTCTTTCAGGGCTGTTTCATGGAGCTGAGATAATGGCTACAGAAGTTCTTTAACAGGAAAAGGCACTGTGATGAGCTGTCCTTTATGTAGAGAGAATATGATATTGATCTGCCTTCAACAGGGCATGTCTTGGAAGGTGTTTGCTCAGCAGTGGGTCTGGGCTCCTACTGGCTTACACACGCTCTTTGACTAGGTTTTCCTGAGAATAATGGATCTGTAAGGCCAGAGCTGGGTTATAGACACTATCAACAGCTCCTAGCATCTGTGGGGTTTTCTTAAATTCTGATGACATCTTTCAAGGTGCAGTTTCAGACCCCTGACTGCTCTTCTTCTCAATCCCCCACTCCCATTGAGCATATTTGAGTCTGGGTGCAGCCCCTGAAGTCACCTCTTGCTAACTAGGTTCTGTGACCAGATCTGTAAATAACTACTTCCCAAGCATGATCATTAACCTGCTGGGAATTCATCTGGGTGTTTTGGGGTCTAGATGAGAAGTTCTCAAAGTGTGGTCCCTAAAGTAACAGCATAAGCATCACCCAAGAACTTGTTGGGAATGCAAGTTCTCAGGTGCCATCATACACCAATGAATCAGAAACTCTGGTTGTGGGGTCCAAAAATCTGTGTTTTAACAAGCTTTTCAGCTGATTCATGTTCAAGTTTGAGAACCGCTGGCCCAGAACATATTTTAGTCCCAGTGTTCTTCAAAGTAGAACTTGGAATGGAATTTTAAAGCAGCAAGTCTTTTTAAATATCATATTGTTCACCCTCATTTTTCAGGTGAGTAAATTGAGGCTGGAATGATTTGTCCAAAGATACAGTACATTCATAGGGTCTCATGGGTTCACATTCAGAGCTCTGAGAGTATAGATCATAGTGTTCCCACGAGCTTCAGCCTTGGAAATGTGTTCGCGTGTTGTATCAGGGCAAAAACCAATGTTTCTTGGGCTTTGACCTTCTCAGCTGAGACACAAATCTCTCCCTCCCCCTTCTAATCTTTCCTTCTAATCTCTAACCACACCCAAAGGCAGAACCGTCTTGGAGAAAAAGAAATCTCCAAAGGCTTGGCGCAGAAGTATGGTCTCTCTTCCGGAGCTCCAACAGGTGATTCCCAAATGTAATTGTTACCCAGATTCCCTGCATGCCTGAGAACAGATGGGCAGTCTGTAGAGGACTCCCTCCTGGAATTTTGGGAAAACCTATTCACAGAGGTGGAGGAGGGGCTGCAAAATATCTCTGAACAGGTTGGCTGCAAATGCACAAGGCCTGGCAACCTTCGCTGCCCTTAAAAAGGAAAGAGCTTTCTGTGTTTGGGGACAGTCCATTATCACTTGGGAAAAAAACAAAACAAAACCCTAAACCTCTTTCCAGCCTTCACTGCCTACATCCTTCCAGCTCAGGACGATTGCCAGCTTTAAATTTCATCTATCATTTGAGACCATATGTGGAAATTCTGATCACTGACATTTTTATTTTTATCTCTCAGACTGAAAAGTCTTGTCTCTCTTCCAAACTGTCTTATTAAAAAGGCTAGAGTTGACTCCAAGTGCTGCAGGCAGAATGGTGACAAGTGAGAGGGAGGGAAACTTGGTGCTTTGGGAAGGACAGAGTTGGTGCAAGTCCCAGCTTGTCTCACGCTCTCCCGGAAGATGCCTGCAACATTCACAAAGACTCCACTAACTCTCTCCTCCTAAGACCTTCCAAAACCTTTGACTTATACAATCTGCCGATCCCCTCTCCCCTAAACAGAGTTCTGTGCATTACTCTCTATCGACAGAGGTTTAAGCAGGAAGTTGCTGGAAGAACATTGGTTCCCTCTGCTTCCAAAAAATTCTTTTTTTTTTTTTCCTGGCTTTAGCTTTATGTTTTTGGCATTGGGTGCCCTAGCTATTTGCCTTCAGGAGATCTGTAAGTTAATATTTACAAAGAGATGATCACTAAAGCTAATATGGGTTCACTGAGAACTGGTCATGCGAAATAGCCCCATTTTGTCTTTTTAAAATGGTTATCAGGCAGTAAATCGAAAGAATGCCAAAGCTGTATGGGGTATCTTCATTTCAGAAGGGCATTTAACAGTCTTTCTTGATAGCCGTATTAAAAAAAACAAATAAGCAAAAAACAAACTGGAGAAATAAAGATTGTATCTGAGTACTGCATGTGGATTCACAGTTGTAATCAATCAGCTTGAAAAGAGGTTGTTTGTGCCGTGACCCCGTCCGCCCCCATCATGTCCTGCCTGTCTCTTCTTCAGTGATTTCTACGAAAGCACAGAAGCATTATTCATCAAATTAGTGTAAGGGATAGGGTGAGAAAGACGAACTCTTTGGACAACAAGATGAAGTCTCAAACATTCTCCAAAGCGAGGAATGGTAGGAATTTTTAACACAAATTTCTGCAATCGGTTACAGAAAGAGAAGATGAAGGGGACCTGGCTCAATAGTTGTCAATTAACAAAAAAACCTACAAAATTTGGTGTTCCCATTGACCATGAGTTCAGGAATGCAGCTGCCGAGAAAGCCGGACACGTTGGTTGGGTCTCTATTAATAGAAGTAGAGAGAACAGATCAAAAGAGACAATGGCCCCACTGTACCCTGCACAGGTCAGACCACAGTTGGACTATCGCCTTGTCCTCTTCTGCAGGCCATGTTCTAAGAGGGACATTGACAAATAGGAGAGTATGCAGAGAGCAGGAACTGGCATGGTCAGCAGCCTGGAATCGGATTAATCTAGGCTCCAAGAAATACGAAACTCCAAGAGATTCAAGAAATTAAAAGAAGGTAGGTTTCAGCACCATAAAAGGAAGATTTTTCTAATCATCAAAGCTAAGCAATAATAGTGTACTTTTCCTCACAAATTAATGAGCTGTCTTTTAAAGAAAACGCGCAAATGCTTACAAACTGAAGCTATAAGAAACATCAGATACTTTATCTGTATAGCATGGGGAAGCTAGATTAATATGAGTGTGATTTCTACATCCTTTTAAAGACTGCCTCCAACCCAGAGATTTTGTATTTGGGCTAGTTTTTCCTTCAGATCAATACCCTGGACTGGGAATCGTGAGATCTGCATTTCAAATATGATGTTGCTAAGAACAAGCTGGGCAAGTGACTTCTTTCTGGGCTTCAGTTTTTTCTTCCAGAAAATGGGAAGGATGAAATACATACTATATAAGGTCACTCTTAGGAAGAATATCCTATTTTATTATATTAGAGAAATTATCACTAATGAGGTGGAACTAAACTCTCTGGGAACTTATCTTGCAAAGCGTAAGTGCCAAGATCTATTTGAAGAAGTCATTTTTTCTATTCCCCACAATTATAACTAGAGGTATTTCAACACTCTTCTCTTCATAATTTGACAGGACAAATAGACATAAAACAAGGATATTGAAGACATAACACTGTCAACCAACCTGACCTAGCGAACATTTATAGAACACTCTGCCAAACAACCGGCAGAATACACGTTCAGTGCACAACTATTCACCAGAATAAAGCATATTCTGGGCCATACACAAGTCTCAGTACATTTAAAAGAGGTGAAATCCTACAAAGCGTGATATCAACCACAATGGAATTAACTTTAAGCAGCTTTTAAGAATTTTTAAAAGGGTAATTATAACTGTTGTAGGGGGTTGAGTGGGAGAATCCAGAAATAAATTTGCTTAAAGTCATCAAAAGTGTTGAACGGAGCTCTGTCTTCTTGACTTTTAAGGTGGCACAAAATATGATTGATTCTCCCCTTCCTTTCAACTCCTTCAAGGCCACAGACTCTTTCAAGACTTCTCCAGTCACCACCCCAGTATCCAGAGATCCCTTTTCACAGAAGCAAAATTGGCCATGGCTGTAAGGTATGTTCTGAAACATACCAGGAAAGGTCCCTGCCCTTTTCCCCCAAATATGTCCCTCTCTGCCTGTCATGGTGACTGCCATTAAAGCTGTGTTGGTCATTCACTCAAGTATAAAATACTTGAACCTCGAAAGAGATGCGGGCATCAGTCACAAACATTTTAGAGTGGACCACTTTTATCACAGGTAAACAACTCAGATCATTAAGGTACCAACTCATTTTTATGTAGAGAAATGAAAAAACGTTAGTGTCCAGATTATGGTTCTATCTAAGTTGAACATGCCCAGAAGGGATGCCTCGGCACATGCCCTGAAGAAGCTCACAGTGGCGAGCATTATCAAGAGAAAAGAAAGAGAGATGGCAGAGGTCAGGATACAGTGCAGGAAGAGACTGCAGACCCAGGCCTATTCATGATTTTCTGAGGACCACCTCTGTAGTGGGAAGGCAAAACCGCTAGTACCAGAAAATGGGTTCCTACTTCCCCTGGAGGTATTGTCATAGATCTCATTGGAATGAGGACTTACTCCCTCACTTTCCTCTGCACCCCTAGGGAATGTGAATGACTGAAACACATCCTGGCAGGCACCCCATGGGAGGCAAGATCTTTACCATGGAATGTTCCATGACGTGGACCAAATGGGCCCAGAGGGAATATTTTCCTAAGGGATACTGGCTAGAAGATTTATTTTGTTGGATGGCATTCCTTTGTTTCCCAGAGTCTAGCTAGAGATCCTTGCTCCACCCCAACCACTACCCCTACCCATAAGATTGTCTTTTGAGTTGGTTGTGGCCATGTGACCCTCTTGCTTTCTGTACCATGGGAAATCTAGAGAACCTGACAAGCAAGACAACCAGTCACCTCCTCAGGGGATTTGAGGAGTCAACATTTCCTTCAAGGCTACTTTCTTCCATCAAGTCTCCCTTTTTACAAATTACAGCCTCATTCTTTCTGAGACTCAAGCCCATCAGTTGTATGCTTCTTCAGGGCAAGAATTCAGCCTTATTCATCTTTGAACTCTTTTAAAGAAAGGTAGGACAATTCTTTGTTGAAGACTCCTTGCACACAAATTGGCTCCATCGATATTTGTTGGATTGCATTGAATTATGCTCTATTAAAATGTAAAACCTCTTGGAGGAGTGTAGCATTAAACCTTATCAGACAGAAGCATATATTCCAGAAGTATGGAGAACTCTCTCCTAAGAGAAGTTTGGTGGGAGGGAAAGGTTATAAAGATGGTAGATAACTTTTTGAAGAGGTCAGATAGACACTGAAGCAATGGAAAGGTATTTTGTTAGAGGGATGTAAAAGATGCAACTTAGTTTTTGTTCTTTTTTCAAGTGTTCTAGTATAAGCATAATAAAGACAACGTGGTGCTGAGCACAGAGGGGAAAGGAGAGCTGGTTCCAGTACTGGACTATGGACATAGTTGTGTGATCTTGCACATGTCATTTCCCCTCTCTGGGCCTGTCTTAGTCTGTACAAGGAGGAGGTTGGCCTAGATTAGTATTCCTAAAGTATGAATGAGTGTTATACTGAACAGAAGTGCTACTAGTATTTTGAGTGGGATAATTATCTCACTGGTTCTCGTATCACATGATGTTTAGCATCCCTGGTCCCCACCTTCTAAAGGCAATAGAGCCTTCAGATGTTGTGACAAAAATGTTCCCCAGACTTGCAGAACTAGGAAGATAGTATTGCCTGGCTTGAGTACCATTCTGTTAATCAGAAATAAAATAGTTTCAATGATCAAATAGGTTTAGGAGATACTGTGTTATTCAAAGTTGCATAGGTTTCTTTAGAGTAGAATTTCTCAGAATCTTTGCTAAGTGAATGTGCAGAGTGAATAGATCTGCTTCTCCCTTAACCCAACTCTTACTTGGGATAGGGCTTGGGTATAGCAATAAACAGCAGATATATGCTCCAGGCAAATCGTTTTTTGGACACACAATATGAACTACAAGCTTACGAACTCTACATAACCACAACTTCATTTCAGTACAGAGCAGCACATTTTCTGAGAGAGAAGGGAATAATGAAACAATATTTTTTGTTATTGTTATTATAAAGGCCAATAAAAGAAAACTCTGGCTGTTACATACTCTTTCAATCTGTCTACAAGCAATTCCCTTACTCACAAGAATAGTAAGAGTAGGAAAGTCCATATGGGAAAGTCAAATGGAATGAATGCTACAGCTAGAGTATGAAAAGCAGGAAATGGAGTATGCCCAGTCTCCATACCTCATCTGAATTTTACAGGCCAAACTCACTGAGGCAGGGGAAGGGAAAGAGGGCATTGTTTGAAACAATTATGGGCAAGTGTTCTAACTTTTTGGCTGCCTAAAATGATGGATAACAGTTGGGACAAAGAATAGATTAACCCTCAGCTTAAAAGGAAAAGCTGGGAAATGAGATGTCAATAGGGCTTTGGAAAGCTCCAACATATTTCTAAATATCTAGAAGGCCATATTGATGCACATGTACCAGAAAGATGTGAAACGGTGTTAAGTTTTCACCTCTGCTGTCCTTGAGGCTGTGTGCAAGTAGAAAAGAAGGCTAAGGCAGAGCTTTAAATGGCCTGGCGGGGTGTTGAAGATTGCCCCAAGACATATATACAGAGGCCCTTGGAAAAGACTGAGAGATTCATTGCTAGATTTATCAAGTAAAAATGGGTTTTGCCTCAATGGGCAGAAATCCAAACAAAACAAAACAAACAACAGAGAAAAAGCAATGGCTTAAACAAGACAGAAGTTTACTTCTCTGCTATGTAAAAAACGCTAGAGCTACACACTTCAGGACTTGTATTATAGCTCTTGACGTCAGGTTCAGGCTCCTTCTAACTTCCCATGAAGTGTACCCAGGGTAGCCCATATCCTCTGAGTTCTAGACACCTGCTAGATTTCAGCTATCACATTTGTATTCTGAAGGCAGGATAGATTAAGGGGTAAATAAGAAAGGAAAAAGGGTACACACCAGCTATGTCTTAAGGAGGCTTCTCAGAAGTGACACATACCTGTCAGTGAAGAGAGTTTACTCACTGCAAGGGAGACTAAGAAATGTAGATTTTATAATGGGAGCCCTCATGCTCATCCTAACATTGGGCAGAATGGAAGAAAGGAAGTAAAGGGATATTTGGGTAGGCAAATGGCAGCGTCTGCCATTGTGTGATACATATCTGGGGGCGGGGGGAGAGCAAAGAGATATTGAGGTCTGCATCAAAGTTGGCATAGAGCAAAAACAGAGACTGCACACAATAGGGTCATACTACTAGGTACAATATCAGTGATGTTCCATAATCCTAAAGGGATATAAATCCTATACTAAAAACAAAATCCTACACTCCTGTTGCAAAAAGTTTTCATTTCAAGAACTGGTTAAAGACAACTTTTTATGTTCCATTGTCAGTGTTTTTTTAAGTAAAAAAGTTGCAATATTCAGTAAAATACTGTTGACTAGATGACATTTATAGTCCTTCAGAACCCAAGAGCCCATCAAGGACACAGGCATAACTTTCCCCATGTACTCTAGAGATGTCCAAGAAATGTTACCACCCCTTTGGGCTTGAGCACATGATTTCATTGTATCTCATATTTGGAAAGGTCTGATGGATAAGTTTCCACTATTTCTCTTTGAGCAGAAGGAGAAAAAAGTGAAGGATAATGGAATTTATTAAGTTCAAATTGGCAGTTTTGATGATTTGAAACAAGTAGAATCTACGATTTAGGGACTTCGTGCCAGTAGCAGATGAAGTCTATGTAAAGGGAAACATGCTGTTTGTACCTCCAACAAGGGTGGACTATTCCATAAAAAAGAGCTTCTCTATATTTCCCAGAACATCACTTTACACGATGTAAAAAGGACTCAGAGGCTGAATAAAACTGAGAAAATTTAATATAGTGTGCTCTTGGACATTAATAATTAATCTTGGAGATTAGAATTCATCATATGTTCAAAGCTCAGAGGGTCCTTCAGTAAAGAAACTTAACTTTGTGAAAGCAAGTGCTTCCAATTACTCAACCAGGGAGCACCATCTCCTCAACACATTTTTCAGCATGTCGTGAAATACCAGATTCCTCAGAATATGTTTGGGAAACTGCCATAGGAGAGTATTTCTTTATCTGTGGTAAAAGAAAGTTATTTTTAATGTCCACTTTCATAGACTGGTACTTTATTTTAAATTACAACAAAAATTTCTAGAAAAATGAAAAAAAAAGGCAGTCACACAAAACTTGAGCCAAAAATTTTATTAGAGTCAACAGTCATGAAATCACTGTGTCAAAACACCAAAAACTTTTCCAACTGTTCACCACAGAAAGTTCTGCAGCTATTTCACTGCTGACAGGTAAAAAACAGTTGGTGGACTGCGACCACTCCACAAGCCAGGCATCAGTACCACCGCCATACAGCATTATCCCTCTCTTGCATCCTTCCCAAGGTAGACTACCCCATCCCTTACCTGTCCCTGTCTTGTAATGCATATTTTGCTGTTTCTCTTTACCAAAAGGCCAACATTTGTATCAAAATATGATCTATGGGCTGGGACTAAACTTAAAGAAGCAAAATGAGAGAAACCCAAGCTTGGCTTTTGACATTTATTTCTTTTAATGTAAGAGAAAGAACCTTCTCTGCCAGGAAACTGTACTTAGTTGCCCCTGTTGAGCTTTTACCCTTTTATACACTGGTGATACATCCAGAGGTAACTGGGACCTTAAATGAAGAGAAAAAGCAGGTAACCTCAGCCTGGAATTAGAGATCTTCTTCACATTCTTGTGGACCAGTCTAGCTTCCCAGTTCTGCCCAAGCTTTGACCACACTGTCTGACACTTACCCAGAGACTGCTTTTCATATCACCTGCTCCTTCTAGCCCATCTACTTCTCTTCTGTTGGTCCCTATTTATCTCACTTAGAATACCTTCTGTGGTGGGTCTCCTGGACTCTCAGGATACACAGATCCCTCACATTAGGAGGGCACCTCAATTTCCCCCTAGTTCTTTGGAATATAAAAGTGCCAGCTTCCCAGAAATAGATGAGAGGTACGTTTCTGGGAAAATGGAATGAGGAGGGTTGATCCTGAGAAGGGAGGAATGGGGATGAAATGACATCTAAATGTCAAGATTGAGACAGAGATGAAGAAAATTTGTGAATGAAGGAGTTATTCAGGGGTGGGGCTCTTCCAAGTATTAAGGGAGGGTGAATTGCAAGTATAGGGGATAGAGATCCCCCCAAAAATGCCAGCTTTTATCTTGTGTATCATGAATAACTAACTTGGATCTCGCTCAGATGGAGAACCACTCCGAGAGAGGCCAAATAATAAATGCCTTGGGATCTAGCTAGTTATTTGTAAAAATGAGGCATGTTAAGGCGGCTCTGTTGCTAGCAGGAGGTGGCGAGGGAAGTGCTTCATGTGAGAAATTCCAGGATTGCCTGCCAGGCCTCGCTGCATTGGCAGAATGTCCTGCCTTAGTCTCTACTGACCAGGGTTGACCAACTATCTCCTACCAGCCAACATAACAACTGACATAACACAAGAGATTTGAAAAAAACCACAAAAACCTATCTCCAAGCATCACACCAAAATACAATAGTGGAAAATTCAAAGAGGGGGAGTCATATGTTGGAAGGGAATTAGTATTCTCTCTTCTTGAAATTGCTTCCATATGGAAAGACACCCATTAGCAGGACACACCTGGCTCCCTCTAATCCCTCATTCATTTCTCCCTGAGACAGAAGTGACTTTTCCGGTTGGTGAGTTTGAGATGAGCAATTGAGCCTGCATGGCTCAGCTCTTCCTTCTTTGGGAAATGTTGTGTCATGAACAATTCTGAAACACGCAGTAAAGTCTCTGCCCTCCTAGGGTGGACCTTTGCTTGTCCAGTGCCGTTTGTGTCTGGGCAGAGGTGACTGCCTACTTAGGAATTCAGTATTAGAAAGCCCACTGCTACCCCACTTCTAAGACAAGTTCTTCAACAACTTTATCAATAATAAGGAAAACATGTTATTCTCTAAATGTGTGTTCTTCTATCTCAGTTTGTTCAGAATTCAGATGAAAAAGAGAGGTATTATATATTGACTCCCTCAGGCCTTCAAATAATTCATTGTTATTTACATTGTCTCTTATGGAGGCAGACTCTCTGATACGGTCACAAAACTTGTAGGGCTCTTACAGAGTTTAATCAACCAATATTTAAGAAGGTACTTGTGAATTGTGATGTAATATACTAATGTAAAGAATTAATAATGATGCCGTCGATGACAATGATGGTGATGATGATGTCAACAGTGATGACAACAATCAACTGAAACACGGACTTCTCCATCCTTGTCCTTGCCACCAATTCCTTGCTTCCTCTTTACCTTCTCCACACCTCTACACCAGCCAACGTGTGTCAGATACACGGTGAATGTCCTTAAAATGAAGCATTTAAAACTTCAGTATCTCTAGACCAAATCAAATGCTCTTTAATTTTTGATTCTAGGAATCTATTCTAGGAAATGTGGTTACTAAGACAACATTTTGATGGCATTTACCAACAATATTTGGGGCTATGAGGATGGTAAAATTATTTCTAATAAATTGGATTTTTAGGCAAATAATGAATGGGAAGCCACTGGAATATTTATTTGAGTTCCTAACAGTCTCCCAACATTCTTGTTCTGACAGTCAGAATCAAAACAAATGCTCCCATTTCTTAAACATTTCCTGGTATGATGAACATTTCTCTTTATTTAGGAAAAGAAATATTTTGAGTTGTGAAGTTGCACTTAAATTAAATAGTGCCTGAAAGAACAAATATTTTATTGAGGAATACTTTTAAAAGCGATGGGATAGACCTTCAACGCCTTAATTTCTCAATCTTTAAAATAGCGGGGAGAGTAATGTAGAATTAATATTTCCTTTCTCACAAATCTGCTTTCAAAATTAATGAATTAGTGCTTATTAAGTGCTTGGCAGAAAGGTGAAGTGAAAAACATCAAACATCATCTCTATTTTTCTGCTCCAAATGTTCAACTGCCACTAATAAAAGCCTGAGCCCCAGGCATAGTCTTTTGTACTCTTGTCTTTGGAGAGAATCGCCCACAAGTTTCCTTTA
Source organism: Equus przewalskii (assembly GCF_037783145.1). NCBI lineage: Eukaryota > Metazoa > Chordata > Mammalia > Perissodactyla > Equidae > Equus > Equus przewalskii. Next base: position 34,106,332 of record NC_091835.1, on the reverse strand, counting down.
TCCTGGTGATAAATCGTAATTAATAATTCATCCATTGTACTATCGCAGACACAGGCCAAGGCTGCACCGCCCTGAGCGTTGGCAGGCTCAGCACTGCTCTCTCTCACTCTGCTGCCTGTTATTTGTTTGCGGTGCAGAGATGAGTCCATGGCAAAGGCCCAGGAGGCCTGAATGGGAAGGCAGCCTCTTGGTTGATTTAGATCCATAGTTTGGGAAGATGCATTTGGTATGTTGTGTGGCAATGGCCACCACTGGTAGAATCAGAAGACCTAAGGGGCAAGGAGGAATAAGTGGCTATGGAATGGGTCAGACCTTAACCAGGCCTGGAATCTAAGGGACCACGTTTTCTAATTCATGTTCTCTGGCTTATGGGGGTCTTATTTGGCATACCTGAGATGTCAGGAGTACCTATTAGACTCTGCCCACTACATGTGACCCTCACTCAGTAGAAACTCACATAATAAACTTCATTTGAAGGCGTTGATGAATGGTCAGAACTTCACCTTAAGAAACCACATCCCTCTTTCCCAGAGTTTACAATACACTGGAAATCCTAGGAAGTCGTCATGTCTCTCCACTGCCACCATGACCCTACATGCTCTCTCTTTACTCTGGCCATAAGCAAACGTCAAACGTCTCCTATTAGGCCAGGATTAACAACTGGATGTGCTAAGACAACCTAAAAAGGGAAGCAGTCATGAGCTAAAGAAACCATCCATTAATCCAGGAACTGAACAGGCAACAGAAACAACCTACTTAATCTGCCTGCTGATGGTTGTCAGACTTTGGTCAGTGGGCAAACCTCTCCAGTCAGACAACAGGGCAAGCTTCCATCCCAAAGTCCTTTCTTTTTACGGTCCCTGTCATGAGTTGGTAACAACTACAACGTGTTCCCTGATGACACATTTAAAGGCAGAATAATGGGCTGGGTGGGTCATGGGACTGATTTAGAAGGTGCCATTTCAGATCACAGTCAGAGGATTCTAAGTTGTATGGGATCTGGGAGATCATTCAGTGTAAGCTTCTTGTTTGATGGATGAGTTGCATGTTTGCTGGTGCCAGAGCCAAAATGCCCAGTACAGGGTCCCCTCATTACTCTTAATTATACTCTTCTATTTGCCCTCTTCCTATAGTAAAGAACTACACTCTTTCTGCCTGGGTCTAACTACCTCTCATCATGCAAAGAACAGACCAACTATGACCTAGTGGATTTCCCCTCCGACCCTCTCCCATTACCTCTTCAATAATACCTCCCACTCCGCATGTTGGTTGTTTATGTGTCCACCTACCTTCGCGAGGCTTCGAGTCCAGGTTCCCACACACAGTAGGCACTTAATACAATTTTATTTACTTGAAATGGCCTCAGTCAGAATATACGGAAAGAAGTCAGAAGATTCAAGTGGTGGGAAAGGCGCACAGTGTGAAAGACTTCTCCTCAAGGGAAAATCACAAATGTCAAGAAAAATCTGATTAAACTGCTAAATCTCAAGGGATGGGGATATGAGGCAACATTTTAGTAGCTACAATAGGATTAAACAATGAGATCTTGTAGGGCTGCTCTGTATTTCCACTGTATGTTCAGTAGTTTCATGCTGTGATTTATTTTGTGCTCGACCCACTTTTATTGTCTGTTAGGTCAATTTGAGAAAAATTCTCAGATCAAGATTAACTATATTTGAAACATGAAGCAATTCTATTCCTTACTCGCTGGGACACAAATGCTGAAACAATGTAGAGAACTCAGAGCTTAGCACCCTGTCCCTACAGAAGTGTCAGCCATAAGGAATGTGGGTGAGGGCTGAGACCCCCGCCAGGGCCCCCTGGGAGCTTTGTGGAGACTCTGCGGTCAGGGACACACAGGTCAGCACGGTGGTTAAGTGCACCGGCCTGGACAAAACCAGAGAATGAATCTGCCTTCTGCCAGTTCTGGACAAGTGACCTGGGACAAGTTGTTGAATACCTTGAGGGCCCAATTTTATGTCTCATGGGCTTATTCTGAAGATGAATAAAAACCCTAGTCTATGTCTGGCATAAATACAGCAAACACTCAATGAACGGGAGTTGTGGGGATGGTAGTTGTTTTTTGGGTTTTTTTCTCGCTCTTTTTCTCCCCAATCCCCCCAGTAGGTAGTTGCATATTTTTAGTTGTAGGTCCTTCTAGTTGTGGCATGTGGGATGCTGCCTCAGCATGGCCTGATGAGAAGTGCCATGTCCGCGCCCAGGATCCGAACTGGCGAAATCCTGGGCCACTGAAGTGGAGCGCACCAACTTAACCACTTGGCCACCGGGCCCGCCCCGATGGTAGTTGTTTTTAACTGGAAGAAAGCTCAAATTTTGTGTTCTTTACCCTTGTTCTGCCCATATCCTGTCCCATGATGTTCACCCCAGCCAGGCAAAAACCTCCCTTCGCATCAGCATGGGTGTGCGGCAGTGGCTGTGAGTTCCAGCTCCATGGCAGACCACCAGAGCTGAAATCTTGGCTTCGCTTCTTATTAGCTGTGAGATCTTGGGCAACTTATTTAACTTCTCTGTGTCTCAGTTTTCTTATCTAAAAATGGGGATGATAATAAAACCTACTTACTAATATTGCATAAGGATCGGATTAATCAGCACACAAAGTTTTTGGAACATGCTTGACAGAGAATGAATGAATCTTAGGGAATTCTCATCATTTAACTCTTTCTGAGACACCGGAGTCTTCTCCCAATATGAGCTTCCCTCCCTCTCAGGCCCTTGCTGTGTACCAAGGAGACCTGTCCACAAGCCAAGGTCAAAGCTAGGAAAGAAGAGAGAGATTATGGGGGTACAGTCCCAGACCCAGCAGCTGCATGGAAGCCCAGGGTCAAGGCAGAGTCAGGAATCAAATGTAGGCCAGCACTCAGGAAGCAGGGTCAGGCTGTACCCAGAAGTCAAGAGAGGTTTTCGGGTAAGCGCTCAAGGGGGCAGAAGCAGACACAACAGGCAAAACATCTAAAAACCTTGAAACTGAGGCAAAGCCACCCAAGAAAGAAAGTCTTTTAGACAACTGCTATTTTTAGAGACTTTCCAGGGCATGGTCCCAGACAGCCGTCTGTAACCATGCATAAGAGATACGATTAATACTTTTTTTTTGGTAAATATGTACTGAGTGCTTGCTATGTGCCAGGCACTGTTCTAGGCACTAGAGATTTAGCAGTGAGTCAAATAGACAGAACTCCCTGATCTCAAGGATTTTATATTCTATTTATATATTTATATTTATACTATACTAATTGCTATGCAAGATACATTCACATGTAGGGTAAATTTCCAAGGATAGGTCCCAAGCAAGAGCTCAGTGCCAGAGAAGAAAGGCAGTGGCTACGTGCAGTTGACCTCCCCACACCTCCACCCTGCTCAGTGGATTCTGTCCCTTTTCATCCCACCCAGGACTAAATATTGGAATGGGACATTATTGCAGGGGTAATCTTGGATCCTCTTCAATTTATACCTAAAATAAGCAATTTGCTTGGACATTTTGGTACTTTATCATTAGTAACAAAATTTTCTCTTCACAACTCATACCTCATCACCGATCTCTGCCCACCACGGATGAGTTTGGACACAAGGTCCTTTGCTGTAGCTTCTCGCACGCAACTGATCCTGAAAGATTATAAACGCAGTCAGGATAAGCAGGTTGACAAGAGCGTGCATTCAGCCTTGGGGACAGTTAAGGACCCTGCAGAGCTGTGGGGGCTTGAAGCCTCTCATCCCCCCAACCTGGTCAGTAACCACATTCCAAAAAGCTTTCCCCAGTTGCTGGCTCCTGTGCTGAGCGACCCAAGCTCAGGTCATCTGCCTGGGGTGCTGACCAAGCCCTCTTTTGTTCAAGTTTAGGGCCTGCTCTTCAGTGTGTTGATGTCACTGATGCCCCAGTCTGACCGCCGGCTCCTCAGAATCTCAAAACGATAGTGTAAAGCTGTTCTGGTCTCTTCTAGAACGGGTGGGGATTTCTGTTGTTTCCCGGTTACTATGGAAACCCCTTCCTCACATAAATATTTGGATAAGGATGAGGAATAAACTCCCTTAAAGAGTGTGTATATTTTATTTAATGCCAGAAGTATTTAAGCATAGTTCAGAGTACAACTTAACCAGCAGTAGACAACTCTTTCAGAAGGAATGTTGCTTCTCTTTGACCAGGAGCTATCCATTCCTAACTTCTCCTTTTCCCTCTCTTCTCCTTCCTGCTTATTTTCTCTTCCTTTATTCTTGGTTCTTTTTGTCTTCACATTTTCTCTCTCCTGTTTGTCCTCTTGGCACCTTTTTTACTTTCTCTCATGTCTCTTTCTTCTTCACTTATCTCCTGCTTTGCCTTCTCTCATTGTCAAGCAGAGAATATTCTGGACAACTAAATCTGTATGTAGCTGGTTTTGATCAGCTCTGGTCTTGAGACCATGAATGACAGAAGTCCCTGTCCCTTGGCCGCCTGTCACAGTACAGGCCTGTGGCCAAGACCCACTTCCCGTGCTTGCTGGAGAGCTGCTGAGTGGTCCTCCTGGCAAGTGCACAGATGGTGGGTGACGGAGGCCGGATGCCGGGACTTAGAGCAGGTCAAAACAATGACCACTCAAGTGTAAACTGTGCTAATTGCTGAGGACACAGGAGAGTCAGGCCCCAGCAGAGTACATGTCAGGGTGGAGGACCATAAGCAAGGGGTGACTTATTTCTCTGACTAACATTAAGGGTCCTGGCCTAAGCGTATAGACTGTCTTGGTTTTAATTTAATCTCATTTTGTGGATGTAGAGACTGAGCTCTGCCACTTCACCCCAGCATATAAAAGTGGATTTTGATCATTTATAGATCCTTTCCCAGTGGTAGAGATATTTTTCTTGAAAGACATCTCACTTAAAGCATTATACATAGATAGATAGATAGATAGACACACACATATATAAATCCACAAATATGTACACACAATATGCATGTATAAACACACATATTTTGTTACAAAATAAAACACAGAAACAGAAAATTTTCCAAAACTAATGCTTATCCTAGTGAATTTCTATAAGGAAAACACCCTTAAATCCACCCAGGTCAAGAAAGAAGACTGCCAGCCACCAAGTGGCCCTTCCACGTACTTCATCCCAGACACGGCACCATTCTCCCTCTAAAATCACCACCACCCTACTTTTATAGTAATCACGTTCTTCTGTTACTTTGTGGTTTTGCTGTTTGAGTACGTCCCTAAATTCTGTAGCAAAATCTTGCACATTTTTAAAAACTTAGTCTTTTAACTTCCCTTTAATCTGTGATTTCTTCCTCCCTCTCTCCCTCTCTTTTCCTTACAATTTGTGTTGATGAACCTGGGCCTTCGGCCTACAGCCTAGATTTTGCTGAATGCATACTCCTGGGCAGTTCAACATGCTCCTCGGTCCTCTGCGTTTCCTACAAATTGGCAGCCGGAATCTGAGGGCTTGACCAGGCTCAGATATGAGCCCTTTGGCAAGACTGAGAGTGGTGGTGTGTCCTTTCATCACAACATTATGTCTGGTTTTCAGACTTTTTGTGATGTGAATAGCCATTGATGCTCAATGCCTAAATTCATTAATTCACTGGGGATTGATGACATCTTAATCCGTTATTTCATTTTCATCTAATAGCTGTATTATTTGTATAAAGAAACACTCTTCCTCACCCAATATTTTGTTGCTCAGTGGTAAGGTATACAGGTAAGGCAGGATAAATGCTTGAAACTTACCTTTTTTTTACCCAGTTTTCAAGATAATGAATTGATTCCCTGCCACTCTATTAAGAAGATCAATTGCAAATAACATTATAAATTTGTGGATTTATAAATACTTGATAGGTTTCAATTCATTGCAATTCTCTTCCTTATTGAAACTCAAATTGTCCCCTCTTTGGCTATGGAGAGCCTTTTCACGTTGGTTCCTGAGTCCTTTTGACATACTATCTGGTATGGAAAGATATTCCAGGCTCGTCTTGCATATTTCTCTGAGAAATTCTGTTTTTTGTGTGTTTTTTTTTAAGTAGGAATAGTGTTTCAAGACCACATTGTGGTCACTAGAGATGCTGACTGCTGCTGGGTTGTATATACAGTATAGATATAGATATAAAGATACAGATAGTCTTCTCTATGCACACATATAATAACTTCATATGTTCATACTGATATGTCCATTTTAAACCCGTTACAACATGGCATTTCCTCAACCTCTTCTGAATTACATATGTGTCTCCTTCCATCCATACTTATAGTCCCTGCTCTCAGGACACCAAGAATAATAGAATCACAATGTCCCTTAACAATTCATTTGCTCTATCCTACGTTACACAAACAACCATCTCAGAATAGCAATATTGATACTATTCCACCAATTATGATTACTCAAAGAAGTTAAGAAAATTTTGCTTATATTATCCCCATTTTCCTTTTTATTTTTTTATGGTTGCATAGTGCAGAATAGTCATCATAAAGATGTATTCTAATAACATGACCAAACTTTTTAAAAATTAAGAAAAAATTATGTTACCATCTAGGTAAAAAAGAGTACATTATGTAGAGGGAATAAAAAATCATTTTGTCATTAGACTTTTCAACAGACTTTTATACCACAAGAAAATAGAGTCACTTATTTAATATACTCAGTGGAAGAAAAGATGAGACAATTATTTTCTATCTATTAACACGATCAAGAATCAGAGAATTTTGTTTCCATAAGCCCTTCCCAAGGAATTTACGAGAGGGTGAACTTCAGACAACCAAAAACACCTAGAGGGAAATAGATACAAGAAGCAGTAGTGGTCATTGAATGACATGTACATGTACTTAGACATCTGCTTGTAGAACTTAGATTAAATAAGGGGTAAGCAGGAGAGAGTATAGTATGGAATATGCTCTGATAATGCACATATAAATGGAACCACAATTTTGCTTCTTTTCCTAGATTGTCACTGGAGAATTGTTTTAGTCATAAATCGATGTTGAATTTTATCAGATGTGTTTCCTGCATGTATGAGGTTGTTATGTAATTTTTCTCTTCTGTTCTGTTAATGCACTGAATAACATTGATTTATTTTATCGCTAGTATTTTGTTAAGGAATTTTCACTTATATTTATAGAAATGAATTTGTCAGTTTTTGGCTTTAGAGTTATTTTGATCTCATAGAAAACGAGTTGGAAAGAAATTCTTTCTTGTGTATTTTCTGAAAGACTTTGTGTAAGATTGTTATTATGTATTCTGTAGATGTTTTATTAAGTTCACCATTTTGGCCTAGAGTTCATTTTGTAGAAAGATTTTAGATTGTGGAGTCAATTAAAAAAAAACTAAATATAGGACTATTCAGAGTTTCAAACTTCCTCTCAAGTTAGTTTTGGTAAGTTGTGCTTTTAAAAGATTTTTTCCATTTTATTTAAGTTGTCAAAATTATTGCCATAAAATTATTCACAAATATGCCCTACTGTCCTTTAAATGTCAATAGGATATTCATGTTGATCATATTTCATTCATGATATTGGTAATTTGGTGTTATTTTTTTCTTTAAATGGTTAGTATAATTTAGCAGTAAAGATATTTGGGCATAAAGCATTCTTTGTGGGAGGGTTTTAACTATGAATTCCATTTATTTAATAGATATAAAACTGTTTTGCTTACATATTTCCTCTTGAGTTACCTTTGATAGTTCCTGTCTTTCATGAAGTTATATAATTCATCTAAATTGTTAAATTCATCAGTGTAATGTTTTTCATAATATTTCCTTATCATATTTTTAATGTCTGTAGACTCTGTTGTGATGTCTCCTCTTTCATGCCTGATACTGATAATACAAGACTTTTATTTTATTCTAATTCTTCTGGCTAGAGCTTTATCAATTTTACTGGTTTTCAAATAACTAGGTTTTAAAAAATTTTTTTCTCTGATGTTTTTCTGCTTTCTATTTTATTGATTTGTTCTTCATTACTTCTTAACATCCTTCTGGTTTAATGTTATCTTCTTTTTTAGTCTCTGTATATGGAAGCTTATATCATTGATTTGAGACCTCTTTTCTTTTTAAAAATAAGAAATCAGTGAAATTAGACCAACAAACATTTCTCTAAATGTTGATTTATTTGTATCTCACATATTTTGATATGTTGTGGTTTGGTTTTCATTTAGTTCAAAATGTTTTGGCCTAAGGGCTACTTAGAAGTGTGTTGTTTAACTTAGAAATATTTGGAAATTTTTCATATGTCTGTACTATTATTGATTTCTGGTTTAATTCTGTTGTGATTAGAGAATATACTTTATATTATTTTAATTGACAAATTTATTGTGACAGTCATTGGTCTATCTTGATGAATATTCCTTGTGCACTTGAAAAGAATATGTAACCTGCTGTTGTTGGGTGGTATATTAATTGACTTTACAAATGTCAATTAAGTCAAGTTGGTTGGTATTGTTATTCAAGTCTTCTATGTTTTTACTGATTTTCTGTCTATTCTTTTATCAATACTGAGGGAAGAGTGTTAAAATCTCCAAATATAATTGCAGATTATATTATTCTTTATTTCTCCTTTCAGTTCTATCAGTTTTCACTTCATGTGTTTAGACGTTCTTGGTATTAGATGTATACATATTTAGAATTGTTATGTCTTCTTGATGAATTGACCCTTTATTATAATGAAATATCTCTCTTTATCCCTGATAATATTCCTGGGTCTGAATTCTACTTTGTCTGATATTGATACAGTCATTCAGCTCTCCTTTGATTGACGTTTGCGTGGTATAACTTTTCTCACCTTTTTCCTTTTAATCTGTCTTTGTCTTTGTAGACAGTGGATAGTTGTATAGTGTTTGTTATGCACTCAGACAATCTCTGCCTTTTAATTGGAGCATCTAGTCTATTTAAATTTAATGGGTATGAATTTAAGTCTACAATTTTGGTATTTGTTTTGTATTTGGTCTGAGTTTTGTTTCCTATTCTCTGGACTTCTTTTGTGTGAATTGATTATTTTAAATGTCCTATTTTATTTCATTGATTAACTTCCTATCTATATCTCTTTGTTACTTTTACTAGTTGCTCTAGACATTATAATATGTATCTTTAACTTATACTTTATAAATATAAAGTATGCTTTAACAGTATACTTTCAAGTAATATTACACTACTTTACAAGCAATGGAAGAATATTGCCTTCATGTAATTCCATTTACTTCCTTTCCTGCCTTTTGCTATTTTGTCATGTGACATTTAACTTCCATATATACTATAACCCCCCAAATCCAATTGTTATTTATTTTGTTTAATAAATATATGCTATATGAAAATGTAGTATATATACATATAACATATATCAATAAGTCTGCAATCTAGGCCAGTAGATAGTCAGCAAATCATCAGATGCAGTAGTCAATACCTCCACACCTGGGTGAAATACAACAGAGAGAGTCAGGTGGGTGATACTCAGATGTCCAGGTCAACTACTGCCAGCCAGGCATTAGATGGAGACTCACAGCAACCAAATAAGACCCCAGCCCCCAATTTGTGACTCATAAATGCCTCTGCCCCCTGGAAAGGAAGTGCCAAATGCAAGACACGACTGCAGTCTACACAGTAGCTAAGTTACAACACAGGTGAATAAGATGGCAAGTGGTGCACAGGTAAAAAGACTAATAGTGATGGATTATGTTTGAGTCCACTTACTAGCCTACTTACCACTTACTAGCCACTTACTAGCTGTGGCATCTTCAGCAATTTATCTAACTTTTCTCATTCTCAGTTTCCTCCACTATAAAATGAGGATAATGGCAGACACCTCACTGGGCTTTGAGGATATTCATGAGCGTAATAAATGTGAAAGTTCCTGGTTCATTCCAGACATCGCTTCATCATTACCTTCTCTTCATTGGAAATTATGGTACTTGGTTTTTGGCTTTGATCAGCCCAAGCTGCTTGTGACTTTCTGCAGCTGATATTACCATCATCATTGTCACCATCATTTATCATTGTTGTTATTGTGGTTTTTATTATAGATTTTGGAGCACTAGAATGGAAAAGGCAATTAATTGACTGTCATACAGTCTCTGGTGATGTTGACAAACAGCTTTCCCCCAAATTTAATTTGTGAGACTGTGGGAACAAAGCCAGCTCAAAGGAATGGCTTGGGGATAATTTACAACAAATTAACTTTGGAATAATTTCCAGCAAATTAAAATGATGTTCATAAGCCTGTGGTTGTAGAAGCAAGTTTCCCTGTTCACACACATACCTGAGAAAACATAGCATGATATCTGAGATATATATCTCTGACCTCGATAACAGTGTTGATGGCCTGGGGTCTCTTCCTGAGGAGGCAGCAGCTCAGGCAACTTTCTCTCAAAACCACTTTCAAAGCTACTAAATGGAAAGTCACGTTACATGCCTGCATGATGGCAAGAAGTTAGCGTTCACATCAGTCTGCATTTTCATTGTTTGTTATGGTTGATTAATTAGATGAAAAACATGGAAGCCCAACAAAGCAAATCCATTCTGTATAAAAGCATTCTTCAACCTCACTCATTTGTCACACCCCGGTTTTTGAAAATATGCAGAGCCCTCTAAACACGCATTTCCAACTACATTTGTACAGAGAAGCGCTCTACAAACGTTGACACGTGGACTAGTTCATCACCAACTTTGAGCCAATCACCGAATTGGTTCCCACTTCACCACTGGGTCTCTACCTCAAAGGAATTTTCTATTTCTTTTCCAGTTTCAATCCCAGGAAGGAAATTAGGAAGAGGAAAGAAACATTCATCTAACTTTTACTATGTCCTGCCTCTTTGCAAGGTACTTTTAAAAGGGAACATATGCTTTTATGTAGTAATGCACAATTTAAAGTATAGCAAGCTTATGACAATACATATCAAGTTGGCCCTTTTCATGTGGTTAAGACAATTGATATCCTGGCTCCAGTCATAACCTCTTTTTTGAGTGCTTGGTTTTGTGTCACCTTTAATCAGTTGTTGCATCTCAAATTAGCACCTATTAGGGCTGGTCAAGGTGCTTGTTTCCTAAATGCAAGGAGCTCTCAGCACCTCTCTCTTGTTCTGCTTATCCTAATGTTAGATTTTTGAGTACAGTCTTTAACAACTATATGTGAGTAGTTTTGGCTACTTTTGCTCCTAATTGCTAACACACAAATCCATACAAAAACTTGAAAATCCCCTCCACTGGAGAAATATGTCTACTTTTGCCATCTGGGAATGTTTACCTTTTCCCTTGACCTGGTAGGAAAGAGCTCTATAAACTTCCTTAATGGGATGTCTGAGCAATTCTTGAAAATCTCTCTACTCAAAAGCATTTCTTTCCTACAACGTAACTGGTTGAGTGCTTTTTTACATTATTCTTCATCACCCTCCAACCCAATCCCAGTCCCACAGAAAGATGTTAAAACTGCATCCACTGCTTACTAGGGTTTTTTGATTACCTGTTTGATTCTCATTCTTAGATAAGTATGCTTTTCTTTTATATATGTTATCTCATTTAGCCTCACCATACCCCTACGAGTTAGCTCTAGAAGGTTTGTATAATAAATAAGAAAACTGATGCTTAGAAAGATTAAGTAGCTGTCTAAATTCACACAGAACTGGACTACAAATTTAGGGCAATTTTAATCTAAAGTCATATTGTTTCTATTGACTCTGGAACCCTCAGTTGTGATCACCATTAGCTGGGTGATGCCCATGGAGGCAGGTCAGACACAGATCCGTAAGTATATCAGGGCTACATCCCATAATACTCTCAGAGAGCTTTCAATGGGTTCCTCTGTTTCACCCAATGCTATGCATCTTTGTCCTGCTGAGCACTGACTACAACATGGATCTCAGCAGCAGCTAAGCACAGCTAATTACATACAGGCCCATAGCAGTCAATGTCTCATTATAGGCCTCATTCTTAGGTTGTATTACAAAAGTCACGGAATGTCAGCGCTAGAAGGGAACCTAGAGGTCAGGTTGATCCAAACCCTTGTCTGATAGACTGAGAAGTTAAAGTCAAAGAGAATCAGCCCATAGAACCACCCGTAGGGCAGACAGCCTCTGTCCCTGGAGGGATGGGGCTGGGAATGTGAAGACGCGTCACCAAAGCTTTTGCACCCTGACAGTGAGCACCAAAGGCCAATCCTGCGTGGAGGAACGCCTTGGCTGCTACTCGTAGTCTATGACGATGCCTCACTGTGGATTTCGGCACTAGCCTTGGGCACAGATGCTTTGTTTGGATTCACAGTGGAGAACATGTTCTGTCTATACTGTATAGTGTCATTGTGTAGGGCTTTATGATGATTACTATAACACAATCATTAAGAAATATTTTAGCAATTGACTGAGCTCAACACAAAACAATAGTGCAAAGCCACCTCCTGTCTTAGGGACTCACCAGCTAAGGCTTCCAAACCAGACTTCCAGACCACTGGAGACCAACTGGTTAGAAATCACAGTTAAGAATCATAGAGTTAATCTTTAATTTCCTGTGCTGTCAATTATGCCCATGCATCACTCTTAACCAGACAAAGCCTAATAGTATCTACATTTTATAATGTCCTTTACAGGTTACAATAGATTTTAACTTAAATCACTTCCTTTTACTTGGCACCACAGCTCTATAAGTTAGGTAGAACATGTATTATTGTTCTTTTTACAGACGAAAAATGGAAACTCAAGGAGTCTAAGTGGCCAAGGTTACACAGCTATTAATTAGCAGAATTAAGACTTCAGTGCAGGCCTTGTGTATCTAGGCTGCAATCTTTTCATACTGTCGTAAGACCAGGGTGCTTTCTAACATGAGCTTGAACACAAATGCCTAATCCTTTGGCTTGGAGCCTAATATGCATAAAGTTTCACTCAGGGTCTTATTGGACCCTGAGCTCAGAGCTCTGACAAAATTTTCTCAGGTGTCAATGGCTTGCAACCTTATTCATTCATTCAGTGGTCCATTTTTAAGTATCTGCCTATACCAGGTACTGGGGACAAGCTAGTTACTCTATGACCTCACAGAGCTTATAGTATAGTTGGGAAGACAGACAAATAAGCAATAATCAAGTGGGTAAAAGCCTTAATGGAAGAAATGAGCACCATATGAGCACATATCATGAGAGGGTGTGGCTCAGAAAGGGTCGCAAGGATGAAAAGTCCAGGCTGAGACTTGAATGATGAGTAGAGAAATGTGCCAGGCTAAAGGAAGAGTTTGCATACGAGGGTCCAGAATTGACAGTAGACCGTGCATTCAAGGAGGAGAAAGAAATACGATATGATGCCTAGATCATAAAGTTCTGGGCAGAGGAGGTTAAGAGATGCAGGTAGAAATTTAGGGATCAGAGCATGGATGGCCTTTCAAGGCATGATAAGAGTTTGGGACTTTGTTCTGAAAATGAGAAGCTATCAATGGGATTTAAATTAGGCTGTGACATCAGACTTCCATTTTACAAGGATAACTGACTACAATGGAGAGGAGAGTTTGGAGAGGAGAGTTTGGAAGCGAGGGAAAGTGGACAAAGGGAGATCACTTTGGAGGCTGGTTGTCTTAATTCATTTGAGAGACCTGACTCTCCAAGTAGACTCCCTCAGTCACTTAGTTCTATGTCGTTGTTCTGTTTTTATCTCCTCATTGCATACTCAAGTAGCACTGCCATTAGACTTGGGCAAGAAGCCCCGTGCTTAGGCCTTGTGCTTTAGAGGGCTCCTCATATCATAAACACAAGAAAAATAAAGGACACTTCAGTACCTCTGTCACTTGGTTCTCAGCACTGGCTCAACAGGAACCGTAATACCAACATTTTCTATTGGAATTAATTTTGTTCAGGCATCAGGAAACAGCTTCTATCCATCTCTGGCTGAAAGGCAAGGGTGTCTGATTAGGGTAAAATTATGTTGGTCGTGTTGATGTTAGAAATTACCACTGCTTTAGAGATGTGAAGGGTTTGATCATTTTACTTTTGGATAAGAGAAAAAAACAATCAATTAGTTTATCAAATCTTTCTTCCCAACATGACTGTAGTAGATTCTTGCAAAACAAGGTGTTGTTTCCCAGTAACACCAAGAATCTGTATTCTTGCCTAATCACACTCTGATTCTTGGTCCCAGAAGTACTCACAAATGAGGATAGTGTTCTCAACAGTAGTACATGGCAGTTAAGGATTATTTTGCAATAGAAAACACTTCATATTACTCTTAAATTTGTGTATCTGTAGGTCTAGACTAACATATGTGAAGTATGACATTGATTCTTGACATTACTGCATAGATATACATAGTGATGATGAAACTCTAAGTCAATGACAAAATTAAAATACTTTGATAATAGTAGTTTGCCACATGACCCTCCATTACAATATTTGAAGATGATTTGTAAAGTTCATATTTGCTTTCTAAACATAAGTATTGCTTGAAGAATTTTATTAACAGTTGTTTTTTTGGGGGGGGAAGATTAGCCCTGAGCTAACATCTGCTGCCAATCCTCCTCTTTTTGCTGAGGAAGACTGGCCCTGAGCTCACATCCGTGCCCACCTTCCTCTACTTTATATGTGGGACGCCTACCACAGCATGGCTTGCCAAGTGGTGCCATGTCTGCACCTGGGATCCGAGCCGGTGATCCCTGGGCCGCCAAAGGGAAACATGGGCACTTAACCACTGCGCCACCGGGCCGGCCCCTAAAAGTTTTAATTGGTAGTGCTTATGTAGAACAAAGTTTCTCCAAATTTAAATTAATAAGAAGCTATCTAAAACTAGATTGACTCAAGAAATAATGCATAATTTGTACTATGAATGGAACACAAATTATGTGCACATTTTTATTGTAAGAACAAAATTAATATATATAATTATTATGTATAATATTATGTATAAATTATTCTTTTCATTTTATTGCTCATGTAAATATCATCAGTTCATCAGCAAAACATTCAGAAACGTACAATAAGAATTGAATTTAGTCATCTTGGGTGTCTCAGTCGTACAGAAACAATAGGTGCCCATATTTTTATATTTGGCATTATGAAGATACATTTGTTAGGGCAGAGGGATAGAACCTATTTTATTTAACTATTTTTTAGCTTGGTTTATAACTTGTAAGAAGTTAGACAGTATGTGGGCCTTCATAGATGTTCTTGCCCTGGGCCCCATAAATGTTAGGGGTGTGCCTCTGCCAACACATACACGTTCTCTAGAATTCAGACGTCAGTCAGCTTCTTTCTGAAAACTCCCCGTTCAGTGATTTCATACTCATCTTTGACTTCACCTCTCGCTTTTGCCCAAATGACTTCCAAATTTCTGTCACTCAATCACCAATCCGGCCCCTTCCAATTATTTTTGGCAATTCTACTTGTCCCCTACTTGGAGATCACATGTCTCTGGAGAACACAATCCTTGGATTACATATATTTTTCTTTCCTCCACAGTATTTGGCACTGTGCTTTACACTTACAAATGAGTAAATTTGGAGGTGAATGATAGATGGAGATTTCAGAGAAAATTGTATGGAAATTTGGATGCTGGAAGATGAGCAGAACTAGTAGAAAGATAGCTGTTGTTACCAATATATATACGCTGCAGCCATTAGAATCACAGAGCCTCAGAGTTGGAGGGACACTGAATATCGTCTTGTCTAACTCTCATTTATAGTTGAGAAAGTAATGGCCCAGAGAGGGGAAATGACTTCTACAGAGTCATAGAGCTATTAAGTGGCAGTTTTAGGACTCCAACTCAGATTTCCTGAAGCCCAGATGCTCCCTTCAGGAGAGGCACTCATTCACCCAGCTGCTGTGTTGGCTACGGAGGACTCATAGCTGAATCCTTCTCTAGACATTGCCTTCTGTCAAAGAGAGCAATTCTTAGAGCTGCCTCCTCAAAGATTACACCCACTCCCCACGGCAACCTGCACCTAAGTACTGACTGATGTAAAGGCATAGATGCCTGGCCCCTTTGCTTCCATCAGGACATCCTGAGGGCTCATCTCAATTCCAGAGCACCCTGTAGGTTTGGCTGGTGCCTCTGGTGCCTCTGTTGCCACTGCATTGCAGTTCAACTTCTCCCTCTGCCTTGTCCTGCTGTCCTCATTCCCCACTGAACTCCTGCACACAAATCTCTATCTCAGAGCCTGTTTCATGGAGAACTTGGCCTACGATATCATCTAAGGAGGCTGTCTTTTGGAAAGGCAACTGGTAGACAGATGGAGTCTCCGAGCCATAAGTACTTTGGTTCTGATTTTAAAAAATACAAGGATCATCTTTGCTTCTAGCCACCTTCCCTTCTCTTGCCCTTTTCTCTCCTCCTGCAATAGATCACCCACTGCCCAGCCCATCTTAGGAGTCACCTATACTTCCTAACCATTATTGGAGGTTTTCTGACCCCAGTCCACCAAGTTCCACTTTTCAGTGTCCCTCTGGACTCTTCCTCAAAAAGTGTTTCCTATTTGTGTTACTCAGAATTTCTCTTGGCAGGAATGGGTCAGACTGGTTTATACAAATAATGCTTACTGCTGTGCATAATGACTTATAATCCAACCTGCCTTCCTGGGCCCGGTTGTCTCCTGCTAGTTGTCTTCCGCATCTTATAAATAGAGCCAGACCCAGAGAACTTGGAAGTAGGCTGTAAGGAAGAGCATGCTATTTTTCTCCACCTTGACATAGGCCCCTCCTGCCAAAGCTTTCAGGGCGGGCTGTTCTCCCCGCAACTGGTCCGTAGTCTCCGGAGGGCAGGAGAAAGTACAGACATATATTAGGCTTATCCTGGGTAGGCCAGATTCCTGGAAGCCACAAAATTAAAGGTGGACTTTTGTGTACTACCAACAGAACAGCTTTCCCCCTCTTCTGGGAATTTCCGTAAATGGCCACCTTTTTCCAGGAAGCCTTCCTCCATCAACTCTACCCATTCTGCAAACATTGACACAGTTTCTGACTCAGGAGTCAGCTTCACTCTCCTCTCCTGTCCTCTCCTTAAACCCAACTCCTGACCTGATCGTGCAGTATAATTGATTGTGGGTGATCAGCCACCATGTGTATAACTTGGATATGAGCTAGAAGAATCTAAACTACCAATTAACAAACTGATGGCATGGGATTTTTAAAGGTGCACATCCATCACTTTGGCTCCAACTTAAAATTTTCATTCTGTCTACTTTAGTGCTAAAGCCCTTTTCATTACTTACCCCTAGCTCTTCCTTACATACACTTCCTTGTACTGTCTGCAACTCTGTCTTCCTAACTAGCCTGGGTGCTCCTTAGAAGGCAGGAGCCGCATTAATCATCGTGGTATCCAATCTGTGCTCCTCCCCACCCCACTGTCTCTGATTTGCACATATTTTGTGCTCATTAAATACATGTTAAGTACAGCTACTTAATGTACTATTAGGAGGCAAAAATTAGAGTTTGTAATTCTCAAGAGAAATTTTTCCCTAGTTAGCGCCACTGAGCACTCAATGTCCTTCATTAAATGGCATTGTCCTGGGGCTGATGGTGTGCACTGAAGTGTGGCAGAAAGGACATGGCGCCAGATTCCAGCCGCAGCTGTCCCAAGCGTCATCACATTGACCTTAAGCACTTCTCTGCAGGCCTCAGTGTCCTCATCAGTAAAGTGCTGGTGCTCTCCCACGCCACGTCACATCTTCCTTCCTGTGACTCTTTATGATCTTCTGTGTTCTCCAATGAGTTAATTAGAATCATTTTCACCCACCCCACCCAGCCTAGTAGTGGCCACATACGTCTCTTTTCTGAGCATGAAACCAGATGTGACTAATCTTACCCACAGAGCAATTTGGCCTTAGTGCAAAATGTTAATCCTTTCAGATGCTGAAGAAAAAGACACTCTTTATAATACTAAACGAGGTTTAGGCGGTGGCTTTCTGTCCAAGTTCTCTGTGTGGATTTTAGCATATCCAGCCCAGCCCTCACCTTCTTTGGATTTTATTCGGAGGTGAGAGGAAGGCGGGTGGAGGCACAGGTAAGGCTGCTTACATCCATAAAGGTTTTTGTCGGACCTTACTTTGCACACACGTGTGTGCTGCTTTCTGTCACCCTAACTAATCGGTGAGGTTGTTGTGGAAAGTGATTATCATCTGTTACTTTGGAATCCCATCTTGTATCCTGTCCCCAAATCAACATTACTACTTTGTCAAAAGGCTTTGCATTGGAAGAAACAAAATGTCTTACCAGAGATCACGTGGAGAGAGTCAGTGATCCATACGAACACGTAAGGAGTGCTGTGGAAGGGATTAATTATAAATAACAGAAATATACCTGGAAAATAGAAAGATTCATTCAAGTCTGTTTTTTATAAATGTGTGGAGGAAGGTGCAGCAAAGCACAGTTTTTTCATATCAAAATCCTAATTTGCATTGGACCTGTGTACGTTTGGCATGGGGGTCTTTACTAAGATGAATCGAAAATTAACGGTTTGGTTAGATCCATCGTTGGTAATATTCTGTCAATTACAGATGCTCTCTTGATTAGTTTGCTTGGGCTGCCATAACTAAATGCCACAGTGGCTTAAAGAGCAGAAATTTATTTTCTCATGGTTATGGAGGCTAGAAGTCCAAGGTCAAGTTGACAGCAGGGTTGGTTTCTGGAGAGACTGCTCTCCCTAGCTTGCAGACGGCCATATTCTCCCTGTGTCCTCACATGGCCTTTTCTCTGTGTGGGCTCACTCCTGGTTGTCTCTTCCTCTGCTGAGAAGGATAGAAGTCCTTTGGATTAGGGTTCCACCTTTATGACCTCATTTAACCTTAATTACTTCCTTAAAGGCCCCATCTCCAAACAGTCATACTGGGGGTTAGGACTGCAACCTATGAATTGTGGGAGACACAATTCTGTCCGTAACACTCTTCAAACCTAGTTTTCAGAATCAAGTAGGCATGGAAATGAGAGGCTTAGTTTTAAAACCATGTAGGGTTAATTCACCATTACTCATTCTAGAAACAGGATGCCAAGAGCAGTCAGCTTAGCCTTTAATAAAGAAGTCATCTGTGTTCAGCCTTAGAAAGTATTTTCATTTTTCCCCCATTTTGCACCAGGTTGAATTTTCAGAGTAACTCTCTGTTCTAGTTTCCAAAGGTTGTTTCAAACTCTTTGCTATAAAATATTTTTGTGCACATGTCTCTTTGTACGTGTGTTTGAGGAAAGTTGTAAGGAATAAAATTGCTGAGGATTGGGTATGTGCACACTTGATCAAATCCTACCCTGGCTTACCGCCCCCCACCCCCCACCTCCCACAAAGTGTGTGAGTTTCCATTTTCCTAGTACTTGATATTATCCCAATACTTGACTTATTTTCCTATACTTGCCAGTTTCATAGGTATAAAGTGGTGTCTCAAATTATTAGTTGATTTCACATTTTCCTGATTAGTAATTAAGTTAGACACCTATTCATATGTGTCTTATCTAATCAGCTTTTATGTTCTACAAATTGTCTACGTGTTTCTTGACCCATTTTCACTTAGGTTTCCTGACTATTTCTTGCAGACTCACGTAACTTTCTTATATATTCTGGAATATTATTAGTCATGTTTTTTGTAGCATGTTTTCTCTATCTGGCAACTGTCAAATTTGTGTAGAGGCTCTATCTCAGAAAAAAATAATTCATTTTTATGTAGTCAAATCCAAAGTTTTTCTCCTTATGCTACATCCTTTTGCATCTTGCTTAACAATCCTTTGTTCAATAAAAGAACACAGAGATAGCCTCCAAATTTTCTTGTAATAGTTTTACAGTTTTGCTTTTTATATTTAGACCTTTAATCCACTTGAAATTTATTTTTGCAAGTAGTTTGGATTTGAGTTCTAGTTACACTTTTCTCTGTTTTTTGATTTCCCCATCACAATCTACTACACAATTGCACCTTTCACTATTCATTTGTGAGCTCCCTTCCCTGATGAATCACGTTCCCTTATGTATGTGGGCTCTGTTTCTGAATCCTCTATCCTCTTTAATTGATGTATCTCTCTGTCCTTGGACCAATATCATGCTGGTTTTAATTAATTTGTCTTTGTAGCATGTTTTAATATTTAGTAGGTAAAGAGTCTTTTCTTTTTCTTCTTCTTTTTCAAAATCCATAAGCCCTTCATAGACCTTTATAATCTCACATAATTTTAGTGTTACTTTATCTCATCCTGCTAGGATTTACATTGGAATTAGGTAAACTTTATATATTATTTGTGGGAGAATTTGAATTTTTATGTGTTCTCATTCATGTGGTATAATTCTGTATTTTATTTAGTTTTTTTCTTTTAATGTCCTATTGGGATTTTTTATCATGTCTTTCCATGTAGGTCTTGCACACTTTTATTAATTTCTAGTTACTTTAGAGCTTTTACTTGCTATTTTACATGATATTATTTGTAGATTCTTTGTGAGTTTATTATCTTGTTATATGCTACTTACTTTCAAAGACATTTTCTGGTTGGTTATTGGTGTTATAGTAGCTTGATGATTTTCTGAGCTATGCAAGTGATCTTAGTCTGTTATGATTTTTCTCTTTCCTTCCAATTTTTATGCCTCTTATTTCTCTTTCTCGTCACTTATCCACTGGCGAGGACTGTTTGTACTCTACCGAATAAAGAGTTGCAGTAGCAACCAGCATTTTCACCATCTTCCTAACTTTAAAGAGAACGCTCCCAGACTTCTCTAACAAGTAAAAAGAACAAGTCCAAAATACTTGAAAAACATTTTAGGAGTTTAATGAAAAGACATGATTACATTATAAACAGTGAGATTAAATTGTGGGTAGACACTGGCTTGTGGAAAACTCTGAGCCTGCTCCACTGCTGGAACAGGGATGAAAGGGATCTTATCAAGGCTTAAAGAGGTGACATAGACTTACCAGAATTCCACGGTTTCTCCTTGATTTTATCAGAAGGATCAAAAGAGAAGTGAATCAACAAGTTGCTGACTATGTAAACCGATGTTAATTCAGTGCTATATCCTTATGCTATCCAAAATCTGTGTCCCACATTTTGGTAACACTTCTCGAAAATAAGTATTTTTAAGAGTGTTTTGGGCAAACAAATGAAATAATCAAAATGATAAAGGTTGGCTTGAATCCTTCCTCTCTTTGACCCCAAATGCTGAAGTTCACTGAAGCTTGTGGATTTCTGAACACAGTTTCATTCCATCATCTCTGTCCATGTGGCCCCCCTTGTCCCTGACTTCAACTATAGGACAAGCCTTCTGACTTCCTGCCTCCATGTTCTTCTGACATACCCTAGCACTTTTGAGATATCATATCTGAAAAGTATAAGCACGTCGCCCCTCAGAAGCAGACTTTCTGCTGAGCAAAGAGTATCTGCTGGCGTTAAATTAGCCCTCCTCCCCTGCTTTCCATTAGCACCGCCTCATCTCTATAACCATGCTTTCCGCCTTGTTTCCTGATTTTATCTCTTCTCCTGGGCTCTATGTCAGGGATCTGCTGAAAGATCCCTGGAATATTCAGGTATGACCTGTTGACTGACTTCACTTTGACACTTAGTGTCACTTACTTTGTAATAGGATTTGGCATTCAGCTTCGTCTGTCTCATGCTGCTCTTCTAGACTAGACCCATGGTCCACTTTTGGTCTCTTTTTCACTCATGCCTAAACTACCATAGTGCCCTCTCCTGAGAACCCTCTTGACACCCCATGCATATAAGAGAAAGTCTGTACTCTTCAGTGCAACATGCAAGATCAGTCTACCTCTCCAGCATCTCTCCAGCCACAGCCAACCTCCCACGGACACCCAATCAGCTGCCATTCCTCCTGCTAGCCGCCTACTTGCATGCTTCTTTGTCTTTGAACTTGCTGTTTCCTCTCTCTTGAATGCAACTTTCCTCCTCTTTTTTTACCTTCTAAACCCTTATTTATCTTAAAGAACCAGTTTAAAGTCAGCCCTTCTGAAGCTTTCCCACTTTAACTGGTAGCTGGTACCTGGTAGGTAGTACTTCCTTTGTGCTCTCACAGCAGGATGTTTACATTTGCATTATTGCCTTGCATTACATTTTGGCTGTTACTGGCTTTCGAGTCCCTCTGTTCAACTAGCATAGGTAAACCTTCATTTTTCTTTTCCGAGAAGTCGGTTTAGTGACAGGGACTTAACATGTGCTGAAGAGTTTGTATGACATGAACAATATTGGGGAAGATTGATTTGTTGGTCACGTGCAGGATGGCTCATGATGAAAGACTGAACAGAGAGTATCCAGAGGCAATTGCTATGCCCTAATCATGACGTAGGTGGGGCCGGAACTGGGGTGAGGATGGAAAGAATGGATGTGAGATCCCAGGACAGAATGACTAAGATGATGATGGTGGACAGGAGCCGGGAGAGAAGAGAGGTATTTAAAATGCTCTGGAATTTCGAGTGTAGGTGCCTAGAGGAATGGCGGTCTATTAACAGAAAGAGGGAAGTAAGGAGGAGGAGGTGACCTTGAAGGA
Organism: Equus przewalskii; assembly: GCF_037783145.1. Classification (NCBI taxonomy): domain Eukaryota; kingdom Metazoa; phylum Chordata; class Mammalia; order Perissodactyla; family Equidae; genus Equus; species Equus przewalskii. Next base: position 34,083,946 of record NC_091835.1, on the reverse strand, counting down.
AAGCCACGTTGGGTTTGAAGTCATCCAGGACCTACAGTTGCAAAGTCCCACCGACCTTTGGAAATGTGAGTGCAGTGCTGGGAATGTAGATTTAACACAGTCTGGGGAGGTGCAACACTGGAAGTTGTGGCAAGAGATTGGAGATACGCCTATGGGAGAGAGGACAGAGAGAGGAGAAAACAGGTACTCTGGGGAGAGGCTCTGCCAGCGGAGCAAAAGGAAGAAAATAAGGACACAGAGAATGAAGAGGAGAAAGAGCCAGAAAGTAGGCATGGGCCAGGCTACTGTCTTGCTACAGAAGCCAAGAGGGAAAAATACCAAAGATAAAAGGTCAACGATATCAAATTCTGTGTAGAAGACAGGACTGAAGAACAGGCCTCTGGATTTGGCCATGGAAGGGCCTGGGTGACCTTCAAGAGAGCCATTTCTGAGCAGAGGAGGGCATGGGGACACTGCCGGATGTGAAGGAGAAAGTGGGCGGGGAGGAAGCGGAGGTGGCAGGTGCTGCCCATTCTGCAGGGAATTTGGCAGTGCAGGGGGAGAGGGGGCAGGCGGGGCTGTGAGGCCGGGAGAGAGCTGTGATGTGTATTTACCACTCCACATCCAAACCACTGCCAACCAGGTTGAGTCCAGCTGCAAACTGTCTCCTCGTGCCCTCTTCTTTTCTATTCCAGCGGCTCTCACCTCTTCTTTGGTTTCAAGAGCAACTGTGGGCTTTTCTGCTTCCATTTCTCTTCTCTCTATTGCTTCCTCCATGCTGGGGGAAAAAGTCTTCTCAAAGCAATTTTTTGATCCTGTCTTTTCTACGATCAAAGATGCAATTAAGCCCAATGCCTCACCTAACCTCACAAGAATCTCCTCTCTTGGGCCTCAATCCCCTTTCGGAATTCTCTCGCCTGCTCCCACTGTACAGCCAGCCCACGCCTCAGCCACAATGGGCCTTCTACTGTCTGAGCATGTCCCTCGTTTCCCAGTCCTGCCTTCCCTGCCTGCTCTCACCACCCTCCTTGTCTGGATGCTAGTCCAGCTGCCCTCCAAAGTCTCTCTCTTCTGGTTTTCTTTCTTTCTTTCTTTCTTTCTTTTTTTTTGAGGAAGATTAGCCTGAGCTAACTACTGCCAATCCTACTCTTTTTGCTGAGGAGGACCGGCCCTGAGCTAACATCCGTGCCCATCTTCCTCTACTTTATACGTGGGACGCCTACCACAGCATGGCTTGCCAAGCCGTGCCATGTCCACACCCAGGATCCGAAGTGGCAAACCCCGGGCCGCCAAGAAGTGGAACCTGCGAACTTAACCTCTGTGCCACCGGGCCGGCCCCCTGGTTTGCTTTCTTTTGTCCTCACATCTTACATTTTTTCTCTTCTTATGCTGGAAACTGACCTTGCAGAATTGGCTTCAGTCACAAGACATGCTGCTTTATTTCTTTTTCAGAAAAGGCGTTTCCTTTTTGTGTTTGGGCATGCTATCGGAAAGGCTGAGGGGCTCGCATCTTTGAGCCGGAGGGTAAGCCTATATTTGTCTTGTGTGCAATCCAGATCTGTCTCTAAGGCCGTTTGTAAATGCCCTCTCCACCAGGCAGCCCTCCTGCTGTCTCAAATTTCTTGTTGCTTTAAAGCACTGTAACATTTTGTTTGTACCACGTAAACAGGACACGGAACACACACACATATATGCATTTATATCTACACACACACGCACACGCACAGTCTTCCTATTGCTGTATGAGTTCTTTGAGGCAGGCCTGTGTTTTACCTATTTTGTATCCCTATAAGCCTACTACAGGCCCACATCCTAGGGCGTTAATAAGCCTGGGTTGAATTGGAAGGGAAATAATCCTCCACCCTCCAAATCAGCCCAGAGGGTGTAGATATGGGCAGGCATGTGGGGAGATGGAGTTTTCCATTGCCCAGACAGAACGGCTCCGCAGTGGGTGGCGGGCCCTCCCTCTCCTGTGGAATCACACAGACAATCTATTGTCAGCACTCTCCAGCACTGCTGGGGGCTGAGGGCAGCTGTCAGTGCCACACAGGTTGGCACCTGGTGATATTTAATTTAGCACCTTATCATAGATGGCCTAGTGTTGTTCTTTAACAGTTTCCCGCGTGGCTGTCTTTTCACTCCAACAAGATGGAGCAACAAACGTTGACTGTGTATGTACTCACTGTGTGCCGGATGCTTTCACATTGTTTTCATATTTAAAACTCGCAAGAGGCCTGCGTAGTAGGTATTACTATTGTTGTTGTAGTTTTTTGGGGGAGAAACTGAGTTTCAGAGACTTGCCCAAGGTCATGTGACTAACACATGACAGGGTCAGAATCTGGACCAAGATGACCTGAGCTTCTTTCTCCTTTTTTGCTCTTTGAGGACAGGACAGGCTTGACCCCTCCCTCCCACCCCGCAGCCAGCCCTTCTCCTTGCAGGGCCCAGCATGAAGCTCGGCCCATAGCTCACCAAGTACCATCACATTAAATTGAAGGCGAATGTGCCTTCCTTGCTGCTGTGTGCAGAGGATGGAAAATACCGTGCTCTCATTCCTGCTGATGCCCAATGCCAAGCTGAGCCCCTGCAGGTGTGAGGGCAGAGCTATAAATATTTGCTGCATTGCTCTTCTTGCCAGTGCCAAACAGCATCAGCTCTCCTTCCCTAGGGAAGCTGATGAATAAATGAGAGATGCCACCCAGACAAAGCCAGCTTAGCCTTGGGCTGTGCCTGGGTGACTCCAGCTGAGTGGTTAAGGAGTGGGAATCCATTTTGTGACCTTTATGATGGAAAGAAACAGAGACAATGACCAAGCTCCTCTGGCCATGTAATACCCCGGTGCCATGTGGGGGCCAAGGACGGGAGGGGCCCCCACCACAGCTTCCTTCAAGCAGCCCCCTGCCAGGCCTTGTGAGGGCCTGGCGCTGCTCACTCCTCCCTTCCTGCCCCTTTGAAACGTCACACATCACCCCCCACACACACGCAAGCTACGGAGCAGGATCTTTTCTTAGAAGCATAAAAACCCCTCATATTTGAACAGAAATTTGTAGTTGACAAAGAACTTTTGAGTGATCTGATGAAGCAGCCTGGGGAGGGCACCTACTGTGAGCCTCCCTTTCTAGACCAGTCTACCAAGACTCAGAGAGGAGAAGTGACTTGCCTAAGGACACACAGCCAGTAAGAGGCAGAGCTCAGACACAAACGCAGGCCTCCAAGCTCCAGGTCCAGGGCCCTTTCTGTCCCTTCCACAGCTGCCTCTCTTGGCGGGAGTTTCACAACACATCCGTAAGATGCGCCCTTCTTACTGCAGCTCACGCGCGTGCGCAGTACCTGTCTCCCGCCTTCCCAGGTGAACAGTGCCTGAAACTGACTAGCCCCAGGGAGAAACGCTCCTCCTAACGTCAGTTTACAAACTATACAGAAGGGATTTTAGAAAAGAGTTCTTGGCAGGAATTCTGATGCCTCTGGTAAAATTGCCAAGGGTCTTACTCATGTCTGAATAGCTACTGCCCAAGCCATACCTGACGTCTGGGAGCCGCTTTAAAAGGAGGGTTTACTACAGCTTTCCAGAAGGCTGCATCATAGAGTTAAATTTGGAACCTTCTGCAAACTTTTGGTGGAATATAAATATCCCTGTTTTTCATACATTAAGAAAATTAATAAAATCAGCATTAAGATAATCTTCAAAGTTACTTTGAAATACTAGTTTGTAACTGGGAAGTGCCAAGGTAGGGGCCTGGCCTGGCTCCCACCCGCTGGGGAATTCCAATTTCAGAGTCTAGAGAAAGCCCTGATGCTGGGAAAACTGCTTTCCTTAGAACAGGTACCACCCTGTCTTGTACGTCGGTCTGTTGGACTGGCCACAGGTGACGAGAGGAGGACTTTGCGCTCCATGGGCAGGGCAGCACCTCCTCTGCTGGCTCCTGTGTGAGCTCATTCTGCTTCCTCCATTTGTTCAAGAATCTGTATGAGCCGCCGAGCCTCCAGCATGTTCTCGTCTGTCTCAGGCCTCCCAGACCTGGAGGCTGGTTGAGAAGAGGACATGTGTGCCATGGACAGAGCAGGGCCTGCACGTTCAGTGTTAGGGAGGACCCTGTCTCAGGCCACATCCCTGCGTGTGGGCCCTGCTTCTCCTTCCATTTCTTCTCTCCCTAGGGCAGAAAAAGGGCCTTTTCTCATCCATTCAACTCACATTTATTCATTCTGTTTATTTTCTGAGTGCCTATGTAGTACATAGCTTTAGATGGACTATGCAGAAATTGTTTTAGATTCTGGGAATGCAGTGGTGAATCTAACAGACAAAACCTCTCCCTTTGGGGGACTTACGTTTTGCTGGGTGAGTCCTTCACAGGGTATTTCATGTCTACCTACCAAGTAAGACCAATAACGAAATGGTCAGTTTGTTACTGGTGATAAGTGCGAAATGGTGTGGAGGGCACAGAGCAGCCAGGGGAGATGAGGCGTCTCAGAGAAGAGTATTATGACTTTAAGTGGAAGCAGACAGGGTAGGCCTTACCAAGAGGGTGACGTTTGAGTAAAAACTGGAAGGAAGTCGGGGAGTGACCTCTGTCAGTATCTAAGACAAGACCATTGCAGCAGAAGGGACAGCTGGTGCCAAGTCACCAAGCGAGAAGCGTCCTGGCATGTGAGTAACTGTCAGAAAGTCGGCGGGGTGGAATGGAGTGGACTGGAGGGAAAGAAGCAGGAGGTGAGGTGGGAGAGGTCAGGGGTCTTGGGGACCTAGACGCTGTAAGGACTCTCGCCTTCCCTCCAGAGAAACGGGAGTCATTGGAGGTGGCCTCCTGACCTGACTTCTGTCCTTGGGGGCTGCACTGGGAATAGGCTGTTGGGGAGCAATGGTAGGAACAGGGAGATTAGTTAGAAACTTCTTCAGGGCTTCCGGAGGTGATGATGGCTTCGATCAGGGAGGTGGCAGTGGGAGCAGTGAGGCACGTCAGAATCTGGGTCTATTTTGAAGGTAGAGCCAACAAATTTTCCTGTCTGATTGGATGTGGAGTGTGTGGGAGAGAGAGGGGTCAAGGGGATTCCGAGGTTTATATCCTGAGCACCTGGAAGGCTGGACTCGCCATCTGTGAGTTAGAAAGACTGTGAGTAGACTAGTTAGGGAAGGCAGAACAGGGGTTCCATCTTGGCCTTAAGCTTTGAGAAGCAACATGGCACAGTGAGAAGACTCTGGATCTGCCGTTTACCAGCTAGATGACCCTGGACAAGTCACTTCGCCTCTCTGAGTCTCTATCTCTTCACTGGCAAAAGGGAGATAATAGCAGAGTTGCCTCCTTCAAAGGAGCAATACCAGGGCTCAGACTCACGTGGAATTAACACAGCGCCCGGCATATAACTGGACCCAATAAATAGCGGTTGTGGTGATTGCTCATACAGGACCAGGGCAGAGCTGAAGAGCGGCAGTCAACGTTTGCCAGTCTCCGACAGCCAGAGTGTGTGTGTGGCTGGGCAAAGGCGGCCTTTGAAGTCTTAAAGGTCAGCGCTTTGCCAGCTGCCTGCTGGAGACAAAAGGCAGCCTGATTTTCCCCATTGCTGCTCTTTGTTTCTTACTTGTCTGCCTCAAACAAATGGCCTGAGGCCAGCTCCCCAAACCGCTGGGACAATCTGGAGACTCCCTTGCTGTCAGCAGACTTAAAACTCCTCTGTATAAAGGGAGGAGGCCACTCCTGCCAGCCTCCCACAGTCTCTCCTCCAAGACCTGCCTCGTGGAAAGAACACCGCCTTGACGTCACAGACTCGGGTTCCAGCCCTACCACTAACTGGCCAGGTGGCCTTGGTAAAGTGACTTTACTTTCTTGGGCTTGTTTCCCCTTCTATAAGATGGGAATAATACAACACATTTTCCAGGGTATTGTACATGTCATTCATGCCCTGGGGCGCTGGGTTTGAGTTCTGACTTTGTAATTTCCTAGCTGTGTGGCCTTGCCTAAGTTAACTTAAAACCTCTGTGCCTCAGTTTCCACATTTTAAAATGGAGGCTATAATAATACAGACCTCATAGGGGTGTTATGAGAATCAAGTGAAATAAGTAAAAATGTTTAAATCAGAATCTGGCACATAGTAGGCTTTCAAAAAATGTTAGCTCCTATAATTGTGTAAGGAATACATAGGAGTGCTTCTGAAGGCTCTAGCACCTTAAATATATCACCTAATGTTGTTGTGTTTGTCTTGAGTTTATGAAGTTCCCAAGGCTAATGCTGATTCTCATGTCAGAGAGCCACATGATTTCTGTGCTATTATACAGAAGCTGCTAGTTATACCCAAACCATTAAGCATTATTCTTTTGGAAATGGTAACTTGCTTGACATATATTAAATAACCTCAATATGCATAAAAATTTTGCAATTAATTCTTCAACAGAATGAAAAGCACCTCCACATTGTCTGATTCTGTTCATTGAGTTCTTTTTTTTAACTGTTTTCTTTCTGTCTTTCTCTTTTTTTTGGTGAGGAAGATTGGCCCTGAGCTAACATCTGTTGCCAATCTTCCTCTTTTTGCTTGAGGAAGATTGTCTCTGAGCTAGCATCTGTGCCAATCCCTCTATTTTGTGTGTGGGATGCCCCACAGCATGGCTTGATGAGCAGTGTGTAGGTCCATGCTGGGGATCCAAACCCTGGACCACCAAAGCAGAGAGCACGATGTTAACCAGTACACAACTGAGTTGCCCCCTTAACTGAGTTTTCTTAGTGCCAAGTCCACGGTCTCTGTCCTGTCTCCGTAGACTGTGATTGCTGTGAAGCCAGGCACCATACCTCCCGTGATGTCCGGGTCCATGTGTGAGCTGATGGTTTATGAATGGCATATGTTCAGACTGAGCAGAGGAAACATGTGGGCATGTGTCAAAATAAATTTTTTAAAAGACAAAGGGAATATGAGAGATTCTGAGATTTACAGGCCCAAGAACACACGAAAGCAATAGCGGCCAACATGTACGGTAAAACAGTGCTCACTGGTTGCCAACTGTGTGTCTTAAAGCCAGATTAATCAGTGCTCCAGACAGATGTACACGGCGTGCCCCACGTGCAAGGCTGCTGACTTTGTAATATCCTAGCTGTGTGGCCTTGCTCCTCTGCTCCTTCATTTGCTCCTCAACTACTGAGGAGCTACTGAGTGCCTAGTTTACACCAGGCCTTGTGGTTGGCCTGGCCCCTTGCTGAGACCTCGGTATGCCTGTTTCTTCAGGTAGACTTCCTTTCACTCATGTAAAAGAACTGGACTCTTCTCCCATGGCCTGTCATCTACCAGCTGTGTGATATGGGGCCAACTTTTTATCTTGATTGCCTAAACCCCCTGAGCCTCTATTTCCCTGTATGCAAACTCAGAATCGCACCACCTGTTCCTCGAGGTGCTTAGGAGGATTACGGCTGAGTCTTGTAATAGTCAGGTAACAACCACTGGGAGGTGTAGTTGCCCTGACCTCACATACGCCCTTCCGTCTTTTTGCATTTAGGTTCCTGGTCTGCGACAGGATGGTCAATAGCCTTTTGTCATCTAGAACATAAAGAAGATCAAAAAGTTCAAGAGGCCAAGGCTAGATTTTGCTCCTTTATCAGACTCCCTGTGCAGCTCTGTGGCTGTGTAACACAGGCCACCAGGGACGTTTAGAAAGAGAGCAAAGGCACCACCAACTACTCAGTCGCACTTAAGGCTCCGATTGTGATTTATCCGTGGCAATAATTCAATCCATACTCCTAATTCATGCAGCCTCTGGAAAGTCACTTCTCTTCCTTTGGGCTGAAATTCCCTGCTCCACAAAACAAGTGCTTGTGTTAAGAACTCTCTAAAGTCTCTGGATCTGAAATATACCATTGTTGAACTGCATGTTTCTATTATTTGATCAACAAATACATAATATGTAGTCAGTGTACTCAAAGTATTAAGTTGCATTTGTCATTAATTAAAGTCATAAAATCCGTTGATATTCTCTGGACTCCCAGGTGTGTACACTTTGAGCAATTCTGACAACCTCTTAAAAGGAGAGCAACGTTTTCTTTTTTCTTGAGGAAGATTAGCCCTGAGCTAATATCCACTGCCAAGCCTCCTCTTTTTGTTGAGGAAGACTGGCCTTGAACTAACATCCGTGCCCATCTTCCTCTACGTTATATGTGAGACGCCTGACACAGCATGGCTTGCCAAGCGGTGCTAGGTTTGCACTGGGGATCCGAACCAGCGAACCCCAGGCTACCAAACCAGAACTTGCAAACTTAACTGCTGCGCCCCGGGGCCAGCTCCAGGAGAGCAACTTGAAGGTAGATTCTTTCGTCAGCTGCAGGAAAATCCAGCTGGTCCGGTTCACCTCCATGCCACTACCTTCCTTGCAGAGTCAAGAACCGAGAAGGACTCACTTAGCGATGAGGGAGGAGAGAGCTGAGGGGGTTAGTAAGTCAAGGACTAACCATTTGAAGGAGGAGCTATGTCAAAACACACAATGTGTCTTGGGCGGGCTCTCCAGCACACACGTGTGTATATATGTACACATTCAAGATGTGTGAGTGCGCATATGGCGCCTACGGAAGAAGGTGTGAGCTTGTGGATTTTGTGACATCGCATTGGCCGTGAAAGTAGCTCACCTTCCCAAAGCCAGGTGACCCCTTGGGGTCCGTTCTAGCCCTGAGAGGTGTAGTTTGTGATTCTGTGTTGATTGAGGAACCATTGAAGACTTCCGGTTCTCTGAAAGTACAGGTTTGCTTCCTGAAAGAGAAGAACTCAGGCCAAAGTCACGCTAGTCTTGACAGTTAGCCCGTGGGTGGAAAAGAGACGCACTGCGTGGGTGTCCAAGGATGGAGCTTGAGGTGGGTGGGAGGTTTTGGGTTCAGGAGCCTCCAGAGCCTGTACTCTGTACTCCAGTATGACGCTGGGGCAGAGCAGTGGACTGTCAAGTGGGTTGGGTCTGCCATGGTTGCTGCCAGAACTGCGTCCCTATGTAGATTTACTGCCCATTGACCATGTGAGGGGCATCATTAAGTTCTGGGGCACCAAGATAAACAAATCATTCCTTCCTTGTTTTCCATTGTTATATAGTTCACATGCTAACAAGGATGGCAAGCATTATTTTTTTAAGTAAGATTAAGTGTGATCAATGTTTTACTGAACTATAGCTATATGAAACTAACGTGAGCAGACAGGAGGGAGAAAAGCATTCTTCCTTGGGAGAATTCTTCTCCAGCACTGGCATAGAGTTCATTCGATTGAGATAAAATGAGTGTTCTCTAAAAGCTTTCTGTTGCTTACCACCGTGTTGAGAGTTGGGGAGAAGCGGTAGGGAGAATCCATCTTGAAGAGAAAAAAGCAGACCCAACTAGCAGAGCCCGAGTCTGATCACTTCTCATTGTTCATTCACTGTTCACTGAGCACAAACCCCGAATCTCGCCATTGGCTGGACTCAGGGGATAATGAAGATACTTGACAGACCCCTGCCCAGTTCTGCTCAGATGACCCACCCTTCAGGCCAGCTGGAGAGTGTCCAGGGGGTCAGTCCTCAGCCAGCACAGTGTTCAGAAAACCTGCCTAAACCAAGCACAGAGTACAAGCCGGCCCCTGGGCCAAGACTTGCGGGGGGTCTCCTGTCTGGTCAGCTTTGACAGCACATCTGTGCAGAGGTCTAGTTCTGGCCTCATGGCACAGACCTGGTGAGCTCTGTTGTCATTTCTGGCACCTAACCTCGCCTACTTCTCACTCTGCCTTTACCTCATGAACTAATTTTGGGCACCCCGGGATACACATCTCACATCTCAGACCTCGCAATTTGTGGGGCCTCCCTGTGCTGTGTGATGGGGCTTATCAGAGCCAGAGAAAACTCTGTGATAACAGGGTCCACCTATGGCTGGGATGGCGAAGACGTTTCTCTTCCCTTGTCATCTCTAGATGATTACCTGTGGCTGCCTAGGGCCTTCATTGTGTCATGAGGCTGCTGGAGGGGGTGGGGGTGCCAGGAAGGACTGTGCTCTGCTGGGGTCTCATGGAGCCTAAGTAGTTTCCTAGAATCATCAGCTGACTCTATGTCATTAAAACCAAATTGTGTAAGCTGAATGGACTGCTAGGAAATGGAATATCATCTCGGGCCCTATAATAAAACAATCCTCATCGCTTTACATTATGCACCTCCAGAGAGCTATGAGTGGGTCCTTCTCAACCTAGGGCACAAAACCAAGTGATCGCCTGGTTCCAAAGGGAAAAACAGGGGGCCTTTCGTGACTCACTTTACAACTTGTCTCTGGAAATCTTACTTTCCAGCGTGAGTGTTGGGAGGGGCAATGGTTAACTCGTTTACTCCTCTTCTAAGGGGCAGCTTGTGGGCCAGAGAGGAAATCTAGGGAACTCTTAAGGCCTCTCTTTTCCATTAGACACTTAATTAAAGAACACCCTAGCCTCCTCTATGATGTGGTTTTGAAGTATGAACTCAGCAGACAGTGAGTTAATGACGAGAGGGGCTGCTTTTTGTCCAGTGGGGCTGGTCCAGAAGCTCATCAGTGGGGTGGGATTAAAGACCTCCACTACTTTCCTGGGCTCCTGGGTCAGGTGATCGATTCAGCACATGCCAGATGGCTGGGTGTTCAAATATGACCTTGACAACTGTAAAATAGTCCTGTATGTTTGAATAGCATTTTCCAGCTTATAAAGAACATTCATGTATTGTCTCCTTTGAGCCATAGAAAACCCAGAGACAAAATAGTATTATTCTCATTTTAGAGATGAAGAAACTAAATCCAGAAAAGTTGAAATGATTTTCCAAAGGTTCTATGCTCATTCAGTGACTAACCATGACTGAGGCTTAAGTCCTCTGGCTCTAACAAGCCCCTTCACTCTACCGCGGATGCATTCCTCAGCCAAATAGAAACAATTTTTGGATTGTTAGCTCTCCGGGATTATATGTACTAGGCTTCCTCTTTAACAGCATAGATAAACGGGAACTGATAGAAAATGCCTGCTTGTTGTTTTGAAAGAGATGAGAAGGAAAAGTAAACACAATTTTGAATGCCTGGAAGGGTTGCCAAGGAGTGCTGTCTCCTGCTTTGGAAAATTTGTGGTGTCAGCTATTAAAGTCTCTTGGATGGCTATGCTAGTATCTTGCCTAGATACAGAGGGAGAGAGAAGACAAGGTTTCAAGTTCTCATTTAATCTAGAGGGCCTGTGAGTCTTTCCTCAGAATTTCTGTGGCATCACCTCTTAGCCATGCTTGGTCACCTCCTGATGCCATCTGCCATTGGGGAACCTGGCTGCCTGGCCTTTTGAAGGCATCTCCCAAAGACACAGAATGCTCATGTCAGCATCTCACCAAGAACTCTGCGAAATGGACCATCACCATGCGGCAGTGTAAGCCATGTTCTCCCTACGAGGCTGACAACTCTCTTAGCTGCTATGCTACTCCACGTGGAAGTAGATGGTTTTAGATTTTTCATTTTTTAAAACCGACATTATGGTCTCCAAAAAACTGTTTTATTTGAAGTTAGTATTAAAAATTCACAATCGGCAAAAACTTACGCTATGTGTTTAGGACTTACAAAGGCAGGACACACAATTCTTTGATTTTTATTAAAGAAAAACAGCTAAATGTAAATTCAGGGCAAGCAATTTGTTGCTGTATACTAGAGTACAAATTGTCTTATACAACGATGATCGGCTAAAAAGTGAAAGTGATACAGAAATCACTAAAATTCAAGAAACACAAATAGCCAATAATGAACACAGCATTTCTTGAAAGTAGTAGTGCATGGGGACAGTGATACCTTTTACCGCTTGAAGACGTCAAGCGTGAGTGCGCTCTAAGAATTCCATCATTAATCAACAGGAAATGAATGGGAATAAAGGAGCTTGCTCAACTTCAGCGCTGTTGAGATTTGGGGCTGCATAGCTCTTTGTTGTGGGGCTGTCCTCTGCATTTCAGGATGTTGAGGGGCATCCCTGGCCTGTAAACACCAGCATCCAGTAGCACCACCATACCCCATCCCCAAGTTGTGACAACAAAAATGTCTCCAGACACTGCCAAAAGTCCTCTGGGAGAAATTTTGTCTTCTCTTTGAGAAATGCTAGAATAAAGAAATACCAAATCGGAAAGAAGAACTTTAGGACTTAGAAGTATTGACTCTAACTTAATGAAATGTACAAACCTATTTAGAAAAAGAGAGAGACAAACTTAAGAGGTACCCTTCCGAGTATTTGCCAAGGGGCCTCAGGGTTCCTTCCTACTTTATTGCCCACAATTCTATGCATCAAAAATTCTGGCAAGGCTCAATGGGGACACATGAGGTCACTGGAGTCACTCATGTGTCTGTGTTCGTGTCTCGGGCCTTGTTCCTGCCAGGAAGCTGGAGTGTCTCAGTGCTCCTCCATTTGGCTTCCTTCTCCAGCAGGAGAGAGTCTGGACTTTCTTCCATGGCAGAGAAAGGCTCCAAGAGTACAAAAGCAGAAGCCACCAGGTTTCTTAAAGTCTAGGCCTGGAGGCGACACAGTATCACTTCTACCTTGTACTGTTGGTCAAATCAAGTCACAAGTTCAGTGTGGATTCAGCGAGAGAGGGAAAACACTCCAAATCTTGGTGGAAGCAGTGGTAAAGTTACCTTTCAGAAATGCACATGGAATTGGAGAGACTTTTGTGGCCATCTTTGGAAATGATCTACCTTAGTGTAATAGAATCAACTCCAATAAGATTCATAGAAAATGTATAAAGGTTTTTAGTGAAGTATATTGAAGAAAGCACTGCTAGCTTAGATTTTAGGATAGAGGCCAATAAAAATAAAGAGGACTCTGGACCCCCAATTTTCTTTGAACGGAAAGCAGACTGAGAAAGCTACTTGAGTGAAAAGAAAATCTATTTCTTATAGAAAATAAAAGGTGGTTCAAAGGGTGGAGCCCAAACGCACAGCCAAGAGCTGAAGAAAATGAAAGATTGGGGGACCCCTTCCAGAAAGCAGAAACAGACGCTGATCAAGGGACCTTCCTTGACGCTGGAGTCAGGGGACCTGACAACGTATACCTGGATTTCAGAATTGCTCTTGATCGGTGATTGCTTGTGCTCCCAACTCCTCCTTTTAAATGAGGTGTCCCTGTCTTATCCTTGTATGTTGCGTGTGTGGTGGCAGATAATTTGTCCTTTTAGTTCACAGGTCTCCAGAAGTCTCATCCAGACTTGGATGAGATGGAGATCTTGAGGTACTCTACTTTGAAACTCTCGGCACATGCCACAACTCCCGTCAGGAGGTGAAGTCTGTTTTCCTTCTCCTTGAATCTGGGCTGACCTAGTTACTGCTTTGACCAAAATGTGGCAGAGATCATGCTGTGTGACTCCTGTACCTAGGGCTTCTGAGGTCTGGTAGTGTGAGATAATAGAAAATACATATTGGTCTCTGTCCCCTGTTCCTGGCATAAAGCTCCTAAAACTCTTGGAATTTCCTAAGTGATAAGAGCTAGGAGGGTCTTTTGTTCTAATGAGGCAACTCTGGCTGGGGTCCTGGATGACTCCTGGGTGGGGGCTGGTCACCAGAAAGACCAAGCCATGATTAGAAGCTTGGAATTTTCAGCTGCATGCCCCCATCCTCCAGAGAGGGATTGAAAATGGAGTTAATAATTGATCATGTCTACACAAGGAACCTCCATAAACTCCCAGTGGTAAAGGGTTCTGAGAGCTTCCAGACCCCTGGGAGGGTAAAGCACCCCAACTCCAGGGGAAGAGAAGCTCCTGCTCTGGGGGCCCTCCCAGAACTCACCCTATGTTCTCTCTTCATCCGGTTGTCCATTTGCATTCTTTATCATATCCTTTAATAAACTGGTAAACCTAAGTAAGTGTTTCCCTGAGTTTTGTGAGCCACTCTAGCAAATTAATCAAACCTGAGGAGGGGGTTGTGGGAACCTCTGATTTGTAGCCAAATCAGCAGAAGTTGATTAACCTGGGACCGATTTCTTGGGGTTAGCATCTGAAGTGCATTGGGGGACCGTATTGTGGGACTGAGCCTTTAACCTGTGGGATCTGCTGCTGTCTCTGGGTAGAGAGCATCAGAATTGAGTTAAATTGCAGGACACCCAGCTGGTGTCACAGAGAATTGTGTGGTGTCAGGAAAAACCTCCACACGCTTGGTGACCAGAAGCGAAGCATTCTCTGTGAAGGTAAAGGAGACACACAGAAAGAAACACACAGGAGGGAAGAGCTGGGTTTTTTCCTTACACAGGAGGAGGAAAACTGAGTTTTCCCTTTATAGGCAGCTTCCTCTTTCGTGCTTTAGGAGTCTGAACCACCGAGTAAGGATGTCCAGCCCAACTTGCTGGATAGAGGCCAAGTGCAGGAGCACTGAGGGGCCCCAGCTGACTTCCAGCATCAAGTGCCCACACATGTGATTAAGGACATCTCGGGTCCTCTAATCCTGAGAGTACCTATCAATACCAGACAGAGTCAGGCTGTCCCTGCTGAGCCTGGCCCCAATTGTGGATCCATAGAATCATGAACAAATTCAATGGTTGTTGTCTAAGCCATTATGTTTCAGGACAATTTGTTACACAAATAAGAAAAAAATGAAACATACCCTATTCTCACAAAATATCTTGCCTTCTATTATGACAACACTTTTAATTTTCTCTCTCAATATTTTTAAGAAGCATCTGGATTTTTCAACTTTTTAGCAAAGTCTAGGCTATTTCATTGCTATAATAGTTACATAAATGCCAGGAAAGCACAATGATGTCATAGGACTCTCCAGAACTCTCTAATGCGACAACCAAAACTGAGTAGACAAGAAAGACCTGTGGCTGACAGTAGATTCAGACAGGCATGGGGGGTATGGCCACAAACCTCCAGGATTTAGAACTCTGCTCCAGCTTCCATCAGGAAAATGTCCAACCACAGTGCTTCTGGGAGATCCACATTTATTCTCCCACCATGCCCTTTCCCCCATACCCCCCAGCCCCAGCAAATACTCCCAGACACAGCCACAATCATCTGTGTCCTGCTTGCTTCTGCTTACAGTGTGCTGTGGGACTGTCAGAGTCCCCAGGATCTTAGCCCATAGGAAGAAAGCAGACCACCAGTTGTCTCTTGGCTTTGAGAAAGGTCACCAATTACGGCTCTCTACTTACAGATGAATTTTGGGTTGTCCTCACCCTCTGCAGTTGCTTCTAGGAAATCGGCTGTTAGACATTGGGCCCTGAAGTGCATTGTTCTTCCGGATTACTGAGACCCAAAACAGGCCCTGATTTTCCATGGTGGTGCCTATTCCACAGCAAGGGAAGGAAAGAAGGGTGGTGTGAAGACGTTTGGATTTGTTATAGGATTGAGAGCAGCAGATATGTTGAAC
The DNA here is from genome assembly GCF_037783145.1 of Equus przewalskii. Taxonomy (NCBI): domain Eukaryota; kingdom Metazoa; phylum Chordata; class Mammalia; order Perissodactyla; family Equidae; genus Equus; species Equus przewalskii. The sequence continues at coordinate 34,068,662 of NC_091835.1, read as the reverse complement.
GACGTACTTATTTTGGCTTTGGACAGAGAGGCGTGGGAGGGTTCTTGCTTCTCAGAATCAATATCTATATTATAAGCAGGATTTTAAATATTCCTACTTGACATAGACCAAAGTTCAAACAAGGAGCCAGGCAGCAGTAATTCTGGGAATTTGTCCTAAGCTGTGTAGATACAGAATGACTTGTTTTGGAATTCAATGAGAAATACAGGAACTAGAAGCCAATGGTATGAAAATATCACCAAGGTTGAAGATAAACGCTCCAACAGAGCTACCATCCTCCAAGAATCTGCAGACCTGGGCTCATATCCCAGCTGGGCTGCTAACCTCAGTTAACTCTCTGCACTGCTTGATGGTCCCTTTATATTCAAGATATTCTCTCCTAAATCCATTACTTAACCCTGTCCCACACTTGCAGCACAGCAAATTTGATCCTACTTCCTCAAAAAACGAGACCATCAAGAATTAAGGACTTCAACTTCCAACCTCCTCCATCACCGTGACTTCAAATTTATCAGCTCTTCTTCCGTGGGCAGCTTCTTTCCTCTGCCGTCAGAGGACAAAGTGCCCCTCTCCGCTTCCCAGTTATCTAATCCTTGTAGTTCTTGACGTTTTTCCCTCTTGCCCAAGGACTTTGTTTCAACAACTGCTTCTTTCCTTGCTGCATCTTCAACCTTTTATTCTCTCCTGGTTCTTTGTCTCTGCCAGTAAACACACCTAAGTCTCTCCTCACAGAGTCCCTCTCTTGACTCTAAATCTTCCTCCAACCAACAACCTGTCTCTCATCCTCTTGTGCTCCTGGAACACAGGTCTATACTCATTGTCTCTGCCAATTCACAATCTAATCACTCCTCAACCCGTTTCAATCTGGTCTCCCTCACTGCTCTACTTCAACTGCCCTAGCTAAGGTTAGTGTGCAGCCAGGCATATTAGGTCATACCCACTGGATGCTTTTCAGTCCTTATGTTATCAGACATCCCTTCTGCATTAACGTTGTGACCATGAACTCCCTGCTTTATTGGCATCCGTGTACTCGTCTCCTTTGTTTCGGCTCGCACCTCTTCAATGATCTCTTTAACTTCTTCATAGAAGACGCCTCAGCCTCCCCCTTCAATACGCTGTCCTCAGGCATGAGTCCTTGACCCAGTACTTAGTAACTCATTGTTTTAAGTATTCCCTGTATGTTGATGCCCACCAAATCCCTCTCTTCAGCCCTAATCTCTTCCCTGAGAGTCACACTTGCCCTCCACTTGCCTAGCAGTCCTGGCCAATTATCCTTTCTCATCTTAATTCTCCTCTTTCCTATAGCCTCACTTTCTCAATCCATAATTCTATCATCCATCTTGTCACCCAGGTGAAAAATTTGAAATCATCCTATACTCCTTTCTCTCTCATCTCCCACATCTGACCAGTCACCAAGTCCACCTGACTTTATCTCTTAAATACTTTCCAGGTCTGTCACTCCTTTCCATACTTCTGTGCCTTAGTTCGGATTGTTAGCAGCTCTTACTCAGCTTATTGAAATCAGCCCCCTTTTGAAATCCTTCATTCCATATTATTCCCTCGAAATTCACCCTCCAAGTAAAGACAGAATGTTCCATCTAAATGTAAATGCATTATTCCCCTGCTTAGGCTCCCTATCATCTGCAGAAATAATCCTAATCTCTTTGCCAAGGCACAAAAAGCCTATCTAATCTCATCTCTTGCCACTGTCTGTTCTTGTGCTGTATGTTCCCATATTGACAAACTACCAGTGGCTGCCCCATACTCATCTTGTCTTTGCACCCCTGTGCTTTTGCTCATGCACTGAATTTTCCTCCTTTCTTTCACTGCCTGGCTAACTCATTCTCCTTCAGAACAGACTCAAGCATCAGCTCCTTTAAGAAGCTACCTCCACATCTTCAGGTTGGGCTCAGTGTCTCTCCTCTGCTCCCACAGCCGTTTAATGTCTGCATCCCTCTGTCATTACCACATCCCGGCATATTACACCTACACGTTTCGTGGATGTGTTTGGTCCCTCACAATGTGGTAGTTTGCATAAGAACAAGAACTAATTCATCATTGTGGTGTAGTAACAACACACAGGCTAGACATTGTAGGCACTTAAAAAAATGTTTAAATGGAAGAGAACTACCTGGTTGAAGTTAGGAAGTCACCTTGCTGTTGGGCCTCGGATTCTTCACCTATTAATGAATGGGCTCGAATTGAGTGTTCTCCATTCAAAGTTTCTTCCTCTGTAACACTCCATGCCTTTGTGCACCTCTGAGCAGAGAGGGGTTGACAGGGCAGAGTTGTCCAAATGTCTTCTTTTTCATCCTACTGCCTCTTGAGTAGGTTGAAAAAAGGAAGAGGAGAAAAATAAATGGTAGCTCACACTTGCTGCATGCTACTGGTGTACATACTATCAAAGTCCCTTTAAATAGATGCAATAACTCATTTGATATTCACACCTACCCTATGAGTGGGTATTGTTATTATCCCCATTTTTCATATGGGGAAACTGAGGGACAGAGCAACCTTCAGAAAGTCACGTGGGTAGGAAGAGGCAGCAGCAGAACGCAGGCTTGGAATATCTGACACAACAGTCTGCACTCATAATGGTTACTCTATAATGGATAGACAGACAACCAGATGGAGAGATACAAAGACAGGTCGATAGCTACGATTAAGGGGAGGGGAAAATGCACACTGCGCTGAGTAATGGAGGGAGGAGGCGGGTTGTAGCTCATTCCCTGAGGCTCACACGAAGCCCAGCTTCTCTCGGCACATGGTAAGTGGCAGCTCAGTGGTGGTTAAGCCACTCACGGCCTTCTAGGCATTGTGTTGGTAAAAATGGCCCCGTTTGTAAAATTGGCCTTTATGAGGAGTCTTTGGGCATAATGAATTCTTCCTGCATTTGTCATCATAGTGCTAATTAGCCTACATTTTGTGGGCTTTAAAGTGATTCTGGCCAGAATTTCCTAGATATTTTATTGTAATTTAGCATTAGTCAGGCTTGAGTTAATGGACACTGGCGGCTTTATTCACCCTGGTTTGAGCCCTTCCATTGCTATTATATCTTTTGATATTCATCCTCATGACACTAATCAGCCGGTATCGATTTAGACATTGTACATTTCCACGGGAATTCCATTTTAATTCAACATTAGAGTGCCATTAAAATGTAAAGGAAAGGGCATGCAAAAGTCGCTTTAAAGCATTACTGTCTCGGGAAAAATCTGCTGGTTTTAGTCATTCTGCCAGCTCCGCTCAGGGTAGGACAAAGCCTCAGACGTAAGGAAGTAGCTTCCTTTATGATTCGTACTGAGGCCCGATGGTTGCCTTATGATGTGGCCCATTGGTCAGGGTTTGAGGAGTGGTGATGGACGGGAGGGAAGGCAGCTTGGGGTGGGGGGCACCTTCTTATATCTCTGCCTTAACAAGGGGTCTGCTGAGGCCTTCAGCACCCAGCAGCATCCTCAAAGAACAGTGGAAATAGGGGGAAGGTGATGTGGGAATAGAGAGGTCCAGCCTCATCCTTAGAATGGAAGGAAGTGCAATGGAGTCGGAACTCAGGTGATTTCTCATGCTGAAACATCCTGAATCCTCCCCCACACCCCCACGTGAAGTAAGGATTCTCTAGGAGGTATATTGGGCGAAACTGGGACTTAAGACGTCCTGTGTTCTTTCTGTGTTCTTTCTCTATGAGACCAATAGATAGGCTTCTCTTGCTTTGTGCATCCCTTATATTTCCTTATATCTCCAGGTCCTGCCTGGATTCTGTTGTCAGCACCCTTCTGTTTTCATTAGCTAGTCCCCTCTTGTTACTCCATCCCCACCACTGACCTCCTTACACAGTAGCCGTCTATGCACTGACAACCCCAAAGGCCACAGCTCCAGCCCACGTCTCTTTCTCAAGGCTCACTCTTGCATCTGTCTTTCTCCTGCCCCTCTTCACCTGGGGGTCCCATGGGCTCTTTCAACTCAATATGTACAAAATCAACGGCATTCTCTTTCTCTCAAACCTGCCACTCCTCCTGGATATCCTGGTCATCACCTTCCATCCGTCTATTGCCTGAGCTAGAATCTGGATCTCTCCCCTTCCCACTCCCTCAGAATTGAATCTCTGTCACTCATGTCGTGGATTCTGCCCTCCCAGTGTCGCTCAGATCAGTTCTTTCCATCTCTAACCCCTGACTGTGCCTGCCACTCTGGGTTAAGTCCTCTTTCTGTTGTCTGGATTTTTCTGCCTACTTACAGCCTGATGTCCTACTCTTAGCACCGTTGTGGGTTGAATTGTGTCCCCCCAAAAGGTATATTGAAGTCCTAATCCCCATAACTGTGAATGTGAACTTACTTGAAAATAGAGTCTTTATAGATGTAATCAAGATAAGGTGAGGTCATAGTCACTTAGAGTGGGCCCTCCTCTAATATGACTGGTGTCCTTAGGAGAAGAGGAGAAGAGACACAGAGACACACACGGGAAGAGTACCATTGGATGACAGAAGCAGAGATTGAAATGAAGTGCCTACAAATCTTAAGTCCTACTTTCTTTAAATTTTTTTCTCTATGAGACTATATTAGTCAACGTTCTCCAGAGAAAAAGAACCAACAGGATGTGTGTGGGTAGATTGATAGATAGACAGAAAAAGAGATATTTCTTATTATAAGGAATTGGCTCACAGGAGTAACAAGATCTCCAGTTGGCAAGCTAGAGACCCAGGAGAGCCGATGGTGTAGTGGTCTAGCCCCAGCTGGAGTCCAAAGGCCTGAGACCCAGGAGAACGGATGGTGTAAGTTCCAGTCCAAAAGCCTGCGGGCTTGAGACCCAAGAAGAGCTGATATTTCAGTTCAAGTCTGAAGGCAGCAAAAGTCTGGCATCTAGCTCAAGCAGGCAGGCAGGAGGAGCTCCCTCTTACTCTTACTCGCGGGAGGATCAGCCTTTTTGTTCTATTCAGGTCTTTAGTTGATTGCATGAGGCGCCCCCACCTTAGGGAGGCAATCTGCTTTACTCAATCCCCCTATTCACATGTTAATCTCACCCAAAAAAGATCCTCACAGACACACCCAGAATAACGTCTGACCAAATACTGACCCACTTTCCCATAGCCAGTCAAGTTGACACATCAAATTAGCATCACCGAGACCAGTAGACAGGTTAGTTTCACTTTTTTCATCCACTATACCTCCTTAGATCTTTTCTTCCCCAGATTCTCCCCTTGGCCAGGGAATGCCAAGGATTGCCATCAAGGACCAGAAGCCAGAAGAGAGGCAAGGAGCAGATTCTCCCTCAGAGCTTCCAGAAAGGAGCCAAGCCTACACATATCTTGATTTCAGACTTGTGGCCTCTAGAGCCCTGAGAGCATACGTTGCTGCTGTGCGAAGCCACCCAGTTTGTGGGACTTTGTCATGACAGCCCTAGGAAACTGAGGCAAGACACGAGCTCCATCCGTTCACTCCCTGTGTAAGCCTCCCCACCATCACAGGTTCCCCACCGCTCACAGGCTTAAGTCCCAGTTCCCCAGCATCCCCACCAGACCTCTCTATGGGCTAGGTCCCGCACGCTCCTCCAGCCGAAATCCATGTGTCACCCCCCGGCACAGCCCCCCACCCTCCCACATACATAGCACAGTCTATCATTTTCCTTAAAGTGCCAAACTATTTCATCCCTTCGCTCATGCTTTGCTTGCAATTCCCTTTCTTTTCCTGTCCATGTGGGAAAACAACCATCTCCTCTTAGAAGCCCTCCTTAATCCACGCAGAGCACAGCCCATTGTTCCCTCTGTGCCACTTATTTACCTTCTGCATGTCTACCCACCCCCTGTCATAGCTCCTATTGGGCTGTATGACCACTATTCTTACATGTCTGTTTTGTTTAATCGTCTGTCCTCCCCGTAGGCTCTTCATAAGCACTTCTTTACAGAATGTTGATTGATTAACTGAGAGGACGAAAATTAGGTGTTACTCATCTCTGGGTTCCCTGTGCCCAGCATATGCCCAGCACGCAGTAAATGTTCAATGGATGTTTGTGGAATGAATGAGAACAGGCCAGCTCTTTGAGGAACATCTATGTTTAGGAGACAAGGAGCAGGAGAAGGGTGGAGAGAAGCAGCTTTTTCTTGCACCTGCTTCTCCATCTACTGTCTAGACTCCCTCTTTACTTCATCGTTCCTTAGTTGCCATGCACCTGGCACATAGTAGGCATTCAATGAGGAATTGCTAAGTAAAGGAAGAAAGGAGCAGGTAGGAAGTTGTAGTAGAAGGAAAATAGCTTGCCGTGGATGCCGAGGAAGGAAAGCACACACTTCGCCCACCGTGCTCTGTCCCATATGGGTCCCTAACGCAGATCTGATGGTGGACAGGACGCACAGCATTCAGTTTACTCCCCAGGAGTATACGAACCTCCAGGGCACCTGTCTCTCCAGACCCATAGACTTATTTAAAAGTCATCTTGAGAAGAATAATCATAGAACTGCAGAATTTTGGAGTTAAGAATTGCATCAGAGAATATCTAGGCTCAGGGATCTTAGAATTTTAGAGTTGTAAGGAAGCTTGGCGATCATTTAGCTTCTGCTTCATCCCTGTCTGCACTTATATTAATGAAGAAGAAATTGAGGCCCAGGGAGAGAAGTTGGCTTACTCAAGGCCACACAGCTGTTTGCCTTTGCTTTCTGTGGCTCCCTTCTCGTTAGTCATTTTGATGTTTGTGTAGCTTTGGTCTTCTTTTCCAGTAGCTGAATTAACTGCATTCAAGAGCAAGAATTGCCCACAGCTGGTACCATGATCTTTTCCACCCCTCAAAAAGAATCAAAGGATTCTTCAATCCTTTTCTGACCTCAGAATGAGCCAGGGGACATTGGAAGTGGGCACAGTCATTTGAGACATTCCATTCCCTCTTACTCCTCCCTGGCTTCGCTGGCATGGCCTTACCGAATCCTTCCTCTTTGCCTGGCACCCTCTACCGGGGTGTTTTACTTTCCATGCAGTCTCCACGTGTCTAGGAAATTTCTCTCATTTGTGCCTTCCACATATCTGTGTCCCTAAGCTCTTCCGGAAACCAATGACTCATTTAGGTGCTGTCAAAATGCCGGGCCAAGCAAGACAGGAAGATGCTGGGTTCACAGTGCAGATGCGGCAACTGCCATCTTCCCCCAGGCAGCAAAGCCACGATGGATCTTAAGAAATCCTTTCTGGCCTGCCAAAAATGGTATGAGGAGGTTTCTGGATTCAGACAGAGGTCAGTCTCTCTAAGTGGCAGGATAGGAGTTCGGAATTTAAAGTCAGATGATGCCATGTACATCAAAGGCTCCTGCCCCCAAAGCCACTTGGGCTTTTAGACATCCTCATTTCATTTATCATAACACTAACATACAGGGGAGCTCCTTACAAAGATGGCAAATGAAGAATACCAAGAAAAAATTACAGAGACTATGGGAGCATTGTCAAGGCCTAAGGGAGAGAAGGCCAAGAGATAGCTCTCTGTTTGAGTCTGTGGGAACAACACTTGTAGAGTTATTGTTAGAGCTAAGACGGAGGAAATAAGCTCTTGGGCAACAAGAGACATTAGTAGTGGTGCTCCCAATGGTGAAGGGAGAGCGGCTCTCCATCCGGGTGGAGGAACTCCTTCCTGGGGCTCATTAAGAACAGCCCGTCCAATGGCATTTTTTACAGAAGTAGAAAAAGCAATCCTAAAATTCGTTATGAAGTCTCAAAACCCTGAACAGCCAAAGCAATCTTGAGAAGGAAGAACAAAGCTGGAGGCATCACACTTTCTGAGTTCAAACTGTATAACAAGACTAAAGTAATCAAAACAGTATGGTATCAGCATAAAGACAGACACGCAGATCAATGGAACAGACTAGAGAGCCCAGAAATAAACCCACATATCTGTGGTCAATTCATTTACAACAAAGGAGCCAAGAATACACAATGGGGAAAGGGTAGTCTCTTCAATGGATGGTGTTGGGAAAACTGGGCAGTCACATGCATAAGAATGAAACTGGACCACTGTCTTAACACCATATATGAAAATTAACTCAAAGTGGATTAAAGACTTGAATGTAACCTGAAACCATTAAACTCCGGGAAGAAAACATAAAGGGTAAGCTCCAGGACATTGGTCTTGGCAATAATATTTTAGATCTGACACCAAAAACACAGGAAGCAAAAGCAAAAATAAACAAGTGGGACCATATCAAACTCAAAAGCTTCTGCACAGCAAAGAAAACCAGCAACAAAACGAAAAAGCAAGCTACTGAATGGGAGAAAATATTTGCAAATCATATATCTGATAAGGGGTTAATATTCAAAATTGATAATGAACTCATTATGTATGTGTGTGTGTATATATATGTGTGTGTGTGTTTGTATACAATTCTACCATGAGAAAGAAGGAAATCTTGCCATTTGCAACAACATGGGTGGACCCAGAGGACACTAAACTAAGTGAAATAAATCAGGCAGAGAAAGAGAAATACTGTGTGATCTCACTAATATGTGGAACCTAAAAACAAAAAAACAAACTCATAGATTCAGAGAACAGATTGGAGGTTGCTGGAGGTAGAGAGTGGGGGATGGGGGAATTGGATGAAGGTGATCAAAAGGTACAAACTTCCAGTTACAAGATAAATAAGTTCTGAGGGTGTGATACATAGTGAGGTGACCGCAGTTAACAACGCTATATCATATATTTGAAAATTGCCAAGAAAGAAGACCTTAAATGTTCTCATCACAAGGAAGGAATATTGAAACTACGTGAGGTGATGAATGTTAACTAAACTTATTGTGGTAATCATTTCATAATATATGCATACATCAGATCATTGTGTTGTACACCTTAAACCAATACCGTATTATATGTCAATTATATCTCAATAAAACTGAAAAAAAAAGAAAAAAGGAAAAGAACAGCCCGAGTTGCCCACCTGGCAGCGTGGGCGACAGAAGCCTCAGCAGCCTCCTGTCTGTCCCAGGTCTGTGGAGGCGGCCTGCTCTCAAGGGTGCTGCTTATGGATTTTCCAGATCACCAGCTACTGCTTCCTTCTCCCTTTGGCTTTTGAAGACTTCTTTTTCAGCACTTCTGGTTATGAAACCAAAGAGGACTTCAGACCCCCGGTGGCTCAGCACCAAGGCCAGGACTAAGCTTCAACATTCAAGGAAAGCCCCACTCTCAGGGCCAGCTCTGCACTAGCAGGACTCTGAGGGTGGAGGCCACCTTAAATTTTGTGTCCTAGGTCCTTGTGGCCCTGCGCAGCACTGCCTGGGAATAATAATAACTCCTTCCTAAGGCTGTTTTCAGGCTTAAATTAGTTAGTACACATAAAACAATCACAGGATAGCTTGCTACTTAATAAATATTCGATAATATTAGTAAATAGCAATAGTTATTAATAGATAACATTAAGTGGGAAAAAACAACTTGCACCTTGATGTTTGCATGTATTTAAATGTATAGTCTTACCTTTATTTAAAATACATTTGAGTGCTTAGTGATTGGTGATTATTAAACAGGTTTATCGTTACGTTTTTATTTTTATAGCTACTTCTTAAGTAATTGGGTCATTAGGTAGGTGTTCCGCTTCCATCAGTTATAAGGGGTTAGCTTCTGCAGCCCTCTAACAAGTTAGGCAATTATCCAAATTGCATGCACGATGTCAAGAGCACATATGCAGCTGATGAAGAGCTTATCTTTATGGGACAATATTAATGGCGATCATCACACCCTTGTCTTCCACTGGGATTGCCAGCAAATAGGCAAATGAGCCCCGCTCCTTCAGGCCTGGTGTAGTGGGCACGTTAAATCCAGGAGTTCTGAATTTCTTAACAAATATATCACACTAAACTTCCATCAATTTGGAAGCGCTAAGAACTCCAACTCCTCATGACGCTCTACCAAATGTATGTGCCAGTGGCATGCTGCTAAATTTTAACAATTGACTCTGTGACAACAACAAAAAAAGCCCTGATTTGTAGCATTCACAAATTTCTGTGGTGTAAATGCTCCCGCCATGGCCAATGTAAAGCTACCACTGAACGCAGAATTTGGAGGAAGAGTTTCAAGTCACTGAATGCAGAGTTCGGGGAAGAGATGCTAACAATTGGCTTTCATGGACTAGTACAAGCTGACCCAGCACATCATTGCCCCCCAAAGCGTACACCCCTTGTCATGGAAATGTCAGATTAGGAGTACGTTTGGCAGTACAGAAATTCATTCACCAGGTCCTCACGTTCTCAGCTCTGTTAGTACAGAGCACTCAGTCTGGGCCAGGCCCTGTGCTTAGCTTATCACAAATATTAACTCATTTGGTTCTCAGAGACACTATAATTTCTATTTACAGGTGCAGGAACTGAGGCACAGAGAAGTTAGTAATTTTCTCAAAGTCACAGCTGGCCAACGGTAGGGTTGGGATTCAAACCTAGGCATTCTGGTTCCAGTTACGGGCGCTTTTAACATTGCTCTGTCTACTCTGTAAATTCCAACCTTGCTCTCTCTCTCCCTATCTCTATCTCTTTCTGTCTCTCGTAAACAAAAATCTGTTTAAAACTTATATCTATCACAGTATTCCATTTGTTTCCCTCATACATTCAATACAGATTACAATTATTTTATCCTTTTGTTACATTTTTTGTTTTGCATCTCTCCTACCAGACTATAAACTTCCTGGGAATAGGGACCATAACAGGCACCAATAAATAGTAGTTAGATGTGTGAATGAATCTTTATTGCTCTCCCACTTGATCTGGCTCCTTTACTGGTACATAACTTATGTGCAAGCAAGAACAGAGATTATGTTTGCTGTCAGACTGGTAAGGAGCACAGTGCCTGGGACATAGCTGGCACTCACAAAGGTTTGTGGCATGAATGAATTGAACTGCATACTCTTGGACATTTAGTCGTTTCCAATGTCACCTTATGAAAAGTAGCTCATCTTCAGGTACATCCATGCATATCGCACTGCCTTTGTTCATGCCTGTGTGCTTGCCTTGGTGTCCTTCTTGTTTTCTCGACATGAGCAGAGACAGTGTCTTATTAACTTCATAGCCCCAGGATCCAGGATAATGCCTAATGCTTCACAGGCATGCCGAACATGTTTTCACACTGAAGCAAACAGAAGGTGTTCAATAAGCACTCGTTAAAGGGTGCTTAAGTGAGGAAGAACTTGTTCCTCAAAGGAGAACATGTCTGGTAGGAAAGAGGCTTGAGTTGGTCATAAATTTTGTATATATATATTCGACTGTACCATCCATGATGTTGGTGACAGAAGGATAGGTTGAAGGATTGTGCTGACGTGCAAAAGCAGAAAGGTATTCCAGGAAGAGCATTGGCTCCGGGGCCCAGAGTTCAGGATTTGAGATCTGGTTCATCTTATCTATGCCCTGTATGACCCTGGGTGAGTTCTACTTCACCCTTCTGGGATAAGCAATCTTTAAGTCTTTCCAGCTAATGGTTCCTCATTAAAGACCTAGTGTATGCCTGGAAGTAGGAAGTTAACGCACAAGAATTGCTCTGGAACCTTAAGAGTTAAGCATATGCGTGGACTGAATATCGAAGATGCTAAAGAGATAACATGTGATTATGTAGTTGAACAATTCATTTCATAAATCTCGATGAAACATAACGACCTAATTAATATTAATTAATATTGCATTCTCTTTCCTTTCCAGGCATGGGATGAGGCTGGAGAATAAAAGAAAGGGGGAGCAGAGCAGAAGGGGCTGAATACTTGAGTGGTGTGATTCAATTACCTCCAAAAGATGTCCAAAGATGAGTATGCAATTACTACTAATTGCAAATAGTACCACTGATAATGATGCCCATCCATCACTTCGCTCGGCCCTGTTCTAAACACGACTACAGGCACTACCACAGACGAATCCCATTAACGGCTAGCTTTCCGGGGACCGTGGTCACGAAGATTTAGGTGATTCTGTATTCTGAATGGTGGAGCAAACCCAGAGATTGCTGAGGTCATTCCATCCCATCCTCACCACGCACCTCTGGAGTCCATTTCACCTAACCTAGAGACATGAGTGTCCCCTCTCCTAATGATCACATTTTTGAAAGTAACAACAACAAAAATAACCTTCCTTTAATGGGGGTCTCAAAGCTCTCATATTTGGAAACTGCTTTTGGGTGACCATCCTATCCGCTTCTTGTTACAATTTATCCTGTAACTGGAGCCGAGGACCTGGGAGGGTGGACACAAATGCTAGAGAATATAGCTTTATCTCCATTTCTATGGACCTAAACAGCAAGGAATGGGACTTTGATTTTCCTGCCTATAAAATAGAGATAATATTGATTACTCTTGCCTTCTCTTTTGTTAAAGTGAAAGTTATATGGGAAATCCATGGTGTGTCTTCGAGAAAACTGCTCTGTATCTATAAATCAGAGATTATTCTGGTCTTTCTTTTGGTATTTCTAAAAATAATCGCTTATGACTGTACATGTCAAGAAACTAATGGCCGCTTCAAATTTAAGCAAAAGCAAGCCCATGCAGCCATGATTAATACATCACCCTCCACCCCTTTGACAATAGAAGACATGGTAAGCGTCTGGTATCATGAAATAGTCAAATCCAGGGAAGATATGGGGAGGGGGTTTCTTTGGAGATGCTGGCATTGTTCCGTACCCACCGCAGCCTGGCCTGGCACGAAAGCGGTCAGCTCCTCCTCACCACTCACGCATGGGTTATCCATCTGTTGCCTCTCCAAAGGAGCTTTGAGTCCCACCCTCCTTTCCTCCTACTAATTCTGCATTGAAAAACCACACATCATTTTAAAAGTTAATTTTTTTTACCACTCCTCCCAAAATAAAAGAAGCAAGCAGGCACACAGAAAAGCAAAAAGATACAGCTTCCCAAAGCTGATACAACTTGTCTTTGGTTTATCCTTTCTCTTGGATTATCCACACCAAGAAATAACTTGTTGAAATGGAAGTTCTGAATACATAAGCAGAGTTCCACCTGATTCTGCCAGTGGAGGGAACATCCTGCCCTTTGCTCTACACACCTAGCAGATCATTACTGAGTGGAAGGGAGCTGATCTCCCGTAGGGAATTGGGAGCGCCCACAGCAGAGAACCATAGCATTGTAAAATGCGTTAGCTCCTTCTCTCCTGTACGGTACTCCTGCTTTGGTCCTGGAGCATGGAAGCCTCATCGTAAGAGGCACCAGAGGAGGCCCCCCGAAACTGCTTCGTTGCTTTAGGGTTATAGATCCTGGAGAGTCAGGGTAAGCTAGCCACTGTCTTGTTTTGTCTAGACCCAAATAGCTGTCCTCATTTCCTACTTTTACTGACATAGATATTTGAGCATGAGTGAATATCCTTATCTGTATTGTACAGAACGATTAATTTGGATTAGTTCTTCTTCAGATGCAGTAAATCATTTTTATTCCCATTTTACTGATGGCAGTATAAAGGGTAATTTGTAATACCCTGGTATTGGGACAATAAGCTCCTGCAATATAACTTAGTGCCGCTAGACTGTATCTGGAGCTCTGGGGTACTCCCGAAAGCTGTGGCTGAGAGGGTCGCGTGCGGGGGTCCAGTCCTAAAAATCCCACACTCTTCCAATCTCAGTTCAAGTCTGTGGTCGCAGTCATGACACACAGTTGTCATTCTTAAGCCACCAGGAAAATGTGGCAGTGGAAAATATCCAGGGCTTTGCTACAGGCCTCAACTCAGCCTCTCCGGCAACCAGATGCTGGAATCCATCAGGCGGCCCTGGGAGCCACAGGTGCCTCTAATCTTCCCAGTTTCACTTTGATTTCCAATCTATGCCACAGATACACCCTCATCCATGAGCCCCATACCCAGGGAAAGTTCTTGGATTCAGTGAACAGGAAATTACCTGGCGAGTCTGCTCAACACGCATTCACATCCCATTGCCAGAGTTCCTGATTCCCTAGGACCGAGTGAGATGGAAAGAATCTAAATTCCAGCCACCTCCTCAGGTGGTCAGATGCAGTGTTCTGTGGAGTACGTGCTGAGGCCGAGGACTGAAGTAGGGGTCTCTGCGTCTGGGAATCCTAGTCCGGAGACCTGTGACTTCATGCTTCTTTTCTCTTTCATTCTCTTCGTGGTACTCAGTTTCTTTGCCTAAGAAATGGGACACAGTCCACCCTTTTTCAAAGGTTCTTTTATGTCAGAATGAAGGGTGGGTGACAATACGTCTGGTATGGGTTGAATTGTGTCTCCCCAAAACGGCATGTGAGATTCCACTCCCAAAACCTCAGAATGTGAAGTTATTTGGCAATAGGGTCTTCACAGAAGTCAGTAAGCGAAAATGAGGCCACTAGGGTGGGCCCTAAGGCAACACAACTGGAGTCCTTATAAAAAAGGACAATTTGGACACAGTGAGCCGTGCGTCAGGGAGAATTGCATGCGAAGATTTGAGTTATGCCACCCAAAGCCAAGGAGCTCCTAGAAGCAAGGAGAGAGACCTGGAGCGGATCCTTCCCTGGGAACTTCAGGGAAAGCGTGGCCCTGCCAACCCCTCTGTTGTGGCCCTCTCTCCCCGGAGCCCTGAGACAAGGAAACTCTGTTGTTTTGGACGTGCAGCTTGTGGAACCTTGTTCGGGCAGCCCTGGGAATCTCATACAGCACCTGACACTCCTGGGACACACGGACCCAGTGAATCTTCCTCTCTGTGAGGTGTGAGCTGTGCTGAGGACTTTCTCCCCAGAGTCAAATCTGGTCAACATGGATTGCTGCTGAAGAAAAGCTGCGGGCGGCTGATTCGCTGCTGCTGCATGTCGGTCAGAGTGGAGACTCTCATCATCAAGGCTTGGCTGGGGCCTCTTTCTTTCCAATTTCTTTGGGTTCTTCTGACTCTTCAGGGGGTCTGTGTCCCTCTGAGTTACTCCACCGCAGAAAGCAGCACCAGATCTCTTCAAAGGCACTGAGAATATATCAGATCGGGCAATGGCGGAAGTTATACACTACCAGCAACATCAATCGGGCTCTTACCAGATGCCAAGCACTCTTCTCATTGCCCTATACAGATACCACTATTATCTGGATTTCTCAAAGATGAGGAGACCAAGGCACAAAGAGGTGAAGTCACTTGCCCAAGGTCACACACCTAGAAAGTGGGGCAAATGTCTGGCTGGTCCAGTAGGCACAGAGAGGCTGGCAAGGAGCACGGAGTGATCCATTTAATCAAAATATTTTCCAAAACATTTCCTTTGTGTTAGCGGTTGGACAAAAAGAGGGTTTGCTAGTCAGAAAAAGTGTGTGTGGAGGGGGTGAAAGGAATGTTCTCCAGAGGAGGTGAAGCTTCTGCCAAGTGTGGGGAGCTCACTGGGTGCAGGGAAGTCTTGCTCAGAGAGCGGGAGAAAGCTGAGAGCACAACCCGCTTTCCTAGGCCCTTATTGGTGACTGATCTCCAGAGGTGGTCGCCACGAAGGTGACCCACTGCTTTTTTCTAAGGCATGCTCTCCTAACAGACTGGTATCATCACCACCATCTCTACCTATCCTCCTCCGCTTCATCACTTCCCCTTGCATTAGTGTTTTATTTTGCAATCAATAAATGCCTTTCACAAGCATCGCTTCATGTGCTCATCCTGACGTTATGATGTGCTATGAAATAAGCAGAACTTTAATCCAGACGAAGAGGAAACCGAACCTCAGAAAATTTCAGTGATTCATTTGAGGTCTCCAGCCAATTCCTTTTAGAGCCAGGAGGTAAATCCAGGAGTGCAGCCCTCCTCCACCTACCCAGGCTCCTTCTCCTCCAGCAACCCCCCAACCCCAACCCTGGGTCCTGGGTTCCAGGAGCTGTTGGGATTGGGTGCTCTGTTCAGATCCCTGCTCCTTCTTGCCCTGTTAGTTATCCCCAGGGCTCCCTGCCCAGAGGAATTCAGAACATGCTGTGGTTATTTGCGGAGCACTTTGTCTCTGGGAGATGGGGGCTGACACAGCTCAGAAAAAGCAGCACTTGCCCACACAGACAGCACTGCCCAGGGCTATTAATATCCAAGCACAAGAGCTTGATGATGAGGTGCAGTGTGGTTTACCAGAGGACTTCTCAGCCATGGAGATTTTTGTATTATTTTACAGCAGCCCTGCTAACACCCCAGCAATAAGACTCTTGCCTCCTCTTCTGATCCAGCACAGACAGTAGGAGAAAAGAGGGAGGGCCTTGCATGGAACTACAATTGCCCATCCTCACCATCTTTACTGGGAGATGAGGACAAATGGAGGCTTGAAGTCTCAAAATAATATTTGATTAGAGCCCCCTTTTTTTCTAAAGCATCCCAAGCATTCTGCATTTGTTGTCTTTCTTAGTCTTATAGTTATCTTTATGCCTAGGGAAAGGGTAAACATTTTTAATGCGTTTATTCACTCAGAAAACATGTATTGAGTATCTACCATGTGCCTAAACCACCCCAGGCTCTGATGATACTAAGATGAAGAGGGTAGCGTTCATACCCCCAAGCTCATAGCTTGGTGGAGAAAGACAGTTAATACATTGTTATATCGTAGTATGATTATCGCTCTAACAAAGCTAGGCATAAGAGCTGTGATAGCACAAAGGAAGGAGTGGTCATCTCAGTCTAGAAGAGACAGAAGTCAACAAGGAGAAACGATTGCACTGGGTCTTAGGGAAGAATAGACGTTCAATAGGACAAGGTGGGGAAAGACATGCCATCAGAGGGAAGAGAAAGGGCAAACCCAGGGAGCTATGCACCAGCCTGGCAGCCAAGACAAAGGATCCAAATCCCAAAGAGGGAGAAGATAGTCTGGTGGGGTATGAAGATGGACAGGAAAGAGCAGACTTCCAAGTCACTTCATGTCTTTGGGCCTTAGTTTCCAAAGACAATATTCTCTATGAGCCCCTCCAACTCTATTTTCACTAGGTGATGTTCCCTACCGCATGTCTAGCTTTGCGCCCATGCCTCATAGCCACGTGCTTCAAAGCCTTCTTGAGATCCCTGAGGATTTCCTGCTTCAAGAATTGTGGTGATATCTCAAGCAGAGAATACTTTGCTTCAAGACATCTGGGTGGCAGAATTTATGGCCAAGGCAGAAATGATAGAATGAGCAAATGATAGAATAAAGAAGACCAACCAGTGTGGCTAATGAAACCCAAACCAGTCTCATCTTCTTAAGGACCTAGGAGGCTGGGAAAGGCCCTGGAATTGGCGCTCCAGGCTTAGGTCCCACTTGCTCATTTGTAACATTTAGGAGCCCTCTGACAGACCCACATATCACCAGTGCAGATGACCCAAGGTCACCTGCAACCCAGTCCTTTGCTCCAACAGAGATTAAAAGGCCTGAGGGACCCTAAGGTTGAACCATGAAATGTCATTAGCTAAATCTCAGTCCTCACAGCTCCCGGAGCTAATAATAGAGCGAGGAATGGCTGGGGCCAGACCCCTCTGATATAAAAAGATTTTATGAAAGGCAAAAGGGGTAGGCAACAATAATTCTCACCCTATTATATTCCTTTCAATTATTTACAGTAATAGGCACTGATGGTGAACAAATATAGAGACTGGAATCCAGTGAGGTCACACGGGTGTTCTGGAAGCCCATGATGCAGTGCTGGAATCTGGGGACACCATGAGGCAATGTTTCAGCTGCCCCTGCATTCTTCACCTCCCATTGTGTCTCTCTCTCTACTTCCCCTCCCCCACTACCAAAGTGAAGAGTGCAGACCCCATGGTGAGAATTCTAAGCTTCATTCCATGTCCAGGGCTAGCAAATATTTTCCTTGCATTCAAGGCTTTAACAAGACACTCACATTCATTCTCCTAACGGAGCCTGCCGGAAAATGAACGCTGGAGCTTGAAAGGCAATGAGGGATGGCGCTAGTGAGTGAGACCTACAGATCACCTTGGTGTCATCTGACCACCAGCAAGCCCTTGAACAAAAGCTCTGTAGCACCAGAGACCGATGCGCTGCTCCCTGTCTCCCAGCCTCCCCAGTATTAAGTTGATGCCTCAGCCAACTGGCTTCTGGCTAATAAAATGTGGGCAATGGTATAAGCCACTTGAGGCCTGCCCTTAAAAACATCCTACAAACTCCTCCACTCTCTCTTCCAGAGAAGAAAGATGGAATTTTTTTCCATCTTTTTTTTCTATTTTGCCTTAGATGTCACATGTACCAGATGACGTAGCTACAAAATGGAGAAACCTCTTGACCCACGAGTTATGAAACTGTGACATAAGTGAGAAGTAAATGTTTTTAATAATGCTAAGCCAACGATGTCAGGGTTTGTCTGATGTGGCAGTTAGCATTGTTTTTCTAAATAACATAAGCCTCTATAGCCCAGGTACTAAGCACGGAGATGTTCATTTAGCACAAAGAAAAAATAGCCACTGCATTACATAAAACTGTCTTTTTCTTGATCTAATGATTCATGTTTCAGATTAACCCTTGACCTACAGGTTGGAGGCAAGCTTAGAGTAAATAAGTCCCTGGAGATGGACAGGACCTGTGTCACTGTCTCAGAGCTGGAACACTTTAATTCCCTTGGAAGCTGAGGAAGGGAGCCCCTCCTGGGACAGCCTCCAACAGGTTCCCTGGAACTCTGTGCCATCAGAAACAGTGAACTAAAGAGCAAAAACTTGGGAACCAATTTCACACACACACACACACACACACACACACACACACACACACACACACACTATTTCCCATGTGGAATAGTCTTGCAATGTGTGTCCATCATCGGGAAATTACCAGCAGGGAAAATTGGTTGGCATGCCCACTTATCTCAGCTGTTATGGGTCCTAGGTTGTTTACATACTTACTTCTGAACTGTCCAGGACCCAGTTTTTGAAGGTCCTAGTCATCATTTTTAACCAATGACAATTTTTTTTCTTCTAGAAAGTTCTGAACTCTGAGTGTTTTATTCTAAACTCTCCCTCCCTTCCTTCTATCTCTACCTCCAGCTCTAATCTCTGAACTTGAATCTCTGGCATCTTTCCTGTTATCGAGTCCTATGCTCTTGAGTAAAGGTCACATTCGATATTTTAGAAAACAAGGCCCTCATGATTTCAGACTGACACTACACCCACTTGAAGTAATCAGATGAGTCTGATCTGAGAGGACCCCAGCACTTAAGGCCTTTCAGGAGTCATGCATTTGGTGGTTTTTATCAACTCAGTCACTGAGGCAGACAATCAGAAACAGAAGACACCTCCAAAGTACATTCTATTTGGCTCTTCAAAGCATGGTATCAGGAGTCATCAAAGCCGAGAGTTGCACTGAAGACGATGCATGAAGGAGGTTGCCCTCCTTAGCACCCCCGTGTCCCAGCCCTCCTTAGCACCCCCGTGAACCAGCCCTCCTTAGCACCCCCGTGTCCTTGTCCTCCTTAGCACCCCCGTGTCCCAGCCCTCCTTAGCACCCCATGTCCTTGTCCTCCTTAGCACCCCCGTGTCCCAGCCCTCCTTAGCACCCCCATGTCCTTGCCCTCCTTAGCACCCCCGTGTCCCAGCCCTCCTTAGCACCCCCGTGTCCTTGCCCTCCTTAGCACCCCTGTGTCCCAGCCCTCCTTAGCACCCCCGTGTCCTTGTCCTCCTTAGCACCCCCGTGTCCCAGCCCTCCTTAGCACCCCCATGTCCTTGCCCTCCTTAGCACCCCTGTGTCCCAGCCCTCCTTAGCACCCCCGTGTCCCAGCCCTCCTTAGCACCCCCATGTCCTTGCCCTCCTTAGCACCCCCGTGTCCTTGCTAAGTATGCGGTCACCTCACCATCCCTCTTCTTTCCAGGATATGGCGATGGCCTTCATCTATTTCTTCCCCTCCACTCCTGTCCATTTGCTCCTACCAGAGTATCTTCCCAAGCCCAGCACTGGTCAGATCAGTGCCCTGCTCAGATGCTTTCCACAATTCCCCACTATCTTTTGCCAAAACTTTAAGCAGGCATTCAAAGCCTCCAAAATCTGTGCCCCTCTCCCCACCCCACCGTCCTTCCAAGCCCATCTTCTCTATCTCTTCCCACACTTTCAAACTCCCATGTCAGCTATATCTCATGACTCCCCACCACCTCTTGAAAAGCCACTACAGCCCTCTCTGACTGAGGAAATTCTGCAAATCCTTCAAACTCTCACCTTGCCTTGCATCTCCCCTGCTCCTTGTGGCCCCTGTGCACATGTAGCCTCGCCCAGTTTAAAGCGCCATAGCTCTTTGAAGCTCTCATCTCTATTTAGCACATCTGCTGTGTCTTACAGTCATAGCAGAGTTTCTGTTTTATCTCCACTATCAGAAGATTAGAGCTTTGAGAGTGGGAGGATGCATTCTTCATGGAGATGTCTTGCACGCTGCATGTCTGTACCTTTGCAGAGTAGTTGCTCAATAAACACATGTGCCGTTGAATGGAAGACAGGGAAGGGGTGACTCAGCCTAACATGAATAGTTATCCTAAGCAGGAATAAGAGTTGACTGGACTTTCTTGAAATTTGATCAAATAAATCTTTGAAGAGCAGCCTTTCTTGGAAATGTAAAGGTCGCGGGAGGGATTCAATTAAACAGAAAGACGAATAGTAGCCCCATCATTTTTAGATCTTAGTCAAGGATTTGTCCACCTGCAAAAAGGTCTGGCACCACATCCTTCAGAACCAGAAATTGCAGGGCTTATGGGTCAAAAGGTTGCACAGAGAGAGAGCACTCTCCATTTACCAACTGTTTTGCAACCCCTTCTGCTAATCAGGGATCTTGGTAGAAAATGACCCCGAGTGTGTGTCACTGAATGTCACCTGCTCTCGGGCCTGCTGGTGCCTCCCAGACCCTTTGATCCTCTGCTCCCATTGTCTCCTGAAACCAATCCTTTCCATTTTTTATTTTCCCTCCTAGATCACCTGATACCTCCAAGCAGCCAGGTGTTTCTTTCAGAAGCCAGAAGCTGATAACCTGGGCTCGCTGATCTAACCCCAGCCCGTGTTCTTTGCAATGCAAGACTCAGGGTGGAGATTCTTTCCACTGAGAGGTGGGTGTCAACTCTCCTTTGCAAACTTGTTTATCAGCAGACTAAAGAGGATGCCAGAAATGTTTGGAGCTAAAGAAGCACCACTGGATTAAGTAAATAACTTTATAAGACAATTATTTCAAGAAAATAACTCATTTAGATGTACAAGTTTTTGGTTAAGAAAATAAATGAAAGTCGATTAGTCCTATGACTTTGTAGATATCACTCGAGTAATTGTCTTCACAGCTTGATTGTAAATTCTTTAAGACGAAAACTCTGTCTTACATGACTTTCTGTCCCACGCTATGTCTAGTCCCTACTGAAAACATTTTAAGCACATATGCCTTGTCGACTTATTGTTTCTTTAATTGTTTCTGGATGAGACATTTTCTTGGATTATACACCTAACTGATCTTTTCCATTGATTAGAACGGCCCATTCAAAATAGTTGCTCAATATATTGTTTGTCCTCACAGAAGCTCTGTAAAGAAGTAGGGAAGATGTCATTCTCTAGATACTTTGGAATCAAGACCATTTGGGATCAAGACCAGAGAGTTTGAGTGTTTTTCCAGGTAGCACCGAATAAATCGGGGATAGAACCCCTCCATTAGGACAGAAAACTTCACAGCAACAGGGCAGGGATCTGCTTTGTAGTTGGCAAGTCCACTGAACACAGTCAACTGATAAACAGCATCGAGGTTTCTAGAAGGGAGAGTGCTCATTGCCTGAATCCATTTTGATCCCAACTGTGTTGCTCACATCTAAGGAGAAAGAGGTATAAGAGAATCTTATAGCATTGGAGTATTTTAGGCCATTCCTCTTGCTTAAAAGGACAAGCCACAAACAGCTCTCTCCAGGATTAGTCGTTGAAGGGTTGAAGCCTGAGGTTGGGCTTGTTCTCACAACTTGCATTAGATCTTCAGCCAAGAACCAATTTCTCCATTTTCCCCCGAACACAGAAGGCCTTCCTCCAGCATAAGCAATGCCTATCTTCACACACCTCTGAGGTCTAGAGACATGTTGTTATGCCCACAGACAATGCCCTGTTTAGACATCTTAGACAGTGGATGGGGACGTGCTATGGGTCAATGTCCACACCTAGGGACAGATATTGCATTTGCAGATAGGCTCCAGGATTCCTCCCAAACTCCAAGATTCTAGTCAAACTATACGCATGTCACTTGTCTGGACAGCCCTAGCGGTACACCCCTAGGATGAAAGGCAATAGTGCTTCTGACTGTAAATTCACGGGCTAATTCTATGCATCTTTACAATTTGTGTTGCAATCTACTTGCATTACAAGCATTACAGTCTAAAACATTTTCACAGGTTTTGTGTGTAGGTAATAAAGCTGACTGGGAGTACAATAGGGAGACCAAATTCTGTCTTTGCCAACAAACTAAGAGGGATTGATTTTTTTCCCCCTAGTAAAACCAGTAAGATATATAACATGAGATTTTCCTTAACCTTGGAAGAAGCAAAGAATTTGGGATCAGAAAGCCTTAGTTCAGGGGCAGTTGTTTATTAATCGTGTGACTTTAAACAAATTACCTAAACTCCCTGAGTCTGAGTTTCTTCATTTGAAAAATAAGAACCTAATACCTCCTTCACACGGGTATAAGGATTAAGTGGATGATGGATGTATAAGGGCTTTGAGAATGGTAAAGCACGATATGAATGCGCCTTCCTATTGTTTTCTTCACGGTGCTCCTGCCTGACTGCATCTACTTAACCCACTCTCCAAGATCTAGAATCAGATTTCAACCGTATGGAAGCATCCACGGTGCAGCAGATGGGTTTACAAGTCTCTTGGTCTCTTCATGTAATTAACAGCCAAGAAGTCTAAAGCTTGCATTGTGTACGTGGAGGATGGTTCCTGCTCTCCTCTTGCCTGTTCCCACGCCACACCATCTGAACTCGCCACCTTTTCTGTTTGTTCAGTGTATTCTTTAACTTTGTGGGATCCTCTGCACAGACTCCGTTCAATGATTTCGTCCCACTATTGAGGGCTACTCCCCTATGAGTTTAGCGCTATGATTTACAAAGTTTTTTTCTCAATTGGTGCCTGGATTATGTTTCACAGCAGCCCTCTCAAATGGAGGTGGCATGTAGTATCATTCCCCTCACATAGGTAACAAAACTGAGGCACAGAGAGGCTGACTAGTGACACTGCAAGAGTCGAAAGGGCTCATCTGACTCCGAGTCCAGCGCCCTTTGTCTGATGTCACATTGTATTTTCTCCAGAGAAGCAAAGTGTCTAGAACCAGAGGGAACTTCAAGGGAGATCTCAGCTGACGTGAGATGATGAAGACCAAGAGAAGCGACGGTGTGTAGGGGACTCCCCAAAGCCATCCTGACACTGCCACAGTTCGGTTTCTGACACTCAGAAGCCTCCACACGAGCTGCCTCTATCTACGTGGCCTGAGTTTTGCTAGTGAGGTGAAGACACGAAGCAAACTTGAGAGACTGTGTCTGACCTTACGAAACTTGCTAAGAATCCAGGGAGATAAAGTTAACATATAAAGTACCGAAAACAACTAAAGGTGACCTGAGAGGGGAGGAACTCTCTCAGAGGCTGAAGTTTGTTAACCTCTGAATTAAAGCCTGGTGTCATCGTTCAGGGTCTAGAAGTATAATCCATATGGGTGGTGTAAGTTCAGGCTCTTCCTGATGGATCATGTTCTAAATTCCCATAGTGACCACCAGTGTCACTTCAGCTCACATGGGCAAGATGGCTTTTCTCTTGTTTAATCAGGGCAGAAGGGATGTGACACGGAAAAGATTATTGTCTTCAGTAGCATTTTCCTGGGCGCTGCAGCCTTCTCCATTGAATGAACTTCTTGGGTTAGCTTTCCGTTCTTTTCCTGCTTACCAAGGAGATCTACTTCCTGCTTAGCAGAACACTTCTTCTAGAAGGGAATTAGTCATTTTACCCAATGGTTCTGAAGAAACCTGTGCCTTTTGCCCCCACTTGCTCTGAGAAGATGTATCAATCCTGTCCCAAGGCCTTGAGGACTTCACAGAGTGTCCCGGAGGCCTGAGGATAGGGCTGCCTGAGGCAAGGCAGTCATGGGACCCCAATAGTGAGGCTCTTTTCACACTCCACTCTGATAGTCAGAAGGCATCGCACAAGATTTTCTACTTAGGGCATTCTTGGGCCGGCAGAGTGGCCCTTGGTCATGCAATGACCACATGCTGGTGTAATTGAAGTTGGCAGTGATCAGGAGCCCCTCTTTCGTCCCAGCACTCTGCCTGCTAAGTCAGAGAGCTGAGCTGACGTGACTTTATGCTCTCTGGACACCTTCACCAAAGCCACCTGGTCCTCAGGACAGGAAAGATGGAAACCAATTGAAAGAGGGCTCCAGGCCCACAGTCCAATTTGAGATCAGGACTAGGGAATGGAATGGGATGGTGAGGATTCAGCAGTCTTATGAGACTGAGGCTTGCAAACCCTGACATGATGACAAGTGCTATGGGAGTACTGGGCCAGACAAGGTCCAGAGGCCGTGCCTTGTCGCATTCAGAGTCAGAAAAAGCTGGCCATGAACTCCTGCTCTTCCACATATGCACTGCGTGGCCTTGGACTGGTTGTTTCAACTTTAGAGAGCTTCCATGTGGCTTGTCTCGTGGGAGGACTGTGAGTATTAGTTATAATGGTTGTAAGCATTCAAAAGAGCTGGCTAGCTATTATCATTTTTATCCTATGCCATGTGTAGAGATAAACATGATCCAAACAGAGCAAAGAATTGCAAAGGCCTGGCAGAGTTTCTGGAAGTGAATCTTGTGTGTGTGTGTATATGTATATGTATACGTATATGTATAAAATAAATGTATGTGTGTGTGTGTGTGTGTGTGTGCGCGCGCGCGCGTGTGCACGCATGAATATAAACAGTAGTATAGGGGGCAAGATTCCATGGCAAAAGTCAAGAAGGTGGATAGGCTAAAAGATAAGGGCCTGGGTGCTGCCCTTGCTTCCGTGCTGCCCAACCGGGACACCTTGGCTCATCACACACCCTCTGTATTCCTCAGCTCCCTCGTCTATTGAATAAGGATACCTCCCTTGTTTGTTGCGCAGAGAAATTTTGGTGGGGGGCAAACACCATCCTGTAGGTCAAAGTGCTCTGAGAACATAAAGTGCAGTACAATTACGAGGGATAGTTATTGTGTGAGCCCAAATAAGCCGCTGGAAACTGAAACAGCCCGCTCTGCTAGGAGCACAGTGATGTGACAATTTGATTGTGGTTTTCACTCTCCACTTTCCAGAGCCCACCACTTTAACGCGCTCTTCCGTCCCTACTGCCCAGGCCCCATTGTCGTATGGGTGTGGTCAGCAGTATGACTATATAAGCCACAAGCTTTGGGGAAAATGAGAAGATAAACATAGGAAAAGCATCTTGAAAACGTATTAAAGGCACAAATGAGGCAGTCATCTGTGAAAAGAAAAAAAGGATGGACGTTTGACTAATGATCCCCCTGGAAGTTACCTGGCAGGGAAGCACTCTGCCTTCATGGATGGAGGTGGGGGGGGCAGTCAATCTGTCTGCCCTCGCTGAGCCTGAGCCCGGACCACTCGCCCACCCCACCCCCCACATCCCTTCCATCCCCTCCCTCATGGGAGCGCTGCCTCCCCCAAAGGTTTTCTCAAAAGATCATTGAGCTTCTGTGGACTGACCCCTGTGAATGATCTGTCAGTCACCCTAGGAATTTGACTGAAACTGGTCTTGGATTGCTTAAACCAGCCCACCTGGTGCTACAGGGATGTCAGGGTTGTCCTGGCAAGCTAAGGAGGCATCCAGAGGTCACTCACTCAGCTGTCCCTCTGCAGCATTGCTCAGAGAGCAATGACTATTACCATACAAAGGAATTCCCACCCTGCTCAAGATATGAAAGTCCTGGTGGCCGGGGCCACGTTGTGAAGACCTCTATAGCCTCTGCTCCCTGAGTGTCTACTGCAGAGATTTACACAAGGGTGGAGAGGGCAGGGCAGAACGGGAAAGGAAGGAGAATTAGTACATTTGCCCTTCTCCCAGAAGCCTCAGCACCAGCTTACTCTAAGGTTATGCATGGTCTTCTCTTCCTGTTATCTATCCCCTTGTACCACCCAAAGTACCTGATTATGATGTGTAAAATGTGTCACCACTTCAAAGTGCATCCCACTGTTTTTCTGTAGCCACAAAAAAATTAGCTTGTGGAAATTCATGTTTATGGAACACCCGCTACATGGTAGGAACTGCGATGGCATTACTACCTTCCTGGAATCTCAGACCAAAAGAACATCATTCAACAGATATTGATCAAGCAGCTATGTTGAGGTTGGCACTGTGCTCGGTGCTGAGGAATGAAGATCATTCAATTGTCAAGGCCAACCCCTTGTTGCACAGGGGAGGCTCCCAAGGCTCAAAGGGGTGTGAATTGTCCAAAGTCCCAGAGAGGGTGGCAGAGTCAGGCCTGGCACCCTGGTGTCCTGCCTCCCCTTCCAGGGCTTATCCATGACACTACTGCTCCATCCAGATTCTCTTGGGAGTATGTTCTTGGTAGACACAGAGTGGAGAGAACATTAGTCCATCAGTCAAGAAATCTGGCTTCAGGTCTTGGTTCCTCTAGTCACAGAGGGAAAGTTCCAGAAGCAAATATTACATACCTAATATTCCTTTCCCGCCATTTTCCTAGGATCATATTAATCTTGAGTGTGTTTTCTGTGTAAACTGGTGGCCTGAGAGAAAGAGGTAGGGCCTGCCGGGCTAACTAAGGACAAGGGAAATGTGGAACAATAGGGGAGGTGTTGGGAGGGGATGGGGAGAGAGCTGTACCGGGATCTGCATGCACAGAGATATTGCCTAAAACTGCTCTTTTCTGACCCAAAGAAAGGCTAAGAAATACTTGGGAGAGCAGGTGAAAGTTGAAAACACACCTGAGTGGGTGTTGGGGGTGAGGGTGAGATGTGGATTGGAGCCTCAACTTAAGGAAGTACCCCGGGTTAGTGCCCATCTGCAAAGCAGACACACACCGAAAATACTGCAGCGCTGCTCCCTGCGCAGGAGAGGAGCCCTTCCCGGGGCTCTGGCCTGGAGGGGCCTTCCTCAGAGCATAGGGAAGAGAAGATTCCTAGTTTCCCTCCTGGCTCCCAAACAGAAAGCAAATGGCAGCGTGTATGTGGCAGTGCTTCCACCGACATGGAGTCAGGCGCCGTCCACCACGGCTGGGGGAGGAAGCGCACCTCTGCGAATCTGGCACACGGCAGCTTCCTGCACTCTGTGCTCTTCCTGCCAATTAGCGCATCCGTCCTTCCCCACAGGTGGGGAAGTGGCCCGTGACTGCTGTCTGGCTGCGGGGCCAGCACAGCTCTGACCCTGAAACCCTACCTGGGGGCACACGACAGGGGTGCGGAACACCTCGGGAGAAGAGCACGAGGGTCCGGAACCAGCCTTCCCTCCTCCTCTTTGCAGGAGAAAAGAAGGGAAGACCAGGCTGGGGATGGCAGAGAAATTTGGGAACTGGTTTAAGGGAAACAGAATGAGCTGCTTACAGCCTGCTGAGGCTGCCAGCAGCCCCAGATGGCGCAGAACCTGCTGCTCTTGCTGAAAATTGATTTTGGAGGCAAGGAGGGAAGAAGGAGGGGAAGCAGGGAAGGGGCTGCAGAGCAGAGGGTGGAGTGAGGAGACTTGCCAAACGGAGGATGGAATTTAGAAGGTTTGATAAAGACACTTAGTCAAACAGTCTGGGGGCAGAGAGATAAAGCCCTCAGCAGAAAGGGTAAAGGGATCTTTTCTCAGGGTTTCTGCCTCCGTTCTATTCCTTTTTCTCCATTCTCCTCCTTTCTCCACTTGCTAATCTCTGAGGACCCTCCCTGGATGCCCCTCTGGGCCATAGGGTGGAGCGGGCTGGGAAAGCCTGGCCGTGGAAAGCTCAGCCAGGGAGGCCCCACCCCACCTCCAGGGGTAACCTCGGAGTTCAAGGAAGCTTGCACCTCAGCGCCCCTCACTTGTGTAGGGCCTTCCTAGGGCCCTGCACCCAACTCCGTATTCAAGATTTTGTGTTCTTTTCCTTGAGGAGAGCGCCAAAATGCATGTAAGCTTCAGGCCCCACCCCATCTATATCTGCCCCCATCTCTCTCCAGTTGTTCATCCTAAAAACAGTAACTGGGAACCCCTGCAGGGTGGGCACTGAGCCAAGCACTGGGGACAAAATGCCCACTACTGGGCAGGACCCTCACTGAGCTCATAGGACAGCAAGAAAATGGCACAAATTCACCGGAGATTGTAATACAAATTGACAAGAGTAGTGGAGACGAAGTGGGGTCAGAGACGGGAGAGATCACATCCTGCTGAAAGCTTTGAAGGAAAAGTTTCAGGGTGGAGATGATATTTGAGACAAGACTTGAAGGATGGCAAAGATGGAGGGGGTGGTGTGGTCTGCGGCATGGGTGACGACAGGTCACTGCAGGCAAAGGTGAAGAATGGAAAAGCCTGAGCAGAGCGGAGGGGAGCAGCGCCTTTCGACCCACATGGGAAGAGCCGGGGCAACAGGATGGCCAGACCAGTGGCCCCTAGTGTGGCCATGCTGGGCGCTTGTGTTCCTGCCTGCAGACGGCGAGGCTTCACGAGGCAGAGGTAACATGACTGGGCACTGAGGCACAGTGCCTTGGGAGTGGCCTGTAGACTGGCTAAACAGGACAGGAATGAAGCCATGTGGCCATCCAGGTGAACTATAAATGAAGCAGTGGAAACGGGAACAATTTGCCCTCCGTAAAGGAGGCTAGCAAGATTTTCTTCATTTTTAAGAGAACACGGAGACCAAATGAGGACAATAGGCCCTGCAGGGCAGGGGGCCTGGAAATGGCTGAGTGTGAGCAGTCGGTCAATGGCATCCAGTCAGTCAAGGAGCAGCCAGCCTGGTCTTCGGCCTTCTGCTGTGGACACATGTCCAGCTCCCAGTGACCCCTCCAAACAGCCTAGGAGAGAGCTGGGCACAATTCCCTGCTTCTGTATTACAAAGGAGGAAACTGAGGCTCAGAGAAAGTGCCTGCCCGGGGCCCCAGGATGTTAGAGGCAGAGTTGGGGAGAGAACTCAGGTGCTAGTTGTGGCTCCCCGCTTTCTAGATGTCATCGGAAGTCATGGCACGGCCTGGACAGTCCTCACAGCTGTAATGGGGCAGGGAGGCCCGCATTCTTCAAAGACCTGTCAGGCCACGAGTGCCATGGCAGTGGGACACCCCATCCTGTTGCTGCATCTCCCTAAACATTTGGGGCTGGAAAGCCTGCCTCGCTGAAATGACTCTCCCTTCCTCCCACTTGATTCTTGCCTGGACAGGAGCCCATATCATTAAAAAGGAACAATCCCCAGCCCCAGCCAAACCCTCAAAGAGAAGGAACGTGACCCTCTCCTGGCTGGAAAGTGTTGTGTTTTTTTGAAGAAATGATTAAGAGTTGCAACAAAGCATCTGCCCAGTCCGGGAAAGGCTACTCTCCCCAGAGGCATGCTGCTGCTTGCCCCTAATGCCTGGGCGCAGACAGCAAATTCTCACTGTGCTCCAGGGTATCAGCACCTTCCCTGATCTGACGAGCTGACTCCCTCCTCTTGGGCTGAGCTTCGTCTTAAAAGGGGAGGTGAGCATGACTCTGTGTGTTAGTTCTTCTGTGTGATCCAGTGGGCATCGTCCCCATTGGACCTCTGAGAAGGTCTAAGGCCCTGAGCTGTTGAGTTGCCCAAAGCTACTGAGAGGCACCCCAAGAGCCGAGTGTAGAAGCAGTTCCCATCACCCAGCCTACATTCATCCGTACATGACAATTAGGCAGGGCCCTGGGAATACTGTACGGGCCGGGGATTAGGGAGAGACCCAGGCTTGCAGGGCCACCGGTTTGGGGAGTTCATCACCACACTGCCCTGCCCCTAAAGAGGATGTGACCCTTGGGAGAGCCACACAACAGCCCCATAGAAATACATCGTCCAAAGAGGAGCAAAAATCTGAGCGAGGGAGAGAAATTTCCCCTCCAACCCGCTGAGGAAGGCAGAACACAGAAGCACCGGACTGAAGAGCTCAAAGTCGGCCCGTGTGATCCCTAGCTTCTCTTTCCTCAACACGTTCTGTCCTGTTGAAACTGTGCGTATTGACCCCATAGAGGCTCTGTGCTCTCTCCTGCTCCTGCCAAAACTACCGACGAGAATGCGTGTGATCAAGTCCCTGACACTGAGCTACAACTTTTGTGACTACCCTTCACAAGGCCACTTGCACCATGAAAGGGCCTAGAATCTGAGGTGCTGAGCTCTAGGAGAATGCACTAGAGCTGGGTTATACTTTCAGGGTAGCAGGTCAAGAAGATCTCTCCAAGAGCAGGACAGAGTAAAAAGAGTGAAGTGAGAGGCAGGAGACTTGGCTTCTAGAAGGACTTTCCTGCTTACCTCCTGGCAGGCCCTTGACAAATCTCCTAGACTCTTTGGACCTCCACTTACTACTCTGAGAAATGGGCATGATGGTCCCAACCTCCCCCCCAGTTGTCAGGATGACAATAGATAGCATGTATTAAGCACGTACCATGACCACGACGTCTTACAGTAATGAGTACATAGTGAATCTGTTTGCTCATTTCTTCTTTTGCTCCTTTACTCAGTTGCTCAAACATCCCTTCACGAGGCACCCACCCCATCCACAGGAAGGCCGTCCTTGAATTTGAGCCCCAGCCTTTCGCATCCACAAAGCTTCTCGTCTAGAGTCAGTCCTTAGCACCCCACTCTTTAGGAACCCAGAGATCACATCCATCAGAGACAATCTTCCAGAAGAATGGCTGGAAAAGGATGGGGGACCAAAAGGAGAGAATCTGCACCAGCTTAGTTTCATTTAGGTCTCGTCTCAAGGGCCACTGAGAAGGCTATTTTTGGCTTCTTCCAAATCAGCTTCCTGCTAAGTGTCCCTTGGACCTGACACTGGCTCTGCTCACATTCCAGCCCCCCCGGGAGAGTTGGAGCCCCAGAAGGGCTGGGCAGTAGCCCCCCAGTGCACAGCCTGGGGTCAAAGGGTGAAGCCCTTCGAAGGCTGTGGCAGAGGGGAGAGCCCGGGCAGCCTTGGGGGCCCAAGGGAGGAGACTGGGCGGGGTCGGACTTGGGCCCCAGCTTTGCCACTCCCTCAACTCTGGGTGGCTTTGAGACATTTTCTTGAGCATCTTTGGTTTTCTCATTTTAAACCATGAATGATAACATGCCTATAGTCCCCATATGGTGATCTGTAGCTATTATCATTGAGATTATTGTTAGTTAGCAAGTCACAGGAAGTCAATGGCCCTACACAGGGAAGTTGGAGGTTGCCTATAAGGTTTTCTTTTCTTTTTTTTTTTTTTGTGGAAGATTAGACATGAGCTAACTACTGCCAATCCTCCTCATTTTTTTTGCTGAGGAAGACTGGCCATCAGCTAACATCCGTGCCCATCTTCCCCTGCTTTATTTGTGGGATGCCTACCATAGCATGGCTTTTGCCAAGCGGTGCCATGTCCGCACCCAGGATCCAAACCGGCAAACCCCGGGCCACCAAGAAGTGGAATCTGCGAACTTTACTGCTGTGCCACCAGGCTGGCCCCAGCCTACAAGGTTTTCTCAGGGGGACAAGCAAGGCTCCGTCACCTCCTCAATATTTCCTTTAACTCATCTGGAATTTCTCCTTAAGATTTGACCTTCAGGTTCAGACTTTGACCTCCTTGGGAGTGCACACACTCTGACACTCCTCAATCCTTTGTAGGATGACAGCATTCTAGGAGAGCGAGGATCTTCTCTCAGGTTATTAGACAAGAAGTCTTTAGGAACCAGAAGATAGATTCGAAAAAGAAAGGCAACGAACAGTTGAAACCACATTTCTCCAGTGTTCTAGTTTTCCCTTAGCCCCAAGAAGTCCTCTAGTGATTTTTTTTCCCTGAAAAGCTGAAATGCACTCAACAGCCCCTCCGCTTTCCCCAGACCCAGGAGTCTTAAAGAGAAAACCAGAGACAGCAAAGGAGGGACGCCTAGGAAACTCTATTTGCACCAAGTCCATCTCTCAACTTTCTCACTGTGTCTAAAATTGATTTCTTTGCGATCTGAGGCAGGTGAATATTTTCATAGCAATTTTACCCCATTCTCTGTTTCTGAGCTCTTTGAGATTTGCAAAATTCTTTCATTTACGTCTTCTCGTTTGACCGTCATCCCAGGTGTCACCAACAGAAAGTAGAAAGGTGGGGGATGCACATGCAGTTTACTTCTTCTCCAGATCCCACGTGCTGTGCTTTGGGATGGGTGAAAAGTTGGGGGGACCACTATCTTTGCAGTATCTCACAAGGAAGCAGCTGGGAGAGGTGGACCCACAGGGCCACGCATTAGTCCTCCTGGGCGTCATTAGCATGCAGCCTGCGTTCTTCAAGACAGCACAGGGTTCGGGCTGTCAGTGAGTGATCTACGATGTGTCACTTGTGCTATTAACAGGCATTTTCCATTTTGGCAGTCTCAGCACATTTAGCTCCTCTTCCGCAAGAGCACTGCCCTGTCCTCCATTAATAACCACTTTCAAACCCTTCTAGTCCCCACCTGGGCAGTGCCCTCTCATGACTTTCTCACAGGGCAGGGCTCAACTCGGTGACCGTGGGTGGTGATGGGGAAGTTCTCTGTCCTGAGGAGTGAGCTGCTATGCTCGGCCTTGCAAAGCACAGGACGAGAGGAGACTGCCCTACATGTTGTGGGTCTTCAATAAATCTTTATTAATGAGTGAAGTAATTAAAGATACACACAAAAAAGGACCTCTGTAGGGTGGACGGTGTCTATTGTTGAAAAAAGTGGTGTCACCTCTCTGGACCAGCCCCTATAGCATGGGATGAGCAAGAAGAAAAGGATGCAGATGGTACAAGCCCTGCCTTGTTGGTGCTTATGCTTCTCAAGGGCGGGAAGACTCCTGAAACAATATGTAGCAGGGATCCCGGAAGGGGACTTACTTTGCATGCCCATGGAGGATTTCAGGCATGACTAGACCTGTTGGGACATTTCAGAGCATGTCAGCCAGGAATAATAAAATCTGCCCCATTCTACATGTTCTTGCCAGTTTAAACACTTTATCTGGCTACTCCCTGCTCAAGAGTCCCCAGTAGTTATGAAAGAAAGTCTAGCCTCTCCCCCATGTGAGTTGTTATCTTACTCTCCAGGCGCCAGGCTCCACTAGCTTTTCCATTCCACTAGCGACGGGATGGGAGAATCCAGGAAAAAATGGATCTGTAAACAAAACTCTTCTTGATTAATAAAACCCTGGATTTCTTCCCAAATGGGCTTCCAAGTCACACTCAGATTCAGTCCTCCCCTTGGCATTCAAAGCCCTCTGTAATGTAACCCCATCGTACTCATCCAACATTAGCTCTCATTTCTCCCTCAGGGAAGATGACAACGAGGGATGTCTCTATTCCTTCCCGTGGGCCATTTCCCACGCCTGGAATGCCTTCCCCTTCTCGTACTTCTCTCAAGGCCAACCAGAAGTCAGTCCATCCTCTCTGGGGAGCCTTCCCCCACCAACCCAGCTCACTTTTCTCCTTTTCATAAGTCCCTACAGCACAGATGTCATATTGTCATGAGTTGACAGAAGCCATGTTGCCCCTTTCGTTATATCCTGTATTTTGCCTTGCATGATGCTTGGCACGGAGGAGCAGCTTGACTATGCTGAGACCCAATGCAAAAGGCTGACTAATAAATGCCACCTGTGGCTAACTGATAAAACACACAGATCCTCTACGGGTGGCCGAGGATCAGGGAAATAGTAGGGAGGAAGGGAACTAGAAGGAGAGAGCAGAAATGAGGCCTGAAATATTCTCCTGGATGTTCCTTGTGCCGTCAGTTGAGAAGCAGTAGTCGAGGCCAGCTCTGGCCATTCCTGGCGCCCTCAGCGGTGCAGGAAAACACAGCTCCAATGGGGCCCAGCAAGTGAGAGCTCACTCAGTCACCCTGCTTTCCTAGCAGAAGGTATCAGTGCCACCCTGTGGCATTCCATTGGACCTTCCTTTGAAAGGGCCAGATATCTTCCCTGAAAACAACATCTGAAGAAAGAGAGAAATCTATGGACAAGAAGGCAAGTAGCAAGCCCATTTGGAAGTAACTTTGGCCAAGGAAATGGCACAATCTAGCTTTAATGCGATTAAATCAAATTACTTCCAAAAGGAGATGTAATTACGACAGCAACTTCTTTAGGGGGCTGCTGGGGATTGATTCTTTTTTGGAGAGCCAAGACCCGATTTAGCTTTTCATGAGCCTGGGGCAGCAAAGATATGGCGAAGCTCTGGAATGTTTTCCTTCACAGAGAAAAATTTCAACCAAAGAAGAAAACTCAATTAAAATCAGTAAATGAAAGAGCACAGTTAAGAGGATAATCTGGGGTGGATGGTGTGGGCTCCAACATGGAAGCAAGGGATAAACAGAATAGCAGGAAGAGACCCCTCGCCTGTGGTCAGCCCTGGTAATTTCATAGTTCTAGGAAGAGATGGAATGATACCGTGCTTGCAAGCGTGTATGTGGGGGCCTGCTGGAACGCGTTAATGACCTATGTGACCTTATATTGATACACTCAAATCACGTTGAAGGCATACGATGCCCACAAAAAAACAGTTTCCATTACTGAGCACTCATTCTGGGCCTGGTAGTGGGCCAAGAACCCTACATTTATTATCGCGTAAATGAGATCATCCTTCTAACAATTCAGTGAACTAAGTATTAGATCCATTTTACAGATGAAGAAACTGAGGACCAGAGATGCAAAGCTTGCCTAAGAGCAGCCAGCTTCTAAGAAGCAAAGTCAGAACTCAAATACAGGCCTTTCTGGATCCAAAGCCTCTCCATCCAGTATTTGGGAGTACACTGAGACAGGCTCAAAGCTCTGGGGGCACCAGCACTCTAGGGTACCTCCCTTCCAGTGTGCGCTAGACTTTGCTATTATTATTTATTCCCTACAAGATAATGAGTATCCCGAAGTCACCCTATCTTCAGCACTCAGCAAGATGATTGCTCTCTTAGGTCAGGTTCCACAGAAGCAGACCCGGAGAGGAGGATTCATGTCCTAGTGCTTTAAAGAAATGCTCCCAGGAGATATTGAGAAGGGAGTGGGGCAAGCAGGACAGAAGAGGAGAAAAAGCCAAGCAAGGCTATGATTGCAGCTTCAGTCTGATCCTGCAGAAATCTCTGGAGTATAAATTACAATTTAGAATGTGTTCCCCTGGAGGCAAGGGAGCTACAAGCCACCCTGGGGGAGGCATAGGAGGAGGTGGTAAGCTTCTAGGATTTCCCTACTCTTGCTGCAAGAACAGTGCTAGTAGCCCAAAGACAGTCCTCTGAAGAAGGGCACAGCTGCAAGCCATCAGCAGCAAAGCACTCAGAAGCTAGGGGCTGGCTACACAGACAAGAAGTGTCTGCTCCAATCGTGGTCAGTGAGCTCCAGAATCTGGAGTAAAAGCCCCGTGTTGAGCACTGGAGTCCAAGAGCTCTGGACGTGAGTCACAGGGTGCCTGAACGAAGGACAATCAGTTTACATCTGCAGGAAGCCAGTTGCCATAGCCATATAATGCAGGTCAAGGGCTATGTGGTAGGGCACAAGAGGTGCGGAATGCCACTTGCTGTAGTTTGTATGCATCTGGGCATGGATGACACCTCCACATCAAGTCCAGAGTTCACTGTTGATGGGAGAGAGGAGGAAGAGCTTGGCACGGGATGTTCCATTGACTTGGAAGGGGCTATAGGACTGGCCAATTGAGGAAGGAGACAACTCTTCTGATTGTAGAAATCATGATTTGACAACTCAGCCACCAAATGACTATTCAGAGGCCTAAGGGCCCTTCAGAAATCCACAGATGACATGCCCTGACTGAGTCTCCAGCCTGAGAAACAGCCGCATACTTCACACCATGAGGAAGCACACTGTTTTCTCTCCCATTTATGAACCTCGTTGTTCTAACTGTGATGAGGACGGGCCAGGAACTGGGTGGCAGCCTTGTGCAGGAGGCAAGGAGAGGTCTGTATTTTCTGTATCTATAACCAACTCCATCTAGAGGGGTTCAGCTTCCTAAAATACAAGAAGCTGGGAACACGGGCAGGGAGGCAGCTCTAGTGAACAGAGATTGGACAGACAAAGGTCCTGGGAGACGAGAACAAAGAGAAAAGAGAGGGTCTCTTTGGCTGGGAGAGAGGAGGCTGCTGAAGCCAGGTCTCCTGGGGCAGTGGTGGGGGGATTACAAAGCCTCTGAAAGAGAGCCAATCTGCCCCCTTTACCTAACAGCTTTACCTCTCAGCAGGGGCCTGGCAGCACTACAGCTACTGCTCTCTCTGTTTGCTGGCATCGCTAGCCTACATCAATTGACTTCTTCCTCTAGGACTAGAGTTGGGAAACTCCCTGAACAAAGACACTTGTGCCTGATCTCACGTTCTGCCAAAGTTGCAGTTGGCCCACCTGGTGCTTTATCCTCTCACCCTCTCTATCTCTTTCCCTAATCGCATCCACTCCAAGAGTCAGCCTTGATGCTTCCTCTCGCTTATCTCCCAAGACTGATCACCAGCTCCCATTGCTTCTTCCCTCAAAGTATCTCTCGTTTTACCTACCTTCTTGGGCCATGCAATAGAGCGGGAAGAACACTGGCTGCGTGTTCCAAGGATCTCTATTCAAATACCAGCCTTTCCACCTGCCAGCAATAGGAGATTGAGTGCTTCCTTCCTCTCCTTCCTCCTCCCGCAACCTCACCTACCAGCATCCGCATCCTGTCCTCCGCCATCTGGACTGCATGGCCATCAAGTCAGGATCCACCAGCTGGAGGACCTGTGTGCACACTTCCTGCCCTACTCCCCACACTTTTCAGCCAGGCTAGATGCTCTCAGTTGCCTACAATGGCCAACTAGGGTTGGCTTCTGCCCCAGCAGGATCCATCAAAAGCTCTGGTCCTGAGCCAAAATCTGACCAAAAATAAAGTTGTTGTTTTTTTTCTTGGAGTTTTAGACTGAGACCCCTGACCTATCTGCAGCCACTTGACGAATGAGGTCCTAGTGGGACAAAATGGGTACTTTAGTACAACTGAATGCTTACACATGAATGAATGAATGCCAAAGAGGTTAGAGTTGTCAGCATTATGCACATTCAGCAAAATGATTGAAGGGAGCGTGGAGAGCCAGGAAAAGAGAACTATGGCAATGGGTATAGTGTATTAACAGAACATTGGAGGTATGATAAGGCTAAGCAATGAGGAGACGATTGCCATTGGAAAGATAGTTTGTTACTTAGAGTTCCCAAGGGCAAGGGACCGCCACTCCAGGGGGAATCACAGGGCCAGTCAGGAGGCAGAGGGACGGGGGAAGCTGTGGACAAGAGTCTTATTGTGGTTTCTGCAGGAAGAAATGGGCGAGGCAGGATGAGCAGGCTGAGGATTGGACACTTTGCACAATTTCAGCGGGCTCTGGAACATCAGCACGGTCCCTGGTTGTCTGGTACCTGACCCTGGGATGATTAGAGCGGGTGGACTGTGGCCGGGAGTGGAAGAACCCAACTGAGGGGATGGCTGAGGTGTGGGCTCTGGATGGGTTTGTTTGTATTTGAAAATCACACTCACGGGCAAGTTGTTTACTATCTCCAGGATCTGGTGACCTTGAGAGAGGCAGTGCCTTCAGGGTCAGCAAGTTCCCAGATGTCAAAGCATCAGAATGCAGCAAATAAAAGACAAAGTTAGTACAGGATGGTTGGTAAAGAAAGAAATGAGGCTACTGCTAAGAAGTACTTGAAGCAAGCCTGTTTGTCCCCTGTAGGATATAGTTAAACATCTCCTTAAGGCTTGACATTCTGGGAGAAAAGAAACACCATGAGGGTGAGTCCAATGAAAGCCTTTGCAATTCATGCAACCGTGTGAAATTAAAGCACAATCCCTCTCGTTAATGCTTAGTACTGATTCATCCTCCTGGTCCAAACAAAGAACTCTACTTACCAGGGAAATTTTGACCTGGTCTCTGAATCATGACTATGTGAATAGTGTTTCTTTGTTAGCCTAAACTGGCTTTGAAACCTCACATCGAGAAACCTCGAGGGCAAGTATTAGTACTAACAACATGATGGAGGATAAATGTCTTTATCAAAATAACAGATCTGTCACTAGCATATCCCCCTCCAACGTATAAGCAGGCTGCTCTCTGATAAGAACTGAATGGATGCCAGACAACTCCACTTGATCTTGTCCCCAGCTGTGCCCTGCACACAGGAGTCATATGGAAGGAGGCAAGACCGAGTATCACATGCAACACTGTGCAAATGCAGTACAGACACACTGAGCCAAGTGTGTGCATTGTATTGAAACACGAAGCAGAAATGAGGTTATAGGAGGTACTACAGGGCCACCTTGTTCAACAGATGAATTCACACGATGGATGCATCGCCTTGTGCTCTGAGCGTGCAAAGAGCATCAGAATGCCTAGCTTTAGGGAAGCTGTACATTTGCTTCCTTGAATCTCGACTTCTCAGAGTAGGAGCCTCCTTATTGCTGCTCCATGAGCAGGTCGTTGGTCAGTTAGACAAAACAGTTGGTTCAAAGGGACAATCAATAAATATATTCGGGGCCAGCCTGGTGGTGCAACGGTTTAGTGCGCATATTCCGCTTCGGCCACCCAGGGTTCGCCGGTTCGGATCCCAGGTGTGGATATGGCACTGCTTGGCACGCCATGCAGTGGTAGGCATCCCACGTATAAAGTGGAGGAAGACAGGCACGGATGGCAGCTCAGGGCCAGCCTTCCTCAGGAAAAGAGGAGGATTGGCAGCAGTTAACTCAGGGCTGATCTTCCTCAAAAAAATAAATAAATAAACAAATATAGAACACATGTAGTATAAACCTTTTAACTCAAAATATCCCTGTATATTTTTTCTAAAACTTTATATATAGGGCCAAGGCCACAGGCCTGGGGATGTAGATCTGAAGATGACTGTCTCAGTCTTTCTTTTTTCTCATAAACCACACTCTTAATGCATCCTTGACAACTTCTAGTTTTAGTTTCTTCAAAGTACAGTAAGAGCTTACACGTGCGAAGAATCTGAGTCCAGAAACCTAGATTTTTATTATTTTTGTTTTGATCTTTTATATTTGGCTCACCCACATCTAATTGATATGAATTCTTTTTAGTCATTCACCTATATTGGGACATTCTGGAGCATTCAACTTAATTTTCACAAAAACTTTGATTCTTCTCATACTTATATTTTATTTAAGTAGTATTACATTAAAATTATTAGTTGCAAAAACAAGTACAACCACACAAGCCGGTATGACAGCAAACACAACTGACTCTTGGCGGACCTACCACTCACCTGGAGGCCGCAGAAGCGTGCAGGTGTGGGAGGGAGTGGCCCACCCTCCTGGCCTTGCCGAGTCAGGAGGAAACTGTAGCACTGGGCTTCCGGTGACACTCGAAAGGAGAGACTGGCTAAGAGAGCTTCTCTCGTATTTCCTGACCCCATCTTCCTCTGTTTTAATGCTGACAGTACATTATTCAGGCACAGTCAACACACATTAAAATGCACAACTAAGTGTACAGCTCAATGCACTCACGTAACTCCACCTAGACCAAAACAAAGAACGCTCCCGTCACTCTACGAAGTTTCCTCCTGTCGCCTTCCTACCCACCCCCGAAGACAACCGTGCTCTGATTTCTGTCACATGGATTAGTTTTCTCTCTTCTCGAACTCTGTATAAAAGAAACAATCTGAACTTTCTGTGTCTGTTTCTCTTCCCTTAATATAACGTTTTTGAGATTAATCCATGTTGTTGCAAGTATCAGTAGCTTGCTCTTTTTTTGTTGCTGAGATGTATTTGATTCCCCTCCTCTTGGCTGAGTTCCCTGGCGATCAATGAAGTTTGGAGAAGGAGAGAGGATAAGAGGAGAAGCCTCTTTCACTACGATCTTTTCAGCCGTTGTTCAAGCTCTGCAGCCTTCACTGGCTGCTCCTCGGCAGCAATGTCCTTGCCCGAAGGATTTTCTCCTCCAATATAGTGCACTGACAGATCAAAATCTAAGGCTAGAGGCATCATCCAAGTGACTGAGACTCCCAAACTTATTTAGCTATGCCTCTCTTTTCCTCCTGCCTACCCTCACAGACATGGAAGAACATCAAGTCTGGGAAACTACCTTAGGATAGCCATCACAAGACTGTTAATTCACTTTGACTTGCTCAGGAGCCACCAGCCCATCTCCAGTACCCACCAGTGATAGTGATGGGTACTACTCATCAACATTTACAAATCCTGTCCTACAGGGTTGGGTTTGCAAGTATGGCCAACTGAGTTGTTCGTGGGTAGAGTACCTGGTATCATTTGAACTCTATTTTGTAAGTATCTTGTGACAACATAATTCAGTGAACCCACTGCAGGGTATGCTCAAACTATTAAAGAAGACCAGGCCCCTTCTTCTCCTGAGTTCAAAGCTTTTGAGCATCTCATCTCCTCTGAATCAAGAAGCATTGGTGGCCCAGGGCCAAGTTCATTTGGCAACTCTTGAGGCTCTGCTCAGCATGACTGACAAGGCCAGTGGTTGTCGAGAGGTACACGGAGCAAAGGGAAGGCGGAGTTCAGATTGTTCCTGCTGAGCAGTTGGCAAAGGCACACTCCTGAGGCTGGGACCATGCTCCTTGATCAATAGAGACAGTGGCAAGACAGGGGACAGAGTCCGCGGCAGGTCTGCTCCATCCCTGGCTGCTTGGGCTGGTCCTAATTGTCCAAAAATCATTAGGCTGGTGTCTGGCAAGACACACTTGATGAGCTGCAGGACAGTTTGCCCTGAGATTTTGGTTATATGCCTCGTCCTCTTGTTGAGAGGGGTAGAGAGGATAAGCAAGAAGGCTGAGAAAGGATAAAATAAACGTTGGGAAGGAAGCTCTCTGCCTCTCTTGTCAGGCTGTCTGGACATTTCACTCTCTCATTTCCATCAAAATGAGGGATTTGTCTGCTCTGCTGCAGACAGGGGAACTATAGATTTTATGATTAAGAATCTGCTGGCTGAGCTCAACCACTGGGATGTTAGCCTCTTGATTTGCAGCTCTATGAATCCTCCAAGAGCTAGAGATGATTCTCAGCTTGGTTCTACTTCTTTCTTGGTGGAGATCCAAGTTCCATAGACGGAGTCTGGGACAGAGAGCTGGGACTCATGTGTCTGACTCCCAGGTGACACATTCTGTGGTATCAACAAGGCAGTCAAGATTTTCAAATGCCAGGTCCAACTTCTGACCAGGAAGAACTGCCCTCCCCCATCAGAGAGGTGCACCTTCAGACGGTGTGTTAGAAGAATTCTTATGAAGTACTTAGAAATCTGTGGAAGACTATTAAAATACAAAGGAAGCACTCTCCTAATAGTCAAACCCACGACATTTTCTTGAGCTTACTCCAAGGTAAAGACTCAAATGTCGTACCAAGGGCCTAACAAGGAGCCTCAAGGGGTGCAACAAGCAGGCTAGGGACCCAGAATGGCAAGATGGGGTCTCACCAGGTGGCCATATGTGAGAGGAGGACCTGACTGTGCCACTCAGCTCAGCCCAGCCGTCAGGTGCAGGACAGGCAACAGGAGGTTCCTCCCCTCTCAGTGAGCAACATTCATCACTTTTATGAAGCCAGCTGGTTGATCCCACCCACGTGGGAAGATCTAGAGGATGGTGGTGAGGGTTGGACGAACCTGATTCTGGACAAGGAGGCCTTTAGATTTCTGCTTAGATTCACTTAAAGAAGAAGACCTGTGTTGAGTTAAAAACGACCTTCAGGTCTAGGGAGAACTTTAAAATGGGAAATATCCTCTTCACTTCAACGAGATGGGAACAAAAGCAAGCCAACTGGACAGTCCAAGAAAGACCCCAGGATTGGTCTGGAGGAGAACTGTGGATGTTATGGCAAGTGTGACGATCTCTCCTACTCAACCACACAGAGTCAAAGTCCCAGTCATTCTCTCAGGGCCCTCACTTTCAAAGAGAGGCCCTTTGAGGAACTTTCTCTTGTAGCAGAACTAATCATCAAGCTCTCTGCTCACAGGATCCCTGGGCCAGCGCCTCTGAGAGCACAATGCTGCCCACATGATCCTAAGCCTTCCCCTACCTGCTGTCTCCTCTTTGTTTTTCTATCATTGAGCTTCCCCTTCACACCCTGCTCCCCTGGATCCTACTCCCACCTTGCCACATCCATCTCCAAACCATTGCCTTCGGGATTCATATAGTTCTGTTCATCCTTTAAATCGGGACTGAAGGCCCACTCTTCTAGGAAGCCATCCTGGGTTGATGCTACTCTAGAAGGAAATAAAATTTAGAAGCCTTTTCCAGAAGCCTGACGTTCATGTTTCTTCAACTCTGAGTTCCTGCCATCAGTGTTGACTGCTAGCTTGATACATTTTCCAGAGATAGACAGCCCAACCAGGCCAGGTGTCTGGCTTCTGACAGAGGACAGGGGCCCCTGTTGTGGGGCTCTAGGTCATTTGGCTGCACCACTCCTTCTATGACCCCTTCCTGATGGGAAGCTCTTGGAGACAAAGAAACTTCACAGTACTTTGACTAAGAGATAGCTATTCTCTGTGTGGCTCTGGATCTGGACTGGAGACCAGTGACTCAGAAGCTGTTTTTCACTCTGTGACTTCCATGGGTCCTCTGAAGACTCCGGCAATCCCATCTTCTTTACATGCTATACTTATTTTCACAGCTCTCACCCCACAGAAGGCCACACTGAGACAGCGGGTGAGTTCCTTAGGCAGGCTGAGAACTCGGTGCCTTTCACACTGCTCTGCTCCATTTGTTCTCCGTTTGTCCTGACAGCAGGCCTGTTCCTCCTCTAGCGCCCTAAGCTATCCTCTTCAAGCCCCAGTCAGCAAATCCAGAGCCTTGTAAGATTAGGGAGGCTCTGCCAGCAGGTCTGACCCATCCCTCACTGTTTGGGTTGGTTGGTACTAATTGTCCAAAAATCAGTAGGCTGGTGTCTGGCAGGACACTCTTGATGAGCAAAGGTACAATTTGCTCTGAGATTTTGGTTATATGCCTTAGTTTCTTGTTGACAGAGGTGGGGAGGGTGAGCAAGCAGATGAGATGAGAAAGGATGAGATGGAAAAG
The DNA here is from genome assembly GCF_037783145.1 of Equus przewalskii. Classification (NCBI taxonomy): domain Eukaryota; kingdom Metazoa; phylum Chordata; class Mammalia; order Perissodactyla; family Equidae; genus Equus; species Equus przewalskii. The sequence goes on along the minus strand of NC_091835.1, from coordinate 34,025,691 downwards.
GATGAGAAAGGATAAAATAAATATTGGGAACTGGACAAACCCTCCTTAGAAAGTGATTGTTGCTAGAACACATCTCTTTGGGTCTCAACTCCTCCCTAAAAGCTTAGAAAAGTATTGTTTGCTGTAGACAGTACTTTTCCTGAAAGGTGTTGTAAGTCTAATTTTCCTCACATTACTACACTTCTAAGGACGTGTTTCATCACCCTCACAGATTGATCACACTGACCCCTCCTTACTTAGGTTCTTCTCTCGCTGTTTCTCCAGAGGAATAGCAAACACAATAAGGGACTTCACTCCTCATCTCATTTTGAGGATAAGCACGTTCTCCATCTAAACTCTGTTTTATCCAAGGATGGGATTGTTCACAGGAGAGGAAAGAGGACGGAGAGGGCTGTGCTGACAAAGAAGCCAGGTGCTGCTGAAGATGGACTGTGTGGTACTGGAGGCAGGACGGGGACAGGCTCTGAGGAGGAGGAGGAACAAACAAGGAGAAAGGCTGGGGGATGGTTTGTCCTCCAGCCTCCCTTGGCAAGCTCCTCGAACATCCTGAGCACAACAAAACCACATTTGGGGTGTCTGCTACAGTCCACAGCCAGCGTGCAGAAGTTGTCTGTCAATCTCTACTTGCAATTATTACTAAGTCTTCGGATGTGTTTGCTTTTACTTCTCAACTGGGTTGAAAGGGATGAAAGGATATATTAGCTGGAAGGCTCACACAGACACCTCCATCTAAGAACCAACTGAAATCCAAGAGGAATGAGAGTGGGCTCTCTCCCAGCTTTTTCTCAGTCTCTGTCAATGTGTGCACATGTGCAGGTGCCGAGGGAGAGGAGGGGACACATCCTGGTCAGGTCAATGGGTCACCATCACCATCACCATCTCTTCCTGTCCATGATGATTTTTCTGTAGTCACTTCATAAGAGGACTGTAAAAAATTACTAGCTTCCTCCCCTCCAGGCCGATGATGTGAAGATCAAAGGCGAGAGGGTGATAACAAGGCAGCAGACAAATGCAAGCGATTATGACCCTCCCAATCAATGAAGCAGGGCCTTCCCGACCTTCAGCCCTGGTGGCCTTCATCCTGCCAGGAGCGCCTCAGTCTGCACCTCCCACAGCTTCTCAATTTAGAGATCCTGCGGAGGAGTGCCCGCTGATCCCTCGAGACCCACGGGGCTATTTCTAGCTCTCCGGTTGTCTCCTCTCCCCCGGGTCTTGTGTATCAAAGCAACTGAGGAGCCCTGGTGGCTGCTTCCCTCTGGCCCCTTTAGAGGTTGTGGGCCAGTGCCTGTCCCCAAAGTCTCTTCCTTCAACCAGGAGCACAGAGCTCCATGGACAATCAGAGGCCCAGGCCTTAGAGACTATCTCTGACCTCCCCTGCCCCAGCGGAGGTAACGGCGCTCCATCGGTGGCTTCCCCGGGGTTGCATGGCAGGCTGTCGGCGGAGCCCACATCGAAACCAGACTTCCCGACTCGTGATCCTGGGCTCTTGTTTCTCAACCTTGTACGTTATTTTTATTGATGAGCGAGCTAACAAGAAAGGACTATTCTACCCAGACCCAGTACTAACGTCAAATGACCTAAACCAGCCCCAGGAAAACTGCGACTGGTACACGTGTGCCCTGGATCACTCGCCTCTCCCCTACCTTCTCAGTGTCTCAACCTTCCACATTTGATGCTGTTCTTTAGACCCCAATTTTGGAGTTCTCTGCCTGCCCTTCAGCATGTTAGGAGAAGAGCTGAGCTTCTGCTAGCTGTGTGCTTAAGGACAGCTCACATAGCCTCTCTGAGCCTCCATTCCCCCATCTATAAATTGAAATAATAAAAACCTTGTCCTGACCATACCTCTAGGAGAAAACGTACAACGGGGCTTTGTAGACTACAAAGTGCCATAGAAGGCCAGTTACCTCGATCTTTAACCTTTTTCTTAAAGCTACTTTCACCCAAAGGTGGAACTCCTTGTAAGAATCAGGGTGAGCCGTCAGGGTGGTGTCGAAGGCGGGAGCCCTCAGTTCAGCTCTGGGTGACACTACTCTGTCTAGACCCACGTGAGTGCAGATTGATTGCTGGGCTAATGGAAGAAGAAAACCATTCAAGTTGGTTAGCAGTTTATTATTTTGAAGGAGCAGAAGTTCTAGGAATGAGGGGTAGAGTGAGGATAAGATGGGTGAAGGTTTGAGAAGAATAAAAACTGGAGAGTGGAGATGGCCCCACAGGACCTCTACATGTCTATCCCAAGCCCTCCGCTGGTCACCCCATCAAGGTCTTGTTTACTCTTTTTCTGGCTTCAGTTCTGGGTGCCTAGGTCAAGCCCACTCTGTTATTTTGGAGCAGGAAATGATTGACCCATAACACAAGTCTATAATAAATAGCCTCCTGTCACAAAGTGTAAACCCTCCGCAGAGCCTCGCCTTTCCACAACACTGAGGCATTTGCAAGTTACTGCCCAGAATATATTTGGGATCTTGCTGCCCCCTCCCCTTCTTCTGCAGAACAGGACATGATCCAGGCAGGACAGCCCACAGCCCGGCAAGAACCAGAGTCAGCCCCTCACCCACAGACTGACTGCTCGGCGCCGCCTGTCGGTGTTTGCCCTCCCTTCCATTTCAAGCTCAGCGCTTTGGATGAGGTTCTGAAGTTAGCACATTTTAAAACATGGCGTAAAGCAGAGAGGACAGTTTGCAATGAACAGGTCACCATTATCACCTGGGGAAGGCAAGTGCCCGTGGAATGCCCGTGGCATAGCCTCTCCAATCTCCGAGGCTGCATAGCCGAGGGCAGAGAATGAGGGGCGGGTGGTATGTGCAGGGACTGAGCTGGAGGGGAAGGTGGACACCCTGGCGAGCCAAGCTGGGCCCTAGGGATGAGGCACTCCTGCCAGTCGGGCAGGGGCCTTGGGAAGGCTCTCCCTGGAAGCTGGCTTCTATTGTAAGGAGACAGGGTCTAGAGCAGAGTGGAGCATGCATGCTCCTGAACTGGACTTCTGGATTCAGGCCTGGGCTGAAGTTTCCAGAGGTGCCCTAGGGACCAAGGAGGAATGATCTTGGCCAGTTCGATTGTGTAGCAATGGGGTCATTTTTCCTGTCCAAGCTTTGTGGCTCTATGCCTTGTTTGATCCCTAATGGGGATGGAGAGTACCTGCTCCCCAGTGTCTCGTCACCAGCCTCTGGGTCTGCCTTAGGGCTGGCAGGGAAGCAATTCACCTGAGCGTGGTCACGGAGGCACCAAAAGGCCTCAGTCTCTCAAAGGCATATTTTCTAAAGCTTCAAATCCTCTCAATGTTTCATTCTCTTTACATAAAGTTTTCTCTCTGCTAGTTAAAATGTAAATCCTTCTGAACAGGGAGCAGTGCCAAACCATCCACAGCTCAGTATGAGCTTCTGATAGGTCCTAGGAGCAAGTATTTACAAGGATGGGCAGAGAAGGTGCCAGAGCCCTGGACCCTGAGGGGACAGAGGAGTGTAAATTTCAGGGAAAAAGTAGGCTGCAAGGGAAAGAGTGGAAGGAACAGGGCAGAACAATGACTGCAGAAGCTTAGCATAATGGAGCATGAAAATTGGAGTCAGAAGATAGGGTTCAACTCCCAGCCCTACCTCGTATTCAGCTGAGGTTTCTCTGAGCCTCAATGTCATCATCTATAAAGGAGATTAATTATGCCTACCTTGCCCGCTTCCCAGGGTTGCTGTGGGGACACGATTAGATGGCAAATGTGGAAGTGCTCTGTAAGGTGTGAAAGGCTCACAATGGCCACGTTTGTTGTTTGTAAGCCTCCCCCTCAGGCCTCCCCAGTCCATCTTCCTCCTCTCTGCTGGTTCTCACGCACGGCTGCTGTGGGCCGAGCTGCTGACCTGCTGACTGGACTTCTGGTAGAGACTGCAAAGAATAAGCCACCACCCGCCTCTCTCCAGCCTTGCCACATCAGCATCCTCCTGAACACCACAGGCTGCCAGCCTCAGACCTTCATGAAAACCAACGGGTGGAGCCCCAGTGTCAAGTTCAGGAGGCTGTGCTCACAGGCAGTGGGCGCTGAGCGGTGTTGTTGCTGTGCAAAACAGGAGGGGTGACAGAAGGGAGCCCCGGGGGGTGTAAATGCCTTGGCCCCGTGCCCTCTCTCCAAAGGGCTTGATCTATGTCTCCGCATGGCAAATGGCTGGAGAACAGAGCCAGGCTGCCAGGGCATGATGCTGGGAAAAGGAGGGAATTTGCCAAACTAAACTCTGGAACCAGCCACATTTGCCATCTTTGGGAAAAAAATAAGGAAAGTGTTTCAGGTCTGTTCTAGGCGCTGTCTTGGGGCTGATCAGAGGGGCACGCAGGGGATGAAAGCAGTTTTTGCTCCCCTGGGCTTTCCCCTGGAGTTCTCTCCTACAGGCAAATTTGTGAAGCAGGGAAAATCTAGTCCCAGCATCTCTGAGCCACACCAGGCAGCTCCCGCACGCACACATCCAGACAGAAGTTTGGTTTTGTTTTGTTTTACCACTTCTAATGTTAATTCCTGCCCCTGAAATACCCAATGAAGCCCTCTGCACAAGGCCAGGCCATTATCTCATACCCCTTCCTCTCTCTACCCCTTCTAAACACACACACATGCACACACACACTCTGGTTCCGTGAGAGAATCCTCTGGCTCTCTCAGACTCTAATTTGGGCATGTAGTAGTTTAAAAGAAGAATTCAGTTCAGAGGGTTTATCTGAAGAATGCAGTGATTTAATTATTTAATCCATCTGGAATTTATTTTTGTATTCACCATGCAGTAAAAATAGAGAAAAGATAGAAAGCAACCCAATTTGTTGCAAGAAGTCACTTTTACCCTGATTTAAAACAAACAAAAAAATACTACATAGAGTTATTTTCCTATGTGGGCATAATTTTCAAAACCTTTATAAAATACTTGCAAATTTTTTTCAATATTACATCGGTAATGCAATTTTGCCTTCTGTTAAGATGGTTGTATGTTTTATCTTGAGCACAGAGGATGGAAGCGGGGAAGGAGGAAAGAGTTTGGAAAATACCAGAATACGTTAAGAGTTTCTTCAAGTGTCTGGTATGAAGCAGGCAGCCGGGAGGTCCTGGGGCTGTCCAAGGCCCCACTGAAGACCTCTGCCACCTCATACAGAAATTCCTAGAAGTCCTGCAGAGTTTGAGAACCCAGGAACCGGAAGCAGACACAGTGCTGATTCTGATCACGCTAAATTAGCATGGCTGTCAGGGGAGGTAGGCTCCAGAAAGATTGCTATGATGGGAGCAGCAGAGCCCCGAACAACCCTCTGTCAGGGTGAAACCCCTGGTGGCTGGGTCGCTGAGCAGCCCATCGTCACTTGCCTAGGCCACATGACAGCCTGCTGACTGGCAGCTGCCTGCCCTTCCCGCCTCAATCCATTCTCCACCCCACTGTCGGTGTGAGCTTTCTGAGGCAGAAATCTTATCATGTCAAATGTTAGGATTCAAATGTTTCAACAGGTCTCTGTCACCTACACAAGGATGTCCAATGGTTTGACAGCACAAGTCCCTGACTAGTGGGGACATCATGCCTTCCACACACCTTACAACCCGTATCGACCCGATGCAGGTCAAACTCCTTAGTGATGCGCAACAGGCCTTCAGGATCTGGCCTCTACTCACCCTTCTAGAATCATCTTTGCCCACCTCTCTCCTGCACCCTGTTCTCTAATTGTACTAAACCATTTTCAGTTTCTTGAACATGTCCTCTCTCTCTTATCTTTGTGCCTTGAAGTGTGCAATTCCTCTGGCCTGGAATTCCCAGCCTGAATTAGGCGTTCCTTCTCTCTGCTGTGACGCCCATCACAGAACTTACTGCAGTGCGACTGGCTGTTTCCCTACCTCCTCTCGTAGAATGGGAATGCACCAAGGGCAGGGAACACGTTTCATCCACTTTTGGATTCCCAGTTCTAGTACAGGGCCTGAAACATGGCAGATGCTCATTGTAATTTGATGTCATTTATTCCAACACTTAGCCCTTTCCCTGAAAGACCTTATAGCACAGTTAGGAAGACATGTGGTGCTCGGTGCCAACAGGCACAGGCTCAAAGAACTAAGACCTTGACAGGAAAAAAATAAGCAAAAACTGTGGGTGGCAAAGAGGTTAATCCACATAGAAAATCCCCTCAGTAGCCCCAGTGCTGTCACCCAGTTTAGCCATTTCATTCATTCATTCATTCATTCATTCATTTTTAAACAAAACGTATTGAATACTCTATCCATCAGGATCAAAACGGTTATAGAGCAGTAACATATAGCTCCAAAGTCTTAGTAGTTTAAAACAACAAAAGTTTATTTGTCACTTAGGCAATACCTCCAACACGGGTTAGCAGGCAGGCAATACTGTGCACTGTCTGACAGCTTCACTGTCTGGAGCACACGCCCTTCTTGGTCGCAGGGGAAGAGCCAGCTGGCGGTCACACACTAGCTCGGCTACGCTTCAAGCTAGAAGGGACACACATCACTTCTGCTCCCCAGCTCATTGATCAGATTAGTCACATGACATCACCTAAAGCAAGGAGGCTGAGAAATGTGGGGTGTTCAGAGCAAATGTTTGGTAAGTGGCACCCAGGCTGCCATAAGCACCCACCATGTTCAAGACATTGCACTAAGCCCTGAGGGCAATATGAATGAACATGTAGTATGTGATCCCACTTCTCCCTGAAGGAGTTCATAGTCAAACATAAAAAACTATAGGACAGAATACATGGCCGAGCTTTTTAGCTACAGTGATCTTCCCACCTCCGTGAGCCAAGTCTCAGAGTCAAGCTCATGCGAGGCCGTGCATTTAATCCAGTGAGTGTCTTCAGTGCGGGGCCGTATCTGTGTCATAACCCTTCAGGCACACCATTATGGGGGCCCATCCTTTCCCTCAGTCAGCCTAGACACTAAGAGGCTCTCAGCCTCATTATTTCCCCTTTTGGATACAGGGTTCTGTCACGATTCCTTATCTTGTCCTCCCTTCCCTTCTTCTCTAGGCAAGCTATATTCCTTTTTCTCAAGAATTCACATCTTGCTTATTTCTCTGCTCAAGGAAGCTGGCAGCCTAATCTGAAAGCAAAGTTTCGCATTATCTTGAGAGGATAAAAATAAAACCAAATTCTCCTCTAATATCAGGGAAGCTTGAGCTTTGGAGACTCAGAAATATCCCAGCAGAAAGTCAAAAGTACCACAGAAATGTATAAACGCTTTCCTGCTTTGAAACCTGTTATCTGCACAGAGGCACACGGTACAGCAGCATAGAGCAGAGGCTGCTTGCTGTCTCTCTCCTCTGTCACTGCCCACGCAGCCTCCCTTTTTCACCTTCTGTCAATTGTCTAGTGACCTTCTGTTACTGCAAGTCATTCAGGCTCTCCATCTATGTCTGCACCTTGCAGACAGTCTCTTGTTTCACACCCGGCCCAACCCTTCCCTTCCACCCCATAAAAACTACCTGTCCTGAGTCCCCTTTCTCCTCAGATGACCTATGCACAAAAGGAACCAAGAGCACTAGCCTGGCCAACTGGTCAAACACCGAGAGGTACAAGATTATTTGTGGGATCCCAGGGCCCAGGGCTGCTCTAGGTTAGGAGAGGGAGGTCTGGCCAAGCCATGGACCAGCTGGCTCTCTTGGCTGTATGTGACTGTCAGCTCTCTATCAGGTACTGGTCTGGAATATGAACACACTTGGAAGGCACACAGTGAGGAGAATAAAAACCACAGAGGGGCCACCTCGGGTTTCTCTCCTATATTAGCAGCACACACAAAAAGGACTGTGTGATTGAAAACCATGAATAAAGTAGATTCTTTTCACTGCCAACATCCTCTGTAAACATTCTCCCTTTCCCTGGGCTTCTTACATACGCATTTAATTTGTCACCTGTCAATGGGTGATTGCATTTTTAGAAAGAATTGCTCAGAAAGGACCATGGGAAATACAAAGGAATGGACATTAGTGGCTGAACTTCAGGTATCTGTGGTTATGTCACTGAGAAGTGTATTTTCATGAATGGGGACCTCCCAGCAAGTCTAAAAGCATGCCGCCTAGGTGAGGCAGCAAGCCTTGACCTGTCAGGCGGCATACCTGAGTTTCCACTGAATACAAAGCCAGGAAACTACTATTTTGCTACAGCACAGAGGAAAAACACAATTCAGGGTGAGCTTACGACCTCCCCAGGGAGAAAGCTGAAGCCAGTTACCGGGGAGTGTCAAAGAGCAAATATGAGAGCTAATAAGGGTTTACAGTCCACTGCCCCAGTGACCAGTGAGTCAAAATGAAAATAATTCACATGGCACTTAAAAAGCTACTCAACTTTCTTGACTCAAGCCTTTTTTGGAGAATATGAATGTTGGATAAGACCTGGGAAGTTATCTCATTTCCAAAGTCCGCGCGACGTGGTCATTCAACCTCTCTTGATCACACTCAGAAGGGGCATCTTGCCTGGTAAGCCACCTGTTGGACTGGAGGATCATTGATTAAGTAAACAGTCACTGCGACCTGCACCTGTGCCTCTAGTTCGGTAATCTTTATCCTCTACCCTCTAAACATTTTGCTTAAAAACACTGTAAGAGGCGGCGTGGTTCTCAGGGAAGGCCTGAGATAAGTCTGGTAGAAATATTACAATTCCCCCATATCCTCCCCATAGCTGACCCCTCCCATCGCTCACGGCTCCTCCATGGTACTACCTCACTTTCTCTACTTCTCTATTACTGTATTTTTAGTGTCATCTTTTCTTCCCTTAGTTGTTCACTTTTTCTCTCACTCTTTTCTTCTTTACACACTGTAGCTCTATGTGCTACAATACAGAGATACTAAAACAGAGTGAACTGAAACATCATAGCTTGTTTCTTTCTCCTGTGGCAGTCTAGCATGAGTCTTGGCCCGCAAGGCAGCTCTCGTGCTCCACACACTCACTCGGGCACTCAACTTCCTTCACTTTGTAGTGAGGACTCAGGTTCCTTCCCTTTGTAGCTCAGCATGGCCCATGCTGAGCTGCCACTTAACCTTCCAGAATGCAGCACAGTGAGGGAGGAGAGAGCCCGCAGCAGCAGCTCAAGTAGACAGGGGGAGCAGAAATTGCAGGCATTGACTCCACTCACATTCTATTGGTGAGAATTTGGTCACAAGGCCCTGCCTCATTGCCAGGAAGCTGGGAAATGTAGTTTCTAGGGGGACAGACATGCTCCCAGGAAGGAAGAAGAAAGGGACTTTGGAGTTTGGGAGGAACTATTTCCAGTCTTTCTCATATTCTATATCTTTCTTTTTCTTTCTTTTCCCACTTTTCCTTTATTCCCTTGTCCTCTTTCTCTTTTCTCTCTGAACTAACCACACTATGGAAAGTGTATAATTGTGTGTGTACATGTGTGTGTATATGTATGTGTGTTATATATATATATATATATATATGTGCTCTTTCTGTCTACACATGCGTATACGTACATACATATATGCACACATGTCCACACACAGAGGTTAGGCTGAGTTTGAGAGGTACTTGCAGCCTGTGCGGAAGGCACACCACCACGCGGCACCACCCTCAGTTCCTCTCTGGCTCCAGTCCTGCAGTCTTGTCTCACCAGCAGGCCTCCCTTTCTCACAGATCCCAGGTGCAAAGAAAGTGGGCTTATGTCAGCCCTAAGCTCTGTGCTCAGCTGGTGAGTGATTGGGCGCAGACCTCACTGCACCAGGAGGAAGGAACGCGAAGGAGGAGCCCTCTCTGCGCTCACTCTCTCCTTGTCATTGGCTGTGCTCCACCTCCCTGCTCTTCACCCCGACAACAACCAGGCCCAACCACCCGATGCAATCTGCTTGTGTTCTTGGGGGCCTAATCCCTTAGGTCAAATAGGCAGTTCCTACCCCTGAAATATCAGAAAAGAAATAGACGATGGATTGCCAAAGAGAGGGATTACAGAATCCAACTTGGAAATTCAGGCGGTAGGAAATAAGTTAGTCGTGTTCCAGCTATTATGCATGCAACAAATGTCTGAAATATTTTTTCAAATTGTTTTGGAGGATGGTAGGGAATGGAGTACAAAGATGACTTCTTTTTAAATTCTCCAAAATGTCACCTTCATAAAGAATGAACAAATGTCAGGGACAGGCACATCTTGGACTGAACTTCAAGTGAACTGATGGCAGGCCTTCCCATTCTGAAAATATAAAAATTGAAAGCTGCCAGGGCTCAGAGCAGACCATGCATTTGCATCCTATTTAAATAATGTGCAAGAATCTTGGGTTGGATGGGAGTTTTTAGCCTTGTCAGAGAACTTTGGAAGCGCTTAGAGTGTAAGTGCCAAGGATACCCATGGGCCACGTCCCCTGACAGCTTGAAGCCAGCCCAGATGCCCACAGTGAGACACTCCTCCTGCATTCCCATGGAAAACCAGGAGCACCTGTCAGAAACTTTCTCTAGGTGCGTCTGGTCTAGAGAGTGATACTTTCTGGTGCTTGAATTATGAGACAGAATCTCCTCCTACCATCTGCCAGGGCAGGTCGGCAACTGAGAGTCACATTTTTACTGAACAGTTCCTAAAGGCTGAGACCCAGGGCTCTGCCCCAGCGTGTTCCCTCCCTGCACTGATTTTCTAGGCTCACTTACAATGACCCAAAGGGTGAAGCCCTGAGAGAGATCAGGATAAGCCTGGGAAACATCACGGGCGGTTGAGTTGGGAAAATCATGTGCCATAACCATCACACGGCTTATCCTCAGTCAACATCTGCTGAGTGAGTAAAAGGAACTAAAGAGAATCCACTCTTTGAAAGACGGCCCGGTGGATCAGTGACCAGGCTACAGAGAATTCTCCAAAGGCAGATCCTACATACTTGATATATGAAGCAAATTACATTTGTCATTACCAAACCCAATTTATGACTTGATAGGAATAACTGAGATAAGCTTACCTAAAGAACCCAGATAGGGGAAAAGGCAGGTGTATCACTCTCATTCCTGTAGTATATTAAGGACAGTATTGCTTTGTTTTGTTTTGTTCATACCCTGATCACTATATAACGTGAACCTCCTCAGATGATTTAAAAATACTTCCTGATATACTGTCCCCAGAGTTGTTCTGAAGGTTTGGAGAAAATAGGTTTCTGTTAGGAGTGTGCCTGAAACAGGACAAATAGCCTCATCCCTAGAGATAAATTATTTCCATCAATAAATTGACTCTGGTGGCAGATTAAAGATGACTGCAAATTACCATATGCCTTATACCTCCTCTTGAGTGATGGCGTCTATGTCTCCTCCCCTTGAATCTGCGTGGCCTGTGACTACTTTGACCAATAGAGTATGGAGGAAGTGATGCTTCTTCTGAGGACTGGCTGTCTCTGCTTTGGTCTCTGGGACCTGAGTCACCATGCGAATGATCCAACTGTATTGGAGAAATCATGTGAAGATGTCCTGAGACACATGGAGAGGGGCCAGGTGACCCCCGCTGTCCCCTCCAAGGCGCCAGGTATATGAGTGAAGTTGTTGAATGCTCCAGGCAAGCCAAGCTGCCAGCTGAGGACCAACAAGTGACTACAAACAGCATCACATGGAACAGGACAATTGTCCAGCTAAGCCCTCCTCAAAGTCCTGACCCCACTGGTAGCAACTTGAATTATTTTCATATTAATATTACTCAAATAGGAACAAACTTAAAAGTCAGTATACATTCTTTGTTCTTATATGTCCTATAAAAGTAAAGAAAAATTAGACTTTTATATGTTAAGCACTTAGAAAAATCATTACAATTCAAAATTGTCCATTAACACACACAAAAAAAGTTAGAAAAACTGGTTATTGTTTTAAATCCACTGTTTTGGAGCAGCTTTTTACGAAGCAATAGATAACTTGAAAAACCACATGTACGATTACTAAATTGAATCAGCAAAAAGTGAGTAAGCTAGGGGCTGGCCCCGTGGCCGAGTGGTTACGTTCGCGCGCTCCGCTGCAGGCGGCCCAGTGTTTCGTCGGTTCGAATCCTGGGTGCGGACATGGCACTGCTCGTCAGACCACGCTGAGGCAGCGTCCCACATGCCACAACTAGAGGAACCCACAACGAAGAATACACAACTATGTACCGGGGGGCTTTGGGGAGAAAAAGGAAAAAATAAAATCTTTAAAAAAAAAAAATTATAAAAAAAAGTGAGTAAGCTATAAATCCCCCACGGTCGTAGGGACCATATTTTTCTAAGTTCAGAGCAGGGGGATGATCTGAGGAATTTGGGAGAGCCAGAGAAAACTGTCCCCGAAAATCAGGGATGTTGAATCACCAAGGCTAAAAGAAAGAGCATTCAGTTACAAATCCGAGAGCAGCTCTAGGTCCTGCCAAGTGAGTCCTCCGTGGCTGCAGACAGCACAATCCTTCACCCACACCGTGAACTCCCCAGAGCCTCAGGCGTCCGTGCCTTCCTTCTTTAAGACGCAGCCAGCCAGGATCTCCTCCCCTGCTTCTGGGGGGAGGGGCCGTGGAGGCTAGCCCTAGCCAGCCTTCTGAGTGACAAGCCAGCAGCCATATTAGAGTGTGGGGACCGGCTGTGGAAGGCTGTTTGATCAGAGTGGAATTATAGCAGTTCATTTTCTAAAGTGCCGGGAGACCCGGGGATGAACCTGCAGGGAGAAGGGAAAACCACAAGTGCAGCACCTCACAGAGATGCAATTCATCACCGGCATGACAGGTCTGTCAACAAGAGGGGCTCTCCTTCTCCACTGATACACAAAAGCAATCTCGTGGCCTCTGTGTTGCAGCAGGAGGGCCACTGAACTCCCTCGGACCCCGTGGCTGTCTGCAGGGAGCCCTTTCCCAGGAGTCAAGGGGTGAATGCATTAGCAGGGGGTGCAGAGCAGAGGCATAATGGGCACTTCAATGTCTACGCCCCGCTATTTCCTCCAGTTAAGCATAGAGATCGTTTCAAGTGAGGGTAGTTAGAAGCCAGAGCGAGACCCAATTTCGTTTCTTGTGTTTTTCTAATGAGACGTAACTTAGAAATAGTCTCAGAAATAAGAGGCATAGTTTTGTTTGCTGGTAACCTGAGGCTGGTGCTGATAGCTGGGGTAAGAAATGAGGCAAAGTGGTCGGCGCCTTCCAGAACACTGAGGCACAGGTGCCCCAGCTCAGCCTCCTCCCTCCCTCCCTCGTGAGCCCACAGTGCGCCATCTTGTATTCATTTATCCCTCCTTTCGTCCCTCCCATTACCGGCTTCCAGCTGGTTCTTTGAGCACATTCTCCTCCTTCTCAGACTCAGTTACACAAGGTGGAGAATAGCGCAGACCCCTCTTCCCAGCTCCTAGGTTCTAACCAGAGGGGTGAAGGTAACCAGAATTCCCTGCTGGGACACAGAGAGCTGTCCCAAAGAGCTGGCTGAGCCTCAGATCTGATCTGACTCACGCTTACTCTGGCAGAGTCCATTAAAAGAGCAACCACATGTTCTTCTTCAGCTTTTCCTGCCTAAAATGTACACTTGGGGATTCTAGGAAATTTCGGACAAGCACACTGCCTTGACTGCCAAGTTTTCCAGAGGTATCCGAAATTTCTGTTTTTCTTTCCCACCTTCCCTTGCCATCCCTGGCCACACACCCACTGTTGTTCAGAAAGCCTTTGATACGGCAACCCTCTCAGCGTTCCGTAGGTCACCTGCGGCCGCCCCCACCCCCACCCCCCCTCCCCCCCCGCAGGGTCTGCGCCGCGTGGAGGCAGCGCCCCCTCTAGTGGCCAGCGCCTTGAGCCTCCAACGCTTGCTGCCCAAGGCGGCTGGAGAGAACACGCTAAATCGTTTTAGGGGTTAACCCAGACCCCGGGATCTAAATAAGAAAAACCATTTCCTTTGGGTCTTTTGAACAGAAATCCTTTCTCTATCCATTGTAAAGGATGGCCTGGGATCACTCCAGCAAATGAGCTCCCACCTCCCCTGCCTTCCCCTCTGCCCCTCAGTATCCGGTCAACACAGGAAGAGAGAGAGCTGGTGAATTATTACTCTGTCTGGGCCTCAGTATCTCCATCTTTCATATGGGAAAAATGCTCCTTTGTGCTGCCATCACGTGGAAAAGCCTCTCATAGGGAGCTGTGCTCTCCTTCTGATTCCTCCTCCATGTTTTCTAACAGCTCCTGTGTCCCCTTCTTCAGTGACGTCATTCTCTGCTTAAAATTCTCCTGTAACAGGAACAAAATTCTGACATTGCAAGTCTTCATCCCTTCCTTGACCCACTCCTTACCAGGACGACTGGGCTTCCGGGAGGGCGGGTCAAGAGAACTTTCAAGGAAGTTTTCTGTGTGTTGTTTGACAAAATTGTACCCCACTCCCCCCAGCCCAGCTCCTGGGTCCTAGCCAGGTGGGTAAAGAGTGGCTTGAGTTCCTGCTGGGTGTGGGGGTCATAAGTAGGCCCAGACACATTTGGGTTTGTTCTTCACCTGTTTCCCTCTGCCTCTAGAGAGAAGTTGGACACTTCAGCGTGCCCCCTGCCGTCCCAAGGTCTGCACCAGCCTCCTCTCTCCAGGGCCTTCTCTTCCCTGCACACGCAGAGCTGCAGGAAGATTCCTGAAGAAGGGAGGCGCTTCTCTACTCCGCCCAGTTCCACATCTGTGGCCTCTTGAACTCGTCCCCAGGCTCTCTCCTGCTTCTCACTAGTGCTCCCATGGTGCCACCTTGGTCCCCGAATCTTCCTTGCACCGTCACACCAGCTGCAGCCCCTGTCATGTACACACACTGCCACAGTACTCACCACCCTTTGTTGTAACTGCCTGAGTATCTATCTGTCTGCTGAGGCATGTGTGGAAAATGTCACAGATTCACAGGGCAGGTAGGAACCCCACAAACTCTCTTAGCCCAGCCTGCTCATTTCCTGGTAGATTCAGTCATTTTCTTTGAAGAACTTACAATGCAAGTTGCACATCTGCAACTTCCTACCATCACACACTGTATGTCTCATAATCCTCCAACCTCCAAAATCTCTTAATATTCAGCCTTAAGTCATATCATTTCAAAAGAACACCATTATTCGGGAATAAAGGTATTTTGTAGTGTTGAAGATCACAATTCAGCTCTATTCTTCCTACCCTCAGGCCTTCTGTTATTCAGACAAAATGATCTTAATTCCTTGGAACTCTTCTTTGGAGATATAAAAATTGGAGACATCTTGATAGATTTTTTTTTTTAATTGGAGATTTTTGCCTAAGAATATTCTGCCCTCAAAAATTTTTTTTGGCATTTTCCCACGAGATTCATCTAGAGAATATAATTGTTTAATAAATGTGAGCAATGGAGATAATCCTCAGGCTCAACTCCTTGGTGTGGATAGAGGAACGAGGAGCGAGAGCAGGGTTCTTTCCTCTTGGTGACACAGAAGAAAAGTCGGTGAGAGAAAGGAATTTGATTGACACATTTCTGGGAATGATCTGCCATCCTCTGTGCTGACTTTTTGGGTCCCACTTATTCCAGCTTTCAATGATCAAGGTAACAGCTCAACTGTGTACTGGATCATGGCAACGAGGAAATGGGTCTAACCTGGCTAGTAATCAGCCCAGCTGAGTCGACACGCATGGAATGGCATTCAGTTCTCCTCCTTACAAAGTTGTGTGTCTAGTGAGCGAGGGTTACAACTGAAAGCAGCCATGTTATATCACTCACTAGATTCAGCAAAAAGCAGCATGATGACTGAAAAGGTCACAAACCTGAGTCTTGGCCCTGGTTGAGTCCCTCCCACTACAAATGACCAGCAGGAGGACTCTCTAAGGAAGAACCTTGTAACAGATTTCTGTACAACAGCATCGAGATGCTATAAGGAGAAGTTAGATATCGATGGAAGTAACCTGATCCCCATCCCTGGAAGAAACCTCCTTGAATGCTGCTTGTCACAGAACCTGGTAAATATTTTCAGGCTGCAGCATTTGCGGTTGGGAAAGTCAAGAAGCAAAGATTCCTCGTTCTGGCCCATTGAAAAATAAGTAAAGTATGAAATAGATGGGTGGCCTCATCACATATACGTTCTATAACCAAGATTTTGGAGTTGAAAACAGTGGAGACAACATCATAAAAGTTACTTCAGTGAAATGTAAATGTGCTTCCTTGGTTCATACAGACGCATGCATGCACACAGACACACGCAGGGCTGGAATGAGTCAAAGGCTTTGTTGTCAAAATCAAGAGAGTGTGTGGTGCTCAGTGGAGCCAAGCAAATCCAGATCAGAGCCGACGCTGTCCTGAGGGCCACCCTGGAAACTGAGAAGCAGAAGACAAGCTCCAGAGCCTGCTGTTTGGATTTACTGAGCTATTTGCCCGGAGGAAGACTTACATTCTTGAGGCATGTGCTTTCTTGCATCTTTCCTCACTCAAGCAGTCTCTTCTGCCTAGAGGGAGGATAAGACTTCACAGGAGGAGACTGACAATTCCAAGGGTTCGGCGCGCAGATTCCTTCCATGAGGTGTAAATACACATGGGCTGTACAGAGTAAGAATCCCCCAGCTAACAGCAGGATTTTTTTTTTTCTGACCTTTTGTCTTCATTCAGGCAGGTATTTAGAACTTCAGTCATTACAGATGGCAAATATTTGTCTAGACTTTTCTTTCTTTGTATGAAAATAGTTTCTTTTGTTAGTTATTCCAGGATTTTACATAGTATTTTCCCCACTGGAGAAAAATCAATGACACATATGCAAATGAAACCCTCATATTCTCTCTGTCTCTCTGTCTCTCTCTCTCTCTCTCTCTCTCCACACACACACACATACACAACAGCACTGGCTTCTAGTTCATTTGGCCAGCCAGGGAAGCTGGAGTGTGCTTTCTTTGGATGTCCCCAACTGAGCTGGAAGGGAGTGGATTGTCTACCAGGCAATACTTTATTCAAATTGATTCAGCCGTTAATTGCTCTGTGGTTTCTGACTAATTTCTTCCTTTCCTTTGGTGCAGTGCATCCTCTCAAGGAAAGAGAGGTTTGAGGGTTACTTAGCAGCTTCACAAATTCCATTTGCTTAAAAATGTGGAGACACCACCTAGATTCCAAAAAATGAAAGAGAGTTACAAATTCTATCGCTCCAGGGAAGTGCAGCCATCCAGGTTCGCACATTCCATCCAAGAACTTCGGGCTGAGCCAGTTCTCCAGTCAGATAAAGGAACAAAGCCTCTCGTTTGGGCACCCAGATACCTGATTTAAAGGACTCAGGGGAGAGTATATCAGAGCGGGAACAGAGGAAGTCTACAGACATATTGGAGACTGACTCCCTGATTCCGAGCTCTGCTTTTGAATGTGTTGGGGTCCCTTATAAAAGTATAGGTTCTGGGTAAATTCTGAACCAAACCTAAGATAGCTGTGGTTGACTGCAGCTATATTCACTAGTTAATCTCCAGCGTGGGACAGGATGATCATATCTATATTCCATTGGTTAATATTAACATTAGCTGCTAATATCAATGATATCTGACTCTATAGATTTGCAACTCATTTAGATTAACATGCAAATTGTCTAACTACTACAATATTTATTGAGTATTTATATGTAGCATTATAAGACTACGTATTTGGCTTGCATGATCTTGTTTAATTCTCCCAAAATCTCTATAAGGTAGGCACTGATATTTTCATTTCCTAACTGAGGCTTCAAGAGGTTAAGTAATTGGCCAGGGTCACCCACAGCTGGTTTCAAACCCGAGCGGTGTGACTCCACAGCAGAGCCTGATTCCTGCACTTTAAGCTAAACTGACATTTGTCACTTAGAACGTATGGCAACAATTCTTAAGGTAACTATGCCTGCCTCTCCTATGGCTCTGATTAGGCTGCTAGCTTTTCTAAGGATACAAGTCAGCTTCTCATTTTCTCCCATTTTCCTCAAAATATTCAGCACAGAGCTGTGTACAGAATAAGCTAAATCACTTTGACTCATTCACACACTCAGGGAACTTGGCCAACAATGAACTCTTCTGCCATCTTGCTAAGTGTTGGCAGTTCTGTTTCACCCTCAATTGCTTCTTAAGGCTTTAAAATGCTAGAAAGAGGTTTGGAAACAGCATTATGTGTTGATAATTATTTTTCCTGGATTGATGATAATACTGAAGAAGAATGAGGTCACGGTGAATTGCTCAGTGAGAGAAAAACAGCAAGCAGAAGCTTCTTATAAATAGAGAAAAAAGAAAGGGGAAAGTGGAAGATGAGAAGGCAGGATAATTGAAGCAAACCATTGACAGAGAAGGATGGTTCGAGAATTGTCCAACCATTGTATGTCTATATTGACACTTGAAGCGTTTGATACACAGCCCTATGAAGTTTTATTTGGATAATTTGAGCTTACAGCAACTTGGCTCTGAATCTAAGCAAAGGAATAAAAGTGTAGCAAACAAATTCAAGAAATCTGGGGAGAGAACTATGGGGTCAGGGAGTGGTTCATGTAAGCTTACAGCAGAGGCAAGCGAGATGGGTTTGCCATGCAGCCCCTCCTGCTCTCCCATAAGGACCTCCTTTTCTTCCTGGG
This sequence comes from Equus przewalskii, assembly GCF_037783145.1. NCBI lineage: Eukaryota > Metazoa > Chordata > Mammalia > Perissodactyla > Equidae > Equus > Equus przewalskii. Next base: position 34,007,271 of record NC_091835.1, on the reverse strand, counting down.
GACAGGATAGTTTTTCTGCACTTTGCTGTCACTCTGCTTGGCCGTATTTTCTCAAAAACATTAAATGACAGCAGTCACAAACATATAAATGTCAATTAGACAGTCAATAAATATTTATTGAGTACCTGCTTTCTTTTAGCATGGGAAGATCTATAAGATATGTGTAATGGTGACCTCCATATAATTTAGCTGGAAAGACCCCAAAACAAGGATGGCAAATACATGATACATATACTGCCCTTGCCTCTGTTTGTCCTCGTGGAAGATGCCTTAAATCAATCATGGTGCACATTCTCACCAAATTAGGATGCTGCCTCTGGATGCTTCTCATCACAGTACTCAATATAACCCTACCCATTATTCAGAGTTGTCTCAAGAAAGGAAACCTAGTTCACATCTTGCCCTGGACTGTCACATGTCACATGTAGAACAACAATCTAATACAGTGAATGTTTCCGTGATAAATGACACGGTATGATGAAGCATTCAGAGGACACGGAGATTCCCCAGGGCCGTAGCACGTGGATATCTTGAACAACAAAGTGGGACTTGAGCTCGATGTCAGAGGATGGGTGTAACTGAGATTGACATAGGAAAAGGAGCACTTTCCCAGTGGCAAGAACATAGACAAAGGTACCGTAGTGACAGAGCAGTCCCAACATTCACAGAAGACAGGTAGGACTGGGAGAATAACTTACTCATTCACAATTATCTGACAGAGGACTAAGGGGTCCAGCCTTGGTGGGTGCTGAAAGGGGAGACAGCTGACTGCCTAGCAACTATCGCTAAACAATATGAACCAAGGAGAGGCAGGAGGAAAGGCTAGTGGCCAGGAAATGTAGTCAGATATCAAAGCAGAGCTGAAGGCCACCAGCCTGGAGGACTGCTAGAAGTGACGAACAGAAATGTAAGCTTCCAAAAATAAAATATGGGAAACTTCTTCACAGTGCTGCATCTTCAGCAGAAAATGTGCAGAGAAGGGTAAGAGATCACAGGAAAATTAAAATGCCTTATGGTTTTCCATCGTGGAGAAGATAAAGCAGGTGAGGGTAGAGTGAAAGGTATTTACACGTCTTCAGGAGGCGGCCTGGAACCAGGTGTTTTAATTTCCACTGAGGGCGGAATAGAAAGGGTTATCCTATAGCAAGAGAGATCTAGGAAACACGCAAGAGGCACTTGATCGAGAGTTGTTGGAGACTGGTTTGGATCATCAAGAATGATATGACATCTCTTTCACTGGATGTCTTCAAGAACAAGAGAAGTGCTCATAAATTTGGTCTATGTTATATACACTTCTACCTGGAGACAGACCATAAACTAAATAGTCCTGAAAGCCCATTCCAGGCAGGATACTAAAGCTGTAAACAGCGTACAATCCTAGACTAGCTAAGCAAGGCAGTGTCTTGAAGAAGCTCCTTCCACCCACTGTTCGGCTGTCTTACATTCTGTCCATCCTGCCTCCCTTACCTCCAGTTGTAACCACACTACTGCTCATATAAAGTCAACAAGAACAGGCATAACCAACTTACTGACACCGGATATTTCCCAAACTCTCTTCCTTGGCATACTTTCCTAACAACTTCATGTTGTACACATCACCATTCCCTGGTGTAAGTCATGCTGCTTTGCTGGAAATGAAATTAACTGAATGGAGGTGGAACCAATTTGCCCCATTTGAAAAGAGATAGAGTTGCCATGGAGATCTATATGTTTATGGAGCTCACTGAAGAAATGGTGTAAGGGACATGGTTGGGAAGACTTCAACAGGATTGGTGATACTCGCAGATCTAAACACTTTAGGAAAAATTGTATTTTACTCTGGTGTTCCTCACAGATGATATCAATGAGGAGTATAGCAGGCAGTAATTCAAGTTCTTAAAATCTGATTTTTGTTAAATGAAATTGAGCAAAGAATTTTAACTCATTTGGGCTTTACTTCCATTCTCTAAAGTGAAGTTAATGCCACACATCTACTTAATTATACAAATATAATGTTTTGGGGGGAAAAAGACAGTGGCCTTAATGATATAAAAATCAACCAGAAAAATCTCCTGCTGGTCTTATATTAAGCACCAAAAAAAAAAATAATAAAGAGTCTTAGTGGTTGAGTCACTCAGAATCTGTACACAGTATCAAAGTGTGGAGGGCAGGCTCACTCAGGAAATTCAAGGCAAAAACAGAAACCAGGAGCAGGAGAGCCATCAAAAATACAGTCAAAATATTTTTACCATGAAATAATTGTACTCAAGAAGAAGCCAGTTCTAAAATTATAGGGCAACTCTCCCATTCTCTAGGAAGACACAGGAGGGCCTAGGGTTCTGTACTTCTCTATAAATTCTGATCGCTTTCTTTCCTTAACAAGGGACGTGGAAAGCTGCCATTTATAAACTACTACAGACCAAGGGGTAGATATGTATATGATGGGGCAATCAAGTTGATCTGGAAAGATCTCTTTCTACTGTTTGAGGAAGGGTAAAGGAAAGTCTTGGAATCAGCAGAGGAATACTTTCCACCCTTAGGATATAGAACAGGAATTCTTTTCAAAAGGAACTTAATGAAGAAGGAGCAGGAGATACAAGAACAAAGGAGTTAAAATGTTGATCTTGAAAATTCAGGAAATCCATAGACAGACATCCAGTGTGTTGTGCTCAAAACTTTATACTGACTTCACAGTACTCTTCAGATAAAGTGAATGGGCAAGTGTGCCAGCCCAAAAAAATGAACCTATTTATCTTCCACCTTGGGTTGGCAACTGGGTCGGTGTCCTGCCCCCATAGGTTTATTTCCTTTGATCTGGGAAGTGGGACTCCTTCTCCCGTATCCACTGTCCCTTCCACCCTAGCTCTGCCCAACCCCCTGTAATAGGAACAGTCAAGAGTCCTGAATAGTGCCATCTACGATTCCCTCTTTAATCCATTACTGTTAGACTTCAGGGAATTCCAGCCGCTCTTCCACTAGCTGTACACAGTTTACGGCGGGTGTGTCTCAGGCTCTTCCTCAGTGGAGGGACTGAGTGTATTCAACTAAGGACATTTATCCTGTTGTTGGTGTTTGGTCCTGGGGACAAATTCCCTGAGACCTAGATAGGGGTATGCCTGGAATTTGGGGCTGTTCTTATGTTCAGGCCTCCTCTAGTGTAAATTCTTCTTTTCTGGCCCCTCTCCTTGAAACCATGAGGACCTTTGCTGAACATTAACTGGCCAAGTTCGTGGCAATTTGTTAGAGCAGCGTCAGGAAATGAATGCACCTACTAAACTGTTGCAATGATGAAATTCCCCTGAAGTCCTCTGGTCCTCACTGCCATCTTGGAGCTCTGTCTCTCACCCCAGGAGGTAAGGGCTGCTGTGGCCTAGAGATTAACTTCAAGCAAATTGCCACGAACTTGGTGGCCTCAAACAATAGAAACTTACCCTCTCACAGTTCCAGAGGCCAGAAATCCAAAATCTGTGCTCCTTCCAGGTGCCCTAGGGGAGAACCCTTCCTATCTCTTCCAGCTGTGGCGGCTGCCCCAGCCTTCCTAGCTTGTGATGGCCTCACTCCAATCTCTGCTTCCGTCTCCACGTCACCTTCTCCTCTTTGTGTCTGTCTTCTCTGTGTGTCTATCTTTTAATGCGTGTCATTGCATTTAGGGCCCATCTGAATAATCCAGAATGAGCTCCTTTTTTCAAGATCCTTAAGTTAATCGCATCTGCAAAAACCCTTTTTCCAAATAAGATAACCTTCACAGGTCCCAGGAATTTGACGTGGATATCTTTAGGGGGAGCATTTTTCAGCCTACTATAGTGGGGAAGAAAACTAAAATTCATTTTGCATGATAACTAATTTCAATTTGACAACAGTCTGTCAGTTAAGTATGCTTATACCCAGTCTATGGATGAGAAAATTTAAACTCAGGGAAACTTGCCCAAGATCACGGATCTAACAAGTGGATGACTTGGGTTCTATCCATCTCCATAACCATTGTGTTCTACAGCCTGTGATGAGTTAGGAGATGCCGTGCTGTTATTACCTGGGTACCCATCGGCAATCCGCTTCACCTCTCTGGGGCTCAGTTTATCTACTGCATGATAAGATGGTTATCTCAATGTCCCTTTCATCTTTATGATTCTAGTACCAAGAAGCATCTAATACTCAAATGAAGTTACAATATGGTTTGGACACTGTTATCATTGGGCAGAAAAACTATTTTTGACCTTGCTGTCACCAAGAAATTGTTCGTAGAAAAGACTGAGCTTGAGGACAGGGACTATCTTATTCAGTGCCTACTTCTGTTCTCCAGCACTTACTGTAGTGCGAGTTTATTCATTCAGTCAGTCATTCTTTCATCACATATGCATCAAGCACCTTCAAATTTTCCAAGTACTTTAATAGACACAAAGAATATGGAGAATGAAAACACAGACATAGTTCCTGATGGAATTTTAAATGATCAGATGGAAGAAGTCAACCCTCTTTCCCTATAGAATAATGAATTAGTTAATTCTAGAAACTTTTAGAGCAGTGGTTCTCAAACTTTAGCCTGCATCAAAATCATCCAGAGGACTTATTATAACACAGAGTTTCTTAGTCAATAGCTCTGAGCTGCGGCATGACGATTTCCATTTTTAACAAGTTCCGAGGTCATGCTGATGCTGCTGGTCTGGGGACCACCTTGAGAATCTCTGCTCTAGGGCAACAATTCCCAGCTAGTGGACCTAGGACCCTGAGGCAACGATGGCATTTTATGAGCAGTAAGTATAGTCTATTGGCTGAATAAATAAAAGTAAAACTACCGTTATGTGGGCTTGTTTAAATATTTTGATGTTAAAAAGAAATTCTTACTCTTAAAAAATTTAGTAACCCTTGTACAAAAGCCAGAAAGTCAATCAGGTTTTATCTCTTTGCCAACACGAATCTTTTGGCAGGGTTTTCTATGGTGTTATGTTGAAAACAAATCGAATTCTGCGTTTTGGCTCAGTAAGAAAGAAGGCCATAACTGATTATAAATATTTGTCTAGATGAGGGAGAGGGAATGAAGAACCTGTACCATGCATTTGCCTTTCTTGATTTAAATATTGGAGTTGTTACAATTTAGACTTGTATCTTGTTCTCTTCTAACTCTACACTCTTACCCTTGGGCCCTCTCATCCATCCCATGGCTTTAAAGATCATCTACATGCTAATGACACCCTTCACATGTCCTGCCCAGCTCACTCCTCTGACTCCCAGAGCTGCATTTCCAACCGTCTCCTTGACGTCCCTACTGGGATATTACATGTGCATCTCACAGTTAACATGTTCAACAATGAATTCTTGATTTTCCTTCTCAAACGGCACTAATCCCGTCTTAATAAATGGTGCCATCAACTATTCCTTTATCCTGGGGAAAGTTCTTGATTTCTCTCTGTTGCTCGTTAGCAATATCTAATTCCTCTCTCGGTTTTGTTGAATCTTCATCCAGAACCTACCATTAATTCATTCACTTCTTTCCGTATTCAGGCTCACTCCAAAAATTCACTATCATCTCTCATCTGTACTGTGTCAACAGCCGCTGGACTTGTGTCCCACTTCCATTCTTTCTCCCCTCTAGTCAAAGTCAAAGTAATATTCTTAGCACCTAAAGTGAGATTCTTCGCACCTTAGGCCTGTCAATGGTTTCCTGTTTTGCTCAGGGTAAAACTTCAACATTCATAACTTGCCCGAAAAGGCCCCGCATAATCCAACACCTGCCTGCCCCGCCAACCTCAGTCCTACCCCTTCCCTTATTGGTTGCGCTCTGGCCATACTGGTCTTTCCTCAGTTTCTCAAAGGTCTCATGCACTTTCCCACCTGAGGGCCTTCGCTCTTCCCTTGTCTGCCTGGAATGTGCCTTTCCCACTCTTCCTGACACACTCACCCATCCTTCTGGTCACCACGTAAAATATCACTTCCTCAAAGAGGCCTTCCCAAATCCCCTCGATCTAAATAAAGTCCTCCCAATACTCTCCTGTGGTACCTTATGATTTTTCATTCCACTTAATCCAGTTTGTAGATATTTTCCTTGGTGTCTGTATTCCCATTATACTATAAGCTTCGTGGGGGCAAGGGATGTGTCTATATGCTCTCACCGTCTAGTTCAGTGACTGCAGGTACTCAGTTAATAATTGTTAAATGAAAGAATGAACAAAACCATAACTTTGCCGTTCATCTCAGGCCATCCTTTCTTTGGTTTGTCTGTACAGTTTCTCCAGATCTCTCCTTCTTCCCCTGTGGAGCCTTGGCTTTCCACAGACTAGAAAGTTTGTCTGATGCTTGGGGTAAAGAGGGTTACTGACGGACAAGATGTCATATGTTCCATTTACACCATGGAGTTCTTTGAGTTCTCAGTCTGGGTGGGAACTCTGAACCATTCCAGCCACCCTCCTGGCTCCAGAAGACCGTTCTTCTGGCTGCATTGGTGAGTTCTGCGGTATGTCAGGGCAAGATCACATTGCCTTTTACTCCCAACCACAACAGACCACAAAATGCACTTTGGGAGAAGGGAGGCTGCTTGAGGCCGAGGATTTGGGACTGTCTCCACTCCCTAGATTTGTCTTGGTTTTGAACCTCACAGTTTTATGACTATCTAGGTATTACTTTACATCATCCATAGTTTGATTCCAGATTCCACTGCTTGGCTTGGAGACATAGTAAAGTACCTTTATTCCGAAAACCAGCATGGAAGAAAGAGCAGGCGGGATATGGTAAGGGGACGGATCGTTACTAGGGTTGAGAGGCAGGAGCAGCCAGAGTAGAAGGAGGCTATTGACCAAAAGAAGCCTTTCCAGTGCATTCCCCATACAGGAACTGAGGCCCTGAGCTGTGGCCAAGTGGTCCCCTGCTGAAGTCAAATTCATGTTCCTCCCTATGCAGGTCTCTCAGGAGCAAGACCTTTAGGCTTCAGCCCTTCCAGTTACAGGACTGGGAGTAATCACTCCCATACTGGAAATTCTGTATATTTGTATTTATAAAAGGGGCCTCTAAGGAAGTAATGAAAGTTAAATGAGGTCATGAGGGTACAGCCCTGATAGAATAGGATTGGTGTCCTTATAAGAAAAGACATCAGAGAGCTTTCTCTCTCTCTCTCTACATGCTCACAACGAGGGAAGGCCATGGGAGGACATACCATCTACTAGCCAGGAGAAGAGTCCTTACGAGGAACTGAAGGGGCTGACATCTTGATCTGGGACTTTAAGCCTCCAGAACTGAGAGAAAACACATTTCTGTTGCTTTTGCTACCCGTCTGTGATATTCTGTTATGGCAGCCCAAGCAGATGACTACAAAGGGCCCACAGATCTTCCTCCCCCTTCATTCCAAAACTCACCTCCCTTGGATTCTATTGCATCAGCCCAAGTTTAACAAGCTGTGCTGATATCATAAACAGGAGCAAACTGCAGACCCCTTAGTCTCCCAAGAGACCTAGCAATGAGTGGACTTTTGACGCCCCTCAAATAATAACCTAGTGGCTACTTACTTGTCCCTTCCTTCCTTTATGGCACTGGCTGGTGTAGACATTGGCTTGGATGATCAGGTAAGGAGAAAAAGCAGCAGAGAAGGCGATGAGAAACGAGAAAACATTCACTTATTTATTTATGCACGCATCATGAGCTTAGTACTTTGCCAGATACTAGGGAAGCAAAAATGGGTGAGATGCTCCCTCCACCCTTAAACTTAACATTTAAAGAAATCAAAGTCTAGTAAAAAATCACAATTCATTGTTATATTTTAAGTTTTTCTGGTATCTATGAATCTTAGATTATAGAGAGTCTGGTTTTATAACTTTCTTTCTCAAAAATTTTCTATTGTTCAATTTTTTTAAGTGTTCAGAAGACAACAGGGGGTGGGTCGCTTTAAGAAACACCAACTGGCAAGGAGCCAGATTAACTAATAAGAAATCTTCAGAATTCAGAATAGAGTAGACCATATATTCTTATGTACATCAGAATGGGCTGACGAGCAATATGACAGCTCTGCCACCAGGGAAATGAATTTCTGATTGAAAGGACATCATCCCAGGGTTTGGACCCTGGCAGTCAGTCTATTGTATGGATTTATTCTTCCTTCCTTCTTTTTTCCTTAACACTTAAAATAGGAAATGCTGGAATGATTTTCTTTCGTTAATGAGAGGAAACCAATTCTGCAAAAAGGGAAGGTGCAGGCATTTTTGCTTCTTGGAACAGGTAAGAGAAATACAATAATGGTGGTCACCAGAGAGCTTGGAGCAAGGATGTTCGACACCCTGGGAGAGAGAAAAGAGAAGGAAAGCAAATGTGCTCTCTAGGAGCAACTTGTACTCCAAGGCACAGGCAAGCCCTGAGCAGGGAGGAGGCCAGCTCCAGAGCTCCAGGCCAGAGCTCCTCGCTCAGACTCAGTGTTTCATGAAGATTGCTCTGCTTCTGATCCCTGACTAGGAAGCCGTGAAGTTTAGTTAGAAAGCTACTCGACCGTCACTAGGCTTATTTCTTTAAATATTATGATTTAGTGAAAGCTGATATAAACATGTTGCGCAATTGTTAGTAATGAAAGATGAGCTGCTATTTACGCTTATGTTAACTTTTTTTAGGGAAAGCATGAGGGCCTGGACCGTATGTGACTCTAGGGAGACTTAAAGAGTTAGGACATGTGGTCATAATCCCAGGCATCAGCTCACAAGTGATCTTGAGCTTGGTAGAACACAGCTAACTATAATAAGGAAGGCAAGGTGTGTCCCCTGAGCTGGACTGATGAATATTAAGCGGTGACAAGCATCCCACCTACAGGGCCAACTTGGCACGGAGGGGAGGTGCTGATTTCCTGACGCAGAGCCTCGGGGCCTAAAAGAGTTAACTTTCCCCAAATGCTTCTCCCCTCCCCCATCACAGGGATACCTTGCAGGATGTGGCCTGACTTGTCAGGAGAACAAGAACTTGCAGTTCAACCAGGAACTTGGACTTCCCACACAGAAAAAAAAAGACATGTAGGAAGGGGAAACCAGAAAATTCTCTGAAGGATAAATGAACAAAACAAAACAAAACACAAACCAGGGTTCATACCAGTCCCTTAGACGCCTACCCACAAATTTGTTTGGAGATAAAGGGAATTAGAGGATATGGGGAAAGGTAGAAACAGAGTGAAAATAAAGCCAGTGGGCGGGGCATGTTGTCAGGCACATTTCCATCAAGGTGAGGGGAATGTCTGGGGCCAGGGAGGAGGAGGGGCACTGAGCAGTGGCCTCCTCCTGATCCTTTAAGGTATTCTGTGTTGGGGGAGATAATTCCTTTGGGGCCCTGAGGAGAAACACCTCTGGGTGTTTTCTCAAAGCCTGAGCTTTGAGAACTGTGAAGAGGGAACGAAAGGTTGTGAGGTGGCAGAACGTGACTGGACTTTGTGTTCAGAAGTGCATGGTGCCCCTGGGCATGGATGGACCCAGTTTAGCCTCCGTGTGACATGAAACAAGGTTTAACCAGATTGCATTAGCGTGGGGGCTACCGAAGGATTGAGCATGCGGCATGCATTCATTGGCCATTCATTCAGTATGTGTGAGTTAAAACTCCAAGCCCACGGCACCCCCCCATGGTCCCACTGGACTTCACTCACAGAGCAAATATTAACAGATACAATCAAAAGTTTCAAAATGGTGACTGCAGAGTGTGAAACCTGAGGCCTCTGAGCCTGGCGCCTGGCGTGACTGCTCGGCCCTATCTGCAATGCCTTTCTGAAAACGCTATATTGCTTGTGTAAGCTTAGTTGGTTTTTGTCGTCTGTAACCAAAACTCTGAAGAATACAGAAATTGGCATCAGACAGTGGTATTCAGGAATCTGAAATAAAATTGAGGAATTGGGCCCAGTTGAAGCAAAAGGCAATGGAAATTTATCATATTAACTAATAATAATTTGGCAATTCATGGCTCATAGCATTGAAACAGCCAGGTGAATTACTCCCCACAGGTCCCTAGAGTGTGGTGCTCATGGAGTCAAGGTTTTGGGAGATTGGGCAGCCACTGCTTTGGAAAAATATGGATGATATGAGGAAATCAAGGAATTTGCAGTGGAGTGACTGCTTCTAGATAGCACAAAGAACGAGGATGATGAGATCAAATTTCTAAATTCTCTGCTCCAAGGTTCATAATGAAGCTCAAGGACTTTCCATGACCCTGTTAAAAGAATCCCTTATGTCTTGCAGGCACAGGGTTCAGATAAAAACAATTTCACAGTTTGATCTTATGGGCTGCCAATTTACAACAGTTGAATTCACAACCTCACGAGGTGCCGTCTGTGAAAGTTAGGGCACTGATCAGAAATGACTAGGAAGCTGAGAATTGGAATGGGGATATGTGGGAGCATTAAGAGCTTTTGGAGTAATTCCTGTATTCACGAGCAGAAGCCAACTTTCCTCCTCCCTTGTCTGATAAGGCTGTTAAACTTTGCCTGAAAGCCATGTAACTCTTTTGATGAGTTGATTCTCATCGTGTCTCATTCCAATTGCTCATAATTATCTCCTGACCCATAACTATAAACTTATCTCAACATATCCCAAAGAGCCAATAACAAAGTCAAAGTATATTAGTGAGGAGAGCTCCAGCATCTTTAATCAAAGCTTTAGAGGTTGTTCTCTTTAGGCAGCGATCTGATGAGACACACTGCTTCAGAAGTATGCTTCCCAATTTCAATGGTTTTGGAAAGATCCCAGCATTGCAAAGGGCAAATAGTAGCTCATTATCACCACAAGCAAGGAATACGTGGTTATCATAATAGATAGCATTGTCTGTATAGTTATAAGAATGCTCTCAAATATAGGGATTTTAAGTGATGGCTAATTCATCATGAGATCACTAGGACCAAAAGAAATAGGTGGTCCATGTAGGTACAATTTGGTCTTGGTAACTTACAAATGCCAGCTCTGGTGGACAGAGGCTAGTCTTAGACTCCATGATAAAAGTCATGACCCCTTACCCAAGCTCCGGACATGAAACAGTTCACCAAACTAGAGCCTCTCAAATGAGGAAGTTGGTTGCTCTTAAAAAAGGACCTTAACAAAAATATACTATATACCATGAGTCTTCTTCTTGGCCTTTTCCAAGGAACATTGCACCCATTAAGCAGAGTAAAAGTGACCTAAGGAAAGAGAAATACTCAGACGTGTGGGTAAGTGGTTTCCGTGCCTAAGCTAAACTACTTCCTGGGAGCCTGGAACACTGCTGTGACCAGTCAAAATGAGAGCCTAAGAGGATCAGGAGCCACCCATTAGGATGGCTGTTATCATAACAACAGAAAATAACGAGTGTTGGAAACAATATGGAGAAATTGGAACCCTCTTGCATACTGGTGGGAACATAAAATGGTGCAACTACTATGGAAAACAATGTGGCAGTTCCTCAAAAAATGAAAAATAGAATTACCATATGACCCAGAAATTTCACTGCTGGGCATATCCCCCAAAGAACTGAAAGTAAGGACTCAAATCGGTATTTGTGCATCCGTGTTCACAGTAGCATTATTTACAAAAGCTAAAAGGTGGAAGCAACCCAAGCGTCCATCAACAGATGAATATAAACGAAATGAGATATATACATACAATGGAATATTATTCAACCTGAAAAAGGAAGGAAATTCTGACACATACTACAACATGGATGACTGTTAAGGACATTGTGCTAAGTGAAATAAGCCAGTCACAAAAAGATAGATACCATTGATTCCACTTACATAAGGTACCAAGAGTAGTCAAATTCATAGAGACAGAAAGTAAAATGGTGATTTCCAGGGCTTGGACAGAGGAGGAAATGAAGAGTTATCATTTAATGCGTTTCAGTTTGGGAAGACGAAAAAAGTTCTGGAGAGTGATGGTGGTGATGGTTACACAATAATGTAAATGTATTTAATGCCACTGAACCGTACGCTTAAGAGTGATTAAAATAGTAAATTTTATGAAAGTTTCTAGAAGGTCCAAGAGATTGGCTTATATCAGAAATTCCATTCTAAAATGAAGGAGGAGTTGAAACTTCTATCATCTATAGTCACGTGCCGCTTAACAACAGGCATACGTTCTGAGAAATGTGTCATCAGGTGATTTTGTTGTTGTGCGAACATCGTAGAGTGTACTTACACAGACCTAGATGATATAGGCTACCACACACCTAGGCTGTCTGGTACTGATCTTATGAGCCCACAGTCATAAGTGTGGTTCATCATTGAATGAGATGCCATTATGCAGTACATAACTGTACTATTAAAAAGGAGATTTGATGATTGTTTTGATTTTGGACGCCACAATGACAAATTTGGGTGTGCTGTTCCAGTCCACTTCCCAAGTGATTTGAAGAGCTGCTGCCTTTGAGTAGGACCCCAAACTAGAGAAGTTTCTTCAAATGGTCCAGGCTTCAGTACAAGCAGCCCCACTCTGTGTCCCAAAGTTGCTCAGAAATTCTACAGCAAATAGGGATGCTAGTGGTGTCTGTGGCAAGCCCCAATAAGAGAATTACTGAGGACAAACCTAGGGTTTTTTAATCAAAGCAAGTAACTGTTAGCTTGACACTGGACCTTAGTAGAAATTGATAATATGCCATCCATGCCCGGGAGACTTCAACATTAAGTGAAGTTTATATATAGAACCAGGGTCTGGGCAAGTATCGAATGCACCTGTAAATTGTAAATTGTACAAGCAGGTCTTTCACATTCCTGAGCACTCAGTCCTGCCTCGCCACCATTATTCTCTCAACCCTTGACTCTCTGGAAGATTCTCTGTGATCACTTGGCCAAGGAAGAAAGAAAATTGGAGGCTAGTTTGAATAGGACTCTGCAGAACATGTGGATTCAAGCCAGAAGGGGATAGCTAAAGCATTACAGCCCTAACCAAGGATGGCTCAATTTGCTGGAAAAGGAAAATTCTCCCAAGAAGAAACTTCTTTAAAGTGGAAAGACAAAGAGGAAAAACCCTGGGGCCTGCTGCTGGAGCTGCTCAGGCTTAGGAGTGGTCCACATTGTTCCTCAATGCCTTCCCTTCAACCTCTACCATGGCCTTACCAGATCCACACAGGTTTACTCAAATGCTCCCTTAGTAATGCTCCCTATGATGCTCCATATGATGGGAATGTGACAATCCCCATTGTAAGAAAACAGAAGAAGATAGTCGCCAAGCAAGACAGAGGCAGAACTTCTCTCTCTCTTTCTCTCTTTCTTTCTCTGTCTCCAATCCTCAAATCTGCAGTGAAGCCTCAAGGTAACTACAGAAAACAAAGCAGAGGCAGAGTTGCTCTCTATCACGTCTACCCGAATCCCATCACTGTATCTCAGCAGGGCCTTAAATGTATCTTCTTTTATATGGCCAAAGCATCCTGTCGTATGAGCTGATGATCCCAAAAGCCCTTGGAAAATTAGAAAATGTTTTATGAGTATGAGATATGGTCGTTGTTGATAGTCTCAAAGTGGATTACCTGTCAGTAGATAGGGGCAGCTGTTAATGAATCCATTGATTGGGTTCAGTTTATGGTTCTGAAATAAAAGACGACTGAGGAGTAAAACACGTATTTAAGAGAAACTTCTCTTACATTAAAATATAGTGGCAGGCTGGGTCCCTGCTGGAATATATAGTCTCACATATGGATTCCTCATTTATAACTGAAAACTCCAGCCAAGCAATAGCGATCACAGTAAACTAAGGAGACCTTGGGTTAAACAAATGATTACAGTCGACAGTAGAGGTGTAAACATGACTCTAATTAATGAATCTATAATCTCTCTTCTGAGGTTTTGGCCATTAGCCATGCTTCTAATTAAACCCAGTGTGGGAGCAGCGCCCCACCAGCCAAGGGGGTGGTGCAGCAGCATTCTGCACTTCTCGGCAGGCTGACCACCCCAGTCGAGATTTTTCGATCTCTATTTCCTTAACTCTTGAAACTAAAATAAGGCTTCGTTTATTAATAAGACTTTCCTCCAAAACATCCTTAGTCTTTGGTCAACGTTTATCTTTCTTCTGCAGGAATATAGAGAAGCTGGGATGGAAAGTAAGAGATGAACATTGTCGCATATTTACCAGATGGCCCTGCCATGGGCCACATAGACCAAGAGATGCAGCAGGTCCTTGCTCTTAAGAGCTAACAAATGAATATTCCTAAAAATAAAACAGTGGTGGGTTTATCTAACTCAGATTGTCAAAGGATACGAGACTTTCAGAAGTTAAGTCCATCCTCCGGTCTCAGAGCATGATTGTCTACTAAGGACTACAGACTACCACCTTCTACCTGAGGTCCACCATGACCTAAATCCATCTCTGGGCTATCAACCTACATTCCATGTGCTTTCAGCCTCCATGAGCCATGTGTGATCAAAATACTCTAAGGAATTGGTGGGTTTCTCACATACGCTCCATGACATCTGTTCTTTAGCCTGCCAGCCATATTTGATGCTAAGAGAGAAAGAGAGAACTGTCTCCCAACAGAATCCTTTGCCATACATCTATCGTGTGGTGTTGACAGTCCTTCATGCAGTGTGGTACAGGGGCAATGATATCTCAGTAAAAATTCTCACTAGGATCCAATGATTTATTTAGCTAACAGCTTAGTTAATTATGTCAGTTTGACAATTTCAAGAGTGAAGGAAAAACACACATGGGCTGGATGAGGAGATTGTCTCAGTAATATTTTATACCAGATATGGTTAGAAAACCCAACGATTTCTTGGTAAAATCTCTAAGCTACCAAGCATTTCCCTATAATCAAGACCACTACTAAATTTTGAAAGAAACGTGTTTTCTCTCCACACTTGCACAAGGCAAAGTAAAGCAAAATAGTAAGTAAACAATAAGCATTTATCTTTCAAAGAATGGAATGTTTCCTCTGGAAGGAGAAGAAACCTTTCACTAGGAATCTGGAGACCTGGATTCCAGTCTCTGCTCTGCTTCTGGATGACTCTCTCTTGACCTTAGCTTTCTTATTGCACAAGCGTAGGATAGACCAGGTTGGAGGCCAAGAGTCCTTGTCGTTCTTGCATGCCAGAACGCTGTAAGACCATGGATGCTCAGGTTGCAGGGGACGCCAAGGGAAATTGGGTGGATGTTGGATTAACAGACATCACAAGTTCTCTGCCTTAGAGTCAAAGCCATATTACCCACTCTGGCTGCAGAAAGCCTTCCTTGTTTCCCATAGCATTACTCTCAACACCTCTACTTCATTTAAAGGATCGATTGTTGCATTTTCTTTACAGAAAATTCTTCCTGATCTCTTTCTCCCATAGGCCTTGAGGCTAGTTATGATTTATTCATCCTTTCCATGCATATTTTTGAGTGCCTACTATATGAAAGACACTGTTCCCAGTACTAGAGATACAGGGAAAAGAAAACAATCTCTGTTGTGAATGGAAATACCTGCTAGAACCTTCCTGCATACCTTCTCACATGAGAAATGGGCCAGGTGTCATGCTCACATTAGGGATGAGAAAAGGAGGAGCCACAGGCAAACAATTTCGGCATTCTGGAGGTGGAAGACAAAAATAGAGTCTGCAAACAGACTGTGATAAAATAGTCCACAAGTTTGTAGCAAAGCCTTGTTCTCTCCCACAGCTGGCAATAGTAAGTATAATAGCAATTACTGACATTTACATGGCACTCTATGACTGAGAAACCCCTTTTACAAATAGTCTATCATTCTCTTTAATAGAAACTCTTTAAGGTATTAACAGTATTATTAATTTTGTCTTTTAATAGATGGAATTGATGAATGTACAGAGTTTTAAACAACCATCCCAGGATAACTAGTAAACGGCAGAGCCAAGACTGACTCTGGGTTTTACTGTCTCATACTCTCTCTATTGTGATAAAACTACTCTGAACATTGCTTACTTTATTTTCTTTTTTAAAGGACTGTTTTAGTGGACTGAAGCTTGCCAAAATCTAACTACAAATCATGGAACCTCCCCCATGAACTTACCCACCGTTCCCAGAGTTACTTCTTAAATCTTGTTTTAGCCATTAAATTTTTGTCTGATAAGTAAAGTAGTCACTTTAAATATATAAGAGGAACTCAAAGAGGGGAAAAATGACTAACCTCTCACTATGTTTTGCTTGTCAACTGAGACAAAACAATTCAGGTCCAGAGCTAGAAGTCTACCAGTGGCTCTAGAGATGAGGAGATTTGTGGATCATCTTCGGGTCTGTCAAAGATGCCTCATTTCACTTCCGCTGAGAATGGAGGAAGACAGGAAATACAGAGCTTGTAGCATAAAGAATTTAAATGAAAGACACAATAGAACTTCAAGAAATGAGAGCCAAGATTCACGGGAATGGATGTGTGCAGCAAGAACATGCAGAATCTGCTTCTCTTGACAAATGGTTCCTCTAAGAGGCTTGAATGGAGGGTAGGAAATGGAGGGTGTGACGGGAATAATTTCATGAGGTTATAGCCAGTCTTCATTGCATAGGCTCAAGGCAGAAGGAGAATGAGTAATGGACAAGGATTCAGATGGTCTGGCTCTCCAGGACTCTGCGCTATCCACCTTTGTACCCTCAGGCCAGATATTTGACTTCTCTGAGCCTTGGTTTCTTCATCTTAATCATAAGTGAGACTAATGGGTCTTGGTCTAACTTCCTTGACAGGTCATCATGAGAAGGATTTGAGATAACTTCCACTATACGTAAGTTCACAAGGGCAAACTTCTTCTGTCTGTTTTTACTATTACTGTATCCAAACTTATGCCTTAAGATATATCCTGGACCTGGTACACAGTAGGCATTCAATAAATGTTTGGTGAATTGATGTATAAATAGCACATGTAAAAATGCTTTGAAATATAGAAAAAATGGAAATGGGAACAGCTATGTCAAATACCTGTGGAGACTATTCCAGTGTAGGTCTCACCACCTCTCTCGCCTCCACACTATCTCATGCTTGTTCCTATCAGTCAGGATGAGTTCAAAAGGGAGGAACCAACAACACTGATCTCTACAAAATGAAATCAAGCTGGGGGCTGTGTTAAGCACAACATAATACACGGCAAAAGTTGATGTGAGGAATGCTATCATTGGTTTCTCTCTTGCACCATCCTCCTTTCTATTTTCCGTAAGTCTTGCTGAAGGGAATGTGAAGGAATCTACTTTGCCACTTTGATTAGAACTCAGTAGGGTCATGGGCATAGAAAGGAGGAGGAAAATCCTCCAAGTCTGTCCTCTTTGAAGAAAGCCTTCTGACAGATCATCCTCCAATTCCTAGAGAGCCCGGTTAGCTTCCGTCCCCATTGACGGCAGGCAATTATGATCGGACAATTGAATAGGCACAAACCCTATGTGATCAAAAGAAGCTGGTACCCATCTCTCAGTTTGATATTAAGTTAGCCTTTTTCCAGACAACCTGCCTGCCCCATCACAGAGTTACTTTTCAAATACAAATGTCAAGTGAGGCAGCAGAAATTAATTTAATATGCTTTATGGCCACTGGGTAATACCCAGAAGGCTAACAATGGCAGAACAGAATTATAAAAGAATTGAGAGCGAGAATGCTTTATAGAGCCTGGAGCATTGCCAAGGGCAGGAGAGTAAGTGGGAGAAGGAAACATTGGTAATTGGGGTCAGTGGTCAGCTTTCTTTCCAGCATGAGTGGTTTTTAGAACCACCAAAATTTTTCTTTCAAAGACAGCACACGTTCTCTTTGTTCTGAGGCCTACCTCAGAGACAGGATGCTCAGGTTTTCTGATGTACAAGTACCAGGTGACTGGAGGTGGCAGTAAATTTGGTTCTAGCAATTGCGGAAGTCTTTGTGTGAGGAATTAGGACAGGAGCACCTAATTGGTATTCTGTCTGCAGTGGAACATTTTAGCATTTGATTAAGTGGCTGGCTCTGAAATTAGATCACCTAGATTTGAATTCCACTTTTGCCAGCTATTGACTATGCAAGCTTATGCAGTTTACTTAACCTCCCTGCGCCTTAGTCTTCATATTTATAAACTAAAAATAATATTGGCACCTATTTCAGAGGGTTGTTGAACAGATTAAATTAGTTGATACGTGTAAAGCATGGAGAACAGTGACTGGCACAGAGTAAGTACTCAGTTAACATTGGTTACAGTTATCCTGTCAATAGCATGCAATTAGAACTTTCGAGTTTAGATTAGGCATGGCTACCTTTTCCAACTTTCTTCTTTCTCCATTGGTGTCCAGAGATCATAACACTTCTGTGATTCTGTGATCCAGCCCCTACTTTTGGATCTCAATCTCCATCAATAGGAGATAGAGATGAAAGAGCATTTTGGGAATCAAAGTCCTGAGTCTAAGTGCCAGTTCACCTACTAACTAGGTCGATGACTGTAGGGGAAAATCACTGTCCCTCTTATAGTCTTGATTTCCTAGTTTTTCAGATGAGAGGATTGGGCTAGTTGCTCTCTAGGAATGCTTCTAGTCTCAAGTTCAAGAAATCTACTGGTCTCCTGGGAGCTCAGAGACTCTCATACCTAAATCCTCAGGCGACTTGGCTTGGCTTCTACTTTGTGTGGAGTGTCAGGGATACATGAGCAGTTCTACTTTTCCACGTTACATTTTCGCCATAGTTTCTGTCTCGCTCTCCTCCCTCTTCTTCCCTTGACAGCTTGGGGTCCTAGTGTGAATAAGTGGGAGGAACTGGAATTTCCAGAATCCAACTAGCCTGAAAAGTTTCTCTTTTTCCCTCACACCACCCCCACATTCCTTTCAGTTTCTCAAGATACCTGATCTTTTCTCTTCTATAGCATCCTCTCAATTGAAGACATCCTGTAAGAGGAGGGGAAACGTGTGAATGGGCCTGTCGCAGGTAGTCATAGAGCCATCATCCTTACCTGAGTTTATTATCAAGTCAGCCAGAAGGTGAAGTCCTGATGTCGTGTGCAGCCAGCAGGAGCGATCCCTTAACGTACACATGGTCTTAAAGGTCAGGATAGGTATGAATTACAATATGGTAATGATTCTTAACTTAGGACCCTGATGTAGAGAAATGATATATGACCATAAAATAGTCCACCAGCACTCTCTTTTGTTTGCATTTGTATGTTTATTTGATTAATATCTAGTACCTCCACAAAACTATAAGTTCCATGAAGATGAGGACTATATTTGTACTTTTTATAGCATACCCAGCATCAAACAGAGTGCCTATACATCACAGGCTCTCAATAAATATTTGTTGAATGAATGAATGAATATAGATTAGTCTATTAGATTAGTCATTTTGAACTCAAAGTCATACAAAGTCCCAGGCTTGGGAATGTAACGGGGAGAGGAAATTCTACCAAGAATTAATGGGAATGGTACAGGAACCATGAAATGGCCAAGATCTTCTGGTCCCTTAACCAGTAAATTCCTGTTATACTATAGGAATCTCTTGATTTGGCCATGTTCATGTTCACATCACTGTCTGCTCCTTCTAAAAAGTGGCCTCAAGAAAATCTCAGTCAAATCATCTCCAGAACTGATCCCCAGAAAGGCAAGACACCGTTAAGAGCTAATCTTCTGGGCAGGTCACAGAGAGTGTATCAGCCAAAATAAAGTTAAAAATGAGCATGGGCATAAAAAACAATTCACCATGACAAAATGGGGCTTATCACAGGAATGCAGTATTCAAAATCAATCAATATAATACATTACTGTCTAAAGGAAAAAACCACAAGATTGTATCAATTGGTGCAGAAAAAGCATATGATGAAATTCAATATCTATGCATAACATAATGTCTCAGCAAGGGAGGAATAGCAGAGAGCTTCCTCACCTGACAAAGGGCATCCACAAAAAAGGCTAGAGCTAACATAGTTAATGGTGAAAGACTGAATGTTTCCCATCTAGGATCAGAAATAAGGCAAAGATGTCCATTCTCATCACTCCTGTTCAAGATTGTACTGAATTCTCAGTCAGTGCGATAAAGTAAGAAAAAGAAATAAAAGTCATGTAGATTGGAAACAAAGAAAGTTATCACTATTCACAGATGACATGATTGTCTGTATAGAATATCCCAAGGAATCTACAAAAAAATTCCTAGAACTAGCAAGTGAACTTATCATGGTCACAGGATACAAGGCCAACACACAAAAATCAATCATATCTCTAGATGCCAGCAATGAACAATTGTAAACTGAAATTAAATGTATGTACATTATTCAAAATAGTTCAAAAACCAAAATATTAAGGTATAAATCTAACAAAACATGTACAAGATCTGGATGGTGCAAACTGCTAATGGAAGAAATGAAAGAAAACTTCAATAAATAGAAAGATATACTCAAATAGTAAAGATGACAATCCCAATAAAAACCCTAGCAGGCTTCTTTTTTTTGTAGAAACTAACAAGCTAATTCCAAAATTCATATGGAAACGTGAAGGAATTAGAATAGGCAAAAGAACTTTGAAAAAGAAGAACCAAGTTGGAGGAATTACACTCCCTGATGTCCAGACTTACTATAAAGCTATAGTAATCATGACAATGAAGTATTTATGGTAAGAGAGACAACCAGATGAATGAAATGGAGTAGAGAATTTGGAAACGAACCCACACATATTTGACCAATTGATTCTTGGCCAAATGCAAAGGCAATTCACTGGAGAAAGAATCAACTCCAAGTGGATCATAGACCTAAAAGTAAAATGTAAAACTTTAAAAATTCTAGAGAAAAACATAAGAGAAAATCTTTGTGGTCTTGCATTGCACATGGATTTCTTAGACACGACACCAAAGCAAGACCCCTGAAGTAAAACATGAAGAAATTGGAGTTTATCAAAATTAAGTACTTCTGATCTTTAAAAGACACTGATAAAAGAAAGAAAACACAAATTGGGAGCAAAAATTTGCAAATCTGATAAAGTCCTATATATCTGATAAAGGACTTGTATCTAGAATATAGAGAGAACTCTCAAAATTTAACAATAATAAAAAACAAACCAATTTAAAAATGGTGCAAAGGTTTGAACAAACACTTCACTAAAGGGAAATACGGATTGAAAATAGGCACATAAAAAGATGTTCAAGAACATGCTATTAAGGGAAATATGAATTAAAAACATGATGAGATATCATTACTCACCTATTAGAATGGCTCAATAAAAACTGCTGACAATATCAAGTGTTGACAAAAATGCAAAGCAACAGGTACTGTCATACTCTGCTGGTGGCAATTTGAAATGGTGAAAACAGTTTGGCAGTTTCCTATAAAGTTAAACATACACTTATCACATGACTTAGCAATCCCATTCCTAGGTATTCAGCCAAGAGAAGTGAAAACTTACAGTCACACAAAGCTTGTACATAAATATTTAATGTAGCTCCATTCATAATCACCAAAAACTGGAAACAATGTCCTTCTGGGTAAACGGATAAATAGAAGCGGTAAATTCATACAATAGAATGCTACTCAGGAATAAAAGTACTAATAAAGAAGTAATGATACACCCAATAGCTTGGATGACTCTCGAAGGCATTATGCTGAGTGAGAAAAGCTAGCTTCAGTGGGTTACATCCTGTATGATTTCATTTATATGACATTCTCAAAAAGACACAATCATAGTGATAGAGACAAGATCAGTGGCTGCCGGCGGTTAGGGACATGGGGAAAATGTGACTACAGAAGCACAGCATGAGAGAGTTCTCTGAATTTATGAACGATTGTAGGGGTAGCTACATGATTCTATATGTACGTTAAAAGCCATAGAGCTGTATACCCCTGCAAAAGTCAGTTTTGCTCTATTTTAATCTTTTAAAAATGAACACAGAGCTACTTCAAAGGAAATGAACACATAAAAGGGGAGCCCAAGAGGGTCCAATGGAAGAAAGAGAGGCGGAAGCAGACTTTTCATTGGCTCTCGGTTTACAGGCTGTCTTGAATATGAGTCTCTGGTCTTGTCCAGACCGACCTGCAGAGGCTGAGTCCCTTCCATCCGTCTGGTTGCCTCTTTGAGTTCGTGTCTCCCTCCACGCTATCGAAATAGGCATTCCATCATTGGTTGGCATGTCACTGCAAGACTTAAGCATGGGGCTTCCCAAACGATTGGGCTCTCATTCAGTGTCACTGTCACCATCAACCGGCAGCAGCAATGTCCCTCTTGCCCAAGCCCCTCCCTCCCCTGCACTCTGGATGCCCTCTAAATGGCACTAGCCCAAACCAGGGACAATCACTTGTCCACTCACTTCCCAAATATTTACAGAGTCCTTATTGGGTACCAGGCACAGTCAGGGACCATGCTGCCAGGCTGAGGCCCACGGAATATTCTGGAGGGCACGGCTGTCAGAGCAGCTGTCCTGAGGGGGGCCAGCAGTGGTATGTCCTGTCCCGAAGGTCCTAGGCTGTTATCTCATTTCCCATCTTTGCTGATTTTAAATACTTTCCAACACTTCACTCCTTTCTCAGATGAAGGTTTAAACATAGGCAGATGTACAGCCAATATGGTAATATTTTTCTGTTGACTCACTAACCTCCGCTAGCACGTGCCTCCTTAACTCTCTGATCCTGTTCAGTTTGTACTTAGAAAGACTTTGCTCAGACTACTGGCCAAAACATTCATGCTTTCCATTTTCAGAGATATAATACGAGGCTGGTGAGATTAGCTGTCAAAGGAAGGCAGTGACTTGTCCAAGGTCACCCGACAGATTGGCAATAAAACTGGGACTCAGGCTTGTGCCACAAGTTCTTCTCCATCGTGGAACAGACTGGGGAGCTGAAGATCATCCATACGAAGGAATTGCTAAAATCCCTCTCCAAAAACCGGACAGGAATGGAAGCCGCTCTCTTCCAAATAAGCAGCAGAGGACAGAAATACTTTCAAAACACAGTCACGTCCTGGGGGCAGGAGATGTTTTTGATGTAAGTTGCGATGACAGCAGTTCACAACAGACCCACATTCAGGGAACTGTTCCAGCATGCCAGAGGTTTGCAGGCTTTTAACTCTCATAATTCATCCTCACACACGCCAGCTAAGCTAGAGCAATGTTAAGGGGCTGACAAACCACAAAGACCAGGAAATGCAGAGCGAGCACTGCTCGGAAGAGCAGGGGAAGTCAAATGCATATCAAAACGCAATCTGGGAGCACAGGCCAGCATTCTGAGGCCTGAAAACAATTGTGATGATTTCCCAGCACACACGGAGGCCTCCAGCCAGAAGGTGCCCAGAGAGGGGAGGGAAGGGGCCCGTGCGCCCTCGCCCACCTGCCCAGCACACACTGCAGATGTGCCGCCTGGATGCAGTGCAGTGAGGCTGGCCTAATGCTGGGCTGAGGTCAAGGCTTTACCGAGTGAGAACACCATTTTCAACACTTAATGCAACGCTTTCTTAAATTGGTCCCCATTTCCCTGGGAGCAAGAGCAGAGTTCGGGAATCTGGGTTAATTTGGGAGAGTGGGACCAAGTGGGGCCATTTAGTCACAGGGGACAAACCCACCCCCTCTCACCCCCTGCCCTCAACATCCCATGCAGGTCTCATCTAGAGCATTTTCCTCACCATCCCTCTTCCTGATGTTTCTCTTCCACCACCTTCAGATTCTTTGGATAAGAACACGGTATGAACTTGAAAAACGTCTCTATCCACCTGCTCTTTTGTTTCTTACTAATAGCTAAGTAAATACGCCCCCTGCAGATAAAAGATGTGCAGCATGGACAGAGTTAGAGAAGAAAGAGTTCAGACAGACTGCACCAGGAACCGCCGCCGCAGTGTCCATCCCTTGCCCGCTCTCTTCCCTGTCCCGCTGACCCATTTACCACCTGACCCGGAGTGTCAGGCAACTGCCCACCAGCATCGATTTCCAACAATGAGGCCTCCCTATTCTGCCCTCCTTGTAGTTTGACTGAAAGATGAGGACAAGTCAATGGCCTGAGACCCTATGAGATCTCTAATTGATGAGAACCAGTACCTATGGTGGGACTGAGTGTTGGTGGGGATGAAATTCTGATACAACCTTTGGTCTTGACAGTCCTGAGTGGTGCAGGGAGAACTTCACAGACATTAGCAGGGCTCGGTGCTGGTCCTAGCTCTGACCCTCTAAGGCTCTGCCTCAGAGGCACCTGTGTACGCTCCTAGTCCCAAACAGATGAGGGAAGAGCACTGCAGAATTTTCCACCCAGACAGCTCTTTCTCTACCACCCTTGACTCTGCTGTAGCACCTCTCAGGCTTCAGGGCACAAAAACTCCCCTAGGTTCCCAAACACCAAGGACCTGAGCCCTCAAATGCCTTCTAATGGGACTATGTTCTCAGGTCACTGTGAGCAAAGGACATTCTGAAAAACCTTGCTCTCCAGCGTGAATCCACCTTTTTCCGCCCTCATCCCCTTCCTATGTCAATCTGAACGGCGAGGACTAAAGGAGGTTCCCTGGCTACCACTGAATTTACTATTCCTGTTAAGACTGCTGGAGAGGCTGTACCACCTGACGAAAGAAACTTTAGGGAGATGCTGCCCTCTTCTGGGAAACGTGCAAAAGAAAGACCCCAGAGAGCAGGCCTGTCCTCCCTTGTCTGTAACCCTCCCCACTGTGGAGGAAATGCACTGCTCTGTGTTCTAGGCATAGCCAACAAGGGAATCATATGGAAGCAGAGGAAAAATGGATGCAATTCATGATCCAGTAACTAGGGAGACTCTCCCTGAAAGATGGGCAAAAGTCCCAAGAGGGCAGGACAAGATTGAAGAGGTTATTGCTGCATCCCCCTGCCTCTGAGCAAAACCTCAGGCGGAGATCAGTCTCCTGGAACACTTACCGTTTGGAAAAATCTCCCTGTGTCTAACAATTGCCTTTCTGCTACAATTCAAGTTCACGCTTCCTTTGACTAATCGAGTGAACAAACCAAATTTGAGTACCTACTATGTGCTGAGCTCACGAATAAGGCCCAGTCTTGCCCTCAAGGAGCCTAGTCGAGCTCAGCATAGGCAGAGTCCAGTATAGTCACAGAGGCAGAAAAGTGGCCAAAGAAAAAGATGACACATGTGAATGTGCCCAGTGTGTTAGAAGAGCAGAGAGGGGTGGCAGGAAGCACAAGCCAGGTGGTGGGCACAGCATCCTGAGAAGCTGTCTTCAAGCAGAAGACACACTGACTGAGCCTTAAAGAACACTTGGGATGGAGGGAGTGAGGGTCAGGAGAAAAGCGACGGAGTGTGTAATGTGTACAGACAGGCTTGCACAGGGGAGAGGAAAAGCCGTACTTGCTCTTTCTCTCGTTTTCTTCCCTGCAGAGATGGGAAAACAATGGGCAGCTGGAGCCTGAGTTGGCCAGCACAGCACTGAGGGCAGCCGTGGACTGTCAGAGCTTCCACAGCCTTCTGTCTATAAATAGCACCCTGCCTGGACTTACACACCCCCCTCTGAAAAAAGCGTTGGCTGTTCTCACAGTGACTTTGAACTGGGAGTTTATATTTAGTTTACTCTCTCCCATCTATTTATACTTCTTTTGTTTACACAAATACTCCTCTCCATTTATTGCTGTCATGTCTGGGCACCTGATGTCATTAGAAGAACATATAGCAGCTTCATTCCACGCAAACTGGGCAGCTAAATCCAGCCCCCCTTACCGCCCATCTATTCTCGGATGTGGTTCTTAGAATTCCAGGCTTGAGGCTTGAAAAATGACTTAAGAAGACATTTTTTCTACACTCTGCCTCCAGCAAGATTCCCTGGAACTGGACAGCTTAGATTTCACAGGCCTCCCAGGAAGGGGGCTGCATGTGCCCCCTTGTCCTGAACTGGCATTCCGCAGCCCTTGGCTTGCTTCTGCTGGAGCAGCCACGCACCGTCCACTCTGCTCACAGCCCTTCACGCGCTCACAGGCCGTGTGTCTGGAGCCAGCCCCCTTTCCCAGCCCGCATTCCCGCCTTGTTTTCCCCTTGGCCCCAGGTTCTTATTCGTATCCATCTTTTCACTAACTCTCCTCAGAACCTCCCTGCAGATTCTGTGCTTTCCTCAAGGCTGAGGGTTCAGAATCCTAGCGAGACTCTGGATTTGGTTAGAAACCTTTGGAAGATTGCTTCTGAGTCTCTGAGATGACACCCTGAGCCCAGTGCATGTCCCGGTGTCACCACATTGTTAACGGCATGAGGACGACTGTGAACTCTGGATCCCTTCTATGCTTCTCCCAGGGGAGGAGAAAGAACACGGTCTTTGGAGGCAGACAATCCCAGAGGCAAAACTCTGCCGCGTACAGCTGTGGAGTCTGGGGCAAGTCCATAAACCTTGTCTGTAAAATGGAGACAATAACACCGACCTTTCAAAGTTGTGCGAGACTATAAAGAGTAGGAAGAGTAGGTCCCAACAGTTACTAAGTGTCTAATATTCCCTCCCTCTGTCTTCCCTTGACAAGCCCACGTGTCCCTCTCTGTCATTTTTGAAACTCCTCCCCCGCTTTTTTTTAATGATTGGCCCTGAGCTAACATCTGCTGCCAATCTTTTTTCTTCTTCTTCTTCTCCTCAAAGTACCCCAGTACACAGTTGTATATTCTAGTTGTAGGTCCTTCTAGTCCTGCTACGTGGGACACCAGCTCAGCTTGGCCTGAAGAACAGTACTAAGTCCACACCCAGGGTCCAAACTGGCAATACCCCTAGCCACCAAAGAGGAGCGCACGAACTTAATCACTCGGCCGCGGGGCCGGCCCCTGAAACCGCACTTTAATGAAGACTTTCTATAGCATCTGTGGGTTCTAAGAACATGTAAATCTGCCCTCTGAGATGAGAGCCAGTGCCTCTAGGTAGGCGCAAGCCATTCTTAATACAGGGCACTGGCTTTGAGCCATTTTCTGGAAATGGCCCCTGGAAAGAGATGAACTTGCTGCACAGTCTTCATGACGTCGAGGGACTGCTTGGGAAGAACGATAAACAAAATCTTGTTCTGGGGGCACAGCATCCCTAGGGGGAAGTGCACAGCCTCCATCTCTGATGAGGAATGAGCAGGAAGAGTAGGAAGAGATGGGGAAGAGAGATGGAGGGTGAGGCCCCAAGGGGAGAATGTCCAGGTGTGTGCTGGTTCAGACCCGAGGAGAGGCCAGGTCAGCAGAGACCTCGTTCTCGTGCACTGTCTCTCATTCCTTGCTCTAATCTCAGCCTCTCTGGCACTCAGTGAACATACAGCCAGTCTGGCATTTATTCCAGGTAATTTTATGTTTTATTACAATCTCAAGCCAAAGGAGGAAGGAACAGAATCAAAAACTCATGGAAAAATGAAGTTCTAAATTGGATCCAAGTTAAAAGCTCTTCTTCAACGTGCCTGCTGTGTAACACGAGCCACCTGATAAAACCAGGAGTCTGAGTGCCTGATCGCGACAATCCCCATCCCTGTCAGGGGCTCAGAGTCCTGGCTTTGGGGAGGTGGGTGGGGATCAAAGCCCGGGGTCCCCTGGAGAGCGAGCGGCCACAACAAGCAGTCATCAAGGAAAGCAAAGAACTCCCTGTTGGACCAAAGCCACTCGCTCGAGAGACAGTGACCGAAAAATTCAGCTTTGTTTGAAATAGAGATTCAAAGGGGCTCCCTACACATGCCCTTCCCCTCCCTCAGCTGGACAGCTGCTACTGCCTTCAGTCCCAAGGTGGACGTCACCTCCTCCCCCGGTAATGCAGAGGACCTGTCTTGGGGAGCTGGTGCTTCCACATTCTCGCATAACCCTCTGTTTACCTTCTCATTAGTCTCCTGCTGGGTGTGACTTCTCTAACTGCCTGCTTCATGACTCCTCATATCCTCATTCCTTTTCCCATGGGGAGTGGCTGGTCACATTAGCTCCTAAGTCGTAGTTGACCCAGAAGTCAGTCAAGTCACCCCTTTCTCTTTCATTCAATAACTATTTGTAAAGTCCCTACTATGAGCCAGACATTGTTCTGAGCACTTGGCATCCATTAATGAACCCAACAAGGAAAAGTCCTCTATGAGCATGAAGCTTATGTTGGCTTTCCTGGTCTATGTCTAATAATAATCCATAACATTAACATGGCACGTCATTCCTGATGAATATACATCCACTCTCCCATTTTAATCTCACAGCAGCCTTTGAAGTGGCCTCAGCAGGTCCTATAGGCACCTTTGGGAGACAAGAGGAGAGACACATGGAGAGGTGACATAACCTCTTTGTCATGGAGCGATTCCGAGATGGGGTCAGAACTAGCATCCAGGGCTCCTAATTCTCAGTAGAGTGATCTGCCCTCTGTAGCTCCCTGCCTCATGCTTCGATGTTAACAAAATCCAAGCTGCCGTCTGAGTTGGCACCATTCCTCTAGGAAGCATCCTCCACCCCTTCGCCACACTGATCTCCCCCATGCCTGACTTACGGTAACCCTCTGCTCTAAGCACATAATGCAACACTTACTCCAGTGCCACGTTAGCTGTTCAATGCTGTTTTGAGTGCCACACTTCCCCAGTGAGACTGCAAGCTCCGGATGACAAGGACAGCATAGAGAGCCGCTGGACTCTAGTAGCATCTAGCAGCTCCAGATGGTGTGCTGCAGTGGTTTATGAGATGTTCCGAGATGGCTCTTGGGGCTGTTGAATAGGGTCTGGAAACTCAGAATGTGACCTCGGCTGCAGATGGCCCCATTTCTTTATCCTGGTGAGCTGTGCAAATCGCTTTAAATGTGAGCCACTCTATAACATATGTTGGGAAGCTCTATGTATGTTTCCTAGCAGAGGACTGGACACATGGTTGGTGGTTAATAGATACGTGGCAAGGTATTGAATGCAAAAAAGATCAACTCTACATTATTTCAAACCTGGGACGGATGGGAGAAGTATATAGTTATTGCAAATGAGAACTGAGGCCTAGAGAAGCTAATGACTTGTCGAAGGTCACGCAGCTAATAAGCACCGGAACTGGGAAAATTTTCCAGGGAAATGGTTTTAAGTTCGCCTGCAAGTTGGCAGACCACAGAGATTGAGCGGGCAAGGAGAGAGAGCACACGAGAGGCTGGCTGAAGTTGGAGACCAGGCCTTTTTCATTAGTCTCAGATGGCTGGCATCTCAGAGCACAGCTGGGGCCACTTGACAGAGGTCTCCACTCCCATGCAAGCCAGTATCCCTGAGGGCGGGGGGACATCTGCACGCCAGATGTGATGGTTGGATTTTGTTGGCACCAGGTACAATGCACCCCCCGCCCCCCCACCCTCTGCCAACATGATTAGTGAGTACAATTTTGTAAGAAGAGAAGAAAGGCTGGGCAGAAACACATCTGGCATGCAATGTACCATGCAAGATGCTGAAACGATATGCGGCCTATCAATAACTCACTCCCTCCAGCACTCCATCCAGGCTATCGGTTAGAAAAAGTAGGAAGGTTTATGGAAAGAGATTATGAGACACCCAGAAACCACAGGTTAGAGTCCTGAATCTCCGGTGACCCGGCCATGGGACCATGTGCAGTCACTTATCATCTCATGGCTCAGTTTTCTCACCCATGAAGACATGGGAAGCTCAGACTAGACAGTACCTAACATTCCTTATATTTCTGATATTCTGGTTAATTCCTTTCTCTTAATTTCTTCATATTTTAGCAAAAGATCTGCTAATGGCCCACAGAAGTACACCAGCCCTGTCTGTCTCTAGCAGGAAAAAATAGATAGTACTAGAGTTAGAATATAATGAAATCAAAGCACGTATTGCAGTGCCTAGCATAATGTCTGGCAAGTAGTGGACTTTCAGTGAATGTTTATTGAGGGGGAAAAAAAAGAAGAAAGGAAGAAAGGAAGGGAGGGAAGATGGAAGGACCTATTGAGGCAGGCTTTATTTCCCCATATGTATAAGTCTTGATTTCCACCTAAATAATGAAAGCTAACCTTATCTTAGAACTTATTATTTCTTAATATTTGAACCTACTAATTATTTAGTAATTACACCCAAACTGTGAAAAAGATGCTATTTTTTATTCCTTTTTAAAGACAAAGAAATGGAGGCACAGAGAAATTTACTAACTTGCCCAAAGTCACCCAGCTGGTAAGTGGTAGAGTTGGGGTTTGACTCTCTATTTTTACTCCTCATCTGGGTTTTCCACCTCCACACAGTACCTACCACTGTGTAAAGGTGAGTGAAAGAACATGAAGAGAGGATGGTTAGGGCCGAGAAACCCAAAGACACTGGGACTGTGAAGGATCCCAGCCTCAGGAGACCTGGCAAGGCCTGCTCCACCTGGATGAGGAAGATACTTAGACTCCAGGAAGACCAGGATGGCTACGGTAATTGTTTGGTAATTGTCCAATGTAAATAGTTCGTACTCTTAAGTACCCTCACCTCCTGCAGTGAAGTTCCTGCCACAATAATATGGTTCACTGGAAAGGATCATTGGAGCCACAACGGGTCTGGGTGTGGATACCAGTTCGGCCATTTAATGTGTAACCTTAGGCCAGTCATACCTCTTTGTGCCTCCGTTTCTTTATCTGCTATCATAAAGATTTTAGTCTTTAATGCATGGCCCAGAGCCTGAGAAATAGTCAGCCTTCAATGATATAACTTCCTTTTGCTTCTGTTTGTTTCTTGGATTCTAGAAACCCAACCTCAGATTATATTATTTATTCTAAGATGGGGTGGAGAGCCCCACAGGGTGCTATCTGTCTAAGGTCATAATCCCAAGAGAGCTTCTCAAGGCTCCAGGTGGTGGGAGGCATGCAGGAAGCCGGGACACTCATGAGCTAAGCCAGAGCTTGTCACCTTAGGCCTGGGCTAAGGCCCAGCCCCTCCCCTCAGGCAGGGATCCAGTCGAACCACAGACAACTCACCCTCATCAAAGATTTCCTTAGGTGCAGTGCTCTGCATGCTTCCTTGGCCATAAGTTCCTTCTTTTGTCTAACTGGCATCCCTTCTGCTGTAATTTGATCTCACTTCCTTTGCTCCGACCCTCAGGGGAAAGAAGAACAGCTGGTCCCCACCACCCACAGACCGGCCCTTCCGATAAAGGATGCTGGTGCCAAAACACAGTGTTCTGAAAGCCTGCACTTCCATCCTGTCGTAAAACTCGATCTGACTGAGTTGGGTACCTCAGTGGGTACCAGGCAGCCTGTGGGCAGCCGAAGATATTTCCTATGCCATGAGAGTGGGCCTTGTGGTCTTATTGTGGTGGCAGGTGGAGCAGGGTCCACCAGTCATTCCACGAGCCTTCCAGCCAAGGTGTGAGCGGAGGGGAGGGGTTTCTGGGTGTGTCTACTGGGCAGGGTGGCCGGGGGGGGGGGGCGATGGGAAGGAAGACCCGTGGTGTTCCCCTAGAATCGTGTGGGTGCTCCGAAGAGAAGCTTAAATAGCCTATGAATACGTGAAAAGTAATCAATCTCACTAGTTATTAAAGAGCATTGCTTAATTTCAAAAGTTGCCATTTCTGCTCATTGATAAATTGTGGGATTTGTTTGCTTTTTATGGTGAGACAATTTTAGTGGAAATGCAGGGACTAAACCCTCTCATGCATGGCTGGTAGAAGTGCAAGCTGGATGAAACGTTCTGGGGACAATTGTCAATATCAATAAAAGGCCTCAAAACACGCTTTCAAAAATAGTTTTATAGTCTGTAAAAATACTGATTAATACGTGCAAAATTAATTAAGCTTCATTCACTCCAATATTTTTTAACTGCACAAAAAATTTGGAACATATTACATGCCCAATGATAAGGATTTAGTTAAATAAATTAAAGCTCACTGTGCTTATGAAAAAGTGTATAATCATATAATCATTTAATATAAAAAATATAAAGTCAGAAATAGTCAGAATATATCAAGGGGAAAAACAGGTATCAGAATAACATACACAACATCTATGTCTCCATTGATACCTATGTCTATCTATGGATATATACATAGATCTTTCTATCCATCTACAGAAGGATACACACCAAAATATTGACTGTGATTAGGTCTATGTAGTGACATTTTAGATCATTTTAATTTTCTTACTTAGTTTTTCTTTAAATTTAGAGTGTAGTATCTAACATTTCTGCAATAAACACCCTCCATTTGTACTAAGGAAAAATAATAAGGTGATTTTAAAAATAGAAAAGTATGGGAAAACCCTCGCCCACCCTGACTCCCTGTAAAAAAGGAAAAGCCAAGATCACCATTGAAAAGGAAAATTCACTGAATGGCCATACACAGGCTAAAGAGAAGTGGGGAGAGGGAGGCACGGCCCCAGGCCTCGCCTCAGTTAGAAAGTGGCCAGGGAGAGTCATGCTCGCGTGTCTGTTTAGGAACCTTAGACGGATGCTAGATCCATCGAGCTGGGCCAAGGCCTCCTGCCATAGGTGCCTCTTTAAATCTTTGCTCAAAAAGCACCCGCTGTGACCCAGCAATTCCAGTTCCATCCAAGAGAAATGAAAACGTACGTCCACACGAAGACTAGGCGTGAATGTTCACAGCAGCATTATACAGAACAGCCAAAAAGTGGGAACAACTCAAATGTCCTTCAGCTGATGAACACCAAAATGCGATCTCTCCACACAATGGAATATTATTCTGCAATTAAAAAAATAAAGTACGGATGCAGGCTACAATGTGTACATGCTATAACTGATCCGTGCTACAACTCCAAAGCATTATGTCCAGTGAAAAGAGCCAGACACAAACAATATACATTGTTTGGTTCCATTTAGATGAAATATCCAGAACAGGCAAATCTACAGATAGAGAAAGTCTATGAGTGATCGCCTAGGACTGGGGACAAGGGAGATGAGGAAACTGGGAGTGAGGGCAAATGGGCATGACGTTTCTTCTGGGAATGATGGAAATGTTCTGAAATTAGATTTCCATGATGGCTGCGTGACTCTGTAAATATGCCAAAAGTCATCAAATTGTACACTTAAAAACAAGTAAATTTTATAACATATAAATTATGTCTTGAAATAAAACAAACAAAAAAAGTACCCCTAGGTAACGTTGTATTGGAGGGACACACCCCTTTGAATGCCTTTATTCCATCAGGTAGGCATTCATCAGGCATTCATCAAATATTTTCCAGTGTCCACAGTTTGCCAGGCATTACTCTAAGAATAGTGAGTGAAAGGAACAGAAATTGCCAACTGTATTTTAGTGATCTGCAAGTTAGTTCGCACGCTGACATGTCTCATAGACTCTTAACTACACAGGCAGGGGCATTTCTTATTCATCTTTCCAACCCGCGACCTGGCACAGCGCCCTGCGTGCTGTAGACCCTGTCTGACCTAGATATGAATTAATAGATACAAAGAGAGCCTGAATGTTGAGAGAGAGGAGCAGAGAGAGCTCTGCCTTTCCCATGCTGATCCCCGGAACAGCATAGAGGGAGGTGGGGGGAGGTTGGAAGAATAAGCCCAGGGAAGTGGAGAGAAGATCCGAATCTTCTGCTGGCTTCCCCAGTACCAATGAGGAGTCTGTCCAAGCTCTGATTAATAGGGTTGGCAGGTGCTAATGTGTGTGTGGCTACTCCCTCAAGCTGTATTTTCCAAGATCCTGCCCAGCCTACGGTGGTGATTCAAGCACAGAGACTGGGAGCTTCGACTTCTCAAAATGTCTGAGCCCTAAGCCTCATGCTGTTACCCCTCAGCCCACCCTTTCATGGATATAACGGGTAGTTCTGCTGAGTTTCATCTCTGCTTCCACCCTCCCTATGCGCTCAAGGTCCCTGTTTGGCACTGGCCACCTGTAGGAAACGGTTGTCAACACCAGGGCAGCTCCACCCCCAGCCTCTGCCTCAGCGTTCCAGAGCTGTCCTTATTTCACTGCCCCTCCACTCAGAGGGGACCTCTCGGAACAGTGCAACGTGTGTGCAAAGCTGTAAAGATGTTTATTCCCTTCGATCCAGGAATTTCAGTTCTCGGAATGAACTGGAAGAAAACAATCAGAGATGTTCACAAGGATGTGTTTATAAGGTTGTTAGCTGTGATGATATTTGTAACATTGTAACATTGTAGCATTGAAAGCCACCTAAACGAACAATGGAGGAATGGTGAATTCAGTCATGGTACCACTGTGTGATGAAATCTTATGTAGTCATAACAATCCTGTTGCCGGCAAGCTTAATTATAATGGAAGGGATTTGATCTTGACATATTATTAAGCAAGAAATGTAGGTTGCAATATGCTACATGCAGTATCATCTCATTGTCTAGGCTGGATCTACGCTATCTGTTTGGAGAGAGGAACAGCAGGAAGAGAGCGTCTACACAGCAGGGGCATTAGTGTTGGGGGCAGGTGTTCAGGCAGCTGGGGAATTCACACACACACACACACACATTAGAGGAAAGTGATGAGACTTGCACGGACGCAAAGCAAGTCCTTATCTCAGCTTGGTGGTATTACGGCAGATGTTTATGATATTTGTGCTTTTGGGAATTTTTGAAAGTTTCTATAGTGAACAAAAGACAAAATTTTTTTAAAATTAAATAAATAAAACAGAGGCTTACTTTTTCATAGCAAAAGGAGCAGCAGTTTCCAAAAGAAGGTACCCTGAGATGTCAGGTCAAAATTCGTTGTGCGAATTACCTTGCCAGATGTGTCCGAGTCGCCCTGAGGCTGCCTTGACCTGAGTGCCCTGAACTATAACCCCTCAGAGTGACCAGAGGACGTACGAACACCCCTCTTTCGAGGCTGACCACAGGCAGACCTCAGCTCTAAGGGCAAGAAAGAGGAGGGTTGCTTCTCTTACAGGAACGAATCATAACTTCAACTGTGTGGAGGCTCCCCCTCCTGTTGGGAACGTGTTTCATATCCCGATACGTGTCACCCTGCCTGTGATTTGGAATCGCCGCTGTGACCGTCCAAAGTGAAGGAGGCCGCGGGGCCTGCTCTCTCTCGCTTTCTGAGCCCCCAGCTCAGCCTGAGGAGGCAGAGGGAGGCTCTGAGGGCGGACCTCAGCTGGTGGAGTCCGAATATGCTTTTTCTTGCATGCTAGTCCCGGAGGGCTTCTTAGAGGAGGAGGGATTTTTTTTTTTTTTTTTTTTTTTAGAAATGAATATTGAAAGGTGGTAGAGAGAGGACGAGATGATCTGGTAGAAAGCAGGTATGAGAACGATCATCTGTACAAAAGAAATAAGACGTCTCCCCCTTAAAACTTCAACCCACGCTGGCTCTCATCTTCTCTGACTCAAGGACGTTAGAAAAGACCCAAACATGTCAGCCCCCAAGCACAGGACGATTTTGACCTTGAGTGTACTGGGGGTGGCTGCTCATTCTGGGAAAGGAATCTTGGCCAAATGTCCTGAAATTTTCTTCATTTATTCCACCGGGACAGTGGGGGGTGGGTAAGGAGTGTGACTAAGATACTGGAAAGGTCCCCCCATCACAACCTCCCCAGCCAGGGTGCTGATCAGACGGACTTTGTACCGACAGGGTCTATGGGGACAGAACCCTCACGCACACGTCGTCCAACCCACAGACACACGATGGGGAGCCGTAGGACAGAGGACAGGGCCTTTTCTATGCTGTTTCCTGCTGTTTCCCCGGAGCCAGGCACAGTACCTGGCATGGAGCAGGGCCCTGAGAACGACCGTCGTCCTCCCTTACCCGTGGGGACATTCCAAGGCCCCAGGGGCTGCCTGAAACCTCAGAGGGTACGCAACCCTATCTATACCAAGTTTTTCCCCATACTACACATTTGAGGTGCAGCAGCAAAACTAGCACATGGGGCCAGCCTGGTGGTGCAGCGGTTCTCACCTTCCGCTTCTCAGCATCCCAGGGTTCGCTGGTTCGGATCCCGGGTGTGGACATCGTACCGCTTGGCAAGCCATGCTGTGGTAGGCATCCCACATATAAAGTGGAGGAAGATGGTCATGGATGTTAGCTCAGGGCCAGTCTTCCTCAAAAAAAAAAAAAAAAACTAGTACAAATTTCTTTTTCCTTCTTCACAATTTCATGGATAGAAGATTCGTTCTTACCAGAGATCTGAGCAACCTCAGCGAATGATTTTTTTTCTTTCCTTATTAAGTCGAGAATTTCCACACGGTTTAACTCAAAGGAAGCACTTTAGGGCTTCTCTTTGGCATCTCCGAATTGCCAGCATCACTACTTTCGCACTTTGGGGCCATTATTGAGCAAAATAAAAGTTACTTGGACACGAGCACTGCCATCCCTCGACAGTCCACCTAACAACCAAGACCGCTGCTAA
This sequence comes from Equus przewalskii, assembly GCF_037783145.1. Classification (NCBI taxonomy): domain Eukaryota; kingdom Metazoa; phylum Chordata; class Mammalia; order Perissodactyla; family Equidae; genus Equus; species Equus przewalskii. The sequence goes on along the minus strand of NC_091835.1, from coordinate 33,971,290 downwards.
GTGACTAACGGGCAGGTAGCCCGCACAGCGCGGATCCGCTGGACAGACGGACGGTGCCCGGCGGGCGCAACCGACAGTGAAACGCGAACCGCGAGGGAGGGCACTCCCGTATTTCGGGAATGAACGTCGCGTGCTCATGGGCTGAAGGCGGTGGAGGAATCCTCCCGTTTGACCGAGGGAGCAGTGACTCGAAGGCTCCCCTCAGACCTCGCATCGGTGGACTGTGAGGAGGGGCTCAGCTGGAGTCCTGGGGGTCGTCCGCCGAGAACGGGCTCCGGCTCGGGAGGCGCTGGGGAAGGGGGCCCAGGGGTCACTAATCCAAAATCACGCGTTCCACCTCTTTTCCCTCTGAGGGAAGCCGTCAGATCCCGGCGCCGCCGGCGGAAGCTGAGGAGGGGCTTCCGTGGCGCAGCGTCGCCCTGTCCCCGGGATCGCCCTTGCGCGGCGGCCTTGCGCGGGCGGCAGCGAGGGCGGCTGTGCGCGTGCGCGGCGCGGGCTGGGGACGGCCGGGGACCCGAGCGCCGAGCTGCCGCCCTGGCGCGTTGAAGGCGCCTCGGGGGCGGGCCAATGGCGGCTCGCGGGCGGCCCCGGCGGTAGCCTGCCTTCACGCGGCCGCCAGCGCGGGGAGCGCCTCCCGCTCGGTTCCGCGCACACAGGCGGGCCCCGCGCGGGCGGGGGAGCAGCGCCGCCTTTCGCGCCGGTGACCAGTCCCCTCCCAGCCTCCCGGGCTGGTGACGCGGGCCAGGCGCCGCAGCTCCGACCCGACCAGGGCGCCACCAGGACCCCGGGGACGCGGGCCGAGCGAGCCAGGAGCGAGACCCGAAGGCGGAGCAGCTGCTCCTACACCCCCGCTCACGCACGCTCACACATGGTCTCACACATGCATGCACACACGGTCTCACTCCCACACACGCACATACACACGGGCTCACACATGCCCTCATTCACACACGCTCACACACGGTCTCACTCACACATGCCCTCATTCACACGCATACACAGACATGCTTTCACACACATTCGCACATGCCCTCACTCACACAGGCACACACACGGTCTCACACATGCCCTCATTCACACACGCTCACACACGGTCTCACTCACACATGCCCTCATTCACACGCATACACACACATGCTTTCACACACATTCGCACATGTGGTCTCACACACACTCACATGCTCTCACACACACTGACATGCACACACTCACACATGCTCTCACTCACACATATACACTCACACTCACATATCCTCACTCACACACACATGTGCTCTCACACATGCCCTTACTCATGCTCTCACACACACAGTCTCACACATGCCTTCACTGGCACGCATACACACACATGCCCTCACTCACACACACATGCCCTCACTCACACACACTCGCATATGCTCTCACACACTGACATGCATACACACATGCTCTCACACACATAAACACTCACACACACATGCTCTCACACACTCACACATGCCCTCACATATACACACACATGCCCTCACACTCACACATATATGTTCTCACACACACACAAGCACACTCACTTTTCTGCCTGTTCCTTTTTTTTGAGTCGCTGTTTCTTAACCTTCAATACCCAGAGTTCTTTTATACCTGTAACTGGCTGAGTGGAGGAAGAAAGAAGCTACTTGAATTTGTTAAAAAATTATACAATTTAAAAATTTTATTTATATTTCTATTGTTACAGTATTAACATAATCATTATAGAAAAATAAAATAATAGACAAGAAAAAATTTCACTACCATCATCCTAGGGAAACTGCTCTTACTAATACCAAGCTATATAATCTTCCAGACGTTTTGTATGCTTAATTTTTCCTATAGTGATTATATATAGATGATACAGATGTGGATGTACAGGTAGACATGCATATACATAGAAATAGATGTAGGTATAACATATAATACACATATATATTTTTAAAAAGTGAAATTATATCCTTATGCCCTTTAATTATTTAACATATAAAGAAAATCTTTTCAGGCCAACAACATACATCCACAAAAGTTATACTAAATGACTGAAGAAGATAACAGTGGAACAGTGGCATACTTAACCAATTCTCCATTGTTGGACATTTAAGATATATTTAATTCTGCAAAATAAATTCAATTAAAGCCAACTTTTTCATCTATCCACTAATGATACACTTTTAGCAGTGAATTTGCACTTGATAAAGCAGAATATATAATTATAAGTATGCCACATCTTTTTGCTTTTTGATGGGACTCAGACAAAAATAAAATGCATTGGAATCCCTCTATTTGTGGGACCCACACTTGGGCGGTACTACAAACTGCGGGTTCTTCCCTCCCGTGGCTTCACGTGTTTCGTGCATCCTAACCTCTCTGTTAAAAAACAAATTTCGATCAACTGTGCTGGAGGAAAAGTTGCACTGTCTGTCCTTTCTCTCTGTGGAAAATGGTTTCAAAAAGTGGTCAAATGAAGAGGTGACTGAAGAGAATGTAGGGGGAAAAAGCACTTTGTCAAGCAGTTAATTCACCAAAACATTGTTACTTTCCTGGATTTTAGAGTGTTGCTTGTAGATGTCAGCTTTTTAAAACATTTACTTCCTTCTGATTTCTTATTCTAAATAAATATGTTTTTGCACTTAATTCTGTATGTATGATTTTTGCAGTGTGTTTCCAAAATTGTAAGGTTATGCCTATCGAAGCCTAGATGCTCTCCCGGTAACCCCCATCTTCCCCAAGTACAGTGCTGGGCACGAGAAATTTCCTCAGTTAAGGTTTACAGATCCAGACTGAAAGCATCAGACTTGACTGTGGCACATGCGGCCCCACCAGAAGGTGTGGAGACAGAAGGGACCGTCTTCTGTGTTCCCTTGATATCTAACATGCTGTGATTCCTTAACACACATGTCCGTCTGCCCCTTCCTGAGTTTCTGCTTTTCCCATCTTCCCAGTAACACCCCCACTTTCATTTTACCATTGTTTCTCGCCCTATCCTTCTCTCTCTCTCCATCTCCCTGTCTCTTTCTCTTTGTTTATTTTTCCCTCTCTTCTTTGCCTCATTCGCTCATCTTTTTCCGAATCTGGACTAGAGATCTTCATAAAATCTGGTGAATGCGGCAGATGAGGACATGGAGGCTTAGTGTCCCAGCTGGCCCCCACTCCGGATGCCCCGCTGGCCCCAGCGGGCGCTGCAGGGCGTGGCTGGGCAGAGCACTCCCACAGGGACCGAAGACTCCCAGCCTGTCAGGCCGGGTCCTCCCTGCCTGAGGGATCTCGCAGAGGCAGGTGGAACCTGCGCCCAGAAGACTGAGCGTGGGTCCTGCCCGCCGCCGTCCTCTGGAGTGCCTGCAGTTATGTCTGACGCTGCTCCCCTGCCTCTTCTGAGCCCTCTCCTGCCCTCGCTAGCCCTCATTGCTGTGCGGGCCTCGGAGGAGAGTGGGCTACAAGGAGAATTTGGCAGCTGGCAACTCTGTCTTCGAGGATCTCGCGGGCAGCAGCGTGGGCGCTGTCCACCTGGCAGCCTCCCACCCCCGCAGGCTTCGGGGATGCTGTTCAGCCCACGGCCAGGGGCGAGGGCCACCCCCTGGCCTGCGCCGGTGCCCACTGTGCGCCCATCCTGGAAGAGGGCATGAAGGGCCAGGAGGACACCGGAGGAAAATAGGGAGAAGGCAGTCCTGCAAACATCCGACCTCCTCCACAAAGCTTCATTTGCCCCCTCAGAGCCCGGCCTCACTCCCTCCTCCAGGCTTCTAGAACATTCACCAGACCACCCATCAGCGTGTGAGGAGTATGTGTGTTCTCCTTACCATTTTGTATGAATGAAATTTGTCTCAACTAGACAAAGCTGAGTACAGACACAATATCTTACGATGCGTTATTTATTTCTGTGATCAGACTAAGATTACAGCTCCAGGCTGTGGTTGCAACAGACTTGCTTTCACCAGGAGCTCTGAGTCTCAGATCATACACAGAGTGTTGACGTTCTCACAGAGGAGGGGATCTCGTTTATTCCTGTCATCAATGACTGAGAAAGAAGTGATGTGGGTCACCCTGTTACTCAGGGGGACAGCAATAAACGGGTGGGGGAGGATGTCGAGTGTACAGAAAATCACTTAGTTATCTCTCAGATCCAAGAACTTTGTTACTCACCCTCCATGACCCTGCTTCCTTCTCCAGGAGGCTCCCAACCAGAAGGTTATGAGAAATTCCACCAACTGACAATGACGTCGGCATCAAAAGATCTGTTCCTCCACAGGAACCACTGTCCTGTTTTTTGAAGTGTGCAAGGAATATTGTGTCTGTCTTCGGCACCTGTGGAGCCCTACCCCTGAGGAGCGAAAGCAGCAGGCAGGGCAAGAGGTCCACGCTCCTTCTGCAGGCAGCACCTCTCGTGCAGCAAGCTGAAAGTGGGGGACGGCCCCTCCAGGGGTGGGAGAAAACTCTGCCGGTGCATGAAGAGGCATTAACGGTTTTCAGAAAGGTTACTCCCTTTCAGTTCTCCTTCTACCCTTCAAGGAGAATGTCTCAGCCAGGTGCTAGGATCTCCTTACCTCTTCTCCAACACTTAGCTCCCATTTTAACCCCCCAAAAATGGGTCTTGGCATGAGAGCTCTCAACAGGTCACAATATCCAGCTGGTTTCATAACACTGTTTTCCATTCATTACATTTGCCCTTTCATCTCCAATATTTAAAGCAAATAATGTTGCTTTTTCACTGGCATTAGCGATATAGTTTCCTTTTAAAGTAACTACACTTAAGTAAAAATGAGTCTGGCTAAAGAAGAGCATTAAGCAACAGCACAGGTGTCTGTAGATAGGCCAAAAATGATGCAAGTCAAGCGGTCATGATGGAAGGTTGGGAGCCACTGGAATGGAGAAGAGGAGAAAGAAGTGCGAAGTGCCCAGTTCCCATCCTCGTCCTGACACTTTCCAGTGTGTGGCCTTGGACAAGCCACTGCTCCTCTTCCCAAGACTGTTTTTTCATGTGTAACGTGAGGAGAGTCAGTAGGCTGAAGGCTTTTAAAGTATATTCCAATTCTGAAATTCTATGATGCTTTATTATTGTGTGTGTGTGCAGGAAGAGAAGACAGCATGGAAAAAACAGAGCAGTAAAAAGAGGGAGAATGCTTCTGCTTGTCATCTTTGAAGCCAGCAAAGAGGAGCTCGCTCTTTGATTTCACTGTGGACTGAGACCTAAAAGCCATGCCAATCTGTTAGCAATTCTGTCTGTAATCCTTCCTCGCACACCACTGGCCCTCAGAGACAGGGCAAGCGGCAGCTCCCAGCTTCCTCAGAGGTGGCAGCTACTGAGCTCTGAAGACAACAGCCAGAACAGGGAAATGGAGAGTCCACGCCCTGTCTGCTGGTCAGCAGGCCCGGCACCCATCTCCCCATCTTGAAATCCGAAGCCCTGAGAATGGCCTGTTCATGAATGGCCCAGGTCCAGCCTGGTAGGCAGATAACTCCTTGGATCCCTGTCAGCCCCTGCCTCTCCTCATTGTGACAGGTGAAATGAGAAGTTTGGGGACAAAGCAGTCCCCTTTTAGGAAGACTGGCTGGGGCTGGGGATGGGTCAGAGACAGGGGCAAGCCCCCATTCCAGGGCCAGTGGAAGGGAGAAGCTTGGCTCCGTTCCCTCGTTAGCATTAAAGGCTGTTTTGAAAAGAGAGACGAGAGATTTGATCTTGGATGGGTTTTTCTAATAGTCATCGAAATGGATTGAGCAAAAAGTCTGAATCTGGACAGTTCAGAGATGGGAGAAGCTCTGCTGTGGCTCTGGGCAAATCAAGAGAGGGGACACACGACCGATGCTTCAAAGGAAACAGGCTGGACACCTGAGACAAGGCAGAGGCCAGCATGCCGCCACGCCAGTCCCACGTCATGGCTCAGAGCCTGAGGACCCGTCCTCGGACAATACCAGACGTGTTTATATGTGTGATGCATTTCGAAGAGAGACACTGTGAAACAAAGAGGCTGAATGACATACCGCAGACAGGAATCTCCCAGCACACCGCCCAGGGGGCTCTGCCTGCACTCTGTGTCGCTAACCAACCACTTTTCATTCTTCCGGCATCTCCTCCACATTTCTAACTATGGACTCCAAACTGGAGTTTTTCATTATTTCTGTCCCTCCCCTGTAGCAGGACAGCCAACCGAAATGCTCGTGGGGAAGTGCACTGCGTCTCAGGAGGAGTTGTGGGGACTGTGAAGTGGCGAGTCCAGACCCCACCTCAAGATGGCGGCTGAGGCTTGCCCCCACTGTTGGCTGGCAGGGAGGCTGGCTCAGAGTCCCTGACTATCTGGGTTCTACACCCAATTCCAACAGGTGTGTCTGTGGGGGGTTTCCCTATACCACCAACAAGCAATTTTCCAACGCCAGCTGGGTGTCCTAGAATTCAACTCAATTGTGACATTATCTACCCAGAGATAGCATCAGATCCCACAGGTTAAGGGCTCAGTCCCGCAAGACGGCCCTCCACTCAAATGCCAATGGCAAGTCCAGGCTATAACCTGTGCTTCTGACCAACTAGCTATAAATCAGAGGTTCACATGACCCCGTCTCTGGGTTCAATTAATTTGCTAGAGTGGCTCACAGAACTCAAAGAAACATTTTATTTACTAGATCACTGGTTTATTATAAGAGGATACAGCTCAGGAACAGCCAGATGGAGGAGATGCATAGGGCAAGGTATGGGGAGAGGCTCAGAGCTTCCAGGCTTTCAAATCACCACGTGTTCATCAACCTGGAAGCTGTCCAAACCCCATCTTTTTGGGTTTTTATGGAGCCTTCATTATGTGGGCTTGATTGATTAAATCATTGGTCACTAGTGATTGAACTCCATCTCCAGCCCTCTCCCCTCCCTGCAGGTCAGGGGTGGGACGGAAAGTTCCAACCCTCTAGTCACATGGTTGGTTCTCCAGGAAAACAGCCTGCATCCTTAAGTGTGATCCAAGAGTCACCTCATTAACACAACGAAGGACACCTTTATTGCTCTCCTCACAGAGGAAATTTCCAGAGTTTTATGAGCTCTACTAGAAACAGGGGGTGAAGACCAAACATATGCTTCTTATAAATCACATCACCACACTAATCAATCCAGATTTTTCAAGTGAATCAGGAATTCTAGATTCTTTCTTGAAAATTCTTGAATTAAAAAAATTATTATTTGGGGGGGCATGTTTGCAGGGTGCCAGTCTGCAACCCATTTCATCCATCTTTCTTCCCAGGTTTTGCATCATAAGCCCCATCCAGACAAAGTTGTGCTCGTTCTCTGAACCCCTGCCCTCACCCCAGCCTCTGCCTCCCCACTCTAGAAACAGGGCTTGCGGCTGTCTGAAGCTGGAGGAAAGAGTAGGCGATAGAAAAGCTGTCTAACTCTCCACTTTGCACCCTCTTGTCCCATTTCTTGCCTCCTAAGAGCAGAGAGATGTTCTATTCCTTTCTGCACCCCTCAGGGGCTGAGCAACTGTATTCAATCAACAACCTCTCAATGAATATTCCTGGAGAACCCAGTGCCATGACCAGGGTGCTGAGGCAGATAAAGAATGTGTTTATGGGGCCTGCCCGGTGGCATAGTGGTTACTCTACTACACATGCTCTGCTTCAGCAGCCTGGGGTTCACCAGTTCAGATCCCGGGCATGGACCTATGCACTGCTCATCAAGCCATGCTGTGGCGGCATCCCATATACAAGATAGAGGAAGATTGGCACAGATGTTAGCTCAGGGACACTCTTCCTCACCAAAAAGAAAAAAAAAAAAAGTGTGTTTATAATTGAAAGAAAACTTGATATGGAATTAGAAGATCTGGATTGGGTCAGGTAAAGATTGGGAAACATAAAGCCATTCTGGTCATAAAGAACAAACATCTAGAGCAGGAATGTGTTGGAGAATGAGGACTTGCCGTATTTATCAAAAGGGTGAGGTTCATGTGTGTGGGTTGGCGTTGGGGATGGGATGAGGTGGGCCCTGATAGACAAGCTGAGGAGGTGGGCTGCTCTACTCTAGGGCCTCCTCAAAATTTTACCCACAATTACTAACGGCAGGAAGCAAAGGATATAGAATTCTTAGGGCCTAGAGATTTAATTCAAAGTAGTGTCCTTCAAGCTTAAAATTTCCCTGAAGCTTCATGCTTTATCTTTAGAATGGATGATAAGTTTGCATTCTACTCCATAACTCTGCAGGTTGTTAAAACATAAAATAACATTTTCCTCAGTTTTTAAGTAGACTCGATGCTGTCGGAGATATAGTCCACGTTTGTCTTGTGACTTTGCTTCGCTCCTGGAACGTAACCAGGCGTCCCTCTAGCCTCCGTGCACCCTGTTTAAGAAGTCCCCCACAGGCCCTGAGCAGGAGCGTGATGTGCTCAGAGCAAGGGCGACGTGAGGATTCGTCCCTGTGAGGCAGGTGGGAAGCCGCTGGGTTATATAGGTGAGAAATGACACTGGTCTGGCCCAGAGTGGGAGCAGCAAAAAGGAAGAACAATGACAGACTCCAGGGGATCTTGCCGGCAGAGCTCATGCCTCCGCAATCTAGACTCGCTGACTGCAGCAGAGCGATGCCCTGAAGTAGGGCCCAGAGCCTACTTTTCACCGACGAGAGGATGTCCTGGAGCTTACTGGATTCCAGAATTAAACAAACAATCCAGGGAAGAAGTGACAAATGCAGCTTCTTGGGCATGCCCTGGTTTTGGGCTGGCTTAGGGCTGGCAGCTTCTCAGTTCAAAGAAAATGAAAGAAACTCCCCAGCTGTAACAATAGGCTTAAGCCAGGCTTATAACATCAGCTCATAAAAGCTCCTTGGACAGAAAGTTGCTTTGGCTAAACAATGTTTTGATGAGTTAAATGCAAACGAATCAGAAGCATATGGAGCCAGCTCTCCCCACTGGGGGTCTCTTTGGGGTGGGATGGAGGTGGTGGGGGTGAAGAAGGGGTCTGATGCGAAACATTTGAGATTCTGCCCAAAAACCCACAGACGTGTAAAAAAGTAGTAGCCGTTGCTCCAAACCTGCTTTTTCCAATCCTAAAATTGTCCTGAGGTTTCCCCAGTCCTAATCTGGCGAATGTAATGAAGCCGGACTGTCCAAGCGCTCTGTTTGGCAAATCTGCAGCCAGTTCATGCCAGGCTGGAAGTTCTCGTGGTTTAACGAGCTAATCCTCCGCACCCCCCTGTTTGCCTGTTTCCGTGCAGGCAGAAACCAGGCTTGGGGCTCTCCGTGAATGGCGGCAAGGAGGAGCCTGCATAATCCAAATTCCTGTGTGACCCCACAGCACAGCATCTATATTTGGAAAAAGCATTAAGAAATTATTTCAAAAGCTATTTACTCTCTTAGCAATGGTTCTTTGCACTCCTGGCTGTGTATTTGCGCTCTGAAAGTGTGCAGGGGCCTGGGTGGCAGTGTGAGGGGTCACTGAAGAGCAGAGATGAAGAGTTGTAGAAGGGAGGTGGGGAAGAGTTCACACCATGCCTGGCTTTGTTTGTACTTTTGTCTTTTAGGAGGAGCTGAAGAGCTGAACGGAGGCCTGGGATGAGGCCTGGACAGCTCGCCTCCAGAGAAGGATCGCACTTTAGTAATGAAAGAATCCACTTAATTAAAAAGGATGTCTGACAAATTCTTCCTCTTACTGGCACCCGTCCCTTTCAGGCCACATGGACCACATCTTATGCATCATCTCGGCTTTTCAGTGAAGGGCTTAGAGGAGAGCCTGGGTGTGGAAAGGACTGTATACAGGTTTGTTATTATTGGTATTTTTTGGAATCTCAACATATCTATATTGACCAACTTGCTCTGTACCAGGCATTATGCAAGGCGGTGAGGATGCAGAGAAAGGATACAGTCTGGGTCCTCCAGGAGTTGACATTTATAGGTCTTGATAGTGTATCTTCCTCACAGTGGATTGTGGTTCTGTTTTCTCCATTCCTCGCTCTTATCCCCAGCTGTCCACACCCCTGCAAGTGAAGGCTCAGGGTGTCTACAAGGCAAGGATAACAGAGGGGTTCCAGTGGGCAAGGAGGTAGAACTCCCCACAGCACTGGGCTGCCGGGTAAAATACAGGACACTCAGTTATGTTTGAATTTCAGATTAATTTAACTGAGCATCCTGGTGTTTCCTTGCTTTGCAGAATTCAGCAGCCTAACCAGCCACAATATCAGGCTGGCCACTGAGAACCATGGAGTCTGACTTCCAGACCCTTCTCCTTTTCTGTGCACTTTCCTCTTTCCATCAGACTCATAAGTGTGTCCTCTTCTAACACTACCCTGAAGAAAACAACTAGAGTTTATTCTTAATGTGAGTTTCACTCTCCCAGGGATACTTTAACTATAAGCCTTACCTTTAATTATGGAGGAAAGGCTATGTCCCACTTTAAAGGAATATTAAGCGCTAGTTGAGGAGTGGGAGGTATCATTTCACACAGGAAGTCTTCCTCGGACCCTTGGAATCACACCACATTGGCCATGGGGCTACTGAGCCCATGTGTGCAGCCAGTGCTGCTCCCGCATGCCCCACTCCTCTCTCTGGGCCATGCGGCAGCACTGCTTTCCTTTGGGAAGGGAATTCAATTCCTGACTTCCCACAGCAGTTGGCCCCAGTACTCCTCTCGGTCTGTGCCTTGGACCCCTTCTTCCAACTGAGCTGAATTTCCAGAGCTCCATGTTCATGGAGGCCTGATGCCATCCCCTAACTCTTCTGCACCCCTAATCAGGAGGTACTTCAGCCATCTTGGAGAAGGGTGCATGATAACTTTCCTTCCCTGGCTAAGACCAGAAGCTGCCCCTTTTGCTCTCCATTCCTATTCTTGTGACACACCTTGGCTGGGCAATAGATTTTAAAGAACTGCTTCGTTTGGCAGACACCTTGTCTCTCTGCCTTTGTGTAGTTAATGATGTGTGTAAAACTTACATCCGTCACAGAAGACAGGTAACCTCACACTGATTCATTTCCTTTCTCTGGGACATGTCTGGACTCTCCCTGCCTCATGACCTTCACAATGGGAAAAGTAATACCAAGTGAACTTTCATCCAGCACCTTTTATGCTTGAGGCTCAAATTCACTTTTACCCGTTCCCTCCTACTACATCTTCTCAGTCAAGAGGTAAAGATGATTTTTCACCCACGTACTCCCCTTTCTCTATTCTTTTCTGACAAATGTTCACTGACCCTGGGTGACTCCTTTGTGGTCTTGGCCTCTGCCTTCTGGCATCTGGTCCCGTCTGGATATTTTATCCCTCCTCAGAGCTTATCTTTGTCAACCAAATCCCACAATTCTTGAATTAGAACGTCGGTTTGACCCAGAGAGTGACTCTTATTTCCTCCCAGTCATAGCAGCAATCTTATCTGAGGGAAAATGCAGATCCAGGTTCTGAAACCTGGATTTATTGATCCTTAGAACCTTTAAGTGGCCTTGGGACCTAAAGGTGCAGAATATATTAGACTTGAAATATCTTGGGAATAGAGACACATAGTAGGTGCTCAAAAGTCATTGATGAATAAATGAATGATGCTCCAATTTTAGATGCTGTGCTTTTGTTATCACACAAAGGGCATGATCTTCTCACAGTGAGACAAAAGCCAATCGTCAAGAGGCAAGGTGGTGGCAGAGAAAGGGCATTTTATTACAGCTTGCTAGCAAAAGGGAAGATGGCTGACTAATGTCCAAAAGAACCATCTTCAGGGGGTGCAGAATCTTGAAGAAGTTATATAGGCCAGTGGGTTATAGGGCAGGGGGTTAGGAATGTTGACCCTCTGGTGTGACAGACTGGGAGTTGCCACACTAGATCTTTCAGTTTTCATTGATGATGGCTATCAGCATAGACTCTCTGTTTGGGGGGTCATCACATTCCTAAGGAACTCAAAAGAATGAAGTTACCGTCTTATGGCAGCTGAGAGGTATATGCACAAGCAGGGGTTGTAAAATCTACAGAACAGCTGGATCTCCTCGAGGGTACAAATCCAGCTGGGTTAGTCAGTCAGAGGTCATTCAGAGTTACGACATGGTCTCTTTTCTACAATATGGCTTCCCTTAGGTCAACCTTGTGTTGAGCCAGTTTCACTTTTCAGTAGGGATATGAGTTCTAGTGTGGTCCAAGAACCCATATCAGTAAGGACTGTAAAAGTCTTATCACTTTGTAGAACATCTAAAATAAAGGTCTTTGCTCCTCAAGAACTGGATGGAAATTCTAACCTCATGTTGTGTTCAGGTTTGGGAGTGACATGTTGGCATCACCAGAGCTTTAAAAATGTGATTAAGAAAAATTACCAAAATGAATGGCTGTTATCCCTAGGCTAAACAAACCAAAGAATATTCCAGAAACATATGGATAGAGATTTAGGAATATCCAAGTCCATCGAATGATTTAGGCTAATCTCAGAGAGGTAGTCTGGAAAATCATTGCAACTAGAAAGCTGAAGTGTAATTAGGAAAGACAGTATTGACTAAAGGGTGGTGGACAGCTATTCCGACAGAGCGAGGATTTGGAACTGGTAACTCAATGGTGCCCAAGACAGAAACTGGTCAGAATAAAGATTTCAGGTTGATATGCAAGCACCTGATTTTCAACAGAGGTACAATTTCAGTGAAGAAAGGATGGTCTTTTCAACAAATGGTGCTGGAACAATTGGATATCCATAGCAAAATACAATCCAGTACTTTACATCATTTGCAAAAATTGACTCAAAGTGCATCAGAGAACTACACATAAAACTTAAAACTATAAAGCTTCTAGAGGAAAGCATAAAAGAAACGCTTTGTGACCTTGAATTAGGCAAAAATTTCTAAGATGTGACATCAAAAGCATGATTCATAAAAGAACTAATTAATAAATTGAACTTTATCAAAGTTAAGAACTCGTGCTTTTCAAAAGACTATGGTAAGAAAATAAAGAGACAAGCCTCAGATTGGGAGAAAATAGTTGTAAATCATATGTCTTATAAAGAACTTGAATTTCAAATATATAAAGCACTTTCAAAACTCAATAATAATAAAATAAAATAAAATTTAAGTGATAAAATGGGAAAAAGATTTAAATAGATGCTTTACTAAAGAAGATATACAGATGGAATGTGAGCACGTGAAAAGATGCTCAACATCCTTGGTCATCAGGGAAATGCAAATCAAGTTGAAACCACAATGATATTCCACTATGTACCTACTAGAATGGCAAAATTAAAAAAGGACCACACCAAACATTAGCAAACATGTGGAAAAACTAGAACTTTCAAACCATACATTGTGAATGGAAACGTATAGTGTTACAACCACTTTGGAAAACCTTTTAGCAGTTTCTTAAAACATTAAGCATACACTATCATATGATCCAGCCATTCCACTCCTAGATATTTACTTAAAAGAAAGGAAAGCATATGCCCGTACAAAGACCATGCATGAATATTGATTTCAGCTTTATTTGTAATAGTCCAAAATTGGAAACAACCTGAATGTCCATCAACAGGTAAACTGATAAACTGATACAATGACACACGACTTCGCAATGAAGAGGGATGAACCAGTGATACAACTAACAACGTGGAGGGATTTCACAATAATTTTGCTGAGCGAAGTAAGCAAGACAAAAAAGTACTTGCTGGGTGATGTCACAGTCAATAAAATAGAAACTAATCTTTAGTGGCAAAAAGGAAATTGGTGAATGTCTGGGAACAGGGATGGGAGGGATTATAAAAAGAAATGAGGAAGATTTTGGGGTGATGGATATGTTCCTTATCTTGATTGTCATGATAGTTTCACAGGTGTACACATGTGTCAAAACATGAAATTGTTCTCTTTAAATATGAAATTTGTTGTATACCAATTATGCCTCATTAAAACTGTTAAGAGTCCATATGTCCAAGTTCTGGAAATTTCTCTCCCTATTTCTTACTGCAGAGATCAGGAAGAGGATCAGGACTCCACGGAATGCAGGCTGCTTCATGGCCGCCTTTGAAATGCCTTTCTTTCTTCCTTCTTGGTGGACTAGGGGAGTGATAGCAAATGGGATTGTATTAGAGGCTACCTCAGCTTTAGGAGAAATTCAAACAATTTCTGGGTTGAATAGAATTCATTTAAGGGAATTCATATAATATTCCACAATTGTAAGGATTCCTACTAATTACATGCATATGCATACAACCACACACAAACGCTCACATCCATTAACACATATGTTCTCACAAAAGAGAATCCAATAGAAAAAACAATGGGCAAGAGACCTGAACAAGCAATCCAGAGAAGCAGCAGCTTGCATTCCTGCTAATAATTAGAAAGTATAAATTAAACACACATGATAAAACCATTCACACCCATTAAACTGGGGTGGGGAAAGTTTGAATCTGACAGCACCAAGCTTTGGCTAAGACGCGAAACAATTGGAAGTCAGATACTTTGCTGGGTGCACATTGGGACAACAAATTTAGAGAGCAATTTGGCAAAGCTGAAGATTCTCGTACCCTACATGCAGAAAGTCCATTTCTAGGCATACACTCTACAGCAACGTTGGTACATGTGCTTAAGAAGATGTATAGCATCCTAATAGCGAAAAATGGAACCATCTAAATGCTCATTAACGGGTGAATACATAAATAAATTTTGGCATATTCGTACAGTAAAATTCTATACAGCAGCAAAAACGGATGAGCTAGAGCTGCAGACGTAGATGATTCTTAGAAACTTAACGTCCAGGGAAAAGCACGTTGTAGGCTAACAATTTACACATTAGAAGGTCATTTATATAACATGAAACACCAGTTTTAGGTGCCTCAGGGGTACATACCTATTAAGAGAAGTAGAATGACGTGCATAGGAATTTAAGCTTAAGGACATTGTGGGTGGTTTCAACATGTTGATAATGTTTTATTTCTTAATTTCAATTGTGGATACTTATATTATTCTTTGTACTTCTTGTATATCAAAAATATTGCATAATAATTTTTTTCAAAACAATTGCTCTAAGCTGTTTGCTCCCCATTGCTTCCTCTGTTGTCCCATAAAGTGAGCCTGTGCCACCTTTTCAAACCCGGAGCAGCTTGGGTTTGATTGTTAATCATGCCCGGGATGTATCCGTCACATCTGCAGTTGATTCTAACTCAGCCTTTGACTCAACCAGGCTCTGTGACCATGATGAGAGATCAGCAAAGGATTATAAACTCGGTGGTTGTGCTCTCCCTCTTGACACATGGTATTAGTTCCACCTGTTCTTCCGTGACCTCTAGTCTCCCATCATAGATTACCAGTGCTCTTTCCTCTAAGGGTTGTTTGAATCCTGATTGCTGCCTGATTGCAGGATGTTTCAGTGTAGGCTGAGGGACTGGAAAGGTACTGGGATTAAAATGACTCTGTGGTACATTGATGCCATGATCTAGGAAAGCTGGGATATGCGTAGGCTTTATTTGTGTATTTGTTTTATAAATTGGTATTGTTCTTCCAAGCTTCACATACTTTCACTTGGAGAATTGCATTTACAAGCCAAGTCTCTTTGAAAAGTTACTCTTGGGGCTGGCCCCGTGGGTAAGCGGTTAAGTTCAAGTGCCCTGCTTCTGCGGCCCAGGGTTTCGCCAGTTCGAATCCTGGGCATGGACCTAGCACTGCTCATCCAGCCATGCTGATGCAGCGTCCCACATAGCAGAGCCAGAAGGACCTACAACTATGTACTGGTGGGCTTTGGGAAGAAGAAGAAGAAAAAAGAAGATTGGCAACAGATGTTAGCACAGGTGCCAATCTCTAAAAAAAAAGGAATGTAAGGTCATTTCTAAAGAAAAGTTATTCTATTAAAGCCCTGATAATTCCAAGTGTTGGCAAACATGTGGAGGCTCCTCTGTTTTTGTGAGCTGTGTTAGGCATATACATTGTTACAACACCTTTGGAGAATAATCTGTGGATTTCTGGTAAAGGTAAAAATGTACATATCTTTCAACTCATCAAATCTACTTCTAGGAGGATTCTAGCAAACGTGAACAATGAAATATACACAAGATTGTTTATTACTCATTGCTAGTGATAGTGGCAAACGGAAAACAGCCCAAATATCAGTCAACAGTTGAATCCATAAAAAAATTGTGGGGTATTCTTATAATGGAAAATGCTAAAGCAGGGAAATAAATAGCTGGATCCAAATATATTGGAATTAATAAATCTTGAAATGGTAATGTTATGTAAAAAAATAAGTCATGGAATGATACATGCTGCAGAACACCATTTGTGGAAGCTTCAAAGATATGAAAACTCATACAATATATCACTTATGGACACATACACATAAAGTAAGAGAAACAAACGTGGGTGGAGATATTAAACATCAAATTTTAATAGTAGATACTTTTGGTGAGAAAAGGAGAAAAGTGAGATGGGGGAAGAGCTCATTCAGGGGCCTCAAACGGATCTATGATGTGTTGTCGTTTTCATTATTTTAAAGCAAACGCCTTAATTCAGTAATCATCTCTAAAATTGGATATTTTCTCATATAGCCGTATTGCTATTATCGAATCTAAAAATAATTTTAGTACCATCTAAAATATGCAGTTCATATTAAATTTCCACAACTGTCTCAAAAATATCTTTTTGTACTAGGCCTGTACAAGTCAGAAGCCAAACAAGGGCTGCACACTATGTTTCGTTTTAGTGTCTTAAATTGCTTTACACTGAGAGCAGGATCTCTGTCCCCTCCCCCTCCCACCCCCACACACTTTTTTCATACTTTCCTTGTTGAAGCTACCGGGTCAGTTGGCCTTCAGACTGTCGCACGTTCTAGATTTATCTCTTTGCTTTCTTCTGGTGTCATTTGACTTGTCTCTTTCTCCCCTGTGGTCTCCATACAGGAAGTTTGCCCTAGAGATTTGGTTAAATTCAAGTTCAACTTTTTTGGCAGGAAAACATCCTGGGTTATGCTGAATACCTCCACTGCACTATGTCAGGAGACGCACCCTGTTTCAGTGATGGTAAAATTGATAAAAATGAGTAAGATGGTGGCAGCCTGACCCTTCCACCGCGAAGTTCCCCGTTAACCCCTCACTTGCTAGTTTCACCCCTTGACGATCATTGCCTGGATTCATGACTTCACCAGAGGTTACAAAACGGTGATTTTCTAATCTCATTATTTCTTTCACTTTATTAGACTGAATTATTCTGTAAAAAAGGGGGAATAAAGGAAAGACTCTTCCTTCATCTACAAGGGCTATCTAGTTATCCTGAAATGTAGTTCACACAGGAATCACAATTATTTCCTTTTAACTACTGATTTTTAGAATTGAGTTGTTTTCTTTCTTGAAAAAAAACATGGCTAAATGTTAAGATTCTGGAAAGCTGTGTGGTAAGTATCCGTGTGTTTATGCCATTCTCTAAACCTTTCTAAAGTTTGAAATATTTTCTGTTGAAATGTTTAATTGAACAGGAAAAAAAAGCCCTATTTTGGTAAAGTTCAAAATATACTTGAAGTGTTCATACGACATCAAAAAAGAAGCTTGACCTAAGCTTTGGGAATAGAAGTTATATAAAATTTTAGAGGCCTAATAAATTTGTTTAAAAGATAGAAAGAGGAGAAAAAAGAAATGAGCTAAAAATATAAAGCGTCCGAGTGAGGAGGCACATAGCAAACACCATCCTGGAGAGCACGCGGGCAGAGAGGGAGGGAGGCCGCTGCACGGCCCGGGAGCCTCGCTGAGCTCCGGCCGCCTCTTTCAAACTAGAGGAGAAGAGATTGAGTAAACTGAGCTAACAGACAAAAACAGCAACAGAAATAATAATAATAATAAAAAGACTAAAAGGTTCTTGAAAGGGGCCAGACTCAGGAGGGGAGGATGTCACGCAGCAGCCCCCAGAGGGGCGTGAGAGGCAGCAGCGAGCTTGGAGGCCTGAGGAGCTGGCAGGGGCGCCTCAAGGGGAGGGCAGAGGGAAATGGGACTCTGACACATGCCTGGAAGGAGACTGGCAGAGGCTATTTAGGGACCTGAGATGGAAATGCGTGCTGAAACCTGGTTAAGCAGAATATGTTCTGATGAAACTGCAGGAAAGGCAGAGTCTAGAAGAGACGAGAAGAACTGGATTTCTGGAGTGAGGAAAACCAGTGTTGGAATCTGGAGTCCACACTTGCCAGTTGGGTAACCCTAAGATCTGCTACTTCACAGCTTCACTTTCCTCATTAACAAAATGGGATAAAATAATGCCTCTTCCTGGGGGTTTACAACAGGATTAAGTAAGCCGACTCTGCTGTGCTTTAGTCGGTTTTGAGCAAACAGAGTTTCTACGCTTACTCCTGTTATCATCATTCTTGTTTACTTAAATGCGCTAATCAGCTGATGCAAATGCTATACCATGTTATAAAAGCGACTCGGCTGGGACGGCCATCATTTTGGTTATCATATTATGCGCTAAAATAATTTTCATTAAAAGACTACTTGTAAGAATAACAAAGAATGTGTGTACATCTGTATGTGTTTTTGTACACACTTAGATTCACCGAATGGCTCAAGATTGTTTCAAAGAGCTTTCTGTGAAAGAGGGAGGGAGGGTGGATGAGCGAGAAGGACCTGCGGTCAAGGGATTTCATCTCTCTGGACCCATTTCCTCATCTACAGAAATCCACAGACATGAGGTCCATGTTAAACAAGCATTACTTCCACAGCATTTTACTCAGTGTATCTTTGTACCTACCTGACAGAGTAACGACCACCGGCACCACCACACTTGACTGTACCACCCACTGAATATGCCACTTAAAGATCCTGCAAAAATTCAGGCAATGTGGGCAGCGAGCATGTATTTATTCCTCTGTACATCACAAACACATTCTGATGTGTCGGCTGGGCCAGGATCAAATGGAAGGTGATCTTTCAAAAGGTCTGTAAAACAATTTGAAAGCTCTGAAAGCAATTACGAATGTGAGCCAGCAACCCATACAAAAGACTTGGACCTCCATCCAGGAGGCCTCCCCAGGAAAGGCGCCTGCTCCCTCACTGCTTTCCACGGCCTCTGCTGACAGTTCCCTTGGCCTCTTCTCTCTCGCTTCCTCTGAATTCTCCCCTCTCCAGCTTTCTCAGCTTTGTGGGATCTGCTGTCACGAGGCAGCTATCACTCAGAAGTTTACACCCCGTGGTGGTGGTGGCTGCTTGCATGACTCTGGCTATTGCGACCAGAGCCCACCTCTTGGCAGCTCACTCATCAGAGGGGCCTTTCTGCTTCTCTCCTCCTTTTTGTGTTTCATCCTGCAGAGATGCAGGTCCATGGATGCTAGAAATGTCCATCTACAGCGGAGACACCCTTTCTCTGCTGGCCTGCGTAAGTGAGAGGAAGGGTCTGGCGCTCCACTCCCCTCGTGAGCCACCGGTCCAAGGTAAGGTCACCCTCACTGCTATTTCCCTTCACAAATGCAGAATGTCAGAGAAATGCCAAACATCTGTGCCTTTGAGTGGAGTAAGTAAAGCCTGAATTTGAGACGCTGGCACACAAAACACATCGGGCCTTCCTACACAGGCCCTCCATGTGAAAGAGGGGACCGTTAACGCTGCCCTGCGAGGACAGGACACACAGAGAGCCGGCCCCAGGAATGCTCGCACAGAAATGCATCATCCAGGGCAGATTCATCTGGCCCATTATAGGAAAGGTGTGAGAATGCAGATTTTAGGTTGGAAAAAGAGAACATTTTTGACGAAGCAGTTGAAAAACTTCTGAAGACTTTGCTGTTGGTGGGTCAGTTCCCCAGGCGATTGGGCAGAGTTCAGCGATCAGGTGGTTCATTTGCATGATCTTGGGAATTGCTTCCTTGGAATGAGCCCATAAAAGGAAAGCTGACATGCAGTGGCTGACTCTGATGGCCTTGAGCCACAGACAAGAACCTATTTCCAGAATAGGGACTCAGTATTTGGGGGTTAAAAAAAGCAAACTGTGAAGAGATTTTTCTCACAATTCTGGCTGAATTAAGAGGAGAGTGTAGCAGAAAAGCTACTGCCTATTCAAAACAAGAACTATAAAATATCGATTGCACTCCTCTGGCTGCAAGGCACAAAGATGAACAAGCATAGGACAACATCCGTTCTTGAGATAGGACATAGATAAATTACTTAAAATGCAGTAGAAAAAGATAAAAATCGTGGTCAAAGAACAGACTGTTTTCTGTGGGAGTCCTCAGAAGGGATTCATGTAGTCAGTCAATAAACATTTAGTCCCTGCCTGTGACAAACACCAGACCAGGTCCTGATGATGCAAAGACAGCAGATCTGCTCTTCAGTAGCTTGGAGTTTTGTGGGTAGACAGCATCATAGGCAAAGAAGTTCCATACAAGTTCCCAGGAAGGATGATTTGGCATCCTCATGAAGAGCTAGGAAAAGAAAAGCTCACGTCACAATGGCTGAGCTGACACTTAGAGACATGTAGGGAATGACTTCTAACTAAGAAGACTGATACAACCTTATTGAAGAAATGAACCCTTCCTGTTTAGGATGTTTGAGAGCAGAACAACCTCTAAACTATGAGTTTTGTGGATGCCTTTGGTTAATTTCATCTTGTCTGAAAAGCACAAAGGACGTACCATTCACACCTACAATTACAGAAAAACAAGATGGATTGTGGGGGCAGTATGGGAAAGGTCAAAGATGTCTCTAAGAGGTCACCAGAAGCCCACTTCACAGAGCTGTAAAATAAAAATCTTCACCGTTGATACACAGGAGGAAGAGTTTAAGAAATATCTAAAAGTTCCACAAACAATCCAAGATAATTTACGTAATAAGATCGAACACTTGGAACAGTTGCAAAGTTTAGAGAGAGGGTCGTATTACCATGATCCCAACACAAATATGCACAGGCACATGTGTGCATACACCCGGATGCAACATTGTAGAATGAGGCAGGGTTCTGCCACGTGCAGTGAAATGAGCGTGGCCTCTTGAGCCAGGTGGGTTTGAATTCAGATCTGGCTCTACCATGCAATCATTTCATGGCTTGGGCAAACTATTTAACTTCTCTGAGTTTCAATTTCCTTATTGTGTAAAGAATAATAATATTTACTCCATGATGTTGTTATGAATTTTGGTAACAGTATTACTCACCATTGATTGAGTACTGACTCTGAGCCAGACAATGAGCAAGGCACTTTATCTACAGTATCTCATTTAGTTCTTACAACAACCCTGCAGTGTAGGTATTATTACCCCCATTTTAGACGTGGGGAAACTGAACCTCTGAGAAGCTGAGTAGCTGACCCATGGTCACACAGTAAAAAACGTTGGAGGTGAGATCCAAAACCTCCGTTTGTAAAAACTGTGCTATCACCCCTGCAAGGAGCCCAAAGCAGCATGTGAAGAGTGGAAGTCGTCCAACGCATGGGGATTTCCACGTCACACACCCCTCTTTTCCTTGTTTCTCCCCAGCACCTTCATAACCTAAATTTCTCTCCATCTCTCTCAATGTGTGGGTCTCCAAAATGTGTGCGCTTCTAATTCATTTACCTGGGTCTCTGTTGGGAAGCCTCGTGCATGTGTTTATTTCTCTATTTCTCTTGAAAGGTTTGTGTGTGTGTTTGAGTGTCTCCTTCTATGTGCGAGAGTTTCTAAGTCTCTGCCTGGCTACGCCTGTCTCTTGTTCTCTGTATCTTTGTTTATAACTGGATCAAAGGCCCAGTTTTTGTCTTTTCACTCTGCCCCCTCCCCCACCATCTTTTCCATTCTTCCCTCTTTTGTCCTTAGACCCCTCTCTCCTAACTGGACATGACATAAGACAGTTGTAATTCAATGTTTTTGGCTGGATTATAAAAATTGTAATTTTCCTTGTTGTGTTGTAGTTCATGTGCCCTTAGTTATCGCCTTGTCCTTTGGGAATCAGTGGTTACAGTTTTTAAAAATGGAAAGATCTCCTGCCTCTGGTGAAGTGTAAGCTAAAGGAGGGATTGATTAAGCTGTTGTTTATGGTTTCAAAACAACTGACCCAGGAAGCAGTTGCTCCCGGTCCATTCCTGGGCAGGGTTACAAACTCTAGTGGGAAACAATTTATTTGAGGTTTTTCATGAGAACACTTGCATATACAAGCCCATTCTTGGAAGAAGAGAGGAATGCTTCATGTTTCCTTATTTTTGAGTAAGAAAAAACATCCTCCAGTCCCACTTGTTTATGTAAACTTTAATAGGGAGGTGGAGCTATGCTCGATTCCACAGAAAAACAAAAACAGTAAATTATTTCCTCCATAAAGATTGAAAACCCATATTTATAAACAAAAGAAACCTAATGTAGTGTGCTATTGGAGAAAAAAAGAATTTTCTCAGCCTGCTGCGAGAACATGTCGTGTGTGGCCAGTGAAGAAAGTTTGTACAACGGAAAACACTCCATTGCCAAGAGAGGAACAAGGGTAAAAAGGATAAAAGTCATCCGCATTCCAACCTTATCCCATGCCTTTCTGGAAAGAGAAGCCGGGGGGAAGAAGAAAAAGGGAGACTTTCCTCAACAGTTGGAAAATTCATTGCAAAAGAAAGACTTTCCATGGTTTGGCAAGGAAGAACACAGTGGGGGTGAGATGTGAGCATTTATGTATTCGATTCATGTAAAGGAAAAGACTAGAATACGTGGGTACAGGGTGTCAGTGCTCACAAGGTTTCGGCTAT
Source organism: Equus przewalskii (assembly GCF_037783145.1). NCBI lineage: Eukaryota > Metazoa > Chordata > Mammalia > Perissodactyla > Equidae > Equus > Equus przewalskii. Next base: position 33,948,727 of record NC_091835.1, on the reverse strand, counting down.
GACGTTCTCAGTATTAGGACATAACACAGTATGTCATCACGGCCTAAGGAAACAAAAGCTTGTCATTTTGTGTATCACTGTCTTCTAGAACCCCCAAATCTGGGAATTGCCATCCAGCGTGCACGCAGAGAATCACAGACTTTCAGACTTTATCAGACGGCAAACTTTAATCCTCTGTGAGAAACTCTAATTTCTTTGGCACATCCACACCGATTAGAGCTCTGACATTGACAAATGAATTACTGAAATCCAAACACTCCATCTATACTGCGTTTGCCTGACTTCACAGGAAGAAACAGTTTGCACTGGACGCATTCCGTGATTTGTTCTTAGGGCACTTCAGATGGCTCCTAAGTGATCGGGTCACTCCTTTTCCAAAGTTCACACTGTATCTTCCAACAATTTCTTCTGGAATCTGCGCTGGCTCCCAGGCCTCCACGTGCTTCCGCTTCGGACAATTGAGCCAACGTTTGCTTGAAGGTTGATGTCCACCCCACTCCCATCCTCTCTGGCTCCTGGCAATCTACCAAAGGTGGTTCAGCAAGCACATCACAGGTTTTCTCAGACCCTGCACTGGAATCCCCTTAAACCAGGAAGCTGAGCTGCATAAAGAGCACCTAGTGGCTCTCTGTTCGTCTGCTGTGGCTTCAAATTCCTGAAGAGGAGAACGCCAGAGCTGAGAGGAGGCGGGGAGCTGCACGTTCTGTCTGTTGCCTCTTTACATAAGTGCCCTTAAGCTCGGAGCCTTGTACGTGACTCAGTTCCAGATGCACTTTCAAAGCCCTTTGGGTTGTTTTGCATTTGTTATAATCCTTAACTTCTCACAGCTTTGATAAGAGTTGATTTTGAAACAAATTACAGAGAAGACAGAAGAGAAACTGTTTTTTCTTTTCTTCAAAATGGTTGATTTACCTTGGACTGAAGCCCAAGGAAGGCGGGAGGCTTCCAGTAAACAGGAGTTCACCTTCATAGCTTCAGATGCCTGGGCCTCTCGATCCCTGCAAAAAAATTCCTCCTTCATATTTAGCTGTTGTCAAGGATCATCTTGTCTGTGTTCTGACTCTACTCCCATCTGTTCCCTTCACTCTGTGTCACTCACTGTTAGACTGCAAGACACCCAGGACCAGGGGCCCCACTGACTCTTCACAATCCTGAGTACAAAGCCCCGTGCAGAATGGACACCGTCATATTGACCAATAAACAATGGTCTTGGTTAGTCAGAACACGAAGGAGCTGTTGAGAACAGGAGCTTTGCATGTGAGTTCGAATCCTAACCTCATGACCTTCAAACATTTCTGAAGGCCCTTACGGTTTAACTTTCACTTATGGGACCAAGTGATAGGATTGTTGAGATGAATACGCGAGATGACACATGAGTGGTCAATACGCAGTACCACCAGTTTATGTTATTTATCATCGTCAACAGCAAAACGAGGACTTGAAAGTCGCCTCACAAGTTTATTTTGAAGATTAAATGAAAAAACATAGGTTAAAATGAGCTGTCACGTCACAGGTATTTAATAAGTGTTAGCTTCTTTTCTTCCTTCACGAAATGGATACTGTTATATATTACCTTGACAACAACTTTATAGATCAGTGGAGTAATGTGACTAAAAAGAGAGTTAACCTACAAACCCCAACTAAATATCAATTTGCAAATTATTGGCACATTCAAGTAAAACATGCTTAACTCTAAAACTCTCTCCAACCTCATTGAATTAACTTTGATTTTTCAAGAGGCACTTTGAAGGATAGAAGCGGGTGTTGTGTTGTGTGGTGTGGTACAGTGGGGTAGTGGAAAGAGCAAGGAATTTGCCTCAGAAGACCTGAGTTTTTATTCATAAGATGTGAGGCGGGACATATAACCCCCTCAGTCCCTCATCTGCAAGGTGAGTTATAATAATTCTTGCTCAACTTATTAGATAGGGTACTGGTATACAAATCAGATACCTGAAAACACTTGGTAGACTACACTATTATTTACAAGTTGGTTACTGTTAGGGGATGTGACTATAAATGCAATTTAAACGATACATAGCAGGTTTAGGAATCAACGTTAGAGCTATATGTAAATCTCTGATACTATTTTTTTGATCTACCAAAGTCCTCGCCCAGCCCTCCTGATGGAAAGAAGCTATCCTAGGGCATGAATCAACAACCAAGTTGTTAAAAGATAATTTTAAAAAGGGAGCATAATCATGGTTTTCATACAAGTGTAAAATGAAGTTTTATCAAAGATTTTTTTGTTCAACTCATTAATTAATGAGGGAGCCAGTAAGACGTCACCGCCAGTCAAAGGAGAATTAAAAGAAACGCATGTTTATGTGAAGTGAAGGAAGGCTGGAGTGAGTTTAAGATAGATGCAAAAACTGCTCCATCCACAACAGTCAATCACGCTCCAACAGACACACAAATGCGCAACAGGGAAAGAATCATTTGCACTAATATCAGTTTATACAGCTTAAAGAGTTGGAAAGAAGCTCAAAAGGAACGAAAGGGGAAGATAATCTAGATGAGTGAGCAGTCGAGACAACTGCAAATACAGATTTTTATATATGTCCACTTAAAAGTTTTTTACTATTTTTCTTGACAGAGCTGTTAAAAACAAGACAACAGGCCCAGAATGGAGTCACTGATAATAAGCCCCATGTCCCCAAATGGAGACTTAACTTACAGTTTCAGTCCTCCCAGAAGTGGAATCCTAACCCAGTCAGTCGGGAATCCCCTGGTCACACTAGGTGGGTCACCTGCCTGACAGACCCCTGCCAACCCCTGAAGGAAAGTGACCTTGCCACAACCAACCTACTTCTTTGCCTAGTGTAGCTTCCTTGTCCCTCTCTCTTCTGCTTATAAACGTCTTTCATTTTGTACAGCTCCTCAGAAGTCCTTTCTATCAGCTAGGTTAGATGCTGCCTGATTAAAGGAGTGTTGAACAAAGCCAGTAAGATCTTTAAAATTTACTCAGTTGAATTTTGTGGTTTTTTTGGCTGAGGAAGATTTGCCTTGAGCTAACATCTGTTGCCAATCTTCCTCCATTTTGTATGTGAGCCACTGTCACAGCATGACAGCATGGCCACTGACAAGTGGAGTAGGTCTGTGCCTGGGAACTGAACCTGGGCTGCTGAAGCAGAGCATGGTGAACTTAACCACTAGGCCACTGGGGTTGCCCCTGAATTTTGCCTTTTAACAGAGCTAAGAAGGTCAAGCCAATAACTAACTAGTTATTAGATCAAGGCTGAGTACTTTCTCTGTGGTTAGGGAACAGACTGGGATGAGGAAAGGGAAGCGTATCACTCACGTGTCTGAACATCAAGCCACTTACATTTTAGTTAAGGAGCTATGAAAAGTGAATAAGTAACAGACAATGCCCCGCCTCCTCTGTTTTCTCCTTTCACTACTTCCCCAAGCTGAAGCATGCACTGATCTACCAATTCGGAGCTACTTAATGCCCTGACCCAAGGAAACCTGTCAGTAGCAATCAAGCATGGATAGCAGCCAGCATGGATGCTGGCAATTTCCAAAGAGAGGTTTTGAAGCTCCTCGTAAAAAATCTCTCTGAATGGACGTAGAATTGCTTGTAAGGCGTTTCAACGCCATGGGAAGTCACTGCCGCAGACAAGAGCGCACCGTCCCATGGAGCAGCTCCAAGGCAGCAGCCGAGGTAGGAGAGAGTGACAGGGAGGGAGCGGGTCAGCCCTTAGTTTTCAAAGTTATTTTCAGTAAGAAAAAAAACTCTGTGTCATCTCCACCATCGTCATCATTCCCAGCAGCTTCAGCAGTAGCCGATCCACACACTGGAAACCTCTACCAAGCGTGAAGCAGCTGCAACGTCGGCGGAAGAATTGCGCAGGCGTTTGCTCACTTTGGGCAGAATCGTGGCGTAGAAGGCATTAGCTGAAACGTTTTAGATGTATTTAGCTGGACCATTTCCAATCATCTTCAAAAAGGTTTTCTAAGTTCTAACACAGTAAGTAAAATGACCATATACTTTATAAAAATGTGAATCTCTAGCATACTTTAAATCCATTTAATGAGATCGAAAACATACCTTCGCTGGTTCCGCTGATGTTACTCATTTGTTGTTATTGTGCGACGTCTTATAAGTCGTGGCCAATCGTGAGCTCTGATCTAAAGCTCAGTATTTGGTCAGGAATGTAATCTCCCAAACTACAACGTTGCTCAGAAGAGAAAAGGTGGACATGCTTTATGTTCGTGCATTTTGTTACGAGATCTCCCAGAAAGCCCTGTGTAAAAAGCAGAGTATCCAGACAATAATAGAGACGTTTGATTCTTGGATTGGGAAATAAAGTGACTTTGGAAGTTGAAAAGTGACTTTTTCAAGATTATAAAACACTCATTAGGTTATTCTGCCAACACTGAGTTTTGTACAGTTTGTTGACTGACTGATCAACTCACTTATATTCATTCATTCATTCAAGAAAAGATTTTTTTGAGCATGAATTATGTTCCAGACACTTGATAGGAGTTGGGGATATAAGCTGAATGATATTGTCATTGCTTTCAAGGAGATAAAATCTGTCTAGAGAGACAAACCAATCATGGCACACAAGCAAGGGGGGGGGGTCTACATAGACTTTGAGCTTGGAAAAACAATTTCCAATATTTGATATCCTTAGCCTGGCAGCAGTTGGACACAGTTGGGAAGTTCCAACAGTGGAGGAAGCAGCACACCATCCCTTCGAGCAGCTCCGCGGCAGCCGTTCGGCACAAACAGGGGAGGCAGGAGAGAGCGGCAGGGAGGGAATTAATCAGGTAGCAAGAAAGAAAGGAGGGTTTTGCACATTGCATGTTTTTCCTAAGAAAACAGCAAACTTGGCTTCTCCTCCCAAATTGAAGTCCTTCTTAGGTCAGACTTCATTTTCCTCATTTATCCTCATATCTACTTCCTACTCACATATGCACTTGAAAAATTATCCTCCAATTACGCCTTCAATGAGCAATGAAGATAGGGATTATGGAGCCCATGGGCTAGCTGGTTGGATTAGGGGCTGAAGCATCCCACCCAACCCAGAATCCAGGAATGCAAAAGGAGAAAATCAAAACAATCCTTATCCACCTAACATCTGTGTCAAAATACTCAAAGCTAGAGGTCACCAGGGACCTCGAGAGCACTGCCATACACCATTGAAAGTCCAGCTCCACCCTGTGAGAGATGAGATTTGGGACCAAGAAAAGCATTGAAAGAGCAAAACATCTCTGGTACTCTCAACCACCTTTTAGCCCAAAATGTCCTCCTCTATTGAGATCCCCTTTCCCCCATCAAAACCTAATTTTTTGAAAGTTTCTGCTGTGATTACAAATATTTAAATCACTAAGTTTTCTCTACTGGGAGTATTTGCAATTCATGCCCCAAATTCCAGTGGAGGGAGATGCCCTGTCCTCTGTAGAATGGATTCTTTGCTACTTCCCCTTTCTCCTTCCTACCAGGATTCCCAAGGGGCGTTCTGATTGGTCCATCTAAGCCAGTGGTTCTCGCTACTGGATGCTCGTTAGACTCGCCTGGGAACCTTTGTGATGCTTGCTCCCCATCCCCCAGAGATTCTGATTTAATTGCTCTGGACTACAGCTTGGACACTGGTCATGTTTTGATTTTAATGTATATTCAGGTTTGAGGATGATTAGTCTAGGTCAATCTGCATAGAACATTTTTCAGGGCGTAGAGCACTGATTGCTGCCGTCAGGCATCTTGCGCCCACAGAGAGTCAGACTTAGATGCAGCTGACACTGTAGTCAGTTTTTGCAGTAGTCACTACTACTGCTCTGCCAGAAGTAGGAAAACAACCTTGGTCCTTAAAATCATTATTGATGCCACCTCTGGACTTTCAGGGTTTTTTGTTTTGTTTTTTGGTAAATGATAAGAGTATTCTGTTACTTGCAACCAAGAGCATCTAAGTTGGTCAGTGCAGGATAAGCTATAGGATAAGTAGCAACAAACTTCAACATTTCAGGCACTAAGCACTCCCACAGTTTATTTTTCACCGCAAATCCAATGCAGGCTAAATAATCTGCCTCTGCTTTGTAGCTACGCCAACTGAGACACATCCCCTCAAGGTAGAAGTACGTATGTAATTGGAAGAAATATATGATTTTCTCTGTCAACTTGACTAGGCTGGGTTGCTTCACTGAGATGTTGCTGTGATGTTGCCATGGTCTCTTATAAAGTGATTAACATTTGCAATCAGCTGACTTTAAGGAGATTACTTTCTAGTGTGAGCGGGCCTCATGCAATCAGTTGGAGACCTTAACAGGAAAAACTGAGGTTTTCTGGAGAAGAGGGGATTTTGCCTCAAGGCCGTAACATAGAAATCCTGCCTATGTCTCCAGCCTGCTGGCCTCCCCTACAGATTTTGGACTTTCCAACCCCACAATTGTGTGAGCCAAGTCCTATAAATCTTTCTCTGTTTGTCTCTCTGTCTACCTCTCTGTATCCCTCTGTCTCTGTCTCTGTCTCTCTGACTCTCTCTCTGTCTCTCTCTGTCTCTGTCTCTCTCTCTATGTACATACATACATAGCGTGCCCTATAGACATATAGCAGTGTAATTTAGTGGAATAAATCTAATCTTGCAACTTACTGGATGTATGGACTTGCTCGAGTGATAGAACCTCTTTTAATCCTCAAGTCTACATTCTGATAAAATGAGAATAATGATACCTAACCCATGAGGTGCTTAAGATGCTTACATGAGGTAATTTGTGTGACGTTTAGTACTCTAAACTCATACTTTTTAAGCAAGCTTTGGTCTGGAATTTCTGATTATAAATGAAGCCAAGGTTAGCCAAAATTAGGTGCTGACAAGGACTAGTGGAATAGGAGATCAGGTGCCTTGGGGATATAGTTTTTGGTGGTCTGTGGCATCCCATAGGGTCACTAGTGTCTTGGGTTAGATGGAGTCTCCTGGCGTCTTCTACTTTTACTCTCTGTTTCCGGCAGAAGCGCACACCCTCCCCGACACACATTATATTCTAGATTTTATCTGCATCTCCACGGTGTCCAGGAGAACAGTTCTCTTGGGGCCCTGAGATCCAAAGGACGTGGCGATGGGGGGATGAGGAGCGAATGGAGCCCGGATGGTACCTGCCCTGACCTGGACCCTGGTCCTTCTCTGAACCCAGGAAGAAAAGGAGCAGGAGGAGAGAGTTGAAGATGGTACCCGAAAACAGCTAGATGTGGAACCATCTGGGAAGGAAAGGAAGCCGTAAGAGAAGGGGGTGGAGCTGTCCCTGGATTCTTGGACCGTGTTGACATTCTTTTAAACTTTTTTTAAAAAATAAAAGAGAAAGGAGAAAAAGTAATCTTATTAGACAAAGACTACTGCTCCAATCCCCCCTTGGCAAGAAACACAAAAGCAAGAAATTCACTCCTGATTTTGCCAAATCGCAGAAAAGCACATGAGAAGGATAGCCTAATTCCCAAATGGCATTACAGAAAACATCAGAATGAATGAAATTTAAGCCTGAATGCAAACATCTGTGGAATTTTTACTTAGAGGAGGAAAAAAGAAAGTGAGATTAAGACCTACAGCATCTGAAAGAGTAGGTTAATGGAAATAATAAGTATTTACCACAGTTTTGTAACTCCAACGGCACTCCCACATGTCACAGATTTTCTGAAACATCAATATCCTTGAGAATCCACAATGTTTACTCCCTGTTTGACATGCACAGAGTGTACCCGCAAGTGTTGTTTTTGCCTTCCCAGGCCTCTTTCATCCCTCTTCTGCTACAGAAACCTTTTTTTCCTGTGAGAATCCATTCCAAACAACTCAGGCAGGGCTGCCTGACACCAATCTGCCCTCCTACGCCTGCCGAAGGGGTGCTCTGGCGACCCAGGCCCGGCCTACTGTAGCGCGTCAGCCCTCGGCCAGAGTGAATTGCTCAGAAATGGGCACATCACCCAAGCAGGGCAAGTCGGAGCCTTCCGTTTGGTTTGATATAGAGACTTGGGGAAAGAGCAGAGAGCTTTCTTCTTCTTTGGGATCATGAAAGCAGAGGACCAGAAATCCTGAAGAGGCTTGCAGCCATCTTTGCCATTGCCTGGTGGGTATCTGCTGCGAATAAAGATGATGAGGAGGTAAGGAAGCAGATTCAAGAGATGAAAAGAGACTAAACTTTGATGACAGCCTATCAACAGGGAGCTGTGCTTTCCCAGTCCCTAGGGAAATCCCTGAGTGACTGGCACCAATAAGAAAGGGTTTGCTCAAGTGGTGCTGGCCCCAGAAGGAACAGCTTCCCCATTAACCTCCTGAGATGGGTCCATGGAGGACAAGGGAGAAAGACCTCCCTGCCCCAAGAATAGAACCCAGTAGCCAGCACGGCTCACCAAGGACCTCACAGCTCTGACACACAGGGCACTCTTCTGTCTCTGTCAAGAATCAGATGGTGTCTGCACTCTAGACCATTTCTCCTCTTCCCCTTAGAATGGGAGTTTTTAGTGAAAAATCTTCAGACAAAATCTTACCTAATTGAGGCCAAACAAAAAGATGTGTCCCTAAATTCTCCAGCATCTTCGAAGTCTCTCAATCATGAATATCAGTACAGTTTGTAGGTACAGTTATAGGAATTAAAGGGAGTGACAAGTGTGCACTTAGACTTAAAATAAGGCCCTCCTATGAGGAGTTCATCACGACACTCTTAAATGGGGGCTTAAACTGGTGTGTGTGTGTGTGTGTGTGCACATGCTCATGTGTGCATGCACACATAGGAAGAAAAGAGAGAGAAAGGCAAGATCAACCAGATCTGGCACCCTTGAAGGCAGAACGATGAAGGCAAAGGAGGCTGGGGGTGGAGGAGCTTGGAGAACTCAAGTGACAACTTCCATCTCAAAAGTCAGGGTCTATATGACTCCAGGGCATCAAGGGGGCAGCCAGCAAACTTGTATTCAGGCTCCAGGTGACTCAGTTAGTCCCAGTCCAATGTGGGGGCAGTGAACAAAGAAAGGAAGGTAACAAAAGTCAAAAGTAAAGAGGGAGATGTTTTAATGTTTATAAAAATCTGAAACTAAAAATTGAAATGTCTCCTACGACCTTCAGCTGAATGCTTTAATTATTATTATAAAAGCAGAGGTGGGGGGCATGGGCAGCAGGATAAAAGAAGAATCAGAGAGCAATCCTGGGGCCAATTTTACTGCTACCATGTGTTAATCACAGCAAGTTATCTAAACTTTTAGGGCTCCCTTTGTTCATCTGTAAAGTGAGGATGATAATACCTATCTCATAGGAGTACTGAAAGGAGTGGAAGCCAACATGCATGAGAAGTGCCCGGTATGGTGTCTGTGGCAGAAAGTTCAGTAAGGCTGTGCTTCCACCCATTTCCCTCTCCCCCAAGCTCCAGCTATGTTCCCAGTGCCCAGGCCAGGGCTGCTGAGGAAGAGCGCCAGACTTACTGCCCTGCTTCTGAAGCAATGGACACGTGACACAACCACAGGTGTGTGCATTACAAATGGCCACTGGAGGGCAAGGAGACTGTTGACTGCTCCTCGAAAGCGGAAGGGACTGAATGGGCTGACCCAGCACCAATAGAAGTCTACCTGGCATTCTGGCATCACCTTTTACGAGGCCACAGTTGCTCCACGGCTACCACTTTCATGCTCGGGTCAAGCAACTGATAAATCTTTACTAGGAAAATACGATCAAAAACGTTTCCTTGGTTATCTGGAGCTCCTTATGCTCCCCTATCAGTCCCAGAGGGAAGGGACCATAGGAACAATGACTTCTGCTACCAACTATTTTTGAACTCTTGGCCTCTCTAAACCTTTTTTAGAATTTTGCCAATGCATTCTACATGCAAAGCCAGAAAACCGAGTCCACTCCTAGGCATGGGGAATAGAGTCAAGTGTCAAGTGGAATTAGAGTCCTGGCACCATGGTTCCCAATCTTGTTGGGTCCAAAGGGCTTTTGGGCAACCTAATTAAAGCCTCTATATGGCCTTTCTTCAGAAAAGTGCTTACATGTGCACACACACACACACACACACAGAAGGTGATTTTTTAAATATTAAATGTTGAATATGATCCTGGCGTGGTTGATCAGAGGAAAGAGTCCTGGAGGTCTCCCTCCAGACCCTGGCTCTTTACTTGCTGGATTGTGGGGACGTCTGGAGGGTTCCTAGAGAGAGGCCAGAGCAGATGGGTTTGTGGGGCACTAGGAGGATTTGGAACCAGTATGGAGGTATTTGGATATTTTAACACCCAACACAGATGCACTGGTATAAATCACATAGTAGCAGGCGTACAGATACACATAAAACTTTGCCTACAAATTAAGGGGATTCAGGGACCTCTTAGGGTTCACGGATACTAAATAAAGAGTCCTCATATTATTGGGCTTTCCTTCTGAAAATAAAAGAAAACTCCTTGGTTTTGTGATTTAGGTGTAGTCACTTTACCTCTTCAGGTGTTTTGGCACCTACAAAATAAATGAATAAGACTTACCTGCTGTCTAAAGCTCCTTCCACAATGTCAAGTCGATGGGCAATGATTTAGTGAAGAACTGTACCTCTTAGGCTACTTGACTGTTTAAAAAGTTCAAATGCGGCCTCCTTAAATCTTTTTATGGGGCTAACTGGAGTATAAATAAATTGGCATGAGGTCAATCGTGCAGAGTAGCTTTCTAAAATGAGTCATGAATTGCCGTGAGTTAAAAACTTGTTTTGCGTTCATGAGAGTTAGAGGACAGCTGGTCCCCACAGTTTGTCAAGTGACCTTTCGTAAGTTTGAATGCTTTGCTGAGTCATCCTTTGGCCTGCGTTACTCCCAGCAAAGCAATTCCAGTTTCTGCACCTTCCCCTCTTCAGTCCTGTGTTCAGGTTGAAATAGATTATCGGAGATCTGGACCTGGAACTCTGGAAAGGTTCTGACCGAAGTGAGTTGAAAGAAGGTATTTTTTTCACCAGTAAGCAACCTTCCCTCATTCACTCATGAGTTACTTCCACAGCTGTATCTGAGATAATCTCTCCTTCTTTCTCTCTTTTTTCCTCTCTTCCATCATTCAAGTTGCTTTTGAAATCCCACATCCACCGTGCAGCGAAGGCCGCCATGTTCCACAGCTCCATTTTATTCTATGCACTTGATGGTCCCGGAGTTGTGCAGTGCAGTGGTACCCCATGAAGCTTTCTTGACTTTTCAGGATTTTCCCTGCCCGTCCAACCTGGAAGCTCCCAAGTTTCCCATCTTCTTCAAGGTCCAAAAATGCATTTACTCTCTGTTTCTTCACTTCCCAGTTTTAGCTCTTTTTGAGTCTCTCTCTGCCTCCATATAGCTTGACTCTTCTCCCAGGTATATTCTTCTGCATGGGTATCACTAACCCTAAGAGCATCCATAGGCCTTCGATGGGAATGAATGTAGCCCACAGAGGGGCAGTAAGGAGAAAATCTTTCAAGAGGAGAGGATGGATGCTGGATAACAGAGGAAGTAAGTTTGTCTGGGTGGGGAGCCCCATGCCAGGGCACTACTAAGGCCAGATCAGCTCGGATCTTTTATGGTGCAAGCAGGAAGGTGTTTGAGCATAGGTGTGCTAAGACAGGACTTAGTGACACCATCCAAACTGGCACTGAGGTTTCTAGATAGTGTTTGCCTCTGGCCATCCTGTACCCATATGAATATAGCTAAGTTTTCCAGGGATTTAAAAATGACCTAGGGGAAGAGAAGACACATATGAACAAGGTTATGGATTCCTGCATGATCATTTTTGCTGATGAATACAGAGAATTCCAGTTGTTCTACTTTTGTGCAGAGTGAAAAATTTAAACTGAATGTTAGCATTATTTTTCTTAGGCTCCTAGGTAAAGCCTGAACGACGTGAGGCAGAAGACAAAGGGCCCTCCCGTTGACTGGCTTTCAGATGTTACCAGCTGCACATTAACTCTTTTCTTCAGGCCCCAAATAAACAACTCCACAAATTCAGGCAGCAGGGGCAAGCTTTTTTCCCAGCAGAAAAGTCCATGTGGGCAAGATCAGAGCAACTGCCCTAAATGCCTGAAAACAAACCCTTCTTGGGGCAGTTTCCAGGGTGACATTGGAGCCGGAAAGGGATCCATGGCCATCAGGAGAATGTGTGAAATTCTTTCATGGGTGGAATCAGAGCCACTTGCCAGGTGAAGGGCAAACCCAGAATGTGTGGGCTGCCGGCACTTCTATGTGGTGCTTGGAGATAATTCCAGGACACGATGAAAGGAGAAAGCAGTTAGCAGACAAAAGAACAAAGGAGTGTGGTTTGCCTCATTGATGTTTTTTTACTAAAATTTCAGAAAGCAAATATTTCAAAGGAACAAGAGGCCAGAACATGAAGGCAGAATGTGACTGAACTAACGCTGAGAGCTTACTGTGTGCTCAGTGTTTCATAGATGTTATCTCTCTTCCCTTGAACAACCCTGTAAGAGCCACGCTGTCATCCTCCTGTTCAGTTGAAATGCTGGAACTGAAAGGAATTTAGATGTTTTTCTATTTAAAATTGGTATATAATTTACATATAATAGGATGTCCCTATTTTAAGAATATAGTTTAATGAGTTTTGACAATTATCCAGCCAATAACTGCCTCTCTAACCAAGATATAGAACGTTTCATCTCCCTAGAAAGTTTCCTGATGACCCGTTCGAATCCAAACCCTCCCCCAAAGCCAACCACTCTTCAGATTTCTATCATCATTTGTCAATTTGCCTATTGTATTGATTTGCTAAGGCTGCCATAACAAAGTAACACAAACTGAAGGACTTAAACAGCGTAAATTCGTTTTCCTACAATTCTGGAGGCTGGAAGTCCAAGATCAAGGTGTCGGCAGGGTTGCTTTATTCCGGGCCTCTTTCCTTGTCTTGCAGGTGGCTGCCTTCTCCCTGTGTCTTCACGTGGTCTTCCCTCTGTGTGTGACTGTCCTAATCTCTTTTTATAAGGACATCAGTAATATTGGACCTCATTTTAACTTAATTACCTCTTTAAAGTCCCTTTCTCCAAGGACCGTCACATTCTGAGGTACTAAGTGTTAGGACTACAACGTGTGAATTTGGGTGAGCCACAATTCAGCCCATAATGCCTATTCTCGAACTTCATATAAATATAATCTTACGGATGGCACTCTTTTGTTTGGCCTTTTTCACTCATCATATTTTTCAGATTCACTCATGTGGTTGTGTCACTAGTTTCTTTCTTTTATTCTATTGTATGAGTATATCCTAGTTTTTTTAATCCATTTTTTTTTATGGATATTCAGATTGTTTCCAGTTTTTGGCTATTATTGCTAAATCTGCTATAAACACTCTTATTTAAGTCTTTGTTTGCATATGTGTTCATTTCTCTTAGGTAAATATCTAGGGGTGGAATTGCAGGGTCCTAGGGAAGGTGCAGGGTTAATCTCACGAGAGCATTCCAAACAGTTCTCCAAAGTGTCTGTACGTTTCACAAGCCCGCGAGAGTGGGAGAGGTCTCCAGGTCCTACACATCTTCGTCAGGACTCAGTGCTGCCAGTGTTCTTGAATTTAATCATTCTGGTGTGTGTGAAATGGTATCTTACTGTGGTTTTAGTTGAATTTCGCTGAACATTAGTGATAGCGAGCCCCTGTGCATATGCTTATTGATGTCTCATACGTCGTTGCGACATGTATAGTCAAGTTTTTTCGCCCTCTTTGAAAAATTGAACTGTTTGTCTTTAATATTACTGATTCTGTCATCAGACGCCTTCTGTATTCTGTATAAAAGTTATTTGTCAGATGAATGTATCGGGAATATCTTCTTCTAATCTGTGGCTTGCTTTTTCATTTTCTTGATGGTATTTTCTGATGAGAAGAAAGTTTTAATGTTATAAAGTCCAATTTATCATTTTTTTGTACAGTTAGTGTTTTGATGTCCAATCTGAGAAATTTTTGCCTACCCCATAGTAGTAAATATATTCCTCTATGTTTTCTTCTAGAAGCTTTAGAGTTTTACTTTTTATGTTTTATTTTATGATCTATGTTAAACTAATTCCTGAGTACAGTGTGAGGTAATGTTTGCAGTTCATTTTTTTCCACATGTGGAAGCTAGTTGTTCTAGCACCAATTTGTTTAAAGATTCTCCTTTCTCCATTGAATTGCCTTGGTGACTTTGTCCAAAAACTAATTGACCATATAAGTGTGGGTTTATTTCTGGATTCTCTACTGTGTTCCATTGACCTACTTGTCAATTCTTATGTCAGTGTCACCCGCTCTCGATTACTGTGACTTTATAACAAACCTTGAAATCAGGTAGTATAACTTCCCCAACTTTGACCTTCTTTTTCAAGGTTGTGTGGGAAAATTTAGTTTCATTGCATTTTCATACAAATTTTAGAATGAGTTTGTCAATTACTGCAAAACAGATCTGCTGGGATTTTGGCTAAGATTTCATTGATTCTTTTCAGCAATTTGTGAAGAATAGGAATCTTAATCCATGAATGTGCTTTATCTCTCGATTTATTGAGATCTTCATTAATTTCTCTCAGTGACATTTTCTAGTTTTAAGTACAGAGGTTTTGTACATTTTCCATTAAATGTATTCCTAATTATTTTATATTTTTGATCTTTTGTAAATTGTATTTTAATTTTTTTATTTTCCAGGGTTTTTTGGCTGGTATATAGAAATACAATTATTTTTATATATTGACTTTGTTTCCTCTATCTTTACTAAAGTTATTATTGCTTCTCCTAGTTTTTTGTTGATTCCTTGAGATTGTCTACAGATAACATGATGACATGGGTAAATTAAGAGAGTTTGACTTCTTTCCTTTCCAATATTTATGCTTTTTATTCCTTTATCTTGGCTTATCACAAAGGCTAGGACTTCTAGTATGATGATGAATAAATAGTTAAAGCAAACATCCTTGTTTTTGTCCTTATCTTAGGGGGAAAGCATTCAATATTTAACTGTAAAATATGCTACTACCGATAGGTTTCTCACAGATATTATTTATCAGATTTCAGAAGTTCCCCTTTATTCCTAGGTTATTGAAAAGCTTGTTTTTTTTTTTTATTAATAGGTGTCAAATTGTGTGAAATGCTTTTTCTGTAACTATGGAGATGATCATAGATTAATGTGGTAAATTAAATTGATTGAAATTTTAATGTTAAACAAACTTTGCTTTCCTGAATAAATTCAACTTGATCATAAATATTATATGTACATTACATACAACTGGATAGGATTTCTAACATTTTACTAAGAATTTTTATGTAGAGATTTTTATGTAGTCACAGAATTTGTAAGTGCGGCACCAAAATTTGAAGCCATGTCTATTTAATTTTGCATCCACGGTTCTTTCTAACAGCATCCTACTATATTCTACTGAAGCATGTCTGGAAGCCTGTGTTTTTTTAAAACAGGTCTAGAACATTTACCCAGTGGCTGGTATCGTTGAGAGGTTCCTGCATGTTCTGTGATGGGGCGTCACTTAGAATTGGTAAGGTGGGCTGGGGAGATAGGAGCCAAGGGCATATCTCCCTCAGGAAGATACTGGGAGAAATTAGAATCTCAATTATCAATCAAACCACTTTAATATCTGGGAGAAATGGTTCTACTCAAACTGAAGCATATTGTAAAGTTGATGAAATTTGAGTAGATACTCAGGTTCTGCCCCCGGTTCTGTTACAAGTTAGATGTACATCTGTGTATAATATTTTAATCTCTCCGTATTAGCAAATACTTATTGAAGAGTACATCAAGTACAAGAGAAGTGCATCAATTATTAACTGTTAAAATCTCAAATTGACCTTAAGAATGGATCATCAATATGTATTTTCACCTTTGTGTGTGTGGATTTTGATTATGTTCTTCTAGAAAATCACTTGTCCTATATACCTTTCCTTCTTTGAGGAAATACATTTCAAAACACTTTGTAAAAATACAATAAAAAAGAGACAGAAAAAGACAATACCAAGAAAAAGAAGAAGAAGAAGGAAGAGAAAACTGGGTCCAATTTTTCTAGCTCATTCATGTCAGGTACAAGTCCCTCAGTCTTTAAGTTCACAAAAGGGAGCAAGTCTTATTGAAGTAGAAATTGAATTCTGCAAAAACCATTTTAAACTCAAGATAGGCATAGCACCCAAGGTTCAAAACCCAACTTTTTATTCATGGAGGAGGTATTTTAAATCAATAATATTTGAAGCAATGGGTAAAATAGTGCTTTGGCATATCATGTCATTAGCTATAGGTAGGCTATAAATTCATAAGGAGAATTATATTTACAAAAATCAGTAATAATAGACATGATGAAACATTATCTTGGCCAGAACTCAACTTCAGATAGTAAATGAATCTGTCCTTTAAAATTCAAGAAAAATCCATAGTCCTTTGTGTCCAGGTAAATCCATGCAGCTTCCAATGGAGCTGAAAAGCATGTGCTTCTCATTCCTCCAAGATTTAGGCTCCTCAAACCATACTCAGAAGGGCAATCAGGTGTCAGTCCGACAGCCTATACTCTCCTCCCTCATGCTAAATTAAGTCCTTGCAGAACTTCAAAAGTCCATGAAGGTCAGAGGCCCAGACCAGGCCGTGGTTCTCCAAGCTGTGACCTGGGAGAGGAAGGTTCTCACCTCCCGGCTGACAGTGGGGAGCGCCCGCTTCCCTGCTCTGCTGGGAGCTGGGTCATCAGCTCTTCTTCAGCCTGGCAGGCTCTTTCTTTCTTTTTTTTAATTGAGTACTCGACAGCTGGGGAGGGCTTCCTGAAACCTCTTCTTTGTTTCCCCTGAAGTGATGATGAATTCCTGGGTTTGTCTAAGACAAATAAACCCAGGACTTCCGGCTGCTGGATTCTGTACTTTGTTCCCCCGATTAGACAAAAAGCTTATTCCTCCTTCAAACAGACCAAATTGTCTCCAGATCAAAGTCAAAGCCCTTGAAACAAGTGATAAATGATAAGACCCAGTGACCCTCAGCTATTCCTAAAAGGGATTCTGTGGGGAGAAGGCAAAGCTGGTTCCAATAGTGGTAGCAGAAGTTAAGTACCTTATAATCCTATTACAGTGGGAAAGGATCAGGCCCACGTTCGGGTTCGAGCAGCCTTTCACTCGATTAGTCATTATGCTTGAGAGGCGTGGCTGTCATGGAGTATATCTAATACGTGTATTCAGTGCTGGAGTTATTTTTTAGCTTTACTGTTAACATCTGTGATTAAAAATGTTAAAAGAGTATAATTTTGAATAATTTTAGTAATTGAGGGAGTGAGACATCCTGGAGAGTTTAATTTTTTTAGTAGCCAAAAGTTTCTCTCCTTCTAACTCATGTTGAAAAATTTTTCCTTGATTAAGAGCTAATATCATTGTATAGCAGAAAGAGCATTCAGCTAAGAGTTAGGAGAAGAGGACCTGATTCGCTGATTCTCCACTGACCAGCTGGGTGATCTGAGCTGACTCATTTTGCCTCGCACAGCCTCAGTTTTCAAATCTGTCAAAAGAGAGGACTGGACCACATGGTCTCTCAAACTCGCCCACACCCTGCTCTTCCAGTGCTTTGCCTGAGGGACCGTGGACCCCACTGAATCTTTCTCTGACGGTGAAGCATCTCGAAGGAGATCACCATGCTGAGCATCAGTTCTCATGATGCTGGGGGTGAGCGCAGAAATTGGGCTGGATATGCCTTTCCCATGGAAAATACATGCTGTTTTATTTTAAGTCAAAACCAAATATTAATTCCACAGTTCAGTTTAATAAGCATTTGTTTTCAAGTGCTTGCTGGATTCAAGCAGCTGTTCCAAGTGCTTGCTCGTAGGTGTTACGAGGAAAAGCAAAACACGAATGGCCTTGAGGACCTCACCAGGGAAAATGTGGCATAAAGAGAGCAACATTAGGAGGCTGCCTGTGGCGACTAGAGCTGAACTAGAGATAAAAAGGACTGAGGGATTGCTTGAGAGGGAGATATACAAACTAAAGGAATCTAGCTGAAAACATTGAGCAGATAGTTGAAGAAAGCTTGTTTTCTAGTGTTCTACAGGCCCTTTTAAAATTCTTTTCATTTATTTATTATTATATTTTTATTGAGAGATAACATTGGTTTATAATATTGTGTAGGTTTCAGGTGTACAACATTATAATTCAACATGAGTGTGTACCACGGCGTGCTCACCACCAAAAGTCTAGTTTCCGTCCGTACCATATAAGGGACCCTTTTAGCTTTTCCTCCCTCCTCCCACCCCCTTCCCCTCAGGTGACCCCCAATCTGTTGTCTGCTTCTAGGAGTTTGTTTTTGATTTGCTTTGTTTTTAGATTCCGCATATGAGTGAATCATCATTTGGTATTTGTCTTTCTCCGTCTGATTTGGTTGACCCAGCATCTACTGGCCTTCTTAAAGCGTAGTTTAAAGGGGGAAAAAACCTCCATTGAATAAGAATTCTGGCTGTTTACTTTTGGGGTTCATTGCTTTGTAATTACTAGTGCAGATCAGGACAGCCCCGCCAAATGGGTCAGAGGAAATTTATTTTCCTTGAAGCTTTCCTGATCCTGTCTCTGATAGGTTGCCTAAATGCCCAGGCTTTAAAACCACATGATTTCTAAAGACAGTTTGGCATCAAAAGTGATTTCCTCATGGAAATGACAAAAATGGCTTAAGAGAGAAGGTTTTAGAACATCTGAGAAGATCAAGAACATCTGTCCCTCTGAGGCAGGTTGGAGGAGGAACGGGGAGGCAGATGCCTCTGGGGACCCCTTTCAAGTCCGGGACTTCAAGGATGGTAGGCAAACACTGCGAGGGGTGCGGTTAGCGGCCCTTCTGAAAGACGGGACTCCTGTCATCACCCAGAGCCTTTCCGTCAGAAACCCCCTGCTGCTCTCTGGTTTCCTGCACATGGAGTTGCTCTATTCAGAGAATAGTCTGTAAAGGAGCCTCCAAGGAGCATCCGTCTGGGATTCCAATGTCCGCCTCTAAGCCACCACAGTCTCTATAAACTGGAAGAACTCTCCTGCTCCAGGGAGGGTGAAGATGGAGACCATCCAGTTGAAAGTTGGAGCCGAGGTTCCAGAATAGGAACATACCAGCCAGAGGAGCTGGTGTTGATAAGATTTACCAGAGTTCCGAGGACTACTAGGGTACTATTTTTATTTTCTGAATGAAGATGTTGGCAAATGAAACTCAGTGCTCTTGCTGGCAGAGACCCCTGTTGTGAGGGCAAAGACCACAAAATAAGCTGGAAATAGCTTTGCCAAGGGCTGAAAATCTGTATTTTGGAAGAAAATGAAATCGGGGCGGGGGGGGGGGGTGGCTTTTACTTACAGATTTATAACCTAAGACCCCCTTGGAGGCTGTAAGAGGTGGGAGTCAGTCTTTGACACTCAGGTGAAGGCGAGTCCTAGTGGTCCTCGGGGAGGAGAGGACTAAAGGTTGTAAGTTAGTAACCTGTACTGGCTATTTACAAAGTGTGCTGAGAACATAACATTGAGAGCATCAAAGTGGAAACACTAGTGAGACATTAAAGGGTCTCTGGTTTTGCTCAGATTTTTAACTTTCTTTAACTGGCATTAAACGAGACCTGGAGTTCTATCTGTAGATGATGGTTGATGATCTTATCCTCTCCCCCACTGGGCAGTCTTAGGGGCGGGAATCAGACTTTCACATCTTTGTATGTAGTAGAAGTTCTTTCTTAATTGTCTTTCTTTCTTCCCTGGTCAACATGGAGGTACTAACTCTCTTTCTGATTTCTTAAATTATTGATGTATCTTCTGAAGAAGTACTTTCCAAGTTAACTGAAATAGACCAACTGGAGAATTCTCCTGCCTGAGAGGCCAACTTTGGTTCTCCTTGCTTCACGTTTTCATGCTGAGTAATAGGCCAGCTACTGAGTACTAGATCAGCCTTTCTCTCCAGCTTTAACCAGGCCCTACCTGGGCACGTCTCTGGGTGGAGTTAGTGTATTCACAACTAAGCATATTGTAGTCTTTCTCCTTTTCTCTTTCTTTGGCCCCACTCTTCTCACAGTGATATGTGGCATGTCCACTCTGCAAACCATAATTTTACCAAGATATTTAGGAAGCAGGGAGCTAACAGACAGCCCAATGAAAGCTGTGTGTCTCAACCAGTTACTCAAATTCAGCTTCATCTGTAATAAAAATGACATTTTGATACCCATCTGCTCAATTGTATTTTCTTAATTGGTTTCTAACTCAGAAATCTTTAAAGGGTGTGATCAGTTATCACTCACAAACCCCCAATATCTTAGAGTAAGTTTATTAAGCAAATCTAGCTACTGAGTGAGCTTACAAAATCTGTAAGAGTTTCTCTTTGTGCATTTAAGTTCTCATCCTTTCTGCACGGAGTGAAGGAGGCAAAGAGGGTGGGAGGGAGGAAAAAAGAGGGGGGGGGACAAAAGAAAAGAAGGGAGAACGAAAACATATTGGATAAATCGCAAACAGGGACCCTGTTATTAGAATTCTTCATTTATTTTACCCACAATGCATAGCCCAGTGCTGGGCACAGATTACTAGATAAAAGTAGCTTAATTCATTGCACCTTAGTGGCTAGCGGGGAGGGTCGGGGCTGGCATTCTAATTCCAGATTTTGTCTGTGATGAAGCTAATGCCCACTTGGAGCTGGAGATAACTTGCTTCTGCTGAACACCTTCTCCACTCTGGCAGGACACTGCTCTTGCCAAAGTCTCTGTACTAAGAGAACATTGTAAAGAGAAGCACCAACGTCTCCTGAAGCTCATCCTCCTAGAGCAGAGAAGCCTCTTCTCTGAGGATGGCTCTCTCCTGGAGTGGAGCCCCAGAGCTTCTGTGGCTCCTCAGCCTTCTCCACTTAAAGCAAAGGGTTAGTAAGCTGAACTAGACCCCAAAGAGCTGGTATGTCCGTGCCAAGAGCAAATGCCTGATGGTCTTGCTCATTTCCAAATTGAAGCTTGAGTTTCTTCCTGAGGACTTTGTCTCAAAGTTGGGGGCTGAAGAAAACAACTGATGGTTCAAGGATGAACTCTACCTGCTCCAGGTGACCCAGGAGCAGCCACAGGAGCTGCTCTAATGTGATCCCTTCCCCAGATTAATGGGCGAGGCTACACAGCAAGGAGATCCTCACACAAGGTAGATTTGGACGCTTATTCTGCCACTCACTAGCTGTGAGAATTTGGGAAAGCTATTTAACTCCTCTAATCCTTGATTTCCCAGCCTATAAATGGGAACTAAAAATAGCTATCTCCTTTTGTTGTTCTTTAGAAATAACGATATCATGAATTTATAGAAAGCATCTAGAATAATGCCTGGTATATAGTAAATACTAAATAGCTAAATTAATTATACCAAGGGTGAGACAGCCTTTCTTCATTTTCAGGCTAAATTAATAATCCAAGAATCAACTGCAAGTGGTTTTGGCGTCCAGGCACGCACCAAGGCTCTTAGACATAACAGGTGATGACACACTTACCCATATACACCTTCTTGAACACTTTTGAGTCACCTGGGCATGATTCCCAGATCAGCCCTTCTGGAAGTTGCTCAACACACACGTGAGTGACAGAGTAAAGATCCTCAGAAGACTGCAAATAAGAGACAATGAGTGAGAGATGCCAATGGTTTGTAACCCGCTTCAGGGCACCCATTTACAGGTGATGCCTAAGAAAGGAAATGGTAAAACAGAAGTAGTTATTAAGGACAAAGATTGCAAAGTTGGTAAGAAGTGTAGAAAAGTAGGACTGACACAGCTGAATGATCAGAGGGAAAAGGTGGGTGGTTAGAGGGAGTGAGAAGAGAAAACTCGCCAAACATCTTAAGAATGGAAAAACAAAATTTCCTAGAACCAATCTATTAGAGAGTGAAACTCTAAAAAATAGATCAAAGTCATGCTGAAAGGATGAGAGAAAGGAGATCAAACGACAGCAGCAGTGGTCTTATACTGGGTACATCCATAGAAGAGACGGTGAACGTGCGGATCCCACGTCTGGTGACAGGAGTCCCACTGTGGAGCAAGCAGCAGAAAAAGGCTGTGAGAAAGGAGGTTTAGAAGCCAGGACCCAGAACATTTCCAATCAGGGCTGCACTCAGTTGGATGGAGGGCATGAGGGGCAATTAGAGTGGCAGGGTTGGTAACAGGGATGATGTAGTCCCACATGCTTACTTAACAGTTCCAGGAGGCAGAGGTGAAACTCTTGCATAGGAAAGCATGTATAAATAAACGCATTTAAGAGTTTAAAAAAATACGGGCAGCTGAATTGCAGAATGTAATTTATGTATTATAATATGATAGGGTTACAGTAAAACAAAAAAACATCCATGTGGAACTTCCCAATTTTCCCTTTTATTTATAGAATCAGTCATTCTTATTTGTTGAGCCACCTCAGAGTCTCCCAGTGTCACCTATCTCTCTAGCCCTTGGCCATTTGTTCTGTGGAAAAGGCAACTGATGTCATGCAGGTACAACCCAAGGGCCCTCACCTCACACTTCTGCTGTGTCCTCTCTGCTCCCATCTTGGATATGGCCATCTGGGATGTGAAACACCCGGGACCTGCTAGGTAACTGTACATATTCAACCTGAAAGTCCAAGAGAGGTGATGCACATTGGGTGAACTTTTTTTTTTTGTAAAGATTTTATTTTTTTCCTTTTTCTCCCCAAAGCCCCCGGTACATAGTTGTATATTCTTCGTTGTGGTTCCTTCTGGTTGTGGCATGTGGGACGCCGCCCCAGCGTGGCCTGACGAGCAGCACCATGTCCGCGCCCAGGATTCGAACCAGTGAAACACTGGGCCACCTGCAGCAGAGCGCGCGAACCCAACCACTCGGCCACAGGGCCAGCCCCACATTGGGTGAACTTTTGACCAACAGGACACAGGAGCTGGTGGATACATGTCTCTCCTTCCTCCTTCTGGATAAACTGTCCCGGGTATTGAGTAGTGACCAACACGAGAATACATCTTCATATTTTCTCTTCCCTCCATCCCTGTCTCACAACCCTGTCTCTTTGAAGAATTCATGCTTCCCAACTAAGTTAGCTTATTTGATTTACTTTTGATTCAGACTCTGCTCTCTAGGAATCCAAGCTAAGATGTTGTCGCTGGGGCTGTTAGACTGCAAAGCACCATGAGACAAGTGTAGTACTCTTGAACTGAGTGCCAGGCTGCCTGTCAAAATGTCTGAGTTGAATAGACTAAAATGACTAAAAAAGGTTTAAAGAGACTTGTCTTCTATTGGATCAAGCTAGGTAAATAAGACCCAGGTTCCTGAAGTGCTAAAACATCTTACGAGCCAGAGAAGACTAACACAGGGCTGTTATCTCCAACCTCCATCTCTTTCACACTCTTGTCTCAGGGCCTCACATTAACAATCGAAGTAGAAATATAGTCATCCTTAAGCCCCCTCTCAGAAAGTGAACCTCCAGCCGCCTTTCGCAGCCCAGATGGTGAAACTAGTGAAGTTGGAGGGCGTCAACTGTCTCATCCAGCCGGGCCCCACCTGACTGTCCTCAGAACCCAGGATGCTCCTGCCTTTTCTCTTCCTCCTCCGGGGAAAGATTCGTAGACTGATTTCCACTGAGGACTAAGTCTGTGGTTCTTATCTCCATCAGACTAAACACTGCTTTTTTTTTTTAATCTCTTACTCATTTTTTTATTTTGCCTCTTAACCATTTTACAGTTCATTAGTCTTAAGAAGATTCACATTGTCGCGCAATTAATCTCCAGAACTCTTTCATCTTACAAAACTGAATCTCTGTTCCCATTAAACAACAACTTCCCACTCCCCCAGCCCCTGGCAACTACTCTCGCTATTTTCTGTCTCTACGAATTTGACCACTCTAGGAGCCTTGTACAGGTGGAATCATAAGCATTTGTCTTTTTGTAACTGGCTTATTTCACTTAGAATAATGTCCTCAAGGTTCACCAGTGTTGTAGCATATGTCAGAATTTCCTTCCGCTTAAGGCTGAGTGATCTACCATTGTATGTATGTACCACATTTTGCTTATCCAGTCACCAGTCGATGGACACCTGGGTTGCTCCCAACTTTTGGCTAGTGTGAATAATGCTGCTATGAACATGAGTGTACAAATATCTTTTCAAGATTCTGACTTCAATTCTTTTGGATATATACCCCAAAGTAGAATCACTGAGTCATATGGTAATTATATTTTATTTTTTAATAAACTGCCATACTCTTTTCCGTAGCAGCCACATCATTTTGCGTTCTCACCAACAGGGCACGAGTTCCAGTTTCTCCACATCTTTGTCAACACTTGTTCTTTTCTTTGCTTTCTTTTTTTTTTTTTTGACAATAGCCATCCTAATGGGTGTGAGGTGGTCCAACACTTGCTTTTTATAACAAATCAGCCTATCTGCCTATGCTTACCTATACTCATAATATACAAACAATGAAAGGCTCAACTAAATGTGAAAGAGACAAAATGCATACAAACATATGTATTTCAGTAGGTCAATGCTCAGGTATAACTGTACTAGAAGGAAAAAAAGTTGCAACCAATTTCTAAAGAGCCTCCTAGGAGATGGCATTGCCTCCATTGAGGGCTCCTGGTGTTGGCAACTGATGAAAGCCAACACGTTACCCTCCCAGAGATGGTATCTGATGATTTAAGCCTTAAGCTTAAAGAGCTTTAGCCTCATCCGACGGTAGGGGAGTCATTTAACAGAGAGACAGACAGACAGACCGCAGCAGCACCCCTGAAGACATACTGTGAATAGAGTCGACTCATTCACTCTGCCAGCCACACAGCACCTGCCACAACTCTCTGCATCCACATCTCCTACAAACCTGACCATCACAACCACGCTTGGAACTGTACAGTGGTGCCCCAGTGACCTCAGGGAAATGGTTACAGCCTTATCCCTCACTTCATGGCTGAGGACTAGGAGGGTCAGAGGGAGAAGTAATTGCTCCTGGGCCACCAGCAGGTGAGCGAGCGAGGTAAGACTGAAACCCAGGCTTCTAGTCTCGTCCTGGGCTCTTCCCAATACACCACACTACTTCACAAGGATGTCTCCAGTCCTTACACCTGGAGACATGGGTGAAAATAACTGGAGGCAACTCCTTCTCTGGAGTGGTTTGAATGTCTCCTTTCTGAAGGCAAAGAGATGACCAGCTGAGGAATCGACAGGGTCAGTCCAGACTATAAAGGAAGAGATAAGTGTAGACCAAGGCCCAGCATAATGGACATTGATTGTATCAGTCAGAAAAAACTCCTGTAAAGCTCTGGGTCACAAATTCCTACCGAGAGTTAACAAATTAACTGATACCCCTTCTGCTCTAATTCAGAGGCATTTGAACAATGCAGAGCAGTGAATTTTCCACATTTAAGTCCAATATCACAAGGAATTTCAATTCCTCAAATCCCTTCTCTCTTTTCAGCCAGCTGTCTCCTTTCTTCATAGGGCCCTTTGTGTAGAGGCCTTTCCAGACCAGTCGGCTCCTATCATGGAAATAATTCTGTATCCCACTAGAAGGGAAAAGAAAATTCACCCAGTGAACCAGAGCAAATTGCAGTGACAGTGTGGAGACCTCGGAGAGGCACCATCTTGATTAAAATGTTCACGTTAGGAAGGAAGGAAGAAAGAAGAGAAGGAGGGAAGAAAGAGCAGAAGCGGGAGGAGGAATAGGGGTGGAGGAAGAAAACGGGCAGCAAGGAGCATGCACCTTATGCACCTTCTGGCAGTCTGTCCCCACAGGATCTTCCAAAGTGATTTGGTGGGCCCACCAGGAGGAAAAGAGGGAGAGGGCAGGGAGGGAAATGGCGCACATCTCTATGCTTGTTCCTTGGGGATGCAGCGCTCCACTGTCTCCCCCTTGTGGGAATGAGCGTGACCAGGTGCAGCCAGGAATTCCACAGAGCAGACCCCGATGACGTCGTGTGCAACAGACAGCTGGGCGCTGCCTGGACGTGCAGGTGCAGCCACAGGCTGAGGGCGTTTGCCAGGAAGCACTGAATCCTCCTGAACAACCCTGGAAAAAACAGGTCTGTCACAAGTGTCAGCTTAAATGGTTCTTTCTGCATTAACAGTCATTTTTCAATGGAGTAATAATGGCTCACATTGTCATTGAACTTGACAAGATACAAAGTGTATTATCTCTCCTAATCTTCCCCACCTCCCAGTAAGGGAGAAATGATTGTTATCGTTTCACAGATGAAGAAACTGAAGTTCAGTGAGATTAAGTGATTTGCCAGAGGAAATAGGAAACCACAGTGCCCGGCCTGGCCTGGGGGGCCAGCTCTCAGCATTCATTAAGCCCCCTCAAGACCCCAAGGTAAGAAGTCCAACTTTTCCCCCCCTCTCCCCCCACCCACTCTTGTGTGTGGCATGACGTCGACTCCCACCCTGGCACCTGCCCCACACAGCAAGGTCTGGAGCCGAAGAATCGCTCTGACTATACCACTCTCCATGTGCTTTCTTGGGAGCGTGTGAACTCCATCAGAACACTCTCAAGCAGACAGGATTCACTTAACAAATATTTTTGGTCAAGAAAGTATTAGAAACTGAGGGATTTCTACTAGAAACTAGGGGATTCAGCGATTTAAAAGAAAATCTCAGATCTAGTGAGCCATAAATTATTCTCTCCACTCAACAGAGAAACAGCATCTCAGAAAGAGCCAGGTGCCTCAGTCATGGTGCAAACCAAAGAGTCCAAATCTAAGACTCTTTGCACCCAACGTGTCACCTGCATTCAGGGGCCAAGCTCCTTTGCAGAGGCAGGATATTGGCCAGAGTGACTTTGGGAACCCTCCTGACCCCTGGGGTCTCTCAGGCAGCCCCACGGCAGGCCTAGAGGGGTTGTGACTTGTTCTTCCAGACTTGTTCTCGACCAGGAGCAGCAGAACAGGATTCGGGAGACTGTTGTCCTAGGGTTGAGTTTTGCTGCACACTAGATGTATAAATTCAGGCAAACCACTTCAGCTCTCTGGGCACTGGCTTCCCCGGGTGTGACAGGGGTTGCAGGAGCTGGTTCCTTCTCGCTGCCGTTTGTGCTGGCCCCAGAGCGAGGCAGCCTCGCAGGCAGCTCCTCTTCTGTGCTGGTTGCTGATGAGGGTGTTGACTGAGTTCAACTGTTTACCAAGACAGATGCAGCTGTCCCCTTCCGATTACTTCATCACAGGCGCTGACAGACCCTCGCGGGCAGGGCTCTTGGCATCGCCTCAGTGGGGAGCATCTCCAATCATTGCCTGTCCTCATCAAATTCAGATTTATGGGGTGTGAGGCTGGAGGAGGCCCCAGGAAGGTCGTGGAACACATGGTCTCCGGGCCCCTGGGAGCTCATGTTCTGACTCGTGGGCCATTTCCCAAGACACTCGGCCAAGCAGGTCAGTGTCGGAATTCTCACCCCTCGTCAGTGAGGTCAGGGGTAAATGGGGCCGAGGAGCATGCCATTTTAACCAGGTCACTCAGCAACTTCGCCTCAGCATCAGGACCAATCTCTACATGAAACTCATTTCATAGTTTATTTTACTTATATTTACAACATGTGGGGAGACTTGAATCTAAACAAATTACATCGTCTTTATACCAATAGACTCTGTTTTTAAACGGTTATGATATCCCAGCTATTATTCTAAGTCCTTTGCATAGTTTTATTCATTTACTTCTCACAATATCCCATGGGAGGTATGATTAACTCCATTTTCCCGACAAGAAAGCTGTGCTTTAGAGCACAGGAGCTGTTAGCCTGGGATCTGGACCACTCTTGCTCACTGTACCTCAGTTCCGTTGGGGTAACAAGCTCCCTCAAGCACAAAACAATGGCAGATGACAGAACAGTCTATCAATTAGTGCTGAAATGGAGTGCACAGAGGACAGTGTGTGTGTGGGGGGGGTGGGACGAAGGAGAGGGCAGTGAAGGATGGAGCAGTGGAGAGGTTTCCCTGGGGCCGGGGTTCCCAGGATGGGGGGCATTTACCCAGATAAAGTAGAGGGGGCAGGCTAGGAGCGGGAGGAGGAGTACCATGGTGAGTGGAAAAGAAAGCGGGCACAGCTCATTCTCACCTTCCCTTCTCGCTGTCCTGGGGGTGGGATCTCCTGAGTCTGTGAGATGCTGCCCTCTGAGGGGACTGCTCACAAGTGCTTGCTTTCTGATGGGCTGGTGGACGACAAGGATTGTAAAGAGGATGTGACCCCAAGGATTTTCTGTGCTTATCTGCCAGGTTGTTCCACTGTGGTTTTCAACCATCTTTGTCCTTGGAGCAGAACTTCATGGACAAGATTTGGGGCTGTCGATGAGAAGGGATTAAACACGGCCTCTGTGGTTGCAGACATTTGCCGGTGACGTTCCAGCCCTGGTCTGCTCTTCCACAACCTAAAGTGGAATTCTTACAGGTTGTAACGACAGTTTGTCCTCATGCAATGTCTCCCAGCCCGTGCTATGACTCTGTTCAGGTGGACGTCCCCAGAACGGTACGCACCCTCAATGAACCCAAAGTCAGCTTTAGATATGGAGCAAAACCGGCAGCACCCCTGTGGAGGAGTGGGGTGCACGTGTGCACCGTGACGACGGGGTGAGAGCCACGCCTCCACGGCTGAGAAACCAGAACCACGCCTGTGAGGACCAAGATGGATGGTAGAGCAGATTTGGGGTAAAGGATGCTGAGTCATTAACAACCCCGAGGCTGCCAGGATTGGAATTCTGGTTTTTAGTGTCAGGTAGTAACACTGACCAGCATTGCTCCAAGTGCTCATTTTACCATCACCGCCTCTTCAGATCAGGGCTGGGGACTCTAACTCTGCTCCGTGCACACCCCACATCGTCCACCCCCAACACACACACACTCCACACACATTCAGAAATAGCAAAGGTCAAACCACAAACCCTTCCCTGATTGCTCCATCCCTATGGCTTTATTTTTAGGTTAGAAAAGACTCTTTTCCTTCTGACTCATGGTCCTGCTGACAAATATGCCCTTAATGGAGGAAACTAAATAAAACAGCGATTTCTGGTGTTCTCTCCAATCAAAGAGGCCCTTGTGATCGCCCCACTTTGGTCATTTTGCCCCTCCCCTCCCCAGTGCCCATGGTCTATGGCCACATCTGCAGGCCAGGGCACCATGGCTAAGTAATCCCATCCTGACCCTCCTCCACCAGTCTAAGGAGAATTGTTTAACTCCTTAGGTGACGTTACTGGGCATTTTGCTCAGGAGTCACTCATTTGATGTTAGAGCGACCCACATAGGGAGGTGACTACGGCTATGAAGAGGATGGGAAGCCATGGCAAATTACAGCTTAGGTACTAGACTCTTAACACTATCTCAGCCTAGAAAGTTGCAGAGTGAGTTGGAACCGGAGATCACATGCTCAGGAGAGCTGGACAGCAGGCCCGGCTCTAAATTAGGGCTTTGGCTGGCTCGGGTCCCTTTTCTGAACCTCACTCATATCTGACCGTTAGATCCGTGAATCCCATGTCCTTCATCTGTGACCTTCCAGTCAGCCTATTGCTCAGTGGCCCCGTGTAGTGAGTGGAGATTAAGGCATGGATATTCAGCTTGTCTAGTCACCTTATTATTCTTTTTATAGAAAAAAGGGCTAAATGATTTTTAAAAGTTTGAGACTATAAGCTAAAATGGCGTTATCTGAATTTTCTGTGGCTTTCCGTTCGCTACATTGTCTGTCACTGTGGAAAACACACACTCAGTTGGAAGCATCCCAAACCATATTTGAAATGACCTCATCCATCACTAAAATGGCTCAGGTTTTTCTAGCAAACTTCTCCGCATCCATGATTTCATACAATATTCATAACAATCTTAGGAAGCAGGTATTTCTGTTCTCATTTCACAGGTGAAAAAATCGAATTTCAGAAGAGACTAAGTCTTCTGCCCAAGACCACTGAGCTCTTTTATGACATAAAACAGCCTTAATCCTAAGTCTTCTAACTTCTGGCCAAGAGTCCTTCAACCCAGTCATTATAGAACAAACATCTGTCGCGCCAGGGCTAGGAATTCTCATGATGATGAGTTTCTAGAGTTTCTAGTTAGAGGCTGTTGGTGTGCCCACAAATTACAAATGTGCAAAATCCTCCAAACTCTTCCAGGCAATCCTCCAACTTTCCTGGGAGGTTGTTCCCCCATGGTCACAGGGACACAGGGTTGCAGGCAAGAAAGACCCAGGCACACAGCTTGTTCTCCTGCCACACTTCCTCCTCTGCTCCCATAGAAAAGAAACCCAATCTCCCCCTCCCAGGGTTTGGGCTCCTGGGAGCCTTAGCCTGGCAGTGGTCGATTGGATTATCTTTATTGGCCTTACCACCATTGCTAAATCTCTGGGGAAGTGGACCAGATGTCCCCATTTGACCAACCATTGCAGTTGTGTCCAGCAACATCCAGCTGTTCCAATCTCCGTTCACAGAGTGTCCCATTTATCTTGGATTTCTTAGTGCCATAACCAAGCTGCCAGAGGAGAAAAGGATGCTCCATTCCTGACATCAGGGGGAAAATATGAATCAGGAATCTAGGAAATGCTGCTAAGCATGGTTTCTTCCCAACAAGCACCCACCCCTTGCTATTCTCTCCTGCTGAAACAAGGAGGTATGCTTAGCTTTCCTTCCTTGAAAACTCTGATCCAGGCATCTCTCCTTTCAGAAAAGACTTTCCAATCATTTCTGAAAATCTGCTGCATTTTAAGGTCAATCCTATTAAGGGATTAGCTTTTGGGTTTTAGTTCCATGTCTTTAGAGAATTAGGGTAGCACAGCTGGATGGATAACTCAGCTTCACAGATATTCCAAGGAGAGCTTTAAGTCCAGGAAATTATTAGAGACCTTCAACTGTTCATCTTACCTCCAGACCCAAGTGTAATTTCATATTTATTTCCAAGAGGTGGAATAAGATGCCACTCCAGCTAGAGTTTGATCAAGACAGAAAATCAAGTTGTGTTGGATTCAGTGCCTACCATGGGTTGAAGTGTTCAAGAGAAACTCATATGCTTGAGAAGTCAGTGGACCTGCGTTCTAGTTATGACTATGCCCAAGACTTGCTGTGTGCGTTGAGTACCCACTGGGGGGCTGCTCATCTCACAAACATTTCTTGGGAATATGTTCCACCCATGCCAATACTGAAGTGAGTCTCAAGCAGATCTATATAAGCAACTTGGTCTTGCATCTCTGGGTCCAAATTAAGGGACTGGAGCTTAGTTACTGACCCAGACTGGACCAATCAGAGTCTCTTTCCCAGGAACTTGGGCTTGGCACCAAGAAGGCCCATCTCCTTGGACTGGTCTCTTAAACTGAAGAGCGCTGATGGCCATCATGCTTTCCACCCCATAAACTGGAGAGCAGAGACAGCCATAAAGAGAGGGAGGAATGAAGCAGACCTAAAGAGAAAAAGCTGACCCAAGTGACGGAGAAAAAAAGACAGAGAGATGACTGTAGGAAGCCAGGAAGTCAGCTCTCTGCATTTACACATTTTTATTTAGAAATTCATTTGATTGAGCTTAAACAAAAAAAGATGATTTATGAAAGATGCTAAAATTACTGGGCAAGTTTTAAAGCAGAAAAACAGTAGTTGCATGATCTCAAGGTAAAATTAGTCAATTACAAAGGGAGACTAGTAACTTTAGAGCAAAGAAATCTGGCAAACACCACCTTAAGACAGTGATCAAGGTTAATATCACCAGTAACAGGACATGTCAACCTCAGGTACCCCCTGATATGTTGCACTGAGAAGGGTACAGCATCACTTCTCTAGTAATATTCCCAACAGTCCATAATCTTAATTGAAACAGGTTATCATAAGAAAACATCAGAAAATCCCTGATTGAGGAACATTCTACAAAATTTCAGATCAGTACTCTCCAGAAGTGTCAAGATATGAAAGACACGACTGAGAAATTGTCCCATATTGGAGGAGACATGAAAGTTAAATGCAATGTGAGATCCTAGATTAGATCTTGGACCAGAAAGGTAACATTAATAGGAAAACTGGTGAAATCTGAGTAAAATCTGCAGCTCAATCGATAGTATTACACCAATGTTAATTTCTTGGTTTTGTTCACTGTCCTATGATTATGTAAGACGTTAACATTAGGGAAACTTGGGTAAAGGGTATTTGGGAATTCTCATTATTTCTGCAACTCTTCTGGAAATCTAAAATTATCTCAAAATAAAAAGTTCAAATGGAGTTGTGTATGTTTTCTTATCAAGATAGAGGGATCATCCCCTCACAGATTTTAAGGTCATGGATATAGTCGAGTCTCAGGCTTCTGTTAGCTCCAATGACTTTTGTTTCTTACAGCCAAATAAGTCTGATTAGTGAACCCTGGATAAGTCATTAAAATTCTCAGCACCTCAGATGGCATGTTCCCTGAACCAACATAGAACATTGAGCTTAAAGGTTAGCACCTTACACGTTACAAAGCATCGCCACCACCCTCTCTGCCAGCCTGCAAAAGCCAAGATTGAGCACCAGGTGGGAACTGTGCTTCTACAAGGACCTGGAAGAAGGAAATGCGAGTCTCATTTGACCATCTCCACAACACAGGTGGTAACTCTAAGCTGGATTATGGACTTTTAGAACTAGAATGTCATCCAGTGACCAGCAACTTGGAAGTCATCTAGTAACTGGAAACATCTAGTGACCTCCCACTCGAGGCAGGAAATCTTTGCACATTCACGCCCAACAACACAA
This sequence comes from Equus przewalskii, assembly GCF_037783145.1. Classification (NCBI taxonomy): domain Eukaryota; kingdom Metazoa; phylum Chordata; class Mammalia; order Perissodactyla; family Equidae; genus Equus; species Equus przewalskii. The sequence goes on along the minus strand of NC_091835.1, from coordinate 33,916,188 downwards.
CACGCCTCCCATAATAAAGAGACCAGTTCTGCAAGTCAGCCTTCCCACTGCTCAGTCAGGTCCCTGCTCATTAGGAAGAACTTCTCGTGCCCGGGGTAATGATAAACTCCTTGGTTTGCCTGGGACGGTCCCGGTTTACGTCTGTTGTTCAGATGTAGTTGTTACTACTATTCCTTTTGCTCTCAGAAGTCAGTTTCCTTTTGCCAGGAAAAAAAGTCTCTTCTTAGTTAACAATGAAGACTAAGCTTTCATAATACGGAATAAGCTTACCCCTCTTTCGACAGTGTCTCAAATATTTGAAAACAGTTGTCTCGTCCACCCCTTTGCCAAATAGTCCTGCTCATCCAGCTAAGCTGCATAAGTCATAGTTTCCAGCAACCTCACCACCTTGTAAACCCCTCTGGATGTAACCTGAAGATGAAGGCCAGAGAGGAACGCGGAGCTCTAGTTGTGGTTTGATTCTTTCTGAGCACTAGAATTATTATATCATTCTCCTATCAATTTTCTTAAGGTATCATTGTCCAGCATTATTTATAGTGCGGAAACCAGAGGCCAATTAAATGACCAACAACAGGGGGATAATTAAGTAGTTTATGGTATAATCATACTATGGAATATTATATAACCACTAAAATCATATTGTAGAAAAATATTTATGACCAGAAGAAACAACTCATGACATAACCTTGGGTTGAGAAAGCAGGACACATGGAATGAATAAACAGCAACTCCCTGCAAGAACAGGGGAGAATCTCACCAGCACGATGTCGAGCAAAAGAGGCAGACACAGGACAGTGGGACGCCACTGCCGCGAGGTGCAGACCCAGCCCAGACCCTCCTATGGTGTTAGACGTCACACTCGTGCTTTCCCTCTGTGGGACGTGAGGGAAAGGGCCTGGGGGGCTTTTGGACGTTTGGTAATGTTTTGTTTCTTGATCTGGGTGTAGGTTAACAGAATGCGCTCACTTTGTAAAAATTTGAGCCTTACACTTTCGACTGTGCACTTTTATGTATGTGTTTTATACTTCCAGCAAGTTTACATTTAAAAAGAAAAATATTGGTATATAAAACTCAGTGTGCCAGGGGTACAGGCTAGCAATCCTGAAATTACCCATGTATTAGGGTTGAACAAGTAAGTAAATAAGTGGTAGATAAGGGGAACCACATTTCCCACTGTTGGAGAAAGAAATTGCAAGTAAGTCAGGGAGGAAGGCTATAATGAGCCCTGCAACACCAGAGCAGAGTTGAAGATGACCGTGTGAACTCATGTTTATTTATGCAGATGAATAGATACAGAAGTAATTATAGATATGTATGCATAGGTTAGTACACGTACTTATATTTTCTAGCTCTGTCTGCTGAGAGGGCCTAGAAGCAGTAGCATCCCAGTAGCAATGAGCATCCCCAGTGCCCAGATCTTGGGTTTTATTTATTTATTTATTTATTTGAGGAAGATTAGCCCTGAGCTAACTGCTGCCAATCCTCCCCTTTTTGCTGAGGAAGACTGGCCCTGAGCTAATATCCATGCCCATCTTCCTCTGCTTTATATGTGGGACGCCTACCACAGCATGGCTTGCCAAGCGGTGCCATGTCCACACCTGGTATCCAAATCAGAGAACCCCAGGCCGCCAAAGCAGAACGTGTGCACTTAACTGCTGCGCCACCGGGCCAGCCCCTGGATCTTGGGTTTTAAATATCACTCTCCAGTGAAAGAAAAAAGGGCTCCTTGGAGGAATGGCTGATTGTAGGTCTGGGCAGGGAAAATGCAAGATGAACCTGGAACATCTTGTTCAGAAAGTAAGAAAGCACTCACCAAAGAAAAAAGGGGGAGAGGTTGGGGGATGACTCCTGAAAGGGATCTCAATGGTCAAAACTGGGACAATTTGAATGGTAAAATGAATAATGATAGTATTAAATTATAATTCCCCAAAACAAAGTATGTATCCATGACTCCATAGTGATATAAATCACTGATTGAATAAATAAATAAATGAGGGAGAAAGGACAAATATTCCTTACAGAAAAATTCCAAATGATGTATGTAGGGACCCTCTTCCCCTCCCAGGAGGTGGAGCCCAGTTACCCGCCCTTGAGGATACACAGACACTAGTGACTCACACTCAAAGACCAGCATACGAAAAGGGGAAACCAGTGACCTTACAATGGGGAAACCTGGCAGACACCCCATAACCAAGTGGTAAGTCTTGTTGCTGTCACATACCTGCCGATATGATGCGATGAGAAGGGCATGTCACCTGTGTGGTCTTAACCCATTAACCCACAACCTCAGTCTAATCATGCAGAAATAGCAGACAAGCCAAACCGAGAGGCATTGCACAAAGCACTTGACCAGTGCTCTTTAAAACCGTCAAGGTCATGGAGACATGATGACCCAACGCGATGTGGTATCTTGTACCGCATCTTGTAACAGAAAAAGGACTTGGGTAGAAAAAATAGTGAAATCTGAGTATAGTCTGTCTTTTAGTTAATAGTAACGTACCAGCGTTAATTTCCTAGTTTTGACAAATGTACAACGGCGCTCTGAGATGCTAACTTTAGAGGAAGCTGGATAAAAGATGTTCAGGAACTCGGTACTATTCTTGCAACTTTTCTGTAAAACATCTAAAATTATCCGAAGTAAAACATTAATTAATAAAAGTAAAAATCTCTATATGTCCCAGGATTCCAGTTTTGTTTAAATATACTCACAAGCGTGTGCAAATGCACATGCACATGCACATTGAAAAAAAGTCAGAAGGAAATAAAACAGGATATTAAGCCCAGTGTGTGTGAACACACAGCCCTCTTGTGGGAGCAATGTTCATTGGGGAAACATTGGGGAAACTCGTGGAGACAGGAACGGGGCAATGAGCAGAACCCTGTTGTCCACAGCTTTATAGGACAGTACCAGACACCTGGCAGGGCTGGTTGTAGGGTCCAGGACAGTCATCTCAGCTCCTGGGTGGTGGATTTTGAGTTGTCTGACTAGGGGAACACTAGCCTGGAATGATCAGGGATCAGGATACAACAGCTGGACAATATAGTGGGACCTTGGCTCCCATCCTATCTGGCCAGCTCAGCATTTGTGGTTGTGCAGACACCAGGCCCTCCCCTCTTAGAATCAGGGAGCTGGGGTCAACCTCTGCAGTTCCGCTTGTGGGACATGGCAAGCTAGTGGGAAGATCCACCACCTCAGTGTTCAGGGTTGGGAAGCACCAGCCAGATTGACTTCCTTAGCACTGGGCTGTACCTGGCTGCCGTGGAGCTCGGCAGGAGGCCACCTCCTTCTCTGGGAGGCCAGCTTGCAAGGGATCAGTCTGGGACAAGTTAACCTTTACCTCTCACTCAACTCTCCTGAAGCAAAGGGTGGCCTCTAGACATCACACCCACCCATCACCAGCCCAGACCATTTCAGCCCTGAAGGGCCATGAGGCTAGCCACAGATATCACTGTCAGGCACCCTGGAGGATGGTTAGGAATGTTCAGGTGATGCTCCTAGATCAGATTATGTTCACCGGAGACAGACAAGGCAGGGCTATTTGAAAGAACCACCCAGCAAATGCTCTTCTCCTGCATCCTGTTTCTTGGCCTTGACCATGAGCTTGGGAAGCGGAGTAAGGCCAGCATTTGCGGCTCAGTGGGAAATCAAGGAAAGGCTCATCAGGACTTGCCGCCAAATCTCTTCCAATGACGGAATCTGAGTGGTTTTAGAGGAAGGAAGAGATTCCTTGCAGAGTTTACTGAGACCCGGGTCTGGTAGGCCAGAAGGCCAGGAGCCACCAGCAGGTCATAGTGATGGCGGGAGCCACAGGTACAGCCACAAACTCTCTCCTGCCACATCAGACAGTGAGCACGTGAAGGATGTCACCACCTATGTGGGGTACACGTGTTCATTTTGGATGGCCTGGTTGACATCTGCCCTGGATGGACAATCCTGGAGGACAGTTAGTGCAAGTCAGTGAGTATGTGTCCCCTCTCACTTCTCATCATATTGAGTCTTCCCTTCCCACGAGGTGAGGGGACCCAGGATTCAGTCAGTCATCACCAAACTCCCCCATCCCCAGGGCCTGTTGAAGTGACTCATGGGTCCAGCACTGTGCCTTCTCCACAGGACATCCGGAGCAGTAAGCACAGTATCACATGGGGCAGAGTACAGGTAATGGCTGGGCCTTGATCAGGAGGGCAGCCACAGTAATGCTTCCAGGTTAATGTCCATTCCTTGGCACAGAGGCCACCCAGACTTCCCAGCCACTTGAGGGAAAGAAGGAGTGTGGAAAGGACATCCATAGTGGGGTTTCCGCACAGGTTGCACTACTCTAGACACTTTTCCACCTGCCAACTCCTGGGCACCTAATGGACAGTTAAGGAGATGGAACCCTGCAGGAGATGCTGAACTCAGCAGTGTATAGCATCAGCCAGTGGCCCAGCCAGTCTGCCGTGAGTAAAGCACTGGGATGGTGCAATTTGTCATTGATTCAGCTGTTCTGGGTCCTATGATTCCCTCTCTCTATGGTTGGTATCCACTCCATCACTCCTTACATATATGGTGGGTCTAAACAGAGATGCATCTTCCAGTGGCCCAGAGGAGAACCTACACTTTCTGCATTTATCTCAGGGCATCGAGGAGGAAACAATGGTGGTCAATGTCATTGAAATACCTCCCTTGGGGCGATCCCCATGTATAAAGATGGTTGCACGCAAACATGCTCCTCTGTTTGTGAGGCCAGTCTGTGGCCTTTTCAATTCTCTTATCAGCCATTCTAAGTGACCGCAGGGGAACTAAAAATACGGTCAGTAAAATGGAGCTTCTTTTCAGAATAAGGATGTGAAACCAAATGTCACTTTATTCATAGCAACAGGCTTAGAATTCCCAATAGAGCAGCGTGGGGGCACTGCCCAGCACCCCACCTCAAGAGCAGGGCCAAGAAACAAGGATGCTCCAGCAAGGATGCTAAAGGAAGAGCAAGAGCCCAGTTTAAGTGAGAAACAGGGCAAAGATGGAAGGACCAGCCAGAAACGGACTCCTGGGGTATTTACTGTGCACGTTGTGGTGGGGGGAGGGGATTGTAAAGTCAGCTCAGACTTGGTGACTGTGTTTGTGGCTTTGTCTTTTAATTCACTCACCAACTTTTAGTTAAATACCTTCTAGGTGCACAGAACTCTGCAGCTATGGATTACGTAATGGATGTTGAACCTCAGGCCCACTTCCCAAACGCCCTTCAAAGACTCCCATCCCCGATCCTTCTGCAATCACTTTAGCGGCAAATAAACTAGATCCTTAGGAGATTTGCCGACTGTTCCTGCCACCAGCCCAGGGAAGCAAGAGCTGCTGTGCTCAGCAGTGGCTCGGCTGCAGGTATTCAGGAAACCGACAGCCTGGGAGAGGACTGGGAGCAGGTGCCACGGAGCCTGCGAATGAAGAGGCTGGGCCAGCTCATCACTTCTCTGTGCACACAGCTGGGTCCCAAATCCTGTCTGGGGTGCTGAGCGGCAATACACAGGCTCTCTGAGCCTTGGATCTTCTCCCGTGAAAAGAAAGGTTCATTCCCACCCTCCATCCCCAACAACTCACCCAGTGACCCCCCTTGGTGTTCCCTTCCCAGTGGTCTCCAGGAAGGCTTTGTGTTTTAGTGCAGTGTGACATGAAAGGGGCCATGGCAGTGGGATGGGGGGGTGCACTGAAGAGACCCAAACTGTGCCCTGGGCAGGCAGCCTCAGCCCTCTGCTTTGAAGCTCAACATGGGCACTGGTTCAACTGGGCGACTGAAAGGGGGAAAGCCTGGATGATGACCCCCACTTCACCAGCACGCACTCCGTTGACCTGACATTTTCCTGGTGCAGGCAGCACCTCTTCCTGCATCTGGGGCCTCAAGCCTCAGCGCACATGATGCCGGGGTACTCACAGGGAATGGCTTGGCTAGAATTGCACTTTCCCTCTAGAGCTGGGCCTCTAAGTGCCTGTGTGTTCTTGAGCAGAGTCCTTGCCCGAGGATGCTGCTGCTGATGGGTCCATCCACGTTCCAAAGGAAACCATTTGTGACTGATCAGAATGAGGGCAGAGTCTGTGCCACGGGCTCTTCATAAAAATAACTGATCCACATGAAACCCAAACCCAAAACCTTGACGTCATTAGCACCATAGTCTTTCCAACAAAATATCTCTTTTGTGCCTTTATTGATTCATGTGACAAGCATTTTGACCTCATATTCTATGCCAGATCACATATTCAGGTCTGTGGATACAAAGGTGGGTAGAAGAGGACTACCACCGAGTTGCTAATTGTGCAAACAGCAATCCTACCGGGTAGTGTGTGGGAATGATGACTTTTGCTCCCAAAGAAGGAGGATTCAGGAAAGGCCTCCAGTAAGAGGTCGTATCATTCAGGGGCCTCCTGGCAGAACCACGAACACACAGAGAAGGGGTGACTGAAGGGAGGAGTGGGCAGTGCTAAGGGGCCAACAAGGCTCGGCTCACAGCAGGAAGCTCTAAGTCCAGGCCTGCAGGAGCAGGTGGGTGGAACGCAAGCAGGCGGCCCGAACCCGCGGACTGCCGAGGCTGTGGAGACGACTGCTTGCAGGGCTCAGGAGAGGAATGTAATCACTTCCAAAACCACAGGGGAGGTGGGGGGAGCATCCTGAGCGTTCTCTTCACCCTCCCTCTGAGCTCCTGCTAGTACAGGATTTGTGGCTGAATCCAGCTGAAATCCAGACAGCAAGGGGCTGGGTGGTAGTCTCCAGGCCACAAGGAGAAGCGGGGAGAATGGGTCTGGAGGAGCAAACCGAATTCCCAGCACACCACGGGTTTGGAGCTGGACAGGCAGAAGTGGGAAGGAAGTCTCTTCTGAGAAGAAATGAGGAGGCGGGCCGTGGAGGGTGTCTGCATCACGGGAGCAGTGATGCTCCGCGTCTGGGGCTCGGGTTAGGTGGGTGGGGCAGGAGCAGGAGCACAGGAGGCAGAGAGGAGAGGAGCTGGGGATGAGGCTGTCAGAGCCATCAGGACTCAGGGACACCATGCAGGATGCAAAGAGGGGTCAGCTTTATCCTGGTTGCGGAAAGAACCATGAACATTTTGGGGTTTTTTTAAGTCAAGGTAGTAGTGTTGTCGGATCTTTGTCTTAAAGACGTAACTGACTCCACCACAAAAGGGGAATTCAAGGGGAAGAGACGAGGGGGCAGGAGACCAATGGTGATGTCACTGCAGTAATCTCAGCAAGAGATGCAGCAAAAAAATAGCAAAACTAAGCTGGCAGAGGGAAGGGGTCCGCATTCCAGCCCCAGCAGCATCCCTACCCAGCTCTCTGGGTTGGGACAAGACATTTCAAATCTACTAGAAAATAGTCAGCACTGCCCACCTTACTGGGTGACCACCAGGCTCAACTAGCACAAGTACTTTGAACAAGTAAAGAGAGAGAAAGGAAAAGTGGAGTTAGGGTCACTGTCATGGCTGGCGGAGCCCCATTGATGAGGACAGGTATGTAACATGGTGAAGCCATAGCAAAGATGAGTCAAGTCAACCTTTGTACGTACAGAGAACAGCGGCCTGTTCTCACTGGGGTCGGGGTGAGGTGCATGATTCATACTGAACACATCCCTCCGGCCTTGCTAGGTCCCCTTCTCTGTGACCTGGATTTCCTGAGCTCAGCTGGCTGAAGCACATTTGTCAATTTATGGGTCTGATCCTTGGCCTGGCCAGTTACCTTCAATGATAAAAACAAATCTAAAATGTCTGTATTTAACAGTAACTCTTCTCTACTTAATCATGGACTATTAGGCACAGGGGGAAATATGGCATTTGTCCACGAGGTGGCACCCAAGGCCCGTGCTGGAGACTCAGCTCTGGCCTCCAGCCTTTGATGGAAACTCTTCCCTGTCCAGAAGCAGAGAAGACACTGCAGACGTCACGACTAGTGCTCTATGGGACATGAGTCTGTGGTGATAGAACAAGGGCAGAGGGCCTAGAACCACATCCATTGCGGCGGATGGAAGTGAGAATGATATTCTAATGCTGACATGTGCTTGCCCGCAGAGTCGTGACCCCCATCGGCAGAGGACTTTTTAAAAGGATGGCCCTAGCAGTCTGGAGGCTGCAAGTCTATCTGGAGACGGGAGCTGGAAAAGCCAGCCTCTCCAGAAACCCATCATTGCTTCCAACTTGGAGTGCAGAGTTCTGAGCGTGGAAAGTTGGCCTGTTCTTGTAATTCTAGGGCCTGTCTTCAGGCTCTAAAGTTTTTGTCACTCATCCTGCCTCACCTAAGAGTTTTAGAAAAGATGAGAGAAAATGTGGGCAAAAAACCCGCTGAAATTGTGTACTACATTCATTTCCTTTAATAAATTGTTGCTGAGTTTGATTGAGGACTTGGTGTATGCAAAGCGTTTTTCAGGAATGATCTGATTGAATCACCACAACCACCCAATGAGGCAGAAACTTCTCATCCTCGTACAGATGGGGAAGCTGGGGCTCAGAGTGGTCCACAGCAAGTAAATGGCAGAGCCAGGACTTCTGCCCAGGTCTGTTATGTTTCCAGGTTCAGATTCATACCCACTGCGCTCCAGGGTGTGTGCTGTGAGCGTGCTGTGCCAGAGGCTGGGTGCAGAGATTGAGGGGACACAGTCCCGGACCCCAGGGAATGTGGGGAGACACAGACATGTGAAATACATAGTTCCAAATCTAATTGACGGTGTGTACAAAGTGCTCTAACAGCCCAGAAAAGAGACCGATTAGCCTGTGAGGTCATCAAGCAAGGTTCGAAACTCGAGAGGTGAAGAAGGGCTTCCCAGGAACAGAGGAGAGACTGTGCGAAGCACAGAGGCACAAGCTTCACATTGTCCAGAAAGAAGAGTGGGCATGGACCGTGTGAGAAAGAGGAGGAGGAGAGGGAATTGAAAACTTCCCTTGACCCGACACTGAAGAAGCGGCTACGGCATGACACAGGAGTTGGAGTTCCAACACCTGGGCACAGGGAATGGTTTGGGCCAGTGTGTTTGGAGGGTTGGGAAGGGAGAGGTGCTTCCCAGAGGACAATGGTGCACTTGCCCATTGGCCGCCCTGTCTTAAGCACTTCTCCACTCTCGCGCAGTGGAGTCAAGGAAGTCTTTGTTACCTCAGTCAGGGCAAAGGGAAAGGACAGCATCCTTGTTGATATGAATCAAGAAGAAATCAGAAACTTGATCGCCACCTTGAAAACTTACTGGGAAAATCCAGCTTACATTTTGAGGTTCCCAAGGGCCCAGGCTGGTAGACAAAGCTTCTGCAAGCGTGGAGAATGGTCAGAACACAGTAAACACTGGCAGGAGCAAGCGGGATCTGTAGGGGTGCTGGCTCCATGAGTTTTAGGGGTGCTACAGAAGTCTCTTCCTTTCAGTCTCCTTTGGGGCACATAGCCCCATCCTAAGAGTTGGGAGCTGAGGTTCTCCTCTCATGTTTGCCATCCCTGTAGATCAATAGGACTCTAAGCTGTGCTGGGGTGTGCTTCCTTTTCACAGATTGGCGTCTGGGTGAACATGTCTTTTGTCATTTATTTTCTCTAGGCTACTCCTTAACTGAAACAAATCAAGAACTCTAACATGGGGCCCTAAAGCAGGCAGAAGAGCTTATTATTCAGCGTGGGAATCAGTGGACCAAATGGAAAATACAGAACAGCACTCTTTTCTCTAAGCTCCTTTCCCTATTCTCCAGGTAGAAAATTCATACTCTCTAAATAGTCTTCCTGGGCATGATGTTAATGACCCTAAAATGAGCTAGATGTGCCCCTGGAAGCCTGACCCTTGAAAAGGCACTCGACCTTCTTGTTTCCCTCCCACGCCCCCGCCATCAGAGTCTTATCTGGCTCCCTCTCCAGCCAGGCTGTTACATCAAAGTGAGCTTATCCTTCTTGGCCTCCACGGCTTTATCTTGCTTAAGAAGATAGGTTTAGCAGAACTAGAAATCAAAACATTTCTCTGGCCAGATCTTGCTGACCAGGACACAATTATCGCTGAACCATTGGACACGTTAAATGGCTTTTATTATTGTGGAAATAATTGCATGCCCATGATCATAAAAAATAGTTATGTTACAGAAAGGCATGAAATGAGAAAATTTTCCCCTTCTGCCTTTGAGAGACACCCAGTATCACCAGTTTCTGGGCTTGTTTCCTCATGGTGACCATCGTAGCATAAAATAAAATGTTTATGCCTCTATTCCCTGATTTATCAAAATTTGACAGAAAGCATTGTCTACCAACAGCAACAAATGAGGAATTTATTGAATTCTAAACCGCATACTTTTCCTCTCCTATCTGTCTCCTAATTTTTATTAGTTCTACTATTTTTATCTTTTTCCTAGTAGTTATCTTTGTGACCCGAAGAATATGCTTAAAATGATTTCAAATTTAAGATACACTTTCAAACATACTTAGAAATATTATTTTAAGATAACCATTTACTATTAATACCTCTACAATTTGAATTTTAGGTTTATTATTTGCTCTTAAGTTTAGACAGTATCTGTGAACCTCTCTCTGTGAAAGATGAGAAATTCGAAGTTTAGTCTTCCTTCCACCTTTCCTCCATCCCTCAAAATTCCAAGTTATCGTGTTATTATTCTTTCAATATCAAGATAACAATTATTTTCCATGCCCACACCTTCTAGCTGAGATTTCAACATAAGACCCAGGTTTCTGTTTTCAGTGTAAGGAGAGGAGCACATTGATAACAGTTCCAGAAAGAAAAACCCCCAACAAGCTGAGACCTCCCTTGCTTTTTCTTCAGCACCTCTGCCTCCCAGCTCCATGAGCAAATCACAACTAAAATTTCTGGATCCATCTTCTAACACCGTAGAAAACTGAAAGCAGGATGAAACCTCTATGGTGTAGAACAGAGGAGATGCTCCCCACCCCATCTTCCTCGAGGAGGTCACCAGTTACAGGTCCCTTTGGCCTGCCCTGGCACCAGGCAGAGGCAGCTCACTCCACAAGCCCAACAGAAGCCCATGAATACAAAGCAGACCGGCTCCCAGACCCAGGTGGGGGCCAAGGGGTGGGGAGTCGGGGTGAGGGGAGCCTTCAGCTCTGGGGGCTGATGATGCAGCAGTTTAGAAATGAAGCTCCCAGGGGACATGGGCCTCCTCTCTCTTAGCACTGAGTGCAGGGAGAAAATGGATGTTCGGAGTCTCTAGCTCTCAGTTTGGCATCAGTAGAACTCCATAGAAAAGTCTGGAATGATCAAAGTTTCCCTCTGCTAATCCAATAAGTGACTTGCTTGTCTAGGGAGAAATTTTGAAACATTACACCGTCCGAGATTATAGTTATGGAGATTTGGTAGGCTAAGCTCGCGCAAGCTTCCACCTCAACACAAAAATGCTAAATAAAATAAGTTAAAAAAATTAAATATGCAGTTGGGCTGATAAAAAAGAAAGGAAAATCCATAGATGTCTGAAATAATGATAGAATTGAAAGCCAGAATAATAATAAGATCCTCTTACTTCAACAACCCTGGAGAGAGGGACATGAGGACTGGACTCTGACATGGGCCCTAACAGCCAGAGCCATTAGCAGATGCAGAACGGGAGATGTGGCCTGAAGAGCCGGGATCTGAGAACTTCCTGCTAAGCTGTGAGTCAAATAAAAAGAAACTACAAAATCTCTGCTTCACCTGCAAAGGGCAATAACCTCAGTAAGAAGCAGCTATAAAATCTCTACCGTCAGCCCAGTGTGCTGGCAAGGAATCTTCTCTCTACTCGGAGTTGAGTGGGAAAAAGCTCCCATGAGAAACCACAAACCTCAAGGCTGTGTTGAACGTGAGTTTAGCGTCCAAAAATACATGATGCACATGATAGAGGAGGGCATCAATATAGAAACTGGTCCTGGGCCCTGATGCCCACCCTGAGGCCTCTTGTAGAAGAAAAGTCCATGCTGATCAACAGGGACCTTATGGCCACGTGGTCCAGGATTGCCATCTGGTAAAGATGGGCTCACAAAAACATACTTCAAACCACTTTGAGAAGTAGTATGAGTGAGAATCAGCTTTGCTGAAATATGTTAAATACCTAACATAAAAGTTTAAGAGATATAAAAAAATGAACACCATAAGGACAAGACACTATGAGAGTTACCTCATCCACACCTAATTTCTTTGAGCAAGGCTGTCCCCAAACCATTCCAGGAGAAAAAAAGTCAGAAAGCCAGAAGGGACTAGACATCCTCTCACCCAATGCCACCCCGCATCTTACAGATAAAGACACTGAAATCACGGAGCAGCTCGTGGTGTGTATGAAACTGAGATGGAACAGGAGGAGAGCTCCAGCTTCTAAAACCACAGCTGGCTCTGGAGTTTGTTGAATTGGAGGTGGGGCCATGGTGTGGGTGCGGGGGTGGGGGGTGGGCAGCAGCTAACCAGGGAATAATGGTACCCATTTCCGTTGCAGAATCCATTTCCACAGCCTCAGACCCACATGGCCTCAGCACTACCGAGCCCGTGCGGTGGAAGGATTCTGATGGTTTGGGAGGAGCGCTCTTTTTAAGGAGTAGAAGTCATGGTTCCACTGATCAACTCAACACTGGTGTGCCTGACCCTCCCTCCTCGCCTTCGCGGCTCCTGGGATGTCTAGATGTGTTTCTTTCACATTACAGAGGCTGATTCTCTGCGAAAAGAAGGAAGGAGAGGGATCCTGACACGCTTGTCTTTGCCGCCCAAAGTGGAGCACCTGGCGTTGTTCTGGCTGCATTTGTTGTAATTTCTTGTTGACTCAGTGCCATTCTCCTTGCTCGTTAAATGATCTTCAAGGGAAAGCATGCTCTAAATCAGGGATTCTCACACTCCAGTGTGCATTCGAACCATCTGGAAGACTTATTGAAACGCTGATGGCTGCATCTGCTGCTGGAGTTTCTAATTCAGCAGGTCCGGAGCAGGATCTGAGAATTCATTTCCAACAAGTTCCCAGGTGGCACTGATGGGATAAAGCAGGACTTCACAAACTTTCAAGGGCATGAAAGGCACCTGAGTATCTTGTTACAACACAGATTCTGATTCAGTGGGTCTGAGGTTCTACAGGTTTAACAAGTTCCCAGGTGATGCCAATGGTTATGCCAGGTTATGCTGCTGGTCCGGGGACCACATTTTGAGTGGCAAGGCTCAAAAAATTATTTTTCTATTATTCCACTTCTTATTACCTATATCTATCATAGACAGATATAGAGGAGAGGAAGGAGCCACTACAATTCTTCTTAAGGGCTCTTTTCCTTCCAGGGAAGCTGTCCAAACTACCCTCAGTCACTTATAAGGATGATGAGCAAGTCAGTGAGGCCAGACCCTAGCCCATTACATCAGTTCTGGAAACCAAGGTCTTTGGTGGAGTGGCCTCATTGGTTTTATTGCCCCCCGGGGTTGAGTGATACTGGGAGAAGGCACAGAAAGTGAGATGGAGAATTGGAGGCTGGGGTAGCAGAATGATGGAGGGGAGAGAAATTAGGCAGAGCCGGAGAAAGCTCAGGAATACCTTAGCATGAGACCAGTGCAGAATGTCCTGTACTGGCACCAGTTTGCTTAGGAAAAAGAAAGAAAGAAAGCTGTTCTAAAATTGGCCTTTCTTCTCTTGGGAAAGTCAGATTCTTTCCCAACAGCCACTAGGCTGAGGAAGATTGGGGAAGGGGGAGGGGAGAGAAATCGTTCCACGCACCATTACCTTCTATGATGGATGACTTTTCCCTTGGGGCTTTGCTGAAAGCCAGCGTTCTGAGTCTTGGCTCAGGCTCAGGCTGTCTGGGAGCCGGACAGCCACGTCTGATAGAGAAGGCACCGGGAACCAGCGCCTCGGTTTGGTTCCCAGCTCCAGCCATGGTTTTCTAATTATAACAATCTCTTGCTCTCAGGTCATACATACATTTCTCAAAATACTTCATTTATTCATTCATTTCTCTCATCAACGAGTATTTATTGGGAACGTGCAATATGCATAGTATTGGATTATGCCCTTGAGGAAAGAGCTGAGAACCTACAAGACATGTTGATCATTGGACTACAAGATAGAGGCCGACGCGGCGCTGGTATTCAGATCTCCTACAATGCTCGCACCTCACGACTTCCTCATATGTAGGCAGGTTCAAGGAAACGCCTTTCCTAGCCCAGAGAGGGCATCCAAGGTCACAGGACACAAGCAGTCAGCCCTAGAGCCAGCACTGCAATTCGAAGTTCATCTCATCAGAGCACACGGCGTCCTGTATCCACTAGTGTAGATGCATGCAGGGGCTTTCCCTCACCTTCTCTCAGACCCCAAAAGAGGAAATGGGTTCAGAAGGTTGAATGTCTGAAATGAGGCAAAATAAGAGCTCCGCCGGTGACAGCTGGGGGACCCCAACAGATCCAAGAAACCACCCCACCCCCACCCCTGGACCACTGAATGCAGGGTGGTCAGAAGTGATCCCACCAGGCAGAGAACTAGTGAGTCAATCTTAGATTTTTTCTAGTCCTATGACCTCAGCTCTTCTGTCTGCTTGTGGCCAGAACACAATACCACCAGGGTCCTCCCAACAGCAGGAACCATTTTCTCCTGGTAGAAGCCTAATCCAGAAGCGGCTTCTAAAATGAGAGCAGAAGTCCACCTGGGCAAAAGGCCAACGCTGGGTTGGGACCTTGTTAGGAGACTCCATAGTGTAGACTTTACATTTGGGTAGACCAGTAGCAGCCGTTTCATGGCACCTCTTCCGACCCTGGTGTGGACGGAATCACCATGGAGCTGTCAGAAATTGACTTACCTGGGCTTCGTCTTCTGTGACTCAACTTTATTTGTAAGTCTGAGTAGGGGCCTGGGCATCATAGGCGGTTCCGACGTGCAGTCAGAATAGAGACTCACAGGTGGTGGTGAGGGCCATAGAATAGCTCTTCACAGCCAGAATTCTCCTATCTTTCTCCTCTCACTCCAGAACTTTGTTTTTTTAAAGTTGTTGTCTATTACAGAATTTTCAAATGTTCAGGAAGTAATGCATGTACCTCCTGTCAAGATGTAACAGATTTTGTGTACCTTGACACATTGGATCAGGAGATTTTTGTTCAGAAATGAAATTGAGAATAAACACTAAAGTCTCTCTGAATACCTCACCTCCCTCTCTGCCCTCCCTTCCGAGAGAAACTCATCCTCCCAACGTCAGCATGCATCCTTCCACGCGTGGCTTCTACTTATCTTCAAATGTGCATGCTTGCTTAAAAGTTTGCATGGGCAATGTCCTAGTGCATGTATCCTTTTGCCCCTTGTATTTTTCACTCAACATTGTGACTTTAAGGTGTGCTGACATTTATCCATATTGACCTACTTCATTTGCCCTAATTGCAGTTGAGAAGTTGCTGACCCCTGGACCTGCACTGCTAGCTGAGGTCTGAGTGAAGGATCTGCCCCATTATCCTGGAATCTTCCTCCTGGGGCTCGGATCAGATGCTTGGACCCAGTGCTCATGGGCTCGAGGGTCCCAGGGCTCCATTGGAGTTGCCCACACCCAGGGTTTCTGTTTCCACAAGAATCCATACTGTTTGCCCAATGGAGCATGTCAGGAGAGCAGCTCACCTTGCAGCCACCATAAGAGAGTGGATCCTCTTACAGGCCAATTAGAAAATGCTAGGTCTGAGCACTTGGGGGTCCTCTTGTCTCCTTTCCACCAGCGTGAGAAAGGAAGGACCTCCTAGACCTGTGGGAGCCAGGGAACTGTCAGGACACAGACCTTACTTCACACAGCTGTGGAATTTCCATTCTGCCTTTTCATTGTTTTGAAAAGAGAAGATCAGGTACACCAAGCCTGAGCCCCCTGTTCACTCTGGCAGTCCTTCCGAATGGACAAAGGCTGATGAAAGGAAAGCCCTGCATTTGTGACTTACCCACAGACTCGCAGCATCTTGGGGTTGGAAGGGACCCTAGGTTTCTATTACAGGTGCCTTAACTTTTGGGTTTCCCATTTCTGTATCCCATTCTCTCTTATAAACATGTGAATGTCCTAAGGCAGGACCCTCCACTCTTCACTATAACTCTTGAACTTATATTTATTGAATGCTTGCTCTTTCTTACATTTATTGAATGCAGAGCACAAAGTGCAAAGGTGGCAAGGACTATAAATATTAATAAAAACCAAGCCTCTCCCTGCCCCTGGCAGGAGCCCCTGCACCCGAATCCACATCTCCCTGATATGAAGCAGGCTCTGATGGGTAGTCATAGTCAGATAGGGCCCAGGATGGATCCACAGGGACTCTGGAGGGCCATGATTTAGGAGATCCAGAGAACTTCTTGAAGAAAGTGGGCTTAACCTGGCTACAGCCCAACTTAACTTGTAGAGTTTAAATCCATTCACTTTTAGGGAGTGGACTTACTCATTGCAGCGCTGAGCAGATTGGCCCTTAGTATTTACTGAGGGGCCCTCAGAGGGTGCACCTGCTGCTTGGAACAGAGATGAGAGCACAGCGTCTTCATTAGCACTTTCTGGGAAGCTGTGTCAGCTGCCATTATGAGTAGAGAAGAAGGGAAGTGAAAGAGTAACCAGGCCAAGGAGGTAGGAGCCAGGGTGTAAAGAGGCTGTACTCATTGTTTATAATGAGGACAAAGCCGGAAGGCACTCCATGTGAGGAAGACAGCAGTAACAGAGCACAGAGGTAGGACCCAGGCTGAGCCTCAGCAACTACCATGTCCTGGGTCACAGAACAGCCCAGACCACGTGGTTGACAGCCTTTGAAGGTGATGAGGGGAGGCAGTCCCAGACACTACACGCTGTAGGAGGTGCCCCAGATCCCGCTGGGTTCAGCTTGAGGTAAGAGCATGGGGAGAACTTGCTCCATGGCTGGGGGAAGGTGTCTCCTGCTGTTCCCAAGGAGAACCCCAACAAACTGGAAGGACATTTGGGAGATCCTTGAAACCTTAGTGATAACAGCAGTTCTTTATAGTTTCTCTCATTCTTTCATGTACATGAACTCATTCAGTTTACAAAAAACCCTGGGATTTAAGACACATAGTTACTATCACTTTTTTATAGAAACTGTTCACAGAGATGCTAAAGAGGCTACAGTCAGCTCTCTGATAAGCTAAGATACAATTCCAGTCTTCTGATTACAAATCCGGTGGGATTCCCACTGTGCCACACTGTCTCTCTTACATTTGCTATGAAATATGTGAACACTGACAGCAGTGATGTCAGGAGGAATAGGCTCAGGGTCTTGATGTGCATTTCTCTTTAGCTTATAAAACAGCACTTCCAATGAGGGGTGAGGAAGGGGGTGAGGAAGAAGGCACATTTGAGAGAGAATGCTTCCAAACTTAGAGAACAATACTACATTTAGTTGCATTTTCACAAGTAGCATCACAGAGTTCTAGAGGAATCATGTGACGATAGACAACCCAAGTGTGCTTGGAGAGAGAGCTGAGTCTGAGCTTCTCAGAACCAAGAGGAGCTTAAATTGCCTCATTGTGTGGAATGCCCTTGGCTACCAAATCATTGGAGGTTGACCTAAACCTAAATCGTGACACCCTTCCCTCACCATCTCCGGACCCCTTTGCTTGTCATATACTCAGATCATCTTTTGTCCCAGCTATTGGTGTCGGCCAAAGTCCTGGCAAGCCCTATGTCTCTAAATAAAACATACGCTTTCTGAATGATGTGTCATTTCAGCCATTGTTTGCTAAATTAAGACTTTTATTTGAATGATATCTGTTGCTGTCTCTAAACCTTTCTCTAAACTGGAAAATAACATCATCTGTACTCTTAAGGTAGCCACCTTCTTGACTTCAGGGAACAGAAAAATGGTAGCATTTGCATTGGGTTTGCTTTGATGTGAAACTGATCCAAAAGCCCGCTAGTATCTTGCAGATTGTAGGACTAAGGCACAAAAGGGATCCCAGACCCCCCAGCCCAACTCCTGCCTTCCGCACCTTCTCCTTGCTCAAGTATGTAGCACAGTAAGCAGCTAAGTGAGCATCTTGTCCTTGGGTCATCTGTGGTTCCATCTGTCTCTGTCCCCACCTGCCCCCATCCCACCTTCAAGGGATCCAAGTGCATGAGCTTACCGAGGGGGAGTGAAACGTCTGGTATACTTCAGAGCCCGTCACTGAGGAATCACACAGGGGTGGGCAAAGCTGAACACAGACAGGATCCAGATGCTCTGCTCCCCAGGCACCTGTGGCTCACAGGAAAGTGAGAATGCTTGCACCATTCAGATTTTAAATGGAGGGGGAGGTACCCCTTGAATTGGAGAGGGTTCCCCTGACAACCTCACATTTCCCATTCCCAGAATAGAATCCTTGGAAGTATTTTATTGGGGGGAGGGGGGAGTAGGGAGGGTGGGGCATGGAAAGAACCAGAACTCTGGCTCTGGGGACAGCTGCCTGGTACTGTAAGTCATAATACCAGGCACTCTGCAGGCAAATCCCTCCATGGCGCGCCCCCAGGGCAGTCGCACTAGGAAATACTGCCATCTGGTGGGAATTTTGCAGCTTTCCTCCTTTTCCAGGCCTCATACCAAGGAATAAGGAGCATCTCAAAATGGCTGAAGGGTCAGACCCTAGAGGTTCCAAGGTTTTCTGGACTTACCTAGGCTTGCTGTGATTAAAGCCCATTCCTCTTTAGGGTATGGGAATCCAGGGCTATTGTCTCAGGTTCTGTGCTTTGCAATCCGGGCGATCACGTAGTCAGGCCTCTTTCTTGCTAGCCTTTCCCTAATACCATAATATACCCACCTCTATGTCTGCCCCAACTGTGCCTCTGCCTGGGATGCTCTCTCTTCCCCTGCGCACCAATCCAAGAACTGCCCATTCTTACTTAGCCAGCTCATTGTCTCACTGTCTCGCAGCCTCCAGTCTTGGCATCCTACGGTTTGATTTCCCTAATTCTTACACATCCTATAAGTCACCCTGTAAGTCCCATCTCCTCTCTACAAGCCTGGCATGTTGCTCAGTGTTTAGAAGATGCTCAATAGATGGTTATTGATTGATATCCAGCCTATATCCTTCTAGTTATAAATAAGTACATTCTTGACCTGGGAATCTACGTGTATAACTCCGGCTGCGCTCAATCCTAGAAGCAGAGGAAGAATCAGAGACCCCCTTCATTCCGTGTTTGAAGATGAGATTGCAAGGAAAAGCAGAGGGTTTTGGCTCTGCTTGTGGACCTGTGTGAGCTGACCAGTGTAAATGCAGAGCTCTCATGCATTCATCTCTCTGAGTCATTCCAGGGTGATGGAGGTGGGGCAAAATGGGGGATATTAAGGTCTGATGACCCTAATGGGCACCCAGCTGTGTGGTATGATGGAAAGATTTTGAGTCTTAAATCTGAGTTCTGAATCTGTTTATCGAGTACTTACGATGAGTCAGTCTCTGAACTTCAGCTCCCTCCTCTCTAAAATGTGATTAATAATTCAAAATATGCTTGACCAGCAAAAATTTCTTGACCCCAATACCTACCTCCAGTGGCATAGTAAGAACTCAATAAATATTTGTTGAAAGGAAGGAAAAATTCCTAACTTTGTGCTGTTGTGGAGAATTAAATGAGATAACACAAAAGCAATGTGTAAACTGTGAAATGCCACACAGATTCTTGTTAACATTTGGAATGGAGTCTGCAGTGAGAATGGATTGGGGCTGTCGCATCCACTTCTCCCCCTTTCCTTTCCTGCATAACAAGGGTTCTGTGCTCTGGTTCTGTCTCTGTCTCTTTCTCCCTCCATCATGGGCTTCTATTTGGATGATCAACCACACTAAGCATGGGTGCCTCTGACAGCAGAGCCCAAGGGCGCCCTAGTCCCATTTCTTCAGGCTCAATTAGAGCAAGCTTGTGTTCCAAGAATCAGATCACAGAGGATCCAGCCCTCCCAACAGTAAAATGCATGATGACTGCTCCCTCTTTTTTCCTTTTGTAAGTAGGTCGCTGCTGCCAGAACCTCTCAAGGCCCTACTTCTGATGCTTCCTAGGGCCAACACAGTGTGGCCTTCTGCAGCACTTTCTCTGCTCCAGCGAGCAGCCCAGAGCAACTCAGAGCAGGCTGGCTTGCAAGGCTGCTGTTGGGCTAGGAGCAGACAGAGGCAATGGTGAGATGAACAAAGACACCTGGGAGCTGAGTCCAGAGGAGAAGGTGAGAGAAGTGTTTCTGTCCCCAGAGCTACCGCTAGCTACCATCAAAATCTACCTCTCTGGTCTTCAAGATCCTCATCTGAAAAAGGAAAGGCTTGGGTCTGAAGATTTGTAAGCCCTTGTCCAGCTCTACGGTATTGGGAGAGATTCAGGAAACACAGGCAGGTTGATGTACTTGCCCCGTGATAGTTTTGCTTTCCAAGAGGGAGAGGGAGCATCTGCAGCCTGAGCTCCGAGAAGGAACATGGTGCACGGTCTGTTGAGAACTTACTATGCGTCAGGCACTGCAGTAACTGCTTACATTTAATTAAGCCTTCTAACAAGCATCTTAGGCCAATATTACCTTCCCTGCTTAATTAAAGGGACTGAGATTCTGTTATTTAAAGTGGTCAGCCTAGTTAGAAAGAAGGAGATTTTTAAATGCAAGGCATTCTGACCCTAAAGCCCATGTGATAGCAGGCTGACAGGTCGCCAGGGAGTTCCCTGTAAAAAGGGGACAGGACCTGTATTATTCAGGATTCTTTAGAGAAACAGAACCAATAGGCTATACAGAGATGTACAGATGAGGAGATTTATTATAGGAATTGGTTACACAGTTATGGAAGCTGAGAAGTCCCGCAATCAGCTGTCTGCAAGCTAGAAACGCAGGAAAGCCGGTATGTAATTCAATCTGAGAATCAGGGGGCTGATGGCATAAGTCCCAGTCTGAGTCCAAAAGCCCAAGAACAAGGAGCAACAATGTCCCAGAGCGGGAGAAGATGGGGATCTCAGTTCAAGTAGAGAGGGCGAATTCACCCTTCCTCCACCTTTTTGTTCTCTTTTGGCCCTCAGTGGATTGATGATGCCCACCCGCATTGCTCAGTCTACTGATTCAAATGCTAATCTCTTCTGGAGACACCCTTGCAGACGCACCCAGAAATAATGTTTTACCAGATATCTGGGCATCCCTTAGCCCAGTCAAGTTGACACATGAAATTAACCACACAGTACCCTGCAGACCCGGTGGCATGTTTAGTTTATCACACTAAAATAAACATCCTAATTGCACTTACATTTATCCATCCAGTTTTCAGTCACTTCATTTACTCATGTGTTGCCTCATTTAATACTCACAAGAACCCCATGGGGAATGTAGGATGACCTGCTCCAGAGAAGGGGGAACAGGGAGGCTGCATCAAGTTGACTTGCCGACAGTCACTCAGCTGGTGTATGAGGGAGCCAGAGCTGGCGCCCTGTCTTCAAGCCAGGCTTACTGCTCCCAGGCCACTGTTGTAAAAGAAGGAATACTGAGTGCCCTTTGCCCTCTCTGTCCCCAATTCACAGCCGGGATAACTGAGGCATAAAGAGGCTACATCTTGACCATTCCAGAATAAAGATGGCGCGCCAGCACGAAAGCCAAGCTCTCCCTGCTTCTAGCCCACAGCTCCTCCTTTCTCTCCTCTTCACTCCCCGTGTTACACTGGATATAGTCCCACTCTTTCCCCTGGCTCGCTAGGACCCTGCCCAGTCTGCCCCAAGTCCTGTCTCCAGCCTATTCTCTGGCCTCATGCTTGGACTCAGTGTCTGAGAAGTGGCCTCTGCTTAGGGTCAAAGAGTTTGAGCCCCATGGGCCCGGGACTTGGGTACAAATGCAGCTCCACCACTTAGAGCCAGGGGTCCTTGGGGTAATTCTCAGAAGGGTGGAGTTGCGTGGTGGGCTCCATATTTAGGGAACAGGGGCCTGAATGCCTGCTTAGTCACTCACTGCAAGTTCCAGAACTCTCTCAGTTTCAGCATCCTGAAGGACAGTACAGACGTAATAGTATTGCTTTATGGGGTTATTTGAGGATTAAATGAAATAATATTTGTGTTTCGTTATTATTATCATTAGCTACCTTATGGAGATCATTTACAGTTTTAAATTAAATAAATATATGTGAAAATGGAAAGTACAGTGACTGATAAATAGAATATTCAACAAAGCTTCATTCCTTCCTTGCCCATCCACCACTGAGTTTAGCCACATTATAATTCCCAGGTGGCAGAGGTGGGGTTATTCCTTTGTATTCCTAGCACCTATCACAATCCAGGTACACAGCAGAAGTGCTATGAATGTTTGATGAAACAGAGAAAACAAAACAAAGTAAAAGAAATGGAAAGAGAGAAAAGAAAGTCTTGCAATTCTAAAATGTGTTTATCTGTCTCATAGTTTGGAAAATGGTCCTTTGTCAACCAATAACATTATCATTATAATCTATTATTAATAGCATATAAAAGAACAACTGTATTTTATAAATGCACCATAAAAATACAAATCCCTCATTCTAGTCGCTCTAGGATCTGGATTAGCAGAATCAAATCTCGTCCCACTGGCTCTGTTACCTGGGTTTCAAATTCAGCCCTTGGCCTCTTGCCATAAGCCCTTGTATGCCCTGTAGGAAGGAGGAGGCCCTCTCTCCACAAGGCCCGCCTCCCCCACTGAACTCCCTGTGCTCCTGACGGGACACCAGAGGATGGGAGAAGGGTGGCCAGAAAAATCACACTGCAGGTCATCGCTCAGAAGATAAAGCCAACGCCTGTCTCCTCGCACCCGCCACAATCAGCGGGAGCGGCCGGCCCTCCACGATCAAAATAGCCCCTTCTTGGGAACTGTCACTCCACACCTTCCTCATCACTGCCTGAGCCTTTCTGAGCTCACTCCCCGGAGACACAGAGAGTCAAGGTGATAATTATAAAAGCAGTAACTAAGATGAGAAAAGTACTTGAGAGTTTACGAAGCACTTTGCAGAAACACCTTCATTTGGTCCTCATCTCATCTCGCTCAGACAGGGACAGCAGGCAAGCGGAGGGTTCCTTCAGCCTCACTCTGGGGTTAGCAAACTAAAACTCAGAGAGACTAAACAATGTGCTCAAGTCACAGAGGTGGGACTTAAGCCCAGACCTTTCCCCCTAAATTTAAAGTCATTTGACTTCCGTAATAGTAATGAGGATACATCGAACCTTCATAGTTCTTTCCTTTGAAAGACCTCAGAGATTTCAATTCTTAAATAATTTGTTTTTTATCTTCCTACCATTTCTGCTTGTTGGGGAAGGCTATATCTCCAAATTGTATGAACAAAGAAAACCAAAGTAAGAAATAGGATTTGACCGATCATACACACGTACAAGTAACTCACGAAGAAGATCTTGTCGGCATTTGCTTTTGCTTGCCTTCCAACCGTCACAGCATCTCCCTTCAAAGGGGCCTTTACGGTGTGGATTTTCAGTGCACTGTGCGTACATCCCATTTTCTCACCCACAACAGTTGAGTTCTGAGTACCTAAAATCCAGCTTCAATGGGTGATTTCCTGCCCAAACCTCCAGGGACGTGGAGGGGAGGAAAACGCTCCTAAACTCTCTTAGGGTCTTTGGCTGGGTCTGAAAATTAAACTGACAAAGATAGATGAACAGGAGAAAAACATACAAATTTTATTGAACTTTTGCATGCCCATGAGAGTCCTCACAAGAGAACGAAGACCTGAAGAAGTGACCAAAGTTGGAAGCTGTTAGACAAAGAAATACCTTTTAGACAAAGAAACAATAAATTTCTGAAGAATTGAGTGCTGAGGGCTTTGGGCTTGGAGAGTAATTCGTGAGGGAGGACCAGCGAAGATAAGGGTGAGTCTAACAACATTTGTCTGTACGGATTTCTCGGCCCCAAATGCTATCTCCTGTGATAAGAATGTCTTCCTTCCTCCTGGTCCAGGGAGGGCATCTTTCCCACAGGAGATTTATGACCTGTTTCAGGGAATAATGGAGAGGGAGGGAGGGCGAGGTCAGAGTGACCATCCTGTTTCCGCCATTTTCTCAAACCCCTTCAGTTTAAGACATTCCATATGCCAAGCTGCTGTAGTTTGGGGTAGTGTGACTTGAACCCCATCAGCTGCAAATCGAGAACCACACATTTGAAAGACCCAGTCTTCTTAGCCACTCTTCAGACAGGAACTTGTCAAAGAACAAATGGATAACTATGGAATGGCTTGAAGAAAATAACAAGGAGGAACTTTAAATAACCCACCAGCAATTCTCTCCGTATTAGCAATCTCTACCAATGCTTCAGCTCTTATAAATCCTCCTCCTGATGTTACTACGCGACTAGTGACAGAACAGCGGGAACTTTACTAAGCGTCTTGCTTATACCCCATTGATGCTCACCACAACCTCATCAATTAGGCATTTTTATCACCATTTTACAGATGAGGAAACAGAGGTGGATAGAGGTGAAATGCCTGCCCAGGCTCACCCAGCCCACAAGTGGCAGAGCTGGGGCTCAAAGCCAGATCTGTGTAACTCCAGGGGTTGAACTCCTAACCGACTCTCTCAGGAATGTTTTCTGGGGCTATAATTTCAATCTGATTATGCCCAAATTCAATATTATTGTCAACAATATTAATGTCAGCAATGATTCATGATCCACTTGTAATGTACACAGCACTTTTTTCTGGGTGGCATAAAGCAGACAGAGACGCTTACACTGTGAAGCTGAGCCTAAGAAGCTCACAGATTTGTGGAGGCAAAAATGTTGAGAAAGAAGACAAACCACCCGTACTGTGGACAGAGAGGATCCTTTGGAGCCAGATGGGCCCAGGTTAAGCCCCAGTTTATCCACTTATTAGCTACATGGCCTCTACTATTTAGCTTTAGTTAACTCATCTATAAAATGGGACCAATAATATCTACCCTACAAGGTTGCTGTGAGGACAAGATATTTATTAAGCACCCAGCACTGCATGTGGCCCAGAGCAAGCAGTCATTCATGCCACCAATTTTACTGAGGGCCTGGGAACTGGAAATATATCGATGGACCGAGGAAGAATGGTCCTTGCTCTCACGGACTTCATAGTTTAGCATGGGACAAATGGTTGTTCTTATTATAGTAGCCAATCAAGTAACACAACACAGCATTAGAAGACATCTTTAGGAGATAAAGGGCTCATCTTATAAGTTGCCTAAAGCTGCAACAAACAGCTTTCAAATGTGAACTCAATAGGCCAGCCAGCCTCCTAGCAAATGAACTTATGAATGTCTTAGAAACAGGCCACTCCACAAGGAGTTCCACTAAAAGCCTGGGTCTGTTGGCCTCCCTGAGCAGACATCCCATTATTTGATGAAAGAAGTCATGCAGATGAATTCTGTTAGATGAGTCAGCTGTATTAGTAAAAATAACATCAGAGCTGGTCCCACCAAATGGAAACATCTGGTCTTGTCAAAAGAAGCTAAAGGAAATGTGGTGTAGAGGCAAGTGGATTAGACTTGAACAAAAAGTTTGGATGCTTGTCCCAGGCCAGTCCCTACATGGCTGTGTGATTAGGAAAAGCCCCCTAGCCTCTCTCTGGTCTGTTCCCTCTTTGTGAAACTGCTGGAGCACTGAGGTTTCATCCACCTCTGCCATTCTATGATTCAATAAATACAAAACGAAGAATAGTTAAATACAGTTAGTTTTCATAGCAATGAGACTAGCTCAAATAAACAATTGGGGCATCTAGTAAAATTAGGACTAGACCATACCTAGACATCCTTTCAGAGGCTGGAGTTTCTGAACACTGGCCCTCACTAGGGGATTCCCACCCTACTTGATAGTAGTAAATAAAATTCTGACGAGGTTGGTTTTCAGTTACTGATCGGGGCAGTGATTAGTGTTCCCAAGTATTTCTGGTTCTCCACCTTCTGGGCAGAATTGTTCTTTCGGGGTGTTTGTGGGTTGCTGCAGTCATGTGACTGGCTCTGCCAATGGGTGGGCAGTGAGAGTAATGTGTCTCCCTTCCAGGTGGGAGCATGCAACCACCGATGCAAGATCTTCAGAGCTCTCCTTCTCTCCAGCATGGTGACTCACAGTGTTCAACAGAGGGGACTGTTTTGTCACCTTTTGTCCCTTAGTGACTAGAATGAGCAAAGCCCCCTGCTATCCCGTGATGGACATGTAATGTGAGTAAGACATAAACCTTTGTGTTTTAAGCTCTTGGGATTTGAGAATTATTTTGTTACTGCAGCATAATTTACTCTATTCTTACTGACACATTGCTTCACATTAATGTTTTGCTGATTTGATAGCTTTGTAGCATATAGACTGGAATCATGCCCTAAAGTGCTTTTCATTTATAGCTGACTTCCTTCCACTTGATTTGACGCCATGCATTGCCACACAAGGGACACCATTCACATATGCTCCTGGAGTGCCATTCGTGTGGGATACAATGTGAGTAGCAACACAGCAGCTCTGGATTTGTAACAGCAGAGGAGAAAGAAACTTAATTCACCTACTGTTTTTCTTTTATTGATTTTTGGGTTAATGGAAATAATCCTTTTTATTTGCAAAGTATTGTATAGTCTTAAAAAGCCCTTGCATTCAAAATACGTCATTTATGAAATATTCACAACCTTATAAGGCAGTTGGTATTAGCTCCATTTTACAACCAAAGGATTGGAGAGCCATACAATTTGAGAGACCGCATAAGGATGCCAGTTAGTAAGTGGCAAAGCTGGGACTCGAACTCTCTCTCTTGACTCCATGTGTGAGACTCACTCAACTAAGCCACCTTCCCTTCAGCATCTTTACTCTGAACAAAAGCTACTTTTTGTTTCCATCTTTTCTAATCAGGTTTCCCTTAAGTGGAGGAATACTACACGGATCAACTCCTCATCGTTACTAGTTTTTTGCAATGTGGTTGTCCAAAAGACGGGAATTTGGGCAGAAACCTTCCACCAAATGCTCTCAGGGCAGTGGAGTCACCATGTCTGGTGAGCCTAGAAGAAAGTGCCATCCCCTCGGCTTGATAAACTGGAGGCCAGCTCTCTGGCCAGCCCTGCACTCCCGGCATCCCGCCTTGGTTATCAGTCCTGGCCCTGATCTTGGAGGGCGTGACAGCCTGTGCTGCATGTAACCTCACACTAGGACTTGGCAAAGAATCTCGCCTTTGAAGTGTGGGGACAGTGAACACCACTGAGGGCACTGACCTCATATTACTTCCCAGCTTCTCTGAGAGCTATTCCTCTGCTCTCACACTGTCATCTTCTTTTTATTTTCCCCCCATGTTTCTCTTTTTGCCCGTCTGGGAAAGGTTTGGTTTGGGTTGATCAGCCTCCTTTTTTTAATTGGCTTTAAGTGAATGAAATCTTCCATTTTCTGGGTCTCTGATACCTGAGATGTCAGTTGGGCTGGAGCTGAAGGATCAAAGACCTAGGCAGACGACCTCCGCCATCAAGCCTTTTCAGAGGAGACAGAGAATCCTTCTCCATCCTCTCCTTTAATTAACACACTGAACCGAGATGATAAAGTGCTTCAAAAATCACCTGTGTGGTCCCTGAGTTGCCAAAGCTCTCCCACGAATGCGTGTGGTGACATATGCGAATCTGTGGAGGCGATGTGGCTTCAAGGGGCCCCATACTCATCCTCACTTTCCCACAGAAGGCACACTAGGCGAACAGAGATGAAGGGCATGTCCACCTCTCTAGGATCTGCCAGTGGGACCCCTGATCCTGTGAAGTCTCCATCCTTCTCTCTCACAACGTCTATGTGCTTGATGCCCATTTCTCTCCCAGCGAGTCTGTTGTGGTTAGTTTTTTCCAGGAACTGTCTTCCACCCCAGAGTTTCTGATGCTGGGTTCTCACACTGGGCAAGACTGAGCTTTCAGGGCACCCTCCAGGAGGCCAGGCTGCTTCACTCTTCTCATGAGTTCACCTTCAGGGCTGGAAAAAGCAGCAGGTACGAGAGGAAAGGAGAGAAGATCCCAGAGGGGTGCACGGCACTTTCTCCTGCTGTTTCTTTTCCCCTTTGCCCTGAGGCTCCCGAAGCTGGGGTTGGGTCACAGAGTGTGAAGCAGTAGTGTGCAAACAGGCTTGCAGGTCCTAGTCGTAAGGGGCCTTGTGGTTTCAGGCCTCCAGCTCCGACCTAACTGACCGGGTAAAATCATCCTATTACGCACTGTCATCGCACCATAGATGTCCGCTTCAGTGCTTGTACACACACGCAATTGCACACAGATTGACAGGATTATTTGATCGGTGTCTTCCTCCCCATTAGACTAAGCTGCATAAAGTCAGAGACCATACGGCCTTCCCGAACCTGGCAGAGTAGGCGCTCAATAAATATTTGTTGAGTGGATGAATTAACCTTCCCTGCTGACATAGCAAGAGAGAAGGAGCTGACGCTGTGGCAAGATCGGCTCAGCGCTGGCCCTGCAGCCAGATGCCTGGTTTTAAATCCTGGTTCTCCAACTGACTTCTTGTGAGACCTGAGGCAAACCTCTGCCCTGCCTCATTTCAGAGTTCTAAATGGAGTACCTACTCCATGTGGTTGTTTTAAGGATTCATTGAGATGGTACGTGTGACACACTTCAAACAGCCTGTGGGAAATATAAGTGCTCGTTACGTGTTAGCTAACTATGGCCTGTTTGCAGATGATGGGGGGCTGAGGGGGAGTTTTCATTTTGCCCTGTGAAAGATACAGAAGGAGGAGTGCCATACCTTACCCTTCTCCGAGGAGGCAGTTTTGAGAGTTAAGACAAAAAAGATTTTCTAACTATAATGGTTCAACCTAGGTACTGGCTGTGTCTAGAGACAGTGTCTCTATAACTAGAGACGAGGCGGGCATGGTTACCACCATAGATCAGGGGACTGTGGAAGGAATCAGGATGCAAACCATGGGCGTCTTTGGCAGTGGATACCTGATCATAGGGATCTACGACCAAAAGGGACTAAGTGGGCACCCCAGTAAAAGCCTAAAAACCCTCCGGATGTGATGCGTGGAGGCCTGATATATTTCACAAACACACAGTTCTTCAAAAGAAGGACAGCAGCTACAGCACAGTGGTTAGAAGAGCACAAACCTTGCAGCCAGAATGCCTAGGCTTAAATCTCAGCTGGGCCATTACTTTCTACATACCTTGGGCACATGACTTAGCCTCTCTGGTTTCAGCTTCCTCATGTGTAAAATGAGAGTGACAATGGGACACCAATTTTCCAGAGTTATTGCAACGATTAACCGTATAATAGCACACAGTAACACTGCATAAGTATTAGGTCTATTAAAATCACCAGAAAATACCACAAGTTTGTAACACAAAACCTCTCTCTAGCCAATGGACGATGATTGCCCACTTTTCCTAGAAGGAGAGCCGATCTGAAGTAAGGGTCTACAGAAAATCACAGGAAACAGACAGTAGTTTGGCTCCATAGTTAGGGACCTGGAAGGGCCCAAATCAGAAGGCTGGTGACAACGGGGTTCAAGAAGGAGGTCTGAGGAAAGACCTTTCTGGAAGGGTACAGAGTGTGTGAGTTACGCCATAAGGTCCCTCTTGTGGAACTGACGCTAAGCTATCAGGTTGACCCGATGATACTCTCTAAATGTCATTCCACCTCCTTCTTTGCTTTCCCAGAGTCTATAGGTCCCAGAGCAGTTCCGCCTGCCCAGCTTCCCTTGGCTCCACGTGCCACATGTATCCTTTCTATGGCTACTTTCCTGCTCAGACCAGGACCAGGAGTTCCTGTAGCTTATAGTGAAGAGTTCCAACTAATAATGCAGACTCCTCAGACCTACTAAGTCAGAATCTCTCGGGGGAGGGCCCACAAATCTGGATTTTTGGGAGCACCCTTGGGGATTCTTATACACCCTGAAATTTGAGGACCACTGCTATTGTTGGGCTCTGAGACACCTTCCAGCTCTGATACTCCCTGATTCTATGGTTGTCTGGTTGTATGAACTCCTGGGTCCACTCCATGTTGCCAGATCCACTAGTATCAGCTTTCAGAGGCTGAAGCTGCCCCTCTGATGTGGAGAGAACAGGGAGTAGATGCCCCAAAGCCCTCCCCCATGCCATACGCCACAATCGCATCTCTACAGGTGTGTCCCTGAGCCTGGGGTGCTGGTAGCAACCCACCATCAGGGAACTGGCACCTTCTCTCTTGGTAAAAGTAGCTGTGTCTTTTCCGGGAGCCCTAAATACATTGTAGGAGAAAGAAATCGTGACATCCTATCTGTACTTCACAGACAAACTTCCAGCAAAAGTCAAGCATGACGTTAGGCAATATGTGACGTTGGTCTCCCATTTAAAATAAGAGGCATCATCTTCCCATCCTTCCCCTAATGAGATAAGGGAAATAAATTATGTTCTAAAGCATCCAAGTTGTTTCTATAAGGTCCAGTTGCATTTTTAGCAAGAGAGCAAAAGATTTGTACCCCCTTGTGATGGCAGTAGATTGGCAGGCTTCCCTCAAGCTAAGGAAAATGTGCTTATTTGGATCTGCTGAGGCCCTGCACAGCCAGGCAACCTTGGACATAGCTGTGGCCCCCTGGCCTGAGGGAGTCAGGCCACAGGCCCAGCAGGAGCTGGGGAGAGCGCTTCAGAGGGGCAGAACTGCCTCGGCCATGTAGGGGGACATCAGCAGCTGTGCTGAAATGGAGGTGAGTAGAGAGGAAGAGAAATCATTCTCACACAGAGCAGCCAATAGGGAAGTGGGAGCATTCTCACGCCTCTGCTGGCCCAAAACTTCATGGCTGGTTTCCCTGTTCCGGGTTGCCCACATGCCATTCTTGCAAGTTTTCTTAAAATACCACTTTCATAGGGTTAATTCCCCCTCTTGAAAACCTCCACAGCTGCCCTCGCCCACGTTATAGAATCAGCTCCAAACCCCTCAGTCAGCAGTTCAAAACTCACTACAGCCCCCCTTTCCAACTATTCACATCCGGTGTTCACCGTTAAGGTGGATCTTCATGGCTCTACCTGGAGTACCTACCAGTACGGATCTTAACTCGTCCACGTTCAACCCTTAACAGCCTTACCAGCTGGCTGGGGGGAAAGAGACACACAGTCTGGAAGCAGAGAACGTGGGTTCAAATCCTGCTCTGCCAGTTATTAGCTGTGTGGTTTCTACAAATTTCATTGGTCAACTTGGCAAGGATTTTTCTGTGACTGAGGGTAATGTTTATAAAATATCTACCATGAAGCCCGGCACACAGTAGGTATCAGCAAGGAGTAGCTAGCAGTACCAGTAGCACCCAGTACCTTGAATTCTTAAATCTCATCTGTGTAGGAGTTGACACTCCACTTTGACTCTTGGTGTCTTGACCATACTCCCCGCCATGGTACTTAGCTCACTGCTGAGTTCTTAGAAAGGGCTCAGAACATATGTTCTGGGGTCTCTGGATGTTTGTGTTACAAGTTCGCTGGCTTTTCTTAAGTAAAATAACAAAGGTGAGGAGAACCGAGACTTGCTTTGACTCACCTGACAAGCCAGATTCACAGAGCCCAGGGACAAATCCAAATAACAGCCTTAGGATGAAGCCAACGTGTGCTTCAGAGAGGGAAAGCCCTTGAGAGGTACGGTCTTGATCTGAAAGCCAGAGCTTTCTCCACTGAGCTGCCTGAGAACACCCGCAGTTTGCTAAGGAAACCACTTGGTTGTCAAAACACATCCTGGCTTCTCCTGTCAGAGGTGTCAGCCAACATCTTGGAGAATGGCAGAGCAAGCTCTTGGGAGTTCAGTGCTGATAAATGACTTGTAAATGTCACGTAGACCTAAGGGGTGGATGCCAATGTAGATGGAAGTGACCTCTATTTCAAAGCAATGGAAAATTGTGAAACCTCCAGCTTTCTTGTATGAGCTCATGTGCCATAGTTTTAAACTCACAAACAGTAAAAATGACTATAAATCTACTTGTTCCTCCACACCACACTAAAAACAATTTGCTACGCTTGGTTCTGTCTTCAAGACCCATAATCTCCATACTCCATTTACTCCATCCAGGTATACCTTCTCTCTCGTTATTGATTCAACCAAGCAGCCAACAAATGTTTGTCCTGCTCTGCCGTGTGTCCAGAACTATGTGGAGGGTTGGTGCGGGGGAAGCCAAGAAAGATAATAGAAGTAAACATGGCCTCTGTCCTCAAGGAACGACTTAAAATCTAATTGTTCTGTCAGATCTGCACCACTCAAGACCTCCTGCTGGCCTTCATTCAGTAGTCAGTCAGCCAAGAAGCATTTATTAAACACTATAGTGTGCCTGGGATACGAGGGGAAATGAACCAGGCAAGGTCCTGGTTCTCTTAGAGCTTACATTTGAGCAGGAGAAAAAGGCAGTGAGCAAGTAAGCAAGGAATACAAGTTCAGAAAATGGTAAGTGCTATGAAGGAAATTAGGGAAGACAGGGAGATGGGATTGGAGGGGCTGGAGGCCAGAGAAAGTCTTTCTGAAGAGGTGGCATGAGTAGTCTGTCAAAAGTGCTAAGATATAAGAGAAGGGACTCTTAAAAAATCCCTTCCAGTAGGGGACCTGCCCATAAACCCTGGAGAAATGCAAAAGATGTGCGTGAACTCAGAGCTACTGTCCACTGTAACCTTCTCTGCCTTTTGGTCAGGGGCTCTACTTTATTCATAGCACTAAGCACAGTACCTGATACAGACAAGATGTGGAGTGATAGTGATTTTCACAATTTACTACACACCAGGCCATGTACTAAGTATATGCCATGCGCTATTTCATTTAATTCTCACAACCACCGTATGAGGAACGTACTGTTACCCCACATGACAGACACAAAGAGGGCTCCACAGAAAGTAAGCTAGAGCCAGGATGCAAACCCAGGCACCCTATTTCCAGACCGTCTGGTCTCCTACACTATAATGCATGCAGGTTTGAGTGAATGAATGAATGAACAACCCTCCCTGTGATCTCAGACCTCATTAATTTCCAGGAGGGACACAGAGGTGGAGTCTGTATGCTTCAGGTTTTGGATTGTTAGCATCCATATATTAAATTTCACCTGGTATGTAACTACACCCAAAAGTTCACACCTTTTCCAATATCCATTCAAATTGTCACTTATCTCGGACAACAGGCAATCTGAGAGAGATTTAGTTTCTGTGGTTGGGAAAAACAAATAGTAAAACAAGTGGCATCTTTTTCCTCCTGTGGATCTCATCGGTTCACAAGAATCTTTTGCAAACTGGTAGATATTAAAGTGTTTTTTCTTTAACACTATGAAGGAAGTATAATATTGACAAATAGTGTAAGCTGCCCTGAGCCCAGTTTTCAGACCTGTATTGGAAACACAGCTCAAGTTGAGATAAGATGAGAAGCCAGTAATACATTGCAGGCTTCATACATGGCTGCAACAGGACAGTCTTGTTCCTGCTCCACAGCACTGACCGATCCACTCACTACTCAGATGACCCCACCTCTGTGCCTCTACTCCTTCCTTCTCAAGGATCACCCTGCCCACGTCCCCCACCTGTGTGAATCTCCTCCATCCTTCAACTCCCTCTCAAACACCTGACTCCTACATCTGTTTTTGTCATTTGTGAGCTTGGTTTGGGCTGCTTGGTAGATCGTAGGCAAATAATTCCCTTTAATTCATCTTTCTCCATCTGATAGCTCTAACACGGCAGGGGGGATATTAGTGCTCAACAAACGTTGCTGAGTTGAATTTGGTGAGGCTTCACTTGGAAGGGGCAGGGCGTGTGCTAGGCCATTTCCTGGAACTTTACACAAGTAATAACAACAAACTGACCTTTACGAGCGCTGACTGCCTAACAACCATCCATGTAATTTATTACATTTGCCCTGTGACAACGCTGAAAGAAGGCCTTATTATTACCCCTATTTTATAGTTGGAAAAAACTGTTTTATAGTAAGCCATTTAGAAAGGTATCACTTGCTTTTGGTCGCATAGCTAATAAATGACAAAATTAGGATTCCAACTCTGATCCAGTCCACCTGCCTCCCAGTCTCTCACTTCAGTGAACTTTTGACTGCTTCAATGCCTCCTCACTTACTGACCCCAAGGCTCCTCCTTATGCCTTCCTAATCCTCTCCCACCCCTGAGCCCTGCATCCCACCCCTTCTTTAATTAGTATCCTAGGGCACAGCAGACTCTCCAGTTGCTCTCTGGAGGCCCTAAGTTCTCCACTCCCCACAATTCTTTAACCCACTCTGCCATCCAGCATTCCACTGCCAAGCTCTGCCTCTCCCTACACAACCCTCTCCTTCCATTTCCTAGACTATCAGATTATAGTTAAGTTGCATTTGATTTAACTAGTTTATACCAAAGTGTGAGTGACTGCTGGCCCTTTAAAGTTCAGTAGGAATTTGCCACCTGATAAGACAATATCTGTCAACACAAGGAGCTGAATCTGAATGGGTTCCTAAAGGAGAATTCCAAAATGTTTTCAACAATGGCAGCATTTCCTAGTTACATGCATAGACTTCTATAAGAGGACCCCTTTGAACTCATTTATTTGTGTGTCAGAAGGTCTATACATATACATTTGCTTAAAAAAAAGTCTAATGAGGAGAGTGACGTCAGAATCATGGTCAGTGTGAGCTGTTCACTTAGTCTCTCCCCCCAAGTTACAAGTAAACAGACATTCATCAACCAACAGAGGATTCCCTACAAAACACAACAGGACGTCTGGGAGGCCCATGCAGCCATACATCTAAAGGTGGGGGTACAGGATTCCCAGGAAGCAGTGGAAAGAGGTAAGCAGATATCTTCCCTCTTCTCAGCAGCAGCAATCTAGTTTGCGGGTCCTCAAGCAGCTGCCAGTGTGCAACTGTAAGAGGAGGTGGGAGAGCAGGCAGGCCTGGGTGTGAATGCTTTCAGTTTCAGAGTTGCTTCCTGGCCTGCAGAAACACTCCACACTGAGTGGCATGGCTCAGCCACCACGTAGGTGTCCCCACCAAGCAGAGCAGCCTAGGCAAACTGCCCATGAGCACAGAGCAGGCCCTCATATGCATGAAAGAAAGCACCCCCACACCCACTCCCCTACACTGCCTAGCACACCAGCTCAGCCATCCCGGGCCAACGCAGTGGATCTGCACCAGAGCACCTGCATGAGCTTGTGTGACCCACGAAGTGGCTGCAGTCAGAGGGCAAATGCAGACAAATCCTATTGGCATAACTTCCAGCCAATGTGGTGGGTTCAGAAAACAACTCCTGCCCCCCCCCCCCAACAGTCATGGCAGGTGGAATCTGCAACCTGATACTACCACTATGCACCAGCAAGGGATCACTTCTTCAAACACCATTAACTACATTAGCACTCCAAAGCAGAAGGAAAATGACAGGTCTCCAGAAACCAATCCTGAAGTCACAGAAATTTACAATCTAAATGATGGAAAATTCAAAATAATTCTCATAAAGAAACTCAATGAGTTACAAGAAAACTCAGAAAGATAGTTCAATGAACTCAGGAATAGAATTAATGAGCAGAAGTAATTCTTCACAAAAGAGATTGAAACTAATAAAAACCAGACAGAAATTCTGGAGATGAATAACACAATGATTGAGATAAAAAACTATCTAGAAACATCAAAAAATGAAGCTGACATTATGGAGAACAGAACTAGTGGTTTAGAGGACAGAAATATGGAAATGCTTCACATGGAGGAGGAGAGAGAACTAAGACTTAAAAAAAATGAAGAGGGGCCAGTCCTGTGGCTGAGTGGTTAAATTTCCATACTCTGCTTCAGCAGCCAGCGTTCATGGGTTCAGATCCCAGGTGTGGACCTACTCCACTCATTAGCCATACTGTGGAGGCATCCCACATACAAAGTAGAGGAGAACTGGCACAGATGTTAACTTAGGGCAAATCTTCCTCAGAAGGAAGAAAAAAGAAGAAATTCTTTGAGAAATATCTGACTCAACTAGGAAATGCAACATAAGGATTATGGACATTCAAGAGGAAGAAGAGAAGGAGAAAGAAGCAGAGAGCTTGTTCAAAGAAATAATGGCTGAGAACGTCCCAAACCAAGGGAAGGAAGTGAACTTACAAATATATAAAGCCAATAGAATTCTATATTACATCAATGCAAAAAGACCTTCTCCAAGGCAGATAATAGTAAAACTGGCAAAAATCAATGACAAAGAAAAAATATTAAGAGCAGAGAGGCAGAAGAGAATAACACACAAAGGAACTCCTATTAGGCTTTCAGCGAATTTCTCAGCAGAAACCTTACAGGCTAAGAGGGATTGGAATTATAAATTCAAAATATTGTAAGACAAAACTTCCAGCCAAGAATATTGTATCCAGTGAAACTATTCTTCAATATGATGGAGGAATAAAAACTTTCCCAGATAAGCAAAAGCTGAGGGAGTTCATTGCCACCAGACCCTCCCTTACAAGAAATGATCAAGGATGCCCTCACACCTGAAACAAAAAGGCAAAAGTTTACAAAGCCTTGAGCAAGGAGATAAATAGACAAAATCAGAAAATTGCAACTCTCTATCAGAACAGGTTAGCAAACAATTATAATATAAAAGATAAAGGGAAGGAAAGCATCAAAATAACTATAAACACTTTATTTTAATCACAAACACACAACATGAAACAGAATGATTTGTGACAATAGTGTAGATGGGGAAGAGGGTAGGGACAGAACCTGCTTAGGCTAATGGAGATAAGAGGCTATCAGAAAATGAACTATCTCATCTACGAGATGTTTTATACAAACCTCATTGGTAACCACTAAACAAAAAAATCAAAGCAGAGACACAAATCATAAATATAGAGAAAACTATCACAGAAAATCACCAAACTGAAATGGCAGTCAGAAACACAAGGGAAGAGAAACAAGGGAAATATAGAAAAACTGGAAAACAAGAGATAAAATGGCAGTATTAGGCCCTTATATATCAACATCACTCTAAACGTAAATGGATGGAATTCTCCAATAGAAAGACACAGAGTGGGTGGATGGATTTGAAAACAAGACCCAATAATTTGCTGCCGCCAGAAAACACATCTCAGTTCTAAAGACAAACACAAGTTCAGAGTGAAGGGATGGAAGATGATGCTCCAAGCAAATGGCAAGCAAAAGAAAGATGGTGTTGACATACCTACATCAGAAGATGCAGACTTCAAGATAAAAGAGACAACGAGAGACAAAGAGGGGCAGTATATAATGATAAAAGTTACATTTCACCAAGAGGACATAACACTTATAAACATATATGCACCTAACACAGGAGCACCAAAGTACATAAAGCAACTATTAACAGACCTAAAGGGAGAAATTAAGAGCAACACAATAATGGTAGGGGACCTCAACACCCCACTTACACCAATGGATAGATCATCCACACAGAAAGGCAACAAGGAAATAGTGGAGCTAAATGAAACACTAGACCAGATGGACTTAATAGATATATATAGAACATTCCAACCAAAAACAGCAGAATACACATTCTTATTAAGTGCAGATGGAACTTTCTCAAATATAGACCATATGTTGGGAAATAAAGCAAGCCTCAATAAATTTAAGAAGACTGAAAGCATCTCAAGCATCCTTTCCAAGCACAATCCTGAGAAACTAGAAATAAACTATGAGAGAAAAGCTGGGAAAGTCACAAATATGTGGAGACTAAACAGCATGCTACTAAAAACCATTGGATCAATGAAGCAATCAAAGGAGGAATCAAAAAATATTTGGAGACAAATGAAAATGAAAATACATCATACCAACTCTTATGGGATGCAGCAAAAGTGGTTCCAAGAGGGAAATACATAGCAATACAGGCCCACCTCAACAATCAAGAAAAATCTCAAAAAAAAAATCTTAAACTATACCAAACAGAACTAGGGAAAGAACAAACAAAGCCCAAGGTAAGCAGAAGGAGGAAAATAATAAAAATTAGAGCAGAAATAATGAAATAGAGATCAAAAAAAAAAAGAGAAAGAAAGGATCAAAGAAACTAAGAGCTGGTTTTTTGAGAAGATAAACAGCATTGACAAACCCTTAGCCAGACTCACTAAGAAAAAAAGAGAGAAGGCTCAAATAAACAAAACTGGAAATGAAAGAGGAGAAATTACAATGGATACCACAGAAACAAAATGGATTATAAGAGAATACTATGAAAAACTATATGCCCACAAATTGGAAAACCTAGAAGAAATGGATAAATTCTTAGATTCATACAATCTCCCAAAACTGAATCAAGAAGAAATAGAGAATCTGAATCACAAGCAAACAGATTGAAACAGTAATCAAAAACCTGCCAAAAAACAAAAGTCCTGGAACAGATGGCTTCTCTGGAGAATTCTACCAAACATTCAAAGAAGATTTAATACCTATCCTTCTCAGACTATTCCAAAAAATTGAAGAAGATAAAATCCTTCCTAACTTGTACTATGAGGCCAACATCACTCCGATACCAAAACTGAACAAGGACAACACAAAGAAAAAAAATGATAGGCCAATATCACTGATGAACATAGATGCAAAAATCCTCAACGAAATATTGGCAAACTGAATACAGCAATACATAACAAGGATCATACACCATGATCAAGTGGGATTTATACCAGGGACGCAGGGATGGTTCAACATTCACAAATGAATCAACGTGATGCACCACATTAACAAAATGAAGACTAAAAATCACATGATCATCTCAATAGATGCAGAGAAAGCATTTGACAAGATCCAACATCTATTTATGATAAAAACTCTCAATGAAACGGATCTAGAAGGAAAGTACCTCAACATAATAGAGGCCATATATGACAAACCCACAGCCAACATCATACTCACTGGTGGAAAAATGAAAGCCATCCCTCTGAGAACAGGAACACAACAAGGGTGCCCACTCTTACCACTCCTATTCAATGTAGCACTGGATGTTTTGGCCAGAGCAATTAGGCAAGAAAAAGAAATAAAAAGTATCCAAATTGGAAAGAAATAAGTGAAAATCTCACTGTTTGCGGACAACATGATCCTATACATAGAAAACCCTACAAATCTATCAGAAAACTATCAGAAATAATCAACTACAGCAAAGTTGCGGGGTACAAAGTCAGCTTACAAAAATCAGTTGCATTTTTATACACTAATAATGAACTAGCATAAAGAGAACTCACAAATACAATCCCATTTACAATCACAATAAAAGAATAAAATATCAAAGAATAAATTAACCAAGGAGGTGAAAGACCTATACACTGAAAACTGTAAGACATTATTGAAATAAATAAAAAGTGACATAAGGAAATAGAAAGATATTCCATGCACATGGATTGGAAGAATGAACATAGCTAAGATGTCCATATTATCTAAAGCAATCTACAGATTCAATGCAATCCCAATGACATTCTTCACAGAAATAGAACAAAGAATCCTAAAATTTATATGGAACAACAAAAGACCCTGAAAAGCTAAAGCCACCCTGAGAAAAAAGAACAAAGCTGGAGGCATCACAATCCCTGACTTCAAAATATACTACAAAGCTATAGTGATCAAAACAGTATGGTATTGGCACAAAACAGATACACCATATCAATGGAACAGAATTGAGAGCCCAGAAATAAAATCACACATCTACAGACAGCTAATGTTTGACAAAGGAGCCAAGAACATACAATGTAGAAAGGAAAGTCTCTTCAATAAATGGTGTTGGGAAAACTGGACAGCCACGTGCAAAAGAACGAAAATAGACCATTCTCTTACACCATACACAAAAATTAACTCAAAATTGATTAAAGACTTGAATGTAAGACCTGAAAGTATAAAACTCCTAGAAGAAAATATAGGCAGTACACTCTTTGACATGGGTCTTAGCAGCTTCTTTTTGAATACCATGTCTACTCAAGCAAGGGAAACAAAAGAAAAAATAAACAAATGGGACTACATCAGACAAAAGAGCTTCTGAAAGGCAAAGGAAACCATGAACAAAATGAAAAGACAACCAACAAACTGGGAGAAAATATTTGCTAATCATATATCCAATGAGGGATTAATTTCAAACACATATAAAGATCTCATACAACTCAACAACAAAAAAACAACCAGATCAAAAAATGGGCAGAGGATATGAACATACATTTTTCCAAAGAAGGTATACAAATGGATAAAGGCATATGAAAAGATGTTCAACATCACTAATTATTAGGGAAATGCAAATCAAAACTACAGTGAAATATCATCTTAAACCTGTTAGAATGGCCATAATTACCAAGAAAAAAAATAACGTGTTTGAGAGGATGTGGAGAAAAAGGAACCCTCATACATGGGTGGGAATGCAAACCAGTGCAGTCACTATGGAAAACAGTATGGTAATTTCTCAAAAAATTAAAAATAGAAATACCATGCAACCCAGGTATCTCACTATTGGGTATTTATTCAAAGAACTTGAACTAAACAATCCAAGGAGACTTCTGCACCCCGATGTTCATTGCAGTATTATTCACAATAGCCAAGACATAGAAGCAACCAAGCCCATCAACTGATGAATGGATAAAGAAGCTGTGGTATATATACACAATGGTATACTATTCAGCCATAAAAAAGACAAAATCATCCCATTTGCAACAACATGGATGGACCTCGAGGGTATTCTGTTAAGAGAAATAAATCAGACAGAGACAGACAAACACTGCATGATTTCACTCATATGTGGAAGATAAACAAACACATGTATAAAAAGAACAGATTAGTGGTTCCCAGAGGGGAAGGGGGTTGGGAGGTGTACTAAAGGGATAAAGGGGCATATACATACAATGATGGATAAAAATTAGACTATTGGTGGTGAGCACGATGTAGTCTATACCGAAACTGATAAATAATAATATACACCTGAAGTTACACAGTATTATAAACCATTATGACCTCAATAAAATAGTTGAATAAAGAAAGAATTATACATCTTTAAAAAAAAGTCTAATGAGTTCACGGTCAGACCTCATTGACATACCCTTTATCGTAGAATTCAATTGTCTTATTAATGTACAGTTTTCATTATAATCCTATCATTGTTCCTTTGTTTCAAGTTAGTCTCTGAAACTCAGTGTCCACACCACACATCCCCTCTGTTTCCCACAGCACGAAGATAGTCCAGGCCCAGTGTCAGAAAGGGGCCATCACTAATTCACAGCAGAGACTTGATCCTCAACTTTGCCCTCTCAGTGTTTTCCCAGAAAAGACACAAGGAGCCATGCCTCGCTGGAGGTGGCATCAAGGCGGCCCCTCTAGCGCTGCAGGACAAAGGCCTCTGTGTGGGTCTGAGAAATTCCATGCTCCACTCAGACTCAGGTCTGCTTTGGTGGCTACCAGCTGTCAACATCTGGAATCCATTTCCCACTCTGAAAAGCCACCCTGACAGAACTGCATGCAACCATGATTGGGCCCAGTGATGTGACCAAGGGAGGATGGGGAGGGACCCTGCCAGCTGGGAGGGGATTGGGTCAGTGCTGGACTATGCAAAAAGAAGAGGCAAGCTGAGCTGAGGACACCAGCTCGACAGGGCGCATCGAAATTTTCTTTTGAAATAACTTGATATTTCAGTAAAAGCATCAAGGAAAATATTAGAACTTTTTGGTATTTTCTTAAATTTATGTTTGGGTTAGTATTGTTTTTATTTTGAATTACATATGGGGGAGCCTTACTGTCTTTTCAATTCTTGAGACTTCTGCAGATTTTACCCAGTCCTAGGCCAGGATTGGAGACATTGGACTTGGGTTGACAACACGGATTCATGGCACACAGGGCCCTCTAATGTCTTATGTCTGCCTAAATCCCAGCATCTAGCACAACACCTGGCACAGGAAATGTGTGATAGCCTGACTACGCTCGGCCCTGCAGGCGCCACCTGCTGCTAGTATTACAGCCAACCAACCTGGGGAGACAGGGCTCCCCGTGAAAACAACAGCAGAGAATGATGGAAAGAGAGACTGTCACCACCACTACCACCACCTCTGCCTGGGTGACCATTCAATTCATCTTCCAAACTGCGATGTTTAGGGAGCCAGGAGGATGGAGTGTTAGAAGTAATTAATAAGACTTCATCGATCAACAACAGATGTACACTGGTTGAGCTTGGCACCTCTGATGCACAGTCACCCTACCCTTACCAACAATTTTTTTACCCAGAGTGAGAATTTCTCCAGTCTTCCACCTCTATCCCTCAGCCCATTCTCTCTTCCATCCCCACCCTATGGCTCTTCCTTGGTCCCAGAAGCACTCCCCTGAATCCTCACCCAGAGAGTGCTCCACACTTCTAATTCTAGAAGTCCCTGCTCATGTTAAATGCTATCATCCACCTGGTCTACACACGGTGAGAGGAGGTAGAGCAACGACAAGTGTTAAACGAAGGCCATTGTTCCACAGCTGCCTAGATGCCAAGGAATGATGGTATCAATGATTGTTCTACAATGTTCAACATGGGAGGCCCAGAGAGATTATATTTTATTGTATTACAAAACAGCTTGTCAAGGGCTTAACCCAGCTCCTTACCCATCGCAGTTACCTCATCAACACATCACGTATGGAGATAATGAGGAAGCTACTTTAGATGTCTCGTGGTTTGAGAGGTCTGGGACCTAATTCTACGGTACAGGCAAGAAGTCTGAAGAAGAGTCCATTTAGTCCACAAAGCCTTATTATTAAGTACCTGCTGTATCCTGGGCCCAATTCTAGGCCCTGAGGTGAACAGGAAGATGATGAGCCAATTCCTGTTCTCAAGGAAGAGCTTGTTCTAGCTTGGGTAGGAGAGAGGTAGGTAGACAGCTGACTACAGTTGGAGCAGAAGGTGTTGATGATGGGAGCACTGAGGGAGGGGAAGTGGCTTTGGACTGGAGGGCCTGAGGACAGCTCCTTTGAGGAGAAGATACTTGAGCTGTGCATTGAAGGACGAGTAGGATTTCGGTAGATGAAAATAAGAGTCAGGTATGCCAACCAAGAGACTGACGGATGAGATGGTATGCTGATAGGTGTCAACTTGGGCCATGACTTTGTCCAGCATAACTACAAAGTATGGGGGTGGGTAATGTAGAGAAAGAGAAGGCTGAAAAGGAAGATTTAGCATCACATTATGGAGGACTTTTTTTTTTTTGGAGGAAGATTAGCCCTGAGCTAACTGCTGCCAATCACCTCTTTTTGCTGAGGAAGACTGGCCCTGAGCTAACAGCCATGCCCATCTTCCTCTACTTTATATGTGGGACGCCTGCCACAGCATGTCTTTTGCCAAGCAGTGCCATGTCCGTACCTGGGATCCGAACCGGCGATCCCCGGGCCACCGAGAAGTGGTACGTGTAAACTTAACCACTGCGCCACCAGGCCGGCCCTTATGGAGGACTTTAAGTCAGGCTAAAGGGACTGGAATTATTCTGTTTAGGAGCCCTGGACAGACGTGGTGATGTGAGTTGTCCTCTGGAGTGACTGATTTGGAAGTCGTGTGTAGGGCGGCCTGGAGCAAACAGTGAAAGGGAAGCAGAAAGACCATGAGGAGGTGACCATGGCCATCCCAGACTCCACTTTACAACTCGTATCCAAATGATGTGGCATTTATAGATGACTTCACCACAACCAAAGAAGAACAATAAATAACAATAACATAACATACACTATTAAGAGCATACAACAGAGGAGCAGAAATACACACCACTGGTAGTTGTTCAAGTTGAATATTTTGTGAGAAACAGTTCCTTGAAACTGGATGCCTTGGCCACCTAAGCACAATCGGGATGAGTTGTCTCAATTTCCAAGATGACATCTATTTTAAAAATGCAAATTATTGCAGAAATAAAAAGTTCCATTGGCTGGGGAGGAAACATGCATGGACATCTTCTGTACATTTCTTGTAATTGGCATGGATTACTGAGGTACCCATGCAGGCTGTAGTGATCTCAGTTGTTAATCATACACGCCAGAGCAACAGCTCTTTGCACTCTCTGGAGCAAAGCTGCTGTGCAAATCTTCAGTTTTATTATTGCAGTAATTTGGAAATTTATAGTAAACATTACATTGCAGTGAGGTCGCATTATAAGCACTCAGAAGTTCCCAAAGAACAAGTCCTGTGTTGAAACACAAGTTTGCAGTATTACCAAAAACTGAAGTCAAAGACTCCTAACCGTAGCCTTCAGATGTTTCAG
This sequence comes from Equus przewalskii, assembly GCF_037783145.1. NCBI lineage: Eukaryota > Metazoa > Chordata > Mammalia > Perissodactyla > Equidae > Equus > Equus przewalskii. Next base: position 33,872,246 of record NC_091835.1, on the reverse strand, counting down.
GACACCAGTCACTATAAAATTGAAGATTTAAGGAAAGAAAAGGCAAAGCTCATTCTTTCCATGTAAAACTTGGGGTTCAGTGGATCACCACTGAGCTCTCACCATATTGGCGCACAAAGGCCATGTGCTAGGAGCTGACAGAGCCACAGCGAGGCACAAGATGCCATGTGCTGTGAGCAGGCCAGCACAACCTGAGAGAGAAGACACGGCACAAATAACCAATGCAGGGGATAGAGCGACCAGTGACAAGAGAGGGCTGTGGGAGTTGACAGGAGGGTTCACGCGGGCGGAAGGATGGGGAAGACTTCTATCAATAAGAACTAGATATATGCTCTCTTTCCTTCACACTGCTTCTGAGGACCACTTCTCCCAGGAAGCCTGGCTCAATAACCCCATTGGACTTAGATCAATTGCCAAAACCTTTAAGCACAATGATATTTCTCAGGGACATTCACAGAAGTTTCTTTGGTTGTATTTTTAGTTTATTTGTTATGATTTTTGCATGTGTCTCCTCGTATACAGGCAGGTGCAGCCTGCCCACATCAGTCTCGGAGTTTCCTGAGGGCAGAATCGGTCTCGTTTCCGTCCTCGCCACAGTACCTGGCACTGATGGGGTTGTGCCAGCAGATGCGAGACACCTGTAGGAGGCAGAAGTGGCTTCTGGGCACAGGATGTCACGCTTGAGAGAGGGTACGGAGAACACAGTGAGAGGAGGGAGACACTGAGCAAGCCTCCTGGATGGTCAGCGCACATCTCCAGCTCCTCCACGGTCCCACGGCTCTCCTTCTCCCAAAGGAGGGCTCCCTCACGTGGAAAAAAGACCCAATGTCCACCAGTGAGTAACAGGAAGCAAGGGGGAGTGTGGGCAGGCTGAAGGGGAAGCCCCACTCTGCTCCTCCAGAGTCCTTCTGTCCTCAAAGAACCACAAAGGAGCACGTATGTCAGTGCCCAAGCCAGGTCACGGCCAGGTGCAAGTGGAGGCTTTGTTCTGATTTCTAGGCAACACGCTTTGCACACAGAAGTTCGGCTTTCCCACCATGCCCTCTTCTTGACTCCACCACAGCCCCTCTTAGATTTTTCAGTTCCTCTTCTGGGAGGAACTATAGGTCCCCTGGGCTTCTTGTCCCCCAGTACCCCACCTCCCAACTTGGGGCCAGCCTCAGTCTGCAGCTCTAGGTTGTCCATGCTTACTTTTTGGCACAGAATCAAGAATCTGCTGTGCTCTCCTATTAGTTGGCCAAGCAATCAAGGGACCTTTGAAGGCCTTTGCCTGCTCCTGCAAATAAAAAAAAATCGGATTTGAACCCATCGCTTGCCTCCCAGTAGAAACTCGTGTTCTGCTTTCTTTTGTGGCGGGTCCCGCTGTGTCTCTTTTGGGTGTGCTGCCTGGGTTGGCAGGGCCACAGTTCTGCTCCTCAGTAGCGAGTGGCTGGGGTGGGTGGTGCTGGGATGGCAAAGCCTGCCTGGAGCATGCAGTGGGCCTGGGCTTTCCCTGGCCCCCAGCTGCCTGAGGTCTCCGCCCCTCTGCCTCTGCAAGCAAACATGCACTCCCTCCTAGGGACCCCGGTCCCCACATCCCTGTCGTTCCCCACTCTTCGCCTCATTTCAGGCCTTCTCATGCTTCACTCCATGTCACTCCTCTCCAACCATGCATCTCTCCCCAGTTACAATGTTGCTCACTTCCTCTGTGCCTCTTTCGTCAATTTAAAAATGATCTAACAAAATATTTGTTTGCTTACTTGATTGTTGATTCTCCCCACTTGACTGAAAAATGAATCAGGGAAGATCCCTTGCCAGCTACTCCCAGAGACTAGCACGCTGCCTGCCTCTTAGTAAATACGTATTGAATAAATATTTGTTAAATGAATGGAGGAATGAGTGAATGAATGGATGAATGAACAAACGAATGATAGTACTAAGTACCCTGGATTATAAACGTTTTAGTTTCCCCCCCTAGACAGAGAGAGGCTTGTATGCAGGACACTGTTGATCATGGCGCTACGTCTCTATTGCCTATACAGGCTTGACACTTGCAGTAAATGCAAGTTGAATTGAGAACAATCAGATCAGAGGAGACAGATCAGGACTTTACAGGCAGACTGGATACCCAGGAGGCAGCCCTCACAGGCAGACTGGACACAGATAAGCTGATGTGGCAGGATGTGTCTCAGGAGATGGGGCAGAGGGCAGCTTCACGAGAACTTGCAGACTTCCATGCAGAAGGAGCAGAGTGGGATACAGAGAGAAATCCAGCCTAGGATTCCAGCCAATTCTAGTCCCAGTTTCCTGTAAGTGGGGTGTGACCTTGGGTAAATCACCTCTTCTCTATGGGCTTCAGTTTGCTTATCTGTAAGATGAGTGGGACAGACCAGACTCTTTGTAAGCTTCCTTCCAGCTGAAACATTGCATGGTGCAAAGTCTGACATTAGAAAATAATGCCAATTAAAAGGGAAGGTAGCAAGCACTGTGCTCTGTCTGGAGGTCTGTGGTCTGAATTTGGTTTATGCCAGGCTGGGCCACACCGCGCCCCACCAGGCACATTCCTATACATGCACACCGTGTGCAGACAGAGGCCACGCCAGCCCAGGGCCCATCTCTATAGCCAGAGAAGAGACCAGTGAAGAGCAGCAGAGGAAGTGCATGGTCAAGGCTCCCTGGATGAGGTCATGTCCAGAAAAAGACTCAGGGCCAGAGGGGAATGAGGCCATGCTCCGGCAGTCTGCGCCCTCTTCCACCAACAGCTCAGGGAAAACCCATCTCCCAGAGTCTTAGGCAGAAGTTCCAGGTTGGTATTTCCTTCCTCCTGCCTAGAAATAGAGCAGCCTGTCCCATGGCCACTAGAGTAATCTAATTTTCATGAGGAGGTAGAAGTAAGCTACACCTTCCTTATAGTCAGGGTCAGGGAAATCCCAGCATGACATCCCCTCCCCAAACCAGGGGTTGGCATTTGCAGGAAATGTAAGTTGAGTGGAGTAAAATTAAATCAGGGAGCCAGATCTGGGCTTCCCAGGTGTGACTGATGCCCAGGAGGCACCCTCTGTGTGACAGATCAACTGCCAGCACTAGGACAGGGAGGTACAGCTCTCGAGCTATGGCTGGTTTTGACATTTTAAATGATTACATTTTAACGGGTTATTTAAGAACCTACAATAATAGCTTCAACTTTGCCTTTTGGCCTATAAAGCCTAAAATATTTACTATCCGACTCCTTTCGGAACTTTTGCTGACCGCTGCCCTAAACAATTGCCAAGTCCCATGTCGTCCTACCCCCGCCGCCGCCATCAGTAAACTCCGAACTCCCACTGAGGCCCCGGGGCGGTCCCAGCCCTTGACTCTGGACTCCACCTCCAAACGATGGCGATGGGGACAGGGCAACCGTTCCCCTCTAGCCCACTACTCCCATTTCCCTCATCCCAAATGCCCTCGCTCTTCCTAGCCACCCTTCAAAGTATCCAGAAGCTTCTCTTTTCTACTCCCTTCCTCCTCACCCCCCACCCCCCGATAGATAATGCTTCATTTCAGAAGCACCTACAGGCACTTGTCACATACTGTCTTGCATGATTTGTTTTTGGTTTGCACTGATTGCTTCCCCAGTGTGACTGGAAGCCATAGGAAGGCAGGGAACACATCCTAATGTTGCTTCTGTATCCCCAGCACACCTAGCAATGGTCGCCAGGGAGCTGTTGAGTAGACATGCACAGCTGGGTCCAACTCCAGAGAAGAGGACTTGAACATCACCCAGGGCTGCACGCCGCTGTGCACAAGCCTCCATTTCTGGAGGGGACTTAGAGCAATGTGTCCCTGCACCGAGAGAAACACTTTGCTCCCTCCACTCCGAGACTGGAAGTGCTCGCATCATTAACACTAGAATCACTCAAAGCCCATCTCTACAGAAAGATTCTTCAAGCTGGTGCTCTGTTTCATTTTCCCCTCCAGGGAGTGTCCCAGGCAGGGTGAGCCAAGGAGCTGGGGCTCTGAAAGCATGGCAAAGATTTTTTTTCTAAACCTGTCATTGTTCAGGGTTCAGTGAGCATATGGGCAGGACAGGAAAAAAATAAGGAGTGAAGAAGTGGGGCCAGAGGCTCTGCAGGAGAGAAGCTGCGCTCACCCAAGTGTGCGACACAAAGCCCAGGCCTGCTCTGCATGCCGTGGCTGCCAAAGCTGCTGGATTATAAACCCAGGGATGGTTTCCTGCTGCAGGAGCCAAGAAGCAGCATCTGGATAAAAAGCTTGGCTGAGGCCACTTGATCTAATCTCCTCAGGAAGGTAAGGGCTGTGGAAAATCAATGACAGCAGAGAAGGGGAGGGAGGAGAGGACAGGAAGGGCCCCTCACCTCAGGTGGCCTGGGTAAGAGCCTTGACATTCATGTTCCCTTCCTGCTAAACACGTGCACAGGCAAACCATGAGGTCTAAGTGAGATGGTTGGGCCTGTTCCAGAACCACAGCAGCAGGTGCACTGAGAGGACAGAGAGATTGAAATATGTGCCCTTGGTGAGTGTCCCTCTCGGTGTGCCAGGACAGATACCATGTCACTGGTCCCCAGGATGGGAGGCTGCAGCAGGAGACCGGGGTACCTGACTCTGGGGGGTCCCTCTGGAACCATCTGGAACCATCTGGATCCCCTTTGTAAACCTGCTCTGTACACAAAATAGGGAGCCTCGCTCTCTAATTTCCTCTACTCTGTCCCTGAAGACTTGCATAAGCTTGCACCTATTTACCAGACATTTAAGATGCAATTTGTTCTATTTGGACCAACATCTGTTGGGTACATGGACACATCTAAGATCTGGCAGCTCTCTCTTTGCTGCTTAAGCCTAAAGAAGCTGGTCTTCAGGTCAAAGGTGGTGACTCCCCCTTTGTCATTAATCATGGTAGAGCTGAGGAGTGACCCAGGCCCCATCACTAGCTGTGTACCTAACTACACACGGCAGCTTTAAAGGCAAGGGAACTGGAGGTGAGACTGTGGAGCCGAGCTTCAGAAAGAGGCCCTGCTTTCAGGCAGATTGTAAATTATAAACAAATAAGGTGCCTCTGTTCTTCTTCCTCAGCTTCAGCATGTAATGAAAAACAACAGTGCCCGGCCTGCACAACCCTTCTGTTTCCTCCTCAGATCTGCTGTTAGCAGTTGCTCACTGGAAAGGACTCCAGGCAGTACAGACACTGGCTTTTACGATTCTGTTGGCATCTTATTTAAATCCACAATTCCCAGACATCAATTCAGTAGGTCCTCCCTCGCCCCCACGGAGACCGGGATGCACCCTCAGAACCAGCCATCAGCTCAGCATCGTCACAGAGGAGGTGCGATTGTGGACCACCAGCCCACCCTGGCAAGGATGTGGAACAACCAGTCTTTGGATTATTCAGCAGAAAGAGCGACAGCAGGAACCCCGAGCCCCATGCAGACAGCTAATCCCAGAGAGAAGCTGCAGCCAGTGTTACACCTGCTATGATGCCTGCCATAACCATCAATGAAGAGGGGACTAAAAGCTTCCTTCTGAGTTTAGGGATTATTCAGGGCAAGGCTATAATCTGTAGAAACTGGCCTGTAATGTGGACAAGCTCACCCTTCCTTTTGGTTTCTCGTGGCCTCTGTCCACCATAAAGGCAGCGCTTTCTGCTCAGCCACCGTTGGCAGGGAAAGTATAACAACAAAGCGCCATTCCCTCCCTCCAGGACTTTGCACTTTTGTGAAGAGCCTTCATGTCTGTGCGAATCAGGCTTGTTTCTCAGAGCTGTTGAGAGCCATGATATGTAGCACTTAAAACATGCCAGCAAAGGAGAGTCCAGAAATCCAGCCCCAGGAGACCGCAGCGGGCGTGGAGTGTGATCATCCTCTGCCTTTTAGTTGCATCCACACTCCGTGCTAACGGCTGGGTCTATGACCACGCCAGCAGACAGCGCCTTGCAGGGTATCCATGTCACAGACAGCCTGAGACAAACAGAATTCCCCCCGCCGTCTCTGAGGCACAGAGGGGCCCGGGAAAAACATGTTGATGAGCAATTCATTAGCTTTCTATACTTTCTATGCCAGTTAAGGTGGCATTTGCTCTCACTCCAAAACCAGAAATGGCAAATGACAGACTATTTTTAAAAATTTCCAAAAAATACAACAGCTGTAGAAAAACTAACACTTGCCTCAACCAAGTAACATTTTATTTCCTGGGATAAAAAAAAAAGAATGAATGATCAGAAGTCTCCCTCCAACATCATTAAAATGCTTTTCAAAGAATGTTACAAGAATTGTTTAAGGCGCACAGAAAAAGTCAGACTTGTCTTTCTTCCAGAATATTCCCTGCCCTAGACGCAAAGCACCGATACCACATCCCAGAAAAGAGAGAGGCTTGCAGACACAGGAACCAGAAAAGCCGTAACCAGGGTCTCTGGCTCTAATATAAGCATCATAGAAAAGCATCACAGTAACTCTCTCTTCCATAAATACAACATATGTCTTGAAAATATATCCAAAATATCTTCATCTGAAACTATAGTACAAAAATCCACTTACCGGCCATAAAAATAATATTCCCCCTATAATAAATATAATCATATGTAAAGCAAATTTGGAACACATTGGGGGGGATTACAAAATCTCTTGGGATCTGGGCTATTTAAAGTTATTTTTGTTTGGGTTATCCCCCTTTTGGGTATAGGAAACTGGCTACAAATACATCCATCTCACAGCGCTCACCATTTCAACAGCTCTGCGTCATGGAATGTGGTGCTTTTTAAAAATAGGCGACCCTTGGTGTCATGGCAAGAAGAGGAAAAATGGGGGGATCCAGAGAGGGAGAACGGGAGGGAAGGAGTAAAAGAGGGACAGATGTAGGTTACAGGGTGGCATTGAAATACTCTGTGGTATAAAGTAGATATGCAGGTTCAGGACGCCTCCATCGTCCCCCACCCCCGCTACCAGTCGCCTGGATTTCCCCTTACAGATCTGTTTCCCGGCTGCTGTCCAGGCAGAGGGCATACAGGGACCTCCGCAAGTCCACATTGCTCTTGGCCTTGAGGTTACACTTCTCTAGGGGGCAGCTGCCCCTTCGGGCTCCTTCCGCATTCTCCAGGGATCCCCTAGCCTTGCAGAGGGACCCCTTGCTCCAGCTGGCCTTCCGCTGGCCTCTGCTGTCCAGCCCTGCCCCCTGGCTCTGGCTGCCCTGCTCTTCCTTAAGGACTGCCTGCTCCTCATGGTCCGTCTCCCGGTGGTAGAAGTAGTTGAAGTTGGAGACAATAACTGGCACAGGTAGGGCGATGGTGAGGACACCAGCGATGGCACACAGCGAGCCGACGATCTTGCCCCCCACAGTGACAGGCCTCATGTCCCCATAGCCCACGGTAGTCATGGTGACTACTGCCCACCAGAAGGCATCCGGGATGCTGGAAAAGTGGGTCTCCTGGTTGTCAGCCTCTGCAAAGTAGACGGCACTGGAGAAGAGGATGACGCCGATGAAGAGGAAGAAGATGAGCAGGCCCAGCTCCCGCATGGAAGCCTGCAAGGTCTTGCCCAGGATCTGCAGCCCCTTGGAGTGGCGGGAGAGCTTGAAGATGCGGAACACCCGAACCAGGCGGATCACTCTGAGGATGGCCAGGGACATGGCCTGCTGCCCATTCTGGCCACCCCCTCCTCCGCCCCCTGGCTGTTGCTCTGCCAGCTCGGTGCCCAAGGTGATGAAGTAGGGGAAGATGGCCACCACATCGATGATATTCATGATGTTCCGAGAGAACTCTGCCTTGCTGGGGCAGGCGAAGAAGCGTACAAGCAGCTCGAAGGTGAACCAGACGACACACGTGGTCTCCACAATGAAGAAGGGGTCAGCCAAGGTCCTGGGCAGGAGAGGCGCCACCGTTGGGCCAGAGGGAGGCGCCATGGCCCCGCTGCCATTGGCCCCCCTGGCGGCCCCAGGAGGCTGGTGGGGCACCGGGGGATGGCGGAGCAGCTCGCGTTCATCCCTGAACTCAGGCAAGGTCTCCAAACAGAAGGTGATGATAGAGATGAGAATGACCAAGACCGAGACAATGGCAATGGCCCGCGCGGACCCCGAGCTTTCCGGGTATTCGAAGATAAGCCACACCTGGCGCTGGAACTCGTTGCGGGGCAGGGGCTTCTCCTCTTCTTTGATGAAGCCCTCGTCCTCCCGGAAGCGCTCCATGGCCTCGTCCCCGAGCTGATAGAAGCGGATCTCATCTGCGAACACGTCCAACGAGACGTTGACCGGCCTCCGCAGGCGGCCCCCCGACTGGTAGTAGTAGAGGATGCCGTCGAAGCTGGGCCGGTTGCGGTCGAAGAAGTACTCGTTCCTCAGGGGGTCGAAGTAGCGCAGGCGCTTGGCTGGGTCCCCCAGGAGGGTGTTGGGGAACTGCGCCAGGGTGCCCAGCTGTGTCTCGAAGCGCAGCCCGGAGATGTTTATGAGGACGCGTTGGTGGTGAAGGGACCCTGCGCCCGGCGCGTGGTCTTCCGCCATGCCCAGGGTGGGGTCGCCTTCTCCCTCCTCGTCCTCCGGAGGCTGTCTAGGCTGCGGCGGCTCCTGGGGCAGCGGTGGCAGAGGCCGCCCTCCCGGGTCCGCGCTCCTCTGCGTGCCGCGCCCCCTTGGCGCCGGCTCTTTGGGTCCATCGCTGAGCCCAGCCGTCGAGGGGCGCTGGAGCTCTCCCCCCCGAGCCTCACCTCCTCCTCTGACGGTCATGGCACTGCCGTTCTCCAAGGGCACCAGGGCAATCTCCATGGCCCAGGGACAGGGGGCATGCTGCGCCCCTGTCAACTGGCTCCCGCGCCCCCACTCCCGCCCCGGGGGACGCCTGGCGTCGGGCTCTGCTCTCGTCTTCGGCGGCCCTACCGGACGGCGGGCTGCGTTTGCTGGCGCGATCTCTTCGCTTGGTCCTGACGTCAAGAAGCCGCTGCCCTGCTCTCTGCCTCTTTCTCCTTTCTGGCAGCCCGTTACCAAGCAGCCAAAAGCCTCCTTCCAGCAGATGCAACCTTCAGCCGCCCCTCTCCGGCGGCGGGCGGCGCTTGGCCTCCACCCTGCGCGGCTTCCCCGCCCCCTCCCCTCCTCCCCCGCCCGCCTCCCCTCAGCGGGACGGTGGCCGCGGCCTTCTCCCCGGAGGGCGCAGCTGGGGCCGCGGGCAAGGGGAGGGAGGGGGGCTGAGAAGGGCGCAGCCAGGCGGAGGGAGGGAGGGAGGGAGAGAGGGAGGGGAGAGGATGGAGGAACAGGTTGTACCGCGAGCGCTGAAACTCCAAGGGCAACCAGATGAGAATAGCTCTGGATTTCGGTTCACCTGGGAACCTGCGGAACGGAGAGTGGACTCAAGGGAAATGAACTGCCTTGGGTTGGAGGGAAGAGGCTTTGAGCTAAGGTGGAATAGGAGAGACTGGAGACAACAGTCCTCTCTACACTTCCCCTTTGGAGGGATAAGGGTTCTCTCGTCTCTGGGAAGAATTACAATTCAAGACCCATAGCTCGGCCACGCCCCGTGACTTCCGTAATTCTTCCCCAAAACAGATAAAGATATATCTATTTCTGTCTCTGTATCTATCTCCAGACTACTGGAGCAGCGTCTCTCTTCCCATCTTCCTACAAATCCACCAAAAGGTAACGCCTGAAACCTTGCAGCAAGGCACTGCCCCTGCTTCCCAGTCCAGACATGGGTGGTCAGCCGGACAGGCCCAGTGAGACAGCCCCAGGCAGGCAGCTGCTCTGAAGATTCCACGCCTTGTCTCATGTCCCTGCTGACACCCAACCCTGCCTCCACAACTCCCTTTGCAGAAACCATTAACAGGGACGGAAGGAGAGAGAAAAGGATCCCAGGAGAGCTGTTCCTGCTTGGTGAAGCTCAGAGCTGGCAGCAGCAGCAGGTCTGTGCGGGGGGTGGGGGCTAGCCCTGGTTTATGAGAGGGAGCCAGGGAGGCTGTGGAATCCCCAGGGCTGGAGAATTCCCAGGGGCAGAATAAGAACCAACACTTGCTTCGCTCTTAGGATGTGCCAGGCCCATTCTCAGCACTTTACGAATATTGACTGGGGTGTTCCTACAGCAACCTATCCTCTAAGTTCCATTATTATCCCCATTTTATAGACGAGGAAAAGTGAGACACAGAGAGATGACTAACTTGCCCAAGGTCATATAGGTAGAAAGCAGTGAAGCAGGGATTCAAACCCCAGCAAGTAGGGCTTGGGCCCTGGGCCTCCCTGCGCTCTGCTCCTCTACGGAAATGTGTAGCCCCCTTTCCCGGTACAAGCACCCCCACCCACATGGGGCCTAGAGCTTTAGTTCCCTCCTGCAGGGGGCAGGACAATGGCTAAGATAACTGCTAAGCCCTTCTGGGTTAGGGAACCCAGCTACCTGCCCCTGCCCAGCCGCTGCAGGCTTTGAATGGGCATCTATCTATGGCCAAGGGAAATCTCTGTCGAGGCACGTCTGGAAGGTGCAGACACACCCTCCAGATGTTTGTTGGTTTCAAGTTACCATAAAGTCACTGTGTTTCTGAATGTCTATTTGTGTTCCTCTGTGTTGTTTGGGGTTTATAGATGTGGCTGTTACACTTCTTGTCTGTGAGTGTATCTACACAAAGGGGATGTTGTGGAAACTTGGTACCTGGTGCACAAGTGTGTGCTGGAGTAGCAGGGTCCCGATATACGAGCCTGCGTCACGGTTGGAGAAGTACAGTGCATTTGGCTTTTTAAATTGTCCCTGAGGATGGATGTGAATTTGGTATATGCAAATGTTTTCATCATTTGTGACTCTGTGGTTAGCTGCCCTTGCAGACATGCATGAGGGAGGAAGGGACATGAAAGTGAGAATCAGTCCATGGAGGCATCACTTGTTACCCTCAGGTCCTTGCACTCACCTCCCCAGACCTCTGACCTTTCTGCTCCATCTCCCCCAGGTTTTTATTCTTCTCCGGCTCTGAGGTTGCCAATCAGGATCAGGTCTGCCCCTGGGGAGCCTGGGGCTGACTGAGCTTATAGCGAGTGAGCTCAGAGACCTGTGGCCCCTGTGTCTTGTTTACTGACTCATGCGTCTTGTAAATACAGGGATGCCATGTTGGTTGACAGGGGCTCTCCCTGGGGCTCCTTAAGGGAAAGAATTCTCTGGCCCTTGTCTTCCAGGAGCTCTTGGGGGGCAACTCCCTGAAGAATAAGAGCACAGCAGAAACACTCGTGGAAAGGCACACAAGCCAGCCTCCTTTAATGTGGTATTTTCTTCCATCCGCTTTCCATACATTTACTAGTTTTTATAAGTTTCTTGCAAAATTACCTTCAGATGTCACATGTGGCAGCCATGGGGGTGTATTGCTGGGATCTTCCTTAAAGAAGGAATTTGCTTTTCAGCTTCGAGGAGTGCAGTTAACTAGGGGCCAGGCCCGTGGTTGAGTGGTTACGTGCTCCGCTTTGGCAGCCAGGGGTTTGCCGGTTCGCATCCTGGGCATGGACCTATGCATGGCTCATCAAGCCATGCTGTGGCAGCATCCCACATAGAACTAGAAGGATTTACAACTAGGATATACAACTATATACTGGGGCTTTGGGGAGAGAAGGAGAAAAAAGGAAGATTGGCAACAGATGTTAGCTTGGGGCCAACCTTCCTCAAAAAGAAAAAGAGTGCAGTTAGCTGACAGCCTCCAGCTGTTAGCATCTTCTGGCCCTGCCTCGCTTTCATGCAGAGGCCATGCTCTTCCTGGGGAGCCCTCTGCCAATAACTGAGCACAACAGGGTTACGAGGACCTGGCCATTTCTGCCCAATGCAGAACTCTGCTAATGTGCAGTCTGTGCTCTGGAGTTCCCCACTGGGTCGGCCAAGACTTTGTAAGAAATACATTGCAGTCGGAGACTCTCCCTACCCAGCCATCCTCCTCTCTTTCCTTTTACAGGTGTCAGATCAGCATCATGGTCTGAAGGCTTTCCTTGCTGAGCTCTACATGTTCTTTCATTGCCTCCCAATAAACTGTTGCACCCCTAACTCCATCCCAGTGTCTTCTTTGCAGAGCACGCTGCTGATACATCAGATAACTGAACCTGCTTTCTTCTCCAGCCATCTGATCCCAGAAGGTGAGCTCTCTTATAGCAATGTTGAACGTACACCATCACCTGAGGAGCTTGTTAAACCTGACCCAGGGGAACCTAGACTGCATTGCAAACAAGCTCCCCAGTGATTCTGAAGCTTCTGTCCAAAGATCACGCTTTGAGTTGCAATCTTCTCTCAGACACACCCCAAATGATGTTTTGAAGGAATTATTGGCAACATCTAGATTATGTCGCCCAGAATGAGATATACAGAGGAGAACAAACGGGAGGTCTTTTCTTAATTCACAGGACGGGTCCTAGCAGACCACAGGAGGTCTTGTACGGTGTGCAGAACCACGGAGGAAAGAATATTATTAGAAGTAATACATTGAAGGGAAGGACGGCTGGGCTTGAAGAGAAAGGACAAGGAGAAGAGGAGGAGGATAAAGAATCTTAAATACATCTTTATTAATCTGCTCAAAATTTTTATCGAGTATCTACTGTGTGCAAGGCATTGTTCCAAGTTCAGGATTATATTGATGATCAAGATAGACATAATTCCTAACCTCTGTGGAGTTACATCCTGGGGAAGGCAAAAGACGCTGAGCATCTAATTTTATATTGGTTGTTTAATTACAATATTAAGGGGTACCGTCTAGAATATAGGGTGCTCTGAGAATAGTGGGGAGCCTGACCCCATCTAGGACCAGGAAAGCTCTCCTGAGGTGATGATGGAGAAAACAGACTATTCCAGGTGGAAGGAAACATCTGTGCCAAGGCCGAGGGAGGGAGGGATGGGGTGGTTCGAGGAACTGAAAGAAAGTTAACAGGGTTGACACAGAGGACTGGGGAAGAGTTGTCTGAGATCAGACTAGAGAGGTGGGGGAAAGCCAGATCACGGAGAGCTTTTGAGGTCGTGTTTCATGATCCCCCAGAAAGATGTAATAACACCTCCTTTCTTCCACCCTCGGATACTTTGCTTGTGTCTCTGTAAAGCGAATGTGCCAATATGCCTCTATTTTAGCTCTCCATTACTTGTTTTAGCCTCTTCTCCCCTCCATCCCCACTAGAATATATCTTTATCTCTCCTTGTGTATGTATGTGTATCTATCTGTCTGTCTGACTGTCTGTCTATCTATCCCATCTATGAATCGTATCTATCACAGCATTTATCTATCTATAGATGATAGGTAGGAAGGTAGGTAGGTAGATGGATAGATAGATAGGTAAAATAGAGAAGTGGAGATATCTTGAGATCAAGGACCACACTTTACTCACCTCTGATTTGCCTTACAACACCAAACATGGCACCATGTCCATGTTATGAACTGCAATAAATATGTATTGAATGCACTTGGACAAAGGGAAGGAAATTCCACTGTGGAACAGGGACGGAGGGCAAACTGAGGGATAGGAACTGAACTGGGGTTAGCTAAATACTTGAAGCAGGTGTGGAGATGGAACCTGACCAGAAAACGTTAAGACTCGTTTGGATGGTCCAGCAGGGGAAGCGGTCAATAAACTCTGCGTTGGCCCTTTGTCCAGGTTACGTGCATCACCTGTCACTACAGAGCTGCTCAACTTTGTGGATGAAAACAACTTTGTGGGTAAAAACAATTTAACATGTTGGACTGTGCAATTTAATTCCTAAATGGAGGTGGTGTTTGAGACCTAAAGTTACCGTAGCTCTGTTTATTATAAAGAAATAAACCAAAACCACGTGGAGAGCTGCTGAATTTTCATCTAGGTCAAGGAAAAAGCTTCTGCCATTGGACAAAATTTAAAGGGACTGGGGGGGCAAAAATTAAATTCTGTTCTAATTATACCACTAGTCTTTCTCGTCAAATATCAGTTTGCTCCTTCACCCTGGAGGGGATTATGGACATGGGAACCTAGTCAGGAATGTGACAAGAGGGTCCCAGCCATAGCCTAGGCTGACACACTGTGCAAACCAGGACAGGTACTAACCCGTCAGTCCAGGCTCCGGGCTCAGGCTATCTGCTCCTTCCTTCCGAGGGACAGAAAGGCTCTGCTGAGGGGCCCACGTCTCTGAAGCACCTCAGCAACTCTGGCAGGGTTCCACCAGGCAAACCCAGGCATGGCTGAGAGATTTTGGAAGAGATCTTGGGGAGATCTTGGCTCTTCTCAAGGAAGAGAGGAGTGCTCCGAGCTGTTTTCCCAGGCCCTTTGCTATCTCTCTGGTCAACCAATTATTTTAAATTATCCCCATCACCCTGAATCTCCTTTCCATTAACATAGGAAATCGAATAAAACCACCGTTGTCTCTTTTCCAGGAGGAAAGCTGTCACCCCCAGACTGGGGAGGACTTGTTTTCTCCAGCCTCCCCATAACTCCCTGGTCACATCTATCGGGACACACGGAGGTGTTGGCAGTGGAGGGAGAGTCTCAGGGCTTCTTAGGCGGGACCGGAGATGGCTGAAGAGATGGTGGCATAGCTAGAATAAACCAAAATACTTTTTTTGGGAAAAAAAATTTTTTAGAGGAAAACTTGCTTAATAGGTCCTTGATAAGCTGGGTCTTCCTGTTGAATGTTACAAAGAGTATAATTCTCTGGTACATTACCATGAAAGAATATATTGCACAGAGTATCAGGCACTAATTGGTAATAGAGTATCAATCAGCGCGAGGTCCAAGCTGTCTCTCAGCTAATCTTCTCTCCCAGATGCATTCCCCTTTAGGTCTGGAGTAGAAAACATTTTAATGAGGGGAGCAGCTGTCCTCCCTTCCCGCCCCTTCCCTTCTCACTTGCCCCTCAATCCAACACCTTGGGAAGGAAGCCCTGGAAATGACCTTCCTTTCCTGTTTGATAGAAGCAGCAAAGGTGGAGTGAAGCAAAACACACACAAAACAAATGTGCGTGTGTTGGTGGGGCGTGGCAGAGGGCGAGTTTATTTACTGTGCTGAGAGACGGAAGCAGGAGAAGAGGCTGAGGGTTAGAGGCGAGGGAGAGATGAGGTTTAAATTGACCCGATCCTGAGAGAGACTCAGGCCAACTGTTATGATGTCCTGCTTAGAGGGATTAAGATGAGAGGCCGTTCACAAATCAAGGCTCACATCTGGAGCTTGGCTTTTTCTCTCCCTCCCTCCCTCCTTCCCTAGACATAATCCGGGAATAAGTTCATTAATGAGTCCAGTGCATTTTCAGAGCCCAAACATAGAAAGGAAAGTGACCTAGATATACAGGGGCCAGGAGGCTCCAGGGACGGCTAGCTCCGGGGAGAGATGGTTCCTGGCCCTCCTCCCACTCCCTCCTCCACTGACAAGCTGGTGGCTTACAGGGGCATCAGCACTATGTTCCTCAGTTTCTCTTTTTTTCATGTCCATCTTTTCCTCCCTCAACACATCTCACTGTATATTCACTCACATAACATGAAATCCTTCAAACTCGAATCGTGAATCAATAGCTTCATTTGGGTTAGAGTTAGAGATATTTGACTTGCATTTTACTTTCTCAATGACAATTGCAACCTTTACTTCCTAACTCTCTGCTTAGGCATCCAGATCAAGGAAGGCAGTAGCTGAGTATCTTATATGCAATTGCTTTTCTAGCTAGATTATTGCCCACATTGCATAAAGATATATTTATGAATTTAGGTTATATATCAAGATATTTGAAAAAGGTACTTTATTTTAAAAAGAATGAGCAAATGTAAGACAGTTTTATTATTCTGTAAGGATCATCTCTTCTAAGTCTGGAAAAAACATGTGGTCACTACGAAATTTATGCAGGCTAGACGGCACCCATTTTTCTCAATGTCCCTATCAAAACAAATCCTCTTTATTCTGATTTGACAAAAAATGGTTTAGTTATAGAACAGGATTAGGGTTCAGCCGCAGTTTCAATGGGACTGGACCTGGAGGTGGAGCTGAGATGGGATGGCTTGCAATGGCTTGCTACTCAAAGTGCGGTCCATGGACCAGCAGTGTCAAGATCATGTGGAAGCTGATTAGAAATGTAATTTCCCAAGCCCCTCGCCATACCTACTGAATCAGAGTATCTGGAGATGAAGCCCAAGAATCTGCATTTTTCCAAGATCTCCAGGTGATTCTGCTGCCACCAAAGTTTGAAAACCACTGTCATAGAGGGCCTGTCCTACTTAGTCGTCTGGTCCTTTTATTGGATGTTGTGGTGCCTGTGGAATTCCGGGCTGGGAAGTAAATTCTCCCAAATAAGAGCTTGGACTCTGGACTGAGGTAGATCTGGGCAGAATGCCAGAAGCACCCCTTACTCATTGTGACACTTAGCCTCTCTCAGCCTCCACTTCTTCTTCTGTCAAATAAAGACACCCATGGCATCTATCTCCTGTAGTTGTTCTAGGTACTAAATGTCTGGAAAACCATAGAGCTCAATAAATGCTAGTTAGTATTGTTATGCTAGCTAGCCTGTCTCATCTGACAGCTGACAAATGCATGCACAGGCCCTAAATCATCTGTATTAGTTGGCTGTGGTGACCAGTGGGGTCACTGTATTCGTGGCTTTTCTCTTTGTTGACCCCATGAGGTAGTCATGGGCTCCCAATTTGGTGGAAAGTGAAACTGGATGCCTGGGCATTAGCCTCAGCATTGCAGATGCCCTAAGTGGTGGGTGTGGGGGAAGCAACCCCAGCATCTGGCCTCTGGCCTTCCTGTTAATGTTAGTTACCTATTGCTGCTCTAACAAACTACCCAGTCTTACTGGCTTAAAACAACGCAAATTTATTATCTTACAATTCTGAAGGTTGAAAGTCCAAAATGGGTCTCTCTGAGCTAAAATCAAGGGATCAGCAGGGCTGCTTCCTTCTGGAGCCTCTGGGGGAGAATTATTCCCCTGCCTGGTCCAGCTCCCAGAGGCCACCTGCATTCCTCAGCTTATGGCCCTTTCCTTCATCATCGAAGCCAGCAATCCTATGACTCCCGCCTGTGCTTCCTTTGCCACATCTCCTCTGACTCTTCTCTCTCCCTCTTCCATCTTTTAAGGACCCTTGTGATTACTCTGGTTTCACCCATTTAATCCAAGGTACTTTTCCTCTTCTGTGGTCCTTAATTTCATCACATCTGCGAAGTCCCATCTGCCATGTAAGGTCCAAATTTCCAGGGATGGGGACCTGGACATCTTTGAGGGACCATTATTCTGCCTGCCACACTGTTCCTGCCCCTCCCAGACACACAGGGAGACTCCTAGGATGGGACTTTGAGAGCTGAAAGGAATCTAAGTGGTTAGCTGGTCAAATCTTTTGATTTTACGGCCAACAAACATTTGGAGGTTTGCCTGAGAGAAGGAGCAGAGGCTGAGCATCCCAAGACCCTGGTTTCCAGCCCAGATCTGCAGAGTCCAGGCTCAGTGCTTTCACCAGCAGACAGCTCTCTGCAGCAGGGGAAAAGCCCACAAGTGGCCGAAAGTAGCGAGTCACAATTTTTCAGACCCAGACTTGCTGGAAGATGGAGCGCAACTCTAAGACTGAGTCATCCATGAGCATCTCCCTCTCTCTGTGGAGGAAGAGAGGCTTTTCTCACATTAGCTTCTTCCCCAAGAGCTGTCTCTCTGCTCCTGAAATCCCCGTGCATGGAGAAAATATCTGAGAATTGAAAGCTCTTATTCGCTCTCTTATTCGCTGCCACGTCTTGTGAAGCGAGAGGCAGCATGACTTCTCACACACAGCAATCATTTATTTCTCTGGTAAACACAGTAATCCAGGGAAGGGCAATTATCTCAGCAGAATTACCAACCTTGCAGCATGACGTTATCGACTGTTTGAAATTACACGGTATTCATTTGTTGCTATTGTAATGTCTGTCGTCTTCTATTTCCCCTTCCCCAGCCCAATGCCGAAACTCCCACACTCCGATCCTCTTCTTTTCTTTTTATTAATCTTGGGAGATAACTTCCTTATTTTTAGCAGGCTGACACCACTAGGAGGACTATGATAGTGAGGATCATAATAAGGACTTGCACACTTTCAGCTGGGGCTCAGTCACCACCCATTGGAGTTTTCAACTAAGCCTCGGAGCCTTTGTCTCTGCCAGCAAAGAAATGGCTGGCAAACGCCCCCACGGCTCCTGAGCTGCCTGGCTACTCTCAGCTCCCCAGTGTGATTCTGCTAGACTGGATGATACTGAAAACCCGTCACCAGTCGTGCAGGCTGCTCTCCTAGAGCTCAGGAACAAGCTGAAGTCACAGTGAGTGTGTGTGAGTGTGCATGAGTGAGTGTGTGTGTTGGCTGAGGTGGGGGAAGGACACAGCTGCTAACACTGTCTCTAAGCATGTGATAAGCATCTAATGTAATAAGCATGACATTGGGAGGCAGTAAACCAAGACTGTGGGTCCTACTCTTCTCCTCTGACTATTAGCTACATGGCCTGGGCAAGTCCTTTAGCCTCTCTAAGTCTTGTTTTAGCTTTTGATCTGTAAAGTGGGAAAGAAAACATCGATTTCGTGGGTTATAATGGGGTTCACATAAAACAGCAAGCTGCGTTTCAGCTGGCGTCTACTGTGCAAGCATGACAGTTATTCCTTGAGCTCTTGGTGTGTGCTCCCCCTTGAACTATGCTTTTTATATACATATGGCATTGGATCCTCAATAACCCTAAGAGCCAGCTGCTATTATTAATTCCGGTTTATCGACGTGGAAACCGAGAGTTAATGCAGTGAGGCAAACCGTCAAAGGTTTATTGAGAAGTCGATTGTGCCAAACTAGGGCAGCTCCTCTGAACAGGTGAGGGGCACGGGGAGGTCTTCCACCGGGTTCGAGTCCTAACTTTCGATACACTACCCGCCCTGCCCTTAGTCACTTCTGTTGGGGGGAAGCCAGTGACGAAGGTGTGAATGACTGATAGCCCCAAAGTATTCCCAGGTCACGCCTGTTAGCACACAAGAATCTCTAAAATGTGGCTATCTGGCATCTTGCCAAAATGAAGCAACTCCACGAGGCACAGATTTTCGACCTGGCCTGGCCGGACTTCCCAGGTTGGGGCCAGCAGTCTGACTGCTTACTCAGAGGAGACAGCACCCCCTGTCGGCTCCTCCCTCTCCCTGCACCAGCCAAAACCATGCAGGCCGGCTGAGGTTGGAGGGAGGCAGGGTGGAGAGGAAAGTTAGGACCACCAAGACCAGAAATGTGGTTTTCAGCCTCAAAAGACGCAGGCTTCTTGGAGGCCATTAGCACTTAGCAAACAGTGGAAATAAAGAAGGGCCTGTTGTTGGAAACAGAGCTGATGGCTACTGGGAGCTACAGCGGGCCTGTGCCAGCTGTCACCTTATGATGGATATTTTTAAAGACTTGGGCTCATCCAGGACCTTTCTTTCGGGGAGCTCTGAGCCCTTGACCCCGTCATCCTCTCAGCACTCACAGGAAATAGTTAGGAGATAGGTTAGGCTGAGAAGTCCAAATCTATAAAGGAAGCGGGTCCTCTTGCATGGTAATAGATGTGGAACCCGGCTCTGCAAAACTTACTGGCTGTGTGAGCTTGGGCCAGTGACTTAACTCCTCTGTGCCTTAGTTTCCTTATCTGTAAAATGAGAGCAATAATAATAATGGTGCTTAACCTCATGGGGTTTTTATAAGATTAAATGAGTTAATATTTGTAAGCTGCTCAGAGCAGTGTCTGGCACACAGCAGGCATTATGTAAGTGTTTATTAATAAATGAAATGTTAAAGATGCCCTGCATTCCCGGTGAGGCACAGTCAAAGCCAGGAAGAGGGCCCAGCACATTCCTCTTTAGAAAGACTATAATTAGAGCCAACCAAAGGATGCAGGAATTTCCTGCAAATTAGGGAACTGGAGTGGCCAGGCAGTGAGGCAGTGTGGGAAAATCACAGGCTTTGGAATTAGACAAATCCGAATCTAAATCCTACTCCACCACTTACTCTCTGTGTTACCTTGAGCGAGGCACTGAACCTCTCTGAGCCTCATTCTCTTATTTGCAAAATGGGGATGATGATATCTACTTGCAGGGCCGTCACTTGGACTGATGAACTGTGGAAACAAGTGGGATCCAGCATGCACTCAATCAAGGTGGCTCCATCGTCATTATGGCCATCCACAACGTCACCATCATCAGTTTGCTGTGTAGGAAGAGACAGTCGCCTTTCAGGCAGTGATTCTAAGCATGAAGAGTCTGGGGAAGCACATCGACGTGAAAGGTGGGTGGTGAATATTAAGGTTGAAAAGTATATTCAATGAAATAATGTCAATTGATATTTCAAAAATGAAAAATAACACTCTTGTTTTCACACTACAGACCAAATAGAGTGAGAGCCAACACATCTCTCTGGAGAAAATGGCCCCCGGGGGAACTGCCAGGTTGGAGAGTGAGGGTTGGGGAGGAAACGGGGAGGTTTTATTTCTCACAACACGTCCTGTGCCCCTCCAGCCGATACTTAAAAAGACCAGAAGCTCGTACACGTGGTGGGGATAAATTTTCGAAAAGTTCACTGACAGTGAGCTGATACGCGCAAAATGTTAATTTCTTAAAGATTTCTGATGACTGGATTTGCTTCTTCATATTGAGGCTCCATTCTGACTGATGCAGAAAATTGATCACATCAATTCCAGGTAAACCAGTCAAATTCAGCAATCTCGACATGCTCCCCTAGAAGTGCCAAAATGTCATTTTAGGTTGACAGCCAAGCCCTTTCAGGGTATTTCTCCCCTCCCCTTTCCTTCTTCCTGGGGTTGATGTTCAACTGGCCAGGGCGGGGGGCGGTGCTTACACACCTATAGCTGAAGCACCAGTAAGAAGTGGGCATCCTTCTATCTTGATCTCATTAGCCTGCTCTAGAATAATTATTTCTCTTCTAGTTCTCGGCCGTGCCACCTCCCCCTGGAAATCCATTGAGATAAAACCGCATCCTCATCCAGTCCTGGGGATGGTCACCCATGTCACCGCTGACGTGTTCCCCTCCTTTTAGCTCTGAGACTCCTTCCGGCTTTATCAGGGCTCTCACTCCTTCTCCTTCTTAAATTTCTGTTTCTAGTAGTAGGGGTGGGGCCTGAGAACTTTTAGTTGTTTTTATGCTAAACTATACTAAAAATTATTTGTTGTTTTTCTGAAATTCAAGGGTAGCTGGGCATTCTGCATTTTATCTGGCAACCCGACCTCCTGGGCTAGTGCAAAGCCACTGGGAACTCAGGGCACTGTCTCCACCCTCCCTCCCCACCGTAGGCAGGCCATACCACCATCCGACCTGAGTCTGCTGCATTGTGCAAGCACAGGAGACTTCTCTGTGCAGAAATAAACGAAGCCCGACCAAATGGAAACAAGCAAAGGCTATCTATTCAGAGCTTGCTATGATGGGGGGGTCAGCCATCATCACTTGCATTTTGGCAGATACAGAGAGAGGTGGGAAAGCTTGATAGTGGAAAAAGGAAAGGCTTCAGGTGTGCCCTGATTGGAGGCTGTTGGCGTGGGGGGGCCAGAGGTGGGCTTACTAGAAGCAGGGCATCCTATGTGACTGGCTAGGAGCTCATGGTTAGCTTTCTCTGGTTGGTCTTAAGTTGGAAGCAGGGACAAAAGTTAGGGAAGCTGTCAGTCATTCAGTCCTGGTGTTGGGGCCCGATTGTTACAGGGGTTACTGTTTGGCTTCCTGGACTGATTGCTAGAGATGGTGGTCTTACTTCCTGCAAGTCTGACTTGTAGATAGCACACTGACTTCCTGGGCTGAGTACTATAGAGGATGGGTTGGTTTCCTGGCCTGGCTCTGCAGAGTGTGGGTCAGAGTTGTATTTATATACGTGGTCTGGCCATTGTCCATTTGTACATCCGGCATCTCATCTACAAGACTTGTCTTTCCCTGGACCTCACCAAGGCCTCTCCTCTCTCAGATCTCCAGACTGAATGAGGGGAGCCTGGCACAGGGTCACACACTTGCATCTAACTCTGTCACGTAATCTACAACTATTCTCTCTTTCTTTTGTTTTATTGAGTGGAGGGGCTAAGGGAGAGGAGGAAAAGGAAAGAAAGAAAGGAAGGAAGGAAGGAAGGTAGAAAGAAAGAAAGAGAGAGAGGGAGGGAGGGAGGAAGGAAGGAAGGAAGGAAGGAAGGAAGAAAGAAAGAAAGAAAGAAAGAAAGAAAGAAAGACATCCCTGCTTGGGGGCTGGCCCAGTGGTGCAGCAGGTAACTTCACACGTTCCACTTTCGGTGGCCCGGGGTTCACCAGTTCAGATCCCAGGTGCGGACACGGCACTGCTTGGCACACCGTGCTGTGGCAGGCGTCCCACATATAAAGTAGAGGAAGATGGGCACGGATGTTAGCTCAGGGCCAGTCTTCCTCAGCAAAAAGAGGAGGATTAGCGGCAGATGTTAGCTCAGGGCTAATCTTCCTCAACAACAACAAAAAAATCCTTGCTTCGTCACATATATGTTTTCTAATTTTTCCTTAGATGTGAATTGAGACTTTTCACTTTAAAAGCCAAGAATTTCAGTTCTCTGCTCTCAGATTTCTTCGTTGATGATCTTAAAGCAATGAATGTCCTCTTATGTAGGTGCCCTAATGAGGGAAGGTAACCCTGACCTGGATCTGCGTCTTCAGAACAGCCCCAAGGTTGTCCGGGTCGGGCAGCAAACCTGGCCCCTGGGAGTCCACAGCCCTCTGCTGGAGGCCACTCTGGGTTCTCCCAGGAGCCTCTCGCTCTGCAATAGCTGCTCCCTCCACCTCCTCTGCTTGTTCATTCCCACACAGGGTACAGCTACCGCCTCAAGACTTCTCTTCATTTGTAATTCGGGGTTTTCTATGAGTTTGTGGAGCTGGTAGACACTGCAAGGAGCTCCCATCAGCCAGGGTCCCATCAGAGAAGCAGAGCCACTAGGAGGTATGTGTGATAAGGAATTAGTCACTGGAACTTGACCCTCCACAAATGTGGGAGCTGGTGAGACAGTCTCTGTAAGGCTGGTGCCTCCTGTCTGATGCTGGAGTTCATGTCCCCAGGGCAGACAGCCAGGAAGAGAAGATAGAGGTAAAGTGGGAGAGAGCAAGGACAACCAGCGACCCACAGGACAGTTGTCACTGCCTCCAGCCTTGGAGATGGGCTTGTTCTGCAGGAGAAGCTGGCACTTCTGTCATGGCACTAAGCACACACCTGGCCCCAGAATCAGAGAAGCCGAAGGGCCTAGGGCAAGGTGGAACGCTTGCAGGCTGGTGTGCAGCCCTCGCAAGGACCCGAGTTGGCAGATAAGTGACAGCATGTGAGCTACAAGAGCACATGGCCCAAGCTTCTGAGAGAAAAGTTAATATGACTGCTGCTTCTCTCCTGTCCTTCAAATCTTGTGCAAAATGGTCTGTTGTTCCCCTCTCTAAGCCAAAACATACAGGGAGGCGACTTCTGGGAAAATAAGTCAGCCTTGCCAACTTGACTCGTTACAAAAACGCCACAGCAAGTGTTTGAAACCCTAGATGAGCCCCTTAGGTGAATTCATTTTCGCAAGCCACAAGGTTCGCAAACTCAAATATAAAAACATAAATTTTTATAACTAAATGTTTCTTCTGTTTTACGCCACATTGCATCCCTGCAAGGGGTCCTGGAAGACATCAGCCATACCGTGTACCAGGTACTATTCAGACACGCTGAGGGGTTCAGTTCAAGTGTGACGGTGATTTGTTTTTTAGGGAACGAGCAGGAAGTGCATTTCTCCATGGGGCCTGGGAGTCAGTGCTGACGCCCAGCCTGAAACGCACAGTCGCTTGCAGTTGTGGTGGAGGAGGAAGCCATGGATGCCATCAATGACGTGTGGCCAGGTCTGGAAACGAGGCATCAGAGAAGCAGAAGGACGGGGACGTGAGGTGATAAGGAATTAGTCACAGGGATCTGACCCTCCGCAGCTGTGGGAGCTGGTGAGACAGTCTCTTAATAAACTTGTTGTCTTCAGATCTGATGCTGGAGTGCCGAGAGCCACACCTGTGTCTCCCGTTTCTGCTCCTAGAGAATCTGAAGGCTGACAGGTACCATTTTCCCTTCTTTCTTTTCAAAGGAGGCTGTTTTTAACATTTTTTTCCCCTGTGTCTCTTTCTTCTTCCCCTCTTTTCATCCTGACCCCATTTGACGTTTTGTAAGCTGTGAGCTAAGTGGTAAACTCAGTCACCACAGAGGCGCTTTATACATGAAGGTCGGGAGAAGGAAGGAGTCACAGGGCAGTATGGAGAGTGGCGTAGAGAAGCCTGATAGCGCTGGTTCCATTAGGATAAGCTACAAGCTAGGATTCAGGAATCTGGGATGTCTAACCCACCCTAATGATGGGAGTAAATTCCTTTCCTCCTGACGCAGCCCTGGAGGATGCTGATCCCTGGATAGGAGTCAAGAAGGCGAGGTGCCAAGTGCGGCTCCATCACTAGACTGATTCGGGCATGTCTCTTTTCATCTATGGAAGGCATTTTCTTCACTTCTCAAGGAAAAGTTTGTAGATACTATGGTCCTTTCAAACTCGATGGGACTGGAGTTCGAGCATCGCTATCATTCACAACTATCAACTGACTGTGGTTATAGACATGAATACTATCACCAAGCCTCCCCCTTAGATTCTCACTCCCAGAAACCCTTCCTAGGAACCCAAAATGAGTCCAAGATCTGGGCAAAAGTTGGTTCTTAGATGTGGATACTTTTTTAAGTGTGTAACATTTCTCCGTTTTTAAGAAGGTTTCAGACTTGCGTCTGGGTGCCACACTAGCAAGTTCTGGGAGCCCACTGCAAGCCGAGGAATGGAGTCAACAGCAAGACTGGATTCTCGTGGATGTGGTGCAGCCCCATTTTCACATTTGACACTGAGATTAAGTCTTTCTTCAAAATCCTCTCTCACTGCCACACTGGGACGAGACTGGCGTCCTTCCTGACTTTCCCTGGAGCAGTGGGAATGGCTAAAGGTCTGGCCTTCTGAGCATTTACATGGCTCCTCCAGTACAAATCAAGTCTGGTTTGGGTCGAATTCCTCACATTGAGCTCAGCGCCTAGAAGGCAGCCAGTCCTCAATATTTGTATGTTGAACGACCGACAGGTCAACAGTGGGGTCAGTGTGCCATCCGTGTCATAATGCAGATCTGATGAGCAGATCAAATAAAGGCTTTAATAATTCTCGGAAAAAAGAACAACCTAGGTACCCTGAATTCATCACAGTAGAATAACACATTTTTTATGATTAAAAAACAAATAAGCATTGCAGAAAACAGGAAAATGCAAAGAAATTGAAAACATTCATAATCTCACCATTTAGAAATGATTACTGTTAACATTTTTGTGCTTAGGTTTTGTGTGTAATTCTCTGCAAAATTGGGATTCTCCTATGCTTTTATTTTATATTGCATTGTTAAATTAAGTATTTTTAAAAGAACGGTTTTTAATGATCACATATTATTATTCCAGCTGTGTGAGAGTAGAATTTTTAGAGCTGAATGCACCTCCTATCCTGAATTCTATGCATAAAAAAGGCACCAAAAGGTGGTGAGAACTGCTCCACACACACCCCACCCCACGACCCCCATCCAGGCAGCAGAGGGCAAAGACAGCCTCTGAACTCAGTTGTTGCTCCTGAGAATTCAGGGCCGCCTCCCCAGTGAGTGCTGTCCAGCATGCGCCTCCAGCTTGGTAACGGCTGCGTATGGTCTGTTTTAAAGGAATCCTCCCTTATTTTAGTCACAAGTCCTTGTCCTCCTACCCCTCTAAAATGCAGATCCTTGAGGTCAAGGTCCCTTATTTCTTTGCTAGCCTGTTCCTTCCCCTTCCCACCACACAGCCCTGCCGCAGCACCTTGCTGGCTTGCTGAAGCTCGCGGGGTCCCTAAGATCCTAGATCCTGATTGCGAGGGTTTGAATTTCAAATGCGCTAATTAAAGTCCTCCTTTGTAACAGACATTTTGCTGGAAGACCCAGGGACAAAGGACAAAAGACAGAGGTTGTCTTCTTTATAGAGGGGCTCCTCCATTTTTGCAGAGGACTGCAGGAAAGAGAGAGGGAGGGTGACAAAAGGGGAAAGTGGCTTTTTCTTCTGATTTCTGCCTCCAGACACCCACTCAGGCCCAGCAGTCCTTGGGGCGGGCAGAGAGAGGGGCCTTCACTGTATTCTGAGCTGGAAGAGGACCACGAAGCTGTCCATTTGGGGTGGTTTTTATTCCTCAATAGATATACTCTGATTTATGAGGTGATAGCCAGGAACCCACGGGAAATGGATGTGGGGGGTGAGGGGGCTATGCCCTCACTCTGTCTATGGGACCTTCCCACCGGGTACTTTGGGCCTCCCTGTCTTGGCACATGGATACTCTCTGGACGACAGCTCAGCCCTGCTGCATATTTAAAAAGCTCTCCAGCACCCTTGCTTATCATTATCTTAAAAAGTTCATAGAGTGAACTTCTACAACATTACTTAAGAATTTGGTTATGTTTTGACAAATACAAATAACTTTGTGCTTTATAATATGCACAGAATCTTTCCAAACTGATAAACAGTACCTGCACAGCACTCCTGAGCAGGCAGAGTCCTTGCAGCACAGTGCAGGTTAAAAAAGGAAGCGCATCTTCACTCACTGAGGATTTTTCCCCAAACCTTCTCGAGCACACGGCCCCCCCCCGGGCCTTCCCCAACCAGAATCTCATTTCATTCAGACGTGACTAGGGACCTGTCGCTTCCTCCCGTGCTGCTTAATCAGGCAGAGGCAGCCACAAAGAACTGGACACATATTAGCTCCGAACTCTGGAATGACTAATTTTTCCTTTATCCTGGCTGCTAAGCAAATGAACAGACTTCACTCCTATGTGTTTAAAAAAAACCAGTTTGCCTTAAAATAGGCACCCACCTCCGAAGGCACTCAACCTGCGTATGGAAAAGTGTGTGGGATGTGTTCACATCCTGCATAACTCAGAGGAAATTTTCTCTGAGTATTCTGTCCACAGGATGCAGCCCCGCCTGGCCTTGAGTTAATTAACTAGAGTACCTGATGGATAAACGGTCCACAAATAGCATTGCATAAACTTCAACAGTTCTATAATGTTCTTGACTGTTGAGGCATCGCAAAGTAAGAACTCACTAAAAGGAGGGAAAGAATTGGGAGAGAGATTGCAAAGAAGGATAAGCACGCTGGAGGCACAGGGACAGCTCTGAGGTGAGCTGCTTTCCAGACCCATCCACTTCTGGTTTGCACGGCTCAGCAGACCTTGGCTTCTGCGGAACCCTGTGACCCTGAGGGTATATTCTCTTTTGCTGGGCCTCAGTTCCTCTCCTTGTGAAGTGGATGCTGTATTTGTTTTGCCACATTTCTCCTTTTCTCACATCCCTCTTGGAGGCTCTCAGTGGAACACATATTCGGAGATTTCTCAGTGGACTTCCATGTCCCCCATTGGGACAGGAGAGCTCTTGATCCCAGCGTGTTTATTTGCCAGTGTGGCATGTTCAGAGATTTACGGAAGACACAAGCAAACATCACAAACAGAGAGAAACAGAAATGGAAACGTGCATCTATTTGAAAACAAGTATTCAGACATACGTACCTAGCCCTCTGGGTCACCCCTTCACACACACACAGAATCAGACAGCTACACAAATACACATGCAGGCAGTGGTGAACAGATGTAAAGATACACGGGGGTAACCATTTACACAGCCATGCTGGAAATCAGACAAACCCACACTCACTCTTGGGTTTTCTTGGTCATCGTTTCCCACACAAGTTTCGATATCAAGCCAGCCTTGACTTCTTCCATGCTCCCAGCCCTGAACTTCCCCAGAGGTCCTGACTGCCAGGCATGGAATACAAGATCCAAATGCACATTTATTGAGGCGCTGTGCCAGGTGTGGGGAACATCGAGAACAAGACAGTCCCTCCTGCGAGGTGCTCACGTCCAGTAGAGGAAGGAGATGTACAAACAGTTACAAACCCATGTGGGAAGTGCCGTAACGGAAGTGAGTACGGGAAGCTGGGTCTGTTTCTGCCCTCCTGAATTTTGGAAAGGAGGAAAGTCTCCTTCCTTCAGAGGACAAAATGCAGGCCCAGAGGTATGTGCTCAGCACAGGTGGGCTGAGCCACGCCGTCTTCTGCCCAAGTCTCTGTGGGCACTGTTCTGCTAATTTCAGCCCTGGGGTCCTTCCCCTTAAGTCAGCTTCTCCCATTGCCTCTCAGGTATGTCTGCTGGTTGAAGTTGAGGAAAATGGCGATGAGGCTGAAGGTGTACAGGAGGACAGCCAAGCTAACTCGTCGGGCAAGAGTAGTCAGCAAAGAGATTGTAGGAGGAGTGGGCAGCAATGACCACAAACTGACCCTGGGTGAAAGAACACACGAGAGGAAAGAGATGGGAAACAGTGAGAAGCCGGGCTGAGGAACGAGAGAGACTCTCCCCTTGACTCCTCTTGTGGTTACCTCTCTGTCTACCAGCAGGGGGCAGGCCTCCCATAGCTCAGGAAGAGGAAAACAATGCAACATGGTAGAACACTGCTCCCATTTTTTCCTAACCCATGATCCTAAGAATCCTCCTGACCCCTCTCCTGGTTCTGGCCCCCCATTTGCCCCAATCCAGCCATGTCATGTCGACACTGATGATGAACTCAATCCATCCTGAGCCCCATGAGGGACACCTCAGGCTGTCTTGACCATTTGGCAGTGATGCTCCCCAAACCAAAAGGCAGCGGGAGGGCCAATCAGTAATCACAGGCTCACAGGACATTAGCACTTCGAGGTCATCCAGCCCAGCATCCTCACTTCACAGATGATGAGATTGAGGGCCAAGCATGGAAGTCACTTGCTCCAGGTCCCACATCACGTCAGGAGGTTGGGGTTGGTTCTAAGATCTGATGAGCTGGTTACTGAGACTCTTGCAAGTTGAGAAACTAAGGAAGACCCAGTGATCGGAAGGGCTTGTTCCTGGTCAGACACCAAGTCACCGGCGGAGCCAAGAATCAAACCAAGGGGTCAGCCGAGGCCCCTGAAGCCAAAGGGTCTTTCTGACCAGCTGTAGGATGGTAAGATGTCACCTCCACCACAGGTAGGGCTGCATGTGGGGCCCCAGACTGGCCAGTCCCTAGTACAGGTACATGAAGACATAGACTAAAGAATTCAGTATCACAATGAAGAAGGCTGCAGTGTGGGGCGGGGAGATAAGCGGAAATGAGTGGGGCTGTTGTTTGGGTTTTCTCGTTCATACTTCAATCCTCCGAGCTGCAGAGAGCACCTCTGCACATCCTCTAGAGAAAATCTTTGGGAAGGGCCTGTCACGAGGAGGTCCAGCGCGAGACATCTGAAGTCCTGACGCTGGCTTGGAGTTAACGGGATGCTCAATGAGAGTGAGTAGAACTAACTCCACCTACCTGCACTCTCTGGGCTGATGGCTATGAGCACCTCCCAGCAGCCTCCCCCGACCCAACCCCCATGACAGGAAAGGGTGGCTCGGAAGTGCTGAGGAGCAACAGGGATAAAACGGGAGCAGAGGCCTGGTCTCACGGCCACAGGGAAAGGCAAATTAGAGCCAAACCATGATATTACAGGAGGGCACACGTCTCAAGCTGGGGTCTCAGCCCAGCAGAGACAGGTCTGCCTCACAAGGGCCTGGGACAGCTGCCGCAGGTGCATCACTTACTTTGACCACCTGACATATATTTGACTCCAGCCTACCAGTTGAAGAGCATGGTGCCATGGTGTAGACGTCCAGGAAGGTAACCTGCTCTGGCTTCTTTCATAACATAAAGAAGATCTGGAGAGGAAGAGAAGATGGTATCGATTCTGCAGGCCTCCTTTCTCTGGACTCCTCTCCTGGGGCCTTGACTACCAAGGACAGGGTGATTCTGCCTGTTTTACTGAGGGAGAGACTAAAACTCAAGGGAAATAATAGTAGTCAAACACCTGTATAGCACCTACTATGTGCCGGGTACTTTGTAAGTATAAAAAAAATCATATAAACACTTAGAATAGTATGCAATTTATATTTACTTCCATTTTACAAATGGGAAAACTGAGGCACAGAAAGGTGAAGTAACTTGCCCAAGGTCATACAATTAACAGGTAGCCAAGCTGGGATTGGAACACAGTCTGGCTTCAGAGACTGGGTTCTTTCCAACGTCCTACCCCACCCCCATAGGGCACTGGGGAGAGAGCTCAGGTATTGAACACCCAGCCCAGGACCCAGAGAACCACAGACACATTCCCAAAGATGCTCTGTTCAGACTCCGTTTTGGCAAGAAATCGATAAGAAAGAGCCCCCTCCCTTTCATCATTACCCCCAAATTCTGACCTTGCTCCACCCCACTCAATCCTGCAAGCTCCTGGATCCACAAGCAGGGTTTCTTCCCTTCATTAATACTTAAGGATGGCTTTTTCTGTCTGATAATTCTTGCCACATAATATCAGCTTTTTTATTTGTTTATCTTTCCATTTTCATTTAACCTGGAACCCACTTGCTAATGGGGGTAAATGCCTACTTTGACGTGGTGCATGGATGAAGAGCAGGGGCCCGTGGGAGCCTATGGCGGTGAGATGTTACATCAGTGAGCATCTCTCTTCTGCCAGGTTAGTGGGACCAAAGTTCTGCTCAGACATCAGCCTCAGGCACGGCCGCCTGGGCAAACCCTGAGAACATCTGATAGGGATGCTGGAGGGAAGCGTTTGCACAAGGCACCTTGAAAACCACACCAGACCTGGGTGACAGAGATGACTCCATACAAGTGTACAAGGGCATATGGATGTGGCTCTTACCGTATCAAGCAATTCAGCGGGCTTTGAGAAGCACCAACAGCACACGCTCGCCATCTCCTGGGCAGGACGGGGAAGTTCAGTCAGACTGCTGTCCCGCTGGTGGCTCAGCTCGCCCCGGCAGGGCTGGGTTCAGCTCAGGCCTCATTGTTCCTCTGCACATCCTGCTCCCACAGGGCCCACCTGTCTGCAGGAAGATGTGTTAGCACAGGAAAGAGGAGGAGAAGCTGCATGGAGTGATAACAGCGGGACTCTGCAACCGTGCCCCAGCCTGGAGCCACGCAATCTTAGGGAGCACATGGATCACACTGGGATCTTATTTGTCAAAAAGCAGATTCTTAATCACTGCACCTGGGGTGGGACATGAGATTCTGCATTTTCAGCAAGCTCCCAGGTGATGCTGATGCTGCTGGCCCGTGGACCGTACTTTGAGTAGCAAGACTTTAGCCCATCCTTCAACATCCCTTGATCCTACATCCAAATCACTGCCTGGTGACTTGTCGAGCCTCAGCCAGATTGTTCCCTACAAGGAAGCCTTTGTTCTGCTTCCAGTTGAAACACAGAACAGCTAAAAATAATGAAATATCTACCACACAGTGTGTGCCAGGCCCGGGGTTAATCACTTTCATACTTCATCTAGCTCACTCTTCTTTCAATTGTTTCCTTGTATAAAGTAGGTATCACTATGCCCATTTTGTAGATAAGGAAATTGAGGTCAATGAAAGGCAAGTATGTTACCCATTGTCACATGGCAAGTTACTGGCAAAGCTGAGATTCAAACTGAGGTCTTCTGAGCCTGCACCGAACCAATCGCTTCATTCTCTCCATCAGAGTCTCGGGTGACTGACGCCATCTTGACCAAGCTCCAGTTATCAGGAAGTGCATCCTATCAACCCACTTTCCAGGCTTGCCGCTCCCACTCGCTGCCACCCCTCATCCCGAGCTCCCCCATGGTGGTCGACTGGCTAGCAGAAGCAGCTGTAGTTAGCCAGGAATGAGGTGGCATGACCTGGGAGGGATAGAGAAGGAACAGACCAAGTCACAAAGCCTGCTCCCTCCGCCCTGAGACTTGACTGGCTCAGGCCACCGAGGCTAATACCTTCTCCAGCCATGTTCCGGACTCCGTCCCTCCCAGCCCTCACTGACACTAGGTGGATGACTGACAATCAGAGAAACTCCATGGAGTGGCTAGGTCAGAGGCCGGCACTTGCATACAGCTTGCTGGTCTCTTTTTTTTTTTTTTTTTAATGTAGGCAAATATGTACCACAAACCCACACTGGGCACCTACTATGTTAGGTGCTGCAGTCTTGGAGGGGACACGAAGCTGTCCACACATCAGCCCCGCCCACAGAGAGCTCAGAGCCACATTGAGGATGTAGAAAACAATCCTGACTTAAGGTTGGGGCCAGATGAAGAGCAGGGGAGCTCACGCCTGGAGAAGAGCGCCCTGGCCTGGACCTCTCCTAACTCAGGGGGCTGGTGAGGGAGCAGTGCGACTGTGAGGGGGCTCCCAACAGAGGAGGAGCAGCCACAGAAGCTGCGAGAAGGCAGAATCGGTTAATGGGAGGTCTTGAAGCTGTCTTGAGGAGCGTGACCTACACCATTTATTTATCCATTCGACAACGATGTGTCGAATGGTACGAAGCTCTTCTCCACGCTGGGCACTGTCTGAGCACCGAGCCGCCTCTGTTACACAAAACAGATAAAAACCTCGACCTCGAGGGACTTTGCATTCTGGTCACATAGGTGAAGGGAGCTACAGAGGGCTTCAAGCAGGAAGCTGACATGGGCATGGCAGATTTTCAAAGGACCATGGTGGCAGCAGAGTCCTTTGTCACCACAGTTAAATGACAAGCTCTCTAGGGCCTGTCTCATCTCTGTGCATCTTCCACACAGTACCCGACGTTATGCTGGGCCTGTCTGTGAAAGGATAAGTAAGACACAGCCCGCCTTGGAAGCACCTGCAGTTTGGAGGGGAGACACAAATACGCACATCATGACCCTGACCCGGGGGAGGAAGCCCACGGGGGTGGCGATCTTGGTAAATGCCTACTCGGCTCTGGGGGAGGGACACAGGGCCTGTCTGCAGCGTGCAGATTCCTACAGTGCCAGTACTCCCACCGCCTACTGCTGGCTGCAAGCTACTGACCACCACCAGGAAGTCACTGAACATGGGCTTGGGAAGCCACGCACCGTCAGAGCTCGTCAGGGGAGGCTGCCCGTCCACCACGGAGGGTGCAGGCAAAGAGCTGAGGAAAGGCATGAGTAACCCGGCCTTTGGCAGTCAGGGAAGTTTCATAAGAGATGACAATGGCCTGAGTCTACAGGAAGTGCAGGAACTCGTCAGGGCACCCAGGGAGAAAAGCATTTCTGGCAGAAAAACAGTCATGTGCCAGGGCCTGGGCCTGACCCAGCAGGGCTGTGGGCTGTGAGGCCACTGAGCAGGGTATGTGCAATGAGGCCGCGTGCAGGGCTGCTGGGGGAGAGGGGGAGGTAAGACCGGACAGGAAAGCTGAGGCTGGAGAGGACTAAGGGAGCCTTTGTATGCCATCGGAGGAGTCTCACCTTAGCCTCTGCTGGCCGGGAAGCCATGGGAGGGCCACCTACGGCAGTGACAGTATCCCTTTGGTGTTTCGGAGGGGTCGTTCTGTCAGCAGGGTAGAATGGACTGAAGATGAGCGTAATGAAGGACGGATGGCCCACCCGTAAAGGAGAGAAGGAAGAAGAGGTATGGCTGTCAGCGGCTGCTTCTTCAGGGGGACCCCTGGCCTCTTCCCGGCTGGCGCACTGGGGCAGGAGGGGAGGGAGGTGGGTGCGGGCTCTGGGGCCAGGGCGCCTTGCCACCTGCTGTCACCTACCCCCTCCGTGCGGGGCAGTGCAGGCAGTGCCGTCACGATACTTGGATGAGCGGATCCTCATCAACTGCTTACTGCAGGGCCTCCCCGTAATAACCCCTCTCAAACAGCAGCGAGTGTGACCACTTTCTCTGAAAAGCTTCTCCCCACATCCCAACGGGGTCTCTGCCCTCCTGCCCGTCCTGGGTGCACACTTCTGCTGTCCGGCTCGCACTGACTTGTAATCACCTGTTTCCGCATCTGTTCCCTCTCCTGGACCGTGAGCACCTGGACGGCAGGTGTGTCTCACCCAGCGCTGGCTCTGCAGCTCTTGGCACAGCCTGGCACAAAGCACGTGCCCGGGGCGCACTTGCCGACTGACAATTGGCTGAGAGCAAGGCGTCTTGAAGGAACACCGGGTTTGGGGCTCAGAAAACTGGGCGGAGGTGACAGAGCCCAGGGAGAGACAGGAGGCGGCAGGCGTTTCTTTTAGGTGTGAGGGAGATAACGAATTTCCTTCTTGCTTGCCACTGACCTCTGCTTTTTTATTTAAGGAACAGGAAAATGGGAGCCCGCGATGGGAATCTGTGTCTCCACAGGAAGACGGTGCAGCCGAAGAAGGAACAGACCCCGGTTCCTGTGTCTGTTCCCACCAAGGCTGGTCAGCCTTCTGCACAGGAAGATCATGGTGCTATTTATCCCGCAGGCACCCAACAAAGAGGAGACCCGAGAACTCTGCAGGGCCCCCACAGCCTCACCTTACAGGATACGCACCCTGAGAGAGCCACCCAGCCAGGCTGTTGGTGGCAGGCGTCCAGCCAGCCTCAGAGGCTCCTGTTGGGACCTGACGTGAGGGCCTGCCACCACCAGGAGAAGCTAGAAGACAAAAAGGAGGGTGGCAGGGAGTGGCCAGTGTCCCGGGAACCAGGAATTGGTCCTCGGGTCCACAAAAGCAAAGGGGAAGGGGGACGGCTGAGCTGGCCTCCTGCCCACCTGTCCGGAGCCCTCCCCTCGGCTGGCTCCAAAGCCTTGCTCATCACTGTCTCCCGTTCCTCAAAGTGTCTGACCTCAGTCTGGGGGGAATAAACAAACCAGAGCTCCCGCCAGATGATACCATCTCCTACCTCCGTTTTCTAAGGCCCAGGAGTATTTATTCCAGAGC
The DNA here is from genome assembly GCF_037783145.1 of Equus przewalskii. NCBI lineage: Eukaryota > Metazoa > Chordata > Mammalia > Perissodactyla > Equidae > Equus > Equus przewalskii. The sequence continues at coordinate 33,837,606 of NC_091835.1, read as the reverse complement.
TTTTCCAGGGTACTTACTGGCCACTGTGAGGACCTGTGAGTAAAAGCAGGGTTTCTGTCTTGTCTAAACCACTCCCTCATTTACTCTCTCCCTCCCTCACAACATGACCACTGGCTGGGGGCTCCCCATCGTCCCTGCCTTTGGACATTGGACAAGCACTGTGCACCTCTGGAGAGACCCCATCGGCCACCACTCTCCTCCCATCCTCACACCCTTTGCTGCTCCACGTAGGACCTCCCACCTCTGCAGCGCCCCCAGATTGCAGGGCCCGAGGGAAGGGGGCATGGCTGTTGTGCAGCAAGCAAGGGGGAGGGGCAGAGGCACAAAGTGCCCCAGTTTCCCTCTCCTCTCCAGCCTTGTGCTGCCTGCTCTTTCTGAGCATCTCTGGCTTCTCCAGCCTCTCACCGAGCCCAGCGGCACCCAGTCCCTCCAAGGGCTTGACTTACTCCCGTGTCTTCTTCCACCTTCCTCCGGTCAGTGACGGGCACGGCTCTGGCTGCTCGAGGTGTTGAAGCTGGTGGTGGGTCCAAGAGACAGGCCCTCCAGGCTCCAGGGTGAAGGGTGTGACCCATGGGGGGGCCCAACCCTTTAGAAGTTCTCTGCCCCCGTGCTCTGATCTGTGGATGATCCCCAACCTCTACACACACACACACACACACACACACACACACACACGCCCTCTCTCATACATATACTCACACACTTACTGGGAATGGGGAACTGAGGCTGATGTCCATGCTTTGGCTGGGCCGCCTGCTGTTCCCACTGCCCCAGGGAGAATGAGAACAAGAAGAAGCCCAGGTCAGAGGAGGAAACTCAGAGGGCAAAGGTCGATGGCAGAGGCTCCAGAGAGGGTGGGGAGAAAGTCAGGGATGGAGGGATGGCCAGCACCCACGGGAGGCGGACTGCCCACTCTCCACTCTTAGGTCTACGTGACCAGCGTCCCGCACTCTTCATTCTTTGCAAAGGCCGTCCCACCAGAGAAGCAGGCGTGCTTGGGGACATCACACACTGCACGCCTCCTCTCTTCTCAGGCTCAAGTCTTCCTCCTCGCTCTGCCCCTTTCCCACACGGCTAAGGATCAGGCATACAGGACATCTTTCTGAACCTGCCGAATCCTCGTGCTTCCTCTGGTTCTCGGCTCACCAACAGGGTAAGGATGCTGGACCCCTGGAATTCCCAACCCAGCTTGTCACCCTGTGCCGAACAGGAGCAGTTGAACTGGCCGTTGGTCCAAATAAGATCTCTTAGGTACAAGCTTTTCCTCCTCTCGTTATGAGATTTGGGAAAAAGAACCAAGTTTAGATGGCAGGTTGCTGTAGGAAGGGGCCGGGCAGCCCACCATGTAAGTCTCACTCCACAGGGATTGGGGGCCGTTCCTGGACCCAGGCTGTTTAGAACATAGTGCCTCAGTTTCTCCTTCTGACAAGACAATACACTATGGTCTTATGAAGGCTTGAGAAAAATCACGTCAGCATAAGCCCTGGATTATCCGTGCTCAGGGCCTAGAGGATTAAGAGATTTGAAGAACTAGAAAAAGTAACGGATAATCCCCCACTTCGAGAATCTGGTTTAGAGACACGGCCGGCTGCACACGCCTGGTTATACGCCTTATGCATTCGCATGGGCTGCTGCAGCCCACCCGGCGCCCCGACTTCTCTGTCTGAGAAAGTTTCCTCTCTGGGCTCCAGCTGGAAGACAGACCCCTGTGGCCTCCTACACACATCACACGCCATTTCCTATGGAATCAAGTCAAAATGATTTGGCTGGGACTCCAAGGTTGCCCTCATCGCAGCCGGAGCCTCCTCCCTCCGGACGCCTCACCCTCCCTGACGCATCCACACCAACTTGCACTTCTCTGAGGGGGTCACGCTTCCTTCTCCACCCTCGTCTTTCTTGTTTCACGCGAGCCCCTCCTGCCACAAAGCCTCCCACACACCCTGCCCCCCTCACCCCATGAGAGGCACTGTCGGTACCACAGAGGCTGGCTTGCGAGTTTGATCATCCAGAGTATGCAGTTGTCCCTTGGTATCCATGAGGAGTTGGTTCCAGGACCCACCGCAGGTACCAGAATCCCAGGATGCTCACATCCCTTAGGCGGCCCTCTGTACCCGCAGGTTCCATGTTTGTGGATTCAACCGACCGTGCTTGGTAAACACAGTGTTAGAGCTGCGGTGGTTGAGTCCGCGGATGTGGAACTGTGGAAGCGGATGGCCGACTGTACATGGGAACCTGCCTGTGGGGAGTGACTCCACGCTGCGTTTGACAGGCTGATGGAAACCTAGGTGATGTCAGGAAGAGGTACACACAGCACTAAAGGCTGACGTCACCACTCTGCTGGCAGCTGTCACCTGTGTCTCCATAACACCAACCCCCTCCGTGTGGACAGCCTCACGATTGTTATGGAAGACGCTGGAAAATCTCCTCAACAGGACCTGAGATGTTGCCACCCCACCTTATCCCCAGGGAGCACGTGGGATCAAGAGAATGGGACTACGAATTTTAGGCAAGACCCACCCCAGTCTATTGCCCTTTCTCTGAGCTTGGCACACACCTGCTGTGAGGGAGAAGTCTGCTGGTCATCTGCGACACACCCCCTCCTAAAAGGACCCTCGGGTTCATAGATCATAAAGATTAGAGAAAAGCTCATCTTTCAACATCATGCAACTGCAAAATAATATCATGACTGGATGTCACCGTAGATTCCTTCCACCCCAACAAACGTCACCCTCCTTAACCAGCTGTCCACCGTGCTCACAGAGCCCTGGCTGCCCCCATGCTGAGCCAGCTCAGCCACCTCTGCAACCTCGAGGTGAGACAGGGCACCTACCTGAGGGCAGGGGGCTGGAAGTTGTGTGGGCAAAACATGGCATTGCAAGAAATGGTACACTTAGATACCTATAACATAATGACAGCTAACGTTTTTAAGTCATTGCTGTGTGCCAAACACTGTTCTAAACACCACATACACGCCAACACATCTAATCCTCTTCAGGTAGGTGCTATAGACAGCCCCTTTTACTGATGAGGAAACTGAGGCACAGAGAGGTTAAGTAAGTTGTCCAGTATCACACAGCTCCTAGGCAGCACGGCCAGGATTCAAACCCAGGCATCTGGCTCCAGAGCCCACACATTCAGCCAGTACACAACACTGGCTCTTCAGTCTCCCGGTGTACCACGTTTGTTTCACCAGGATGGAAAGAACCGAAGTGTGACCTTGCCTCACAAGAAGAGGAAGCCCAATTTATCAGACTCAGGATATAAATTTTCCTATTGGTTCTCACAATGATCCTGTACAAATAGCAACTAAAAACCTCCCTCCCTCCCTCCCCTCTTTCTTCCTCTCTCCCTCTCCCCTTCCCGCCCTCTTTCCCTCCTGGTATGGATCCGTTCTCTTAGATCAGATGGGGCTTTTCCAACCCTTGGGATTCAGAGCAGAGGTGCTCAGCCGCATGTGTGTGGAGAGAGAGAGGCCACGGGGAAATGGCCAGGTCCCACTGTCATTTGAACGGAGGAAGGTTCTCTCCTTTCTCTCTCTCTCTCCCCCTCCCTCCCTGCCTCCTCCTCCTTCTCTCTCTTCCCCCTGCCCCTCAGGGGAGCTTGCACAAGATTTTACGGGAAGAGAAGAGCACCACTGCCTTTTACAGAACTTTGAAAATGACTGCAGTAGATAACGGAATTCTCTCCCCAGCTCAAGCTGGATGACAGGCCACAGTACTTGGTCTGGATCTTACACTGATGGTCGTGCTGGCATTGCCCCATCTTCTGGGAGGGACCCCCGAGAAGCAGGTCCAGGACTTTTCCTTCTCCCCTGCAGGGTGCTATCAAAGGCACCTCGTCACCTCCTTCCCAGGACCCAGGCATCCCTTTCCCCTCTGGGGAGTGGGAAGGGCTGTACCCCTCAGGGTCTGGTGTGCAGCTACTCCAGCCCCAAGGGAGAGCCCGGCAGGCACTGATCCTCCCTCGATTTCATTCTGCTCTGCACACACTATGCTGCTCTCACAGAAATTAGTTCACCCTTCTGTTTCATTATTAGTGCTGTAAGCTGCCTCAAAGTTTTTAGAGAGGAGCATTCAGGGGGCTGTCAAAATCAATCTCTACATCTGCAAGCATTTCTAGAGCCTCTGTCAGACACAGCTGAGGATTAAGTGGGGGCCGGAGTCAGGCCAGTGTACACCCACTGTCACCTGCACGCGTCCGACACCTGGCTCCCTGGTGAACAGGGGGCTGACCACTTGGTTCTGCTCGTTTCACAACAGCCCCTTAACAATACGTGAGTCTTGTCCCTTTACGCTGAGGCACATTTCTCAGTCGCAACTCTGGGCAACTAGTTCCGAACCTGAGGACCTCACTCCTGAATAGAACATTCCTGAAGACAAGATGAGGAGAAAATGTGTACATGCGTGTGTGTGCAGGTGTCCACACGTGTGTGCACTGAACATGATGTGCTCCAAGTAACTTTCCATATCTCTGCCTGTACTGGCCTTGATCAGCCCTACCTGCCCCAACCACACCCCTTTCTATCTTCTTTCTCCCGTCCTCCCTGCTTTCCTTGAGAAACAGCGAGTGTGAGAAATGCAAGAAGACTGGACCAGAGGAAATAGGGACTCAGGGCTGGACAGCCACCACTGGAAGAGAGAGGAGGCACCAGCCCAGAAACCCAACACCACAGACAAATGGTCTGCCTGGGCCTGAGTGACCCTCACGTGTCACCATGATCCTTCGGTGTGTCCCTTCCTTGTGCTGAGAGAAGGCAGCATCCAGCTTTGCAGGTCAGAGTTGGCAAATGGAGCCGTGCTCTGGCCTCGTTTCTTGTTTCCCCAGATGCTCCCAGCTCTGATGCATCGCGGGGTGTGCAGGGCACAGGCTGCACCCGCATGACCTTGGGCAGCCCCCCTCTCCCAATCCAGCTGAGCCGACAGAGCTCATGGTAAGGATGGCTCACAGGTGCCCCAGGAGGGCATCCCTGCCAGCCTTGCGCATGCACTCACGGTCGTTGTACAGTGGGGGCCATTGCTAACAAGGATAACTAAATCACTCATTTCATTAACAGGGTTTGGCAGATAATGGTGCAAGAGGCCGTTATCAGTCACGTGCATTCCAGGAAGGCGTGTGGCAGGCTGGTGTGCAATGGAGCTCCAGGAGAAATATGAGACAAAGCTGAAACCACCGCGGGGCTGTCACCCCCAGAATAAGCCTTGCGGTTAAACCTGTGGCTTTATGGCTTTATGGTCAGAGCTGGAGACAGAGGGAGTTCAGGTTTGCTTCTGGCACAAAGATTCCCTAGGTGACCTTGACTTTTCCTCCTCTTTAGGAGAAGGAAGCTCCCAATTCCATCGCCCCCTCTTTCTGCCTCACAGCAGATCTTATCTGCACAGGTGCGCCCGGTCATCGTCCTAAATCTCTAATTTTGTCACATCAGCCACCCGATCAGGAAATGGAAAAAGCTGCAGACTGTTTTTAGGTTTCAAGTTCGGCTCAGATTAGTACTAACCTCCACCCTGACTGTATCAACTGATGCACGGATAAATAAAACGTGCCACATCCACACAGTGGAATATTATTCAGCTATAAAAATGAAGTATTCATTCATCCTACAACACAGACGAACCCTGAAAACATTATGCTAAGTGAAAAAAGACAGTCACAAAAGGCCACATGTTGTCTGACCCGTTCACATGAGTGCCCAGCACAGGTAGACGCATCAGTGGCTGCCAGGGGCTGGGGGCAGAAGAAGGGAGGAAATTGAGAGTGACTGCTAATGGGCGTGAGGTTTCTTTTTGAGGCAATGAAAATTTTTCTGGAATTGGATTGTGACGATGGTCATGTAACTCTATGAATAAGCTAAAAACTACTGAATTGCACATTTTTAAAAGGGTGAATTTTATAGTATGTGAATTCAAAAATAAGAAAACGTTCCCTGAGCTCAAAGCACGGGGTGGGCTGGGAGCTGCCAAGTGCTGGACTTGCAGGACCGGGGATGCTGTCGGTTCCTGGCACAGCCCTGGGAACAGAAGCAGACAGACTCCTGGGTGTGTATGTGTCATATTCCCTTCAAAGGGTTCTTTGGACCGTTCACAAAACTGGCACAAAGAAAGCACTCACCCTCTCTGACACTTCTCCCATTGAGTGGGTAACCAAGTCAGCTGGCAGCTGTGGGGGGCCCTTCTCCCCCAGCCTGTTGGAACTCATGAGGGAAGGTTCTGGGGCGCCCCAGCATGCTGCCACGTGGAGCAGGAGGCCGTCCAGGGAGAAGGACCTTCAACTGGTCCAATGAAATCCTTGTTTCTTTATTAGCACAACTCTCTCCCTCTTCTTCAAATCCTGTCGTTCCACCCAAGTAATCACTTGTCCAGAATTAACATTTAACATTTCTCATCAATCTTTATGTTCGACTTTGTCACTTTGACAGTGTTGTATACACGTTATTTGAATGTTTCTGGAGCTACCACTATTATTATGAGCCTCAGGGAACGTTGGACGAAAGAATAAAGGCATAATATGAGGGTATTAAGAATGATGCTTTGAGCCACAAGGAGGAGACAAAGGATCCAAACCCACTTTGGTGACTTATGGACGGGACAACATGGAACCATACGGACAGGCAGTTTGAGACCTATTGGCTAAAGAATGGCCAGATTTCTTCCCTGTCCCCCCTTGGTGCTTCTCTGATTCTGTTTCTCCATCTGGAAAGCAGGGGAAACACCCACTGGCCTAGAATTCTTACAGGACATTATTCCCTCATTCCACTGCTGACTTTTCACTATTGAGAAACAGTTCTGATTGCTATTCTCTCCTCCTTCTCTATTTTATTTATTCTTGTTTGATTTGATTGAATTGGAAAGGGAAGGGGAGCCACCAACAAAGCCAGTTTAGTATTTCTGCATCTTTCTTAAGACTGAGCCGGGAAAGGAAGGGGTTCAACCTCATGGGACAGAGTGGGGGGGCTGTCTGTGGGTCTGGGGTCCCCACAGTGGAGGAGGAACTAGGCAGTGGTGTGGAGGGAGGGGTGCTGGGACTGGACGACCAGGCTCCTGGGTTCCGGCCTCGACTTTGCCTCTCATTACCCATTACCCAGTCTTGAGATCATTTTTCTGGGTTTCAGCATCTTTTCCCGTGAAGGGAAGTGTCTAAAACAGGTGATCTCGGCCTGGCTCACCTGAGGGCGCCGTGTAACCAGGGCAGGTCGGATCCTCATCTTCATCAAGCTCCTGTCTGTGAGAAGATCCACTTCCCAATAGTTTTGGTGCATTTGCCATGACATGGACTTGTTGACACATAGCTGAGGAGGGCAGGTGGACGGGGCACAGGGGCCAAGGAGGGGAGATGTGGCCTGGGGCTCCAGGGGCTCAGTCAGACCGCGTGAGGGTGGTCAGAAAACCCAAGTCCACAGAGGCCCTGTCCCAGGGATGCAGGGAGGAATATGTCACAGGAACTTGGCGAGCAGGGGCTGTGTCTGCATCTTCTACCTACGGCTAACGCTGGGCTGGCCTGGGAAGTCAGGGTCTGCCCTGGGGCACTGTCCCTGGGAGGAGAGCCACGGTGGCTGGTGAGGTGAGAAAAACACTACCAAGTCGCTGTGTTACACACATCCCCCGCACACCATCACTTCTGCTCCTGCACAGACAGCCCAAAGAAATTCTCACAAAGTCTGCTGAGGAGGCCCCCAGCTGTGATATTTGTGGGGCGGGAGCTGAGGCAATGCAGGAGCCCACCCCTGGGAGAAGGCCCCGTAAAACAGCAGAACGGAGAAAGGCGCTGGGGGAGGGCCCGCACGGAACAGCAATCGAGAAGAATATGGAGCGACACGGATGGACCTAAAGACCACGTACTAGGAAAAAAGTAAAACGCAAAATTAGATTTATAACCAAACCCCATTTATGTACATTAAACATGTATGTGCACAAGAGAGGAATGCACTGCTCAGAAGAATGCATGCAAACAGGAGGATAGACATGAAGTACAGCGGACTGCTTGCCAGTGGGGGTGAGGCGTGGGGATGGCAATCAAAGAGAATGAATAAATAAATACATACACACATAAATAATAAAAGAGGACAGACCAGTTTAATGACCTGAGGAGTATGATTGACCCAAACCTCTATGCTGGAGATAAAAATGGAACAAACAGCTAAGACTTGACAGCTGGAAATTGTTTTTTGGACCTTGTATCTGGAGCCCAGCTCCAAAATTCGATGTGTTCACCATCACACCCTAGCGCCATTATGCCTTACTCCTGCGACGCCATCGTTCTCTCACCGATGACATGTAGGAAAGGAGAAATAACGGCGGAAGTTTACGGTGCTCCTTTTATGTGCGGACAGCCTCTGCTGGGATGGCTCCCACTCAGAGAAATGAAGCAGAGAACTACTGAGGAGTCGCCAGTCCTCAAGCTGGTGGGGAGGGGTGTTTGGTCAGCCTTTAGAGCCTGTACTCAAGACCAAGAAAGACTTCACAGACCTCTTGTCTATCATCCCCTGCCACGCCAGGCTACAGGAGCGTTAGAATTTCCCAATTAAAAGTCATTCCTGGGTAGGAGAGCAGCAGCAATAAGCATCCTGATTCCCAAATCTACTGGGGACACAGCCACACAGCGTTAGCAAGGGCTCCTCACGTCAGGACCCTGGCTGGCTGTTGAAGACACTTACACGGGAGGTCCCAGTGAACACGCCTCTCGTAATTCACACCCTCATGCGGTTCCCTGCTGCATTGACCCTGCGCTTGGCCATGTGACTTCCTTTGTCAAAAGCAATGTGACCAGAGTTTCGATAAGTGCTTGCGTGTTGGGGCTTAGCCTTTCATAGACTCTTGGAGCTCTTGGAGCCCTGAGCTACCCTAGAAGAGAACTAGGTGCCCTGTTGGAGACACCTTTTGCAGAGAGACACCTGGTCAGCACTCCTCTCCCCAAAAACTGGTCCCGCCATCCCAGAGGAGGTGCCAGACGTGTGTGTGAAGAAGCCATTTTGGACATTCCAGCCCCAGCAGAAAAGCTGCCCACCCACTGGAGCCCAGTCAAGCCACAGAAATCATGAGAAATAAAAAACTGTTGTCTTAAGCTCCTAAATTTTGGGCTGGTTTGTTACACAGCAACAGATAACTGAAACACTGGCACACAGTGAAGCTGAATAAATTGTATGAAATTCATTTTCATCAGTTGATTTCCTCCTTTTAATGATAAAGCAGCAAGAGTCTGACCGCTCCTTCCACACGCCAGATGAAAGGCACATCAGCATGTGTGGCCACAGCTCAGGTGGATGTTCCTGTGCCCACATCACTCCTGGAGAGCCCGAGGACAGTGTGCTCCAGTCCATCGCTGGTTCACGAGCTCCCGGCACACTGCTGGTCAGTAACAGGCCCTGCTGGGTGTTCACACGATGGGTCCAAGGTCACACGGCTAGTAAGTGGAGGAACCAGGATCCAAACCCAGTCCAACTGACTATCTGCTCAGAGCTCCTTCTATTATATTGTGTCATTTAATTGCTGAGACCTTTTCACAAAGGAACAGATTTCAGAGATCCTGGCATGAATTAGGTGCCTGGTTGGTGTCTGCTGAATTTTGACTCTGAGGCAAGGGGAGGGTTGAGAAGACCCCCACCCACGCCCAACAAACACCCCACGCGCGAGAATAAACACTCCGTGACCGGGTAGACTTGCCTGTCCTGATCACCGTTGTGTCTCCACACCCCACCCCTCACAGTAGCCACCCCATAGATATTTGTGGAATGAATGAACAAACGAATGGGTGAGTGAAACCCCAAATCTGAGGTCTGGAGTGTGTCCAAGGGATGACCTTCACGTCTTGGCCTGTTTGGGTTTCTGCCGCGTGGTGCTGCTGAGTCTCCAGGTGACCACACACCCCGTCATCCGCAGCAACTCATGTTTCCTTGACCGGCCAGTTTAGCCCCGGGCTGCGCATGCCTTTCCCCATCGGGCCACTAGAGGGCTGGCGCGTCCCGAGGATTCAGCCAGGGCTGTGAGCCCACTGTTCGGCCGCAGAGGCACCTCGGGCTTCCCCGCGGAGCAGGACTGTGAATGGCTCTGCCCAGATGGTCTACTTCAGAGAGTGCGACAGAGGAACCAGGCGGAGAAGGGCAGAAAACGCAAGCCCTGTGGCCTCACCCGGGGTGCAAGGAGTGGAACTGGAGTCGGCCTCCCTTCCTCCGCTGCCCCTGTGGTGGGGAGCCCCAAACTGAGGGCTCGGAGCACCTCTATGTTCTGATCCCAAGCAATGTCACCTTTGGGGAGACAGGCGTGGCGCCCGCTTCCTGCACCCCACTCCCCAAAGTAAAGAAGGCAGATGTTGCAAACCGGAAGACTGCTGATGAGTAGAAGCCGCTCGGAGGGGCTGAGAGAGAGGAGGAGTGTCTTCCGTGAGCGCATGGGTGTGTTTGGGGTGAAGGCCGATTGTGGTCCTGGGTGCTTGTAAATGCGCCTCATCTCAGTTGATCCTCAAGGTACTTCCGGGAGGTGGGTCCTATTATTCCAAGTTTGCAGATGAGGGGACTGAGTGGTTAGCTTGCCCAAAGTCACATGGCTGGTATGTGACTGAGCCGAGACTCAAACACAGGCCGGCCTGGCTTCAACGTTTCGGCCATTCCCACCCCTACCCCTGAGACCGCCCATCGTGAGGAAGCCCATCATGAGGAGCCCAGGGCTTTGGAGAAGGAGCAAACTCTGGCGGTGTGGAGGCGGCAATGGAACTCCAGGGTTGACGAACACCAGCAGTGGGGCAGCGACTCCACCACCCTCCACCCAGCTCTCCAAGGGATGAGTTAGCCTGCTCCCCTCGGGCCTGGGAAAGGGCAGGGCATGGGAAAAAAATAAGACTGCAGGCCGAAAAAGATGATGTAAACTCTGCTCCTTTTCAAAGTTTTCTGTAAGGACTAACGTAGTTTTTCTACGGGATAAATCCTAAGCCTTTTCCTGTTTTCTTTCCTCCTCAGCCCCTTACTCATTTTGATTCCAGCCAACAGGAGCTAAGGGGGGCTCAGCGGAGGCCGGGTGCTCTGCCCGTGGGGGGACCACCAGTAAGGCGCGTCCCTGGGCCGGAGCAGCCAGCCCCCGATGGACGGGAGATCGGCGCATGCGCAGAATGCAGGCGCCAAGTCATACGAAGGCTCCTGTCGGTACGTGTCTTCCCTTGATAGCTGGAGATGACCTCTAGGTTAGGGTGAGGCTCTGCAAGGCGAAGGCCCCGTGGCCATAAAGCTGTGGATCCTTGGAGGAGAGGACGGCAGGGCGCCTGAACCCACAGCGTGCTCACTCCTCTGCCGCTGCCTCTGGTGCTGGCAGCCAGGTTCGTGTCCCCAGGAGGCACGTGGAGGAGGCGCTCCGTGTCTCCACCTCGCCCTCCCTACTAGGGGCTCACAGTGGGCGGAGCCAGAGTGCAGCGATCCCAGTCCTCTCCACCAGCTGAGCGACAGCCATCTCTCTCCCGGAGAAGGCATCGCACTTCTTTACCAGCAGCGTCTGCTCTGAACCAGCTCAAGCCGACACAATTCGCCTCCCTCTGCTGCAATTGCAGGAAGCGTTCTGCAGGCGGATGCGCCTTTTTCCAAGGCACTCGAAGTTCCCGAAATGTTCTCCTGCTCACACTTGCAAGCACGCCACAGCACTATTCTGCCTAATTAGCTGGGGCCGAGGAGGAAGCATGGGAGGGCGCACCCACGAGCTTTGCCCGGCACGGCACCGTCACTCGGAGGGGCAGGGGCACGCATGTGCCCTGCCTTCCGGGGCTGCACCTCACTCCCGCGTGGACAAGAATCAGAGGCCTGCTGTGAGCAGGTGCATTTTCAGGAGGGGGAAGTGCCCAGCACGTAGTAGGTGCTTGATAAATGTTGGCTGGATGGAGGAGCTGGAGGTATGCTGGCTCATTTTTGACAAGTAGTTGTCAGGGGCACCTGGAAACACGAGCCATTCTTGCTCTGGAGTGTGACAATGCTGTGACCCTCCTCCTCCTGCCTCTTCAAGGGGAGCCAGAGGACTCTCTGCCTGGATGGAGGGAAGAGAGGAAGAGAATGCAAATGGGAGAGGACTGAAGAGGCAGGCGCAGCCGCAGCCACAGGGACAGGAGTCCAGCCACTCAAGGGCGACAGCTTGTCCTCCTCTGCCCTCAGAGGCTGTGGTCATTGAAGGGTCTGCGTCTTCTCTTGGGTAAGGAATTAAGATGATCTTCAAAGTCTCTTTCAGTCTGTGCATTCTGTAGCCAGTTAGAGAGCTGAGCCGAGTTCCAGGTGGCTTCTGGTGGGGCAACCAGCAAGAGAGGAAGGAGGAGCTAGATGCAGGTAGAAGGAATTCTGTTTCCTAGGCGCCCTTGGCCTTCAGACCACCGCCAGGATGCTCCTTCTCCCAGAATGGTGGGGAGGGCCACAGGTACCGGCCTAATGGCCTGAGTGTCCTCACCAGAGGTGAAGGGTGAGTGAGGGCCAGCCTCCAGACAAGACACATGCCTCTGGTGCCCTTGGAGCAAGGCCTCGGGGCAGTGTGGCTCGGCATGGAGAGCGGTGGGGATGCCCTCAGCAACATTGCCACCTGGGAGCTGTGTTCTGGAGAGCCAGCTCCCAGGGACGAGCACGTTTGCCTGGCCATGGGACCACCTGGGAGGCATACCAGCTCTGCTCAGCCCTCCTCCCAAAATCAAAGCACACGAGGGCCTGCACGCACACCAGCCGGCCAGGCCTGGCTTGGACTCAGTGATGGATGCAGTGACCGTCACCCACAGGGCCAGGCCACCAACTAGCTTGGGACCTGAGCAGATCACTTCTCCTCTGCAGCTTCATCCACGCGACAGGAAACGCCTGCTTGCCGATAGCTCTGGAAACTCTGGCATTTAGCACGGACATGCAGCCTGTCCACAGAGAAGCCACCCACCACAGGCCAGGATGGAAGGTTGAAAGTCATTGGAACTAGAAAAACACACTTTGAGCGAGGCCAAGAGGAGAATGACAGGACATTTTAGTTATTATATCAAAGCGATTCTTATCCTCAGGATTTCTTAGATTGGTCATTCATAGTAAGCAGCACCCAAGGGTTTGCTCCCTCTTCTTCTGCCTCGATTGTGGAAGCTCATAATTCTAGAACGCCTAGGCTAGGTGAGACCTCATCCAAGTCTCTCGTGTCCAGTACAGGCCCACAGGGGGCAGGTCATGCCCAGGGTGACACAGACAGTTAGTGGCCAAGGGGAGGCTGAGTCAGACACACTGTTCTCATTTATCACACTTCTCTCTCTCCCTCTTGCCACTCATACCTCCTACTCTCCATTGAAATGGTCTTTCCTCGCCTTTCAGAAAGCCTGAGAAATGAAAGATAAAGAAGCAGACAAATAAAAGGAGAGGAATCAAATTAACATCTTCCGTGAGAAAATGTACCGTTTCGTTCCAGATCACAAATCCCAGACAGGTGGAAACTGTGCTTTCTCCACATTCCGTGCTGCCACGATTGAGCTCACAAAGTGAGAGTGAAGGTTTGCCAGGCCCTCAGCCAGTCTTCTCCCTGCATCACACATGTACACACGCACACACACGTGAGACACATGGCTGGGGGAGGCGCCCGCTCCGCTTCCCCAGAGAGAGATGTAAGCGCAGGGTTTGTGATGAGTAAAGAAAGGCACAAGCTGGGCCTCCAGGATCATTTAGCAAAACTCATCACACAACAGGCTGTAGGGAGATGAGACCCAGGAGATGAAGACACTTGTCTGAAGTCACAGAAGTTAGTTCCTGTCCGGGGACTAGAACTCAGCTCTCCAGACACCGTCAGGGCAACAATTAGTAGAGTTGAAGTACGGTTTAGCCCAGTGTTTTCAAACTGCAGATAATGCCTTACAGAGGGTCATGAAAACAAGTTGGTGGGCTACATAATTTTTAAAATAAAATTAGAACAGAACAGAAAGGGATAGAATAGAATAGAATAGAACTCGAAGGCAGTAAGGGTAAGTGTGTCTCCTCAAACATTTGTTTCACATGCATGTGTGTGTGGATATGCACACATGTACATATACACACATATGTGTGTACATGTGTGTTTTTTCACCACATCATGACATAAAATATTTTTCTTCCAATGGATTGGCATCCAAAAAAGTTTGAAAGTTCCTGGTTTAGCTTAGAGTTAAAGTATAAAGTACTAGTTTAAATAATGGTTCTAATACTCCTAGCATTGTGCTTTTGGACAATCGCTTTCATCTTTCTGCACTTTAGTTTCCTCATGTGTAAATTGAGAATAATGAGAGAGCTGTCTCACAGGACTGAGAAAATTAATTGAAATAATCAATGTAAGATGTCGAATTCAGCAGCAGACACAAAGTAAGTGTCAAGTATCAAATATACATGTGACATTGCGTATATATAATGGTGCACAGGTATTACAAGGACCCATATTGCAAGGGCGACAAAGACCCACGGCAGTCAGGGCAAGTAGAAAGCAATCCATGTGGAGAGATTGAGTGACACTGGGGGGCAGCTGTCCAACAGCAGGGCCCGGCGCCCGAACCCGCTGTCAGCTATTCGGTCCCGCACATGTGCTTACAAGGCTCATCTTCACCTTTGCAAGTGGACCAGCAGTTTGACGTCTCCTGAATAAGGACGGGGCAGAAAGAGGGGAGGGGAAGTCCTGAAGAGAAATCTCGCCTCCTTCATAATTCCATGGAGGGCCAGGGCCAGGTCTTCCTAGCTGGACCCCTTCCTCCCAGAGCAGCTGGAGAGACAGGGAGATTTGCCACCCACAGAGATCAGCAGGAGAGAGCCAGAGGGCAATGAGATGCTGCTGCCCATGCTGCTCTTTGGTGTTTGTTTGCTGTTCACGAATAAACTTCGGGGGGACTAAGCAGGCCCCTGAGGAAGGAAGGATTTGGGTGGGAAGGACGCCGAGCCTCGGCATCGTTTGCATCCAGAGAGTGAGTGGGTCTTTATATTTAGCAGATGACTCACCTTCAGGCACATTAGTCACAGCCTCCCAGCTCCGTTCTGGCAGGCTGGATGCTGGGGATCTCAGAGGGGTGAGATCAGACAGGAGATTGGGAGCAAGAGAGCTCAGGGAGCTAAGAGACGTCGGGGAGACTAATCCTAGAGGAGGGGAGATTAGGGCCCCGAAGCAGGAGGCCTGGAGAAAGAGGGCAGCCGAGTCTGCCCAGCACAGAAGTTCCAGGGCGGCAGGACCCTCTGGCTCAGGCCTGTCCCAAGCACCTAGCCGCCACCGGGGAGGAAGAGACCAGAGCACCTGGCTCAGATGCCACACCTGCGGGCTGGCTCACACATCCAGGAACCCTCCAAGCGGTCCCCTCAGGGCCACTGGGCAGCTCACCATCCTGGGCCCCATCCGTGGGCTGCCCATGGCAGTGACAGACGGCCAGAGCAGGGGTTTTCAGAGAGTGCCACCAGACCACACCTGGGCCAGGAGCCTGAGCAGAGCAGAGAAAGCGTGACTGAGAAAGACTCTCTGTGTCATGAAAGGGGAAATACAGAGGAAGCAGGAGCACATCAGGTCTAGGACAAAGGTCAAGCATGGTCCCCAGGCCACCCATGTCACGGACCCTGGGAATTTATGATCATTGAAGCGCCAGGGCTCACTCCAGGCCCCCTAATCCTGACTCCCCTGGGTGAGTCCAGGGGGTCTGCCTGTAACCCACCCCGGTGATGTGTATGCACATTAAGGTCCTGCACCTCCGGTCAGGAGCTGGAGCTCAGCACCCCAGGAGTCTGATTCTGACTCACTGTGGGATAAAGCCTATTCGTACTCTCCTCTGTGCCTCAGTTTACCATTTGACAAAGGAGGAGCCCACTTAAGAATTGTTTTAATATTAAAATAAAAATGCAAGAAAGGAATATAGAGTTGGTTCACTGCTTTTCTTCTCCATGAGAAATCTAGATCCTTCTTGACTAGAACTGGGTCAGGCCGCAGGAGAGGAGAACCGTGCCTGGCTGGATCCCACAGCTCCAGAAATGGCAAAGGTCATCCCGAAGCAAACCCTGAGGGGCCGGGGTACCATAGTTGAGGGCGGCGGGTTTGGGACCAGAAGGCTGGGATTTGGGGCCACCCCTTCCTCTGTCCACCGTGGCTCATAGGCCCAGCTAGTCGGGGCCATTTCTCCACCAGGGGGAAGGGTGCTTCCACCCAGAAGGTGAGAGGACTGGCTCCTCCACACCTCTCTCATGACATGTGGGGCGACGTCCCCAGCGCTCTGGGGAGAAGCGAAACAGGGCTGACAGCACAAGGCAGGTGGGCAGCCAGGAGGGGGCAGGAAAGGCACGGAGCGCCCTCATGGGAGGGCTGCTGCAGCTGCCCCCTGACTCAGCCGGCCCTGGTAGTGGGCCCCACACCCACGGCAAAGGAGGAGCCTGGGGCTGAGATGAAGGACCCACCACGCCTGGGTGGGGGGAGGTGGGCAGCACCAAAGTCAGGACGTGAGCTCAGCCCCGAGCCACATTTGTTTTCACTTCACCCAACTGCTGCTTCGCTTTGTTACCAGGATCCTCTGGGTCACTTAAGCGACCTGCCGGGTCCTTGCCAATACAGTCAGGGTATCCATCTCTCCCTCGCACCATCCCCTCTCCCTTCCATCCATTGTGGCCGGAATTTTAAAAAGGCTCCCCTTGGTTCTCAATAGGTCAGTCTCTTCCCCTTGATTCTCCAGGCATTATCTCAATTCTAGTGACCATGTCTTTGCTAAGGTCACATAAAGCTCCTCTGTGAGACCCCCAGGCCCACCCCTTCCTCATCACCCCATTGCCCACTCTGCACGGCCACACCCGATTGTTGGAGCCTGTTTCTCCGAAGCTTGCTAAGGCTACTTTCTGGCATCCTTGGTTTTGCAGGGCTCTGGGCTCCCTGAGGGCCAGGATTGTGTCTTTTCACCTTTCTGCCTCCCTCATAACTTAGTTTAAAGCCTCGTGCCTAAGGAAATAAGCCCTGTTCTCAGGTAGGTCAGTCATGAGAGGAGCCTTCTGGAAGCGCCCCAGCACAGGCTGCACATCCTACCTTGAGATGCAGGAGGCCAGCTCTGTCCTGGGCCTGCCTCCATCCCTGTCAGTCGGCCACCTTCCGCTCCCCGACGAGGGGCCTCGGCTGAGCAGAGCCCTGGGCTGGGTGCCACAGGATGAGGCTCCAATAGGAAGAGACAAGCACAGCCCGGGCCCTCGGCGAGTGTGCGCAGTCTCCTCTCTCTCTCTCTGAATAGTTCACCTCTCTCCCACCAGACGGTGAGCTCCTGGAGGATGGCCACGGGCTTCCCTTGTATCTGTCCCCCCGGGCTGGTGCTGAGAACATGTGTAGGATCTGTGCACCCAGGTGTAAGGAGATAAGCAGATGTGAGAGAGGACGGAAAGGGTGCTAGAGAAGTCCTCGGAGAACCACTTTCACATTCCTGACCTCTGGCCTCTGCGACTCTATCTAGAAAATGGCGAAAATAGCACGTACGTCACAAAAACAGGTGGGACAGTGCCTATGAAAGTGTCAGCCAAGTGCCGGCTCATAAAACACATTCATAAACTGGCAGTTCATGAACTAAATTAACTTTATGCTAGTGCAAGCTCTGCATGTAAAAAGAAACGAAGGTTGGGTGGGGCGTGCACTAATAGTAACGGCCACCTCTTATGTGCCAGCCACCACAACAGATGCTTTGCCCATGTCGCCTATGATGCTCACAGCACCTTTATTTTACAGAAGAAGAAACTGAGGCTCAGAGAGGTTAATTTATCTACCCAAAGTCACACAGGTAGCAAGTGGCCAAGTCCTAAGTCCTGCTTTGAGTAGAGGCTTATCTATCCCCCAAATTGGAGCTCATTCCTTTAAACAACAGTGCTTCAAACCCTTGGGGACTTTAGAGGAGGAAGTTCTCTTTTCAGATAGGGTTTTGAAGAAGGTGGTGGGAGGCTAAGCGAGGGAAGGAGGGGAGGGCTACAAGGCAGGCTTGGGGCACCCCTTTGAGAACAGGTGGCTTCACCCCAGAGAGGGGGCCAAGCACAAGAAACGCAGAGGCCACGTCCAGGCCGAGTGCTGCTGGCCGGTGAGCATGAGCGACTCCAGCAGTAATGAGGACTGTGTGCCCAGGAAGGCCCCCTGGCTCAAACACTCCACGGGCCAGGAGACTCGGCAGGGCAGAGGGTCCCGGGGGAAGCAGGAGGGGACGGTGGTCCAGCTTCGAGTGCACATGCGAGTGTGACGTGTGCACTCCCAGTTCATGTAGCTACTTAATGTCATAAATGTGAAGTCTTGGGACAAAGGCATCCTGGTCCTCTCCCCTTACATGTTCAGGTCCCTTGGATCAAAGATTTCCGGGAAAGCATGATCCCTTCTCCCCCACATCTCTCCTGACCCCCTTAAAAATACCTTCCTTGGGGTTTAAAAACCGTGACTGTCTGGCATACATAGCACATCCAACTGGGATTTCTGCCACTGAAATTGACGCTATGAGCCGCACATGGAGAAACAGATTCCTAACTAGCTTGTTTGCTGGTCCAGTGGCCTCCTGGAGCCAGCCAGACGATCACCTGACACTTGGCACTTACTGCCTGGTGTGACCAGGGGCCCTTTCATGGCGCCCCCCGCATTTCTCACCCCGAGCTCCCCAGAGGAACTGGGCCACAGTGCTCCTCCATGATTTCCACTGTGCCCAGCAGAGCCCTTGGCATGTAGTAGGCATTTAATTATACTTATTGAGAGTCTATTATGGGGATTGCCATTTAGCATTTCTAGAAGCACTGGAAGACACCACAACACTTTCCTATCATTTATTGTTTGTTATTTACTAATTTGTGATTAATTAATAATTGAAAATCCAGCCTTGGAAAACAGAATAGGCCTTGGAGACTGGGAGCAGGCTGGGGATTTCTTAGTTCTCTATTTTCTCAGTTTTGTCCCTCATATGGTTTGTTAGCTAAAGATGTCACCGCTCGCTTTCACGGGGTTCTGAACGGGGGACGGGGAGGGAAAGGCATTCAGGCGGCCTCTGCTCTTTTTGATCAAGTGGACTCTTGGAGGGTTTGACTGCACCTTGTGGCTTGGCAAATACAGAGCCGACTGAACACAGCTCTGTTCTTAGAAATGTGGGAGGGCCGTGATGCTGGGAGCCACTGTCCCTCTTGCCACCATCATCTGGCTCTTCCTCTCGTGGGTTTTCCTGCCTGGGCTTGAGGAGGTGGCTCCCCAACAACACGTTCTGCCATCCCCTTCCTCCTGAAGTTTGCCTCTACACATCTTCGAGGCCAAGAACTGCGATCCACATGTTTATGACTCGCTCATAATTCATCAAAATGTTCTTTGCCTTAAAAGCTACTAGAGACCCAAGACGCCCAAGGAGCATTTTTCTGTTTGCTTCTCCAGGTTTCTCTCTGCTCAGCAGCAGGGCATTCTGCCTGACATAAGCAACCTCCAACGCACCAAGTGAAGGATAGAACCAGCGGCGGCAAGATCTGGTGCAGGAAGTTCGATTCTCTCCAACCGCTCTCCTTTGTGGCTGGGGCTAAAGCCCCAGTCCTCTGTCCTTGCATTTCTCCCAAGTCCAGCCGAGCCAGGTGAAAGCTGGACGGACCCCTCACCCTTATGGGCTCCAGAGACCTGCATATACCACTTACACCAACAGCTGCTCAGAGAGAAACCGAATAGACAGGTCAGATGGAGATCTTTTTCCACTATACTCCAAGTTTATCCATAATGAGGATGTCGTTTTTGGCATCAGAATTCAGCTTTTGAGAAGGCTGTCCTGAGGACAGTCCACATTTGACTCAACTTCAATTTCCTGCCTTTCATAACTACATGTTTCTCTGGAACTCTCTGGAATAATAAAAGCCGAAAGACAATTGCTACCAGATGCAAAATACTACTAAGCTCCAGGCAATTTACCTACATTATTTCTAACTTTCGTAATTGTCCTACAAGGTAAATATGATCATCTCTATTTCTGCAGACCAATAAGTAGAACCGAGGTTAAGAAAAGTTAAGACAGTTTGTCTAAAATCAAGTGGCCTGTAAATGGCGTTCTAAGCCAAAATTCAACCCCAGATTTGTCTCATTCCAAAATCCATTTCTGTTACAGCTTCACGAGCCTCTATCCTCAACTATAAAGAGCCTTAATCATTCAAAGGTCAGTTCAAGTACCTGTGATATTCACCAAGGTGAGAAAAGGGGCTAAAGCATTATGGAAATATTTTCGGTATCATGGTGCAACTAACAAAAGATATTCTGGTTAACTTTCAGAAAACCAGGAAAGTTCATCAGCCAGAACAGCACAGCTCCTGAAGAATGCAAATTCAGTTCCTCAAGACGTGCGTGACAGCTATGTGGGTTGTCACAAGGCAGATTTCAGAGGGTCAGAGGATGCTTATACCTGCTAAGCTGTTTTCTATCTTT
This sequence comes from Equus przewalskii, assembly GCF_037783145.1. Classification (NCBI taxonomy): domain Eukaryota; kingdom Metazoa; phylum Chordata; class Mammalia; order Perissodactyla; family Equidae; genus Equus; species Equus przewalskii. The sequence goes on along the minus strand of NC_091835.1, from coordinate 33,817,267 downwards.
CTAATGTTTTGGGCCCTTGAAGATATACACACGTGCATGTGCATGAATGTGTGTTCACCTGCCCAGGAGAGGGAGGGTGGTGGTGAATTTCAGGCATAATCTATTCACATGATTGGTTTAACCAAAAACAAAGAAATGGATCATATTGCAGAGGATCAACAGGATGAATTAAATAAAGCATCAAGCAATTGATGTGTTTCTTGGCAACCAAATAGCATAGTTCTAAAAACAAAAATAAATTGACTTGTACCCATAGAATTGATTGGGCAAACAAGCATGGGCCTCAATTACAAATATACAGCTAACAATGGAACAGGCAATGGGTTGTGTTCCTTTATGACAGGCATCCATGAGGCCTTTTGTGCAGCATGGCTCTCAGCTGGTGGACCCATTCCATTAGTTGGGCGCTCTGTGGATGGCCTTTCAGACCTCTCTCCCACAGCTTGGCCAGTCCATGCTCACCAACAGCTTCCCCACTACACAACCAGGCCTGTTCATCTCCGCTCTGTCCCACAGGCCTTTACAACTGTAAATGAGGACCAAGGCATGTATGAGGGATGGAGGATGGCGCCTCCACCTCACAGACATCTAAGCTCATCTAAATCAGTAACATGTCAACCACTATACCTTTCTGCTCTGTTTTCCAAAATTAGGGGAAGGTGGACAGATGGATGGATGGATGGATGGATGGATGGATGGATGGATGGAAGAACAAATGTTAAAAATGAACAAATAAACAAAGAGGTGAGTACAGAGTACCTACCCCATGCCAGGAACAAGGATGGGCACTTTTATACAAGTTATCTATCTGTTTATGATATATAAGACCAGTATCCGGGTGCTCAGAAGGAAGTGACACCTCAAATTATCTATAAACAACTCCTTGTGAAAAGCCCAGCCAGAGAAATGATATTTAGGGAAGAGAATATGCGGAATGGTGACTCATCCACTCTGTTGGGCATTCTAAGTTCTATCCCACATCAAGCTAGACACTGAGAGCACTGGCCCCTCAGGAGCTTTATGGAGCTGTTTTCACTAATCTGCAGTTTAAAATTATGTCCTCAGCTTTCTTTAAGATTTGTTGTGAAAACCACTTCCGCATTTGTTAGAAAATTGTGGTTGGGGGAGTTGTCCACTTTTTCATTCAAGGTCACACATAAAAATGTAGTTATGTATTTTATCCTCTTTCCCTTTTTACTTTGGCTGGCAAGAAGCTCAGAGACAAACATGATGAGCAAACTCAGTGACTAGATTGGCCTACAGAATTAGCAAACTTCTTAATCATGATGCACAAACATTCTGCTGCTTTAGAAAGCTTACTATACCTTTATCCATGACATCTATATCCTTGGTTGTGAATTATCTCAGATCCTTTTTGGGAAAGAGGCAGAAGATAAGGTAATGAATAAAAGCATAGGATTTATGTAATGCCAGCATGTTTCCCTCTAACAGAGGCCGGGAAGAACCAATATCACAAAACAGGACTAATCCCAAAGCACTTACCTATGGCCTGGCAATCAAATTCATTTGACCGCAGTCTTACACACCAGCCACAACTATGTACACCCATCACGGCACCCTAGAGTACCCACAGAGACACACGCGCACAAACTCACTAACCTGCACTACTGCCCCAATCCTACAGATCCGCCTCGGCCCTGAGGAAGCCAACTCTGAGCACGCAGACAGATGAGCAGGTCGCTTGCTTGCACAGTGACAATGTAAGTGTTTTAGCATGAATCCGACTCTCTCTGCCTGTGATTATTGCCATCTTCCGTATGTTTACCGCTGGACATCAGGGACTTGATTGCTCTTCCCGGTCACCCAGTGTGAGGGGGGAAAAGCAAACAGGCATTTCATAAGTGTTGGGGCTTATAACTACGCTAGCTCTCATTTCTGAATACTCACGTTCTAACCGTTGCATGGTTAGATGCATGGCTACACGCATCTTGCAGGAGGGGAAACTGGGGACAGAAGGGTCAATTCACAAAGGCACATAGCCAAGACCCAGGACTGTCTGATTCCACAGCCTGTTCCTTTTCCGTACCGGTTCTAACTCCAGCGGGACGCTAAGGATGACTAGGATGGGACGTAACATGAGGGAAGACACTGGCTGCCCACCTGTTCGCCTGCTAAATCACAGCCTCCTATGAAAACCTCCTCCATACCGGGCACACAAAGACCAGATGACAAAGGCAGGTGGCTGAGAGAGCACGTTACAGGAATCTTCATTGTAAGGGGAGAAAATAAGCCCTAACACCTCACTCTAAGGCGAGTGTTCTGGCAAAGTCTCAGCTGGGGATCCATCCTACATCCTTTTGTGTATCTAGCTGTCCCGGGTCAGCCCGGGCCCCCGGGCACCTGTTTTGGGCAAGGTTTCTCAACCTCAGCACTATTGATGCTTTAGACCAGATAATTCTTTCCTGTGGGAGGCTGTCCTGCGCATCATAGGATGTTTAGTAGCATCCCTGGCCTCTGCCTACTAGACGCTAGTAGGACCTGCCCTTAGCTGCAACAACTAAAAACATCTCCAGACATCGCCAAACGCCCCTGGGAGCAAAATGGCACCAGGCTGAGAACCAGCAGTCTAGGACCCCAGGGCAACTGCTGCAGGGCGGGGCTGCTAAGAAGCAGGGGCTGTAAAGGGTGGAGTAATCTGGCCAAGGGAAGCCCCAGATTGAAAGGGGGTTTCAAGAAGCTACATCACTGACCATGCCCTGGCCCCGCAGCCTGTGCACCGTCACTCTGGGAACCCCTGGGCCCCTGCCCTGAGGCTGCAGAAACGGGAGGTAAATAAACGGCGTGGACCCTTTCAGTTTTCTGGGTGGTCTGCAGTTCGGATCCTCATGATCTGGAATTTGTGACACATAGGTAACCCCAGCTAAAGTTCGCCTTTTTCCTCAGCTGAAGAGAGCATTGACTGAGCTGATGCGCAGCGTAAACAAGACAGCAAGGGGGCGAGTTCTGCCCCCTCCGAGGAACCCGCTGTTTAATTCCTGGGCAGCATCCACTTCCCAAGAGCACTTGCGGTGCTGGCGCAAGTGAGGCTGGCATCAGGAGAGCAGACCCCCAAGACGTCTCGGGGCACACGTTTCAGACATCCCTGAAGGAGAGCTCTTGACGATCTCAGTAATCTGAATTTCTCACGAATTCAGAACATCCTGCTCTCCCCAGAAGGTGTTGGCCTTAACAAGATGGGGGGAGGTACGCCTGATGGAGAAAAGCTGGAATCATGTGCCTCCACCCAGCGAGGCCAGGGCGCACTGGAGTGTGCTAGGGGTGGGTCCTGGGTGGGTCTTTGGGCTCATGTGCTGAATCAAGCTCTTAACTACCCCTCACTCATCTTGCTTTTCCCATGCCTGGCCCTCACCTCTTCCACCCTCAGAGAGATACCTCAGGATTTTTCAAAAACAAAATCCATTTTGAAAAGTCACACCTGAGTCTTAAACCCCACTTGCTTTGGAGAAAACCCTACTGCCTCATTCTCTGCCACCTTGCTCTCAGTGTGTGGTCCTCTAGCAGCAGCAGCCATCCCCAGCAGCTGGTTAGAAATGCAGATTCTTGGGTCCCACCCAGAGCATCTGAATCCCAGTCCACATTTTAACAAGATCCCCAGGTGATGTGTGGCACAGTAAAATCTGAGGAGCACCGCCTCACCCCAGAAGTAGAGCACACTCTTCCCAGGACTGCCGACCGTGGCGAACATCCCCTTCAGGTATCCCCTCCTCCCGTAATCCGACATGTCCATCCTAATTGTAAACGTCTAGAGGAGGACGCCACCCAGCCCTGCCAGCCTGTTCAAACAGCGCACCATCCCAACAGCCAGGAAGATCTCTCCCTTGCTCACCCTCCTTCTCTCCCACTAAAATTGCAGCTGATTTATCCTCAGCGTCACTTCTTCAATAACACTTCATTTGCTTGATGACAGTGAGTCACTGGCTGTTTTCTGGCTCATTTCTGGTTGTTTTCAGAGAAGAGACCTGAGGCCTCTATATGTAGGGGCAGCAGTGTGTACTGGCCCTGGGCACAGAGCCGGGCACAGAGCAGGGAGGGAATAAAAGTCAGCTGAGTGGAGTGGGTGGCCCTTGCCTCCCCACGTTTGGTCCAGAGAAGAGGCCTGGAAACCTCCAGGAACAATGGCTCCAGCTGTGCCTGAGATGACAATAGACAGACTCCGTTTTGTTGTGTTGGGAAGCCCAGAGCTCAGGGACAAACGGAGGGCGGACGGCAGGCAAGAGGCAGGAGAACCCTCTGCAGCTGCTTCCTGGAGCCGCTGTTGGGCCCCACTCTCCCAGGGCCAGAGCGGGCCGCGGGCTGCTCCAGGGCATCCCAGCTCCCGGCAGGCCAGAGTTCCCCGGAGACACGTGGCTGAGCCCAGCAGGCCCAGTGCTACAGGCCTGGAAGCTTTCCCTGTGCCTTCACAATTCTGGGCAGAGCTTTCCTGACCCCCACCTGCAAAATGGGAGGGAATACGCCTGATCTTTATAATAAAGGACGCCTGTGTGATAATCCTCCCTGAGGGAGCTGGGAGGTCAATGGGGAAAAACCTGAACAGGCTCCCTCCCTGCGGTGCCTCCGAGGGACCTGTCTCAGCAGAACCTCTGCCTCTGGGAAGTGAGGTTGTCGCCCCTGGACCTCCTCCCACGGAACTCTGCCTGTGGGAGTCCTGCCAAGGTTTTGAGGACCAGTGCAAATTCAAACTCATCTAGGTCACCTTCCCGGGCTTGCCAGCGAGAATTAACTAACCTCTGCCTTTCCCTAGCACTCCATTTGTAACTGGTGTAGTCGTCTTCACGGTTCTGGTTTCTATTCACGTTATTTGTGACAGACAGTCAGTATTTTGACTCCAGAGTGAGCCAGACACAGGTTAAATACCGGCTCCATCATATTCTAGTTCAGTGCCTTTGGCAGGTGGCTTCACCTCTATGAGACCCAGGTTACCCAGCTGTAAAATGGGTACAGTAATAACCTCCTAGGCGTGCTGTGAGGGACAGCGAGGGATACAGGTCCAGTGCTCTGTGCCCCGCCTGGCACAGAATGTGAGCTCACCCAGTAACGGGGCCTTGTGCTGTATCCGCTGGTGACGGTGGAGATGACAATGGCAAGAAACCATCATGGCCACTGGACTGAGCTCGTGGAGGGGAGGAGCCACTTTAAAATCCCCCTCGCCCCTTGCAGTGTCTAATCAACTGCCCTTCGCACAGTAACTGACCACATCTTGCTTTGAGGATAAAAGGAGTCAATAAAGTAAATGAAAGCAATTAGCTTTCACCAAGTTGGCAAGGACCCCCAGACATTTTAGTATCTTCTCTCAAAGAACAAAATGTTTGCTGTACTGAAGCCTCAACAGCCTGAATTAAGGCCGCTGCTAATAAAAAGGGCTTAACGATGAGCGGGTGGGGACCCCAGGAACTGAAAAGTGATTTCTAAAGAGGTCACGCTTTGTAGCTGTAAACAGTCCAGCAGCTGTGTGTCTTCACAACGGATTCAGGTCAGATCTTCCACGCCCTGCTCCTGCCCTCGCACCGCCTGCAGGAGCACCAGAGGGGGATAAATGGTGACTCTGACGTGCCGTGGGGAGGATGGGGTAGACGGAAGAGCAGCGGCATGAATAGCCTTCAGAAGGCGTGTGATGGAGTCCCCAGAAAGAGCCCCCGAGCGCCACATGTCGGGGCTCTGAATGTGATTTAAGGGCCCCAGGAGACGGCATGGGGAAGAAATTGGATGCCCACGTCTCTTTCCAACCCAGTGCCTTCCCTAGAATGACCTTGCCCAGGTGGTGCTGTCTGTAGTGCCTGGAGGTGGGAAGGAAGGCAGCTCTCCCCTCTGTCCCTCAGGAGAGCTGAGATGAAACCGAAGCCGCCGACGGCCACGTGAGCCCGCACACGCCTCCCCACACCCTGCCTGGGAAGCAGTCCCTGCTGCCCTCTCCCGCAGATGGTATTCCGAGTCACGGTGCTCGCTGTTGAGGAAAGCAAACAATTCCACCACAGGGTAGAAGGAAAGCGTGGTGGCAGACAGGGGAACAACAGCCCCCAGAGAAGGCAGCTGCTCCTCACTCTCCTTTCTGCTCTCTTTCTCCAGGGGACTCTGCGCCTGCCACCTTGCACCTGATGAAAACTTCACAAATGTCTGAAGAGCGAAGGAGTGCTCCCTGAAATCTAGAATCCTGGGTGGGAGTCCTGGGCCTTTGAAGTTGAGTAGGACCCCACAGGTCACGTATTCTCTGGGTCACAGTTTCCACCTCACAGGATGGAACATGGGGAGAGGCACAGAAGAAGGAGGTGATGGCTCTAGGGTAAAGACCAGATATCCACTTAGTCGACGGCCATTTTGTTGCTAGCAGTAGGCATAACAGCCCTGATGCGGACTTTCCACACTATACCTGTGGCATATGCTGGGTGGGTGCTCACTAAACCCATTTTGTATACCTCAGCACACAGCTGCGCTGTAGCTCCCAACCCCTTGCCTCTAGATGCAGTCTGAGATTGTTCTCACCAATGGGATGTGTGTCACTCCCCCAGCCAAGGCAGTGAAGAGTGGATGTGTTTTCTCCACTCTTCCCACCACAGGCTGGAACCCCCTACACTTCTGTGTAACTGCTGGGAGAGCCGCCCGGCCCACACTGGGTTGTGATGAGGATAAGACACAAACTTTTATTGTGTCGGGTCCCTGAGATTTCAAGGGTCACCAATCCTTGCAACTGGGGTTACTTACTCTGACACAGGCACAATCCACCATTCTAGGGAGGAGAAATACATGGTACTCAATTACAATTCTGTACATATTTGGTGAAAATATGACTGAGATAGAAAGTAGGAGACCTAGCTTTAGCCTAGGTCTAAAACCATCAAGCTGTGTGATTTTAAAGAAGTCCTCTGGCCCTCAGTTCCTCATTTACATGATGAGGGTATTGAACTAGATGGCCACTGCCATCCCCCATTGTTCTAAGACAGCTATGATACTAGGCAACAGGGGCTCAGTCCCACCTGTCACTGAAACGTGGGCTAACGATGTGTCCTACGTCTGAAGATTGCTGACCTACTAGACAAAAATGCTAAGTATTATTCAAGATAGTCCTCATTAGCCCCACTTGTGGAGTAGACAAGGATGGCAGAGATACAGTAAAACCCCAAGTGCTCAGCAGTTGCTCAGCCAATGTCTGCTGAGCAATTCCTCATTGATGGCCAAGGCAACAGATGAAATGAAAGTGAAATCTCCCATGACTCTTCACCATGCCTTCCCCACCTCTCCCACGGACCATCTCTCCGGCCGCCATATTGCAGAACTCCAGGCTTCACCATTCATATCACAGTCTGGATAACTGGCCTCCCCTGGAGCTGTGTGGTGCACAGCTGCTGCAGCTGTGGGAGGTGGCCTTGGCTCTTCCGTGTCCTCAGCGAACCTCACACCTCCTTGCTTTTGTCTGTGTGGCTCCCTTTGCCTGGAATAACTTCTCTCTCTTCTCTAACTGGGGAACTCTCGTGTTCTTTCAAGATCAGCTTGGAACACCCTCTCCTCTGGGAACCTCCCCTGATGGTCACTCCTTGCAGAAGAATTAATTGTTTATTCCCCCTTGATAGCATCAGTCACTTTGCTGTTGCTTCATTATTTACACGCCTGTCTCCCCTACTGGACTGTGTATTCCTCAAGCACCATGACCCTGTCTTTGTCATCTTTGACTTCCCAGCACCCCAACAGTGCCAGGCTTATGGTAAATTTTCAATGAATATTCATGAATTGAGTGAACCAAGTTTCCTTTTACTTGCTGCCCCAAAAGGATTTGCGGTCCTTTTACTGAGAAACACCCTCCCCCATAAAAGCATCATCGATTATTGAGCTATGAAAAAGTGGCTGCTGATACTGGTGTTCTGAGATGCGAGCAGGAGTCTGCTGCTTTTCTTGAACAAATAAAGGATTATAGCAAGCAATGTGCTGCCCAGTCCCCCTAAAAGAGGCCTAAACTAAGTCAGGGGGCAAGACTTCCTAGGACATAAGATCATGGGGCCCCACTGCTGAGGGTCATGTCCAGATGTGGTCTCTTTGGTCCCCGTTGACACTTGGCAATCCTCCTGGTGAGGCCACTTCTCTTCAGGCTGACAGGTGTGACCATCCCTCTGAACTGGTCTGATGGAGTTGCTGATCCCCAGGGACCCAGAGAATGAATGTGAGGGCCAGAAATAGAACATGAAATGCCTGTGGGTAGCGGGGGAAGGGATGGTGAGCTTAGCTTTCCATCCAAGTGTTGATGGTAAGGTCAATGGCAGGATAAGCAAATTCCTGGGAGTGGTGAGAGATGGGAATGAGCATGATGGAGGCCACGGCACCAGCCAGTAGGCAAACTGTGCCAAGGAGCATCCGCGGGTTCCCCCCACCCGGAGGGAGCCAGGACAGCTGCTGAAAAGACTGAGGTGAAGGAAGAATGGCCGTGCCCTCTCGCTGATCCCAGGGGCATCCTGTGTTGTCCCTACAGTCATTAGAGAGAACAGTTTCCAAGTGAAGGCTGGCACTGATGGGTGGTTTGTGGACAGGTCTCTGATAGTTTACATAATCATGTCTACAAGCTTTTGTCCCCAGTCACTCATGCACTTCCGCTTAGCCTCCAGGCTGTCTCGACCATTACTGAGATGCTGAGCTTCCCATTTGTTCCACGAGGTTCATCCCTCCCCTACCCTCCAGCCCCCAAAGTCAGTGAGCGAGTGAGGTAGGCCTGATGTGAAGATCTTCGGCCCGGGGGGAACTGATCAGCATGTCAAAATCAACCAAAACTTCTCATCTAGAAATGCTTCGTGAGTCTCACCTTGGGACACAAACCTTGCTAATCAGGCCAGCTTCATTCCCATGTTACCAGGCCATGCCAGCTCTTCAGGGAGGAACCTCACTGCATTTCCCTCCAATGGTCACGGGTTGTCGTACAACGACACACTGGCTGATTTGTACTGTTATCTACCTTGTCTCTCCCAGTAAACCATGAGCTCCTTGGGATAGGGGCTATGCCCCAATGTCTTGGTGTCCCCAGAGCCTACATAGAACCTGTGTAGTAAAGAATTTAACCTTGCCCAAAAAGAGATCTGCCTTTACCCTTGGCTTCTGGGAGGTAATCTTTAAGCCCTTGGCATGTCCTGGCTGACAGGAGTGTCTGTTTGCCTAGGGACCTTGGGCCAGCCAGGTAGTAACAGTGTGATTCAGGTGCAGGTTGGAGCCACAGCAACAACATGATACAGGGTAGAGGCTTTGGGTCATGAGGTATCAGCTCAACCTCCTGAGGGGCTGGAGACTGAGATTAGCCACATGGGAAGCCACCTATGCCTAGATGATGAGGCTCCAATAAAAACTCTGGACATCAAGGCTAGAAGGAGTTTTCTATTTGGCAATACTCCATGTGTACTATCACACATCGATGTCTGGAAAGTAACGCTGTCCTGACTCCATGGGAGAGGACAACTAGAAACTCCACATGTGGAACTTTTCTCAGACTCTGCCTTATATGCTTCTTCCCTTAGTTGATTTCAAGCTTTATCCTCTCCCTGTGATAAACCATAACCATACAGCTCTCAATGAGTTCTGCAAAGCCTTTTAGCAAATTGTCAAAGTTAAATGTAGTCATGGGGACCCCTGAACTTACAGCTGGTGTCAGAAGTGAGGGTGGTCTTATGTGGATCGTGAGCCCTCAAATGTTTCAGAGCCTTCATATAATCAAAGATAAGACAAGTTTCACTCAACCCCCAGGGAAGTTGGACAACAGATGCTGTGGGTGGCTTCAAGGATAACTCTGCTGGCTTTCACCCCATAGATTCTTATCAAGATCTCTCCCACGGAGGGGAAACCTAGTCACAGAGCCCAGCCAAAGGAAACTCAGAGACCACAAATAGCATTCTCCGAAGCTGTGAACCTAACCCTGAGGTTGTAGGCAGCGGAATCTTCCATCTCGTGCCAAGAGTGCGCCAGTGCTTCCTCTCATCCAGGGACGAGAAGATCAAGAATAACTATAAAAGTAGCAGTAGCAGCTAAAATTGACTGAGCACTTTCTATATATCGGGAACAAATCTAAGTCCTTTGCATTCATTATCTTAACCTTCGCAACTTTGTGAGGTGGGTATGTCATTATTCCTGTTCTACTGATGAGAAAACTGGGCAGCAGAGAGATTAGCAACTTGCCCAAGGTCACAAAGCAGGCATATGGCAGACTCAAGATTCTAGCCAGAGCACGTTGACTCTGGGGCCTTGCTCTTAACACTACTTTTCCAACCACTAGACTCCAAGGTGCCTTGAGTCTTCCTGGATGGGTAAGTCTGAACTGTCTCTGCCAGACGGGGTGCGAGGTTATGGTCATTCAGATAAAGCTAATCTAGCAATAGTCTCGTAGGCCTGAACTAAACAAGCTCTTTATATGGGATATCTGAGTCATCTTCCAACAACACTGAGGGGGTATGCCCTCATACAGATGGAGGAAGCCCAGTCTGCTTTGAAAATACGAACCGTCAAATGACCTAGAGCCTCTCAAATCAAGTAACACATGATTATCCAGCACTTTTGACATATTAGGCTGAACCTCAAAATAGTGCTGATACTTGACTGACAAAAATGGCAATTTCATGTGATTCAATCTAATATAATATGTCACGCTAAGGATAAATAGGAAGAACTGATGAACAGCACAAATAGGAAATATTTGCTCAATGAGTGACTGGTCCCCCTCAACCTTAGGGACTCGCAGTGTTACTCACCTGCGGATTATCCCTTCAAAGTGTTGATGGCTCCTCAGGCAGCAGTGGTTACTGGGGTTCTCCTTGTGAGCAGGCAACATTCCCAGGAAGGGTTAAAATATGACGAGTGCTTATGTCTGAGTCCAGGAAAACTGGTAACAGTGTACAGTTTATTAAGATCCTTATAAGCCAAAGACCCATGTTAGGGCTCTCAGCTCTGCCTTTCAACATCTATGTGACCTTCCTCATGAGATTTAACCTCTCCGAGGTTCAGATTAAAAAAATAGGAACACCACTTTGTTTCCAGGGCAGTGTGAAGACATTAACATTGAGGATGTCAAAAGATTCTGCAAGCTATAAAGTGCCGTACAAATGCTCTGTGCTGAACAATCTTAGGTCACGTCAGTACCCATAGGCAGCACCGCTGATGTTCCATCGCATTTGTCCACCTGACCCAGATTCTGATGGTAACTTTTCAGGAAAGCCTTCTATGCAAATACCACGTCACCTGGTCATCTGTTCAGCACGCCTGGTATCCTGCGGTGCAGGTGTCGAGCAGAGCTCAGGACAGCCCGGAGCTATTACAGGGAGTGCATCCGGAGCCCAGAACCCCAACCTCCACCTCTGCCTCTCCCACCTCTGTGCTGAGGAAGGGGAGGGGGTGGGAACAGAGACAGCGGCACCCCTCCTCCCTGCCTCAGTCCTAGGGGAGAAGTGAAGAGCCAGCCCAGTCTCCAGGAGCCAAAGGAACAGCTTGCACTGCCGGAGCAGGCTGGTGCCAGGAGGGGATCTGAGTCACTCTCTGACAGCAGTGGGAGGGCACAGTGCCAGCCCATGCGCACGGCCTCCTGCCCCTCCCCGTCGCCTCACCACCACCACCTCCCAAGGGGGCACTTCTCTCAGCACAAGAACTGACACTACAGCACCCAAGCAGAGTGCCACACCTAGGCTTTAGGCCACCTGGCACTTGGGGGCACATAGGGACAAGACTTCCTTTCCTTAAGCCATCAGCTTGTGATGCAGGGGTCCCTGGCTACTCTCTCAACCTCCAACACCTGTATGCTGGGGCCAAATGACCATGCACCTCCCCTCCTCACTTGCCTTCGATGGGTCCCACGGTCCACAGGGCAGAGGCCACACTTAGCGGCCTGGCCGAGGTTCATGGTGGCTACATGTCTTCCGTGAATAGGCTGAGACATGCTTTCCCAGCCACATTTATGGCTGCTCCCTTTGGGGAATCCCTTTATGTCAGCCCATCTGACTTACTCGTCAGCTCCCTACCCTTCCCCAAACACACTCACACACACCCTTTGTTTGTTCCACGGGACGATTTTACTCAGGCCCTACTCCTGAGCTGACATGCCTCCACGTTGTTGCCTTTCCTTTGAAGTCTTACCCATGCTTGAAGATCCGGCTCAGATACTTCCTTCATCACAGGCTTCCCTCCCTGACAATTCACTCAACTGATGTTTATAAAGCACCTATGTGCCAGGTACTGTTTGGGGTGCTGGAATACAGGGGGGAATGAAAGAGACTGGATCCCTGTTCTTAGGGCGCTTACACTCCAGTGGGAATAGACAGAAAATGGCAGCAAAGAAAAGATTCCAGTCAGAGACAAGTACCATAAAGAGAATCAGCCTGTGTGGTGTGCCAGAGAGTGACCGACAGGGGAGGGGCAGCTCTAGAATGCCTCTCTGAGGAGGTGACATCTGAGTTGAGACCTGAATGACAAGGAGTCTGTCACACCAAGACTAAGCAAAGAGCATTCTAGAAGGAGGGAACAGCATATGTGAAGACCTCGAGACCAGGATATGGTTACGCTGTGTCAGGATCCTGCCTTATCTTAGTTCATGGTATCCTGTGCTCTGTCAAGGATAAACAGGCAAATTACTGATTTAACAGCAGCACAGTTCTTGTGTGACTCCTGTTTTTCACGTTTGCCTTCTTTCCCCCGCAGATAAACAGTAAGCTTCAAGCTCCCTGAAGACAAGAACTATGGCTTATCATCTGTCCATCCCCAGGACGCACCGAGATACTGAAGACCGTACTGTGTCTACAGCAGATATTCAGTAAACATTGGTGCACTCGTTTGATTTCACTTGCTAGCCTTTCAGTCTTCACCCAGGTCAGTGGTTCTCAGCCCTGGTTCTCAACCCTGGCCACACATTAGAATCACCTCTGAAGATTGAAAACAAACCTCTCAAGCTCCACCACAGACTAACTGACTCAGACTCTCTGGGAGGGGTGTGTCTGCAAGGATCCCAGTGGCAGCCTGGGTAGAGCTCCTCTGACTAGATGATCATGCCCTCTCCAAGAAGGGAGAAGGGGCCAGCACCAGGCATTCTGATCTGGCCTCCGACCTGGTGTTGCTCAAGGGGAACCACTGCCTGGGGTGCCCAGCTGCTCCATCTACAAATTGAAAGACGTTCACCAAAGGCTTCTAGAGCAGCCCTTGACCTTGACCAGCTCCCTCAGCCCAGGAGACATGTCTCTGGTCTCAACCACAGGCTCATGGTGCTTGCTCAGTACTGGACAGTGCCTGCCTGTCAGCCACGGGAGGCAGGCGCTGTCCTCCATTTTCTTAAAGATCCTGAGTAAGGAGTTCTAGTTCCTCTCTGTCTCCTTAATTTTGGGCTTGATATAGAGAAGAACTGCCTACCCACGAGGTACTGGGTTATGTCATCCTCACACAGACCATTAGGAACAGTAACACACTGTCCCTCCCCACACACTGTCGGGGTGTGTGGGGTCCTCTTGCTTGGAAGCGGAGGGCATGATGAATCATCTGTTTCCAGGCAATTTTCAAGGCAAGAGGCATTGCCACCCTGTGAGGGCTCTCGTGTGTTTTCCTCTAAGCTGCCGCAATCCTGCGCGATGGTCCTCAGACCGTGGAGAGACCCATGCTGAGGATACAAGCGAGGGAGCACAGGATGCCGCCACCACACAAGACGCTTGCAGGCACAGATGGCACTCGTTAGAGAGGGAGGCGCGCCAGAGCGCAGACAGAAGCCCTCTCCCTTCCCTCAGCCTCAAGGGCGGCCTGGGAGGGGCCAGATCCTCTGTTCTGGGAACTTGGCTCTGGTGCCTCTCTGAATTTCAAACCTCTGCAGAGGGAAGGGACAGCTCCTTCTAATGGTCACTGCTCAGAATCCGGACACCCAGGCTGGCCAGTCACTCTTTGCGTGACCTTGAACACACCATTTGACTGTGCCGAGCCTCAGGTTAGCCATTTGTGAAATGTCAAAAAAATCCCTGGCCAGTCCACTTTTCCAGAAAGTTAGGAATACAATTTAACCGTTAAATGTTAGGGATTACCACTTATCATCCGCCTATCAAATCATAGTAGTTCTTGAGCCAAATAACATTAGGCTGGAAAAGACAATTGCTGAATGAGAACTGAGTGCACAGCACAGCCTCAGGGCTCCTGGCTTTTCTGAGGGTCATCTCTACTGACAGTGAAAGAAGCATGGGACACACACAGGTTCAGATTCCAGCTCTGCTCCTCACCTGCGGGACCTTTTGAGCATCAGCCTTCTCATCTGCGTGGTGCCCATATGAACATCCAGCTCACTGGCCAGCAAGGGGACGGGGACATAGGGTGCTCCCAATAAGCAACAGTTACTAACGTCATCACTGAGCTCATCTAAGCCCTGTCACTGAGCGGGGAGCAGAGCTGGGGCCTGTCCCAGGCTGGTTAGGTATTTTGCAACTTGCCCGATAAGCAGGCTCTACCTGGGTCCCCACATTCACTTAGAGGAGCTCAGACTCTTCTTCAGTCTAGCACTGCTCATCCTCCCAAGCTCTAGTGGGCGGAGGAAAGGGCTTTCAGTCACGGCACAGAGAGGTTAGGGGGCCTAACCAAGGTTCCAGAACAAGTGGAGACAGAGTCAGAGAGCCCGAGTTCCTTAAACCTGGCTCAGGCTCCATACAGAGACGGTGCTCCAGCAGAGGGAGGCCCCTTGCCCAGCCCTGAGCTGAACCGACCTCTGGCATTGCCTCCTCCTGGAAGAGGACTGCAGAGGCTCGGGGCACTTGGCACACGGAGAGCCTGCACTGTCGCCTGGGCCTCCTGCCTCCCCGAGCACTGCCCTTCCCACCCGAGAGGCAACACCCGCGGTTACGACAGCAAACACTGCTCTATTTCCAGGTCTCTCAGTTTTCAACCCACGTCCTCTGATGCACCTAGAATACTGCTCTGCGGTTCACAGCAGCCTCCTGGAAGCGAGCGGAGGAAGGCTGTGCCTGCTGGCCTGCCTTGCCCTCATCTGGCCTCAGAAGCCACCCGGAAGCCCATCCGCCATGCAGGCCTTCACTGGCTGACTTGTGCCATGTCTTAGACACTCCCTCATTTTATTTCATCCATTTGCTTTAAAAAAAAAATCATGTGCTCATCCTCTCCGGTCAGCCTCCACATGCCGGGTACACAGAGGCCGGACAATGGCTCAGACCCGGGCATGACCAACACTCAGAGAGGAGTAGATGAAACAGCTGGAGGAAGAGGTCAGAGGTGGGGAGGAGCACTAAGAACAGGCTCGCCACTGAAGTCAGGGAAGGAGGTTCAGAAGAAAGCTGTCCAACTCCGCTCCTTTCAGTTTACAACCGTGGTTTGAGGGCCTGTGCTTCCGGCCCACGTTCTAGGTCAGCACCAGCCAAAAGAAATAGAACGGGAGCCACACACACAATTTCAAATGTCTTCACAGCCACAGAAAAAGTCAAAAGAAACACGTAGAATTAATTTAAAGAATATACTTTAGTTAACCCAATATATCCAAAATATAATCACTTTGACATGTACTCAATATAAAATTATTAATAAGATACTTTACCTTTTTGTCCTAAATCTTTCAAATTCATGTGTCTTTTCTATTTCTAGCACATCTCAATTCAGACAAGCCATATGGCAAGTGCTCAGTAGCCACACGTGGCTAGTGGCTCCCATACTGGGCAGCCCTAGCTACTGGTCATTCTGGGTACTCGGGATGCAAAATGAGTGAAGTATGGTCCTGGCCTTTGAGGAGCAAAGGACAGCCACACAGACAGTCCCAACCAAATGCAGGAAGAGGTGTGACACCGAGGTACCCACGGGCGCTCTGGGCACACAGGAGGGGCAACTAACGCAGCCCACCATGGGGCTCAGGAAAGCTCCTGGATCAAGCACTTTCGAAGATCAGAGGGACCAGGGGAGACATCTGCTGAGAATAGGCCATGGCACGTGGCAATCAGGGGAGTGGCCAGCTCCTGCTGGCGGCCAAGCACACGCTGCACTGCAAGGCATTCAGGACCAGTGAGCGGGGAGAACGTGGAAGCAGGTGGCTGTGAGGTAGACTAGAGAGTCAGTCGCATAGCCAAAGGAAAAAGATAAGGCACGGGCTGGCCTGGTGGCGTAGTGGTTAAGTTTGTGGGTTCCACTTAGGTGGCCGGGGATTTAGAGGCCAAGATTCCGGGCGCGGCCTTAGCACAGCTCATCAAGCCATGCTGCGCTGGCATCCCACATAAAGTAGATGAAGATTGACACAGATGTTAGCTCAGGGCCAATCTTCCTCACACACAAAAAAGATAAGGGAATAGCTTCAAAGAGCAATTACAATAGCTATAGTTGTGATCATTACGCACCTACTATGCGCCTGGATAAGAGAAGATCTCCCCTTTTGATTTTAGGAGGGTGAACTGAGCATGTTTATAGGAAGGGGAGAAGGGTCCCGTCAAGCAGGAAAATTTGGAAAATGCAGGTGAGAGAGAATCTGATGAAGAAATATGATAGAAGAATCCTAAACAGAGAGTCAAGAGTTCCTATGGAGAAGTCAGCCTCAGGCTATGTGGGTAAGAAGCAGGGACATGTGGTCCTTGAGGCAGGAGAGCGAAAGGGGGATGGGGATGGAGAGACTGTTTAAGGTGGGAGAGGAGGAGCTGCTGCCAGAGTCTGATCATGTCATTCCCTGCCCAAAATCTTCCACCACTCCCCGATGACAAGGGAATAAACCCAAACTCCTTGATGCGGAGGCATGTCCATGACCTGCCCTTTCTAGCTGGCGCTATTTTGCATATTTCATCCCTTAAGGTTTCAGTCACCTGGTGCTACAGTCTCTGCCCTGCATCTTCCACCTCTGGTTCCCTCATATATTTTTCTTCTCTCAAAACCCACCAACATCCGCTCATCCCTGAAATGCACTATCTTTCAAAATTCACACTCACAAAACTTCACCTCAGCTAGAAAGTCCATCTTGATCCCTCCCAGGGAAAGAATCTCCCGTTCTCTTTGCTGCCACAGAATCGGGTACCTGCCTCCATTCTAGCAACTATCATCTCATGCCTGGAATGGGAGTTACATGGGTCTCTGTCTCTCCCACCAACACGTGAGCGACTTGAGGGCAAGACCCACATCTCAGCCTTCACTGTCTCCCCCACACAGCCCTGCGGTAGGCACATAATGGATACTTGATAAATATTTCTTGAATGAATGAATGAGTGAATGGATAAATGAATGGATAGATGGATGGATGGATGGATAGATGAACATCTGTCTACACAATTTGGCCAAATACTTAAATCCTCAAAACTAGGGATCACATCATAAAAATTTTTGTATTCTTCTTCAGCACATGGTATGGGACCCTATCCATAGGGAGCATTTAAGTAATGCTATTGACGGAGTAAATGATTGATGATAGTAGTAACTTGGGCTTGTATGTTACCTTTCTTCCAAGGAGAAGCTCAAGCACTTTAGAACAGAGGTTGCAAATCAGTGGCTTGACACATTTTTAATTTGAGAGCCTTTATGCAGGTCCTGCACCCTCCAGTTCTTCTCACTTCCTACTGGCCTACACCTAGTCCACTTCTGTCAATGACATTACCCACCTGGTCCCCGAAGGTATATGAGTATTTAGAAACCAGTGTCTCCTCCTTGCAGATGGGGAAAGAGAAGGATGGAGGGCTTAAGTGGCTTGTTCCAACACAGCATTCTTCCAAGAAGTCCTTGGAAGAGCCTAGCCCATGTCCTGGTCTCCTTCTTCAGCATTGGGAAACTGCTCTGAGGGATCCAGCTACAGGCCAACATTTTCCAAAGATTTTAACAAACTTGGCCTCCCCAGAGCAGCTTCACTCCACACAGGCCAAGATGCACATGGATTCGTGGTACCTGGTAACCTCCGATAACCTCAGTGGCAGCCTCTCCCAAAGGGGAAAAGTCTTTGCAGAACTAATGGGTACCCACTGTCTGCTTTGGCCTGCTCATGGGAGATAAGGGGCTGACTCGACACGTCCGTATTCCAAAGTAAACCATTTTGAGAAATCTGAGTAACTCTGTAATTTTGCCTTCAGAGCAGCCCAAGCCTTCAGTAAGAAAAATCCTGACCCCCTCCAACCAAATCAAGTACCTCCCCACCCCCTATTCCCAGCAGCACCCACCCTAGATCCCCGATCTCATCCATGCCTTTGATCTGAACAGAGAAGTTCACATCCACTTACTCCCTGAGTCCCCTTTCCTTCCATGCGGCATCACTGCTCTTCCCTACAGTGACCACATTTCTGAGCGTTCTCTTGAGGAAGCACTCAACTCCCACACAAACCGTCTCTGCGAGATACAGAACAGCACAGCTAGGCCAGCACGAGCCCTCGGATGTGGCTGGAGGAGCATCCTGATGCTGTGCCCAGAGATTCCAACTTCACTCCATGTAGGAGAAATTCTGGTCACCAAAGGGTCCGAGGAACTCACGAATCTTAAGTAAAATGGGAACGAGAAAAGTAAACGCTCAGCAGAAGGGTTGTGGGCTGCTGAAAAGAAACTCCGTGTGGTGGGTGGGCTCACCATGAAAACAGCACGCCTTAGGGAAGGGGGAACGTGGGGGACCCCTCACTGTGCCCCTGAGAAGGAGTCTTTGGAGAGACGAGCTTTGGTACTTGGGGATCTCAATTTACAGATATTTATTGAGACCATTAAATGTATCATGGAATGTGCTAGGCTTTGTGGAGGGTGTAATGATGCATACTCCATGATTCTCTCACTCAGCAAAGAAGACAGGACACGCAGGCATATCCTGTAATCCAAGGCCCTGCACGGTGTGTGGTGTGAGGGGTACAGATTAATTACAGATGGGGTCCAAAGGAGGGAAAAGCCGGTTTTATTCTGCAAAGCCGAGATTATGGCCATTTGGAAGTAAGTCATCTTTTCCTAGAAGGCTAGGAAAAAGGAAGCGGGAGCAACCTTTGTGGAGACGACTCAGGCGGAAAAATGACCTGATGTAGATGCAACATGCAGATATATTTTAATTTTTTCTTTTTAGGAACCAAGAGAAAGGAAATGCATGCATCCAGGAAGTAATTAATATTGAACTGAGGCAAGGATTACCCAGTGCAGGTAACAGAACACCCAAAAGTGTGCAGGTGGATAAGGGAGAGTAAAACATCTGTGGGGACTGGAGAACTGGCGGGGAGACTCATGGGTTCCTAATACTGTTCATCTGTATTTAAATGTGAGTAGAAGTAACACCAATTAGAGTTCCACAGAATGAGCCAATAAAGGGCTTCCTCCCTCTTTTATCAGCCCTCTATTCAAGGAGCTAAAAGCATTTCACATTTTTATCTTCGATCCCCACAACCTAACTCAATGCTAGCAACACAGTACGTGTTCCACAGACATTGAATGAATGAATCAATGAGAGCACGAATTAACAAGCAAATGTGTGAACACGTGTAAGGGTGTATAATGCAGGTCCTAGTGGTCCCACCCACACTCACTAATAGTCATTTCACTTTTGGTCAAGACATTTTACATCTCTGAGCCCTCGTTTCCTCATCTGCAAAATGGAGATGATTTTAGTGGCCTCCCAGGACTCTTGCAAGGATTAAATGATATGGGAAAATACTTTGTAAACTTGGGAAACACTAAAAAAAAAGTCCTTTCTAAATTGGTATCTCATTTACACAACGAAGGAACACATTTTATTGGGGAACTGGAAAGTCACCCTTACGGCATCCCAGTCTTATTTGTCCTATTTGGGAACTGTCCCACCAAATCCACGACTGGGAGGAAATGTGCCCTCATCACTAATTCCTATGCGGGAGAGGAGTAACAAAATTCCTCCTGAAAAGTGATAACCACGGCCATTCTTGCCACATGGAGCCAATGAGTTTCTTAGTCTACTAAGCTCAAGCAGGAAGTTTCATCATCCCTGCCCTCGGTTGTCTGAGCCCTAGAATTAAGATGTCAGCTAGAGATGCAGGCTTTGTTCACATGGAAAAGCTGCTGATTTATCAACAACTTTTACACACACACGCACCCAAGCACGCACTGCTGACACTTGCCTGCTCTTGACAAGATAACTGGGCCATGTGGTGACAATATTAATTAGACAATTGCTGCTGAAAAAGGAATCTGTGAAACTCTCCACCTGCTTTCCCATGATACTCTGTCTGCATACAACAAACAGTCAACAGGGTCTGACAGGTCAAAATGGTACGGCTGTAGCTTTCTCCAGGGTAGCAGTTCCAGAAGAAATGCTGGAGATGCAGAGAGACCTGGACAGACTTCTGGGATGAAATTTGGCCTCTAGACCCTTCTTGACAGGCACTCATTGTCTGGAGGTTGAACACAAAACCGCAAGCTCAACATTCAGGGCTCTCTAGCATTTATTAGGGAAGGGAGTGAACACCCTGGCATTAGGCGGGGCATTCACATGAGCTGGGTTCAAATCCTAGGTCTGCCTTGTGCTAGCTGTGCGATCTTGAACTATTTTATTTACTCTTCTGAACTTCTTTCCATTCAATGGGAACATTATTATCTTCCCTGTAGAACTGTCATGAGAATTAAATAAGATTATATACATACACATACATATATTTACCGTCTACATATATACATGTAACTTCTCTATATTAGCCATTTTCCCTCTGCCTAGCCTCCTCAGTGCTAGCCGAGCCAGTGGACTTACTGTAGTTACGACAGTTACTTTCCCACATGCATGCTTCGCTCCACCATTTACCATCCCCTGGAACACGCTCCCCCCTCCCATCTATCCAAATTAGACCCATCTCATAAACCTCAGCTCACATCTTCCATCTCTGCAAAGGCCTCTAAGACCCCTCAGCTGAATGTGACCGCTCCTTTTTCTGAAATGCCATAGCAAGATTGCTAGTGATCTTCCTGATGTGCGTGAAAACATTCTTGAGAACGGCAGTTAGTTTTAGGCACCTTGGTGCTCCATTTTGGAGTGAGTTGCATAGCCTTTTATTCCGTGGAAGCTGAGACCATGTCATATGCCGCTCTACAGAATTTAACATGCTATGGGGGACCCAATCTCAGCTTCCCCATGGTGGATCTGCAGGAAGACCCCTCCGCCCACTCTCTTCCGGAAGCATGTGAAAGTGACTCTCTGTGCCTTGTTGAGATAGAAAAGTCACGGTTGACAAATCTCTCAGCATCAATCCACTTGGACGTGAACAACATACTCAGTCAACAAGTGTTTATTGAGTCCCGCCACGTGGCAGAGCCCAGGCCTCCCTCAGCAGTCCCGTCAAATTACTGCTCATACCACGAGCTAGCTTCCAAGCTATCCCTGCACCAGAATCCCTGAGGGAGCTGGTCCAAAATTCAGCCTCCCGGCCTCGGCTCCCGAACTCCCGAGTTGGAGTCTCGAGGACTGGAGCCTATAAATCTGTTTTAACAAGCTCCTTTGGTGAGTCTCAAGCACGTCCAAGTTTAAGAACTAAGGCTCTTGACCAAAGAGCTTACAGTGGCCATGTCACTCTAAAACTGTATCTGCCATCACACATAACTGAGGAGACCACTCACCCAGTGGCTGAAGAAGAGAAAGGAAATGAGCAAGAGGTTGTGAAGTGATCTCTAGGCGGACGAGTGGAAAGAACGGGGATTGTGATGCCTGGAGAAGAAACGGTTATGGAGGTTCCTGCTGAACCCCTCCCTCACAGCCCCAGAAGTTTCACAAGGAATCTGATAGTCACCGTTCTCATGAGGACCTTGCAGGGGGCTGTGGATATAACGTGAGGCTCAAGTGGATTGGGCTGGTATTCCAGGGCCGCTAAACAGAAGAGTCAGTTACAGAAAGCTGGCAGCAGTGTTTTCCATCCACAGGCTTCCATCTGAAGGTTACTGAAGGTTGACCACATGTAGACAAGGTGATAGCCTTCTGTAGGTTCCTTTCTCCTCTGAGATTTGGGAAATAAACCTTTAAACTGAGGCCAAGTGTAAAGAACAATTGACTTTTTCAGAAAATGATTCTAAATAAATTGAATGTGGAAGTTGAATGATATGATAGGAGGAGGAATGGACTGTGAAGTGGCCACTCACGACCTTGAGCAAGTGTACTTTTCTACAGCACGAGGCAGCGGGCTATCCTGGCAAGGATGCTGGACGTGGAGTCAAAGGGCAAGATCTGGTCCTAGTTTTTCTATGAATGTCAAATTTTCGCTAAATCTCTTCACACTTGGAGTTTCAGTGTCCTCATCTAAAACCGTAAAATTTAGATTTAGTAAAATGTAAAACTGTCATAATAACACCTACTTTGATTATTACACAACTATTATAAAAGTCAATTAAGAATATATACGGAAGCACTTAGTAATTGATAAAACGGCTTGAAACAGATTTTTTAAATTCAGTGATAAATATAATTCTATGGACATTCCATTCATGCTGTACTTTTCAAGTTGTTTAATTAGATGGAAACAATTCAAGATTTCTGTCATATGAAAACGGCGGGGGTTTTTTTAAATCTTCTTTTATTGAGCCAACTGATAGGGGAATTTTTTGCTGGAGGGAGGGTGGGGACATCCAGCACATGTCTTAGAATCTTTAGGATTTGTTCCATGGATTTCCTTTTTCTTCCAAGCGATTTATACAATCAGAAAGGCACTGACTAGCTGAAGAGGGAGCCCCTGATGATAGCCAGGTGATGGAAAACCCTCCCTCAGAAGACCATGGCGGCAGGGTCACAGGTCAAAAGGGTTGACAAAAGTTCCTTGTGATTCTGCTCACTCAGGACAGACCTGGAGACTTCAGTGGGGAGAGGATACAACCTTGTTTTGTTTCGTGTGGATTCCAGATGCCACACACCCCACTGGAGGTATCGATAGCTTCTCAATTTGCTACAGCCCCATTAGAGTTCTTCTCAGATTTCAGTCTAGAAAATAGCCACGTTCTCTGCCTCTCCCGACAAGGGCAAATCCACAGATTTTCCTCAAAGCTCTGGCCGTGTGACTGAGCCCAGGATAAGAGGACAGAGACACACGAGCTGGTGGGGAAGCGCTTCCTTCCCAGGCTATCTGGGTCTCATTTCTCATTCTGAGAGTCATCTCTGACTTGCCGCCCAGAAGTCTTGATTTTCCAAGCTCTAAAATAGAACGAACCACTTATGTCTTAACCTCAGAGTAAAATGCTTCCAGGTCTTTATTACATTTTATTAGCACTATGACTATCACCACCATTATCATCATTATCATGATTCATTACATTTTATGCCTGTACCATGTGCCAGGCAGGACAGTTTTATCTACGGTATTTTCTGTCATCTTTACAACACTTTGAGTGGGCACTCTTAGAATTCCCTGCTACGGATGGATAACTGAGGCTCAGAGAGATTAAGTGGCTGGTAGAGTCTTAATCAAGAGCCAGGACTCACATTCAGGTCCTTAACGCTTGTGCATCTATCGTCTCTTCCGCAAAAAGTGCTACAGGATCGAGGTCGCCTTTGCAGTGTGGAGAATGAGCTGCTTCTCTCAAAAGAAATGAACGACAATACGCATTTACAGTTCAGCTTTTCCTTAAGCAGCGGGGAAACCGACCAGAGCAGGTGCAGTCCCCGCAGTGGTGCGGGGCGGGGGCGGGGGCGGCACACCCACCGCCTGCTCTCTCCCTTCCCAGTGGGTGCTTTATAACAGGGGTTTTGAGAAAGTCCATTCTCATTCAGCTGAGGAAGTGAATAAATTAACCAAATTTTTGATTGCTTCTTCTAGATTATGTTTCATACTATATCTCTGAAAACAAAAGAAAAAGCTTTTGGGTGGTTCAATCCAATTAGGCAAAATGAACACATTCAGTGTCACACCTGTGAACACTGAAGACCCGCATTTCTAAAGGGTTTGCGATCATTAATTAGGTCATCTATACAACCTCACTACTCGAGGACAGTTCAAACAGTCTGAAGAAGAGCTCAGCCGTCCAGGCCTTCCCGAGGGAGTCTGCTGCAGCCAAGAGAAAAATCTGAACTGCCTTCGTAGTTCTTTCATTTCTCTCTTGTGGTATCTCTGGAGTCCCTGTAGATTCTCCCTACCCATCTATGTGCAGAAGTCTGAATTTCCTGGATTCCTGAGAGCATCAATCGAAAGCTAAAGGGAAGGTGGAGCAGTCAACTCTGGTCGTGACGGGTCTGAGGGCTCTTGAATGCCCGTGGCACGGGAGCAGGGGCAATGCTGGGGGCAGTTAGAGAAAGAGTCAGCACCCTGAGTCTGCTGAGTCACGGCGGGAGGCGGTGAGGGAAGCACCCTGGCCGCAGGGCAGCCTCGCTGCCGCTGCCAAGGGAGGCTGTGGAATGCAGCAATGGGGTGCGGCTCAGCTGGCAGCTCCCTGTCAGCGGCCCTCCTCTGGGGAAGCGAAGTCTTCACACCTGTGAAGCACCTGGGACGGGCTTGCATCCTTCTCTAGTGAAGACACATGGCTTGTGCTAGGCCTGTGTCCTGTTTTCTCCTTACTGTGTCTAGTGCCTCTTGCCTGGAAATTATCAGGCACAGAATTATCTAACATGGTGGCTGACACTCCTACCTCTGTCGTATTTCTTGACTCTGTCCTCCTTTCTCCATCCCCACAGCTAGCATCTCAGCTCAGGCCTCATCTATGGCACTGGTCCCGTGGCTGGTCGGTTGTCTTGCCTCCTTTCCAGTCCCCTCTCAAATGTACTTTCCACACTAAAACTAAAGCGATCAGGCACACAGGTACGTCTGATCACACTGCCTGCTTTCTTTAAGGCATTCAGAGACTTCTCGTTGCCTGCAGGACATAGTCTCAGCTCTTTCACTTGCCACTCAGGGCCCTTCAAGATAGGGACTCTTGTCTCTCTCTCTAGCTCACCTGCACCCACTCCTTCGCTCAACAATCCAGTCCAAAGCCGGTGAACTGCATATGACTCTCTGAGCAGGCCTGCCACGTACACTCACCCTTCTCCCTTGCAACTGCCGACTTCCACCGAGCGCCCAGGCCTCCGGGCCGCTGCCGGCCTCAGAAAGCCTTCCTTAACCTCCCAAGACTAGATGAGGTGTCGCTCCGTGTGCTGTTGCCCCCTGCTCCCCACACGGCAGACCTCACCACACTGTGGTGATATTGCTGGGTCCCCCCTCCGCTTCCCCTCCAGACTGACTTTCTCCAGGGCACAGACTCAGTCATCTTTGACACTGTACCCCCGGGAACCAGCACAGTGCTGGCCTACAGCAGGTGCCCAATAAATGCCAACCATTCACACAGAGCCTGCAGGAAGAGCCAAACCTGTGTCTACCCACTGGTCCTGATGACAGCACCAGGCACCATGTGCCCTTGGTGGCCTCTGCTCCCGAAGGAGAGGCAGGAGATGAGGAGCAGCGGCGGAGAGCAAAGGCTTTGAGTCGTGCTACTTAGATCCAAATTCTGCTCTGCTACTTCAGGCTGTGTGACAGCAGGAAAGTCACTTAAACACCCCCCGACGCCTGTTTCATCTACTTTCTCATCTGTGAAATGGGCACCTCATGTGATGAGGGTTAGAAGACAAAAGCTATGGGAAGTACATGAGTCAAAAGGCAACAGAGCAGAGAGGTTAAGAGCACAGAGACACAGTTGGAATCGGGGCATTGCCACATTCTAGCCATACACCCTTGGGCAAGGCATTAACCTAAGCCTCATTTTTCTCATCTGTAAAATGGGACCAACAGCAATGCCCATGATGCTAACCTGCCTCTCTGAGACATGAGGATGAGAAGCCTCCTCCTGTCTTTGTACTACAAGGGAGGAATGGCTGCACTGATGAGGGAGCCTGGCGGAAGGACCTGGGCAGGTGTGCCTCTGCGCCTTCCGGGATTTCTCTCTCAGACTCGCCCGGCTACAGGACGGATTACTCAGTGCACACCTACTGAGCTCCTACTCTATGTCAGGCCCTGTGCTAGGCTCCAGGAAACTACAGTAAATAAAACATAGTTCTACACAAATAAACTTTCAAAGTGCATAATGCAATGTCAAGTAGTAATGAGCAGCTTTAAAAAATTGAGTTAAAGGAAAAGAGAGTAATGGAGGAGGCAGCTATTTCAGAAAGAGTAGTGAGAGGAGGCCTCTCTGAGAAGGCAACTGCTGAGCAGTGACCTGAATAAAATGATGAGCAAAGATCAGGGGGAAGAATACACCAGAGAGGGAGAAGCATGTGCAAAGGTCCTTAGGCAAGAGTGAGTTTGGAGGGCTCGAGAAACCCTTAGAAGGGCAAAGAGCCTGAAGCAGTGTGAGCAGGAGACAATGGGAGGACATAAGGTCGGGGAAGGAGGCAGGGACCCTCAGGAAGAGACTTAGAGGCAAAAGTAAAAGAAGAGCTTAGATTTTGCTTCTAATGGGAAACTATGAGTTTGGAGCAGAGGCATAACACGGTCTGATTTATAGTTTCAAACCGTCAGTCTGGCCACTGCGTGGGGAAGCTACGGCTGCAAGACGAGAAGCGAAGGAGAGCAGTGGGAAGATGTCTAGGGTGATCAAGCAAGACCTGAGGGGGTGAGATCAGGCGCAGGTGGCAGTGGAGCTGAGGTGTGGCTGGAAGTGAGACATGTTTTGTCGACTTATATTCAACCTAATTTCTTGTCGAATTGGACGTAGGTGACACGGGCGAAGTGGAGTCTGGGAGACTCGAGGCTTTCGGCCCAGGTAAGTGTGTGCTCAGCTGTGCCCCTGACTGAGGGGAGAGCCCGAGAAGGAACAGGTTTGGTTCTGGACGTGTTGACATGAGATGAGGGCACGGACGCCGGTCCTCTCCTCCCCCTCCTCCTCCTCCATGGGTGGGAGACCTGACCCGAAGGAGAGGCTGGTGCCTCCAGCCCCGCCTGGGACCCCAGGGCCATGCTGATACCAGGGGGGCCATCGAGGAGCCCCATTGGGACCACCATCACGTCTCGTTCCCCACTTCTGCTCTATCACCAAAAAAGGCTAATCGTTTGACCCCCATCTTTCCAACGCTGAGGTTCTGTCTCTCAATTGGTTCAAATGAGGAGGGAAAGATCATTTATCAGTCCCTAAAGTCTCAAGCCTAAAATAAAAAAAAAAAAGTCCTGAAAGTCCACCGTTGGATAAATAAGCTATTCATTTTCAACGCATATGACCCCAGGAGAGGTGATATATTAAAATGTGAGGTTTCCAATCCGTAGCCTGAGTTAATAAATACGGAACCTGTGAAAATATTTGCACACCAAGTATTTCTGCAAACTCAGTCAACCACATGTCCCTCCGGCTCTGTAATTATCACTGCTCCTTCCAGATGGGCAGGGAATTTGAGGTGAGGAGGAAGTCTTTTCTGAGAAGGCCAGGAGGATGAGGCCCTGGGGGCCAAGGCCACTGTGGAAGCTTCTGGCCTCCTCCGTCCAGGCTCGGCCCACCTAACCCAACCAGCCACTGACAGCCCAGCGCCTGAGAAGAACAAGCAACACGGATAGAGCCAATCACCAGCAGGGACCTACCTAACCAAAAGGCCAGAAAAATGTGACGCTGATAGCAGTTGACCCTAACTGACCCGGGCTCTGTGCCGAGGACTGTATCAGCAACCTCTCATTGCACCACACACTCCTTGAAGAAGGGACTCTCATCTCACAGCTCACAGATGAGAAAGTTAAAGCCACGTGCCCAAGGCCGCACGGGCAGGAAGGGCCAGCGTCCAGAGCCAAACCCCATTCCGGAGTCCGAGTCTTCAGCCATTCTCCCTGCCATCACTCTTCTAGAAGCTGCGGCTACTGATACTCCAACAGTCACTCTTAGCAAAATGTCTCTGCCTCCTCCGCGCTGATAAACATCCACCCCACCCAACTGTCAGTCTCCATTTTGCAAGGAGACAGGTGGGTCTTGACAAATGAAACACGATTGTGCAATTAGACAGTGTCAGTAACCATCGCCTGCCACGGGGAAAGCAGAGCGTGCGGTGGAGCGCCTGCTCTGTGTGTGACAGGGCCTTGGTATGACTCACAGGCCAGGGCAGGGGCTGAAGGCAGCAGCTCGGGGAGGCTGCCTGTCAGCGTCCCAGCCAGGATCTACCAGAAAACGCTTCTGGCTCCACAGAGACGGCTGAACTGGAGCCCGGCCCGGCAATCGGGCACATTAGCTCTGGCCCTCAAGCCCCAGACTTAAAAGGTTCAGACCCCTGCACAAGTAGGAATTCCAGTGCAACCTGAAAACATGCACTGTCAGACCACCGGCTGTCTTAGATGATGCAGCCAGATCCCCGGATGGATGCTGGGAAAGGAGCGAAGCAGAGATTTGAATAGCAGATAATCCCAAACGTTTCTTTTCGGCTTTCGGAAGTAGTATACGGTTTTTTACGATTTTTTTTTTAGTGGAGAGTAGCTTTGCTTTTCAGATTATGCCTCAAAAATACAAGTCTGAGTAAGTCTTTCCTCTGTTTAAAATCCTTCAGGGTCTCCCCATCACCCACAGGGAGGCTGGCATTACTCGAACCCTGCTGTCTCTTTATCTCCTAGCACTCAGACCAACGACCAATGCCTTTTCTTCCCCGACACACGCTCGGACCTCCACCATCCCCACACAGGCCCCGCCCTCCACCATCCCCCCACGCCCCACCCTCCACCATCCCCACGCCCCGCCCTCCACTATCCCCAGTGAAATACAGGGACTGCGGGAGCTATATTTTCAGTCTCCCCAGAATGCTTTGCCTTCTCCTCTTATTCAGGTAATAAAAGTTCTCTTTCCTGTGGAAACCTTCTCTATGTGGTCCAGGTGTGTTGACTGTGCCTGCAACCTGCGCAAGGATAGGCGTAGGCCCGGACCTTGCCAAAGTTTATCCTTCCCATCCCAGCTGGGAGGGCCTATGACCCGGGAAGGACTAACTTCTCATATGTGCTATATGGAGGCTGGGAAAGAAGCATCTGTCTTTCTCCAGATTCACAAGTTAAAAGAAACACATGAGTCTACAGGAACCATCACCCCACTCCCCTCTCTCCCCACCTTCCGCAGTGGAGAAATCCTGCCCAGGAACTGGGCTCACCCAGAAGACAGCAGAGCCGAGCCCAGCCGGAGAGGACAGAGACCTGACGAGCACATCTGACCGCCTAGCATGAGGCTAGTCATGCTCGCAGCCCCTGGACTTTTTAGTTGCTGGAACTGACACTTTTTTTTTCTCGTTAACTACTTTGAGTTTGGTTTCCACTATTTACAATCAAAAAAGAACTTGCAGTTCTTAAATGTGCCTTGTCATTTCCATCCACAGTGGTGCCTCTGCACGTGCTGCTCCTTCTGCCTACAGTTTCCATACCAACCTCGTCCACTGATCCAGTCAAGACTCGAGCCAGGTGTCTCTGCTTCCGGGGAGCCTTCCCCGCCATCTACACAGCCAGCTGGGAGACCTCACCACTGAGCTCCCAGGTCACTGCAGGCCCCTTTCACTCTGCAGCGATCGCCGGCGAGGGCAGGGGCCTCAGCCACTACACTCTGTGCTTCCTAGGGAGACAGGGTTTGGTTTCTCACATCCTGAAAAGATGAGGGGAAAGAAGAGTTCCCAGAACCCAGAGGGACGGCTGTGTGGAGAGGACCCCTAACAGGAGCTGTGGCCTCAGGGGAGGAATATGGCCAAGAAAAATGACCCGGCAGGGGACAAGCACACAGTCCCACTCTCCTGAAGCCCTCCCATGAGGCATGTGGCCCAGGCCATGTATTCCTGACCACCGTGAGGTTACAGAGCAAGTGGAGAAGCATGGAGAGTGAATGTAGAAAGGAAAATGAAAATACCCAGCCACCTCGAGCTTCCCCCCTGGAAGGGATAAGAGAGTCGACAAGGGGGAGAGGGAGGGGCTCTGATACCATTGGGTGCCCTTAACCTGATCGCTTCCATAGAAAATGTTTCTTTTATTATAGTCTCTTCAATTACCTCATTTGAGTGTGCTGTTTGTTTCCTGCCTGACACTCACTGATTCATCTAGACATCCTCTGGGTTCCCTCCCCCAACCTAACCCAGCTCCAGCACCTCACTTTGAAGAGAGGTGACTGACAGTGCCCAAGGCAGGAAGTAGAACACCGAGAGCTGGCCGGGCCAAGAAGAGCAAGAAGCCTCAGTGGCCTGCCCAGCATCACACAGCAACGGAGCTAAGAATAGACCTCTGGCCTCCTGCTACCCACCCACCCAGAGCCTCTCCTGCATCCTTCCATGAGTGCATACAACATGCGGCACTCACTGAGAGAGCCCCCCCTTCTAGCCCAAGGAAGTCACTACACTTCATTAAACCATCTAATGTTGCTCCTAGACACAGGGGTTGTTTGGGGGTGTTTCCGGAAGGAGGAGGAAAATATGAACAGACCGCGCAAACCTATTCCTTGAAAGGAAAGCAGTGGTCCCAAACCAGCCCTGGGCAACAGCGAGCCGGTGGGGGGGTGGCACTCTGGCTCAAGTCCAGCATCACAGACACAGTCGGCCTGCAGTGCGTGCTCAGCAAGGCCTGCTCCTGCAGCCACGGCCCTCCCGGCCCCTCTGCTGCACCAACGCCGCAGAAGGTTCGCTGGGCCGAGAGCCCGAGGCCTGGGCTCCTGTCCCAGCTCTACCACTGCTAGCTGTGGGACCTGAAGCAAACTACTTTCCCTGTCTAGGCCAAGGTTTTCTCCTCTGGAAAAGGAGGGTGGGAAGCCTGGCCTCTGAGGGGCTTCAGCTCTAGCTCTCTGTGCTCTCCTGACTTCTGGCTGTGTTCCTGAGCATTTTGGGTGTGACAGTTTTTCCCAGTGCAGACTGGATGCAGCGTAGCAGAATGTTTAGCATCCCTGGCTCCCGGCACCAAATGTCACAATGACAACCCCAACCTTTTTACTCATATCCAAATGCACCCTAGGAGGGCTATTCTGCCCTAGATAAGATTTTGTCTAGAAAGGGCAAAGAGGTTCAGGAGGAAGTGTCACTTTTCTCTACAACCTCATGGCGCCTCCTTCAAGAAAAGTAAGGATGCCTTTACGTAGCTCCAGGAAAACGTCCAAATAATTCAGTCCTATGTAGGCAGCTTACCTCAGGAAGTTAGAGTGAGTGGGGTAATGAGGTCTATATTTTGGATTCAATTCTTGTGGAAAGAGGAATTTGATTCCACAGCAGCCAACAGCATTGCTAAGAATAGTCAACAAAATATGGGCTGTGGCTCCCAAGGAAGGTGGATGTAGAACATTACTCACCAACCCAACTGTAAAAGCACTCACTCAGACACCTAGGAGACTGACTCCGAGGAGATGCTTCCCTCCCGTAGCATCCCGTACTTTTCAAAATGACTTCATTCCTACACATTTTCAAAATGGAGCCTTGCTGTGAAGTGGTCGTAACAGCCTCCTTGGCATTAAGGCACTTGAACAAGGTCCCACCAGAGCCTTAGTCCTCTCAGTCCTAGTTTACGCCCATCGTTCAGAAGGAGAGCAGCAACAGGCATGGCAGAGGGAAGCTGGGGAGTATGCCCTATAACTGAAATTGAGATAAAATGGAACTCTCCTGAATCTCTGACCTATATGGGATGTACTAGGTGGGATGGGGAGAAAACCGGACTGCAGAGGGCCTAACCTTAGGTAGTACCCTAGTAAAGGAGGGCCAGTGCCTTAGCAAAGTCCGACTTGAGAAGACGTGAGTAAGTACGTGCTGGTGAAGGAGACAGCAAAGTCAGCTGAGCTGTGTGAGGAGGCTCCCCGAGAGGTGGAGGATCCTGAGCAAGATCAGATCTGCACGAGGGGGGCTGGGAAGGAAGAAGGACAGTGCTGGAACTGTGTTCAGTCACTCTTGATGAGTCAAGGTAGGAAGAGAAACGCCACCAAGAAGCCGGCGCTAGAGGGACTCCACTCTGAGGCCATTCGGAGAGCATGAATTCTGAGGAGGAGCTGGTAGATGGACCCTCCCCTCTCAGTGCTCTGGAGGTCACTCCCTCCCCATCCCCACCACAGGCCTTGGTAGTTACGGCCACTCTGATCTGAAAGTCTGGGGTTCCAGCCCGGGGCATTCCGCACACACAGACTAGCCCCGAGGTTACTTACTGACTGCTCTATCCTCAGTCCTCCTAATGACATAATCTCTACCTGGGCAATAAGTCAAAGAAGGAGAACACATCCACAGAGATTCAGTGGGCTCGGGATTAAGCCACAACTAGAACACATCGCTCCAGTCAGCAAAATTTGTTAAATGACCCTCTGCAAAAGGCACTACACTCATTTCCCCTAAAAAGGGAATGTCAATATAGCTGCCTAGTCCCTGCCAAATTGTTATTAATGTCCTTATTAGGTGAGAAATACCTACTTCCCTGTGTTTAAGAAGAGTAAGGAAATATAGGAATCCTAGCCTCCGTCTTTCTCCATAAGGCAAATTTCAAATAATACCAGATCCACAGCAGATGGACTGGTTTTTAGCACTCCTGAGGGGGAGAGGATGGAGCCAGCCCGTCTCCGTCTCTCTCTAAATTGAGAGAGAGAGAGAGTGAACGTGAGCCAGCATGAGAGGGAGCGTGCGCGTGCGCACGTGTGTGTGTGTGTGTGTGTGTGTGTGTGTGAATGAGAGGGGAGGAGCGAGGGAGAGGAGGAAAGAGGAAGGAGAGCCATGAAGGTGAGAAAAAGAAGCAGCAACAAGTCAGAAGAGAATGTAAGGAATGCGAGGACAGGAGGCCAACATGGGAGAAGTCAGACATGGGGTGGGTGGAGAGAGGAAAGGAGAAAAAGAAAACCAGGAAACAGAGTGAGACACAAACAACAAGAGGCTTGTTGATACAGGAACTCACTGATGCTGCTTCAGTAACTAAGCACTTGATGGGTTATCAGAATCGAGCCCTTCAGAGAAGCAGGCCTTCAGGAAAAGTAGCTCCTGAGAAGGTGCTGGGCGGGACTCAGGAGAACTGGGTCCCCTTCTGCCCCTGCCACCAACCTGCCGGGGGCCCTGTCAAGCACCTCTCATCCTACGACTGTTTCTATGTCTGTAAAGTAAGGGAGTTGGGCCAGCAGAAGTGGAAGTTTCTTTCCAGTTCTCACTGTCTGGGAGACTATGAACCAACGAGAAGACCAGACACCCAAGCATTAAAGAAACCATGGATCATTTCACAAAATCCTGATCCCAGCAAAGGAAGCAGTGGCATCTTCTCCAAGCTCTCCCGGGCTCACGTGAACAGAAACCTCACATGTTCTGAGTTGGGTAAGTGCAGCAAACCGGACAGGGAGTGAAGCAGATGACCTCGGGAGGGCTCTACTGGTCCCAGGCTCTGGACCACATCTCCCCCGACTCTCCCGGGCCAGGGCTGAACTGGTCCTGCACAGTCAGGCTCCAGCTGTCAGGGCAAAGTCCTGGAGACGGGGCTTTGGGGAGAGCGCACAGCAGTCAGTGCTGCGGCATGGCTCCTTGCTGTGTGTCCCCTGCCGTGCTGACACACACTCTCCTTGGAGAGTTCTCTTCCTGCGATGACCTCTGCCTCTCGGTCCAGACCCTCCTGCCTACGTGTCCTCACCAGGATGCTCAGTGTCCCTGCCTCCAGCAAGACTGCACTGTGTCATGTGTTAGTTTTGCTTTGGGATTTCTTGGTTTTGGTTTTCTCTTTGTGGCTTTTTCCTATGACTCTGTTAGCCCAAATGCACTGAAAATTTTCAAATGCTGCCCGTGAACAGCCCTGATCAGCACGCACATCCATTTCCATGTCATCTAACAGGTTTACCTCACTTAACTAGACCGTTCTCAGAGAAGGCTTAGAAGGAAGGCTAAGAGTCCAGCCAGCCTACCTGGATTTCAGTCTTAGGTCTCCCCTTCACTAGTTGTGTAACTTTGGGTGAGTTACATAAGCTCCACGTCTTGGTTTCTTCATCTGTAAAATGGGGGTGCTAATAATAAGACCGACCTCCTAGGGCTGCTGTGAGGATTAGAGTGACAAGTAAGGCTCTAGAAACTGTGCCTGTCACATTCTAAGTGCTAAATAAATGTCAGCCCTCAGAAATAAATTCTGACACCCTTTGTATCCTAAGACAAGACCATCAAAGATGTTATTTCCTAACCTCAACTTTGTATTATAAGAAAGCTTCCACTTGAACCACCGCTAATGGTAGCAAATGATCCACCGATGTCCATTCTCTTCCGTGGTTAGACTCTGCATATTGTCTTTAACATTTCGCCAAGGTCCACACACAAAGGGAAATGAATTAAATGCAGATTATTGAAATGCCCCTGTCCCTTTCTTGTCAGCAGGCAGCCACCACGCTCCCCTCTGCTTGCTTCCCTACTGAAGAGTGAGTCAGACACATCCTCTCTGACAAGGTTTCACAATTTTGTTAAAACCCATTGTTACTCTGCATATTTCTCCTTCCTCCGCTCTCTGCCTGAGATTTTCTGGCTGCTTTCTTTCACAAGATCTTTTCACATACCCCATAGCTGAAGCTCTGTTTCCTTTTTCGTTCTGTTAACCCTTCCAAGGATCCATCCTAGAGAAAGAATATAGGAACAGTCAGCTCCCAGCCTTGGGTATGGAGTGAGCTTGGCTCGGCTTGGCCAGGCCATCATTAACTGTCCTGTTTGACAAAGCAAAGTGTGTTTGTGTCCCTGTGGGAATTGGGGGCCCTTAGTTCTTCTTGCTGAACAACTCTGACCGCCTTAGGGTGAAGGCTCCCAATGGATCTGGCTTTTCTCCCAGCTTCCAATCCCTCCTTTACACCGTGGCCAGAGGGAGTCTTGTAAAATCATAAAGAACCCCCACCATCTACATCTTAAAACCCTGCAGCCCAGAGGTCCTTCCAGATTTGCCTGGTGCCTGCCTTCCCACCTCATCCCCACCATCCCCTCCTCTCCTGCCCGACTCCCTTCTCCAACCCTACGCTTCACTCCTACAGAATTATCAGCAGCTCTGCAAATGTACGGGGTCTTGTACACTTCCGGCCTTCACACATGCTCTTCCTTCTTCCCGGGATGTCCGCCAAAGTAACTCCTACTGTGTTTCGGCTTTTCACCTCCTCTAAGAAGCCTTCTTGGTCCTCTTTTCATCCTGCCCCACCCAGCCCACCTCACACCAGCCCAGGCAGGCAGCTCCTCTGTCTTCCCTTAGCACCCCCGCGTGCCTCTGCTCTGGCATATACTACACTAAACTGGAGTCATTTGTATTCTCTCCTCTACTCAGAGCTTTCTGAGAGTAGAGACTGTCTTTTCCATCTCTAATGTCCCAGCGTCCTCCACAGTCACTGACAATCACTGAAGAAAGTCCTGCCTTGAGTTAAAATGGAACTGAGTTATAAACAGAGCTGGGTTTTTCTGGGGTCTAAGAACTACGAGAGAAACACCTTAGGCAGAGCAAACTCCGAAGAAGCGGGAGTCAGCAGGTCCCGACAGGAACATCCCACACCTGACCCTCAACCCTGCGGTGCATTTTTGCTCCCTGGTGGCCTGTGAGCTACAGAGGCTGAGATGCTGAACTGGGCTCAACTCTGCTAAGCATTACCTGCTATGGATGAGCACATATAGAAAGAGTTAAGGAGAAGATTAAATGCCACTTTCAACTCATATTTGACATATCCTGGACATTATTAGGCTCGTATAAGCTTTCGTGGGCCAGTAGAATTTCTGGGCTCCTCTGCAAGTTTGGGTTAAAATCAAGGGTTTTGGATGCTGTGCAACAGAAGAGGGTGCATAGGAGAGTCCACTGATGGTCTGCAAACTGTCCCCAATTCCATGGCTTTGTCCCTCCGCTCCTCTTCTTTATTGGGCTTTTGCTCTCTGGCCTGATACAAAAACGGGAGCTGTGGAAGCCTCTCAGCCTTCCTTCTGCATCCTAGTTCTTTCTTGGGGCCCTGAAGTCCCCCTGTTAAGATTAAAGGACAACAAGTATAACATTGGTCGTGAACCAAACGAGCCTCTCGGAGTATCAAGAACCTGACCTCATACAGAGCCAAGCTCTCATAAATATATCCAAATAAAATTAAAAAAATAGTAAATGTTCCCAAATCTTGCAAATTTCCTTAGATACGCTACTTAGAGAGCCCCGTCCCATAAATCATCTAGACAAGAAAAGGGCCTGGGAAGTAAGGAAGGAGTGAAGGGCACAGATCACCTCCACGACGGAATCCTAAGAAACTGCTGATGTCGCTTCGGGCACTGGCTTCCAGGCTGGCCAACGTTAAACAGCTGCATCTGAGAGCCAGGGAACAGAGGTCTCCATCTCTCTGCCTGGGGGAGCCTGAGGTTGAGACAAGTGCTTTCTCCTAAAGGATAAGAGGCCAGGCAACACCAATTGCTTCGGTCTGAAAAGGGGTGAATAGACAGTTTCTAGACCACATTTGAAACCAGGGCTCACCAAAATGGATGTGATAAATCAATTGTGACTTGGAGGGAAGAATGACACACTAGCAGAACACTGGCTATGAGCCCTAGCAATGAGCCCTAGCAGCAGGTATCAACTGAGGGCAAAGAACCACAGCAAAGAGAGTTACAGTGTGGTCAGGAATGGCACACTTCTCCCGGGGCTGGGACCCGCACTGTATATGCACAGTCTCCACGCATGGGCATCCATCCTCGATCACAACTGAGCTCACAATTGGGCTTGTTTGGATGGAGAAATGGGTGAGAAGTTGGTAACACAGTAATACTATCTTGGAATTCTGGAGGTTTCATGACATCTCAGCTTCCAATGTGTTTCTCTTTGCTTCAGACCCGTTGAGTAACTATCATGCATAGTTAACACTTACCAAGTGATTACTCATGCTAGGCACTCTGTTAAGTAATTTATCTCATTGGATCCTCATAAGAACCTTCTACAGTCAATATTATCATGAAATAAACTCATTTTACAGATGCAGAAACTGATGCATAGGAAGGTTAGTTAGGTAACTCACTTAAGGTCATAGAGTGAGTATTAGAGTAAGGATTAGATACAGGTGGGACTGACTTCAAAGCCTGCACCCTTAACCAGTAGGACTAGGGAAAAACAGCCCATCAGGAAAGACAGTACCAATGAGCCACCAACAGGAAGACATATTCTAAGGGACACACTTACACAAAAGTATCCAGATTCTCTAACTTTTGCCGAGCGAGATGGTTGGCCTGGGGAAGGGTACAGTCTGTGGTCATGAAACAGAATTTTTGTCTAAGTAAAGATAACCAGTCTACATAGGGACTCAAGTACTGTGCACCTAAGATGTTTGGAAATGAACCCTTGGCTAGAAGTGGAAGGCATAAGGTTGGGGAGGTGGGGGAGGAAAGAGAAAAGGATCCTATATTCTCTTTCCTTTTTCATGAAAAGTTTGCAGAGAAATTACATCAAATCATTTTCTCCCTCCTCTGTAACACGGGGCAGAGACCAGAAAAATCAAATCCTTCTGGAAAATACTTTCCAAGGGGAATAATCATCCCAATCACAGAACTTTGGCAGGCAGGAGAGATTTGGAGGAACATCAAGAAAGATCTAAGGATAATGATATTGGTCAGCAAACTAGACATAGCATTGCAATTCAATAAGGCAGCAAAATTCAACGCTAATGTGACTTGCAAGGTTTCCTGAGCCAAGGCATCAGTCACACTGGGGGTCAGCAGAGTGATGAGCTCCTTGTTTATAGCCCTAGTGGGTCACAATCACAGGGCAGCCTCAGGCCTGGAAAGTTCTCAGCCAACAGTCAATGATCCTAGGAGGAAAAGAGATGGAACTGGGGATAGTGAAATAAACAAAGGGAGGCTCAGCAACTATTTAAATGTCTACAGACAGGTACAGAGAGACAGTGGATAAGGTGAGCAGATTAAAAAGTGGAGGCCGAATGCTAAGGAAAAAATAGTAATAGTGAAATTGTTTATCCTGCCGAATATGTAAAGGATAAGACGAGAGAGCTGTAGGCTGCCAAGACTCAAAGGAACCCTGCTCTGGGTTCAAGGTTGTCCTCGTCACCCTAGACTGATGGATACCACTTCACTTCATTAAAGATTTTCCATGAAAGGTGATTCTGTAACTTTTTTCAGTAATGTAGACTAATTTCTTATCATTATTACACACAGAGAAATGCCTTTTCGGATTGAACACAAATCTTTCTTCCTCAACCTAAACCATTTCTTTTTCTATTGCCTTCAAAGGAGAACAATAATTTCTTAGCATATTTCATGTAAAAAACAATTCCATACTTGAAGGCTAGTAAGTGACCACTCAGCTTTTCTTTTGCAAACTAAACAATCCTAATTTCTTAACTTCCTTTTACGCCTCCCATTTTCCAACTCTCTGCCCATTTTTGTTTTTTAAGGAAAAAAAATCAAAGAGTTAGGAAGGAGCTTAAAACTAACCTAGTTTACAGCTCTGCTATAAAAGGACTGAAACTCATGTCCAACCAATGGCCCAGCCCCACCCTTCAGGAGCAAGGTTTCTCAACCTCAGCATGACTGACATTTTGGCCCAGACAATTCTTTGTGGCAGGAGGCTGTCCTGTATTCACTGTAGGACACCGTATGCACTGTACAATGTTTAACAGCATTCCTGGCCTCTACCCATGAGACACCAGTCGCACCACCCCAGGCGTTACAACCAAAAATGTCTCCAGGTATGCCAAATATTCGGGGGTAAAACAAGCCCAGCTGAGACTGTTTCTAGTGGAACCCATCTCTTTCCTTGGACTGTGGACCCTCCAGGTATACTCCAGAGTCAGAACCACCAGGGCTAAGTTCACCCAGGACTCATCCTCCGTGCCAGCTCAATGTCCTCCTGATGGCGCACGAGCTGCCGCACTTGGCTTTGCCTCTTTTTCCAGCAAACCTGCTGGAGACTGACCAGCCAGCTAACACTATGCTAAGTGCTAAAGAGAGAACCACACAAAGCTTTTCTTTTTCCTCCCCAGCAGCAGTACTGGGCCAGATTACCACTCTCTGAAGGGGGGCCCATGTTCTCTGGAAACAAGAGACAAGGAGCACCAGATCCCTGGGGAATGTGGGGGGAAGGAAAGCCACCAGTGAAGCTCTTATCCCCAGCTGCATCAGCCCCCCAGAGCCCCCTGCTCTCAGCTCCGAAGGTGCCAGGTGTCCAGCATCTACTACAATTACATGGTTTAAAACAGTCTTTGGAGCGTTTTCCGTGCCCTCCATCAGCTCCCATCAGTCCCCAGAGGCTGCACAGCACTAAACTCTGGAAAAAAGCTCAGGTGCCGGTGACTTCGCAGAGCAGTCGAAGGATCAGGTCCCCACTCTGGAGATGCCTGCAGTCTTGTTAGGTGGCCCACCAGGAAAAAGAACGAAGATAACTCAATCATGCACTGTGCAAAACCACAACATGCCTGGAGTCACCGCACTCTCCCTGGACGGCGAGAGTGGAGGGGCGTCCTGGCCTCCCATCTCACCACCCAGTCACCCAAGACAGCTAGCCAGGAACTCCGCAGCTCAGCAGACACCAAGACTTAACATTCAAGTGAAGTCAACCAAGCCCAGCTCCCCCATCCAATGCTAAGATACTACACTTTTTATTGTTGTTGTTAATCATTATTAATCGTGATTAGTAAGCTGTGTTTTACCCGAAATAACTCTTAGAAATTCCACGCTCAGGTTGTGCATCCACAGAGAGCAGGCAAGAGCTGGAACAATTCTCATTTTGCAGCCTGGGGCTACTGCAAATGGCCTCAGGAGACGGTCAGGAAGGAGGGCTGTTACCAGTTTGGGATCACAGGGAATCAGTGGTCTACACGTCTTCCCATTCTGTGTCTTAACCCATCAACTCTGCTACCTCCACAAAGTCTTACCATTTGATGTCCGTGTTCATGCACCGTCGATCATAGCCACCCCTCCCCATTTTCTGGGGGAAAATAAGTGCAGAGTCCAAACACGTGGCAAACCCAAGTGCAAACCCCAGCTTTACGTGCATCCCTCCTCAAGCTCCACATCCTGCAGCTTTGCTTTGAAGAAGCTGTTATTTTTTACAAAATAATTTTTCCAAATATATTATTTTCCACAAAATATAAAGTAAATTTGCAATCACATCCCAGGTGGGAAATATTAATCCATGTGTTTTGGCTTTGTTTACAATTTAATCACCAAACGGTTTTCCATGCTCATTTAGTGATGCTGAGCCCGTTTAGTCTTAATGAGCTTTGGGAAAACTGAAGGTTTTTTGACATAGTAATTTCTATTTTACAGTAATATACCAACAGTACATAAGGTTTAGAAAAGAGAAAAATCACCCATAATCTCACCACCAGAACAAAACCTTTGGAAGTAACCCCTGCCCAGGAGAATGGGCATTTTAATGAGAGAGGCTCAGCGGCTGAAGAATGCTGATCCAATCAGGGTTCTAGGAGAAGAGCTCGGGGCTTAGGTGGCCTAAGAAAATCAAAGCAAAAATTGCCCGATTCAGAAGCAGCATGTTAAAGGAGTTTAGGAAAAACTCACTGTCATCCTATCTGTTTAGCATGGTAAGAAAGTTTCTCCCACCTCTGCTCCACACTCTCGCTGCCCTCCTCTCTCTTCTCTGATCTCTTCTCTGATGCAAGTCTTTTGTTCTTCCTCCCCCACCCCGTCTCGTTAAGGCCGTCTGCTGCCACAGCACCCTGCCCCCCGAGAGCGGGCCATCCACTCTGCCACCTGCCGCTGCTGCTGAGAAGGCACAAACCTCAGCGTGGACCCCAGAGTCCCTCTTTGCAGAACAGCCCTGCTGACAGTTTAGCCTTCCCACGGGCAGGATGCAAAAGAGCACCTGGCAGAAGTCTCTGCACAGCACACCAGGGGGATTTGGCTACCTTTGGGCTATTTAGGTCATTATAACAACTTTTCCAGAAAAACTGAATCCTTGAGAGTTCAACACAAAGGATAGTGAGAGGAGAGAGTTGAGGGTTCTGTAGTTCATTAAATCCACTAAGACGGCCAAATCTGATACTTTAATCCAAAAACATCGTTTCACGCAGTGTCAAGATTGGTGTTTCCCAGTCTTTCTTCATTCAGTTCTGAATGCAGATGAACTAGGTGAGCTGAACTTAGATAAATGGAGGAAAAGAAGTACCCCCTATGCCCAACCATTCTCAGCCTTAGCAAAAAACCTCATCTCCCATGGCCACATTTTCTTCTTTCTTCTGCCCCCCTTCATCCCAGGGTCCTCTGTCCACCACGCTCTACTCCACACATTCAAAAGGAGAACATGCAATGGGGGAAATTTAGAATAATGAGACCCACCTAAGAGGTGTTTGGGATGGGTGGGTGTGTCGTTACACACACAGGCAGTGACCCGGTGCCCCAGCCCCTGCTAGGAATGATGTCATACCCCAAATATGTTTGGGATGATTGTTTCAGGCTGCATGCCTACATGGAACAAATGTATTTTATTCTCCCTCTCTTTCTCCCTCTGTCTCTCTCTCAACCAAAATACCATCTGACTTTTTACTCTGAAAACAGAAAGTGGGAATGCCAATGTGTAAGTACAATGCATGCCTAAAAATACTTGCGGACTGAAATAAACAACAATCAAATAACCTGATAAGAGTCCAATCAATGAAATACCATAACTCAGCTCTCTGAAGTTGGAAAAGGATATCATATTTGATTGAGCTTTCCATGGTTTTATTTCTTCAAAAAATGCTATCAGACATACTTCCCTTGTTTCCAGTTGGCATCTCTGGGTACATTTCTATCTGTATGCCCTTCCTCTGAAAATACAACAGATCCTACATTCTCCAAGACACCCAAGAGACATCAGTCATCTGCTGGTTCCCGACAAATCATTCCATCACAATATTTTTCACATGGCCAGGGAGGAAAGATGGAAGAAAGAGAGTGGAGAAGGAAGGAAGGAAGGATGGAAGGAAGAAAGGGAGGAAGGAAAGGAGGGAGAGAGGAAGGGAAAGAGGGAGGGAGGAAGAGAAGGAGGGTCGGAAGCCCCATTCTCTCCTCCTCCCCTTACTCCCTCTAAAAACCTTCTTGAGTTTTAGACCACTTTTTATTATTGTTCCTTCTAGTCTTGCGGCTACTCAAAGGTCATAAGCACCGTTCTAGAGACTCTAGTCCAACTCCTCACTTTTCAGATGAGGAAACAATTTACAGAGCAGCACGCCGACCACCCACGGTCACTGTCATGTGCCGTTTCTGGGCTCCAGGATTCTTTTCACCTCGCCCCTAACTCCTGCTTTCCCACAGTCACAGAGCACCCTTACCTTCGTCGGTTAACCCCCACCTGACAGCAGAGCTGCTCAAGTGGCCCCGCCTGCACTTGTGCAAGTCCCAGGAGGCTTTGGACAGGAGGCTCCGCCAGCCTGACACGTTCTGAGACGCTCCTGCTGGTCCCGGCGCCCGAGCTGGAAGGGGCACCGCGGCGGGAGCCAGGGCAGATCTGCAGCAGCTCTCACTGTGTGCAGGCCTCACGGGAAGTAGGAAGCTGGGTCAGTCAACTTTAACTGTCTCCTGGCAGGCACATTGGGTGTTTTTATCAGGAATCTGAAGCGGCTGACTACTGGAAGAACACATATTGGCTGAGTTAATGCACCCCGTCCCTCCGAGCGCTCAGAGATCAGGGAAACCCAGGGGCCTGGGGAAGGAAGTATCATTTACAGGCTGGTCCTCTGGTTCCAGAGGCCACATTATTGATCCCTGATGAAACACGAACTCGGCAGTCCCAGGTGATGACCACGGAGCTGCAGAAGGGTCGCATGGCCACGCTTCTTTCTGCTGCCTTTGCAGGCGGAACAGCCAAAGGCCTGGCAAGCAGGAATGAGGAAGAAGAGATGCTCTTATTATCAACTGATGATGAAATACTCTGAGCTGAGTGACTCTGCAGGGCAGAGAAAGTACCGAAAAAAAATCGACTGGCCGGCAAAAACTCCTCTCAGCTTGCAAAGGGTTTCCACACTGACCTACCAAAGCGTCTGAAGGCGGACAGCCAAAGCACCTGGCTCTGTTTTCCACCTTTGGAATATTCACACGCCACTGACCACGGTTCCTGTGTTCAGGCCTTGCCCGTTCTACGTTCGGATTCTACACTTACGCCCATGTGCGTGGCACATCACTCTGTGGGTGTGACTTCCTCACCCCCAACACTCCCTAGTGTGGACAGAGCACATGAGGCCAGGGAGACTCCAAACTTCCAGGGCTTCTTGACATTCTCCCCCTCCCCCAACTCGAATCCTTAGCCCTTCACTCAGCTCACTGCTGCAGGCGACTGCTCCCATCCAAGGGACCACCGCCAAGCCAGCCGGAGCTGAACCATTCTCCTCTCTCTCTATGGAGAACCCTGGGTGCAGACAAAAGTTCATCAGGAGCCACAATCACAATGGCTCATGTCCACGAATACTGACCACGGGCTGGCACCGCGCTAAGTGCTTTGTATCCATCAACTCACTCCATCCCCACAACAACACTATGAGACAGAAATTACTAGCCCTCATAGGAAACAGAGGTTCACCGAGGCTTGAAAACATCTCCATGGTCAAATGCAAAAAACCCGAATTCCTTTTCCATAAAGGGGCACAAGATGTCAGTGAAAAAGAAGGGCTTCATCCACTAAGACGGCTTTAAAATTTTTTTAATTTAATAAAAGGAAAATCAGGGTTGGTGAGGATGTGGGGAAATCTGAACTCTTGTGTATCACCAGCAGTGCAGCCACTTTGGAAAACAGCTCGCCAGTAGCTCAAAAAGTTCACTGCGGAGTTCCCACAGGACCTAGCAATTCCACTCTGAGGTGTACACCCAAAGAACTGAAAACATCTGTTCACACAAAAGTGTATAAACAAGTGCTCAGAGTCGCGTTATTCATAGTAACCAAGAGGTGGAAACAACCTAAATGTCAGTCCTCGACTGATGAATGGATAGACCAAATGTGATCTCCCCCACAACGTAATATGATTCAGCCATAAAAAGGAATGACATGTTGGTACATGCTACAGGTATGAACCTTGAAAACATTATGCTAAGTGAAAGACGCCAGACACAAAAATCCACATATTATGTGATTCTATGTACATGAAATGTCCAGAATGGGCAAATCCACAGAGACAGAGGGCAGACCAGCAGTTGCTTCAGGCTGGGAGAGGGGGCAATGAGGAGTGACTGCTGACAGCCACAGGTATCTTTTTCAGAATGATGAAAATATTTTGGAATTAGTGGGATGGTTGGAAAACTTTGTGGATATACTAAAAACCACACAATTGTACACATTAAAAGGGTAAATTTTACAGTATGTAAATTATATCTCGATAAAACATTTTTTGAGTAAAAAGTAAGAAAAAAGGGCAGCTTGAGCTTGAGGTACCTCCAGGGTCCCTTCCTAAACTAAAAAAGCAATGCAATGCGACACTAGAACGTGCTGTGAGATCATTCTCGTGTCCTCAGTAGCCATTCGACGAGTGCCTGCTGGTGCCAAGCTAGGAGCTGGGG
The DNA here is from genome assembly GCF_037783145.1 of Equus przewalskii. Taxonomy (NCBI): domain Eukaryota; kingdom Metazoa; phylum Chordata; class Mammalia; order Perissodactyla; family Equidae; genus Equus; species Equus przewalskii. The sequence continues at coordinate 33,773,055 of NC_091835.1, read as the reverse complement.
ACATAGAGGTGACAAAGTAGACGGGGTCCCTATGCTCTCAGCACTTGGAGTCTGAGGATAAAGGCAAGAGAAACTATACAAGAGAGCGATGAGAAGAGACATATTAGGTGCTATGGGGACGCAGGGCAAGGACATCTAACCTGTCCAGGGAAGAGGGTCAGGCAAGGCTCTGGGTACAAGTGATGCTTCACCTGCATCCAGAAGGAGGAGTAAGAGGGAACAGCCAGAGACAGGGGAAGGAAGACTCCATGCAGCCGGAGTGGAGCCTCCCATGGTGCCTGGTATGTCATAGGTCACGAAAACCTATGGAGTGAAAGAATGCACATCCTGGGCAAACACCCTGAAGGGAGAGCAGAACACACAAGAGAAGCCAAAAGAAAGTTCCTCTGGCTGAAGCAGACAAGTTAAGGATTTAGGGAAGTGGGGAGAGATGAAGCTTCTCAGGTAAAATGAAGGTGGGTAAGCCTATTATAAGGAGTTTAGACTTCATCCTAAGGACAACGGGGAGCCACTGAAGGGTTTTGGCTACTCACTTCTGGTGAGAGAGAGGTGGGGTCTTTCTGTAGAACTAGATATAATCAAAGAAGATAAAGCCTGTGTGGGTTTAGGAGCAATTCCAGGCGGGCTGGATAAAGTAAGCGAGAAGTCATTAAGGTCTCTGAGAGGAGCAGTCCAGCCTTTCACGAGTGTGTGAAAAAGGGCACGGAAATCCAGAATATCAGGTTGCAGAAAAGCCAGGAATGACGTGGGAAGACCGGCACCGCTTTGCCCACCCTGAGCTGGAGGGTCATGGGAGACTGACCTTGAAGGTGGCTCCTCCGTATGCCTGGCCACAGGACAGCTCGTGTCCTTTCGACAGTCTGACTCTGTGTGTTGGGCAGCAGTGGCCACTGGAGAGAATGGTCACAGATTAGCAGCTGCTAAAGTCTGAGGACCTGATCAAGGGGAGAGATTTGGAGGGCAAAGCCCTGACCTCCCCAGGAGATGCTGGAGGACAGGAAGAGGAATGTAACACTCTACTCTACATCGACTATGTGCTAAGCAAGGTGCATTCATTTTCTCAGTAAGAACTAACCACATCCCTCAGGGAGGTTGTTTATTATTCTCATTCTACAGACAGAAAGCTGAGACCTGACAGTCAAGTCATGTGCATAAGGATTAGAGACCAGACTCAAAGGGAAAATTTCAACCTTCTGACTCCAAATCTCATGACTTGACTTTTCTTTTTCTTTGTTTTCGGACCTCAAGTCCTGAGAGTCATTGCAAGGCACTTCTTTTGTGCTGCTACTTTTTATTTTTGCCCCTTCATCTCTGATCCTGACGCCCCAGTCCCCTTTCTTAGTCCCCTGACAAGCACCCACTCTAATGTGCTGGATATATGTCCTTGGATAAAAAGGTATCCTGAGGAATAGACAGTATGCTGACTCTGGTGTGTATACTTCACATTAATAAATGTGCATTATAGAACTCATGCTTAATTCAGCCTAGTGATTTTAAGATCCACCCATCTCTCGATGTGGAGGATTCCCCAATGTGCACACACCACATGCAACTTGTCCGTTCCCATGGCAATGACAACTAGGCGGTGTCCAACTGCCAACTCTCACCAACAATGCTGCAGTGGACATCCTCACATGTCTCCAGACAGACGTGAGCAAGAGCTGTTCCGAGCTCAGTACACAGGAACGGGGCTGCAGGGTCATGGGTGCACACTCAAATTCCCGCTCCAAGTGGGCTGCGCCCATCTTCACTTCCACCAATGGAGCACGAGGGCTCCTGTTTCCTTATATCCTCATAAACACTAATTATTATCCCATTTTAAATTTTTTGCCAATATTATAGGTCTAAAACAACATCTTAATTTTTTAAAATTAGCGTTTCTTTGGCTACTGATGAGACAGGGCATTTCTCCAAATATTTGTTAGTCATTCACCTGTTTTCCACTTTCTGCTTCTTTCTATTGACTTAACTTTTTCTGTATCAATTCCCTCCCTGATTTTAGATGGTGGAAATATCACCCCATGTCTGTCGTCTGTAACTAGTCCACAGTGCCCTTCATTGAACAGAAATTCTTCATTTTGATCTTTCGTTTTCCCCATAACCAGGCCTGCCTGTTACTACTGACGTGGTAAGGAAAACAAGGACGTCTCAGAAGCCGGCTGCCATAGGTTTTGACCCTTTGGGTTGTGAAAATAAAGTGCAATGTCAGTTAAGTGTTGGCTTACTCGTTCTGTTGAGCTTCTTCAGCTGACTTCGGTAAGTCAATGCCAGGGTCTTGTCTGCCTTTATGTTTCTGCAAAGCCCATCAGTAGAGAACCAGGACATGAAAGGCCCATGTGAGCAAACGGCATGCAATGGTCTCTCCAGAACTGTCCTTGGACAAGTTTGTGTTTCTCTCAATCTCTTCCATTAATACCATCTGGAGAAAATACCCCTGTGGTGGCTCAAGAGGTAGGTGCCCTGAGCGGCTGTGTCTAAGAGGGTGTGTCTGTGGGTGTACTTTGGGTGTGTGTGAGCAAAGAACTATGCAAGCACTAGACTACGGGTTCAAGTTCGAGTCCTGACTGACATTTTCTCACTGTTAGTCCTTTAGAGAGCCATCTCTGAACTCCAGCCTTCACTGTAAAATGAAGGTACAAGGTAGACGGCGAGAGAAGAACACTAGATCCAAGAAATACTCTTAGTATGTGAACATTTAATCCATTGAAAGGAAAACTATCAATTCTCCACTTTAGTCTCTGTGGTGCCTTCAGCAGGTCAGAGACCTCTAAACTAAAAACACCTGGAAAGACAGGACTAAAGTCAGTCTGATTTTGGTGAGGCAGGAGGGGAGGAAGCAGACAAAGAAGCTTGTCTCCATGACAATGAGGGAGCAAAACACTTTTTGTCTGGACCTCTGAAGAGGAGAAAGTCTCAAGGATCAAATCTAGTTGATGCAGCAACCTCAAGGACTTCACGAACATCCGACCCAGAGCTGGGAGCGACAGCAGCATATCAAAGTCACCCCTTTCTACCCTAGATTTCAAAGATATCACACTCTCCTGGCTTTCTTGGACTGCTCTGGCCTCAAGCTCAGTGCAGCCAGGACACATGGTGTCCCTCAGAGCCCTCCACGGCCCTCTTTGCTTGCCTCTCCTTAGTGATCACATCATGCCCAAGGCTTCACTTACCCTCTACGTGCTGAGGATTTCCAAACTTGTATCTCCACTGCACATCACCCTACTACACATCCACACCTATGTATTCACTTGTTCCACATCTCTTGTGGATGCTTCAGTTACCAAAAGTCAGCTCCTGCTTCTCCCCACCAAAACTGTTCATCTTCCTGTATCCTATATGTCAAAATTCAGTACTATTCTCTTCTAACGACTCAAGAAAGAAAGCTGGGCATCATCCCTGATATTTCCCAATCCCCTACCCCTACAATATTCACTCAACCACAAAATTCTGCTCATTTCACCTCCTAATACGTCCTCAATCCATCCACGCCTCTTCACACCCCTTGCCACATGGCTGGCCCAAACCTCCATCACTTTTTGCCTAGATGACCTCAACAATGTCCTTACTAGTCTCCATCTGGCAATCCACCCACCACACTGCAGCCAGAAGGAATGACCTTTTCAGAACATAAATCTTTTCATGGTTATCTGTTGGCTTCCTGTTGCCTTCAGAATAAATCCTATAAAGGCCTTCGTGATCTGCTCCCTCCACCTCTCCAGCTTCATTGCATGCCAGCATGCCCACGCCCCATGCCCCTTGTTCTCTACACCCTAGTCACACTGAGTGCCCACCTCACATCTCGGGTTGAGAAGGTACAGTGCTGCCCCAGCCTCAGAACCTTCACACACGTGGCTTCTTCGGCCTGAGATGCTCTCCTCCATCCCCTTGCCTGGCTGTTTCCACCCAGCCATCAGATTTCAGCTTAGATGCCCCTTCCTCCGGGCTCCCAGACCAAGTCAGTACACATGTTTTGTTTCATATCTGTCTTCTCATCACACCACAAGTTCTGTAAAAGTGAGGACTCCACCCACCTTGCTCATCACTGTATCCTCAGTGACTGGCACAGAAAAGGTGCTTAAAGATCTGTTGAGTGAATGAAAGGGGGAAGGTAGTACATAGGTAGACTGGAAAGAGAATGAACACAGAATCTGAGCTACGATATCTTGCTCAGGCTTGTCTTCACCTAGGAAATCCAGTTCATTTCAATATGTCGCCCAATAGAGTAGATTCATTCTGTTTTTGTAAAACAAAGTCAGATGTTACTCTTTGGCTTGCAACTTTCCAGTGATTTTCTATCTTACTCGAAGTAAAAGCCAAAGTCCTTAAAATGACCTACAGACGCAACATAATCTGGCCTGCTCCTATTAGACTGGCCTTCTTGCTGTTGTCTGGACAAGAGAGATACACATCCACCTCAGGCCCTTTGTACTTGCTACTCCTTCTGTCTAGATTGCTCACCCCCCAGATACCTTTGTGGCTCACTGCCTCATTGTCAGGTCTTCATCTAAATATCACCATCTCACTGTCACTTTTCCTTTAAAGTTAGAACCCCCCGACATTCCTTTTTGCCCTTCTCTGCCTTATTGTTTTCCATACACTTCACACTGTCTATACATTTTACTTATTTACTATTAACTGTCTATATCCTCCCACTAGCATATAAGCTTCCTGAGAGCAGAGACGTTCTTGCCTGTACTGTTCACTGCAGAATCCCCAACATTTAGAACAACCACGGAGTAAACAGACATCAGTGGAATGAATGATTCTTCTCATGTTCCTGTCTGACCAGTGTGTGTCACATCTGAGTGTGTTTTGCCTTGGTTCTAGAGCATTCATGGATTCTTTCTACAAGTCTTCTTAGGATATTCCACCATCTGCCATGTCTGCAACAGATTTCATGAGTGATTGAAAGTTTGAGCTGAATATAATCTATCAGTCTTATTTCCTGCCCCCACACATGCTCTAACTCTTCCCAATTTAGCACGTCCCATTATATAGAGTCTAATTATATGGGAGTGTAACAAAAGCAGTTTCATGTTGAAATAGCATTCACGTGAGCCCTCCAGAGAGGTATTCAAACTTAGATAGCAGACTAGGGATATCACAGGATATGCAGGAGACAGTGGGTTTCAACTGAGCATCACTAAATTGAACTGAGGAGGTAATCAACCCGCTTCAGTTGCGAGGAGGGCGAGCAGAATTTCTTCCTAAAATGCAGAGGCATTTTCCAGGGACCCACCAGGAGGTGGGTCCTCATTCATTTATTAATTTATTCATTCCGTAGATATTATTAACATCTTTTATGTGATGGGCACTGTGGTGAGCTGTGCAAAGATGATTTAGAAGAAGAGGGGTTTGTAAACAGATAAATTACCCATAATATGCTAAGGGCTACTGCAGAAGTATGGGAAGCAACTAAGTCTGCCCCGGTGAGTCAAAAAGCTTTCATCAAGAAAGTGGCTTGAGAGGCTGCCCTGGTGGCGTAGTGGTTAAGTTCGTGCACTCTGCTTCAGCAGCCAAGGTTCACTGGTTGGGATCCCAGAAAGGATGTGAGCACCACTTAGCAAGCCATGATGTGGCAGGCATCCCACATATAAAATAGAGGAAGATGGGCACAGATGTTAGCTCAGGGCTAATCTTCCCCAGCAAAAAGAGGAGGATTGGCACTGGATGTTAGCTCAGGGCTAATTTTCGTAAACAAAACAAAACAAAACAAAAAAAAACAGTGACTTGAGAAGGGTCTTGAAGGACACCTAAGAATTTTCCAGGTAAAGAAGGGCATTCTGGGCAAAGGCAACAACATGTGTAACACAGGGGCTTGTGCAAGAGCTGGAGTCTGGACCAGTGTGAGAAGCTCAGTGTGGCAAGAACCCAGACGGAAGTCACTGCCCAAGATGTAGAAAGAGCTGCTGGGCACACACTGAAGTTTTAGTTTATGAGTTCAGTGATCTGCGCTTGAGAAACGCCACTTCAGCAATGGAAGAATAGCAGGTCTTAAGGACAAGGAATGAGTTACACTCTGAATTCCTCCATTTTGAAATAGGGGCCAGAGCAGAAGGGTGGATAGAAATGTCCCCTTCCCATCTCAATATCCAGCTCCGGGAAACCTGTAGAGACGGGACGGGGTGGGCAAGAGTGGATGAAATCAGAAACGCTTCCACTCTCCAAATACCTGTTCTCCTCACGTTCTCAAATCAGAGGTTCATTTGGATTAACAAACACCTCTCAATTTGAAAGTACCCTCTAATCACTTTAAATCTAAAAGTCATTGTCATCTAACTGTGACTTAATCAATCAATCAACTTACCATTCCACAAAGATTTAGTATGGACCACGAACCAGACCTTGGGGATACAGTGATGAATAGGACATGGGCCCTGTCCTCAGAAAGCCAAGAATGAATGAAATCCAGAGCTGAGGAAATCAACATTCTGTCAAAGGAGGCCAGAGGAAGGAGAGGACTCTCTAGAAGTCAGGTGTGTCTGGTTGGGGGAACGCTGTGGTTGTCTGCTACCAGTCTCAGCCTGAGATCTGAACACCAAGGACACGAGGAACATCATAAGAAGAACTAAAAGAACAAAGCCACTTCCAGGCGGGTGGTGAAGGCAAACGCTTTTCTCCAACCTCATGCGATTTCCTCTCTTTCTCCACCCGCTTCTCCCCACTAAGGTTCTTCTAAACATTGTCAACACTTCCTCGCCCCCTATTCAATCTCCAGCCCACTGCTATCAGGCCTCCCAACCACCGTGCTGACTCTGCGCTCAACTCGGTCACTATCAGCCTCCCAGGTGAAATCCACTGGGAGAAATCTGTATCTTACAAACCACCACCTTGCCTGGATTTCCACATTCCAGAGCCTGAACTGGTTTCTCCAGTGGTAGTCTTAGTCCCTTCCAGTCTGTTTTCAAATAGCAATCACATAAACCGTAAAACTCCACCACGTGCTTGTTCAAAACCTTCTTTCCCCATTGCCTTTGGGATCAAATGAAATACCTGAGGCTTGGCTGGCAAAGCTTGCCACAGTCCTGCCATGGGCTGCCTCCTGCCTCCCTTTGCTGCTCTCTGTCCTCTGTGCACACTGGCCCACCCGTAGTGCCTGGACTCCCCGTTGCTGCCTGTCTGCTGGCTCTCAGCACACTCCTGTTTTGCTGCCCCAGTGCCCTTCCTTGCCTTTGCCTAGCTAAGGTGTACGTATCCTTCAGATCTCAGTCTAGAAGTCACTTCTTCCAGGAAGGCTTCCTGGATCTTGAGTCTTAGCTAGCTGCCTCCACTATGTACCATTAGAGGACCTTGTATTACCCTAGCCCAGCACTTACCAGGCACTGGTGAAACCCCCTGAAGACTTGTCTGTGTCTTCGTCCAGGCTATCAGGCCCTCAGGAGCAAGGAGCTCTGAACTCAGGGTCTGGCACAGAAGAGGCCTCAGTGTTTTTGAATAAATTAGCCAATTATCTTGGTGCCTCCATCAGTCAGTTCCCACGGTCTACCATCGCCCGGTCATCTGTTTACACAGGAAGCAGTCTTCCCGTGAGCAGAAACGTTACTCTCGTACACAATGAAGAGACAACATAGCAAAGTCACAGAGTGGAAGATCTAGCCCAGCCTGCCTGGCTAACCAGCTATGTGACCTTGGGCCAGTTACTTAAGTTTCCTTTGCCTCAGTTTCCTTTTAACAAAATAGAGATGATGATAGTGTCATGGCGAGGGGTGTGCACAATAGTGCTGATAAATGTTCAACCACTGGCTCTTCAAGAAATAAAAAAGGGCCTGTAGTGTTCGCCAGTTTCCATGGTGCCAATACCCCCACCCTGGCCAATTTCAAGCTACCTACCTGACATCACTCATTACGGAGCTTTCCATCATATGGAGATAACGGACATAAACGACAATAATAAAACGTAAACAGGTGGGAAGTGATGAGTTGTGGATACTGTTGTTGTTTGCAATGTAATTTCCTTGTTTTCAAGTTTATAAAATTTAATTTTTAATAATCGCTATGTTTTACAGCAGGCTTGCCAAATTCCTGAAAATTTAACAGTTGGATTTCTTAAGTCGGCATTCGTGACTCCAGCAAACCCCTGGGTCGGGAGTGTGGGCAAGGTGAAGGGACAGCTCACAACTCCTCGCTTCCCTTCCCGGGCCTGGGTGATAGGTTCAGCTCACTGTGACACAGAAGAGAAGGATGCTCCATTTGGGCTTCAAGTGTAAGTGAAAAATGCCCTCTCATACAGTTTGGCAGGACCTCGGATAAGAAGCTGACATTATGGTCCCTGTTTGGCTCAGTGCTTCGTGTTTATACCTCACCTACCAAAGCGCTCTGGAAAAGCGAAGGGTGTGGAAACTCAGACCTCGGCCCAGACAATTGCAAACCGGCGGCAGACAGCACATCATCCCCTTGGAGAGTGCTGGCCTATGTTATCCGTCATGTCTTATTATTTTAACACATCTTTATGGTATTAGTCAATGTTTGCTGTATATTAAACATATGAATCAAGTTTGATCATTTCTTACAATGATTAATTCATCTGAGAGATCACATTTTTCAGCACATACTATATTTCATAAGCTCCTACTGAAGTTCTATCATTATGCTATAAGTAAAATCGAGTTTCATGGTTCGACGAGTTTGGGAAATACTGCATCATAGCTGTCTCCACGGGCTTCAAGAACTAACTTGTCTACTCAGGGCCACATGCCTGAATGGGAAAGCCATGCCATGTAGAGGGTCTATCCACCTTTATAATTGTCCTTGTTTTAAACGTCAAAATCTATGCCTGTCTCAAATATTGAGTAGCCCACTTTCCTCTCACACAGAGTGGATGGCCAGAGGGTAAGAACACATGGGAAACTTTTAATTGCACAGCAAAATGTTGACTTTGCTCCCAATCCGCCGTGTAGCTAAAGCATGAGGTTACCTTTTCTACAAAAAGCTGAATTTCCTATATGTTTGGCACTCAGAGAGTAAACTCTTAAGATCCTGTCAAAAGCCTGCAGGAGACCATTCATCTTTGATCCAGATAATATAAGGAATGGGATAATTCGATCTTCTGATTCTCCGAGCTCTATCACCGTGCCTAGTTAAACTGTCAAAATCACAAAACAAAAACAAAAACTCATGAACTTGGAATATGTTCTTTTACCCCAATAGAAATTCTTTCGTAATTACAATTTAGCATGCCTTCAGCTTTATTTGAAGGTTGATACAAAATATGGTTTTATAAAATAGAAATTCTACAGCTGTTGTAAAAGCACTAATGAAGGATGGAAAACGCCTACTGGCATAAAATTAGATTGCTCTTAGAGTTTAGTATAAGAGAAACGATTAGATCAAGGCATAGCATTACCTTGAAGCATAGCACCTGTATTTTAATAGATGCTGACACTCATGTGACTCATTCTGTTTCCTTTATCTCCTTGGCTGCCAGGAATCTCAGAGGTAAAGTTTGTGCTCAGCTGAAATAAAGACCTTTAATTCTGGCTTTCTGGTCCAATTATTTCTCCTCCCTTCATTACATGGCTCTTCTACTTTTGGTTTTACAGTCCTACTGCAAATGTAATTTTTATTGTATACATCTCTGTATTATTTTTGGAAGAAGTCCAAGTATGAATAATGAATGAATGAATAACTGTAGCTTACTGGGTTCAGCTTAGTCAGCTCGCTACTGCATCATACTATGTCTTTGTAAGTACCAGTGAAACTCACCCTATTAAGCACCACTAAATGTCCATATTATCACCATTAAAAGAAACTGTCAATTTCTACTTTCTCGGACTAACGGGAAAATGAAGATAAAACCTTAAAATCAAATCCACAAAGAACTGAAAAGGTTTAGTTGAAAAAATAATTTCAATCTTCCTCCCCAAAATGTTAAAAGAAGTGCCTAGAAGTAACATTTGATTCAATCTGCCCCCTTTCCTCCCTCTCTCGCAGTCATGAGGAGGAAGCATGGGCAGAGATGAGAAGCAAGAGGCCTGAATAACCACAAAGTGAAGACTCTGCCCTTGAAAATACAAAGCCAATGACGCTTTGAGCCCATACAGCTGTCCTGAGACCCCTCACAAGAATGATCTCACTCCGCTCTGTTGACCCTGCATAGCATCCGCAGGGCATCAGGACTGAGAAGGGATAGGAAACTAAGGCTCAGGGAGAGGAAGGAATCAGCCTAGGGTAAAGCCAGCACTAGAACACAGATGTGCAGAGTCTGACCTGATTTTGTTCTGCTGACCCTGCTCACTCCACAAATATCATACTTAGGCACATAATTTTCTACTTTTTCCTTGGTATTTTCATTCCCAAACAAAAAGAAGAGATAGAATTATATTCATATTTACACCCTTGTCTACCATTATCCTCAGTTGAAAGCACTAAAATGGGATTTAAACAGCTCTTATAGGATGCAAGTGACGTGAATATGATAACACGTAATAATGACTGAGGGAGGAATGGAGAGAACTAGAGTACAGAGTGATTTGGAGAAAGATTAAGAAGTTCAATTTGTATTTTAAATATCTTTCAAGTTTTCGATGAGTGTGTCAAGCTCTCTACAAGTCCAGAGGAAAAGGCACACCAAAATCCTGTTCTAACTCCAGCAATCTCCCTGGCATCTCCATCTGAGGTGCAGGAGCTGGCGGCCCACAGGAGCGCCGAGGCTGATAAAAAGGACGCGTGGAGAGCTCAGATAAACAGCGCCCGTGCAAAGAGAAGGACAAAATACATTTGATCTTTTTAAGTGAAACTGATTGATACTGTTTAAGCCCATATTACCTTTTGATTGAGTTTATCTGCTGTAATTTTAAAGTAGAAAAGTGGGAGGGAAAACAGTTTCCTTGATTTTTAGCTGGGAGAATATTAAGATATCGACACCTTCACTCATTCATTTGCTCATTCGTATGTGCATCCATTCATTCATGCAGTGTTAAGCAGCCAGCACCAGGTAAGGCATGCTATCAGTTCCGTGGGGGCCACACATGTATGCACAATGTGACTCCTTCCCTTAGGGGCCTTACAATGTTGTGACAGAGAAAGATACAAACAAATCATTATTAAGGGTGAAGTACCATAAAACAGGTAAATACAGAGCTTTGGCAGTTCAGAAAACAGAGAAAAGATACTTGGCTGAAATTAATCCAAAGATTTGCTTCAACTAAACAGGTATTATAAAGAAAGGATAAAAAAAAATGCTTCTTCACCTTTTATGGTCTTTCATGCCTGGATACCGTGTGCCGTGTGGGTGACCGTAACTCAAGAGAAGCAGAATATGGACAGACACACTAACATTAGATCAACGACCACAGGTAGGAAGGATGATCTGAATGACAAAACATAATGATGCTTCCTGCATTAGTCGGTGGCCCTGGTCCAACAACCAGTATCCTTACAAGACAAGGGAAATTTAGACACAGATACGCAGACGGAAGACAGCACGTGAAGACGGAAGCAGAGATGGCAGGATTGCCAGCAACCACCAGAAGCTAGGAGAGGCAAAGAAGATGGTCCCTAGAGCCGGCAGAGAGCACAGCCTTGACAACATCTGGATTTCAGACTTTGAGTCTGCAGAACTGTGAGGGAATAAATTTTTGTTGCTTTAAAGCTCCCTTCCCCAAAATAGTAAGGATGCTTTAAGGCCCCCGTTTAAATGCCCCCAGCCCTCTGGGCAGCTCTCTAGACCCTCCTGTCGGAACCAACTGCTTCCTCTCGGCCTACTCGGCTCCTGGTGAGCTTAACCTATCCTCTCGTCAGTGATGGAGTCTGTCTCACTACACTGAGCTCCCTGCAGACAGAGAACCTGTCTTACTTGTTTTTCAATTCTCAGAGTCTAGAATATCAAAGTCAAATAAAAATCCAGTCCCAAGAAAGGACCCGGAGAATCTGCTCCTCATCCAACGCTTAGGAGTCAAGGGTGACTGTGAGCCCATTTTTAAGCCACGAGAAAATGAGGGGGTGTCTGTGCCTCTGTAAGTGTCTCTCCATGCATCCTGGGTTGACAAAAGCTGTTGGCATCTCTTTGGCAGATTAACTGGCTACACTTGCCACTTTCTTGGCATGTGGCTCCTATGTCAACGCTCTGTGTACTGTCTATTTCTTGCCTTAGAAATAATCACTTAAAAAAAAGTCAGACCTCAAGCATTTGTATTCTTTCTTCATCAAATCCCTTACTTCTCACCAAATTATACTTCCACCGAACAAAGGCTCTCCCGCTCATTACAATACAGCTGAAAAGTGTGGGACCCTCTGTCGCTCTGGTAGAAGAAGTGAGAGCTGGCTGGGATGCAAGCACTGCCACATGGATTAGAAACAGAAAGGATTGTAAACAAAGGGCAATGATAAACGGTTATTTTGCAAGTGGGTGGGAGGTGTTTAGCGGGGTGTTCCATGGGTTGGTGATGGGCCCAGTTTCTCTCAGCATCTTTATTAATGATGAGGTAGGAGGGGAAACACTCACAGCACGTTCATTAAAGGCAGGAGGATGCTAAATCGGGAGGTGTTGCAAACACCACAAAGGACAAAGAAACAGTACAAGATGGGGATGGCGGAGGCAATCTCAGCAAAGGAGAAAAGAGCAGGATTCAACTGGGTGACGAAGGGACCCAGTTCACCCAGGAGAGACCACCTGATCCTCAACAGAGAAAGCATACGGCACAGCTTTCACCTGAAGTCAGTTATTTAGAAAAAATAACTGATTTTTTTACAACTCCAATGTTGCTATAGTATGATCCTTTTCTCCGGGAGCGGGAGGAGGAGCACCGGGCTGATTTAATCCTGGGAGCATTAAAAGAGTCGATCTGCTCTCATGAGCCACGGAGATCAAAGACCTAAATGGAAAACCCCACACAACTCCTGGACTCGAGGGAGAACAGAGAGACAAAAAGCAGTCCCCACTGCTCTATGAATAGTAATAGTCTGACTTCTGAGAGACGGAATATTTCAACCCTGCGGGGCCTTCTGGTCTCTAGCCTTAGGGCTGCCATTAATTTAGTGTCATTTTCAGAAGGTTCTCTTCCTTTTCTGGGCTTGTTTCACTATCTTTTCCAGAAAGATCTCCTTGTCTCTTTCCCTCCCCCGGGGATGTTTATAGGAGTGTGGTTATCAACTCCATGATGTAATTTTTAATTTAATGTATTGAGGCAAAAAATTCATAAGGAAGACCTCTGCAGAGTATGTGAAGGAGAAAAGTCTGTTTCCTGCCACAGGCATAACAGATGGAGAAGTATTTACCCTATTTTCAAAAGTCAAATGGTAAATTTGGAAGCATAAAATAAGGCTAAAGACTTTAGAACATTAAGCTCCCTGAAGAAAGCTGTTGCATAAATAATATATTATAAGTACTTAAAAATCGTACCTGCTTGCAAAATTTTCTTGAGTCCTCCCCATGGCATCCAACATAGCAAAATATTATTCTTTCCTCATTCATTCAGCACTTATCGAACACCTACTAAGTACCAAACACGATTCCCATCCCTGAGGAGTTCAGTGTAATAGCAGAGACAGATAAAAATAAGAATTAGTTTAAAAAATATTTTTCAAGGCTTTATAGTGGTGCAGCAGTGGTGACGTCTGAGCTGGATCTTTATGGACTGAGCAGTTGTCTAGTAAAAATAAAAGTGGGAGGGCAAGGCATTATCAAGCAAAGAACAATGCATGCAAAAGTATAATGACATAAATAAATACGACATTAATATAATTTTTTGAAATGGTGCGCTAAGTGGAGTGGTGTAAGATGACACTACGAAATGAAATGCTGGCCGCTGGAGAGAGGAGAGAGGAAGTACATCCTGCCCATGGAGGTTTTGCTGGGTTAGATGTTGAAGATCCTTCTGTACCATGCTAAGGAATTTGAGTTTTCTATAATAGGGAAGCGTTAATATTTTTAAATCAGAGAATAATGATGCCAAACATCTAAAAAAGTGGACCAATCTTCTATGTTTGCTAAAATTTTCATTGAGCCAAAGCCTAATTTCATTTCCTTCATGCCTACATGCTTGGGCTGATAGAATAATTTGTGAACTGCTGAAAAAAGAATTTCTAATATTTAATGTTACAATACATAGCATCAGTAAAATATACAATCATGTACAGCTTGTACTAGGAAGACCTCAATAAATTTACAAAAAAGATAGATGTTTACAAATTACCAACGTCTCTGTTTATAAAAACAAATTCGTTTTGGATTGGGCTTAAATAAATGTTCCTAACCCCATGCTAAACAACCAACGTGTCCAGGTAAGATGACTTACAATGGGCACGAGAATAAAGTATATTGACTGTTATTTATACCATTTTTCTAAGCTCACAGCAGGTCACTTATATTCATAGCAGTATGAGACCTGTGAACAAAATCCTAGCTGGAGAGTCAGGATTTCTGACTTCTGTCTCTTCTACGACCCAGCTTTATGACCTTGAGAAGTTGGACATTTTCCATTGCTCATGCCGTTCCTCATCAGTAGAATCAAGTTCGTGAGAAACTGATATAATGATAAAGAATTGAATTTTCAAATTGATAACTGTCAAGCTCTTCAAGTCCCACAACACAGAAAAGATGGAGATCTGGCAAGGAGGCTATTGAGGTGATTCAAATACAAAAGAGGTGAAACAAATTGATGGCTTTAAAGGTTCAGGTCAACTCTGAGATTCTATGGTTCCAAGGCATAGTCAGTATCAGATCTTGTTATCATCAGCTTACGCGCAAAATCTGAATAACAATTTAGGCTTCTCTTGATATAAAGATCTCTGTGCTGCAATGGTAACGGAGACTTGTCCCTTAACACTTCATAAAAGAAGGCCAGCTTGAAAGCAACAGGGCACACTGACACAGCAACACAGTAAACAGTTTCTGAGTCCAGATTTTGCTTCTGAGTCAAAACCAAAACCAAAACCAAAACCAAACCCATCTTTCTGACAGTGCCAGCACCTCTGTGATGCTACCTCTGAGATAAGAATACTCTCATGGAAACATTACCCAAGATGCTCCCAGGAAGCCCAGGGGTGCCACTGTCCCGTGGCTGCAAAGACTACAAAAAGAAAACCTCAGCCAGCTTGAACTTCCTTATCCTCCCTCTTAAGTAGCTAGCACCCACAGTAACTGAAAATACTCCAGGTCTTGGATGTTGTCTAGATTTGCTAGTCTATTACAGTCTTGGTCAGTCTAGATCTCGCCATCTCATACCATTGCACACAATTTCCCGATAAAATGTAACTCGATTCCACCTGATACAGGTCCAGATCCACCGTCGTATTTAGGGTCTCACCTGGCAGCTCGTGTTCAGCATTCCAGTTTCCGTGTGACCTGAGACCTATACACTTATGCAGTCATGTACCTAACAGCCTCCCTCTCATTCCATTCTTAAATGTGGACGAATAGAGATTCCATCTAAATGAAGCTGTGCTGTTCAAAATAGTCATCTCAGATGAGTAGGCCTTGGTAATGAGGAAGCCCGGGGCAGAGTTTGCTCCCTACGATAACCTGTACACTTTGCAAGAAGGAAAATGATCATCGACTGTGCCTCTAAGGCCCCGTTACACATACATGGCATTAGTCACAAGGAAATTCAGCAAAACAGCAGGTAATTCAGAGCCCCATAAACTTGCAGATATCTTTCTGAGAGTGGATCAATAGAGTCTTGGGTAGAAGCAAACATTTTTATTGGCAAAATCGAATCTATCCGTATAATTCCTCATGTCTATTGACCTTACTCCATAGAAATAACTCTTTCTTTCATTAGCAGACACTGAGATGTGAATGATCTCATTCACTTAGCATCCTTTTGATTTTGTTATCCAGCACTGAAAGAAGGGAACCCATCTTGGGAGACTTGCTCATTTTTCTAGAAGAATCAGATGACAGCTATGATATTCTAGACTGTCAGATAGAAATGTACTTTTCTGTTCCAACTCAGCTTTTCCCAGCAGGTCACTCTTCTAGAAGAGTCTGATCTGAAATAGGGTCACGCACAGCTATTTTTCACTGGTGCTTAGAAAAATTTAATTAAAGGCAAGAAGGAAAAGTAAGTAAGAAAGCCAAGACCCCGGAAAGGCACACACACAGACAGAATTTCCAGCGGGGACGTGGGAGCCAAAGCTTTGAGGTGACAAGCATCTCTAGCTTCCTTCTCCTTTTGTTCCGAGACCTGCAGGCTTCAGGCAAAAGTACGGCTCCAGTGACTCTGGCAAAATCCTAATATCCTGGGGTCTTTGACGCCTCTGAAACTGGCTTGCCTTAAACACAGCTAATCCAATATTACTCTTTAAATGGTGAGTTTACAAACCACAGCGATCTGTGGGTTTGTATGATTTACTACATAAGCCAAAAGAAGTTAGCATTTTATTCTAAACTAGCAATGTTAAAATGCTAAGGTTTGGGATTCAAATATAATAGGTTTCCAACACAATTGTGGTTCAATACTACCGAATAACGGAAGTCTAGGGAATCATACTTGTTCTCTGAACAGTTTCAAACCTACTTTGGACCAGATCTGTCTCTGGTGCAACAAGCTGGGCTTCTAAGCAAATGCAAATTTCCTGCTAGCAGGTCAGAGACACAGAGTAGTAGGAATTACCATTAATCACATTGCCTAGAGGTTTTTTTTTTCAGATCCAAGTGCAAAGCTGCCCAAACAATTAGTTCCCCTGAGATCTGTTTTCAGATGAAAAATCTAAATAATCCTGTTGTTTCTAGACCCAATGCCAAACTGACTGTCTTAATGAGGATGCAGGTGGATGAACTCGGTGCCGAGTAGCTCTAAGTTGGCCACAAAAACACTTGGGGCATGGTGATAGCACCACAGGGGCTGAGAGTTTGCTTTTAAAAGCCCCCTTCCCACCAACTCCCTTCCAGGCACTTCTTTATCATCCATGTGACGCATTAAGAGGAAGTGCTAATGTAACACAGATGCATTAAGTCACACAAATGGTTTGGTACATTTCACTGGGACCGCAAAGCATTACACCACAGAGGTGCCCAGACGAAGCGAGGAGCAGGCCATGTCAATACCGTCGGAACCCCTGCTCTGAGCACACATTACAAAGGAGCACAATTACCCAGCCTGTGCCATCAGGCAGCATTAGCCAGCATCACCCATTGCTTCTGATTAATAATTGAATTCGATCCATATAGAAGAGCTCACGTTAGTCTGGAAGATGCCTTCTAGCATGCATTAGAAAGGAGCATCTCCAGGGGCCTCAGAGCACTTTGTCCATTTAACAAATCAATCTATAACCTACAGTCGACTCTGGATTATTAGCAACTGATGATCCCACCTCTGAACGTTCCTCTGCTTTACTGCTCATCTTTCTCCGTCTTGGTGCCTTCCCTCCTCTGGCCACATATGAGCTTCTTACTCCTTCCATGTTGGCTGCTCTAAGGCACCACCCAGACTCCTTCGTGACTGGAGAATTCATCCCCCCAGCTGCCAGGAGTGCCCTTGGTCATCAGCCTTCTTTAGGAACTGCCTCTGATGAAGAGAGTCACCTCACCTGAGGTTGGAAATTCCCAGGGCAGCCGCATCCAAAGACAGGTCAAGGAGAATGTCTAAAGGCCTGGCCCCCTGCCTCAACTCAGGACAAGTCTGAACAAGTCAGGCCAGCGCAGCTTCAGAGCTCCCTACAGAAACAGCCGGGCCTCTGCTGCAGCTGCGTGGCAGCCCAACTTCATTCTCTGTCCATCCTGCTTTCTCTTCCCCTTCAGGTGTAATAGTGGAGCACTGCCTAGCAACCTTCCTGCACATCATCTCCGTCTCGGACTCTGTCTCCCAGGGACTCATCCTGCAACTGGAAAGAAACATCTATACCTTACCTGCCATCTCAAGGAGCTGCTGTAAGTGTCAAATAAGATCATGTATGTGAGTGACTTATAAATTGTACAGGATAAACAAGGAACACATGACACCTGTCCTTTAACTGAAGACACTTTTAAATTATGTGGTATTTGCACAAGAAACAAACAAAAATGCACCTTTCCTGTGGACCGCAAATTTAGAGTTTAAATAAAGCTAGAGGGTTCAAGTTTACTGAGGTGTGAATTTAAATAATACCAAAAAGTGTATACTTTCCGTGTATTATATCACTTAAATTTTCATTCATTTATGACGAGTCTTCCATTCATCCAAATTTGAGGAACATTGCCAGGTTGGGGGTGGGGGTGGGGGGGATGCTAAAGCACCTTTCTTCAAAAAGTATCAAAATAGTTTGGCATTTGCACGTCAGCCAAATAGCAGTGTTGAGACAGATGTCGCTGTCCTGGGTAGTAAAGAAACGTGCCACGGGCCCACAAACCCAAATTCTACAAATCCAAGGTGACCACCTCAAGTTTTTGACCTAGTGTGCCACTCAGGAATGTCACTTTCTCAGCAGACCAGACAATGGAAAACACACACTTTTTGAGTTCAACAAAATAAAAGCAAATGGCCCGAGCAGGAAGAGACCAATGTCCTCTTGGCCTATCAGGGATCCATATACATACAGATCACCCAGCCCAGGCCACTGTCCATCACTGCATGCCTGAGCCGTCCAGGAGCAAAGGAGCGGAAACCCAGGCAGCAGGGACCCAGAGCCACCGTTGCCACTCTCACTGCAAGGAGCCCCCAGAGCCCAAAGGAAAACACCCCAGGACCCTCAACCTCTCAGTTTGGTTTTGTTTTTATTTTTTCCTTTCATTTGAATGGCAGTTTCTCCAAGTACAAAATGGAAAACTTTATCCTGAGATCTTTACGATATTTTTTGCTCAATTAAAAGAGAGCAGTGACAAATCTTTAGTATCAATTGAAAGTGTTACCCTATTTGGGCTAACACATACCTGCCTCACAGCCCAGGTGATATCTACAGGTTCATGGGCGGGTAGATGAGTAGAGGTCAGAGTGCAGAGGTGTGTGTGTACATGTGTGTGTGTGTGAGTGTGTGCATGCACGTATACAGGAGCTGGGGCTGAGGACAGACGTTTTCCTGGTGATACAGATGTCAGGGCCCAAAAATAAGTAATGCATGGGCATTTAATAGCACAAGCAAGGGATAAAATGCATCTGGCATTTAATTCCGAGTCTAGAGGCCTCTCCGCCAGCACTTATTTTTACAGAGTCTCATTGCCCCACCTTCAAGTTAACTGCCCGGTCCCACTTTTACCCTTGAAAGGTACATATGCCCAAGGGCCAGTAAAACAACTTTTAAGGCTCTCAAGAAATATTAGAATGTCTACAACCACTGATCCAAAAGACGATGCTCTAACACATCAAACCCCAGATGGTCTCAGAATGTGAGCAACAATTTTCCAGCAAAATTAACTGCCAGCATCTGACTTCTGAAGGAAGCAGGGATGTAAGTGAAAAATGCACCAATCCAGTCTCAAAGAGAATGGATGAAGAAATGCATTTTCTGAAAATGTTCAAGCTTGAGATCCTGGGAGGGAATTCAATTATCAATGAACTATTTTGGTCGAAATTACAACCCCTGTCAAAGTAAACCACAATAGAGCTTCTTCCCCGAAGGAGAGAACACAAGAACAAAAGGTTTTGTTGAGAATCTCAACTACTTTGTTTAATGAATTTGGGAATTGAACTCAGTACAACAAGGGTTAAATGTCAGCCCAGCCAGAGAAGTCGGGAATGGCGGCAACAGGCTAAGTTCAGAATTTTCATTCACAGAGTAATTAAATAGTTTATGCAAATGGTGGAAACTGCACACGATATAAAATCATCAGGTATAAAGGAAGGCATTGAAATGAAACACGGTTATCCTTATTCACTTTACAAGACTTTGTCTTTTAAAATCATCTTTAATAATTTTCCCTGTAGGTCAGTGTGTAGGTTTGGAAGCTACAGAAATGTTCTTTAGTTCCGAACACGAGAGTTCCAAGGTTTCCCCAGAGCCTAACTGCAAACCATCCGATGGATTCCTCCTCCTCCTCCTCCCTGGAGGACTCTGTCTATATAACCTGTGATAACAAACAGCCTGTCTTACTCAACACCAGCAAACTTCTGGATAATTTAGTGCAGTCCAACAACCATTTCCGTCACAACCTGGCTGACCACTGAGCACATTAAATTGACCTAAAAGACGATGTATATGGCTTTTTTAAAACAGCATAATAGTCCATCACTTAACATTAATAATAATAGCATTAATAATAGCATTAACTGATGCGACATTATTTTAGTCACCATATTAACTGAAGCTAATTAACGAGTGACTTAATACCCTGCTTATTGCGCAACACATGGGCCAGAGTCTCAAGTGTCCCCAACGTCAGCCTATTTCCTAATCACCCAGTTTAAAACCAGAGACTTGAAAGTTGTCCTGGCCAAACTTCCCACCTTCAGGCTAGTAAAACATTATCCTTCTCATTTTACCCATCATACTCTTGCAGCAAACTCTTGCGAATTATAATTAAAGTCAAGTATTTGGCTTTTTCATGCTGAACTACCTCCTTTCCCCTATCCACTGGATGTCACTGGCTTGAACACTGCTCTAATGCACTACTTGGAAATATTTGCAGTGGACAAACATTTTTATTCCAACATGCTAAGAATTATATGGTGCAAAGTCAAATTATTTTGTTTTTTGAATTAACAAAATTGTGATTAAATGATGTTTAGAGGACTCATCTTTATCCATTAAGGATAAGTATTATTTTTTAAATGCCAACAAATGTGATCTTCATCCTCTGGAAACTTAAAAGAAAGCCATTCCATCTAAACTAGAAATGTCCTTTAATAATAAACCAACATCCTGTGATGGTTCAAAAGCTGAGCTGGGCATCCCATCTTTTAGGACTGCCATACACACTCCTTTCTCTAAGATTAAAAGCCTTTTGCCTGTTGATGAAGAGGGAACATTTGGTGGGGTGAATCTTAGTCTGAGAGAGATTCCCTTTGAAATCCACATAAAACAAAATTACTTCCTCTCTAAAACAGTGAAATAATGATATCGTATGGAATGAAGAAAAAAGCAATCATCACTGTGGAGATAAATAAAATATCTTGGATTTCTAAACACTCAACTCAATATATTGAGAAATAAGCATTTTTAATAAAAGTCGGATTTGGCTCTGAGCTCAAAACATAATTATCCAAAGTTTAAGCCTTTACTCTTTCATCATCCTCTGATATCAATTCTGAAAAAATAAATTTCAACTAGAATTAGTTTGTCTGAAAATGTTCCTAAAATGCATTTAATGCTCAGCACTTGCAACAACACTGAGAACATGTTCTCTGTTACAGCACACATGAACACGCCACGTTAAATCTATTTCAAAAAGTCATTAATAGGTTAGAGAACTCAATTTAGCTCCTGAATGTTATTCTCTAGAAAAATGTTTTGGGAACTAAACTATTAGAATCAATAGATACTCAACTCTTTACTTAATTACAATGAAATTCCTCAAGAAAACCAGATAAAAGTCTTACTGCTACTTAACCCACAGCTGATTTATCCAATCATTTTTAAGAAGGAAGGGCTGGACCAGTGTAGAGATATCATAACTTACAAATTTGTGTAAGCATCTTTGTAGTATGTGTTATTCAAGAAAAGCCTGTATTGACTCATGTATGCTTATGAGGATTATTTTATTTTTAGCAAGGGAAGTTAAGAATAGGGTTTTTTTTATATATTTATACAATGTCTCTCAGACAAGCATATGAGAAAACTTCCCAAACAACATCTTGCTTTATTTCTCAATATTCACAGGTGGAAAGAAAAAAATCAAATTGTACAATATTTTGCACCTGGGGGAAATGAGGCAGTCAGAAGTGATGTAAATTATTAAAGATACCTTCTGGGATAGAAGACAATACTCCAAGCTAATGGCAAACAAAAGAAAGCAGGTGTTACCATAGTTACATTAGACAAAGTAGACTTCAAGGTAAAACTGGCAAAGAAAGACATAGAGGGGCAGCATATAATGATCAAAGAGACTCTCCACCAAGAAGACATAACACTTATAAACATGTATGCACCCAACACAGGAGCACAGAAGTACATAAAGCAACTATTAACCAACCTAGAAGGAGATATTAACAACAACACAGTAATAGGAGGGGACCTCACCACACCACTTACATCAATGGATAGATCATCTGGGCAAAAAGTCAACAAGGACATAGTGGACTTAAACAAAAAACTAGACCAGATGAACTTAGACATATATAGAGCACTCCATCCCAAAACAGCAGAATATACATTCTTCTCAAGTGCACATGGAACATTCTCAAGGATAGACCATATATTGGGAAACAAGGCAAACCTCAATAAATTTAAGAAAATTGAAATCATATCTACTATCTTTTCCGACCATAATGCCATGAAACTAGAAATCAACTACAAGAAAAAAGCTGGAAAGGGAACAAAAATGTGGAGACTAAACAACATGCTGCTGAACAACCAATGGGTCATTGAGGAAATAAAGGGAGAAATCAAAAAATATTTGAAGACAAACGAGAATGAAAACACACCATACCAACTGATATGGGATGCAGCACAAGTGGTCCTAAGAGGGAAATTTATAGCAATACAGGCCCACATTAACAAACAAGAAAAAGCTCAAATAAATAATCTTAAACTACACCTAGCAGAATTAGAAAAAGAAGAACAAACAAAGCCCAAACTCAGCAAAAGGAGGGAAATAATAAAAATTAGAGCAGAAATAAATGAAATTGAAACAAAAAAGACCGCAAAAAGGATCAATGAAACAAGAAGCTGGTTCTTTGAGAGGATAAACAAGATGGATAAACCCTTAGCCAGACTCACTAAGAAAAAAAGAGAGAAGTCTCAAATAAATAAAATTAGAAATGAAACAGGAGAAATTACAATGGATACCACAGAAATACAAAAGATTATAAGAAAATATTATGAAAAACTATACACCAACAAGCTGGACAATCTAGAAGAATTGGATAAGTTCTTAGATCTTACAACTTCCCAAAACTAAATCAAGAAGAAATAGAGAATCTGAATAGACCAATCACAAGTAAAGAGATTGAAACAGTGATCAAAAACCTCCACAAAAATAAAAGTCCAGGACCAGACAGCTTCTCGGGAGAATTCTACCAAACATCTAAAGATAATACATTGCCTATTCTTCTCAAACTATTCCAAAAAATTGAGGAAGATGGAAATATCCCTAACACATTCTACAAGGCCAACATCGCCCTGATCCCAAAACCAGACAAGGACAACACAAAGAAGGAAAATTACAGGCCAATATCACTGATGAACATAGATGAAAAAATCCTCAACAAAATATTGACAAACTGAATACAGCAATACATTAAAAAGATATACACCATGATCAAGTGGGATTCATACCAGGAACTCAGGGATGGTTCAACATCTGCAAATCAGTCAATGTGATACACCACCTTAACAAAAGGAGAAACAAAAACCACATGATCATCTCCATAGATGCAGAGAAAGCAGTTGACAAGATCCAAAATCTGTTCATGATAAAAACTCTCAAAAAATGGATATAGAAGGAAAATACCTCAACATAATAAAGGCCATATATGACAAACCCACTGCCAACATCATGCTCAATGGGGAAAAACTGAATGCCACCCCCATGAGAACAGGAACAAGACAAGGGTGCCCACTCTTACCACGCTTATTCAACACAATACTGGGGGTTTTGACCAGAGAAATTAGACAAGAAAAAGGAATCCAAATATGGAGTGAAGAAGTGAAACTCTCACTGTTTTCACATGACATGATTTTCTATATAGAAAATCCTAAAGAATCCATCATAAAACTATTAGAAATAATTGACAACTGCAGCACAGTGGCAGGATACACAATCTAAGTACAAAAATCAGTGGCATTTCTATACTGTAATAACGAGCTGACAGAACAAGAACTCAAGAATACAACCCCATTTACAATAGCAACAAAAAGAATAAAATATCTAGGAATAAATTTAACCAAGGAGGTGAAAGGCCTATACAAGGAAAACTATAGGACATTACTGAAAGAAATCGATAATGACATAAAGAAATGGAAAGAGATTCCATGTACACGGATTGGAAAAATAAACATAGTTAAAATGGCCATACTACTTAAAGCAATCTACAGATTCAATGCAATCCCAATCAGAATCCCAAGGACATTCTTCACAGAAATAGAACAAAGAATCTCAAAATTCATATGGGGCAACAAAAGACCCCAAATAGCCAAAGCAATCCTGAGAAACAATAACAAAGCTGGAGGCAACACAATCCTTGACTTCAAAACATATTACAAAGCTACAGTAATCAAAACAGCCTGGTACTGGTACAAAAACAGGCACACATGTCAATGGAAGAGAATTGAAAGCCCAGAAATAAAATCATACATATACGGACAGACAGATAATCTTCGACAAAGGAGCCAAGAACATACAATGAAGAAAGGAAAGCCTCTTCAATAAATTGTGCCAGGAAAATTGGACAGCCACATGTGAAAGAATGAAAGTAGATCATTATCTTTCTCCATACACAAAGATAGACTCAAAATGGACCAAAGACTTGAAGGTAAGACTGGAAACCATCAAACTTATGGAAGAAAATATAGCAATACACTCTTTGACATCAGCCTTAAAAGGATCTTTACAAATACGACGTCCACTCAGACAAGAGAAACAAAAGAAAGAATAAACAAGTGGGACTTCTTCAGACTAAAGAGCTTCTGGAAGGGAAAGGAAACCAAGGTCAAAATGAAAAAACAACTCCCCAACTGGGAGAAAATATTTGCAAATCCTACATCTGACAAGGGGTTAATCTCCATAATACATAAAGAACTCACACAACTGAACGACAAAAAAATAAACAACCCAATCAAAAAGTGGGCAGAGGATATGAATAGACATTTTTCCAAATAAGAAATACGATGGCCAATAGGCACATGAAAAGATTCTCAACATCACTAATCATCAGGGAGACGCAAATCAAAACTACACTTAGATATCATCTTACATCCGCTAGAATGGCTATAATCACCAAGACAAAAAATAAGAAATGTCGGAGAGGTTGTAGAGAAAAGGGAACCCTCATCCACCGCTGGTGGGAATGCAAACTGGTGTGGCCACTTTGGAAAATAGTATGGAGATTTCTTAAAAAACTTAAAATAGAACTACCATACAACCCAGCTTCCTCTCTACCGGGTATTTGTCCGAAGACCTTGAAATCAACGATACAAAGAGACTCATGCACCCCTATGTTCATTGCAGCATTACTTGCAACAGCCAAGACGTGGAAGCAACCCAAGCGCCCAACGACTGATGACTGGATAAAGAAGATGTGGTATATATACACAATGGAATACTACTCAGCCATAAAAAAGACATAATCGTCCCATTTGCAACCACATGGATGGTCCTTGAGGGCATCAGGTTAAGAGAAATAAGTTAGATAGAGAAAGACAAACACTATATGATTTCACTCATATGTGGAATATAAACAAACTTATGGACCAAGAGAATAATTTAGCAGTTACCAGGGGGAAGGAGAGGGAGGGTGGGCACAAGGGGTGCAGGGGCACATTTATACGGTGTTTGACAAATATTACTGTACAACTGAAATGTCACAATGTTATAAACTATTTAGACCACAACAAAAAAAATTATTTAAAAAAAGATAACTTCGGGGTCCTCAACTTAACACACTGCAGAGTTTACCCCTGATATTTGGGGTCTAAAGATGTAAAATAGTATTATGCTGCAGAGCGAGGGAGAAACAAAACGAGAAATAGAGGTTGAGAGTCCTGCGGGGCTGCCGCACGCCCCGTATTCCCTACAGGACGTCCTGAAGACGCCTCCTGAAAGCATCTCTGCCCGTCTGCAATCCCACCATCACACAGCTCATCTTTGAATTAGGCGCATGACCTCCCTGGAGGCTTCCTTTAAGGTGCAGCCCCTCCTCTGGGAGGAGGAATCCAGCAGGCCCCTCCTCTCCCTCCTCCCACCCGCTCCTTCTTTCCTCATTATAATTAACAACTTATCTATTAACAGCTCACATTTATAGAACACGTTAGAATCTACCAAACAAGTCAACCCATATCATCTCATTTAATTCACACAACCCTACAGTGGTATTATATTAGCATTTTAGAAATGAGCAATTTAAAGACTCAAAGAGCCTAAGCCCATGCCAGGGTTAACACGTGCCATTGCACCATCCAGCATTCCACCAGCTAATAAACATTCGGAGTCCCCACGATGTGCCAGACACTGGGCCGTAGAATCATCGATAAACCTAGGCTGTTCCCTCCACCCAGTGCCTCTGGGCAAGTCCCTCAGCCTATAAAACAAGGTTTGCAGTATCAGCCCTACCTAATTCACCGTAGAATAAAGCAACATAATTAACGTGGAAGTGATTTGCAAACTGTAAAGAGAGCTCCACAAACTGGAGGTGTTGCTATTAGCACCTTAGTGGGAATCGGTGTCAGATTGCTTTTAACTTGACAAAAGCCAAGGGCTGGGGAAGGCTCTGAACACCCAGTAACAGAGGGAGTGCGGTTAAGGGGAAACCTCGGAGGGAGGAGCAGCGAGAGCAAACCTCTTTCCAGACATAGTTAAATCTAAGGGCCTCGCTGGGTAAAGAAGTGATCTCTGGATGCTAAAGAGTATGAAGGCAGGGAGAGCCAAAACCTACCAGCACACAGCCAAGGTGAAGGGCAGGGCTGAGCGAACATAGTGTTGGGTAAAACGATAGTTAAACAAGACCTGAAGGTTCCAGCCAGGGTTCAAGAAACTGCCAAATTTAAGGGGCTTAAAATTCAAACCTACTATCACACCAGGAAACAAAGGGGGACATACATTAGAGTCATTGTAGTTCATCAGTTCTAAGATCGTTTTCATTTTGTTTTTACTTTTTTTTTTTCCTGAGGAAGATTAGCCCTGAACTAACATCTGTGTCAATCTTCCTCCACTTGATACATGGGTCACTGCCACAGCATGGCTGACGACTGGTGTAGGTCTGCGCCTGAAATCCAAACCTGTGAACCCGGGCTGCTGAAGTGGAGCGTGCAAACTTAACCACTACGCCATGGAGCCGGCCCCTGTTTTGAGTTTCTTACGTCTCTAAAATTGAGATGAATCAATGCAACGGCAGGTCATAATTGCTAATGGTCTTTCTTTCTTATGAATATGTCAAACAACAGCACATCTTAAAATCGATGGTATATTGGATTCAATTAATTAAATAGGATATTTTCAATTATCCTACTTAAGCTGGTTCAAAGGGCTGCTTTCCAGTTGTGCGCGTGACCATACTGTCTTATCTGCACGGGACTTTGCAATGGGACACACTCTGCTCAGCCTCAAGGCTAGCCTTCCCTCCACACTCGAGCCTGCTGGGGCTCACAAGTCCACACTAACTGCAGGAAGCAACAGCCAGCTTCCCACCCAGTGGCAGAGTGGCTAGGATCGCGTCACAGCCGCTTTCTGTTCTTGACTCCTCTGGTTGGCCTCCCATAAAACTGACTTGACTTCCTTTTGAAGCTCTGTAAACAAGAAAGCTTCCAGTTATAGCCCTGCCCCTGCATTCTGTCTGCATCTGCCTGCCTCTGCTACTAGAAGGACATTCCAAGGCTGAGCTCTAAGAAACACACTCAGGGCTGTGAATGTCCCAGCTCATTTAGCCACTGCCACTGATGTAGTTCTAGCTCTCTCGTACCCTTGTCTGTTGGAACTCCACTTTGCCTGTTTTCCGACCACAACAGAAAAATCGTGGGCAGCCTGCCTAGCCTCATAATCTACTTTCAGTAGTAACTTACAGAATAAAAGCAAGATTCATCCCAAATCTTACAATTTGAACTCATCACAATGCAATACAATTCCATGAAGATGCACCAGCCACCCAATGCATTTGGCTTATAACAGACTCTGTCATAAAGCATGGAACCCTGTTTGCTTTGACATAAAAGAGCTGGTATAAAATATGATATTCACTAGGAAGAAAAGAGAACCTGTAAATCTCAGGAAGAATCAAAAGGAAACGTATCAACAAGTCATTAAAAAAAAACAACAGGAAGAAAGAAATGTTAACCACACGCAGAGCTACCTGGAAAAAGTCCATGTAAAGAAGAGCTAGGAATTACTTTGTTTTTCTACATCAAAGTCGCTTTTAACACCATATTATAACTATCAAGCTATTTGATGCCAGACCACAGAGCTATGACACACACTCACACACTCACACTCACACACACACACACACACACACACACTATCCTTCCTGAAAAGCTTAGACTGTGAATGAAAGATACAGTTTCAAATCAAAAACAATTTGAGCAAATATAATCAACTACTTGATTCCCTTGCACCTCATTTCTTTCTCTCTTTTCAAAGCTTGATCCCCACTGTTTTCATGGGCCAAATTCCAACAGCCTCCACTTGGGATCCTCCCCACTTGAGACCAGACTGTTAACATTGTCAAACTTCAACCCCAGTGTATTTCCTTGTACAGAAGAAATAGTCCATGAGTGTCAAAGAAAACAAGGCTGCTTCAGGATTTTATCTTGTATTCACCATGTTAGAGAGACCTCACAAGAAAGGGCTCCCAAAAGACCAGTTAAAGGAGACACAAATAACCAGTCAAGATATTCCTTGATAAGATCCTTAAAAATTATCTTTAATTGATGCCAAATATGAACAGATCATAAAGTGACAGAAGCAAGTAAAATTGCATAGATGAAACCTATGCGCTTCAATTAGGTTCTCAATTCATAACATTCAATGTCCTCTACCCGACATGGTAAACAGCTGGGCGGGGGAAATGCACAGTAGGTGAAAACGAGACGTGTCCTTAACTCAAGGTGTAAGCAACTGGCAAACTCAAGAAATGGAAGAGCGCTTGTTCAGCTTAAATGGTTTGTTGTCCTGATGGTGCACTTTAAATTACTACTACTCAATTTTCACATCGAACCTTGGTAATACTTTAAGTTGAATGTTCGAGGTATGTCTACAGAGTCCCTGCTGTCTATACAGCTGCTGTATGAACGGTTCCCTGCCTGCAGAGAAGAAGGCTGCTTCTGGAAGGTGTGGACAGGACACTTCAGACCTGGAATATTTTACAAGGGATTTTGTGTTTTGTTTTCTTTCCTTACACCATGTCTTCTTCTTCTCTGATTATGGTACAAAACTTTTCTCTACTCTTTGAAGTCTCATGTCATAAAAAGTGAACCCCTAGTTAACTCCTAAATGAAAATCACTGTGACTAGGGCTAATCTTAAAGCTAACAGTCCTGAGGTCAGCAGGGCCTCACTCCTGACAACCACCCTGGACTTCCCAAGGAAGCCCAGGGTCATTTCGCCTGAGCAAAGAGACTAGCATTTGATCCCAAGACTTCTAAACCTTACACTTATACCCTGAATGAGTTCGCACAGTGACCCAAGGTAATGGAACAGTTTTGGTTAACAAGTCAGCTCCTGATCGCTTCTTTACAAAAATGATAAGTGATATACATTCTTCTAAGGTTTACCTGAGTCATGCTGAACATGTTCACATATTCCCTGAAACCCATGATATAAATGTGTATACTAATACGCCACGTGGTGGATGAGAGCCACGTCCTGAGATCATAATTCAACTTGGGTTGTGTCTGGTTTAAAAATTTTCGTGTGTCTGTCTATCTGTCCTCCTGAAATGAACATAAAAAGTGAAAGACTTCATCTTTTCTTGAAAAAGTGGGAAGATAAAACGGCAGTTTGGCAGTTTATATTCCTTCCAACCATTTTATGCTATGGATGGTTACCACCCACCAATTCTCACCACTCCCGGGAATCAGTCATTCCTGGAAGAAAATGGGGCATTGCCTTCTGCTGATGTCCTCTTTCTCCTTTCTGTTCGATCTAACCTACCAAACGACAAACTCAATTGTAAAACTGTTAAAAAGCATGTGTTCCGAGGTCTCCTATATTAAATGGGAGGGTTAGGAAACTATTTTTACTGACTCTTCAGATGTTAACCATTTTGGAAAATCTGTAACTCTACACAACGTGAAGAAGGTTCTTTATAGACTAAACCAAATTTCTACTTAAAGAAATCTATTCCTCACTTATCATTTACAGGTTTTTTTTTTTAAATTCTCAAGTGAATCAAGATTGTGACGTCACTTGTGCTTTAGTCCCACCACAGTGGGATCTAAACCTGCTGCACGATTTCATTTTAGGGAAGTGACTGTCCACTGGCCATATTTCAGGAGAAGAATTTGTTATCGGTTCATTTGATTTTGCTGGGCTAATGCACTAACACACTCTCAAGGAGCTGTTTTAACTGATAATCAGAACTCAATTCTCAAGGGGGAGCGAGGGAGGGCTGTGCACAGATGGGGAAGAAGAAATGCAAAACAAAAATCTCTCCTGGCTACAGTCTGTATTCTATAAATCTGAGGACAGAGGAAGTCAGTGTCTTTGGTCTCTAATTCAGATCCCTTGAGGTGAGCTAACCACGTCAGAGATTCTGGGATGGCTAACAGCCCTGGTGTGACCCGGCCCTTCCACTGCCACCCTGTGGAACGAGGGCCCCGATACACTGGAAGAGCTGAGCTATGGCTATCAGCACGTCAGATGTCTTCTCCTTCTGGAGAAAACAAGGATTCGGGACAGGAGCCATTAAAGCTCAAGACCAGGAAGGGGACGAAAAGGTAAAAAGCCCGATAAAATAAATCCGTGAAGGTAAACCAAAAGAAAGTCATTCCTTAATAGGCAGTTTTGATAAGTGCACCTTCAGGTCTACAAAAACATTTCAGCACATTATAGTGCAAGGGGTAAGAGCTTTGTCAGACTTCGCATGCCTATGCTACACAGATAATCCCCGTACTCCATTCCTACGGACTTGGTTGTAGTGATCTACAGATGGATAAGCAGCATTCATTTTCCCCATACCACCCAAATTCATAACAACTCCTCTCCGATCCCAGGCCGATAGGTTCACCGCATGTAGTACTTTTTCCTGTAACACATGCAGATGACTCAGGAGTCCAGCGCGTAACCACGAGAGGTAAACCAGGCAGCCAAAGACAATCTCATCAGTCTTGTCCCATTTTCTCCTCCTCTGACCCATCCATCCCACAGTACTGAGTGGATTATTGCTGTTGACAGAGTGCAGCGGTTCAAGTTCTGTGTCCTAGATCTCAAAGTCTAAATAAAAGATCAAGATCCCCAGAAATTTAGGGGAGGTTGGCATTTTTTCCCAATGGGGGACTTTTCAGCAGGTAGGAGAGGAACAGCCAGGATGAGTCAAGGTTCAAAAGAGAAGGAAACCTCACAAGGGAGGGTCTAACGCCCTGTGGTCAGATGCTGTGCAGTCCTTGGCCCCTCGTCTTCCACGATGTTAAGTTCGTCTTACAGATTCACAGAAACCGCACAGGAAGGTACAATGTCCATGTTCGTTCTTTCAACTGAGTCAGCCAGTCTGGGTGTTACTCTAGCTTCTTCACTGGCTCACTGCTAGTTCTAGGATAGGGTAGGGGAAGGGATGGAAGTAACAGGGAAGATTTCCAGAAGAAGCAGGGCAGGAATGTAAGGTGGTCAGCAGCAGGCAGCCACATGCTAAGTGCAAGGTGAAGATTCCCCACCTTGGGGTCCTTAAAAAGGCTGTGAGTGCCTCTCCATTGGTGGACAGCTGCTGGGCCCCAGAAGCCTGTGCTGTGTGGCTCTCTTTCAGCTAGGCACAGGGTCCCCACCGCTCTCTGGGCTGGGTGCCTGGGGCAGCAGAAGTTAGGTGCTCAGCCTGTGAAGTGACTGCCAGGTGGGAAGACCATGAGAGCATCACAGGAAATATCTGAAAGGAGTGGGCCAGGAAGGAAGGCCTAGGAAAGGTTATTATGAACTGAGTGTTCCCCCATCCCCGGTGATGCCTGACCAGATCAGACTATCAGAGATTTGCAAAGTGCTGCTGCTAACAGAGGAGGGATAAGGAACTTGGCAAGGAACACAACACTGGACCTGAGAAAGCCTCGCACGCCCAGAGTGGCCCTCCATAGGAAACAAAGTCCCAAAGAGTTTGTCTTGGCTTCTGGTGGAGAAGAGGATAAAAACAAGTTCACAGTTCATGTCCAGTTCGAAGATGGGTCTCAGGCCCCCGTTTACATCCCGTATCACGTTGCCAAAGGGACCAAGTCCAGTGGCTGGCCAGAGAGACGGCACCCTCCTGGATCTCTCCTCTCCAGGGTTTAGGATGGTGTGGTCTTCGCACAGTAGTGAAGTGAGACAGCAAGGGTGGAAAAAGAAAAAGCAAAAGATTCTGTGCCCCAACCTTCCTCCCTTTTTTTACATCACTTCTCAGCTGTGTGAATGGAGGCACTTTCTGCAGTTCACTGTGGGTACAGGATAAAGGCACTAAGCAACTATTAAATCAACTGGTTGGTTTCTTCAGGGAGCCTCAGGGGGATGGCCAAAGTCTCTAGAGACTTCTCATCATGACTGCAAAAAGAAATCAGCTCTGCTCTGGATGCATACGATAGATAAACATTTTCATTTACATCTTAAGAATGCACCAAAAACATGCAGTACTGCACCTTTTTTTGTTGGTTTGTTTGTTTTGCTTGTGTTTATCTTCAGCTAGAAAGAATACTTGTTCTTAGGTGTTGTTACATATACCTTGATGACTTGTTTAGTTTTCCACAGGGCTTCCCTTTAAGGGATGGGCATCTTGCTCCTCTCCGCCTATACCTGCAAGAAACCTGACATTTCCCTGAGCAAAGGCAGGAAAATTGACTAAGTGCCCCCCACACCCACCCCCCCATTATTTCTTTGGGCCTTTCACCCCACAATCTTGTAATTTTTATTATTTTTTCTTTTTTTTTACTGAAATCATGCATTAATTAAATTCAAGTTACACCTTAATCAAACAGGCCATAATGCTGCATAAGAGAACATGCTGTGAGCTCCAAAAACTTATTGTTCCCATCTGACTAACATATGCACTTAAATACAGTACTTTATTTACTAATAGTTAATAAATGAAGGAGTGCACTTTTGGTGAATGCAAATGAAAAAGGATCTATTTTTAGAAGAGTTGATTCCAACGTAAGCTTATCCCCTATTGTCTGAGTTAGCGTTCTCAGCATGCGATTATAAAATAAATATTATCAGGTTCAAACATGCTTACATTTAACTCCGTTTGTGCTGTCTTGCAATAAGGAGGCTAAGGTTTTATATCCAGTTCTAGAGGCCGGGGGGCAGGGGGCGGGACTGGTGAGAAACAACCTGTGTTTGGCTCATCTGCAGTTGAGAAACTTAGCAGCAGGGCAGATGAATCAATTAATTTAACTCAGTTCTCTTTTTCTTAGAGAACAATTTGGGTTAGAAGGGGAATGGGGCAGAGGGAAAACCCCTACAAATCAGGACCAGGATCAGATGTATAAGGTGCTTTGTGAACCAGTCTCAAGTAATTTTTTCCCCTTGTAATATGCAGTTCAGTTGATCAAAATAAAAACAACATTTGTTCATTGCCCGTTTGGCTGGTATATCATGTTACATATAATACATCAGATGCACTGTCTTCAACGTACTGTGCAGTTTGTAAAGACTTTATATGGGAGTCCCATGCAAATTTTAATTTTCTATTTCTAAGTGATCATCTGGTTTTTAGTTACAAGAAAAAAATCAAAGCCAAAGGATTAAAAATGTTTCGGTATGGGGAAGCGTATGAATCTTATTTTACCTAGGCTAGCTCATGGACTGAATTTTTTTAAACCAGTCTTAGAAAAGACACTTTCTTTTCCCATTTGTTGATAAAATGAAAATAGTCTCTTTTTTTATGCATCTGGAAAGCTTCTGGTTCATCACCCCCAAAGTCCGCAATGCAACAATGCATTGACAGTTAAACAGAGTGTTCAAAGACTACTGAGTAAAGTATCTACAAAGAGTGACATGGGTCACTAGGGTTTTTGTTTTGTTTTGTGTTTTAAGTCTTTCAAGCTGCTAAGCGGGTTTTTTTGTTTGTTTGCTCGGCTTTTTAAACATCGGTCAGTAGCTTGCTCTTATTAACGCAGTTTTGGTTAGCTGCGGTGCAATTGGCAGTTCTGATATTGGCCTGTCTATAATGCGCTATGCTATTATTCAGATCCTCTTCGATCTCCATGTACTCAGACTTGCTGACAGTAGAGGAACTGCGCCGACTGAGGTCGCTGTCAGACGCTAAATTAGGGGAGCTAACGTGGAGCAACTGAGCCTGCTCTTCCCCCTCAGTTTCTCGGTGGTAGAAATAGTTGAAATTGGACACAATGACAGGTACGGGCAGGGCAATTGTCAGCACACCAGCGATGGCACACAAGGAGCCCACGATCTTGCCTCCAATTGTCACAGGGTACATGTCACCGTATCCTACAGTGGTCATGGACACCACCGCCCACCAGAAAGCATCGGGGATACTGGAGAAGTGCGACTCAGCTTCTTCCGCCTCGGCAAAGTACACTGCACTAGAGAACAGTATGACCCCGATGAAGAGGAAAAAGATAAGCAGCCCTAGCTCCCTCATACTAGCTTTGAGGGTCTGGCCCAGGATCTGGAGGCCCTTAGAGTGGCGGGAGAGTTTGAAGATTCTGAAAACCCTTACCAACCGGATGACCCTGAGGATGGCCAGAGAAGTGGCCTGCTCGCCCTTCTGGTTTCCCTCCTGCTCAGCTATCTCGGTGCCTAGAGTGATAAAATAGGGGATGATGGCCACAATGTCGATGAAGTTCATGATGTTTTTGAAAAAGTCCGTCTTGCTGGGGCAGGCGAAGAAGCGCACCACCAGCTCGAAGGAGAACCAGATGATGCACAGGGTTTCCACGATGAAGAAGGGGTCCGTGAAGATGTTGGAACTGTAGATAACCGTGGTGTTGTCGATGCGACGGACGGTGCCTGTGAAGTCCTTCTCATCCTTCAGCTCGGGTAGAGTCTCCAGACAAAAGATGACGATGGAGATGAGGATGACCATGACGGAGACGATGGCGATGACCCTGGCGGGTCCGGAGCTCTCGGGGTACTCAAAAAGCAGCCACACCTGGCGCTGGTACTCCTTCTCGGGCAGGGGGCGCTCCTCCTCCTTGATGAAGCCCTCGTCTTCCCGGAACTTCTCCATGGCCTCCTCGCCCAACTCGTAAAACTTGATCTCCTCGGAGAACATGTCCAGGGGCACGTTGACCGGCCTCCGCAGGCGGCCCCCCGACTGGTAGTAGTAGAGGATGGCGTCGAAGCTGGGCCGGTTGCGGTCGAAGAAGTACTCGTTCCTCAGGGGGTCGAAGTAGCGCATGCGTTTCTTAGGGTTGCCCAGCAGCGTGTTGGGGAACTGCGCCAGGGTCTTGAGCTGCGTCTCGAAGCGCAGCCCGGAGATGTTGATCACCACGCGCTCGCAGCACTCGTGGTCGTCGTGGTCGGCCGGCCGGGGGTAGATGCCATCCTGGGGGTGGCCGGGGGCGGCCGAAGCTTCGTCCACGTTCTCTCCAGACATCACCGTCATGGTGGAAGCCGGGGGTAGGGGTGAGAGCCCAGGAGACGGCCCGGGGTGCAAGAACGAGGGAGGAGGGGTGGGGGGGACCCGAGCGCCCCCCCCACCGGAGTGCGCGTCTCCCCCACGCTCAGGGGGAGGGGCTTCAAAGCGAGCAGGTCCAGAGATCTGCGACTTCGCTTCTTGTTACCTTCCCCTCCACCCTGCCTTTTACTCAGTTGGGAATCCCCCTTGCCTGCGGCCCTGGGTGCAGCTTTTTGCCGAGGGTTGGGGTGGGGGGAGGGTTGGTATTTCTTCCTGCTCCGAGGTGCCTTAACGCAGTGCCGTTCTGGCGGACCGGGCCAGCGCTTCGGGGGTCACCCTGGCCTCCCCTCCCCTCCGTGAGCCCTCCTAGGACCGGGTGCAGAGCCAGCTCAGCAGATCCCCTCGCCTGCCACCCTCTCTGCTTCTCCTCGGCTCTCCCCCCTCCTACCCCTCTTCGCCTGCCGCCTTCTAAGCTCCCACCGGGGCGATCGATGGACGCTGCAGAGAAATAGAAAGTGATATGGGGGTAGAAAATCAGAAGCATTCAGATGGGACGGATCTACAGACACCGAAGAGCACAGACCTCTAGCTTTTTTAGACAGCACTGGACTTTTGTAGGGTTATCACATACACATAGACAGACACACGCAGACACCCGGAAATCCAAGTTTGGGGCTCTTCCATCCCACTTTCCCCAATGCCCAACAGCCGATCTGTTTACAACTTCGTTAAACTAGAGATCGGAAAGCGCCGAGAGACGCTGGGGGAGCTCCAGGTCCCAGGCAGCATCCCCACACCCCCGGCTTTCCCCACCCGGTCGCCCCAGCCCCCGCTTCTGCAGACCCAACTGGGGAGCCCCCTACCTGGCCGGTCGGCTTGGCGCAGGGGCGGTGCTGAGTCGGCGGAGAGCCCGAGTCGGAATGCGGCAGGTCGCCTTTGCAGTACCGGGGCGGGAGCCGCGACCGCCGCCGCAGCCGCATCCGAGAGGCGCCGGGGCAAACTCGCCGCCCTCACCCCCTCGTCCTGCGGCCGTTCAGGTGGACAGTCGCTTTACTGAGCAGCTACGGCGGAAATATCCATTCCCTACCCCCATTCTCACCGGTTGCCAGCAACCTAGAGACGCTGTCCTCTCTCTGGTGCAGGGAGTTCCGGAGGATGCGGGGCGGAAAAGCAAAATGCCACCCTCTCCCGAAGCTCTGAAGCAAATGACGATAAACAGCACTCTCGCCCCCTCCTAACACTACGGGAGCCCTTGATTCGATCCCGAAAGAGGCGGGCGAGCAAGAGCCTGGGTCTACATGGCTCTCGGGTCCCCTCGGATTCCGTAGCCCAGCGTGGACCTCGCCGAGGCTCCGCTGCGCGTCCGGAGCCGTTAGGAGCTCCGAGTGGGGCAGGGTGCGTGCGGCGGCGGGTCCGCTCGGTCCATTTCTGGGCGCTGCAAGATCAGCAGAAACCTGAGAAAGCGCCTGGAATGCGGAGCAGCGATTGGCCCACCCGGGCGTGGGTTGGGGAGGGCGGAGGAGGGCAGGAGCGAGGAGGTAGATGGAAAATATGAGGGGGTGGCTTGGCAGAGGGGGGTTGTCATTCAGTTCCCACCCTTGCCAGCACAGCTTTTTCCTTCTCTTGCTAGAAAAGCCGACCACCAATTCTACCACCCTTATGGTCCACAGCCACGCACACGCACAGTCCCTAGCCACGACCTTCCCCGGGAATTTCACATTGTAAATGGTCAGGTCCGACGCAATGCAGGCGGTGGTGTTCCTGGCAAAACTCCTCGGATGGGTCTGCGTTTGTGCAGTCCCACAATAATCCGCTTCGGTCGCCACGCTCTGCACGCCCTCCGCCCCTCCGGCAGGGGGCTCTCTGCGGGGCCATCCCAGCTTCTCTCCGCCGGACTCAGAGAGATGCCAACTTGGGGAAGAGCTCTGCAGTTGAGGATCACCTGGGTCTGTTCTGTGTCGTGTTACTGCGAGGCAGAGGTGCTAAAAGTCTGTCCCTCTTTGACTTACGAGGGGAGTTGAAGTTTCACTATCAGATTATTTTAAAATACGGAGAATGTGACTTTGGGCAACCAAAGGGTTTGTAGGGTTGTCTGCCAACTTGGCGCTAATTGGGACGAATCTGAGAAGCAAGTCGCCCGCCCACCTCCCACCTACGTTCTTCCTCCAGCAGCCTCTTTTCCCGGCCTAGTGCCTCCACAGGGCCATTTGCACGGCTTGCAACTTCGGGAAAGGGTCGGTACAGAGGCGCAGGGCAGCACGAGCCGGGGAAGTGCGCGGTGCACTGGGAGGGCGGCTCCCGCTGCGCCCCCAGAGGCGCTGCGCCTCCGCGCCTGCAGCGCCGGAGAGCCAGCCAGCAGCTCGGTACTCGAACTGCTGCGGAGTCTCTGAGGAGGCTGCGAGAACCCGGGCGCCGCTGATTGGTTTACCCCGCTGCCTCGGAACCACGCCTTCGCACCGCCGCGGATCTCGCCGCCTCCCGCCCACAGGACCCACCTCTTTAATCAAAGCCAACGATTGCATGTCCCCGACCCCCACCCGCCCGGCACTCTGTACCGGCTGGTGGAAAGCAGGGGCCTCTGCGGGGTCGCCCAGGCAGTGCAAGAGTCCTGGGTGTGCAACTACTTAAGTCCCTCCTCCAGACTGAGACTCCAGCGTTCCTTTCAGAAAAATAAAAGTATCTGTTCCCTCCGCTCTGCTCTGCCGGATCCATTCCCCGGCTTTTCTTTTACGAACAATGAGTTCTGTTAAACTCCTCCTTCCCACATCAAACGCCGCCTTTCCCCACCTTCCACACACATATTCCTGCATCCCACTAACTCCGTGGTTCCCTACCTTTCTGCACTACTGCTTTATGGCCAAAAACATAAAAACTAAAACATGAAGTTCTGAGCTGGTCAAGTCCCTTATTTTTGTTGTTGCTGCTGTTACAGCCCTAGGGAGATAACCCCACTTGGCTCGATAAACATTTTCTGACCAAGTCCTATCAATACTGGGCTCCCCTGC
Source organism: Equus przewalskii (assembly GCF_037783145.1). Taxonomy (NCBI): domain Eukaryota; kingdom Metazoa; phylum Chordata; class Mammalia; order Perissodactyla; family Equidae; genus Equus; species Equus przewalskii. The sequence goes on along the minus strand of NC_091835.1, from coordinate 33,734,640 downwards.
CATGCTCTTGGCCCTCCCTCTGCCTGTGGCCCCCTTCCTTCTTTTAAACGCCTCTAAGACTGTCATCTCCCCAGCCTTGTGTGGATGCACTCGCCCTGATTCAGCGTTTGAAGATTGCCTTACTAGAAGAGACTCCCAGACTACACCGCGGGATCCCAGCTTCCTAAAGTAGAGTTGTATTAGGGGGCATAGTAAGATCTGGAGTTGGATTAGGGGGCATAATAAGATCAACATCCCGGGTAGGTGTGTTTAGAGCACAACAGGACTCCCAAGGAATTGAAAGAAAGTTGTTGAGCTAGGACATGGTCATTCATCATTCTTGATGTAAGCCCACCATTGGTAAGGGTCTGAAGGTGTTTATTCATTCAACAAATATTTGCTGAGCCCCAGCTGTGTGTCAGACATGTTCTAGCACTGGAGACACAGTGATAACTAGGACATATGAGGTCCCAGCCCTCACAGAGCTCACATTCTGAGGGGAGAGATGGACAATAAACAAAGAAACCATACAGTTCATAATGTTAGGTAAAGAAAATTAAGAAAAGGGGTAGAGAGTGACGAATATAGTTTTGCATGGACAAGAAGGGCCTCTGTGCAGAGGTAACATGTGAACAAAGAACTTCAAGAAGAGAGAAAGCAAGGAATGAGGACATCGGAAGGACAGATGTCATAGCAAATGCAAGCCCCCCTCCTGGCAAGGACAAGCTTAGCATATTTGGGAAACAAAAGAGGGCCGGCATGGCTAGAAAGAAGTGCCCCCTGGAAGAGCAGTGTGGAAAGCAGGTCAGGAAAGCAGGCAGAGGCCAGGTCACTCAGAGCCTCTTAAACCACTATAAGAATATTTCAGTTTATTCTCAGTGCAGTGGGAAGATATTGGAGGACTTGGATCCGCATACTAATATAACGTGATTTGCCATTTTTAAAGATTATTCCAGCTACTGGAAACAAGGTGCGAATTTGGAGGTTATTAAGGAGCATAGGCAATGATGGCTTAGACTAGGGAGATAGTGGTAGGCTTGTGAGGAGTGGTTGGAATACGATTACATTTTGAAAATAGAGATGGCAGGATTTGGGATGTGGGGGAAAGAAATGTTTGTTTCCTAGATTTGTAGCCTTAGTAAGTAGGTGATGCCATTTATTGGAGGAGAGGATTGGACAGCTTCTCTCCCACCAGGATGTGAGCTACACAAAGTCTGGGTTGTTGTGTGTCTTAATTATTACTGTATTGAGCAGTTGAGGCTTCTCCTCAGATTCTGTCTACCTCTCCATTCCTCTTGTCCTGTGGCCACTTGTCCTGCCTCAGCCGCTGCTGGATCAGCCAGCTCAGTGTGGGCAGCAGAGTTCTGCCTCCTGAGGTTGACCATACTGCAATGAGTGGAGTCGGGATTCCTCAAGACTACGAAAAGGTCCAGGTGAGCAATACAGCCTTGTGGAGGCATGAACTCAATGGACCAGTGAGAGCTTGCCCAGGAGGAGATACGAGATAGGATGGAACCTGTAGATAAATTCCCTCTCCCTTGATTCTTTTCAGGGACAAATAATCACATGGTCTAGAGACAAGACTGCATCTCTTTGTGGCTCATGAAGTGGTGCCAGCTTGGTACCTCACCACCTTGTATGTGCACCCTCTCCTTCCCTATCTTGCTTCCCTTTTCTTTTACTCTCACTGCCCGGGGTTCATACCTTTGGTTGAAGCGTAAGTCCTGTCTCAGGTTCTGTGCTCTGGGGAACCTGAGCTGAGGCCGAGGGAATCTAAACTTCACTTTGAGATCTGTTAACTTTGAGCTGTCTGTTAAACATCCAGATGAAGATGCTGAGGAGGAAGTTGGATGTACGAGTCTAAAGTTCAGAGGAGAGATCTGGGTGACCAACTGTGGGTTTCTCAGCCATAGCTCTGATGGCATTTCGGTTGGATACTTTTTGGTTGTGAAGGGCTTTTTTGTTTTGTTGTCCTGTGCATTTTTGGATGTCCAGCAGCATCCCTGGCCTCTACCCACTAGCTACCAGGAGCACCTGCTCCCAGTTGTGACAACCAAAAATATCTCCAGACATTGCCAAATGTCCCCGGGGTGCAAAATCACTCCCACTGGGAACCACTGGGGTAGATGGTAGTTAAAGCCAGAGCACTTGGACATGAAGGTAGAGAGAGAAGAGGAGATGTTCAGAGACTACACCTCAGGATGTGAAATTCTTAGAGGCCAATAAAAGAAGGAAGAGGCACCAAAGGAGACCGAGAAAGAATAACTGGCAAGATAAGCAAACCAAGAGAGTGGGGAGTGTGAAAGCCACTGAGTACAGTGTTTTAAGAAGGAGAGAAAGATCAATTTTGTTGAATACTGCTAATAGGATGAGTAGAATGAGGAACTTAGAACTGACTACTGGATTTAGGAAAATTGAGTTGAAAGAGATGGAGAGAGAAAAATTGATTTCAGTGGGTAAAATCAAAACTCTTGGAGTTTGGGGATCGATCAATAGGGAAAAGAAAAATGGAGCAGTAGCTGAAGGAAGATGAAGGGTGACAAGACTTTTTCTTTAAAGATGAGAGCTATTACAGTATGTTTGCATGCTGATGGGGATGAGTCAATAGAAAAGGAAAAATTGTTGATGCGGTAGAAAGAGAATAATTGGAGCGATGTTCTTGAGAAGGCAAAAGGAGAATGGGCTCTCAGATCCAAAGGAAGGGGTTGGCCTTGGGAAAAGACAGTTAGTCTGCAGAAATGGGAGAGAAAGAGCAGAGTTCGGATGCACGTAGTTCAGTAGATGTGGTTGTGGGAGTTTGTAGACATTTGCTTATGCAGTCAGAAGCAATTTTCTCAGTGAAAAGGGAAGCAAAGTGACCAGCTGAAAGTGAGGATGGGAAGGAGTTCTTAGAAGTTGGCAGGAAAAAATGTGAACTAATCACTGAGGAGAAGAGGAAAGTGAAAGGTTTAGGGGAGGAGGCAGGATTGCCTGGCAACACCATGGGTTCACCTGTGGTGAGGGACCGTGCATTTCAGTGGTCAGGCCCTGAGTGTTTGAGATAAGAGTGAGTCATGATGGAATTAGTGCTGATGATCTTTTAGGGAAAAATGTGAAACTAGTTTTAAATATAGCCTCTCTCTTAGGATCGGTTTCTTAAGTGTTATGTAGTAGTAAGGCAAGATACAGCATGAAAAGAAGTGATCTTACCCAGCCAGGATAGGCCCATGTGGACTCATCTTAGATCTTGCTGAAGGCAGTTCACAAGCAGGGCAATGGTGGTCTTACAAGGTGCGAGGTATAATTGTAAGAGGTAATATAGAACCACGAGAGGCAGGAAGGAAAGTTCAGAAGTTCACCGAGGGTTTAAGGTGGCGATGAGGGGTGTGGATGGCTACGTTAGCCAGGGGTCCTCTTGCTGGTGTTTGTGATTGGGCTTATCTGAGGATGGGCTCCACAAGTGTGTAAACCCTCTGAAATTGTACACACATTTTTTGTACATGTCAATAATCTTATCTCTGAGGACCAAGTCTGTAAGTGATTGTTATCAAAATCTCAAAGGGAGATACACTAAAACAGTTAGACACCTAGGCTTTTAAATCAAAGGTGAGTTTGAATTCAATTACTCTGATTTTGGACAAGTCACTCCATCATTTTACATCTTCATCTCTTCATTTGTAAAATATAATATCTGTATCATAGGCAGAGTACTGATCAGTGCCTGGCATAGAGTTAAAGCTCAAAGAAATGCCAGCTTCAGGAAAAAGTGACCAAAAAGGTCAAGAACCACTGCAATAGACAAGACTTTGATAAACATTCACCAAGGGCAAAGCAATCCCTAGATACGCAAGCATCAGAGAAAAGAACACATGTGATGCGTACCATCAAGAATCCTTGCAGCCAACTTCAGCATTCAACCCTGGCAGAATAACTCATACTGGACTTCCCTCCCACGTAAACAACTAGAAAACTGGACAACAGGCACGAGGCAGCACTGGGCAATAGCAGGGCAGAACTGACATCTCTTAGAAAAGTGAGATGAGCTCTAAGACCACCTTGGCTTTTTGCCTGGAGGTACTTTCCAGAAGCTATGCAGAGAGATGGAACCCAAGCAGAGTCTGATGATCTCACTGAGTCAAGGAGACAGAGACAGGAGTCTGGTGAGGCTGAGGTGGCTGAAAGTTATGGGGCGAAGTACTGGAGAGGAAGGAGCTTCATCAAAAAAAGCACCGGAAATCTGCACGGGGTTCCCCGAGTCTGTTGCTAAACACAGAACTGCAAGTGGGTAGGTAGGGTAGGACTCCAGGAGGCTGGGCTGCTTGAATATGCAAAATGGCGTCAGCGCAGCACGCTCTGTTAGAAGAATCAGGACATCCTCAACAGAAGGAGAAAGGCCATCTGACAAAATTCAATCCCCACTCATGATTAAAACCGAACAAACCTTTTAGCCCACTAGAAATAGAAGGAACTTCCCCAACATGATAAAGGCCATCTACAAAAATCCTACAGCAACCATCATACTTAACAGTAAAAAGATTGAACGCTTTCCCTCTGGGATCAGGAACAAGGTGATGATAGGCCTTGTCACTTCTGTTTGACAGTATCCTAGCCTAGGACAGAGGTCCTAGCCAGTGCGATAAAGCAGTAAAAAGAAATAAAAGGCACACAGATTGGAAAGGAAGAAGGAAAGCGGTTCTGATTCATAGACGGCATGATTGTGTTTGTAGAAAATCCTAAAGATTCTACAAAACAATTACTAGAAATATTGAGTGAATTTAGTAAGACTGAAGGATACAAAGTGAAGATATCTCTACCATTTACAATAACGTCAAAAACCATGAAATACTTAGGGATTAATGTAACAAAATATGTTACACACAAGACATGTACATGGAAAATTACAAAATATTGCTCAGAGAAAATAAAGAAGGTCTAAATAAATGAAAAGATAAATCAAGATCATGGTTTGGAAGACTCAATTATTGTTATGATATCAATTCTCCCTAAACATAATCTCAATCAAAATGCCAACAGGCTTATTCACAAAAATTGATTCTAAAATAAAGCTGATTTTTAAACTTACATGAAAAGACAAAAGACCTAGAATAAAAGAACTCTAAAAAAGGACTATGTTGTAGGACTTACACTACCTCATTTTAAGACACTAGAAAGCTACAATAATCAAGACAGTGCAGTACTGGGGTAAAGAGAGACGTTATAGATCCATAGAACAGAACAGAGAGTGAAGAAATAGACCCACGCTTACATGGTCAATTGATTTTCAACAAAGGGGCCAAGGTAACTAAACAAGGGAAAGACAGTCTTGTCAACAAATGGAGCTGTAACAACTGGATATCAATAAATCTTCACACTTCTCTCACATTTACACAAAAATTACTCAAAATTGCTCACAGACCTAAATGTAAAAGCTAAAACTATTTAACTTCTAAAAGAAAATGCAGAAGAAAATCTTCACAACTCAGAACACAAACACATAAACCATGAAAGAAAGAGTTGAGACATTGAAGTTCATAAAAATTGAAAACTTCTGCTCTTCAAAAGACACTGTTAAGAAAATGAAAGGGCAAATCATAGACTGGGAGAAAATATTCACAATACATCTATCTGACAAAGGACTCGTATTCCGACATATCAATAACTCTCCCAACTCAATAATAAGAAGACATACAACATAATAGAAAATGGGCGAAAGATTTGAATGGACACTTCACATACACAAGAACACACACTGCATGATTCCATTTATATGAAATTCTAGAACTAGCAGACGCAGATCGGTGGTTTCCTGGTACCAGAGCTGAAGGGACTCAATGCAAAGGGGCATGAGGGCACTTCTAGGGTGACAGAAATGTTCTGTATCTTGATTTTAGTGGTGGTTACACAGGTGTATTATCAAAACTCATAGAACTGTATATTTAAATGGATACATTTTCTTGTAAATTATAGAAAAATAAAATTTATTTTTAAAACTGCTTGTCAAATAGATAATATTGATGTACATTAAGCTGACAGAAGAAGTTTAGAAACCTTAGTATTTTCAAGAACTTGACATTAGCAGTTTTCTTAAACTGCTCTCATTTGTTCTTGAAAGGACAAGTATATCTGGTATGAAGGGATACAGGAATATCCTGCCTTAGTAGGACTATTTGGGCAAGGTCACAACTTGGAGAAGAGAACGACAGCATTTAGAAATTCAGTAAAAAATAATTATTGAGCTCCTACTATTCCTCCATCATTGTGTGATACGTCAGAGACCAAGACCGAATCCTTGCCCTTTAGGAAGTCACATTCCAGTTGCAGAGACAAAGAAGTAAACAGGTAATTACAATCCAATATGACAAATGCTTTAAAGGGATAGGCAGAGGGGCATCAAGAGTAGAGAACAGTGGCCCCTAACACACCCTTGGGAGTGAGGGAAGAATTCTCGGGAGAAATAACAGGTGACAAGTAAGATGAATCCTAAAAGAAGGTACGGACATGGGAGAGCCTTCGGGACAAAGAGACAGCAGCATACTTTAAGTCCCTGGATGTGCAAGTGAGTCTATAACATACTCAGGAAAACAAAACTTAGGTCAGTAGAGCTGGAGGGTCGAGTATAAGGAGGTGAGTGGTGAAAGATGAAGCCAGAGAAGTTGGCAGGAGCCGGGTTGGGTGCACGTTGTTAGTCACTGTAGTGGACTCCGCTGGTTTCCTCTGAGCTTCCAACCCTCTCTCTTTTCTCCCTAACAGGACTCCGTCATTCACAGCCAGGGGCCTGAAGAGAAGCCCACTGTTCCAGGGCGTCTCATCAGGAATTGACCTGGGACCCAATCCCAGCCAAGGAGATGCAAGGGGAAGTCTGCTGGAGGGCTTCAGGGAAAGGCTTCCTCACGGGTAAGAAAGAACTGTAGAAAGACTTTCTTCCTCATCCTCTAGATGTCATGTCTGGATGAGTCATTGTTGTATCCATCCTGTTACCAGCCCCAATGATTAAGCCAACACCAAAGATGTCATAGCAGAAAGAGGAAAAAACCCTGAATCCTGATGACATCATGGAGCTGCTGAATCAATCAGCCTTGAAATCTTCCTACCATGGAAATTCCTGCTACGAAGTTCAATAATTTTCTCATTGTTATGTTAGTTTGAGCTGAACTTGCTCATTAAATCTCATTAGGCTTCTCATTAAGGATTTTAAACAGACTTGTAAAATATTATGGATAATATTTGGAGCAGTGACTTAGACATGGGGGCTGGTGTCAGTTAGAACTCTTTCTGATTATCGAAGTAAAAACTTGACCCAAAATGGCTTAAACAAAAAAAGGAAATACACTGGCTAAGAAAACTGAGCACTTTGCGAATAGATCTGGAGCTTCAGGAAAGGCTTTATCCAGCACTCAAGGTTTATGACCAGGACCTGTTTTTTCCTTCTCCACTTCTCTATTTTCCTTCTGCAATAGTAGGAAATAAGTCCTATTCTCTGACAGCTCAAATAAGAGTTTGGGAATTAAGTCCTAGTGACCCCTGATTGGCCTGAATTTTGTCATTTACCCATCTTTGAGCCATTACTGCAGCCAGGAAGATGAGATGTGCTGACTGGATTAAAGAAATCAGGGCCCTTTCCTGGAGATGAAATGGAGTCAATCTCACTCAAACCATGTGGTATGAAATTTCAGAGTACTGGTAAAAGCAATAAGAGAGGGCTACAGACTAGGGAGGTGATCAACAAATGTCCAGAACAGGAGGTGAGAGAGTTAAGAATGGCTCCCGGATCTCTGGCTTGGGCATCTTGGAGATAAATGCACAGAGAAGGTAGCACTTCAGGAAGGTCAGTTAACATAAGCAACATAGTGAGATGTATTAACCAACTGGTCACTGGTGTCTTGAAAACAGCGGTTTCAATGGAGCAGCGGGAACAGATGCCAGATTGCAGTAGTCAAGGAATGAATGGAGTGAGCAAGTGAGGTTAGAGCACGTAGGCATTCTTTGAAGAATCTTGGGACTAGAGGGCAGGAGAGAGATAGAGGTAACAGCTAAAGGGGCCTGTGAAGTCAAAGGAACTTTTTGTTTTTTTCAATATAGGAGAGATTTGAGCATGCTTAAATGCTAAAGATAAGTGAAAAAAATAAGAGAAAGAACAATATTAAAGATAGAGGACAGAAATGGGATAATTAATGGAGCAAGATCCTAGGAATAATCAGTGGAGGGATGCAGAGTACAGCTGGAATAATTCATCTTAAAGAAGAGTAAGGAACTTTCTTTCACTGTCATAGAATGGAAAGAGGGAAGGACTGATGGGAATGCATTGCTGCAGCTGTCATGGCAGAGTGGATTTGGGAAACTGAGGGAGATTCCATTTGAAGGTTTCTAAGTTTCTCACTGAGGCAAAGGTGTTACCTACTGATGGGCATATGAAAGGAGACCATGAAAGGCCGAAGGTAGTCCCCAGGAAAAATAGGAGAGAGAGTGGATTAGGAAAACATATATAACCTTGCCATTTTCTCCCACATCATCTAAAATGTATGTAGCCTGTTACCGTAAAGACCCAATCTCGCTCATAGTCGATCATAAATACAATCAAATCCAGTGACTGGGATAATATATTTCTTCACTCTTGCTCATTAGATCACTTTCCAATCCAGTCAGACTCCACCTTGGATGGAAACTCAAACGTCCTTTCTCCCCTGATCATCTCTCTCTTGGTCCATTCCTCTGCCCTCCTTTCAGTGTCCCACCTCCATCCTGCCTTTCCTCTATGGCAGACTGGAGAAACCATTTTGCCCCTTGTGTCTGAGCCTGGGAAGACCCTTGCTTAAGCCTATCCTAGCAGGGGGCTTCAGAAAGGATCGCGTAAAGAGAAGGCAACTGCTCTCTTGCTACTGTTGATCACCTCTCATAGTCACCCAGACGTGTGATTTCAGAAAAGGCCCCCTCTCCCCAGAGATGAGAATGGGGGGAATGAAGGGATGAAAAGGACCATGGAGAAGGACCTCCAGGAAGCGTCAAAGTCCCAGTTGAGATCAGAAACCAGGAATTTAAAGAAATGCCAACTTGTGGTTTTTCTCCAAAATGTTTCGGCATCTCAGACGTTGAATAGAAAAGGAGGTTGGCAATATTATTTTTTTTTTAAAAAAAAGTTGCTAAAATGATGTGTTTGTCTGTAAGGTACAAACAGATGAGAGCATCAGAACACAGATTATAATTTCTAACCAAAAATACACATACAGACACGTACTGGGAGTGTTTACATTTCAAAACATTCTGTTATAAGAGTACATCTGCCTGATGGCACAGAGCTTGGAGGTCTCGATTGCCTAATTTCTTCCAGGTTGCAGCAGACTCAGAAAGGCTTCCAGAGGTAAATTTCCCCATGCTCTGAGAATTCCCTTAACCCTGTAACTTGCCAAATCTCAGTCACAAGAGATACTATTCATGAAAGATTGTTGGAGAGACATACAATACAGACGTTTTCTAGAGCTGCACTGTCCAACACGATAGCCACTAGCCACATGTGGCTATTTACATTAAAATGAATTAAAATGAGAATTAAACTTCAGTTCCTCAGTCCACTGGCCACAGGTTAAGTGCCTAATGCCACATGGGGCCAATGATTACCATAATGGACAGTGCAGATACAGAACATTTCCACCATCGCAGAAAGTTCTCTTGGGAGATGCTGCTTTACAGCTGCTACCAGGGGGTGGGTCTGGGCCCTCAGTGAGCTCTGTACATGGGCGGTGTGGTTTGGCTCCTTCATACAATTGTTTTTATGCCTTCAGCTTGCAGTGAGGGACACTGTTAGAAAAAGCCCTAGAAGTTGATGGTGGTAACTATTGTGAGAACTTTGTGTAGGACAGCATCCACCACGTTATACTGTGTCTTCTTTTATGAGGGTCCCCAGAAAAAATCTTAATCTCAGAGTCAGGACAAGCTAAGGTTCTCTTAAACATCGGATTGTTTCATCTTGCAATTTCTGTGACTCTTAAAGCTGACTCGATTGCCTTATTGTCTTTAGGTAAACTTAGAGCCACATTTTCAGTCTTCCTCCAGCAGCCAAATATGACCACCCCACAGGCATTTCTGTGTGTGTGTGTGTGTGTGTCTGTGTGTGTGTATGTGTGTGTGTTTCCTGTCTTCATTTTCCTTCGTAATCTATTTTATACTTTTGGTTTGCATGAATTTTTTTAAACCACCTAAATCCCTCCAATCATAGAAGTAAAATATAAGTCCACAGATCCATTATGTGCAGGCATATACACATGCATGTGCACAATTATCTCTCATTCACACTCAGATATGTGTCCTTGGGGTGAGAACATGAGTAAAAACACAGTCTCTTCAACACAGCCTCTAAGCATTCTAATTCACCCCTTCTGGTGTCTTCTCAGCCACCCCAGCACAGTACCCTAAACCATCGCTTTGCTGTACACAACAGATGAGTCATAACTGAGGTGTCAGTGTCATGTGACAAATATCAGATCTACATTAGAGTATTAGGCTTCCAAAGGCTCATCCTATTTCGTGTGTAGCTGTTGTTGGCAGTAACAGACAGAGCAAAGGTCTGGGCTATGTTGTGGTAACTAGAAGGATTTCCAGTGTGTCTTTATGATTATATATTTTTTAAAATCCCAGTCATATCAAAGCGAAATGCTGCTGCTCTGACTCCATACAATGGAACCTTCTAACGTGCTGCTCTCACTGACTACATGACATACATTTCACTCACACACTATGTTAAGCCACAAATAAATACTATGCTTAATTTTCCAGCATAGCCATAGAGATGGCACAGAAAAATTGAATTCAGAATTTTCAAATCAATGTTGTTCCTTCTCACAAGAAAAAAATAACATTCTGAATGCTTTGCACTTTTCTTTCTTTTCTCCAAGTCAATTAACTCTTTACAGTACTGAATATTTACTAGGTGCACCTCTTTTTACTATGGAGAAGGCAAAAAAAAAGCATTGTCCATACCCTCAATAAATTTATAATCTTTACCAAGGAGACAAGACATATGAATGTAAAATGACAGCTTCCAAAGGCAGCCAAGTGAGTGGCACAATCTACCCTATGCTAGTAGGCATGTGGGACGGGGTAGGACACGAGCCCAGAAGCACAGCCACCTGGGAGCACAGCCACCTGGGCCGCTCTGCAGGAGCCCTGGTCTTCAAAGGCTCCGCAGAGGGGAAGAGAAGGGGGCGGCTCATGAGGGAGGGAAGGCAAGAGCAAAGACGTGGACATGGGAATGCACAGGACCTTCCAGAGGACAACGAACAGGTCAATCTGGGGGAAGCACACTCAAGCGGAGAGACTAATGAGCGGTGGAGGGACAAACACCGGCAGGAGGGAGATGGAAGACTGAGGAGGGGGCTGTGAAAACCCTGCACGCTCAGTAATTCACTCTTGAACAGACAAACATCATCAATACTGGTATAGTTTTTAGCCTTAGGAGGAGGAATAAGAACCAATTTGCAGCTAGTTTTCAGTGACATAGTAAAAGAAGCTGGGTTCGTGATGGCAGTTATCATCTAACACGTAGTAATGAATTGTTTCAAATCTTTGTCTTTATTACCTTATTTTATACTTTTTAAAGCTCTTTCCTATGCATAATTTTTAATCCTCAGACAAACTCTTGGAGTAGGGCAAGGAAGCATTTATTTATCCTAATATGATAAGGACCCTGAGTAGGAAGAATTGACATGGCCTTGACTCATCTCCGTTTACATGGGCAATGAAGGACCAAGGCAGCAAACATGGGCCTCTGCCTCCCAGTTCAATATTTTCCTTTACCCCACACTGCCTTAAATTGCTTCTACTTCACTTGTATACATTTGGAGCTCAGAGTTCATTGTCACTGACTGTGGGATTTTCTCTTTAAGGACCACATTCTAAGAAACATGCTAATTACAGTAGGGGGAGAGTGAGTCACTCAGAACTTTCTGACTTAAAGGGCAATACATGATAATTAAGAAAGGTTGGTCATTCTGTCTTGCTGGATGTTTCAGGTTTAGGAGACCTGCCCCATTATTCGAGCTGGTTTGGATTCCGTCCTGCCTGAAGACACGTGGATGGACCGTCTGGTGTTTGGGGGCTTCGTGATCTGCAGTGATTCTGTAATTCTTTCCTCTAACGCTTGGCTTGGATGACATTGTCAGGAGTCCAAATCTCTTATTTAAAGTGCATCAGAGAGAGATACAGCTGGATGTAAGCATTGTGTATACGTAGAATAACAATGTAAATATTTTATAGACTGCAGCACAACAGAATTAAATACTTTTGCTTGGACAAATGAATTCCATCTTCAAGGCCACTGCAAAGGAGCTTACGTATTCGGCACAATAATTTTACTAATAACTGAACACATTGTGGTGTTCACATAACTTTGCATTTCTCCAAAATCTTAGCACCTTCTCAGCACTGTTGGGAGTAGACTTACCTATTATTCCTAGGAAGAAATCTTTTCTCCTGGTTGCCTGACAGATAATGCAAGTCTTCTATTTCAGTAATTAACTAATTGAGTCATGTGTGTTTGTTCCTTCCGAGCTGCTAAGCTTCCATCCCGCCTTTACTCTCTGAGCAGTACCCGGCTACTTCCCTAACTCAGAGCAGTGACCCGTTTGACTATGACCCGGTTCCCACAGGTGCCCTCATCAATACTCTCCCTCTGACCAATGTCAACACCACTTAGAGTTCGTTTTCCGGCCCTCACTGCAGACTTTGACCCTTGGTACTCTCAGATCTCAGATGTCAGGAGTGTTTTATAGACCAGGAACGAGCAGGAAGTTAAGACTGACCACTCTGCATCCACGCTCACCACTCCTGTTCAACATAGTACTGAAAGTCCTAGCCAGAGCAATCGGGCAAGAAAAAGAAATAAAAGGTATCCAAATCAGAAAGAAAGAAGTAAAATTGTCTCTGTTTGCAGATGACACGATCGTGTATATAGAAAACCCTAAAGACTCCACCAAAAAACTTAAAACTAATAAACAAATTCAGTAAAGTTGCAGGATACAAAATCAACATACAAAAAGCCAGTTGTGTTTCTATACACTAACAACAAACTACCTGAAAAAGAAATAAAGAAAACAATCCCTTACACAATAGCATCAAAAACAATAAAATACTTAGGAATAAATTTAACCAAGGAGGTGAAAGATCTGTATACTGAAAACTATAAGACTTTGATAAAAGAAACTGAAGAAGACACAAACAAATGGAAAGATATCCTGTGATCGTGGATTAGAAGAATTAATATTGCTCAAATGTCCATACTACCCAAAGCCATCTATCGATTCAATGCAAGCCCTATAAAAATTCCAATGGCATTTTTTACAGAGATAGAAAAAAAATCTTAAAGTTCATGTGTAATTACAAAAGCCCCCAGATAGTCAAAGCAATCTGGAGAAAGAACAAACCTAGAGGCATCATACTTCCTGATTTCAAACTATAGTACAAAGGTATACTATTCAAAAAAAAAAAAAAAGTATGGTACTGGCACAAAAACAAACACATAAACCAATGGAACAGAATCAAGAACCCAGAAAGAAACCCACACATGTATAATCAGCTGATATTTGATAAGGGAGCCAAGAGTATTCAGCGGGGGAAAGACAGTCTTTTCAATAAATGTTGCTGGAAGACTGGGCACCACGTGCAAAAGAATGGAACTGGACCCCTATCTTACACCACTCACAAAAATTAACTAGACATGGATTAAAGACTTAAATGTAAGCCCTGAAACCATGAATCTCCTAGAAGAAAACATAAGCTGCTTGACATTGGTCTTGGCAGTAATTTTTTGGATATGGCACCATGATAACAAGCAACAAAAGCAAAAATGTAGACGAGTGGGACTACATCAAACTCAAAAGCTTCTGCACAGCAAAAGAAATAATCAACAAAATGAAAAGGCAGACTATGTAATGGGAGAAAATATTTGCAAACATATATCTGATAAGCAGCTAATATCCAAAATATATAAGGAACTCATACAACTCAACAGCAAAAAGATAAATAATCCAGTTTAAAAACGGGCAAAGGATCTGAACAGAAATTTTTCCAAAGAAGACATACGAATGGTCAACAAGTACATGAAAAAGCACTCAACATCACTAATTGTCAGAGAAATGCAAATCAAAATCACCATGAGATATCACCTCATGCCTGTTAGAATGGTTATTATCAAAAAAAAAAAAAAATCAAGAGATAGCAAGTGCTGGCAAGGATGTAGAGAAAAGGGAACCTGGTGCACTGTTGGTGGGAATATAAATTGGTGCAGCCACTGTGGAAAATAATGTGGATGTTCTTGAAAAAATTAAAAATAGAACTACCATATGACCCAGCCATCCCACTTCTGGGTATGTATGTGAAGGAAATAAAATCACTATCTGGAAGCGATATCTGCATTCCCTTATTCATTGCAGCATTATTCACAACAGCCAAACAAACCTAAGTGTCCATCAATGGATGAATGGATAAAGGAAATACGGTATAATATAAACCAATGTTACCTCAATTTAAAAATCTGAGATGTATATATATATAATACACACACAGTATTCAGCCATGAGAAAGAAGGAAATCCTGATGTTTGTGACTACATGGATAAAACCTGAGGGCATTATGCTAAATGAAATAAGTCAGAGAAAGAAAGATACTCTATAATCTCACTTATGTGTGGAATCTAAAAAAACCAAGCTCAGAAACAGAGTAGAGGGATGGTTACCAGGAGCTGAGGGGATGGGGGCGGATAGGGAGATGTGGTCGAGGGGAACAAGCTTCCAGTTATAAGATGAATAAGTCCTGGGATGTAATATACAACCGGTGACTATAGTTAACGATACTGTATTGTACACTTGAAAGAGTAGATCTTAAAAGTTCTCACCACACACGCACAAAAGGTAACTATGTGAGGTGATGGATGTGGTTACTAACCTTATTGTGGTCATCATTTTGCAATATATACATGTATCATATTATCACGTTGTACACCTTAAACTTACACAATGTTATACGTCAATTATATCTCAATAAAGCTGGAAAAAGGAAAAAAAAAAAAAGACTGAGAACCGTCCTGTATTGTGGCCTCTTTTCTAGGCTTCCCAGTCTCCTTTCTGCATTCTTTCCCAATTACACTTTTCTTGCTTCCAAGTCTGTAGTCATTTCTGACTCGACCTCCTACCCAATCCCTCCATCTCAGAAGACGCCCTCGCCTTTTGCTTTACAGAGAAGAACGGGGTCTCCTAGAGGGCAGCTCCCACACCGACCAAGCTGCGCCTCCTCCTCTCTCCATCAACGCCTCCACCTGGGCTTCGCATCCCCAACCCCTCACCCTCTCAGGGAACTTGACCAGGCGTTACCACCTTCTCTCTCTGATACTTTCAAGTTCCCTCTTAAGTAGGTTCTTCTGGAAGACTTTCCCTCTATAAATCCTTTTTGCGAAAATGCCAGCCTTGAAAAGGAAAGAACTTGTCTCTGTATTCACACGTCTGTAGACATGGACGTGGGTTATGTAGACATCCACTCACGCCTGTAGTTGATTATCTCCTAACAAATCCTCCAGCACACCTGGGGGCTGGTGTTGAAAAACCTGTCTTTATTAAACATTGAAAAAGATACTAATTAATATTTATAAAACAGGTTTAAGGCATAGAAACATTCAGTAAACAACCATGTACCTGCCTTTAGGTTCAATCAATAAAACATACCACTATCTTTGGACCCCCGGGGCCTCTGTGTCAGCTGACTCCCTGCCCCTGCTCCCTGCCCAGAGGTAAATGCTCTTCCAAACTTTGAGTTTCTTGTTTCATTCTCTTGCTTTCCAGTATAACTTTACTGCATTTTTTCTATCCTTATACAGTATATTATATAATTTTATGGGCTTTTGAATTTATGTAATAGAATCTCCTCACAGAATAAGAATTGTTCTGTCACTTACTTTTTTTTAGTCAACATTATGTTCCTGGAATTCAACCAGCTTTCACTGTTGTGTAGTATTTCATTTCATGAATATATAACAGTGTATACATAACACTGTATTTATCCACTCCATTTTAGGCATATGTAGGTTATTTTCAATGTGTTTGTTGGTGTTGCCCTTATAAACAGTGCTGGTATGTACTAATGTACAATGTACACGAGTTGCTTTGAGGTCTATACCGAGGAATGGAAGAGCAGGATCATCAGGTTCATATATACATACATATTTTCTAGTTTTACAAAGTATCGCCAAATTATTTTCCCAAAGTTATTGAATCAATTACACTCCCACGAGCAGCGTATAAGTATGTTGTTCCACATTCTCACCATCATTTGCTATTGTCCAAATTTTAAATTTTGCCATTCTGAAGGGTATGAAATTATCTATCATTCTATTTATTTTTATTTTTAAAATTTTTTAAAATTGACATGAAATACACATAACATAAAATTTACCATCTTAATCATTGTTAAGTATACAGCTCAGCGGCATTGAGCACATTCGCATTGTTGTACACCGTCCCCACCGCCCATCTCCAGAACTCTTTTCATCTTGCAAAGCTGAAACTCCATACCCATTAAGCAATAACTCCCCACTCTCCCCTTCCCCCGGCCCCTGACAACCACTGTCCTTTCTGTCTCTATGAATATGACCACTCTAGGACCTCAGAGAAGTGGAATCATACGGTATTTGTCTTTTTGTGACTGGCTTATGTCACTTAGCATAATGTCCTCAAGGTCCATCCATGTTGTGGCATGTGTCAGAATTTCCCTTCTTTTTAAAGCTAAATAAAATTCCATTGTGTCTATGGACCACAGTTTGTTTATTCATCTGTTGATGGCACTTGGGTTGTTCTACCTTTTGGCTGTTGTGAATAATGCTGCTATGAGCATGGGTGTGCAGATAGCTCTTTGAGATCCTGCTTTCAATTCTTTTTGGGGATACACCCAGAAGTGGAATTGCTGGATCATAGGATAATTCTATTTTTAATTTTTTAATAAACCTCATACTGTTTTCCATAGTGGCTGCACCATTTTACATTCCCACCAACAGCACACAATTTTTCTAATTTTTCCACATTATTGCTAACACTTGTTATTTTCTGTTTTGATTAGGTTTTGTTTTGTTCTGTTTTTATAGTAGCCATCCTACTGGATGTGAGGTGGGATAACTCATTGTATTTTAATTTTTATTTTTCTGATTATTAATGAGGTTGAAAATCTTCTCATATTGACCATTCTCTTAGTGAATATCTGAAAGTCTTTGCCCATTTATATTTTCAGTTGTCCCATCCATATTGATTTGTAAGAGTTCTTTATATATGCTGGGTATCGATCCAATTCTACTGCTATAAATTTCTTCTTCTGGGTTGTGGCTTAATTTCACTTTCTTTACATGTATTATTTGTAAATAGAAATTTTTAATTAATGAAGATTTTCCTTACAATTTGTAGTTGTTAGGAATTGTTTAAGAAAAGCTTCCCTATCCAAGGGGAAAAAAAGTATCTTAAATTATTTTCTAAAAGTTTTACAGTTTTAACTTTCACATCTAAGTCTTTGATCTATCTGTGATGAATTTTGTTTTAATGTGAGACAGAGATCCAATGTCATTTTTTATGCATATGGATATCGTATTGTCCAAGTAGTCATTTTTGAAAAGACTTTATTTTCCCCCGTTGAGCTACTGTGAAACTCTGTTATGCCTCACGTGTAACTATATGTGTGGGTTTGTTTATGGCTCCCTTTTCTGCAGGACTGGTTTATTTTTTCTGTCCTTTTGCCAAACCTACACCATAATTATTTAATTACTATAGCTTCTTATCCATTCTTAACATCTTTTCTTCTTCAGCAATGTCCTGGCTTTTCTTGACCTTTTGCCCATTCATATACATTATGTCAAATTCCATCCAACAAAAAAAACCTGAGACTTTTTTTGCTTTGAATCTAAACATCAATTTCGGGAAAATGGACATTTTGATGATCATCTCACCCACACACACGTAAATATCTCCACTTACTTAGATCTTCACTAATATCCTTCAATAAAAGTTGTATAATTTTTCACCATAAAGGTCTTCACTAACTTTCCTAGATTTATTTATAGTCACCTTATCCTTTTGTGCTATTGCAAATGATACAATTTTTAAATATACGGTTTCTAACTGTTGCTGCAATAGAGAAATACAATTGATTTTTTATGTTGATTTGTACTCAGCAAACTTGCTAAATTCTCATTTGAGTTTTCCAGGTTGGAAATATATCATCTGCAAGTGACAACAATTTCGTTTCTCCCTTTGAAATTCTTTCATCTCTTATTTCTTTGTCTTGCCTTATTGTGCTCACTTTCCAGTATGACGTTGACTAGAACTGGTGATTGGAATTGATTTTAACATTACTGTATAAAGTACAATCTTTGCTATACATTTAGAGAGAGATGAGTAGAAGGGAGCTTGTTTACCATAAACTATAACCAATCCCCACTGCAAATCCGTAGTAAGGCCATCTTGGATCCACAGCTTCCCAGGAATTTTTGTCCCCCTTCCTCCTTTAGCATCTGTGCACCTTTCCCTGGGGTTGGACTTCGGCTGGGCTTACTTCTTGTTCTTCTTTCTCTGCTGTTGTGTCCCTTTGGATCCTAGCTTAACGGAAGGAAGGGTTCGCTGTTAGACTCCCCACCCAGATGGAGGCTCAGTTCTTGACTTCACCCTTCAGTGTTACGTCTGCCAAAGCTGAAGCCCAGGTTTGTCGGATTCAAGAATACTCTCAAAGCGACTTTGGGGCTCTGCTTCTCTCTCTGTTTCTCACTCTCCTTTAGATTTTTCCTGATGTTGATTACCATATTGTCAGTCATTTTTGCTTTTAAGGACACTTTTTTTATACTGTAGCCAAATTGTTAGTTGTATATAATGGAAGCGTTGGTTCAAATAACATAACATGCCACACGAATTGAAATTAATCACCATCTCTTTTTTCACTACTGCCAAAGAACAGAGTAAGTGCATTCTTAAATGTCCCTTCAGAAAGGTTATTGCTCCTGAAAATAGATTCTGTAGAGAAGATATCTCTCAAAAGAGGAAGGAAGACAAATAAATAGGAGAGAGATAGAAAGTCTCTGATTCTGAATGTAGCCTAATAATATCTGTGTGGTTAGCAGGTGTCAGTAGAAGAGGCGACAGGAAAGAAGAAAGGAAGGAATGAACAAAGGAAGGAAGGAGTGAGAGAACAAAAGAAGAAAGGAACATAGGTATAATTGGATATATTCATTTCCCACTGTAAAGTCTGATAGACATTGTGCACTACAACCAAAGCTATCAGTGGCCTTAAGCCATTATTTAGTGCCGAAGGTGAATCACCGTGTCTCAATAAACGGACCATATCATGTGACAGTTCTCTCCTGGTACTCTGACTAAGTGTTTGTAAAGTGCTTACGTAAAGCTTATTAAATGTGCTTGCAAACCTAGGATATTGACTTAAATTACAACTGTGGTATGCAGGCAAGGTAGATGGGAGAATTTCCTGAAAGTGGGTATTGTGAAACCAGGACACACAAGCATTTGGTGGAATCTCCTTCACAGATGGTGTTTTAGCTTTTCCATGATTCTATGAGTCTCTCTCTATATGTGATAAAATCAGCGTTCTCCTGCGGGAAGAATGGGGATGGGCAGGATGCCCCTGAGTTTCATTGCAAGCTAATGGTTCTAGTAACCTAACGCTTTGGAAATCAATGGCTGAACCTCAATTTGGGTCAAAAGGAAATCTTCCTAAGAGGCTATGAGATTGTTTTTAATAGCTATGGGAAATAGAGGAAACCCCTGACATTGTCATCAGCTCAAATTTCATTGTCACTAAGGCTGCTGCACTGAAATGGCATTTTAAAGAGTCTTAAAATAAGTGCCTATTTGAACAAGTAACCAAATTCAGCCTACATTCTGAGATCCTCTGAGCTCCTTGAGTTTCTGAGTTTACTTTAGTATAATAACATGGTGTCTCTTTTGCATGAGAAATTTTGCTAGAATCTCCTTTGGCAACGTCTTCTTAGTCCATAACTGCTTGGGTGTGCAGTTGTTGGTGGGAAGAGTTCTGGCTTTGATCAATGGGTTTTCTCTGCAAAAGGGCCGTGGCTGATAAAAGTCTTTTTAGACACCAGGAACATATCCTTTCTCTGGAAACCAGAAGACTTTACTACCAGCACGTTAGAATTTCAGTGTTATAAGTAGGCTTCAAAAATCATTTGGGCCTGAGAGACTTTGCACAAAACTCTAAAATGTGCTTTCACCCCAAGACCTTGAGACCTTCTGTAGGATTGCTAGCATCTACTATATAGGTGTCCCTGCCTCCCATCTCTCTGTTATCCAATCTGTCTGGCATACCACAGTCAAATTAATATTTCTGAAGAAGTTCTGAACAAGCCTTTTGCGGTGTGTGTGTGTGTGAGGAAGATTGGCTCTGAGCTAACCTCTTTTTGCTTGAGGAAGATTGTCACTGAGCTAACATCTGTGCCAATCTTCTTCTATTTTATGTGGGGTGCCGCCACAGCATGGTTTGACAAGCAGCGCTAGATCCGTGCCCAGGATCTGAACCTGCAAACCCTGGGCTGCCAAAGCGGAGTTCGGAAACTTAACCACTGCACCACCGGACCAGCCCCAACAAGCAAGCCTTTCTTTAAATTGGGAATATCTCTTGATTATCTCTAACTTTTTGAGGTTCCGTCCGTCCAATGCTATTTCTGACTTTTGCTGCTTGGCCCCCACCCGCCACCTCACTCTCACACCGCATTCATCTTCACTTTCCACCTTTGCTCGTTTGTTTAGAAAAGCGTAGGCGCTGACCCAGGACTTCCTTCTTCCTCTCCATCTCTCCACCTCTCCCCTCTACCTCCTGCACTGACCTCCGCTGCTCCCTTCATCAGAACAGAGTTGCCCTCTGATTCTTAATTATTATCCTGATCACTGCCTTGAAAACATCAGACTGCAGAAGAATGGGGCACATATGTACCACCTCCTGCCTTCGCTCTCCAGTCCTCATTCCTCAATTACAATAATAATAGCAGCAACTGTTAAGTGTTTGAAAGATTTCTTTTAATTCTCGCCACATCTGTGACACTGATGAAGAAAGCCAGAATCAGGGAATTTAGCTTCCCCTCGGTCATTCAGCTGCAGTCGAGATTAGAATCCAGAAACCTCTGGCTCCGAAACAATTACACTTTATGACTTTTTGATGACAGGAGAATTTCACTCCCCTCCCTGTTTTCTTTTTCTTCTTTCCAAGGGTCCCTAGTAGATGATTTAGTTATTTAAGATGTAATGTGGTATAGAGGAAAGAGGCGGGCTTTGGAACCACGCAGACCTGAGTCGGAATTACGTCTTCTGGACTTATTAGTGGACTGGCTTTGGGAAAATGACTTAACATCTCTAGATTTTGATTTTCTCATCTTCCAAAGTGAGGTCACAATGCCCTAGAACCCAACCCACGGCTTGGTATGTCATAGACATTCAGTAAATATATACTGATTCATTTTTCTCCTCTCTCTTTCCCTTATTATTTTTCTCTTCTTTCTCTCATTCCCTCTTTCTCATTATTGTCTTTGATTCTGTCTCAGATTGGTCAAAATATCCAGGAATATTAGGGGACAACTAGGAAAATTTAAATACTAGATACTTATTGGTATGATAAAATGTGATTTTTTTAGGTATGGTCGTTGTACTATAATTATGTTTTAGAAAGAGTTCTTTTTTTCAGAGATACATGCTTAGGTGGATGGATGCTTTATGCCTTATGGATGCTTTGATATGATGTCTTGGACTTGCTTCAGTAAAACCCAGTGAAGTTAGGGGTTGAGGGACAAGAGTGAGTAGAGATATGGACAAAACAAGATTGGCTAGATTGAGCAGTGGGTACACAGGGATTCATTTTACTATCAGTCTCTACTTTTGCGTATGCTTGAAAATTTCCAAAATGAAACATTTTCTAAAATGTCCAAGAGAAAGTTCAGTCCTCAGTATCTTCCTCGTGTTCACCAAAGTCCCCAGTTCTCCCCAATGACATTCTGGGCAGCTTTTCTCCTTGCTTTTCCCAGTACTTTCTGGGTTGTTCCAGACTCTGTGCCAGTGGAGTGCCACACTGCCTCAGCCCCCACAGCTGGCGATTGGACAAGAATCTCTTCCTGACCCCAGATGGCATCACAGCTTCCTCAGTCTGATCCTGTCAGCATATTTTATCCAGGCACCTGATTCTTGGACGTGGCAGCAATAAAACCAACCGAGATTATTTGGCCGGCCCCCTCTGGAGCAGGTAGTTCCCATTCTGACGCTGTCAGCCATCTGAGCATTCTGCTTCCAAAAGCTCCGAAATAACAGCCGAGTAAGAACTTCCCAGACTGCAGTGCATGCTTTTAGACTTCTGGCCAGAGTGTTCCTGAGGGATGGAGAGCCGTTAGGGCAAACGACATACTAATATTACTGATTATTAATGGAAAAGCTCGTGCAAATAAGCAGTTTTATGGGTTGCATTTCATTGGGAAGCTGGCATGAGGGCAGGAAGAAAAGCAAAGAGCAAGCACACATGGGGTTTATTTACTCTGCTGTTGGTCACACCGTATGGACCCTTTAGGTTAAATGTACATCAGACTCCAGTTTAACTGAAGTAAGAAGAAGGGCTGAGTATCCCAGTCTTGGTGGTTTCATAAGGCACAAACACAAGAAGATATCAGCAGGGTAGGTCAGACCAGGTCGGTGTAGGGGGCTGGCCCAGTGACCTCAGCAGGCGGTTCTCGGATGGTGCTTATGACTGAGCCCTTGAGGGCACGCGGGTATTTTCTATGGTGTCACAAGTTTATAGGGTGCATTGGGAACAAAGATCTTCGCATTGGGCTGTGGTTTACTCCTCAGGTCACAAGACAAAATCCCAATTTCATTCATTCTATAATGATGCTTTCAAGATGCAAGACTTGGAGAATAGGCTTTCCAATTATTCTTTCCAGGCCGGGATCCACCCTTGCTTCCAACGTCATATGTCACTTCATACTTTCACAGTCCTTCAAATCTCTTCTCCCGTCTGAGCTTCATGAGCCGGGAGGTAAGGCCGGTACTATTTACCCTATTGGGCAACTTGGGAAACTAAGGCTAAAAGACACGGTGACGATATGACTTGCCCAAGGCCACACAGTCTCCGTGGTGCAGCTGGCACAGGAACCCAAGGCTCTTGCCCTCTCTTCTGTGCTTTTCTTTCCACATCAAAACTAGCACAGTGTTGTTACGCTCAAAGCCGTCAGGGTCTTCAAGGAAATGGTCTCGGGAGAGTGGCTCAGAAGCAGACAAAGTAGACTTCTATTAGGCTCCACCGCCAGCTCTCTTACCCGACAAAATCCAGGTAACACTGACCACTGATACTCATACTACCGGATGAAGATGAGAACAATGATGATAATGGCCCTAGATAACTCTGTCCCCTGTGCAGTGCTGAAGGGAGGGCGTACCTCCCTCCCTGCCAGAGAGCAACAAGCATTCGATGCCACAAAGATCCGATGACAGCCTGGTGTGTCTCTAGCGCTGGGCCAGCAGTTACTGAGCTTTCTCATTAATCTAGATGTAATGTTTCCACTCCAAACTGTCCTCTATTTTTCCCTTTCTTCAGTTTACCTATGTTGAGTACCTACTGTGTGCAAGGCACTGGGCTGGACCGCGAGGATGCAGCAGTGAACACCACTTTCCATCTGTGTACCAGTATACTCACTTCCACCTTTGTCGCTATTTTTTACCTGGAATGCCCACTTCCCTCCTTCCTATGAATGCACTCCTTCCGTTCTTTTATAATACTGCTCCAAAGTAGCCTTCTCTTTGAAGCTTTTTCCTGTCTGCCTCTCCTAACAATTCAGGTCACTCCATTCCCCAGTAGAGCTCTGTTACTTTTGATTACAGGTGGCACAATTTTCTTCTTTTATTTATTTATTTTTTTTGGTCAGGAAGATTGTCCCTGAGCTAACATCTGTGCCAATCTTCCTATATTTTGTATGTGGGATGCCCCACAGCATGGCTTGATGAGTAGTGTGTAGGTCCACACCCGGACTATACAAGTAAACCCGTGAACCCCGGGCCGCTGAAGTGGAGCATGCAAAATTAACCACTACACCCCTGGGCCAGCCCTGGCACAATTTTCATTTTGATGCTAAGTAAGAGAACTTAGACAAGGGGCTCTTCCAAGTTGTTTTCTTAATTCCATTACTATCTATCTGTGTAGCCTTAGGCAAGTCACAAACTTTCTAAGTTTCAGTTTTATCTAATGTAAAATGGGAATGACAAAATCTGCCTAAAATACATAAAAGATCATGGATAGTGAAGCTAATGGAAGAGTACAGAGAACAGTACACATTCATTTGTTTAATATTTATGGTGTTTCAATTCAATGTAAATTGCTAATCTAGCCACTAGATAGCATATAAAACTGTACAGTCAAAGAGTTACAATGTAGTTTGGGAGAAAACACCAATACAAGGCCACGAAAGATGTTATAGGAGCTTAGAGGAGATGGAAATAAATTCTGACTGGGAACTCAGAGACGGTATCATGAAATAGGTGACATCTGAGCTGGACGATGAAAGATGAGCGTGACTGAGACATGTGGGGTGGTGGGAGGGGATGGAAAGACACATTTGTAGAAGGAACATCACAAACAAATGACTGGGCTTGGGGAGGGGATGTTGTGCAAGACCCCGAGTGGCATGTGGTTTAGTTTGGCTGAAGTGTAAGGGTGCGTAAAGGAGAGTCATCCAAGATAAGTCCAGAAATGTGGATTTGCAACAGATCGTTAAATGCTAGATTTCAGACTTTAGACTTTATTTGGGAAGCTGTGTCGACCCATTGAAGCTATTTGAATAAGGAAGTGCTCAAATACAAGGAGATGCTTTTGGAAGATTCCTCTAGCAGCAAAGTAGAAGATGGCCTGACATGATGCCAAACAGGTGCAAGTGATAATACGTAGTAATAGTAATTTGCTCCAATTAAGCTATATTAATATCTGTGTCTTCTTGCAAACGGGTCTCCTCTCTCTGTGTCATCCCACAGGTCCCACGTACTCGCCTTGGCATAGGTGGGGAGCTGTTGGTCCTGACTGGTTGATGGCTGACTCCCAGTTCTGTGTTTATCCACTGAAGCCCAGTGCAGTTGTTGTGCAAGGTGTCGGCAAAGGACCAGGAGAGGGGACCAAGCACCTCTAAGCTGAAGAATGGTGTGCATCTCTCCCCCTTCCACCGTTTCTGTTCAGGTTTGACTCACAGAGCCTTGCAGCTTCACAGTCACTTATAAGAGGAGGTGGTAAAGACAGCTGCTGGAGAGAACATCTGGCAGGGCTCTGAGCAAATGTTCTTACCAGGGGGATATGAAGCCTGAGACCCTGACTAGCATCTGAGCCCTGGGATGCTGAGCGTTCCCCAACTCGTTAATAAAAGGATCTGCTGGACTCATTGTAAGATGGGAATGACAAAAACTGTCTGGTTTACATACGAGATCACAGATCAGGAATGTTGGAGCGTTTCACTGGCAAGGAATGAAGAGCTCAGCTACAAGCCTCGGAAAACAGGAGCAGGCACAGAGCAACAGCTCGTTGTGTGCTTCTTGCCCTGGGGAAAGGACGTAGTGCCTGTGGACACGGGAGTCCGCTATCAATGCATGGTTACACACACCAACCGCCTGCTCTGTGTGCTGGACCCAGAAACCATAGAGCCTTTTCCCAGCCCTTACATTAGGACAGAGTACGAGGCTCCGAACTCTCTCCAGTGCATCCAAGTATCCTGGGTTTCCCTCATTTTCTGATCACATTATTGACTGGAAGGGGGAGGGGAGGGAGTACAGGTAACTAAGAAGTAGAGCGAGCACATAGGTGTATGAACTATTATAAAATAATAAAAATAGCAACCACTTATTGACCCCTACCATGTGTCAAGTACTCTGTTAGATATTTAACAAATGTGACTTTATTTAATATTTCTAACATTCATTATATATTTCTATTCCCATTTTAAAGACAGGCCAACTAAGGCTTAGGGCGCTTGGTCACCGTTCCACGTAATATTACACTAGAAAATGTGTGTTAAAGGGAGAAATTATACCATAAGTATCATATAATAGGAGCAGTAACATTTCTGCAGTATTTATATTTACGAACTTCTTTCACATGCTGTGAACCATATCCCCATAAAAAAGGAGAGGATTCAGGAAATGAGATGCAAGGAGAAGTAAGATGCACTGAGAAGTTTCCATGCACCAGGCATGTGTGCTATCTAGGTGAATTATTAGGTGTCATCAGCCCTACTTTGCAGACAGTAAACTCAACTTTAGAAGTGTTAAGTAACCTGTGTAATGTTTATAATTCGCGAGTGATAGAGTCAGGGCTAAATTTAATATTGAATTAGATTAAAGGCGAGATAGATTGTGCCAGAACTGGGAGAGATACACCCTCCGCATCCCAGTGAGTTCCTGACAATTGTGATTATAAAAATCACTCAAGTGTGCGTTCAGAACCTACTACCAGGATCAAAAGAGTTGAGTCCAGGACCCATACTTCCAGCTTGCTAGAGGGAACATTCACGCAGACCCTCGAGTCCGTGGCTGAGGAAGTGATGGACACGACTTCTTCCATGTGGCAATGAGGAGCCCCTGAAAGCGGCCTGATGGGGACAGGGATGCAGCAGGGAATGGGCAAGAGTGGAAAGCACCTGAGATTTTGACCACATGTGGAGATAAAAAATGTAAAGCGTGTGATTAAATATAAGTAAGAAGACCCAATCTGTAATAATCTGCACTGACCATTGATAACCTCAGTGTAAGACCAGCTAACAACAGAAAAATTTAAACTTTACAAGGACACTAAAAGGATGATAGTCAAACACAAAAAGATATAATTCTCAAGAGCTTAAGAGGGGCTGTTGAGGAAATTAAGAAAACCTTTTATTATTTTTGTAAAAATTATGTCTTTTATTATATCCTGCTAAGAAAGTCAAATATAAAGCAAAGGATGGAATATTTTGCTATCAGCCAGTTTTAGTGGGAAGATTCGATGAATACCAAAAACAAACAAAAAAACTGAACACTTGATTTATTTTTAATTTATTCTCAGAGTGGATGTATCCTAGTAATTATTTACTTGTTGTTGTCACATGCCATCAAGTTGGCTCTGACTCCTGCTAACCCTATGGACGAGTGATGTCCACAGTGCCCTGTCGTCAGCAGCCCTGCTCAGCTCCTGTGGACTCATGCCCGTGGCTTCCTCTGTGGAGTCAGTCCATCTCACATTTGCTCTTCCTCTTTTCCTGCTGCCTCTACTTTGCCCAGCATTATTGTCTTTTCCAGAGAATCCTGCCGTCTCATGTTGTGTCCAAAGTAGACAGCCTCAGTGTTATCATTTTTGCCTCCAGTGGTAGTTGAGGCGTAATTTGCTCTGGGACCCAGTTGTTCATCTTCCTGGCAGTCCAGGGCGTGTGCAGAGCTCTCCTCCAACACCACATTTCAAATGGATACACTGTTTTCCTCTCAGCCTTCTTCACTGTCCAGCTTTCACACCCATACACAGTGATTGGGAATACGAGGTGTGGACAACCTTGGCCTTGGTCTCTAATGACCCTTCCTTACACTCGATGATCTTTCCTAATTCTTTATTGCTGCCCTTCCAAGTCTCAATCTTCTCTTGATTTTTTGGCTGTGGTCTCCATTTAAATTCATGACTGAACCAAGGTGAACAAAGTCTTTAACAGTTTCCATGTCTTCCTCGTCTACGTTAAGCTGTGCAGTTCTGTGGTTGTGATCTTCATCTTCTTGATGTTCAAATGCAGACCTGCTTTGGCTCTTTCTTCTTCTGTCAGAAGTCGTTTCAGGTCGTTGCTGCTTTCTGCCAGTAAGATGGTGTCATCTGCGTACCTCAGATTGTTGATGTTTCTTCCGCCAATTTCCACTGCTCCTTCATCTGAGTCTAGCCCCGTTTTTCGTATGCTATGTTCTGCGTAGAGATTAAACAGATGGGGGAATAAAATGCACCCTTGTCTGATACCTTTGCCTCTAGGAATCCATCTGTCTCTCCATAGCCTGTCCTGACAGTGGCTTCTTGTCCACAGTACAGGTTAGGCACCAGGACAGTCAAGTGCTGAGGCACACCCCTTCCTTTCAGAGCAGCCCAGAGCTTTTCATGATCCACGCAGTCAAGGGCTTTCCTGTCGTCTGTGAAGCATGGACTAACCTTCTGAGATCCTTTGGAGCACTCCAGTAGCCAAGGAGTAACCACAGTCAGGCCTCGTGTGCCTCTCCCTTGTTGAAGTCCAGCTTGGACAAAAGGCACTTCTTGCTCCATCTGAGGTCAAAGCCTTTATTACTTGAGTATTATTAAATACAAGATCAAATAAGTGTGTCTTTATAATTATTAGGTTCAACTTTTAAAATGAAGTCATAGTCCCACCATTTTCCCCGTTATTTTCTCTGGAAGTTTGATCCCCATTTGCGGTGGACTTACTTTAAGTAGTCTTTTCCTGCTAAGGAATATACTCCTGTGCATGATAAGGATGGAATTTCGGTCAGCAGGGAAAGCATGGACTATACAGAAAATGATGTTGCCTCACATCATACACGAAATAATTAGAGAGTTAAATATTTTTAAAAACCCAACTCAGAGAAGTGCTGAGAGAAACTATGAGTGGACATTTTTATAATCTTGAGGTAGGAAGGCCTTTCTAAGCAAGACACAAAGTCAAGGAGTCATAAGAGAAAAGATTAAGTATCTGAAACTTCTATATGCAAAAACTCCATTATAAATAAAGATAAAAAAGAAAGCAATTGTCTGATAGAGAATATTTACAATGCACATAATAGACAAAGCACTAATATTAAAGAGCTCAAAATTCAGAAAAGATACAAATAAGCCAACTAAAATGTACAAAAAGCTATGAAGAGGCAATTCCCCAAGAAGGAAACCAAATGACTAATAACAACATGAATAAAGGCCCAATTCACCAGTAATCAGGAAAATGGAAATTAAAATATTAAAATGGGTTTTATTTTCCATCCAAGTTACAAAAATTTTGCAACACAAAATATTTAGTGTTGGTGAAGGCATAGGGAATTAGATATTCCTACATACAATCGGAGGATGCTAAATTTGAAAGCCTTTTTGCAGAGTAAACTGGCAGTATCTATTAAAATCCAAAATATGCATATGCTGCTAAGAAATAATTTTACTTTAGTTACCATTCTAGCGTAATTATCGTACCTGTGCACAAAGATGTAGGACAATATATATAGTGGCTAAAAACGTGAAATAACGTAAACCTAACAGGAGAAGACTAAGCCCCTGATGGCGCATCTGTACTGTTGAATATTACATCGCTGTGAAAAAGAATGAGATGTCTCCACATGTGCTGACGCAGAAAGATCTCACCCCATAGCTGTTTTTAGAAAAGACGTATTTTTTTTTATTGTGGTAAAATTGCTTTATAACATTATAAAAATTTCAGGTGTGCATCATTATATATTTCGATTTCTGTGTAGATTACATCATGTTCACCACCCAAAGACTAATTACAATCCATCACCACATACATATACCTAGAAAGGATGCATTTTTATGTAAATATATGCAACAAATGCATAGTGAGAGGATGAAGGTACACACACCAGCCTGTTCCCAGGCGTTGTCTCTGGGCGGGGCGGTGGGCCTAAGGAGACGTGGTGAAGGGGAGACTTTGATTTTTCATTTTAGCTACTCGTATGGCTTGGCTCCCTTAGCAAACAGAGCCCAAGGCAGAGTGTACACGCTAATGTTTAATGGCAGGTGCAGGCTCAGGAGAGCAAAAGACAAGGAGAGGGAAAGGAAGAGGGATGCAAAGAAAATACAAGATGGTGCAGCACCAAGCAAGACAAAGCCACACACACAGCGCACCGCACACACCGTATCTGGTTTCACAGTAAATCAAACACCCCAGAGAAGCCATATGAAACCCCTGTGCTCCCATTGTTCTCTGAGAACACCGTGTCTGGGTAGGAAGGGCAAGCAAGTTTATTCTGGCTCCTCTGCTCTCCTCTAACTCCCTCCCCAAGCTTGGTCCCACGGGGCATTACCCCCCCAAACCTCGACGTAAGGTTACCCACTTTCCAGGCAGGCTCTAGGGAATCAGGACGTCTGTGAGTTTGGGTGGTTAGACCCCGGGGCTGGAGCGGCTGTGACTCTCACTTTGGCAAGTGCAATGGAGGCTTGAGGAAGCCTGGGCCTCAGCCCAGAAGAGACAAGACACCAATGCTGTCAGAAGATGAAGTGCCTACAGTGGCGACCAGGATTTAGCGGCTGCAGGAGAGCTGGGAGCCATGACTGGGGCCCCTTGGCTAGGAAGCAGGGCCAGCAGCCAGGGCCCAGGGGACAGATGGAGCCTCTTAGGTGCTAGAAGTGCATAAGTACTATTGGTACCAAACTTCTGAATTTTTACTTTTTTTTTCTTTTTTTTTTTACGAGGGAATGTATTCAAGTACAGGACGTATAATTTTTTAAAATTTAAGAAGCAGCATTAAAATAGCAACGAGATAGCATTTTTAATCTTTTAATTTAAAAATATTTTTAAAAATAATGATAGCAGCCCTTGACAGAAATGTGATAAAATAGGCATTCTTACGTGCAGTTGGAGGAAAAGTAAATTAAACCTCTGTGGAAGTAATTAATTCAGTATGTACCAGAAATCTTTAAATTGTTTGTACGCTTTGATCCAGTGCAAAGATGTTCATTGCAGCATTGTTTATAATAATAAAAAATTACCAATGACCTAAACACCTAACAATCAGAGAATAATTAAATCATTACTGTGTAGCCTCTTTGTATATTCCATACAGCCACCGAAAGTCATGTTTATGGAGAATATTTGATGACTTTATGAAATACCCGTTACATAATTTTAAGTGAGTAAATCAGGATATGAAACACCGTATGCATTCACTGCCGACACTTCCCCTCCATACACCACACACACACACACACACACACACACACACACAGTATTTTAACTCCACTTCTTCTCCGTGTCGAGCACAGTCCTTCTTGCCTTTCACCTCTGCAAGTGCATGCAGTATGCATGCCCGTCCTCTGCATGGGTTCTCTCTTCCTCTGTTCGCACCTGTCTCACTGGTCTTTCACAGTTTCCTTTGAAAAACCTTCCCCAACCAGTATTCTCAATCTAGGCTCAGTGTCCCTCCTATATGTTCTTCCAGCTCCTTGTTCGCTCCTCTATTTTAACAGACCTCATCGTATGATAATAATCTGTTTACTTTTCTGTCCCACCCACCTGCCCACACACACGTGTACACATATGCATACGTGGAAACACACACACATGATTATGCTTCCCTTGAAAGCAAAGATCTTCATTTTCCTAAACCCTTACCCAAGTACTTGGTACATAATAGGTGGCACTCATTCTTTTTTACTGAATGAATGAATAAATTTCCCCAGATGCCTGGAGAAGGAAAGAAGGGAAAGTTCTCCAGGTCTGCTGTGGATGGTTTCCCCAGTAGAACCAGGGAGAAGGAGCTGGGGAGATTTGCTCTGTGCAGGAGGGCCCAGGGGGACCTAGTGACGTTGCAGTCCCAAAGCTATGAAGATGGGCATTTGATCAATAAAACTCTTGCCATAATCCCAGCCTTTGTCTCTTCATGGCACTTTCTCTAAAGAGCTTGAAGTCCAGCTACAAATTAGGAAGACGGGCTCATGTCATTGAGATACAAAGCTTTTGCCTTGAGATAGAAGCCATGAATTTTTGTGTTTGTTACACATACACTTCGCCTTCTTTGAGGAGAGGAAATAAAATATAGCCTTGTACCTCTAACTACTTGCGAAGTAGCACGGGATGGTACACAAGGGAAAAAATACTTTGCAAATCATTGATCCACCTTAAGAATTCTTTTGGCAGTTGATAAAGCAACTTGCACACTGTACGAGAGCAGAGCAGCATCCTCTCTCCCACAAGGATCACCAGGAAATTTGCTTGAGGATAACTTTTTTTTCCATGTTTTCTTGAAATATTCTTTGTCAAATCCTCCATCAAAACAAGTGGGGCTCAAATATGCTCTGGTGAAACCTCATTTTATTGAAGTTTCGGTTGTTGAAATAGAGAGAGTCTGCTCCCTGTTGGAATAAAGAAACTCTGCCTTCTTTATTCAAACATTTTCCTCCTTCACTTCTCATCTCTCTCCCGTCGCTGCCAATCACGTGAGTAAAGATGAGATGTGTTTTTCCGCCCAAACCCCACGTCCTCTACTAGCTGCCGTGCGCTAGCTGTGCTTTAGCGCAGCAGCTGGAGAACTGCTGAAGTTTGGAAATGAGCAACTAAGGAGCTCAAATGTGCATTATTTAAAAGGCAGAGAAATAGACTGCTGCCCACAGCCCCTCATGTTAGGCAAGACCACACCGCGATGGAAGCCTCGCTAGATGAAGTGTGGTCTGTGGACCAGCAGCGGGAGCAGCCCCTGGGAGCTTGTGGGAAAGGCAGAATCTCAGGCTCAACCTCAGACCTGGGAAATCAGAATCTGCATTTTAGAAAGATCTCCAGGTGGGTCACATACGTGTTAGCTTGAGAAGCACTGGCTTGGTGCACGCAGTTTGGCATCAGAGCACGGGAGGTGGGTCCTGGACTCCACCACTTTCTCACCTGTGACCCACGGCAGTTCCCTCAGTTTCCTCACCTGCAAAATGGGAATAACAATGGCATCTCCCTCACAGCACTGTTGAAGAGGTAAACGAGAAAATGTACACGCAGTGCTCAGCATGGTGCCTGGCACATAGTAGGTCTCTATAAGTGAAGCTATTATTACTGTTGTTATTATGACAAGAGTCTTCACCAGAGGAACATGCAAATTACATTTCTCCTGATGTCAGCAGGGTTTACTTGTGAACAGTAGAACTGGAAACAATGTACACTACCAATGTGCTCTTTCCCATTTTAGGAGAAAAAAAATTTGGTCAGAAACAAAGAAACCTACGATAAATTGTTTAAGGGAAAAGAAGCAAGATGAAAACCACTGTACAGAGATTCCTACCTCTGTATGAATATATATTCACATTTCCTTGTATATGCCTAAAAACCCCTACTGTGGAACACCTTCCTATCAAACGTCATCACTCCTGCATGAGGCGGACCGTGGCGCGAGAGCCTTCACTGCGGTCTCTGCAGGAAGGAAACTGGTGAGAAGTCAGAATACACAGGCTTAGGACTGGCCAGTTGGAGCAGTTCCAGTGGGCTCTGGGACACAGGGGCTGTCCCTAGTTGTCTGCTACCTGGATGGTGGCTCTGCTGATAAAGGAGCCCATTGGGATGGATTGGCTGGTTTGCATTTGAAAGGCGCACTTGTGGATGGGTGAGTTGTTCACTATCTCTAGGACTTAGCTAACTTTGGGAGGGGCAGTCCCTCCAGGGTCAGCAAGGCCCCAGATGTCAAAGCATCAGAATGTAGACAGTGACAGACATGATTAATATACCCTGTGTCCACTTCGTGAAAGGCCCTAGCATTGGTGATAAAAGAATATTTATTTACCTGCTTCCCTAGGAATTGCCCTAATTCCAGAGTAGAAAGGACTTAAAGTCCAAATACGCAATCAAGGACCACGGATAAATTTATGACCATACATGAAAAGCTCTCAGCACTAAGACAGTTCTCTTGTCCATACGAAGTGAACTGCTCTGGCAACGCCATCAGAAAGTGTCTTCAGGGCACAACACAGAGCATTTCAAATCAATACCGTCTACTTCTTCATTCACTGCTATAAAACCTCTACTGAACACTTATGTGCCAGGCCCAGCGCTTGGCCTTGGGGATGCAAAGCTAGTCAGGATGTACATTATGTCATAAAGGATCTCACAGTCCCGTGGACCTGTATCCTAATGCTCTAAGGGTATGTACCGGTGCTGGTAAGTTTTGTGGAAATGCTCAGAAGAGAAATCTTGTGCTTTGACATACAGAGGCATTCACCTGGTCCGTCTGTTGAGAGCCAGGGTATTTTAAAAGTAAAGAATGCACCTGGATTGCGGGAGCTCAGAGTGCAAAAGCCCCCAGAGCACAAGAGAAAAAAGGAAAAACAGTGAAATCCAGAGCCAAGGAAGGCTTAAAGATCTCGTTAGGCCCTACATTTGCATTTCGTTCCTCTTTTGATCCTCAGGAGGCCTGCAGAGATACTCAGGAGCCAGAGGCAGGGCGAGGTCTGAGCCTGTCTCCCACTGGAGCCCAGCTCCCCGCTCAGCGCACTGCACCATCCTACCCTCCACCTCATTCCTTCCTCTCCCAGCAGTCTAGGACAATGTACGACAGGACAGTAAGAAAAGATCGCCGTTAGACACAGGACAGCGAGGAAGGAGGATCCTTCTGAGCGAATGGGAAGTTCCACTGATGCGCAGAGTAGGTTTGCTAACCGCGCAGCCTAGACTCACCTCTGGGGCCAGACTCCAGGGAGCTGAAGAGGAGAAAGTGTGCCTGCCTGTTGAACATCCTCTGTCCTCTTCAGCTCTGCTTCTCGTCCATACGTCAGTCCTCCCTGCCACCCATTAACCCAACCATCAATCCTATCAATAAATCTCATAACCCCTTGAGTCTCTTCTTCTCTGGGCCAAATCGTTCCAATTCATCAGCCAGCCCTCTGGTTTTATGGTATCCGCCATCCATCCTAAGTGTGGTTGGTCTCTGCACACTTTCATTTTGAGTATCCATTTCAAGGTGTCTTGTACAGATCCAGACACACAGTACTCCAGAGATGAACTATTTAGTAGTGGGACTCTTCTCCATTTCCATAACCAAGTTACTTCAGAACAGCTAAAGCTTCAAAGTGACTCTGCGTGACGTCAGGTTTGTGTTATAGAAAGACCAACTCTTAGTGAAATTTCCATCCCATTCAGTTCCATTTTGGAATCAATGGGACTGCAATGTGAAGAAATTAAGTTAGACAGAAGGAAGGATCTTCAGGTCTGAAAGAGTTCAGGCCCGGAATGCGTGTTCAGCTAGTAGTGTTCCTTCTTTCTACAGCTTTTACAAAGAAGATGGGTCTACCTCAGTCCACAGCGATGTGGGTAGTTCTGCCAGCGGATGTGCGGCTGGCTCAGGCTACCCTGGCTTTCTCTTAGCTATTATTTGCTTGGTATGCATTTTTCCATCCCTTCATTTTCAACCTTGGTGTGTCTTCAAGTTTTATTATTCTTTCCATCACATCAGGCTATTCTTTTCCTGGTTCGTTCTCCTCCACCAAAATCTTTCATGGTCTTGAGTTCTGTGATGCTAGTGTATCCACATGATACATATATCCAAACATCCAGATGACAACAAGAAGTCTTTCAGAGAAGTTTGGATGCTCATGAAAGCAAGTTAGAGCCCCCTGGTTTGCATCTGGAGATGGAGAGTAGACAGCATGACCTTTGCAGACTGTTGCCAGCCTAGGTAGACCACGTATAGCTAACATCTAGTGGCCAACCTCGCCCCAGGAAGATCCTGGTTGTGAAACTGGGGAACACACAGTTCTTCTGCCTCCTGATATTTATAGCTCCATGTAGGTGGGGATCCTGCTCCTTCGAACAAAGGGAGAAGGTCAGAGCCCCAGGGGAACAATGTAAACCACTGGGTGGCTGGTGGATCAAGCACCTTCCTCCAGAGGACGCTTGAGAGACTGTCGCCCAGGCCTTCGTTCTGACGAGTGGGATTAAGGCGAGGATCTCAGGCAACAAGGGGCCTGCCCCCAAGCCCTGCTGAAGAGGGCAATTTATCTTAAAATGACCCATGAGCTCTGCCTGCACACCTTCCTCTTCATTAAGTGAGCAGGCAGAAATCATTGCTTTGTTTTTTCCCAAACATCCAGGAAACATTGAGGGTCCCGAGGCTCCCAATGAACTCTTACATTCCTGTCTCAGATCCACAACAGAGAAAAGCCGTACTCTACAGCATGGGAAATGCGAGTCTGGAGGAATAAAGTCGGGGAGCACCTGGCATTCAGTGGGCGGAGAGAAGAGCCGCTCAGCATCTGAGGAAGAGCTCTGCCAATTAGGGACCAGGGATGCTGACTGCGCATCAGTCTCTAGTGTGGGGTTTAGGGGAAAATGGCCTGGAAAGCATTCCGAGGGAGGTGGTGGCAGTGGAGGAAACGGTGGACACCACGGTTCTAGTCCTGGATAGACCATTTCTTCTACTGGGGCCCCAGTTTCTTCAACTGTAAAACGAGAGGAGTACACCAGATCAGAGTTTCCCAGGCTTCATTAATTTAGTAGCACTTTGACATTTTTTGACATATTCATGTGCAAACCTTATTATTGGCATTTCTCTTTAAATTAACTAACTTTGTTTTACTCGCTACTTACCTTGTCTTAATCAATACCATTTGTGGACTGATTGATTTGGTGTGATGGCTATATATTTTTTCTAAGACACGTTTAATTAAATACACAAGTCACAAACATTTTTGAAGTCCCTGTAGCCCCTGACCTCTCCTTGTATACCACCAGCTATGCAATTGTTGACTACATACAGTCAGAAACTGCTGAATGATCTCTAAAGTCTCTTTCTGTTCCAAAGAATCTATATTTCGGTGAAATAAGCTTTGACCATATCTCTAAGGCCCCAAAGAAATCAGGCAGGAGAGCCAGTCATATCGAGTGGGGGACTCGGGGGTCTAGATTGTTCTTTACATCTCCAATTCATCCTTTTTGTTTGTTTCCTAGGAGACGCTGTGAGGAGAAGCCTCCCACTGCCCAAAGCACAGGCTGAGAGATGGTAGCTCCCATCTGCAGTTCCCAGTCAGGTTTGCGGATGGCTCGTCCGAGCTAAACAGACAGCCATAGCCTAGACACGTGCCCGTTTGGAGAGTTCAGTTTGGTTAACGTGCAGGTTTGGAGGCACCTTCCAGATTACACACCACTGACGTCTCCCTCCCTACAGCCAATGGCACTAATCGCAGACTCTATCTGATGTTGGTACACAACTAAGTAAGAGTCCACACCTTATGCTTTCTTCAGGCAGCACAGGTGTCATTCCTCACCTTCAGAGGAGGGCTCTGTGAGCCTTTCACTGACTGGGGGCTTTCAGAGCTGGGAACACACGTGCCTTAGAGGGCCAGGTATATCCACGCAAACAACAGTGAATCACCTGGAGAGAGCATTCAGAAATCTATGAGGATATCTACAGATTAACCATGGCACAGATCCATTTTTGGTTGTTAGTTTGATTTTGGGTCTTCCTGTGGAATATTGCTTGGTGTGGACTAGTTGGACCTACCATAGGTGAGGGGCATCTGAGACCTTGTGTCTGGCATGGAGGAAAGAGGAGTGACCCAGAGTCAGGATGCCTGGGTTAGAGCAAGAGTTTGGGTTCCATGTGACTTTAGAAATGTCACTTATCTTCACAGTGCTAACGTGCACATCTATAAGCTAGAATTATAGTCCATGATTTATTAACCTCATAGGCACGTTGTTTTTTTTGTTTTATTGTCTGCTTATTGAATACTGCTTAAGCACAGGCCTATGATTCTGAGGCCTGAAAGAAAGGAGATCAGGATCCTATAGAATCTGGAAGTCACTGGGTTAATAAATTGAAGGAAGACAATGGTAAGTGTATTAGTAACACAGGCCCAACTGCATCGTCACAGAGACATCAGGATGTGTCAGGCTGGTTGGCAGGGGTGTATCTGATCAGCATCAAATGGAGCCCAGGGTTGAGTCTCCTCTAAGTAGGGTGACCATATAACTTACTGCCCAAGCTGGGACATTTTTGAGAGCAGAGGCAGACACTATTCATAATTAAGCTTGGACAATAGGTATAAACCAAAGCTGTCCTAAACTGCGTGGTCAGGACTAGATGGATGGTCCTCCTACCCATAAGTTAAAGATGGTTGAAGGCATTTTCCCTTCACATATATGAACTTCTCTATATGGAATTCAGTAAAAGTGTTAGAAAATCCACTTTGGACAGGCCAGAATGTTCTGGATAAATGAGAGTATTGGGACTCAGAGTCCATAGTGAGCTGCTGCCTCAACTGTACTCCTCAGGCTCAGAACTAATGCCTTACAAAATGCCAACCAACTCCGAGGTCCTAGGAAGCCAGCAAAGCCTTGTAAACGTCTGGAGCTCAGGTCCTGAACGGCTCCAGTTCTGGTGCCCGCGTCACTTGGATGAGCAAAATGTACAAGAACCACAATGGAGCCACCCTCCAAAGGCTCCGTTCCTATGAAGTCCCAGAGTCACGACATTTCCCAGTGATGGGGACAGAGCTGCCGGCAGTATCAGGTGTCTCTACAATGCAGGGCCGAGAGTCCTGCTTCGAGGCTCAAGAACGCCCCGGTGCATCACCACCCCGTTAAGGCAGCTCTGAGTTATCCATCAGGTGCTGATTCCAGCCCGTGTCTGTAAGGGAATCAGAGAGGACCTCCGAGGACAAGCGACTCCGCAGACATACAGTACACTTCCAGAATCCTCAGGGAACGTGCGCCCAAGACACTCTATGAGCTCACCACGTCCCAACCCCGTTTCCTTTCTCTCCTGGGCACTTCATTTCCCAGTCTTGCTTATATTCAAAAGGGGCATGTGACTGCTTCTGGCCAACGGAGTGTTGTCAAGAGTGATGTATGCTGCCTCTAGGACTAGCTTCTAAAAATCCTACTCTCTCCCCGCTCCCTCCTCCCTCACCTTCCAGCCACAAGCAGTGGAGACCCATGAGGCCTGGGGAATGGCAGGTCCTGAGACCCTCTCTGGCTGCCTGAAACAGCTTCCACCACGCCTTCCTCTTTCACCAACTCACATTCAACGCCTGGGTAAGTGAGAAATACACTTTACTGTGTTAAGCTGCTGAGATTTTTGTGCTTGTTGTTTGGTACAGCTCTCTCCTGACCAATGCAAGCAAGTTTTCAAATTAGCCTGTACTGAAGAAGGAGGAGGGCATCCAATTGGCAGATGAAAACAACGTGGGGGGTACTAGATTTTCTGTGCTCCTTCATGAGCAGGAATGGCACTGGTCAAGGGAATTTTTTTTTTTTAAAGATTTTTTTTTTTCCCTTTTTCTCCCCAAAGCCCCCCGGTACATAGTTGTATATTCTTCATTGTGGGTCCTTCTAGTTGTGGCATGTGGGATGCTGCCCTGGCATGGTTTGATGAGCAGTGCCATGTCCGCGCCCAGGATTCGAACCAACGAAACACTGGGCCGCCTGCAGCGGAGCGCGCGAACTTAACCACTCGGCCACGGGGCCAGCCCCTGGTCTAGGGAATTTTTGACTGGTTTCTATACCCACGTCCCCTCAAAGGATTCAAGGATTCAAATCTTCCCCAGTTTCCCTAGCTCTGTCAAGCGGAATAGATTGATGCTTCCCAAACCGTGGGATCCAGGCCGGAGGGAGTCATCCTCATCTGTTCCATATCCCCTGAGCCGGCAGTAGCTCGACTCCCAACCTTTCCTCCCTCTCATACCAGAAGAATTTCACCAATGATCTGTTTAATATATTGCACTGTTTCTCAGCAATTCTAGTTAGGAAGTTTTCCCACTAGTCTGATCTAAATTTCGACAGAAAAAGCCCTTTCACTCTTATATCCTCAGGGAGAATGGCACTCAGCCTCCCACCTCCAAACGTTTGCAGTCACCCTCCTCCCCTGAGGACCCCATGGCAACATCTCCATGCTGGCCCTGTGTCTGCCCGCAGTCCTGAGCCCTGCCCTCCCCTCCCCACCCTTCGCCCCGTGCACCTGACCAAGAAGCAGCTAAAGCCCTTGGGAGCGGGTGTGCAGGGAGCCAGGCAGGAAGCTCCGGGATCCTGGTTCCAGCTATTTCCTTGGACATTGCTTTGCTCGCCCAGATGGTGAGACGGGTAAACAAGAAGTCCCTGTTCTCCGTCAGCGTGTCAGCGAGCACCTCACGCTCGGGCATCTGCCAGGCTGGGGGTATGATCTCCGTTTACAGTTAGGCCCTCCTCAGCGTGCCAGAAATGTGCCCTTGTGTAAACACGCAGAGCACTTCCTCCACGGAGGACACAGGGCAGTGGACATCTTGCTCCCAGCAGCATGGGGAGAACAGAAATATCACTCTCCTTACCCCAGCCCTCTACCCAGCCGCCCCGGCCCATCAGCACCCATACTGCCCCCCAAACACAGGGAGACACGCAACTGATTCCATCTCTGTCAAATTCCAACTGCCTGCCAATTTTTATGAACCTGTATTCAGCTGCCACCTTCCCATTCCCCCTGCCTCTGCTACTTACCAGCTGTGTGACCATAGGCAAGTCACTTAACCTCTCTGAGCATCTGTTTTCTCGAACAAATAACGGAATAATACCACTTATCTGACAGGCATCTCTCTTTGCCACTAAGACTTGAGGAAATGTATGTAAAAAATGCAGACAGTGCCTGATGTGGCCCACGGTCCCTCTCCAACTGTTGAT
This sequence comes from Equus przewalskii, assembly GCF_037783145.1. Lineage (NCBI taxonomy): Eukaryota > Metazoa > Chordata > Mammalia > Perissodactyla > Equidae > Equus > Equus przewalskii. Next base: position 33,694,304 of record NC_091835.1, on the reverse strand, counting down.
CCCTTTCCTCTTCCCTGGTCCACCTTAGAGCAATCCCGTACCCGGCATTATCTCTTGTCCCAGCAAGAAGTGGGAAAGAAACCCATGCCTGGGCCAGTCTCTCCAGGCGAGGCCGTCGTGAGCCGTGTTCTCTGCTCACTGGTGCCGAGCACCTCGCTCCTGCCTGAGCGCCTCACCTGCTGGTTCCAAAACTCCAGGGACTGCTCACCTCTTAGCTGTCATCCCGCAGGCCGGGACTCATGGTCTGCTGCCTGCTGCCACCTCTGACCTTTGATCTCTGTCTTTTCAGAACCCACCTGGTGACCCTTCTCTTCTGTTGCCCATGATCTCCAAGCCTGGGTTCCCAGTTATGCCCAATGAATGAATGAAAGAATGAATGAGTGAATGATCAAATGAATGCCGGGGCAATATAAGCACTATGGAAACTGAAAAATGACATAGAATCTTCTAGCACTCTCACTAGACCTGAGTCCTCAGACTCCATCTATCACCGTAGGAGATTCGTTCTCACTATTAAAAATACACCATGACATTACTTTTCTAGTTCTGGTTGGAGGTTGTGACACGTATGTCTTAGAAGCCAGAGGAAAAATTTGCTACCACTGAATGTAAAGTCTCTTCTGAGGGGGATCCAAGCAGAGATCAAATTTCATCCCCCTAAGCAGAAGCCCACACAGGCTTGTGGCCGGATAGCTAAGATGCCAGTCTGTACCCCTCACTCCATTCCCAAGTCTCCAGGTCGGCCAGCTGTGGCCCTGGCAAATCGTATTGCCTCTCTTATCAGCACTGGCCGGGAGCTGCCTCAGAGTCCGCAGGATTACAGGCCAGAGGAGGGCGCTGGGTTGCATGCCAAGGTATGTGGGAGCCGGCTCCTGCTGGCTTGTTAGGACCGATTGTTAAATTTTCGAGAATTCTGCAACCCAATCGATAACCCACTGGTAGCTTGAAATTGGCCACAGGGGGGATATTTATACCAAGAGAAGTCGCAAATGCTCCAAATTAGAGCTTTTTCCCCCTAGAGGGTCGTTTGTTTAACATTTACCAGCACCCACTGCTTGCATGGGCATCTTCCCTCCCCTCTGAGCCCTGAGGGATGCCACGATGGCATGGGACCTCTGAGCCTCAACTCGCTCCTCTGCAAGATGGGGGACTTGCCTTTGTTTCCTACCTCACCGGCAGGCACAGCCTCATCGGGGGTGGAAGAGAGGGCCTTCCCGGTGGTAAGGCTTGTAGGAACATAGATAGCATGGCCCCACCAGACGCTAATCACTGCAGGTGCCTTCCTAAATACAAATTAGGTCTTGCCATTTCTCTGCTCAGAAACCTTCGATGCCTTCCTACAGCCTCCAGGAGACAGCCAGGATGTAATGTCTGCATTATCTTACCCAATCTGCTTCTCTAGGGTCCACTCCTTCCCATACCCTCTGCTCCCCAGTCACAAACTCTGGCTGTTTCCACGGACGCCATAGGGACAGCTCCAGTTATTGTCTGCTCACAAGGCCCCCACTTGTATTGGGCAAGAGCACCTTCACCTTTGGGGAGACAGTTGAGCCTGTCATCTGGAAGCCATGAGGGGCGAGCAGGGACTGAAAACATCACAGAAGGCACGGCTTCAGGCTGTGGCTCTGGAGAGCTTCCTACATGTGAGGCTCATTCCACCACTTACTAGCTGTGTAACCTCGAGCAAGTTACTTAACCTCTTTGGGCTTTAATTTCCTTATCTGGAAAATGGGGATAATAGTAGTGCCTCTCTCATGGGGCTGCTGCAATGATTAAATGAGCTCTTGCATGTCAAGGGCTTAGCCCGGTGCCAGGTACAGAGTTAGCATTCAATAAACATTAGCTGACATCAGCAGCAGCATCGACATCATCATTTTATTAGCCTCCGATCATCAGCATCACCATTATTATTCCTATAAGCAGCATCTTGAACTCTAGTAAGCTTCTGCCCATGCATTCCTCTGTGTTCTTCTGTCCTTAGTTGGAATCTCTTTGGACCCAGAAAATCTCCAGAAACAAGTCTGTGCCCTCCACGCCATGCCTGCCATGCTGGTAAGGAAAGACTTTGAAGACTCCTGGGACCGAGTTAACAGCCCTGACTTTCTAAGTCCCTTGTAAAACCCCACACCATGGTCAGATAAATAACCTGGTAGACAAATAAGGAAACTATGTTTGAAACATACAGAGACAGGCGGAGCTTCCTACGAAGGCGGTTTGGCCTGGGGATCTGCCGCCCTGTGCAGCCGAGCCCGGGGTGAGCTCAGCCAGGGCGCTTTGCTGGAAGCACATTCCACTGAAAGCTGTGCATCTTCCAACCAGAGCTCAGCGCTGGGCGGTCCTGCTCCAGAACTTACCGAGGCAGCAGAAGCACCCTGGAGATCTGGTGGTTTGTCACAGGAGACTTGAAGGGGTAGAGGATGACCCAGTAAGAGCCAGTGTGCTGTGAAAATGAGAAAACACTACCCCTTCTAACGCAGCAGCACTGCAGCCCTGGATGGCCCCCGTGGCCCGCACATGGGTTCCAATTCCGCAGCTTGCTGGTCCCTCCCCATCTGACTTACCTCCAGACATCACCTGGAGAACAGAAATTCGCTCACCGTGTGTTCAGACCCTCTGTACATGCCTGAAGGACCATCGAGGAGAATCTAACAGAGCGGGCGACTGGCGTGAGGGGTCGACGCCTGCTGGGAATGAACGGATCCCAGAGACTGGACCCGCTGTCCGCGTAGGAGCCGTGGTGCAGCCTGGTGGGGAAGAGAGGGAAGAGTATGGTCCTGTGCATGTCACTCAGACGGCCCAGCCTGGGACCTGCGCCTGAACCCGGCTGGTGGGGCTGGGGAGAGGAAGAGAACTGGGAAGCAGGGAGGAGCGAAAGCTGCTCCACTGGAATCTCCGTGAGGCCCAGGCGGCTCACGGCAGCTTGGCCTGGGGACATCTGCTTGCCCCTTCGGGGACATTTTGGGGACATTTTAAGGCAAGGGATAGAAGCTGCACCAGAAGCTGGAGGAGGACGAGGGAATAATCAGGATGTGGGCATTGGGAGCATGAGAGGAAAACATCGGTGGTAACCGAGCATTCACTGCCAGGACAAATGCTTAGAGCACATGAGACGCTTTGGGGACAATCCAAACCCCATGGGAGAAGTCTTGGTGGGCAGAACGCGTGGAGGCCGGGCCCAAGTTACACGGGCTTTGACTCTGACTGTGATCTGACGTGTCTCCAGGTCGGTCCCCTGTCCTAGGGAAGTCAGACCATGCTAAACCCCACAGCACCCCATCATTCAGATCCCGCTCCGCCACTTGCTGACAGCGAGCGCAGCGCCTGAGCCCCCTGCCAGCGTTCTCATGTCTCTGCGTCTCAGTTATAGTAGCACCCACCTCTAGGGCACCTGTGAGGATTGAACTGATCAATGGATGCAAATGGCTCCAAGTAGTGGCTGGCGCACGCCGAGGGCTCTGTGTTAGCTGCATCTCCACCACCACCATCATCCAGAGAGGAAAAGCACTGTCCGACGTCCTGGACCCAGAGCGCCAGGGCTGGAATTCCCACTCCTCCCTCTTATTAACTGTGAGACGCTGGGGAGCTCATTTAACCCGCCTGTGGCCCTGTTCTCTCTGCTCTAAGTGAGGACAATTCTAATGCCCGTCCCTTAGGGTTGTCCCAGGGACTCGAGGGCTCCCGCCAAGGGCCTGGATCTGGTTCAGGGAGCACGGGGCAGACGACAGCAGTGTCTGAATGAACAGCTTTGATTCAGTGTCTCCTGCTTTTGCAGGTCTCCTCGCCTCCCAGCCCGGCACTCCCACAGGACAACGCCCGCCCCACTGCAGTGCATGAGCCTGTGCCGCCCCCGTGTGAAATATTCTCCTCTTCTCTTCCATGTTTTCAGACCTGAATCAGGTTCCACGTCCTCCAGGAAGTCTCCCTCCCGCACCGTGACCTCTCCCTCCTCTGACCTCTGACCAAACGTGTTCCCACACACGGAGGCGCGTGGGTGCTGTCTGCCCAGGCACCTGCTGCTGAGCACCTACTCACTCCCGGGCCCACGAGGACACGGGAGACAGGGTCATCTCCTGGAAAAGACCCTGCCTTCAGGCTCGGATTGAGGGGGAGACAGACAAACGATGAGTCAGTGTTACTCCACGGATAAGCTCAGACACTGACGGGATGCAGAGAGGGGTATCCGACCCAGGAGACGCTTCCCGGAGAATCAGACCCCAGCGCCGAGTCCTGCAGGGGAGAAGTGGCGGCTGAGGGACAGGGATGAGAGAGAAGCGTGCTCCAGGCCGTACTGGTTTCCAAGGTATACTGTAAAAATACCATGAAGTCAGTGGCTAACCAACAGAAATTTATTCTCTCCCATTTCTGGAGGCCAGAAGTCTGAACTCAACGTGTCAGTAGGGCCGTGCTTCCTACAAAGGCTCCAGGGGAGAATCCTTCCTTGCCTCCTCCAGCTTCTGGTGGCTGTGATCTCTGCCTCCGTCTTCCCATGGCTTTCTCCCCCTCTTGTCTCTCCTGTGTGTGTCTCGGGTAAGGATAATTGTCATTGGATCTAGGGCCCACCCAGATAACCCAGGATGATTGCATCTCAAGATCTTTAACCCCTGCCAAGACCCTTTTTCCAAATAAGACCACATTCCTAGGTTCTAGGGGTCAGGAAGTGGACCTGTCTCTTTGGAGGCTACCATTCAACCACCGCACAGACAGTGGGGTTGCATGAGTAAGGGGATGCTGGCTGGGCATCCCCTGCAGGCTCGCCAGAGCCCAGCATGGACTGTGAAGCCTTTTGGCCTCCTCAGCATCCTTCAACTCACCACTCACTTCGTGCTGGCCAACCTTCCACGGTCCTTCCTGTCTTCCCTCTCCCCTAAGCACTGCTGTTCTCCACAATTCCCCCCAAAACACACATGCTGGTGGGGAGAAGCAGTCAGGTGATGGGGACAGACCAGGCCAGGAGAGCCCGTAGGCAGTGGGCCTTGAGGGGAAATCTTGGATAGACCAGCCCTCTTGGACTAGGTGGGCACTCTGGCTTGACAAGTTTACTCTAGCCCCTGAGGCTGGCCCTGCCCAGGCTGGCACGTTCCATGATCAGAAAGGCAGCTTCCTTCCGTCCCTTGAAACTGGGCTCAAAGCCGCCTCCCTGCAGCCAGCCCTGACCAGCCCCACCTGGCCAGCAGTGGGCATCGGGAATCAGGTCATTTTGGCTTCACGTTCCAGCTCTGCCACTTACCGGTGAGAAGACTTCACACCTGGGACTCAATGTCTCTGAACCTGCTTCCTTAACCAAAAACACAGACAACAAATCTTTGACCTGTTGGCCTGCAGGCGTACTGTGAGGGTGTGCAGCATAATGGGGCGTGCAGCACACTCGCACGTTGTAAGCATGATGACATAATGGATTAATTCACCCTAAGTCTGTTCAGTACAAGTCATACGTGCAAACATATAACACATACACACACACACACTCACTCTTGCATGCTCATACACGCTCACACATTCACCATTTGCATACACTCACAAGCACTTTCATTATTAACGTGACCATGCTGTTACCTGGCTTCCTCATTTCCTAGTTGCATGGCTGCCCTGCTTTCAATTGTGGATTCACATATGTTGTAATGGTCCCTGGGTCCTTGGGTTGGGTGGGAAGGGATCTCTCCTGGCTCCCCACACGATGCAGAGTCCCTGAGCTCAGGGATGGACCCTCTGTTTCTTCCACGTAAAGGGCAGCAGTATGGGGTGAGAGTCAGTGTCACTGTTGGGATGGCTGGCTGACGGACTGTTGTCCCCAGAATGAGGGGGGCTTCAGTGCCTCTCCTCACACAGCTGCTCCTGCTGACAGCACAGTGACTTCCACTGGGCTGCTCCAAGTGTAATGAAAGCCGGGAGATTGCAGCCTCCTGCACCCCTGCCAGCAAACTACCCGTGGTGAGGACTCTGCCTTCACTGGGAAGAAGGGGGACACAGCCCCTGAGGGCCTCCTGGGAGCACAGCGTCTGTGCCTTTGCTGATGTGGCTTCTTTGCTGCTCAGGGCGTGGGTCCTGCTGAGAGCAGACATCCTCACAGGTGGATTTCTCCATGGACTCCCAGACCCGCCCGTGGGCTGAGGGCCTGGGGACCCTGGTTTGCTGATTTGTTCACCCAAGTCTGAGGGAAATCCTACTCTGCGGGTTAGGAAGTCACATGCCTCTTTGGCCTGGGAAGGAAGGTAGTGCTTTCCCACATTTCTAGGCAGGGAGGGTCCGTCCGCGGCTGCTGGAACTGCTGGAATTCCACCCTGGAAGCAAGGATACCAGGTTCTACTCCCCGTCACTCATTGGCTGTGTGACCCTGGGCAAGTTACTTCACCTCTCTGGACTTTAGTTCCCTCTTCTGCAGAAATGCGGAGTTAGAGCTGATGATCTCTTTGGCCCCTTCCTGCTGAGGTTCTGAATTCCTTGTTTTTCTGGGGCCTAAACTGATCTGCGGTGTGTGTGTGTGTGTGCGTGTGTGCACACTGGTAGGGGAGGGGTCACTATTTTCTCCATATTACCTCCCTGAACACTCTGCTGTCCTGGAGAGAGACAGAGAGGGCCAGAGAGCGCCTCCCAGCGCTGCTGCAACCACAGCTCGCTTTACTCTTTTTATTAATTCATTCAACAAATGTATATTCAGTGCTTAAAATACGTCAGCCCTGTCTAAGCCCTGAGGGATGTGTTGTGACCAAAAGAGACAAAATCCCTGTCCTGTGGCACTGACGTTAGGGGACGGGTCACCAGCAAGAGACGGCCAGAATACATGGTATATCAGGTTCTCATGGATGAAAAATTAAGCAAGGAGGGGATCTAGGAAGTGCCGCCGGGGAGGGGGATGGCAATTCTAAATAGGGGGCAGGGAAGTCCCCACTGATAAAGTCAGAGTGTCACGGAGAGGAGAGGGCAGTCCTGGAGCCCCGGGCTTGTGATGTAACAGAGAGGACGTGGTTAGGCTGCCTGAGGTCGGGCGGTGATGGTGGGGAGGCTGGCTCAGAGTGCAGGGAGCGTGTGGGGCTTCTTAGGGGCATGCAGGGCTCTGGTCCTTTCCTCTACCTGCTGATGGAGTCAGGGAGAAAGGGTTGTCCTGGACTGTTCAGAGTGCTGAGAGAACCAGGCAAGGTCCCAGCTCCTGCCCAAGGAGGGTGGCCTTACCCAGGGGGCCTGCCAACCCCACACGGACCATGCAACCACATCCAGCCTGCACCTGTCCTAAGGGCCTGATGAACTGGAATTAAGGACCCCCTCCTTCCCTGCCTCCTTCCTCCTCAGGTGCAGCTGGAGATGGTGGGCAAGGGGGACTGGGGCCAGGACCCCAGTCATTTTCAGGGCAGTACCAGGCCTGGTGGACCAAGATCTATGGGGGGAGGGGGGGGGACCGTTGACCAGGCCGGGAGGCTCCGGACGGCTCATGGGGACAGCCTCTTCTATTCCCTGTAGGGAAAGGAGAGAAAAGGGAGGCCTTTGGTTCAGTTTGGAAGCGTGTTCGCCAACTCTGTCTGGAATCTTCCACTCAGCTGCTCTCTCACCTGCTCCGTCCTGTCTTGTGGATGCCCTCCTCGTCTCACAGGGCTCAGAATGAAAGCTAAGGGGCAGGGACTGGAGAGGGGACAGGCAGAACCCAGGGAGGCCCCGAAGGATGCATGATGTCCCCGCCCCTTGGTGTCTCTGCGCAAGTCACTCGGAACAGACACCTGTGCTTTCCCAGAAGCTACCCTGCCCTCTGAGCCCTCAGTTTCCTCCTCCTTCTCTCCTCCTGTGGAGCCTGCCGCCACCGGACCCCTGCCTGGCTGCCTTCTCCCTGCCACCTGCAGAACCCACCCCCCTGGCCACTGTCTGTGCCGCACCCGGGCCGCTCGCCTCTCCCAAGGCCGGCTTCGCGCCCAAGCCATTGTCCAAAACCTTCCACGACTCAGCTGCCTCCAAAAGGTGGTGCCGTGGGAGGGAAGGTAGGAGAGAAACGAGTGCAGAAATTCAGGAGGAGGAAAGGAAAACGCAGTAAGTTAAACCAACCGCTGCCTTTGAAGGCAATGTCATCGCAGCTGCCGGGATGACAGTCGGGGCTGCCCGACCCTAAGCCCTGGGAGATTGGACGGAGGAGCATCACGGGTCTTCACGGGCTCCCCTCTCCCGTGCCTGGGGTCCAGCTCCTCCCAACCTTTCCTAGGCCTTCTCTGACCCCAGTCTGGTCTTCAGGAAGCTTCCCCCGACCCCAATTGGCCTGACGTCTCCATGTAACTCCACAGTGCCTACGAGGAACACTGGGTGATTCGGCCTCTGTGAGGGCTTTAAAAATAGACTGTGGATCCCCTGCAAAAAAAAACCCGAAAAAACACCATCGCTAAAAATAGCCTCAGCATCCAAGGGAGGAAAATAAGAAACTGCAGCAAAATTCAGCTGGAGCAATGACTTTCCTGCCTCTGCCGTTCCGGGTCAGTGGCAGCACGGGGGAAGGCTGGGAGGCAGGACAGGGGTCCTTCAAGGACAGAGGAAGGATCAGAATCTCAATCCACAGCAAATGCTGCTCTCTTCTCCCTGACCTTTGGGCACTGGACCCTTCCTGGACCAGCAGCTGGGCAGCACTCAAGCCAGCAGCAGGGAGCCACAGAGGCCGGAGTCGGCAATGGGAGCTGTGCAGAGTGCCAGGGGGCCTGGGGGTTGGCTCTGCAGTGTCCCCAAAGATGTGAGTTCAGGGGGAGCAGCAGGCCAGGCTAGGCTCTGACGCTGAAAGTCCCTCCCTCCCTCGAAGTGGCCAGCGCCGTCTGGAAGGGCGGCTGCTCTGCTCTCCACAGCGACAAAGAAGCCCCTGTGAGAACTGTCCCTAGGAAAGTCAGGATTTATATCCAGGACATCAGCGCCAGAGAAGGGAAACCCCGCGGTCTTTTATTTCAGATCCTTCCTGTGGCTGGAAGGAAGGAGAGCTGCGTGGGAAACAGCAGCGCAGCACGGAGACGGGGTTTTGCTCACTAAACACGCTTTAAGGAGCATGTTTGGGGTGGGAGCTGATAGGGTCTAAGCGGGCACACACACACACACACACCTTTTCACGTAGCTCTATAAAAGAAGGCGTCTGCTCATTTTCTCATGCCAAAAAGCTATCGCAGTGAGCTGGAGAAAAATCAGGCTGCAGCCTGAGGAGGAGAGCTTCTGGTCCCTCCACTTAGTTGTAACGGGGCTCTCTCGGAATATGGGATTTGCGTGTGTTGGTCACGGAGACGGGACAACGTTAATAAGCTGACCAGAGGATTACTGGGGCTTGGGGGAGGACCCCTTAGGAGAGGTATGGGGGGATCCAGGAAATATGCGCCAAGTCCCCAGACTAAATTTTCACAGCTGATGTTTTGTTACCATCATTTGCTGTAGAGGCTGTACACCCACATGCACACAGACACACACACTCACACACACATCATAGAAATTTGTCCCTTAAATCAATTAGAGTTCAAAATACACACCTAGCCCACCAATGATCCCACACGTCCCATTGTTACCTGGACTCGTATCTTTTCTCCAAAACCAGTAGGTGGCCACTTTTATGCCAGGAAAGGAAAGAAAGGGGGTTTTGGTGGCTGAAATGTAAATCTCTTCCAAACAATTTATAGGAGATAAAGCTATTTCCAAAGCTTGTCCATGCGATGGGGAGAAAAGGGCCACACAAGTGAGGAAGGCAGGGATGACAGGGAAATGTCAATGGCCAGATCCTGGTCAGCAGGTGCTGTGTCGGCCTCGCTGCCTGCTGTGGTGCTCAGAACACACACGTCCCAGGTGAGATCGGCCACCAGGGTATAAGGAGGGGACACACTAGCTCCTGGGCCACACTTCTTTGCAAGCACAGGGCAGGTAAAAGATGCTCTCGGTCATCTTGTCTTCTCAGCCATAAGGACTGCCCTATTGGGTCGTTTCCTTCACCTTCCCCACCCCAAAGGAGCACAGCTTGATCAGCACCACCACACGTGGGGTGGACAGAGACTTTGGCACTGGCCAGCCCACCCCCAGGCTTGTGTCCCCTCCACAGCACACCTCGGTCCAGCCAGCCTAGCCCTCCCCTTCTGTCACCTTCCACAAGCTCCTTTCTCCCTCTTCTTCTCTTGCTCCATCTACAGATCAGGGATAGCCATCTTCTTGGTCTCATCTCATACCTCAAGTCACCCATTGCACAACGGGTTAACATGAACACACTTTGAGACAATGGAGGAAGACCAAACAATGCCCCCTCCCCGGCAGACCCGAGTGCTCCGTGGTGTCTCTGCACACCAGGACTGCAGCGGGGTGCGGCGCCTCTGGCACGGAGCAGTGCAGCGTCTTCCGAAAGGCTTGCTCACCTTCTCCTCAGTACTTTTCCTCTTCTCAGACCCGCAGGCCTGTGAAAAAAAACAGTCCTGGCTCCACCTAGTGGCCAGAAGCTCCCTAGCACTAGCCTGGGATGCTTCCTGCAAAGGTGGTAATTAGCCAATGCTTTAGTTACTACCACATTCTTGTTAATAACAGCGGGAAAAGGGACCATCCCTGTTTCCTTGGAGATTTAGCTGTGCACACGTCTATTGTGTTGACTGTTCCCTATAAGCTCGAAAATCCCCGGGTTATTACCTGCACAGTGCTTGCTGCCCTGGATGTAGATGACAACCTGGTGTCATCACTGTGTTCTAGCCAGTGCTACTCAAAGCGGCGTCCTGACCTGCAGTGTCAGCCTTGCCTGGGAGCTGGACCGAAATGCACATTCTTGGGCTTCTTCTCAGACCTACTGAATCAGCAACTCTGGGCAGGTCGGAGCCTAGGAATCTGCATTTTAACAAGTCCTCTGGGTGATTCCGATCCACATGAAGAATGAGGTCTGACCTAGGTCACACATGCCCTGGTATTTCACTCCTATTTTGCCCAGAAAACTTTCTTGACTATTAAAGCATTGGACAAAAAGAAAACTAAAAGACACGTCTTCCTTACTCTAATCAATAGTGTATTGATTGGAATAACATATTGATTAGAATAAGGAACACCCTCTCCCAGGTTTGCCTCTAAGGAAACTCCCCCACTCCCTCCCGCTGTCATCCACTTTCTTTTTCATCAAAATCCAGTTTGGAATGGAGTCTAAGTCACTGATGCATCTTTGAGAGACTAAGCAGTGCTTGGAAATTTCGAGTAATGAGGACGCTGTCATCAGGATGGGAAGCAACCTCACAGAGCCCCCAGGAGCTGGCACTAGCCCATGAAAGGTAAGCAGAACCAGAATAGAAACTAGACAGGAGGTGAGTGATTGTTGACGTAGAAAGTGTAGAGCTTAGCCCTACTTTTTGGAGCTTTCCAGCCTATTGCCGTGAATGCACCAATTACTGTTGACACTGTTAAACGCAGAGGGCTCGGAATCGTTTTGATGAGCTGACTGGTTCTAAGAGGTCAATCTAATTTTATTTTTACTGGTATTTTTTTAAAGATGCTTACATGGGGGAGGGAAACCACTTTTAACAAGCTTCAAACTGCAGAAAGCAGAAAGTTGGTGACAAATGAGCGGCAGTGCAGGACAAACTGAACGTACACTGTCTCTTGCAGGACGGATCTTGGAGATCATCGAAATCCACTCCCCGCCTGACAGAGGAAGAAACCGAGGCCCAGAGTTGAAGACTTGCCCCGGAGGAGAAGGGTTGTGCGCATGGCCATCTATCCTTCCATCTCCTTAACTCCAGGTACCATTTCCAGGTACCATTACCAGGTAGGAGTTCAAGATAATTCGGCCTGATTCTTAGCCTGGTGAGATTCCAGAAAATCTCTGTGACTGAGTAGTATTTGAACTGGAAAATCATTTCGCCAAAAGACACCTGATCTCTTTGCCGTGTCATCTCCTAGCCCCTACAGATAACTTCCCTCCACAGAGAGCAAATTAGCAAAAGCCCCCAGGATGCAGGCCTCTGTGTGGAGTTTTTAGGGCAGTGCCCTGTTGCTTCCCTCTGCTCCGTTGCCTCCTCCAGGAGGTTGGGGACACCCCACAGGCAATGGCCCCTCAAGCTGCCCACTTGATTTCCCAGGCCAGGGCATCAGGGGCCTTTGAGACCCTGGCTCTCCCCTGCCTCCCCAGGATCTCTGAGCAGCTGTGTTTACAGCTGCAATAGCACCTCCTCGTGCTCATGCACAGACAACGGGGGCAGGTCATGACCCAATTCACTGGACATCCAGCCACATCAGGACCACTGGGGAAGACTGACCTCCCCAGAGGAGGGGCAGTGCAGACTGCAGCTCTGAATGGATCCACATGGCAAGTTTCTCTGGTCAAGCAAGGACCCTGTGGAATAACCTGCGTGCTGCGTCAAGAACTCTTCCAACTAGGTGATGCCGTGGGCACCCAAGGGCTGCTCTGAGGGTCCTTGTTTCCCATCGGGCCTGTGGGAGAAATATAAGTGACGGTGGCTCCCTCTAGTGGAGCTGTCAGAAATGGAAGGTGGTTCTGAATCTTACATGGAGGAGGCCCCTGCTGGAAGATACGGAGCTGATGAGTGTGGCCCAAAGGTTCTCACACATGTCATCTCAAGTAGTATGTACAGAGTTTGGAGGAAGGCGTTTGTCTTGTTTTGTCTCTATCACCTCCAGCACAGGAGGCTGCGGCTGTGGAGACAAGCACTCTGATGTCTGGCTGCAGGCCTCACTGTCACACTGTGGACAAACCCCTCTCTCTTCTCTGGGGCTTGTTTCCTTCCATATGTTGGGGGGTGGGGATAGGGGGTGTGCAGGTCAACCGTCTCCAAGATGCTCTCAAATGAGCTCACCGTCTCACAGTCGATTGCTCATCCAGGAGCAAGCCACAGCATTGCTCATAACCTCCCACGCTTGGAGGGAGCCTGACAGTCACCACGCACTTTCCCGAACATCACTGCACCTTGCTCTCACCATGACCACGTGACGCTCCTTGTCCTGACCTCTCCCATTCCACCCCAACCACCAGGTGGGCTTTGTGTCCTGAGACTGAGCTGAGAGATGAAAGGATCCTCTTCTGTGGCCCACAGAGCCAAAGATGCCAGGCCAAGATTCCAATCGGGGCTGTTGGCTTCAGTGTGGAGCCCCGTGAAAATGAGGCGGAGGAATTCCACTCTGTGTTAGCAGGAGAAGAATGTCTATGACCCACCCCATAAGAGTTATGATAATAGTAACAGTGGTTAGCACTTAAACATGCTCGCTACCGGCCAGGCCCAGTTCAACACACTCTGCTTATATATTAACTCTTGTAATCATCACGACAACCTGTGTCACAGGTAATCCATAAACTGGCCATCTTGCACAGATACCAAGATAATTTTAATGAGCCAAAGTCACTTGGCTATTATAACTGCTTGCCACCAAGTGTAGATGCGATGTAAGAACTGAATCAACATGGATTTCCCCAGGCCAAAGGAGAGGGTTTCATTCTCCATGATCGTGTACCTGGAAGTCAGTCTACCCTCGGATACCCAGGTTGTGATATTGTGATTAATAATATGGAATATATATTTAGTCTTCATCCTGTTTCTGACACAGAGCTCCTAAAAGTTTGGAATTTCCTAAGTGATGAGAGTGATAAATGTGTCTTTTGTTATGTTATTGAGGTGACATTTGCACTGCACCTAACGATGGGGCTGGTTGCCAGGAGAACCCAGCGAGTGATTAGAGGATTGGAGCTTGCAGTGCCACCCCCGACCTCTGGGGAGGGGAGAGCGGACTGGAGGTTGAATCAGCCGCCAATGGCCAGTGATTTCATCAGCCACGCCTCTGGAATGAAGCCTCCATAAAACTCCAAAAGGATGGGGTTTGGAGAGTTTCCAGGTTGGCGAACACGTGGAGATTTGGGGAGACTGGTGTGACCTTTAACCCGAGGGACCTGAGGCTATCCCCAGGTAGATAGTGTCAGAATTGAGTTGAATTGTAGGACGCCTTGCTTGCTTGGTGATGTGGGAAAAACCCACATACATCGTAATGGGAATCAGAATCCCACACCTGATGGAGATAAAGCTCAGAATTACCAAGTGGGAAGAGACGTTAGAGATCATTGGTCCAATTCTCCATGTCCCGGATGAAATGGACGACTAGCGAGTACAGAGGTGAAGCGTCTTGACGTGCGGCACATAGTGAGTCTAGCGGCAGGGCCGGGGCTGGCCCCCAGGTCTCCAGACTCTCAGCCCAAAACTCTTCCCACTCTACCACATCATGGCTGCCACACACCTGGGCCAATAGACAGCACTGAGATCTCTCTCCCGTTCCATGGCCCAGGGAGCTCCCCAGTCATCAGCCAGCCAAACCGAGCTCAGGAAGCAGAATCCTCCTAACACCAGCCTGAGGCACCCGAGGGTGGCCCGGCAAATAGGTCCTCTGCTGCGTCACCTACAAACAAAGACAACAGTCACCCCTGGAATGGTGCCTTCCACAGCTAGACAGATGGCAGAGAGCAGGGACAGTCTGAGGGCAGCCTGTGACATCGGGCCTCCTGCTGTCCTTTATCCATCCACTCTGGCCAAGGCCTCCATGGTCCCTCCCTAGGAGCCATGACAGATGCATTCTCCACCTCCGCCTGGTTTTTCTTCTTCTCCCAGACTGGTCTGGGGTTCTGCTGCTGGTGCACTCCATGAACCCCACCTTTGCCCTCCCCATTGTCCCTGTCTTGGGGTATTTTGGTCTTCTGCTTCCCATTTCGGTTTGGTTTCCACTGGGATGTGACTATACCTCCCCTGTCATTTCCAGCTGTAGTCAGTTTCAATCATGTTCCCAACTTTCCCAGGAACAGGCTGAGTGGAAAGAGAATCTTCCAGAAGATCTCTTTTTACTGCTCTGTGACTCGGACAGCAGTCTCCTGGTCGGAGGGTGCTGGAGAGTTCCCCGGGCACTTTGCTGTTGGTGCTCTGTCACTTGGCTGGCAAGCAGGCTTCTCTGCTCTAGTTTGAGCGGGGAGGGTGAGGAACTTGCAGAGGCTGGTGGATAGAATCAGGGGGTGGATGCGTGGAGGGGAGGAGAGTGAGAGACTGAGAATGAATCATGGAAACTCAGACACAGTCCCTCCTAGACTGGGGGTCAGGACGACAGCCCGGGCAGAGGCGACCACAGCTGTCGCCCTCCCACTGGCTTTGGCCAGAGAAGGACGTGGGGCCGGGAGGCAGGGTCTCACTCCTCTGGGCCTGCTGAGTTGGAGGAGGAGCTGGGCGGCACAGCCGGCTTAGCTGGGTGAGGGGTGTCCCACAGGCCAGCCTCTGGGCTGGGGGTACCAGGCCTCCAGCAGCCACCAGAAAGGGTAGCCTCAGACCCACAGCCTGGAAGTTTCCCTTGCCTTCACTCTTCCTTTCACATGCCACTCCAGTTTCTCCTGTTGGCTCTCCCTTTAAAATTATCCAGAATCTGTCCACTTCTCCCCACTCCTGCTGTTGACAGCCTGACCCAACCATCATCTGCTGTCACCTAGGTTATTCAAACAACCTCCTAACTGGTAATCCTGTTAAAATTTAAGACCACTCGTATCATTTCTCTGCTCAGAACCATGGAGGAACGGCTTCCCCTCCAACTCCGAGCACAAGCAGCAAAGTCTTTTCAGACCCTGACTGGTTAGCCCCGCCTTCTGCCACCCAGCTGGTCTCCGGCCTCATCTCCTGCTCCTCTCCTGCTTGTTCAATCACCCTCCAGCCACCCTGCTCCTTCTTGTTCCTGGAACATGCCTGCGGTGCACCCACCTCAGGGCACTCATACTTGCTGTTCCCTCTGCCTGGAAGCTTTCCCTCCAGGTGCCTCCCTGGATCCCTCCTGACCTCTGTCCTTTACTCAGACATCACCTTCAAGGTCAGGCTTTCCCTGTCTCCCCACTTTAAGCTGATCTCCACACCCCGCTGCTGTATTTCATAGCCCCCTTTCTTGATTTCCTCTTGTATTTATACTCATCTAGCAAGCAACATATTTTAGTTATTTATAGTACCGATCGCCTGTCTCCCTGACCAGCACCTAACCTTCACAGGGCATGGGTTCTCGCTGGTTTATTCACTGGCCTGGCGCACAGTAGGCACTCAGTGAACACTTGTTGCATGAAAGAACAAACGAATGATAGACACAGCTTGGGAAACAGACCTTCACAGGGGATGTCAGAGTTACGGGATTTCTCAAGTAAGAAGAGAAGCTTGGGAGAGAAAAGGGTGCATGTGTGTGCACGTGTGTATGTGCACGTGTATGTGTGTGTGTGTGTTGCAGGGATCCTTGACAACCACCTTCACTTGGTGTGAACAATGTGTGAGTCCTTGCTGATTTGCTCTAAGTGTTCTAACTGCGTGTATTAACCAGAGCCAACCCTCCTTCCTCCACGTCCTCACTCACTCGCTCACCAGACGTTTTATGAGTGAAGTTCTGTCAGGTACTCTGCTGGACACAGGTGGGCACGTGGCTAAGAATATGGTCCCTGCTGCTGAGACTTCTGCAGTGTGGCAGCGAAGCCCAGGCACTCAGAACATTTCTGGGAGGGTCTGGGCATGAAAGCAGATTGTAACCCCAGCAACATCTCATTAGGAAAGTAAATTCTGGACAAGAAAATCAGCCTGATGTGCTTTGCCACCAAGAGGAAAAGATACTTGGATGAGAGCGGCTTCTAGTGGGAGCTGGCCCCTGCAGAACACCTGGAAGGATGCTGGAGGGAGGGAAGCGGTGAGAAGGAGGGGCTCCCCTCCGCAGAAGTGCCCTTGCTCTCCTCCCCCTGAGGACAGGCCAGGAGCCAAGAGCTGTCAACAACAAGAAGAGCCATGTGGGTTACACACAAGAAAGAAGCCCTTCCCTCTCCCGGCAGGCCCACACACAGCATCACCCGGGCCCTGGGTGGGCCTTGGGAAATGCCGCTCTGACCTTCACATTTGCCCACAGGCGTGTATATGTAAGAGGCAGACAACTCCTAGACCGTGGGTTACACATCTTGCTTCTTGGAGAACGTCCCCTGTCCAGGGTGCGGTCACTGCAGAGGGTAATCAAGCGCTTTTTCTGATGATCCGTGGGTGGCGCCTGGGAAGCGATTGGTGCTCTGGCATCCTGGATGAGCCTGCTTTTGTCACAACTACTTGACTTGTCTGCTTAACTTAGCTGTTGATGCTTTCACACAGTGAAACACACAGCCTCTGAGACTTTCCATATGTTTATTCGTTAGTCTTCCACAACAATCCTTTTCCTGGGTGGGTCTGTAGCACAGCCATGCACTTTGTAGCATCCCTTGACCCCTGACCTCCCAGACCTGCTCTCTTTTGCCCACATCACCAGTTTTCCCTTTCCCCCTACAGCCTCACCCCAACATCCTGGGCCCTATCTTTAACGCCGGTGGGTCAGATCTCAGCTTTTTCTAGCCTGGTCACTGCTTCTGGGAGGTCACCGCAGGGGTGTCAGGCCCAAGGAGGGGTCTCATTCGTCTTCTGGAGAAGCTGAGGGTCCGGGCCCTCTCTGTCCAGCCGCTATCAGAAATGTATGTGTAGGTCTCCTTGCTTGGACCTCTGTGCCAGCCTTTCCCTGCCAGGGAGGAATCAGAACAAAAGGAAGTGTAGTTAGTGATACGAGGGTGAGCTGCGCGAGGAATGGACCAAGAAACAGGAATGCCCTCTGGCTTCTGCGCCCAGCTCCTCTGGCATTTGCCTAGTGGTCCCCACCCAGCCTCCACTTCTGGGCTGTCTGGTTTGCTCAAGCCAAACCTGCATGACACAGGCCCTACATGGGCCCCTCAAACGCGTCAGCCTCTGTCAAGCACAAGCAACCTGAAGCCACTCCTGCAGAGGTTGTCTTTATATACTGCCTTAATTCTCTATCTTTGGTGGCCCATTAGTCCCCCAAGAATCAAGTCCAAGCAATTTACTCAACCTCCAGGCCCCTCGTACAGTCTACACAGCTGGGCTCACTGCCCTGTCACACCCGGCACTGTCCACCGTGGTCCCAGAGGCCCGTCTCGGACCCTCAGCACACGCCAGGCATATCCTCCCTCCGGGAAAGAGCTCCTGCCACGGCCGGTCTCCTTCCTTATGCACCTCCAGAATGTTCTTGTTCTCCCTCCCACATTCCTCGTTCCCACCATCCTCCAGGCCCAGCCCAGCCCCACACCTGCACAGGCCTCTCTGGCCATCGCACCATGACTGATCTCTCTCCTGATTTCCTGCTCCTTTACAGTGTGTCCCACGAGATACTATACATAATTTTTTTCTACTGGAAAGTATGTGAGATTTGGGGCCCAAAGTCCAGTGTTCAACGTCTGCTCTCCTATGCCCTGAGCAAAGAAAGTCAGGCCCCTGAGCCATCCCCGTGTGCTGCGTGTCTGTCGCTACCAAAAACCCCTCCAAGAGCAGGCCGGGGTTGGGCTGAAAATAAACAAAGCCAGTCACTGCCTGCAATTCTGTCTCCACGAATGTGAAACAGGGATGAGCATGATGAGGTGTGTTCCAGGCTTCCTAGGGCTGCCACGAGGACCAGATGTTTGTGAAGCTGCTTTGGAAAAGGTAAAGACTTACAGAAACACCAGTAGATATCATTGTGCCTCTGCAGTAAGCTCCTGTGTAACAAAAAAAATTTAATATGGGTAATTTCAATTATTTGGGAGCAAGCCCCAGGGTCCATAACGTGGAGTAGCTTGTATTTTACTAAGACCCAAAAGCATACGGAAAGCCTGGAGTCCCAGCACCAGCGTTTGCCTCGCAGCCAGGTGTCACTGACCATCTAGCTTCAGGCTCACAGGACATCACACAAGGGCTTTCCATGGCCTTCGTCCATTTGCAATAACTTCTGCAAAGTACTGAAAAACGAAGTGAAACAAAACAAAAACCTTTGTTTCCCTGTGAAATCCCAACGGTCATCAAGTGAAAGATGATACTTTAGCAAAGGGTCAAAGTGGAGTTCTTGTTGTTTCAAAGAGCAGGGAGCAGAAAACTGATTGCTCTCCTCACACACTCATGACTGGGGAGGACCCCGTCCAAGCACTGCCGCATCCAAATATGGGCCGTGTCAGGCGTCTGGACACAACTCCCAAAGGCCAAGGTCTGCATGAGGCTCAGTGCTCAGCATACGAATGCAACCACACCCCGTGCGCTCTATCCCAGGGCCGCCCACACATCCCACCCACAGCTCCTCCATGTTCTCAGGGAATTCATGATGCTTTTCACGTCAGCCCAAAGAAACAGCATGAGGGAAGCCCATCTGACCTAGAGTTAAAAGTGGCAGATTAAAAACATGGGTTTTTTTTTTTTTTTTGGTTTTTTGCTCCCTCCTGAAACCCTGCTCAAGTAACAGTAAGGGAAATTTTTAAAGGGGGCAAGGGAGATAAAGTTACAAAGACAAAAACATCACACTAGTGGATGAAATAGAACTAAAAGCCAATTTGTAGATGACAGAACACCATCGGGGGCACAACATCTGCTTAGAAGAGGGGAAGATTTGAAACCTGAGTGCCTGCAGACGAGGGGCCAAGGGGATATGATGATTTACCCCCAGGGAACCCATGGAGCTCAGGAACTGGAGGCACCGGGTACCACAGAAGCAGGGTCTAGGGGGGCTAAAAAGTGGTGGCAGTTAGATATACCTTCCAGGTCTCCTTCCCAATCCCATAAAGCCAAACACCCAGCCATCTGCCATCCCAGCAAAAGAGGGGAACTTTAAGAATAAGCTTGACAGACAGGGCTGGACTCAAGGTCATGGAGCATTGTGTACGGCAGGGATGTGGCACCGTACTGAAAATAGGGGGTTATTCGTAATGACGGAGTGACTGCATCCTGAACAGCAAGGTCTGCCACCTCCCCTGCTCTGCTCCTCGAACACAATCAGGCAGGCAATTGAATTCTTCCTTGGAGAAACCAAAGGCTTCCAAGCGAAAATGCCTAGAGACACTGACATCTAGAGGTCCCCAGCCAGATGGCCTGGTCTCGCCTCATCGCCCTGTGGTGAACTCTCCACTCGTTAAGCCCCACAGACCAGAGCTTCCAGGCAGCCTTTTGGCTCTTCACTCTTGAAAATGAACTGCTATCCTCAAACCACAAACATCTGGGAAAGGCTCCAACAGGTCAAAACAGACGGAAGACAGAAACTCAGAGGAAACAAAATGCCAGAGACGGGGAAAAAATCTTCAAAAATATTAAAAATCCTTGGTTGAATCAGATGGAAAACTTTATCCATGAAACAAGAACAGGCTGCTATAAAAAAGCAACCATCCAAGGAGAAGAAAAGAATTTTTGGAAATTAAAAGTATGATAGCCAAAACGAAACTTAAACAGAAGTTCTAGAAGATACAGTTGAGGAAATGTCCCAGAAAGTAGAACAAAGTATAATGAAAAAGAGTAAAGGTAAATGTGATATTGTGAATTACAATAAGAAATAGATATTTGATCTTCCTCCATGGGTCCTGGCTAACAGCTCCCAAATCCCAAGTCGTTTCCTGAGCATTAGAGCAACAGGGGCATGTTTTGTTATAATATTTGGTTTCTGTCCTAAGTTCCTAAAGTGGCTTCAGAGCCATAAAGGGGAAACGAGTGCCTTTTGTTACTCATAACAAGCCCCTTTCAATCACACCTAGGTTTATGTTAACGAGGTGACTTTTGGAAAGCCCCTAAGAATGGGGCCTAGTTACCAGGGTAACAAACCAGGATTAGAGCATTGGAACTGTCAGTCCCACCCAAGGACTCACCCTACCTTCCCCCACCTCCAGGGAGGGGAGAGGAGCTGGAGGTTGAATCAACTGCTAATGACCAATGATTTAATCAGCCATGCCTATGAAATGCAGCCTCCCTAAAAACTCAAAGGACGGGGTTCGGAGAGCTTCTGAGTTGGTGACCATGTAGAGTTGCTGGGAGAATGATGCACCTGGGGGAAGGCATGGGAGCTCCGGGCCCCTTCCCACATACCTTGCCCCATATATCTCCTCCATCTGGCTGTTCCTGAACTATATTCTTTCATAATAAATCCATAATCTGGTAAGCAAACTTTTCCTGAGTTCTGTGAGCTGCTCTAACAAATTAATTGAGCCTGAGAAGAGGATTATGGAAACCTCAGATCAATAGCAGGCAGGTCAGAAGCCCAGGTAACCACCTGGACTTTTGACTGGCGTCTGAAGTGGGGAGAGGAGCAGTCTCGTGGGACTGAGCCCTTAACTCGTGGGATCTAATGCTATGTCTAGGTAGATGCTGTCAGAATTGAGGTAGATTGTAGGACACCCAGCTGGTATTTGGAAATCTTGAGAACTGCTTGGTTTGGGAAACTTCCCCCACACACGTTTAGTGACCAGTAGTGCTGTGAATATAGTGTAAGTGTAGACGAGACACACAGAGGAGGGTTTGTCCTTAGAATACAGAAATTTGAGAACCAGTCCAGGAGAGCCAAAGTTGACTAAACAGGAGTTCTAGAAAAAGAGAACGGACCAAAAAAGAATGGAAGAAAACCACTAAAGAGATAATTCAAGAAAATGTTCAAGAACTGAAAAACAAGCATTTCCGGACCCAGAGTGCCCACTGAATGCCCGTGAAAATGGATAAAAATAGACCTACATGAAGGCACAGCCGCCGCCTGAAACTTGGGAATTAGGATGGCAGCAGATTTTACCAAAAGCAAAACATAAAAAGCTGGAAGCCAATGAGGGGGTTTTCAACCCAAAATGCTATACTCGTTCAAGCTGGAAACTACCTGTCACAGAGCCGTGAGGGGAATCCCTGGGTACCAGTGAAGGGCTGTGCCAGGACGGTAGGTGTGCAATGCGCCCAGACCACACTGGAGCAGAGGATGGAGGGGCCCAGGCAGTCGGGATGATGGGAAAGACAGCCTGGTGTGTCAGCAGATAGTAGAAAGAGATTTACACGTCCAGTGAGACGTCTGCTGAGCCCCATTCTCCTTTTGGGTATCAAACAGTGACAGGTACAAAGAAAATTAAGCAATGAAAAAGAAGGTATTGAGTAACTCCAGAGGAAAATGAAAAATAGTGCAAGGAGGGAAATTTAATCACAGCACAGCACACTACATGGCTCAATGAGGAATAATATTTACAGTCTTAATAAAGTAGGACTGAATATGAGTGAATAAGTATTGTGACACTTACACTGGCATGGGCTGAGAAGCACGTGCGTCTCTACTTTGGAGAGCCATGGCGGATGGTGTAAGAAAGCTAAACCCTGATCTTCTAGAGAAGGAGGCTGAATTTTCTAAGACTTAAAAAATAAGACAAAAAAGCAATGTAAGTGCATTATTGAGAAATACAGTGGCAAGTCTAGAAGAAAGAGCTAGAGAGTTGAGAGAGATTATTTCTGGAAGGTGCGAGATGGGGATGGAGAGGGAGGAAGCTGGGGACTCTCATTTTTGGTTATAAGCCCTGTTGAAATATTTTATCTTTTTTAAGCTTTGTCTAATATTTTAGCTTAAAGGAAATGGAATAATATGTGAAAATTTCCCTAAACTGGAAGACAGGAGTCTCCAAATTGAAAAGCCCAAGTTCTAGGGTTTCCAGATTTAGCAAAAACAAACAAAAACAAAATAGGACACCCAGTTAAATTTGAATTTCATAAACAATGAATAATCTTTTAGTAAAAGTATGTCCTAAATATTGCAAAAATTACTTGCAGTTTATCTGAAATTCAAATTTAACGGGGGGGTCCTCTGTTTCATCTAGCAACTCCATACCCAACACACGCATCCTAAGATACATAGCTGTGATGTTGCAAAGCACCGGGGATAGAGAGAAGATGTCAACAACTTCCAGAAGGAAAAAAATGTCACCTACAAAGAAATCAGAAAAGCATCGACTTCTCGCAGAACAATTGGAAGCTTGGACAGAGTGGAGCAAAGCCTTCAGAAGTCTGAAGAAAAATGATGTCCATCCCGGCATCTTAACATCCACCCAATCATTAACGGAGTTCGAGAACTGAACTCCATTAAACATGCCTAAAGGCATTTTTAGGCACGCAAAGCTTCAAAAATGTACCTCCCCTTTACCCTTTCTCAGAAAACTACTGGAGGATTTGCCCCACCAAAAGAAGAAACAAACCAACAAAGAAGAGAACGTGTGGTGCAGGAAAACAGAGACCCAATGTGGGAGAGAAGGGAAATGAATGCCCAGGACACAAGCTGCAAGGAGGCAGAGAGACAGCAGATAAGACTGGAGTGGGAGAGTGGAAGGCTCCAGAAGGGAAGGCACCAGAGGGGAAAAAAAGGAACTAATAGAGAGCCTGATGTATTTGACCACATGGAAAATGGTGTTTGGATGGGTTTTCCAACTCTGTGGGAGAGTTTGGAAAGAATTTCAAACAAGGTACACAGAAAATTAAGCAGGTGAAGAAAATGAGGCAATTTTTAACAAAATGTTTAAAGGAGATTAAATGAACTTTACCATAATATACTGCTTGGCAATGCAGAAAATAACATTTGATAGTGATGACATAACCACCGAACGCTGATTTAACTGAAAAATTATGTTGAAGCAGAGAAAGTGCTTCAGACAAAGACGAGCGGTAATGTCCCATCACCCAGGGCAAAGTCAAAGTCCCCACAGCAGCCCACAAGGCCCCGCACAATCATGTTGCCCCACCTCAGTGCTCTGATTTTATCCCTTACGGCTCCCCCTCATCCACCTTGCCCCAGCAATAAGGGCCTCTTTGCTGTTCTGCTCCTCAGTTACACCACAAGTTCTCCCACCTCAGGGCCTTTGCACTTGCTGTTTCCTTGCTTAGAATGCCCTTCTCCACCCACCCACAGGGCTCTCTCTGCCATCCCTCAGGTCTTTGCTCAGATGCCACCTTCTCAGTAAGGTCATTCCCTTCCTCCACTCCTGTATTTAATATTGCATTTCTTCCCCCACATTCCCTCCATCATCCCCATGGATGCTCATTTTTCTCCACGTTGTTCTTAGCCATCTCTCCATGGAGCACCACCTCTATATAACGAGATGGTGACGGTGACATTTTATTTAAATGTTCGCTTATTCCCCCACTGCAGGGAAAGCTCTGTGAGGGCAGGGAATATTGTCCCCTACCTGTATCCATCATTCGTCCACTAATGTACCCGTGCTGAGTGACCAGCACGAAGCAGGAGCTTTATAAATATTTGTTAAATGAAAAGAGAAATCAAGAAATAGCAATGTAAGCCTTTCCTGAGGAAAACAAAGGTAGACACCAGAAACAAACTGCTCAGATAAGTGAGGGTGGTGGGCTCCATGGACCTGGTAACGAGCCGGGCTGGGGCTGCTGGTCTTCCATAAAAGCCTTGGACTATTATTCAGCTTTTCAAACCGTGCGTATGTATTACTTTAATAAAAATTCAAATGATTTTTAAAATATGCTCACTGTTTCCACCCCCCCACCCAAATCACATGTCATCCCCATATCAAAAGGAAGTGATGGCTGGACTTCCTGTTCTTTCGTGTTATTAATCTGAGAAGCCTTCCTCTCCCTCTCATCCACCGCCTTTTCTCTAACCCACCACCTCCAACCCATCCCCGAGGCCTGAGGCTCTCGCCTCCCCACAGCTCTCCAGCCCATTCACCTCTTTCTATCCCCGTCACTATCACCCTAGTGCCATCTTTCACCTGGACGTTGGCAAAAGTTTTGTAATGTCCACCTGCATCCATTCAGTCCATCCAATCCATTACACTGTGGTCAGCCTGATATTTTCAAACACAAATTTGATCCTATCGCACCACTGCCACTTGCTTAAAACAGGCCCATGGCATCCCATTGCTCCTGGGCTAAAGATAAAGCTCTTAAGCCTCCAACCTCACTCCATGCTTGCCCTTTCCCTTGCCACCCCAGTCTCTTGTTCTCACCATGTTAACCCCACCACAGGGCCTTTGGACATGCTGTTCCCTCTGCTTGGAATACTGTTTCCAGAGCCTTTGTCTATTTACCTCCTGCTGATCATTCAAATACCAGCTAAAAAGTCATTCAGTCAAGTCCCCTATTTTCGGCTCTCACAACACAGGTATGTGCATATCTGTACCTTGTCACACTGGTCACAGTTGCAGTTTTACATCTGGCCTTATTGGATTAACATGTGTCTCCACCCCCACCATCAACACACACCACACACACACACACACACGCACAGGCACACGCACACACACTCAAGCTCCATTAAAGGAGGACATCATTTGTTTCACTTATCATTATACATAGTAGGAGCTCAGTAAATGTCTATTGAATAATTTGTTGAAACACTACATTTACTACCACAATAAGACCTCTGTACTGCCTGGGTGTGAATAACATTTATTCATCTGTCTCGTCACTACTCTAAAATTCTCGGGCTCGGAGACTGCATGCTTTTTTGAAAGCCCTTCCACTCACTCCTCTCTACGCTTCCAGTTCCCATCTTCACATATAATTTCTGAAAGTACGTATTGACGCAAAGTGTGCAGGAGATCATGTGTTGAAGGGGGTTTCTATCCTGGAGAGCTAGCATTACAAAATCCTTCCTTACACTTTGCTTTTTAGACACAGTCATCCCCGATGTATTGCTAGCACTTCACATATGATCTTTAAATATGTTATCTTCTTTCACGATTCAACACAGATTTAATTGGCTGAATTCCAGTGAACGTCTGATTGAAGCTAAAGATTAGCATTTTAGGCAAACCTAATGATTTTTATCTTGTCCCAACTCTATTCAGTTTAATACTTAAGCTTTGTGCTGTAGAGTTCTCTGTTTTCCCCTCATTTTTATAAAATAAGGGCAAAAAAGGCAACAAAAGTGGCCAAATTATTGCACATACATACTGAAAAGATGGGACACTGGCCAGCTCACAGAGCCACCATGAGATGGACCATTTGTCAGTTAATGCACAAAATTCCAAGTCCAGCATAAGATAGGGCACGAGGGGCTTCTAAATTGGAACATCTAATACTGAGCACCACTTGTTTACACTTCTTGTGCAATTAGGGAGCACCTAATAATCCAATATTAAATCAACCCTTTGCTTGGTAAAACAAGTTTAAATTCATCCATTTTCTTCTTTCTACTTATTCAGAATTTTATAACACACCAAATATTCATTAAAGTTCCTTCTAAAAAATAAGGCTATTGGGTTGCCTTCCTTTGCATTAACTCCCCTTCAGACACAAGCTGCAGGAGCCATGGGGAGCCCAAAATTTTTATGTCTGTAATATAACACAAGTGAACAACTAAATTGGAGAATCCCCTGCGTATATTTTTAAAACATCCCTTCCTTTGTCCCCCAAACCGGTCTCTGTCAATAACTATTGGGGGTCACTGCCCAGAGCTGGGCCGTGCCACATCAGCAGGGAAAGGCTGGCACCAGAATCTGGGCGATCCTGCCTCTTGCTGCACCCACTGTTAACCACTGACCACTCAATCTCGTCTACACTCGCTGCTCTTGTCACCGTTGTCGGAGTTAGGCTCAACAATTGTTTCCCAACCATTCTTACCATTTCCATGAGTGATGTTGAATTTGGCATTCCCGGAAACCTTCAACTTGGTAGAATTTTCGGCTCCTCTGGGGTATGTCACCAAGCCCTGTGCATTCCCCGAGAGGTGGAGTAGCGGCCTCCACAAGTGTAGGGCTGCAGCTGGGCCTGCAGACGCCACGGGAAAAGCACCAGGGCTCTCTCAAGGCTCAGTGTTCCGCATGGTCTCTTTTGTCCAGTTTTGTTGAGCCATAACTGACATACAGCACTGTGCAAGTTTAAGGCGTAGAGCATGGTGATTTGACTTACACGTATTGTAAGTGATTACCACAATGAGTTCAGTTATCATCTCATACAGACACAAAAAGAGAAAAAAGATTCATTTTTCCTTGTGATGAGATCTCTTAGGATTTACCCTCCTAACAACTTCCAAATACCCCGTCCAGCAGTGTTCGCCGGAGTCATCACGCTGTGCGTCGCATCCCCAGCACTGATGTATCTTATAACCGCAAGTGTGGACATTTGATCGCCTGCGTCCAACCCCTGCGCCTGCCCCCCACGGGTGCTGACCACAAATCTGATCTCTTTTTCCATGAGTTCAGTATTTTTTTGTTCTTGTTTTTTTTAAATTCCTCGTATGAATAAGATCATACAGTATTTGTCTTCCTCTGTCTGATTTATTTCACTTAATGCCCTCAAGTCCATCCATGTTGTCACAAATGGCAGAATTTCCTTCTTTTTATGGCTGAAAATATTCCACCATGATCTTTAAGAGCAAGTAAATTACAATCATTGATAAAATTCAAATTAAACAAGATAGTATTTAATTCCCATCACATTAACAGTGGCCCCTCCCAACCCAATCCAGAGCTGGTAGGGTGCCATAAACACTCACTCAGAGCAGGCGGCTTCTTCTATCTGTTTGCCTCTCACTTTCTATAACCATTCATTATCACTTTTCAAGACGGAAATAATTTTTTCTGATCCTAAAACACACACATTCATTGTAAACAATTCAGGCACTGCAGAAAACTATCAAAAAGAAACTGAAAATCACACATTTCCCTTCAACCCAGAAAAAAACGCATCGCCTTTGGGGTCACCGGGAGCTGCTCTCAGCCCGTCACTCACTTGGTTACTTCTCACCTGACAAAAGGAAATAATAATTGAAGTGGGCTCACAGAGTGAGGACTGAAGGCAAGGTTTGTATACGGCACAGTGTTCAGTGACTGGAAGCTGTGGCCGTTACTATTACTGATACACTTCCAGTCTTTTCTTACGCATATTTACATATATGTCAGGGTGTACTTTTTATGTTCCTACAAGTGGCTTTTGTGTGTTGAAAAGATTATTTAGAAGACATATTGCTTTGATAAATAAATACTCAATTTGTTAAGGTTATAAATCTTCACATTGAGTTTTTCCTGAAGCTTTTGAGTTCAACTGACAAATTTTATTACTCTATTCACAAGCCGAGCTTGCCTGTTTTGTTTTCCAGAAGCCTGAACTCCTTGAGGGTCTTTGAAAGGAACAAGAAAAGAACAACTTTAAGGATCTGTGTTATGGACTCAATGTTCACGTCTCCTCAAAATTAACATTTGGAGATGGGCCTTTACAGAAGTAATTAAGCTTAAATGAGGCCATAGCGGTGGGCCTGGTCCTATGGGATTGGTGTCCTTATATAAGAGGAAGAGACACTAGAGCTCGCTGGCTTGCCCTCTGAGCAGATGGAGGAAGGGTCATGTGAGGGCACAGAGAGAAGTTCAGAGGTCAGCAGCAGGGGAAGAACAGGGACCCACTCACCACCAGATGGGAGCATCCCTGGAGACGGCCAGATTTCGGAGGGAATGGCTGTTGATGCTCAAAGGTGGCCAGACCTGAGGCACAGGGCTCCCAGCCCAGCAGCAAAGCTGCAGGGCCACTACTGGGTTCATGAACTGAGGTTTAGACCGAGTCTGAGACTGGAAGGTTGAGCAAATAAAAATACAGGATCCACAGTTAAATTTGAATGTCGGATGGTTTTGCAATATTTGGGACATTCTTATACAAAAAATTATTCACTGCTTACCTGGAATTCAAATTAGCCGAGCCTCCTGTATTGTGTCTGGCAACCTTGCCCAGCACAGGCACGACCTTCTGGAGGACATTTCAGTAACACACGTCGAAACATTTAAGGCGTACCTAATTGTTAGCACATCAATTCCACTTCTAGGAATCTAGTCACAAGAAACCATTAGACAATAGAGAAATATGTACAGGTAAGGATATTGATCAGTGTATTGCTTATAATCATGAGCAATTGAATTACTGGAACTGTGGTTAAACAATTATGGTAATTTTGTTCAAATGTATGCAGCCTTAAAATGATAATTTTTTAAACTCATATTTACTAATATGAAAAGACGTTCAGAATATATCATCAAATTTAAAAAGGTAATAATGTAACTTTAAGTTCGATTTTATTTTTAACTAAATATTTTACATGTAGCCCCCACACACATATCAAAAATATCCAGATAATTATAGCAAGACGTTGACAAGAGTTATCTCTGGATGGTGGGACTGTTGGTGAGTTTTATTTTGCCCTATAACCCTTTACGCATATATTATCTTAATTATCAGAATAAAACAAGAAAGCTATTATGATTTTGAAAAAAAAGTACTAGCAACTTTAAAAACTTTATGCAAAAGCATGATTCTTTGACAATTCTGTAATCTTAAAATCTGAAGCAATGAGTCCACGCTTGGATTCAGGAAGTCTTTATCTGAAGTCATGGACGTGTTCCTCGTCCTATTTTGGTGCTGATTTCTCTAAGCTGCGACATCTTTCTCTTGCTAAAAGACCCTGAATGCAGTCGATATTTGCTGTTTTTGTTTACTTGCTTGTTGAGCGGGAGGGGTTTTTTTTGACTACCCAACATCCATTTTATCCCTTCTTTTCATTACAGAGCACAAATTTTCCTCTGGAGAAACATCTCCACACCCCATGCTCAGTCCACATGCTTTGGGTAAAACTGACTCCAACCTTGGCTCCAAGGGTGTACACATGACCCAGATATGTCCAATCAGAACACATGATTCCCCTGACCTAATAATTTGCCCAGATAAGAGGATGAAGTGGAATTCTGACCAATGAAAATTAGATCATGTATTTTTTCAGTTGAGTAGAAGCATTCTTTTTTTAATTGGATTAGAAACTGGGAGGATATATGCCTGGAGTTACTAGCCATCTTACTGCTATCTGAAGCCAACATGGACAGCAGAAGTGCATTAAAAGAGATGAAAAACTTTTTTACCTCCTGGATCATACTGTACCTGAAGCCCAAATTTATTTTTTTTAATTTTATTATTTTCAAGTACATAGTATGGACCTTAGACTTATCATCAATTTTCCAGCAAAGGCTCCAGTTAATTTAATTGACATGAGAATGAAATTAATTGAGTCTACTAGCATTAGCTGAAAACACTACTTATAGGTATGGGTAGAATTTCAGGGGTGGAAATACCCTAAGGAGCAGGCTTGCCAGGTATCCTGTATATACAGGACGCGTCCTATATTTAATGGTTTTGTCCTTCTTCTTGTATTAGTTTCTTGGGTCACCCTAAATGTCCTGCATTCACTTTTTTCCAATAAATTACAAAATACAGCAGTTGGGGCTTTTTATCAAATTCATCTGGGCATCCTGTACTGTCATTTGCTAAGTTTGGTAACCCTACCAAAGAGTCATTCAACCCCTACAACCTACCATGCCTCTCCCTGCTCTATAGCATCTCTGCCAACTGAAGCCCAATGTTAGATGAAGTTATAGGACTTAATAAATTTCCCTTTTTTGATTAAGTTGGTTTGAGCCAGAATTTTAGTCTCTTGTAACCAAAAGAAGGCTAACTGGACCTAATTAGTTACAGAACCACCAACACTAACCTCTATAGCTAATTACAATAATAACTGTGTTTTTTAAATCATTTACTGTGTTTAACATACTTTAGAAACCTTGTCTCATGAATCAGCCTACTCGTCCTTTGAGATACGCATCATTTGAGTTCCACGAGGTTAAAGAATTCACCCTGAGTCACACGGCTGGCTGGATGGAAGCAGGACCCCAGACACCAGCTCCACGTTCTTCCACTGCATCATACTCTCTTCTAGTCCAGACTTAGAGATCTGAACTCTGCTCCCCCCACAGAGAGAAGGCTTTTATCGGGCTTGGGGTCACTAGCGCTGGAGCTAAAATAACCACCAGGAAGCTTAACTTCCCACAAAGAGCTCGGATTTGGGGCCAAGCGCATGAAAAGTATGCAAACAGAGCCTCAGTTAAAGCGGGAGAAGGAGTCCCCTCGGTACAGCCGTTTTCTCTGGGTTCCAAGCAAGGGCCAAAATCTGAAAGCCAGTTTGTGGCTCACTTGAGTAGCGTCAAATGCCAGCCAGCACCGCGCAATCTCCAAAGCAGTGTTCAAAGCTGACTCCATCGTTGAAATTAACCGGATAACTGCAAGTTTCCCACTTCATGTGGACACTGCCTAAAGCTGTGTAAGTTGGCCATGAACTGCATATACATGCAGACCTGAGACAAAGGAACCACCAGATTTCCAATAAATCATTTCGGTTTCTCACAAAAATATAAAAATATGTAAGGGGCCAGTCCCGGGGGCCTAGTGGTTAAGTTTGCTGAGCTCCACTTCAGCAGCTCAGGTTTGGTTCCCAGGCGCAGACCTACGCCACTCATCTGTCACTGGCCATGCTGTGGCAGCAACTCACATTTGAAAAAAAGGAAGATTGGCAGTGGATATTAGCTTAAAGCGAATCTTCCTCAGCAAAAAAAAAAAAAAAATATATATATATATATATATATAAAATGGTTCCTGCACATTTACCTGTGACATGACAGTTTATGTGCAATTCATCTCATGTTTATTATTTCTCACAGTAACCCCATATCCCTCTCAAGAAACTGAGGTAGAGCAGAGAGGTGACAGGCTCCTTTCAAAGTCAGGCAGCATGTCAACAGCAAACCGATAAAACAGTTTCTCACTTTCCAGAGGCGAGTGAGTGCCCTGGGCCATCACATCACGTTTTCTTTAGGCTGCACCTGAGAAGCAGCCGGTGTCAAGGAAAGCGCTGGGGCTGTCCCGGGTCTCTGCCCACAGGGCTCACGGGCAGCCTCCCAGTGGATGGCACGAGGCTACTGCTTCCCGGGGCACCGAGGCAGCAGCAGGGGCTCCTGTGGAAGCCTGGAGGAATGGAGGCTGGCTGGCCAAGTGTTCCGTTTCTTTCTGAATCAATCTACTTCTCCAACATCTCCACTTGACCATTTCCTGGCAGCCCTGAATATTTTAAGGAGGAAGTTCCAGAAATAAAAGAGAAGTTGTCCCCCTCCAAGCAGGCTGAGGGACGGCTTCTCAGGCCCTGGGGAGGGTCAAGGGGAGACCAGCGTAGCTGCAGGAGATGGAATTTGTGACACTAGGCTCCTGAGGTCGGTAGGATGATGACAACCACCCACGCCCCACCTCCACGGCGCGGCATGCCCTTGGAGTGCGCCTGTGCACTTCCCACCCCCGAGAAACTCTGGCAGAACAGTTTCCGCAGCCCCGGCGCCCGCGCCGCAGCACCCGGATGCAAAGGTCCTTTTCAAATGCACCTCTGAGCCGCAGGGCCCCCACTCAATGCGTCTATCCAGGAGCGCCTCGCAGATGTTCAGGAAGCGACTGCAACCTCTTCTACCCGCTTCCTGCAAGAGCCATCCGGCGGTGGCATCCCAAGGGCAGCGCCTTGAGAAAGGTCCCCCGCGCACGCAATAAAGGGGTGCATTCTCCGCAGAGGATTTAAAAACAGTAACGAAACTGACCAAAAGTTATTTTCACACGTGCCAGCAGTTATAAACAGTGTCAGTGATAAAATACTCCTTCCAACTAGGGTGGACCACCTGCCCCCACGACTGGCTGCGCCAGCCGCTGCTCCCACCGGGACCCCACCCTCTCGTCTCTTTCTCACTCCTTCCTCACTTCAGCCACAGGGATCACTCCAAAATGGCACCTGAGCGTGTCATGCCTCTGATTTAAAATGCTTGCTTGCTCCGAGGGCCTTCGGAACGAATCCAGCTTCTAGCAGCTTCGTGGCTCTTCACAGTCTTGAGTCCAACCTCTTTTTCCAGCCTCCCCTGCACCCTTTCTCCCATGCCATGTGTCCTAGGCTCCCAGTTCTTGAACACTTTATCCCATCTTTGGGCCCCCTTGCCTTTGTTCAAGCCATTGTTTCTATTAAGAATTTTCTTTTCAATCTTGAAGACTCCGAGTCATCTTGCAAGACTCAGCTGATGTGTCAACTCCTCTGGGAAACCTTGCCTGACTCCCTCCAGCCCTGGAAGAATTCACCACTCTTCTTCCCTTACCTGGAGCGCCTGCTACATGCCCCACTCAGTCACTTACTGCAGTCGCCCCCACCACCACTGCCATTGAGTAGTTCCCCATGTGGCCTCCAAGACTCATTCCTAATTCCAGCCTCCGTGAAAGCAGCCAGGAAAGTGGACCTTTGCTCTCTCTCTGCCTCCTGCAAGTCACCCCAAAGGGAGCTGGTCACAGATTTTGGTTCCAAGGTCCAGGAATAAAAGACACCCCCTCCGCTCACCTGCGGTCGCAGCTGTGTGTCAGCTCAGCCTTTACTCCTGAGCCCTAAGCTGCAAGTACCTGGGTGCTGCTTGAATGCTGATAAACTTGTCCCTTGATTCCTGCATCCGTCTGTGCCTGTCACCCCCTCAGTCAGAACCTGGTAGCAAGGAGGAGGAACAGCATGGCAAGGTCTGGGCCCTCCTGTGAGCCCCGAAAGCCTGCTCCCCCCTGCCCTCTGCCACCTGCCCCTCTGCACCACCGTCAGTTGTTCACTTGGGGCTGCCGTCCGCTGTGATGGCCTTCCTCAAGAGGTCAAGGTTTGCTCACTCTCTCCAGCGCCCGGCACAGGCAGGCTTAATATAAATGTTGAAAATAAAAGAGGGTACAAGACACCATGTAAGGTGCTTCCTCCACACCCTACTGACTCCCAGCCCAGCTGCCATCCCCTGCCCCCGCTTCTTTGCTCCCAGAATCCCCATTTTGTCCAGGTTTCTAGAAGCCAAATGCTCCACAGAGGCTGGGTCCCTCCCCAGCCCTGCAGAGGCCTCCAGCTGAGTCTAAACCGACGGTGGTAATCCTACCCACCTCGGCCGAAGCCGGTCAGGATGGGCCTGCACCCCAACCGTGGCCTAAGGGAGGCTGGTGGGAGACGCTGGGGAAGGTTTCCTCATTCTTAAACAGGCTCATCCCCTCCTGCCTTCGGACACTGGTGTGAGGACTTGCTGCCCGGAACTGCTGCCGCCATCTGTGAGCATAAGGGGGCAGCGGGCGAGGCCCAGAGGGCAGAATCCTCTGAGCCTGACATCACGGCCAGCGGCAGACCCCTGTCAAAAATGGTTCAAACGCCCCGCCTCCCTTTGCAATGGGACTTCGAAGCTCCTCCCGCCCAGAGGCGGAGCCTGTTTCCCCAGGACTTGAGTCCAGTCCTCGAGGGGTGACTAGCTTTAGCCAAGAGCGCGCGGCAGAGGTGACTGCACCAGTGCCAAACCTTGGTCCCAAGTGGCTTTCACGCTCCTGCTCTTGCTCTTGGGCCCCTGCATCGGCCGTGAGAAACAGCCCAGGCCGCCTGCGAGAGGGACAGGCACGACGCACGGGAGAGCCGGCTCCTGGCCCAGGGCCAGCGAAAGCCCAGAGACGGCGGCACCCGATCGCCCAGAGCCCACGGCAGAGGCCTGGAGCGCAGGCCCGGGCACTGATCACCAGCCCAGGAGCGGTCCCTCCCCGAGACTCCATGTTATATGAGATAATAAATGTTCTCTTGTTCTTTGGGATTTTGTTTTTAAATGCCACAGTCAAATGCAGACAATAGTCCCTGACGAGGAATGAAAAGACGAGCGGGGGCCCGCCTTCAAGGATTACAGTCCAACTGGACTTAAGACATATTTTTCAACTGGGCTGTCAATCCTTTGAGGGAGGCACTGGTGCTTTGTGTGTCTGCAGAAAGGATTAGAGCCCGACCTGTGCCCAGCAACACAAGGTAACCTCCGCTAAGTAAAAATGGGCGCGCCTGTCCTCCCGGAGGAGCCTGGGGAGAGCTGGGCCGGCTTTGAGGGAGGTGCAGGATGTAGGGAGACGGGGACAGAGGGGCGGTGGAGAGGGGCGGGCTCGACCTGGGCCTGGAGCGATGGACAATCCACAGGGATTTGTTCTGCGAGGAGGTGAATGGCGAGGAGTGGAGCTCAGATGTGATGATTTAGGGTGTGAAGGACACAACAAGAAAGAATAGCATTCTCAGTGCAGGCCCAGCAAACATTTGTCCTATGAGGTCACAGGCAGAGCTGCTGGAGGCACAAGGCAGGGTCCTCCCTCCGTAGCCACCCTCAAAAGAGTTTCAAAAAGCACATCCTCTCAGAGGTCATCAGGTCAGTGCCCATGACCTCCGCAGTGACCAGGCCTGAAGAATCCCTTTCCGCCTGTGTCCCTGTACCCTTCACCTTCTCTCACCTGGTGGGCTTACTGCCAGCCAGGGGGCTGGGGGGGTCACAGAGCAGGCCTTTAATAAAGGTTGAAGGGTGGGCTGAACGGATGTCACAAGCTGGAAGAAAAGCACCAGAGAACTACCTCATTCTTTCAAATTTGCCAGGGTCGGCCACGTCTCTCTCCATACCCGAGTTGCCTAAGCCTGAGAGGAATGGTCATGGGCCAGCAGGAAGACAGCCAGCTCAGTGTAGGGGCGTCCCCTTGGGGGCCTGGAGAGGAGGCAAAAGAAAGTGCTCTGTTCTCTGGTTCCAACTGCAAACATGAAGGCACTAAATAATTCCCAAACCAAACCAGCTTCAGAATCAGAGCACAGCAAAGGGGGCCAAGAAGACTTCTTTCTTTATTGAGCAAGGACTGTGTGCTAAGCATGTCTTATCCTCAATAGAAAACCCTCATGACATTCCTGTGAGATGAGGATAACAATCCCCGCATATAGGTGGGGAGCACAGGCCCCGAGAGAGGGAAACGTGCTGAGGAGTCCCAGCAGCCAGCCTGGATGGGCTGGGGCTGCAGCCTGTGATCTCTCCACGCAGCCCGTGTGGTACCTGGCTACTGCAATTTCTTCCGAGTCTGAGCTGAAGGCAAGCTTTCACAGGAGCTCATTTGAAGAGGCATCGCATCTTAGCCGAGACACTGAGTGAGTTAATACCCCGGACCCAGCCCCAGCTCTGTCATAAAGCAGCCATGCAGCCTTGAGCCAATGAAGTGGTCTCTCAGGACCGACCTCAGTGGTTTTTCATTTATAAGCGGAGAGAGTGAAGCTGGATGATGGGCCAGAACTCTTCCAGGTCCCGTGGCTGGGAGGCTTTCCCTCTCCTCCATAGAGACTGGCCCAGACTGAACCAGAACCTCCTGTCCCAGTGAACAGTTTCTAGGAAGGAGGCTCTGGCTGGCTCAGGCTCTGCCCTCCTCCGATCCACGGCATCAGGAACAAGTCGGATGGCACCAGCTTGGCAACTGGAGGCACAGCCTGGTGGGTGATGGCGCAGTTAAGGGGGCAGCTGGGAAGGACCCTTGGACCCTCTGACCACCACTCTATCTGATGACATCCAGCCAGAGAACAGAGAACTGAAGACTCACCAAGCTGGCCATCTGGGCCCTGGGACCTGGCACCCTGCTTCCTTTGCTTGCGGAGAGGAGAGCTCTTTAAACCCAGCCCCCCCCCCCCAAACACCCTCTCACCGGGCTGAAAAGCCACACAGGATTGTTGTATAACAGGAGTAGGGCAGAGTGGGGCCGACCTTGCTAGCCGAGAAGGCGCCTTTCCTGAGAGTCAGTCCTGGCGGATCAAAAGTCATGGAGGACATTGATTGACCCTCCACAACAAGCCACCAAATCAGTGAACAACACACGATGAGCAGGTCCTGGGAGGGAGAAAGAATGATACTGCCGCAGGAATCTGCTAGGTGCTGGCTTCGTCTCGGCCACAAGGCTAGTGACCAGGTCTGGTAAGGGGAATTCGGGGAATCAGCATTTGTCCTCTTCCCTCCACTGGCAGCTCTGCAGCCTGCACTGCCCAGGAGGCAAACCCCGCCTCCCCCCGCGCCTCCTCCCCGCATCGCTGGGCAGAGCTGCGGGATCCTGACATAGAGAGCTGCAGTCCCCGGGAGCCTCTCCAGGACGCGGCCTGTGCAAGGGAAAAGGTCTGAATGGGGAGGGAGTCAGAGCCAAAGCTTGGCTGCTAGGGGAGGATGGTGGAGGGTGCACACGGGCACCTGGTTGTGTTCTTCTGTCCCTGCTCCACCTCGTTAAGCTCAAATCCATGCCAGATGTCCAGAGTGGGGCCTGACCACTGCAAGGGCTCCAGCTCTCAGGGCAGCCTCACAGGAGGACTCAGGTGGGCTTTAAGGCTCTTGGGGTGCCGGGGGGGGGGGCAGGGAAGGGACGGAGGCTTTGGTGGTGAGTGTGAGAATTCAGGACGGGAGGTAACAGCTGGGGGGACGGGATGCAGCGCTGGGGCAGCTGCTGTGGGATGGGGCTCTCCTTGCTCCTGCCATGCACTGTGTTTTCTGGGGAGTCAGCAGTGAAGGCGAGATCTGGGGCTGAGGGTCAGAAGGCTGTGGGTGACGTGCGCTGTCCAGGCCCCGGGCCTCTGTCCCTCAGTGCGTTACTTAACTGGGAAAGGGGATGGAGCCTGGGAGAAAACCTTGACTGCACATTTCACAAGGAGGCTCCCTGAGGAGGGAGAGTGACTGCAGGGGAAGAGATGAGGTGAGAATGAAGAGAAGGAGCCTCTCAAGCGTCTACACTAGGCTAAGACAGGTCCATCCTGGAGGACTTCCAGGGGAGGGGAAGGGAGAGGAGGCTGCCCTTCCCCAAAGGGCCTGGCAGGACTGGCCTGGGCTGGGCAGAGAATGGCTGCTGCCACTGACGGATGGAAAAGCTGTGCAACCTTGGGGAACTCGGTCAGCCTCTCTGGGCCAAGGGCGCTCATCATAATGCCTGCTCTACTCACCTTAGTGGATTGTTATGATGTTCAGTTGTGAAAGAGATTTGTAAAATGTGAAGCACACTTCAACGAAAAGGTATAAAATTATTACCACCAGGATTTCTTAGAATCTGGCTGCACACTAAAATCTCTTGAGAAGCTTTTTAAAAAATGCTGCACCTCGGGGCTGGCCCCGTGGCCGAGTGGTTAAGTTCGCGCGCTCTGCTGCAGGCGGCCCAGTGTTTCGTTAGTTCGAATCCTGGGCGCGGACATGGCACTGCTCATCAGAGCACGCTGAGGCAGCGTCCCACATGCCACAACTAGAAGAACCCACAACGAAGAATACACAACTATGTACCGGGGGGCTTTGGAGAGAAAAAGGAAAAAATAAAATCTTTAAAAAAAAAAAAAAAAATGTTGCACCTGGCCTCAACCCTAGATCAAGTCTTCCAATGGAGCGGGGAGACGGGAGGGGCAGAGACGGCGGAGGAGGCAGGAAGAGGTACGTTTTCAAAAGCGTCTCAGGTGATTCTGATGCCCTGGAGGTGGAGACCCAGGACCTAAGACTCCCCAAACTTGCTGAAGATAATCACCTGTAGCGCTTGTCTTTAAAAAAGCAGATTCGGGGGAGGCGTCCTCCTCGGAGAATGCGCGCAGACAGGTGCTTCGGGGACGGGCTGTGCTAGACAGCCACAGCCAATCCCATTCCCACTCCACTGGGGTGACAGTCCAATCATAAAATGACAAACCTCCCAGCCAAAGAGCCTGAGAACCTTAACATAAAAAGGAAACCATGACGCGTTATCTAAACTAACAGCACAGGTGACCAGGGTGTTATTGATTCGTCAGTGGATTGCCCAGGCTGTCTTGTTTCACACTCTCTCTGCTGACTGTTCCACTTGTAAGATTATCTAAACACACACACGCATACACATACTCACACAGAGACCCAAGCTCATCACGCAAATAGAGGGATGAAGAGATTAAAGGAGCCGGTGAACTCCATCAGGCAACTGCGTTGCTTGGGAACATGGATGGCCAGTGCGGAATTGAACGATGCAGACAATGTTGGGACCGAAAGGCACCCTCGGGATTGCTGGATTTCGTTCTTCATCTCGCAGGGAGAGTGTCCACACAGCAGGGAAGAGCAAGGGCTCCGAAGCCAGATGGCCTGGGCTGAAATCCCACCCACCTCCTCCCGGCTGTGCCACCATGGGCAAGCCCCTCGTGTGGAACGGAACTACTGACAGGGCTGCTAAGAAGAGTAAACGCGTTAGCACATGCAAAGCTCTTAGAAAAGTGCCTGGCACACAGTACGCTAGAAAAGTGGTTGCTGTTGCTTCGGTCATTTTATTTTAGATGAGGAAGCTGACGTCTAGAAAATTATTCATTCATACTTCTTGATTCTTATAGGAATCCAACTAAGAAAATAGTCATAAACGTGAACAGATATCTGTACTGAAAACGTTCACCGCAGTATCTTTTAGAAGAACGAAAAGCTAGAACAACCTATATGCCCAACGAGAGGGGATAGGTCACCAAAATAATAGTGCATTATATGGTGGTTATGTAATAACTGCATGAGACAAACAGAGATACAGCATGACGTTTTTAACATTAAATACAGGGTGATCTCTGCAGAGATACAGAGACAAGCAGAGACAGAGTGGTCTGGAAGGAAAACACGACAAAATGCCAACAATTCATGAATGTCTCTAGTTATGGGATGATAGGGGCTTTTATTTTCTTCCTTAAACTTTTCCGAACTATACTAATTTTCCATAATGAGCAGAGATTACTTTTAAAGTCAGAAAATATAATGCTTCTTTTAAGCAATTTGCTCAAGGTCAAAGAGCACATTGGGGGCCCACACAGTGGTCCTGCCACTTCCCCAGGCTGCACTAGCAGGGGGCAGGGAAGCGACATGGAGCAGGAGGCAAAGGAACAAACAGCAAAAAGCACTGAGGCCTGGTGGAGCCTGCAGGCTGGGCCTGGCTCAGTGAGGACCCTGGTCTGTCTGGACGTGCAGCTCCAGCTCCCAGGGCTGAGCTGGAAGGACAGAGCTACACGCTTTCTAGCCAGCCAAGAGCTTCTGTCCAGAGCCACTGTGTGGCACCATGGGGCCACCCCAGCACACAGTCCAGCACCTGCCCTTGGGGTCACTGCCCTCTCCCAGAAATGGAAAGAGCCAGCCTCGGCTTTCTCCACGGATATCAAAGACTTGTACCAACTTTGCTTTCCTTTGTTCCTTTTACAGGCTCCGTCTGCAAGTGGGGAGCCTGAGACCCAGAGAATCCTGCTTAGCACCCGCTCCGGGCTGCATTCCCCTGCTTCTCCTTAATATAGAAGCGCTTTCCATGCCCAACATTTTTCCAATCATAATGCCAAGGTGCTTAACACAGCCAAGCCCCAGGGATGTTTATTTTGCAACTTTGAAATAAAAAAGAACTAGAATCACTTAATAACCAAGATAGAGCTCATCTAAGAAAAATAGGAAGGGATGGAAGGAGGGAGGGGGGGAGGAGAAAAGCAGAGGGAAGCGATTTATCACACTTGGCATTATATAAAAATGATTACGTCTCTCTTAAAACTTTGCTATAACATGTCATTATATTTTTAAGTGTTAAGTGCTAATCTTTGCCTGTAAACTAAGAAGGTGGAGTAGATGATGTTTAAAATTCAATGATTCTATATAAAGTTGAAGTTTTAGTAAATCCAACTCTCTTTTTAAAAGATTGTTCCGGTGCAAAAGCCAAGTAATAAAGTTTGCCAAGTTATCAAGGGACCAGCTGTACATTTAACGAACAAGCCTGAGCATCCGTAGAATTGCTAAGAAAAACCTCAGAAACTGTCTGATCCAGGCACCTCACTCTACAGATGAAGACACTGGCCCCGAGAATAACGCTAACAGCTAACATCTGCTGGGTGCTGGGCAGGTGACTTGCTCAGGGTCACACAGCAGGTCAACGACAGAGCCAGAATCGGATGCGATTCCCACCTGCCCCTCAGTCAACTTGTTCTGACTCTTGGTGGGTCTAGAGATGAAAGAAACAACCGGATATCAGACACTCCCCGCAGCCCGCGACGTCCGGAAAAGAAGCAGGTACAAAGGCACGAGAGGTCAGGGGCCACCCACAGCCTTCCCCTTTTCCATCTGAGCCCAGAAGGGAAACCATGGCAGAATTCAGTCCTGGGACAGCTGTGGAGGAGCGGGCAAGAGCGTCCAGCCTCTCCTGGGATGAGCAGAGAAGAGTCAAAGGCACAAGCCTTCACGGCACAAAGCACAGCCAGCAGAAGAGCTCCCGGAGGGACCAGCGCCTGAAGTTCCTCGGGAGAGAGAAAGGGTGCGTTGCACTTGGAAACAGGGTTTAGAAAAATGGGAAAGAAGACTGAAACCTGGTTACTTAGAGACCACTGCTAGTATTTCTTGGTGTCTTGCTCAGATTGTGAATTTTATAAGTATGATAATTAGTAAAAGTATACTTGAATGTTTTCATTAAAAGGTCCAGTTCAGGGGCTGGCCAGTGGCACAGTGGTTAAGTTCGTGCACTCTGCTTCGGTGGCCCCTGGTTCACAGGTTCAGATCCCGGGTGTGGACCTCACACAGCTCATTGAGCCACACTTAAACAGAGGAAGACTGGCACAGATATTAGCTCAGCGACAATCTTCCTCAAGCAAAAAGAGGAAGAATTGGCAATGGATATTAGCTCAGGGCCAATCTTCCTCACCAAAAAAAAAAGGTTCAATTGAGTTAGAAAAGTACTTGTGAATAGAAACTCACATGATAATCATTGATTTGGTTAACAACATGCATAGGAATTGCACTGTTACACCACAGACAACACCCTAAGTCAGTCATCTCTCTGGAGAACCATATCCGAAGTGTGGACGTTTGCTGGCAAAGTAGAATCTCGTCTAAATCTAACAAATTAGACCAGCTCCTGCAGTGATTTTTCTCAAAGACTTCTATTTCAGAAGGCTGTGAAAGTCAATGGAGAGAGGACATCTTCTTTCACGTTATTCAGGACCTTAAACTACTGATTCTAGATGACTCCACACCACTCAAGAGGAGTGCAGAGAACTTAAGAGGGTTGATAAGAAGCCACAAAACGGTCCATCTGAGGAACCTTTAAGGGCTGAGGTTCCACGGACTCAAACCCATTACAGGCAGCACAGCTCTCTTTGAGTCTCTCAAGTGTACTCCTCGGATTACAGTGTCTGTGAGATGGGAATGGAAGTTACCCCCCAAAAGGGGGTGGAGACTCTGTGGTAAAAATAACTTGAACAACACGGAGTTAAAGAAGTGAATAGGTTTATTTGCTGCAGGACTTCTCAGAGCCTTTA
The DNA here is from genome assembly GCF_037783145.1 of Equus przewalskii. NCBI lineage: Eukaryota > Metazoa > Chordata > Mammalia > Perissodactyla > Equidae > Equus > Equus przewalskii. Next base: position 33,652,607 of record NC_091835.1, on the reverse strand, counting down.
ATCTTGTGTGCATATGCTGTGCATCTCCAAGAGGCAGTGTTTCTGAAATGTGGGCCCTGGGGATTTTTTTCCATGAGAATGTCGTGTGGGACCAGTGCTCTGCAGACCACCTTTGCGGCAGTCCGGCATGAGGAGTTATTTCAGGGAATATGGTCAGTGGAGTATCCATTTCAGTAAAGGAGAAAACAGAGGGAGGGAAGTTTAAAGCGCAGCAGGAGTGTGGGACTGAGACAGCAGGAAAACATCCGGACAGCAAAGGTCGGGAGGCTCAAACGCAACTAGCTTGAAGGAGTCCAGGTTACGGATGCTCTTTCTCTGGGGATGTTCCAGGACAGGTCTGGGGTCACCGGGACCTTGTTCTAACTCGGGGTAGAGTAATGGATTCCGTGACTTTTGGAAGTCTCCTCCTGCTCCATAATTCCACGTCATTTTGTCTCATTCTCTACTTACACATCATTAAGTGATGTCAGGTTCAGCTGACTTCCTTGCAAATTAAATACATTCCTGAAACGTACGGAAAGAAACACAGCATCTGTAAATCGAGTCATATTTTCCACTGGCTTGTGTTATAATTCCAAAGAACGCCAACCCCAAACATCACGAAAGGCACGTTCACGAGCCTGCTCGGCACTCGAGGAAGGCTCCTCCCGGATCCTTGCGCATCTCCTCCCAGCTCGTTCTCCCACCCAAGGCCAGCCCTGAAACCAGGCAAGTGAATATGGGCCATGTGACCTGTCCGCACTGGTTACTCTCAGTTAACTCCTAAGTGTGCTGGACGTTCTCGCTGCTCCCGGGAATTGTGAATGGATAAGCTGCCACATTGCCTGTGTTCTTTTTAAAGGAGTTTATCAGGATCTCTGGTATTCTCATCTGCTGGCTTTTTAGCCTAGAAGCTAAAGTCTCACAGGGTTTATGAAGCCCCTTTACATGAGTCACCTCCGTTGTGGCCACGTCTCTGATGACTGAAGAGCTAAAGCACGGTCAGTGTCCAGTCAGGAAATCTAAATCGACTAAGTGAGAGAAACTATTACATGCATGTTTCCCTGAAGACGATTTATGAGAGCTTTGTGTGGGTTCACTGGTCCCTAATGGCTGGGCAGTTTTCAGAGGCTTGCCTGTGCCTTGGTGCCCCACTGAAGCGGGCAACGAAGAAAGAGACATGGAAATAATAACCCACTTTTATCGCATGCTTACTACAAGCCAGGCCCTGTGATGCACCGGGTTGGCATTATCTCATTTAATCACCAGCCACCATGAGGGACACTATAACCACCTGATGGTACAGAGGAGAAAACCGAGGCTCAGGGATGCTGCAAGATTCCTGAGGCCACACAGTTACACAGCAGGGGCGGCAGCACCGGGCACTGACTCCCAGGTTGGCTGACATCACCCCTTCCTACACGGTTAACAGAGAGACCAGGGGCTCAGAATTGTGTCTTCAATTCTCCCATCCTGCCTCAGCTGATGCGGCTACAGGTGTGGCATGTGCAATGCTGCGTACATGCAAATTCAGTATCTAGAGAAGCAAAATGCAGTAAGAAAAAGAGAGAATGGTGATAGAGTTTCCCGGAGTAGCCACTTTTGAACATATATTTTGAAAAATATCCCCTAATTCCTCAATGAATAAAAAGGGTCTTGCTTTCTCAAATCTGGTCAGCAATCCCCCCCATTTCTTTTCTTTTTTTTATTTTTTTTTGTGAGGAAGATTGGCCCTGAGCTAACATCTGTTGGCAATCCTTCTCTTTTTGCTGGAGAAAGATTAGACCTGAGCTAACAGCTGTGCCAATCCTCCTCCATTTTTTGTATGTGGGATGCCACCACAGCACATCCCACAGCATGGCTTGATAAACAGTGTGTAGGTCCACACCCAGGATCCGAACCCACAAACCCTGGGCTGCCAAAGCAGAGCATGCGAACTTAACCACTAGGCCACTGGGCCAGCCCCCACTGCCCATTTCTAATACCGTAGCATTCCTTTTCCTTCCCTTGGAGGAAGGAATTATGATTATGTAAAGTATGCTATCAATTAGTTTACATTCATTTTTCTGTAGACTACATACTCTCTTTTAAGGTTAGCTATGTATGAGTTTTAAACATGAAAGAGCCCCTTCTATTAAAAAGCACCTCTGATAGGAAAATGATTCTATTATTTTTATATGCACATGCATGTACACACACACACTCATGTCAAACATGACAGCAACTTTTCAGCAGTGCATCTACTGGGAAAAGGGAGGCAGACGGCCATTAAGATGTAAGGCCCATGGTGGATTTTCTTTACGCCCAACCTGATTGAATTTTTTCTGCACTCCTGGAAAGGGCAATCTGGGGGGAGGGTGGGTTTTAGAATCCTTTTAAATTTGGGTTTTCAGAAGAGAAATCTGTCCCCAGTGAGGGATGAGCAGTGTGAAATCTCCTCCTCTCCTGGAATCCTAAGGATTCTGTGCTGACTCTAGCCCACACTGCTGTGGAGACTCTCCTCGTGAATTCTGGCCCTGGAGTATTTTAATACAATTACAGATAAAGCAAGAAGAGGAGAGCCTTTCTTATCTCTCTCCCAAGGCAATAATGTTTGGCATGGTTCCATCTCTTCAGTCATTTAACTTTGGGCCAATAAATTTCACAGACAGGCGAGTCCACTGAGAGCTGAAAGGGACTGGGAAGAATCCAGAAAGGCGGCAAGAAAGGACCTGGAGATGACCACGGGGCTCATGATATTGCACAGACGACAAGACAGATGCAGAGCCCGTGCCTGGGGGCCATCCTGACCCAGCAAAGCCCCACGACCCCACGTATGAATCCCGCTCTTCACTCCCTCTCAGTCCCAGCCAGCAGGAACGGCGTGATGTCTCATTATCTGACGTCACAGAAGCAGGAGGTTGTCCTCAAATCCGGAACTATCCAAACACTGAAGTTTGCCTTTTTTTCATTTTAATCATTTTAGATGGAAACCCTTAATTGCATCACACATTCCCCTGCCTGCTTAATTGGACAGAGAACATAACTTAGCAAGTCCCTGATTGCTGCAAGGTCCCTTCTCTCCTTGCAGCCGCACAATTTGGTCTCTCGTCTGGAGTTGTGACTGTCTCCTCCACAGGCTGCCAGCCTGGGCTTCTGCTCTCCCTCTCAGTTTCTAACAACCACACCTACTCCCATCCCCACCTTACAGTCCACCATGACTCATCACAAATGCGATCATCCAGGAAGGCTTTCGAGAGCAGCCACATGCACCAGTGTCCCCAGAGCCACCAGATGAAGTAGGCTTGGTGGAGTTTTCCTACATGTGCACCTTCAGTGTTCGGTTTTCTAGCCTTTGGTAGAAATGCACACATAGGGAAATGTGTCCCACCTACAACAACGACAGTGCCGTGGGCACAAGGAAAACAACAGGAGGCCCCAGCCTCCGTGGGCACCGGGCAAAAAAGGCCCGGCTCCCCTTCTGAAGGAAGCAGCTGGGCTCCGCTCTGCTGACTGATGTAGAAAGCAGAAATGCAGGCTCGATGAGACCAGGCCTCTTGTTTTCCGAAAGAAACCAAAAGTCCAGGTCTGCATGTGAAATCTTCTTATACTTCTTGTATTTTTATTTTTTTCCAGTTTTATTGAGATACGATTGTCATATCTGGTATTTCTTAACGCAGTGTCATATTTGACCCATGAGTCGCCAAATGAGGACCTGTCATCAGGAGCATCCTGCAGTTTTAGGTTAGGGGCTCTGTGACTGCTCTCTGGAATTCTGCGGGCGTGTAAAACCAGGTACCAGAGGGCTGCAGATGCACAAAATACATAAATAAATATAACAAAAACCAAACACACTTCCAGCAGAGTCAAGAGCAACTACCAGAAGTGGAGTCTGGCTGGGTGTGAGTGAGGACCTGGGCTCCCAGTGTGCACACACGTGTGCTGCCCCCGGGCAAGTGTGCCCCCGCCCTTGAAGCACCGAGAGCAATCCTGCAGGGGCACAGGCTCTTCTCCCAGTGTGCCAGGCCCTTCTCTCCTTCCAGCCATGCCACACTGCCTCGGAGCAGCTGGGGAGCGCCCGTGTGATTTACGCCTCAGCTACCATGGCTTCTGGAAACTTTGTTCTTCCTGACTCTAGTCCTGTGATTTATAGAAGAGATCTGTAACAAACAGCAATTTCTCTTGCTCTACCAGGGCAACGAAGTGCAGGGAAGAATCTAGAAGCTGGTTTCTATTTCCCAAGGCATCGGAGTCGGAGCTCACGCATAAGATGATAACCTTCTCCATTCCTTCCTTCCTCCATAAAATACATGTCTCAAGGAACCTCCTGCTTTCGGGATTTCCAATCTATGACAATCTCCTGCTGTCCAGCCACTAAGTTTAACAGAAAAAGTAAAGCCTGAAAAGGTTAAAGAACGTCTTCCTCAGCGACATTAGAACCCCAGGTCTTGGCTGCTGGAGCCGGTACATGAGCCTGTCTGTGCCCGGTGCGAAAATGTCTTTGGCACTCACTGGAGTAACAATGATTAGTCCCTCCCTAAGAATCCAGGCGCTGGTTACCTGATTAGGATGCCTCTGGCTGGGCCTGCTGCCTCCATCCCCTGGAAGGTCAGGGGGAGAGAGATGAACCATAAAAGCACTTAAACCCATTCCCTACGGGCCGCTCTGCTGAGGAGTTTGGTTGAGTAGGAAACGAATACAGTTGTTTTAAAAAACTGTTTAAATAATCCTTAGGTTTCCATTTTCCATGGAAAACAATACTGGTGTTGGAGTCTAGACTCAGCTCTGCCCCTGCTGGCCTGTGGGGTGGGGGTTGGGGGGGGTGCTGTCCACCGGTGACCTTAAAACTCCCCTTCGCAGTGCTCTGGTGCTCGTGGGAAGAGCAGAGTGAGAATCCTCACTCTGCTTTGGTTGGAAACCAACTATTGAAAAACATATCACCGGTATCTCCATCCTATGCTTACAAGATATATTCAGATTACGTTTCCATATATTAAATCACATCTCAAGTGTAATTATTTAAGGAGATTCTGCTGAGAATCCTTTAGGCAAAGGGGCTTCTGGTAAAACAGCAGCTACTCTGAGTCTATTTTTTATGTTGTATTCATTTAAATGTTTTTTTCAGAGAAGAAAACTGAAGTCTGCAGGGACCCTACCTCTGTTTGAGAGTGCAGGTGGTCCACCGCACCCCCCACCCCCAACTGGCTGTTCACTGTCACTGAGGCCCCCAGCTGGCTACCTGCAAAGAGCTTATTTCCTGCTAAACACTAACTTGCAGCCTCGGCTGAGCCTCAGGACACCCACATGAGGCCAGTGGACTCAGCTTCCTTATTCCGCAGATGAGAAAGCTGAAGCTTGGAGAGGTTAAATGAGGTGCAGCTGGTACACAGCCATTCCGGCCCAAGCTCTCTAACTCCTAAGGCGAGCAACAGCTCTGCGTTCAGACGGGGAGGGCAGTGCCATCGCGAGGGCGAGGACCAGGCGAGGTCTCTGGGAAGCCGCAGCAGCTATGCGAATGAGCTGAGGGTGCACAGAGCATCCAGGCCTGAGTGGGGACCCAGTGAGAGCTGGGGTAGCTGCTCCATAGTCACATGGAAGCAAAAGGATACCAACAGTAGTGGGAGCCGGCTTCTTCCGACTCCAGGTCTCCTGTCTTCACCTGAAAGGAGGAAAGGGAAGCTGGGACACACCCAAGGAGTGTTACAGGGTACGCCCACCTGGAAAGTGAGGGGTGGGTGCGGCGGACCTGAAGGCGCCAGGGAAAGAAGTGGATGCTGAAGACGAGGACCAGGGGAGGTGAGATTTTGAAGCCGCTGTAACAGTGTGCAAAAAGTCTGAGCCGGGGTCCAGCTTATGGGTTCTGTCCCCAGGGCTAACTGTGAGACCCTGCATTTGTCCCAAGGAGAAAGATACAAGGGAGTGTGTGAGGAAGGCTCTAGTGGATGCCAAGCCCGAGACCCTTAGAATGTGAGGGGAGGAGAATAGTGATGGAGTAAGGAAGAGCTGTGTAGAAAGATATATACATAGAGCTGAGTGCATTCAGAGCCCCAGAGAGAAAAAAGTGCAAGGCGCGTTCTGGTTTTCCATCAAAGAGAGAAACTGGCATGTAAATAAAAGCCTATATACACATTTAGGAGCCATAAATTCCTTCTCTCTCCTTGCTTAGTACCAATCAGACCCTCACTGTGTTCTGTTCTGTTCCATCTCCCCTGAGGACAACAGGACACACATTAGCTGTGTGTCCTTGAACATATCACATCCCCTCTGAGCCTCAACTGTCTTATCTGCCAAAGAGGAAAGTAATGCCGAGCCCGCCTGCCTTATCTGGGTGCTGTAGGATAATACTGATGATGACAGCTGATCTTTGTATAGTGCTCACATTTAATACATAGTGTTACACGCTCCATCCACATCATACATGTATTAACTCATTTAATCCTCAAAAAAGCTCTATGAGATTGGTACTATTATTACTCTCTCACTTGACAGGGAAGGAAACTGAGGCAAAGGGTGGTTTCAGAACTTGTTCAATGTCACCCAACAGGTAAGTGGCAGAGGTGGGATTTGAATCCAGAAAATCTGGCACCAGAGTCCATGCTCCTGACCTCTTTATTTTATGACATGATGTCTGAAAGCACCGAATGCGTTTTGAATGCATTTTAAATGAATGGTGCCATTCTCATTCCTGTTGGGACTACGCCCACTGGGAGGACGAAAGCACAGAAGGATTCACCCAGCAAGGACGGCGCCTCCAGCCTTGGGTCTACGGTCCCCACTGGCCAGGTGCAGGGCTTCGTGGAGGAGAGGGAGGCAATGGCACGTCCTCCCGGCCCTTCCCAGCCGCAGGGCTGTCTTCCTATGCTCCTTTGCAAAAGCACAGTGTCTCTGCTGCCAAGAGCGGGTTTGTCTGTCTCCTGGAGACAGCGGTTGTCAAGCCCTGAGAGAATAGCAAGCATGTCAAAAATAGCAGCGCCAGCAGACTGCGTGGCTGCAATTTCCTTTTGAAATGTCGGCTTTGCTCTCGCCAAAGAGCCGGGGTCTGTCTGTGCTCCCTGCAGCCTGCTGCGAAGGTTGCTTAAGGTTCCAAGATGTTTGCTAGGGGCAGGCAAAGAGTATCTGCTGGGCCCATGACAGACGAAGGAAAAATCCTCTTCACAGTAACAGTGATGAGGTCAGAGTTGTGTTTAAAAAAAATCGTCATAAATTCAACCAGGGCTAAGCCCCAAAAAGGTTTAGTGATAGCCAAGGTGAGACCAGTATTAACGACATTTACTGTAGTGTCAGCCCCTTTTCTTTTTTGTTCTGGGAAGGAGGGAGTCACTCTCATGCTTGGATAACCCTTCAGAAGGGGTCACCAATAGGTTTCCACTCCCTTTTTAGGGTACCAAGGGGATGGGGACCAAGAAGGGACAAAGAGGCAGGGTCAACTCCTTTCTCCAGGAGTTCAGAGCAAAGGGACATGAAAGACATGGCAATCTCCAACCCCACAGGGACCTCAAGCCAGAACAGGAAAGTGGTTCACAGGAGACACAGTAACGTGAGAACTAAGGGACCATCTGTCGTCATTCCCAGTGGCCTGCATCTAGGAAGCTCCCTCTCCATCTAAAGCCCCAAGCTCCAGGCCTTATTCCACCATGGGCTATCTGCACAACCCAAGGCAGCCGGTAGAAAGTGGGATGGAGAGAGGAAATCCTACAGTTTAAAGAACGGATTTCTTTTCCTTCCCTAAGTGACCTTAACGAGCTGGAATTAGACCCCACTTTGCTTCCCAGGGCAATAATGCACAGTCAAAACCACTCAGAGCCGGGACGCCAGTTCCAGCCAGCTTGTCCCAGGAGGGTAATATTCTCTAGGAATCTATCGTGGCATTTGTGGAGAGACGCCGGGGACAGAAATACTGCCAAAGGCAAGGGCTCAGCCAGTGCAGAGCAGGAAAGACGAGCAGCAGGACCAGAAGATGTCATGTGAGGAAATGCACCAGAGGGAAAGAAGGAAGGGATCAGTGAGAGAAAGGTGAGTAAGAGCAGGAGGAGAACAAAGTCTCCTTTGGAGCGACGGTGATGTGATGTCACCCCCTCTGTTGACCAAAGCGCCGAAGACCGCTGGGCACCATCAGCGGCCGTAGAGGGTTAATGACCACTGCAGGGAGCGGGTCGGGGAAAGCTCAGGAGAACAAAACAGGGACTCCTGGGCAATTTCTGACGGAATTGTGAGTTTAGAGGTGTGGAGATTAGAGGGTGGTTTTGGTTTGTTTGTGGGGTTTTTGTTTTTGTTTATGGGGCAAGTTCACTGCCCTAGTCCTGTGTAATGAATAACGTCTAACACACTCGTCCTAGTTCAGCACGTGCCAGTCACGCTCTGCACTTACCAAAAACGGCGTGACCTATCTTTAGAGCAACAAGAAACAAGCATGTACATCCCACAATGGTCTGATTGTCAAAATTAAAACAAAAAAGAAAAACAGCTCTTGGCACTGTACATGAGTAGCAAGGAGGAGCTAAATGGAAGCTCAAAAGTGTCCCCATGTGGCAGAAGAAGAACACTGTCATTCCATCCTGATGTTCAGGCAAGCCATCTTTACAGATGCTAAACTTTTAGATTTATAAAACCAAACCATTCTCCTGGCCAAGATGTGAAACTCCCTGGTTATTAGCCTCGTGTCACCTTTCTTTCACAATTCAATGACTTTTTTTGGTTAATTTACAGAATTGTACAATTATCACCACAATCCCATTCTAGAAAACCTCCACACCCTCCAAAAGCCCCTAGTGCCTGTTCTAATAGCACAATCTTCTCCCCACCCCCCCCCCAGCCCCCACTCCCCTTCCACCTCCCCCGACCCGGGCTCCCTGGGCCATCCCGATGTCCTAATGCAGGGGGACCCACCCTATGCTCTGCGACCTCCAGCAAGGAGAGTGCAGAGCTCTTCTTATGGACCGGATGGTGAATCTTACTTGTCAAGCAGTGTCCCCTGCACCTTGTACCACTGGGATTGATGTCCTTTGCTTTTGTCCTGCCATCAGGGCATAACAGCTGGATGCTACGAGAACCTTCCAGTGAATTAAGGGCCAGCAGAAGGCCACTTCTGAGTTCAGGCATTTTCCAGACTAATTCCACTCTTATGCCTTCCTCCTAAGTCCTCTTTTCTGTGTTTATCCTACTATTTCTACTGATCCTTTGTCTTGAACCTCTCTGCAAGCTTCCTGAGGTTGGGGGACCCCGAGGTGGACATATTCCAGTGCTGTACAGCAGAGTACTGATCTGATTATGGGGTCCTCTCTCTCTCTCCCTCCTATCCTTGCAGGTTCAGGAGATTTCCAGAAGACATTTTTCTAAACACACAGCAATCTCATCTTGCCTCATGAGTTCAGGACATCCCCCGAGGCGAGCATGGTAGGAAAGGATGCTCTGCTGAGCTGGCAGGGGGGCAAAGGGAGATCTCTAGCCAGGGAATAGCCTTCCTAGCAAACTCCCCAGATCCCAGCCATCCTAGAGCTCAGAGTGTGATCGCAATGGAAACGCTGCAGGTGCTCCCAGCTGCTAGAAGGAGGAGAGAGGGCGAAGGATAGAAAGAGACACATAGAAGGAAGAAGAAGTTAAAACAACAGAAGGGCAAAAAACAGGAATGTGAGAAGAAGAAAAAATGCAGAGAAAGTGAGAATGAATAGAAAGAACGAGGAAAATGCAGAGAAAAGGAGCCAATTAGAAAGGGTGGGAGGAGGCAGCAGTGAGCGCACAGACCTGGAGAAGGAGGAGACAAAAGTAGATGGAGTCAAAAAACATCACAGGAAGAGAGCGAGGTGGCTGCTGCGGAAAGAGAAATCAAAACCTTGCTGTCCCCCGGCGCACGCTCGCCCACCCTCTCTCCACCCCTCCCCACCCCGAGTGCTAATTTGGCTCCAAGGACTGAGCTTGGAGCGAAATTCCCCAACAGCAGGACCTACCTCAGATGCAAAGATGGCCAGCTGTCCCTCTCTCTCTTTGGGGACGATCAGGCAGGAGGACAATCCCCCATCTCAGCCAAGCTGACAGATCCAGGAAGACCTTTGGGAGCTCCTGCCGGCTGGAGTCAGGTGCAGCGATGGCCTGCGGCCTGCCTGCGCTGGCAGCTGTGAAATCACCGCTCCAGCTGTCGCGGCACAGAGGCTGAACATGCTTTTGGTGCTCAGGACACAAAATCCACATGAAGAGGCTCAGAGTCGGAGGAGGATCACTTGGAAAAATCCTTCCCAGAAACTAGGTCAGGTCACAGCCTCTCAGTTTTTCTTCAACATCTTAAGAGCCACCTATGAGATTCCTAGGAACAGAGCTGGACTCTCTGGAGAAAGGAGCATCATTTGTCTCCATCTCTCTTAGAGCTGGGTGGAGACTGTCTCTGAGGAGTTGAGAACAACATGACACTATGGACTGAAACTATTATGATTCTCGGCGAGACCCAGCCGGCTGCCTCTCCAGGAGCATGTCCCCTCCAAGGCTCCCCTTGTCATTTTGAAAAGGGTAATATTGACATTGGTTTAACTGGCAGTTGCTTAGCATTCAAGTTTCTGAAGAATCAGGGGTGAGATGAGGCAGCTTCAATGAGTGGGTGGGGAAATCAGGAAGAAAAGTGCAGGGAGGAAGTTTTGGGGACCTGCTACCCTGTCATTTTCCAAAGGTCACACATCCCTGTCCTGTCACTACCAGTCCCTAAACCAATATGCGGGAGGTGTTCCCATTTCAGAAGCTGGGGCTATGTAGTCTCCTGTTCTCCCTTGCTGCCCAAATCAGAAGAAAGAGAGAACAGTCTGAAAGGTTGCTATGGCAACCAGAGTCCCTGGAGAGCTCCGCTTTCCACAAACCCTTTCCTCTCAGGCGTGCTCTGACTTGAAAAGGCAATGTTTGATTCGGGATGCTGAGGAGGATGAGCGCACACACATACGCAGAGATACATGCACACATGTTCCAACAGTTACCTCAGCGGGGAGCATCCCCTTCCCTCTGGAGCGGGCCCATCCTTTCCCCAAATAGCCAGAAGTAATCGAAGAGATTTGGAAAACCAGCACTTTATGGCTTCAGAGCAGGTTGGGAATTATGAACTCTTCTATCTCCTACTGTATTTCAGGTTGGGCACGGAGAAGCCAAGCTCCTAATCAAGGTGGCCTCTGGCCCTGGAAGGACCCACTAAACCGGTCTAAAGTGTATCCTCCTTGCTGAAGGGTAAGAAGAAAGAGTGAGGCCCAGTTCAAGAAGCTAAGGAGGGATTTAAGGAGCTAATGGCCTATTCTTGGACTTTGGAGCCAGAGAAGGAACTCTGGGAGAGGCCTTGCCTATGGGAAAAGGGGAAAAAGGATAATGAACTCAAAGTCAAGTCTGTTACTAAAATTCACACATTTGCATAGCATCATTCCCAGCTTCCCAGGTGAATTTGACATTCCCCATGAAGTAGGGAGGGGAAGACAATAATGTTCCCATTTAATGGGCGAGAAAACTGAGGCACAAGGAGGAACCGTGGCACCAAAGTTACCCTGTAAAACTGTGGCAAAATCCAGATTTAGATCCGGCACTCACAGGAGCCACAGAGTCTCTCAAGAAAACTCTCAAAAGGCCATCCCTCATAAGTTGCTCGAGAAAATAATTTTTTAAAAAGAATTCTCATCAAAGAGTCTTGAAGCATAGATATAAAATGAAAAACATGTTAACAGTCCTTTCGGTTTCTGAACTGCACCCGGAAGAGCTCAGAACAGTACAGCACGGTTTATCAAGGCAATAAACTAACGACAATGGTACTAGGAGAGAAATGAGGGGAAGCGGGCAGGTGGATGGAAGGCAGTGGCTTCACAAGGGAAGAGGATGGCTTCGTCCCGCTGGTACCACCACATTATCTTACCAGAGAGAGCAGGTCGGCTGCAGCTCCAAGGGACAGAGCAGGCCAATGTTTGTTTGACTCAGCACAAACACCTCTCATAGCGAGGCTGGGAGCACAGGAGTAATGCTTCTTCCCCACTCTAACCACCTACCTCATTGCCCATAAAATGGGCAGAGACCCACACTGCATTCAGTGTGTGCTCTTACTTGTCTGCGGGCTTCAGCTGGAGTTTGCTTTGGAAAGCCTTCAACTGCAGGCCTAAGTCAGACTCCCAGGAAGCAGCGTGGAGGGCTGCAGAGGGGGAGGGGAGCGAGGGAGAGAGATTTGCCTTCTGCAACAAAATTCCTCTGCCCCTTCGAGATGACAATGTCTAAGTGGTACCTCTCTTCACAAATGCAGTCAAGCCAAGTGCTTGACTCTATTCAGCCATTTCTATGGGCTCTGTGGTTCCCCTTTTCCAGTTCCTCTGCACAAGAAGGCACCTGCACAAAGAGAGTATTTGGTTCTGAGGAGGAACCTTCCTGGAAGCTAGAGATCAGGGGATCATAGTGGGGAGGACTAAACACAGACCAAAAACTGATGTCTACTGTGCCAGAACACACCTGGAAAAACCCACTGGCCCCTCTGGTCCAGGGCTGACTCTAATGTCCTCCAAATGGCCAAGTTTAATAGTAGTTTCTCTAATTCCATCCAAGATTAGAGATGAATAATGTGTTTTGAGGCTGCACAGCTAAAGGCTCTACAAAGGGTCCTCTGCCAAATGACCAGCAGGTGTTACAGGGCACTGGAGGAAAATGGCAGGATGAGTATTATTTCTGTCCTCTGGCTTCTGCTAGTTACCACACGGCTGGAAGGTAAGACAGGTGCATGCCCCAAAGCTAAGGAGAGAAACAGAACCCAGGTAAGCTTGGTTTCTATCCTGTTGACATCTCTGTTCCTAGAGATACTACAAGTCCCAGACATGAAAAATCAGAGTCTTGAGGGAAGGTCAGATGGAACTCTCATCCATGTAATAGAAGATGGGCATGGATGGGCGGCACCGTTAGAATTTCAAAAATGTCACTTAGATGGATAAACCTTGAATGCTGCAGGGAACAAGCAACAAGGTTGACAGTCCAGGCTGCCATCCACTGGGTGTTGGAGAGGGAGTAGGAAGTCAGCTGGACCTAGGGTGAGAGTAGTGGAGAATGAGAAGGAAGCCTAAGAGATCGTTTGCTCAGCGCCATCCTTCTCGTGCAGGCCCTGCCTATGCATTGGTCAAACCTCAGTGAGCATCCTTTTCTCTGCATATACCCGATGTGGAGTGGGAAGGTAGCTGGGTCTCCGTTCCCGGGGGCCCTCAGAGAACTCAGGCTTGCCAAGTCCATTGTCAGCTGCCTTCAGGTCTGGTGTGGGCTGCCCACAAGTGACATGGGTATATTGGCCCTGCTCCTCCTGCTCCGTCTCCCGGTGGTAGAAGTAGTTGAAGTTGGAGACGATGACGGGCACAGGCAGGGCGATGGTGAGGACCCCAGCGATGGCACACAGCGAGCCCACAATCTTGCCCCCCACTGTCATGGGGTACATGTCCCCATAACCCACCGTGGTCATTGTTACTACTGCCCACCAGAAGGCATCCGGGATGCTGGGAAAGAGCGAATCATCATCATCAGCCTCTGCGAAGTAGACAGCACTGGAGAAGAGGATGACGCCGATGAACAGGAAGAAGATGAGCAGGCCCAGCTCCCGCATGGACGCCTGCAAGGTCTTGCCCAGGATCTGCAGCCCCTTGGAGTGGCGGGAGAGCTTGAAGATGCGGAACACCCGAACCAGGCGGATCACTCTGAGGATGGCCAGGGACATGGCCTGCTGCCCATTCTGGCCACCACCTCCACTGGCTGACTGCTGTTCCTGCTGCTGCACCAGCTCAGTGCCCAGCGTGATGAAGTAGGGGAAGATGGCCACCAAGTCAATGATGTTCATGATGTTGCGGAAGAAGGCTGGCTTGCTGGGGCAGGCAGAGAAGCGCACCAGGAGCTCAAAAGTGAACCAAACGATGCACAGGGTCTCCACGAGAAAGAAGGGGTCAGTAAAGAAGGAGCCCCCAAAAGTACTTAGTGAGGATGAGCCCCCTGGCACCATTCCCCCAGGGGTGATGCCAGGATGAAAGGCATAGGAATCGTCTTCTTCCTCCTCTTCCTCCTGACTCCCCCTGGAGACCGGGGAGACTCTGCTCACACCACCACCATTGCTTCCACCTCGACCATCTGCACGGAACTGGGGCAGGGTCTCCAGGCAAAAGATGACGATGGAGATGAGAATGACCAACACGGAGACGATGGCGATGCCCCTGGCGGGCCCCGAGCTCTCTGGGTACTCGAAGAGAAGCCAGACCTGACGCTGGAAGGGCTGGGAGGGCAGCGGCTTCTCGTCCTCACCACCCTCGGGCAGGCAGCCCTCGTCCTCCCGGAAGGCTGCCAGGGCCTCATCTCCCAGTTGGTAGAAGCGGATCTCCTCCAGGAAGATGTCCAGGGGCACGTTGACCGGCCTCCGCAGGCGGCCCCCCGACTGGTAGTAGTAGAGGATGGCGTCGAAGCTGGGCCGGTTGCGGTCGAAGAAATACTCGTTCCTCAGGGGGTCGAAGAAGCGGACGCGGCGGCCCGGGTCTCCCAGCAGCGTGTCGGGAAAGAGCGACAGGGTGCGCAGTTGGGTCTCAAAGCGCAGCCCGGAGATATTGATCACCAGCCGCTCGCTACTACACAAGCCCCCGCCCCCGCCGGCCTCCGGGAAGTCTCCCGCATCCTGTTGCTCCCCCTCCGGCCCGCGGACCTCCCCCGGCGCCGCCAGCGTCAGAGATTTCTCCGATCTCATGCCCCCTCCGCAGTGCGCTCCCCGCCACCGGGACGGCGCCCACCACACAACCACTGGAGTCCGCACCGCTTCTCAGCTGCCGGCTGCGCCCTCTTTTTAGGGTGGGGCTCACGCTCCTCTGAACTCGCGGTCTGACCTGGAGACTGGGTCCGTGAGCCCTGAAGCCCTGGTACCTGCAACTCTAGGTCTGGGGAGGTGACCCGGACGCAGAGGATTTAGCTCCGCGCCTCCACTTATCCGCGTCTGGGTGCTAGAGATCACTGGGATACCTGGAACCGCAAACTGGCGCGTGTGAACTGGATCCCCGAAAAGACGTGTGGCTTCGCCCCTCGCCGTGCCTGAGCCTGGGCTCCGGGACGCAGGGGTCCGCCCTCCAGACGGGTTAGATCTTCCCGGCTCCCACTGCGCTTCTCCAACAGCTCAAGACCCCCGGCTGCCGCTGGTGCCAAAGCGCCAGATGCGCCTCCCTCTGGCTCGGCAAAGACTCCTGGCGGGGCTCGGCCTCCGCCCTACGTCCACCGCGGGCTCGGTCTGGCCAAGGTCGCCGTTCCCGCCGCCACCGCCGCCACCGCCTCCCAGGGAGTCGCGCCGCAGGCCTCGGAGAGGGCCCTGGGGCTGCCCGGGCGCCGGGGCGCGGGCACCCACCTCCCCACCGCTGGAGCCTGGGCTGCAGCCGCCGCAGCTGCAGCGGCTGGGCTCTCGGCGCTGCCCTTCCTTCCCAACACACACTCTCCAAGTGACGTGGCAGGCCCCGCCTGCTGCCCCCTCCCACCCACTCCCTCATCACACCCCTCGCCCAGCCGGGGGCTGCAGCGAGCCAGGGCGCTGTGGAAATAGACACACGCTTGCCTCCCCAGGAATCTTTCCCGCGCTCTTCTGGCATGCTTCTCCCTTTCGCACGTTCACTCACGGCCCCCCTAAACAAGCACCAGTACCCTAATACCACACCCCCTCCACGCTAGCAATCAGCTTTTCTCTTTTCGGTTTAGGGAGTTGACCTGCGCAGTGCATTTCATCAATAAGAAAACACAGCCCGCCCCACCGCACAACACGGAGCGCTGTGCCTCCACCCATCCAGAAATTTAGTGAGAAAATCAAATCATATTTGGTTCCATATTTTGACCCACTGCCAGCTTCTCCAATCTCTACTTAAAGAAAAAAAATACAGAAGCAGCGTTTTTGAGATGTCTTGAGAGCTTCCAGTTTAAATCGTACTCCAGCGTAAGTCCCCGGAGAATCCCCTACCTCCCTTTGCAAACCTGGGAGGGCGGGGCTGCAACTCTCCTAGGATTGCAAAGTGACGGTAGAGAAAGGGTGGGAAGTCTCTCCTAGCCCTTCCCATCAGAAGTTTTCCAGGGGAGTGCTAGGAACAGACGCAGCAGCCCCAGTGAAGAAAGAACCAGAAGATCGTGGCATCTCAGAGGTATCATAATCCAGGAAAGTACACCCCCAAACCTATTTGCTCCCAAACTCCCTGGCAACAAATCTACAATGTTTATTGCACAGCCAAGAAAAGGGAGGAGGGAGCTAGCGGAAAAGGTATATAAGAGTGTTGACAAAAGTAACAGCTGCATTTAGTGAGCATCAGGTGTGTCCCACCTGTGCTATCTCATTCAGTCCTCACAAACCTGGGAATGAGATGGCCTCTGCAACTAGGTGACCTTACAATGAAGACCCGCCCCGCAGTATTTGGGTGGAGACCACACTTTGTTGTTAGGGCCTCTCCAGGAGGAAGAAGGGAAGACTGGTTTTCCATCCATTTCTGCCAGAGACCATGTCATCTTTTGTCTCTAGATCAGACAGGCTGGGGTCTGGTGAGGGAGATTGGTCTCATCTTTTCAGACTGCCACTTCCAGGTAGAATTGGCATTTGCTTCTTTGTGCCTCAGTTTCCCCCTTTTTGGGTGGCTATAGCCAAAATTAATTGGCTGACAACTACAAGGTGTTTTTGTGTAGCTTCTTGTGCATGCTAGATCATTAGTAAGAGTTCATTGATGATAGTGATGGGAATGATACATAAAACTACTCTCAAACCACAAGACACATGTTAGAGTTCTTTGTATTGCACAGTGTTTTAAAACCACACTGGTTGGCTCCCAGAGGGATGAGGCAAGTAGGGAGCTAAGGCTCCTGGACCTGTAGAGAAGAGGTCAGGTGGTGAGTGGGTTGGAGAGGCTCGCATCTCACTGCATCTTCATTCTCTAGACTTGCCCCTCACCAGGCCTGCCAGGCAATGGTTTCTGCTTCCTTTCCATGCTTGTACTGTTAGTTTCCACTCCCTCCTCTCGCCTTGCATGTTTCAGTGAAAGGCGAGAGAGTAAGTGTACCAAGTCACCCAGTTGATAGTTTTCCTATTTACAGGCTATGTAATTAAGTGATTTAGACTTCATGCTAGCAAATTGCTCCATTCAAAAAAATTTTTAAAGGAAAGCAACAACAAATACAATATAGATGACACTCTTTACCCTTGTTCAATTATCTGCAATTATTTTCTGGGCTGTAAATTGATTTACTGGTGATTTTTTTTTGTCTTTGTTTTCAGAATTTATAATGAATTATTCATTTGCATGTTTGTTTTCATCGTTGCCATTTTTATCCATGAGGTTGTCAATGAGGTCAGTAACTCCTCAAAACAAACCTTGGAGAAGGATGGGAAGGAAGCTATATTCTGCTGGAAAGGTGCAGTCTCATATGGTGGGGGGAACCACCATTTGAGTACCCCTTGGGTTCAGCCTGCCAAGCTACTGGCAGAGCTGATGTTCCATGGCTACCCTCACATCAGACATAAGGCTGTGACCCAAGAGAGCTTTCATTGTGCATGGGGAGGTTCCCCTGGGGGAAAAAGCCGTTAGCAAATTCATGAATCAGAGTTCTGTTTTTAGTTCTTTTGTGAAAGAGACATTTCTTAACTTTAGAAAAGCCCTACGCCTGGATCATTCTTCTCAAGTATATATTAAGGGTGACTGAATCACACCTTTAGAAGTGCCAGCTCCCAGGTGAAGGACAACAAGAGAAACAATGCCATCCATAGACTGGAACCCTGCTTCCAGTGACAGGTGAACACTTCCCCAACACTCGCTGAGCACCAATTTCATGCCAGCATAGATTTTTCTTGTTGCATCTAAATTCAGATATTTGCAGTGATGATAGGGGTCATTCATTTATTTAACAAACATTTATTGAGAAGCTATTTATTGAGAAACAATTATTTATTTGGTGCCGATCATGGTGCCAGGTGCTGAGGATTTAAAAGTGACCTAGACAAAGTATCTGCTCCTAGGAGCTCACATTTTCATGCAATAAATGCATTACATTCTAGGGGCCGGCCCCGTGGCCGAGTGGTTAAGTTCGCGCACTCCTCTTCAGCTGCCCAGGGTTTCGCCAGTTTGGAGCGTGGGCGCGGACATGGCACCACTCATCAGGCCATGCTGAGGCAGTGCCCCATATGCCACAACTAGAAGGACCCACAACTAAAAATACACAACTATGTACCAGGAGGCTTTGGGGAGAAAAAGGAAAAATTAAATCTTAAAAAAAAATACATTACATTCTGGATAGAAAATTTTAACGGTAAACAATAAAGAAGATATTTACATATTGTAGTAAATGCTTCTCAAAAAATAAGTAGGATGCTATGTCAGAAATGAACCCTGAGATTCGACTTTGAAGAGGCTGGTTGAGAAAGTTCCCTATAAAGAAGTATTATGTCAACTGAGAATTCAAAGATGAGAATGACCAGTCATGCTAAAAGCAAGAGAAGAGAATTCTGGGCAGACAGGGGCAAAAGCCCTGAGCTAGACAGGTCCTAAGTGTTCAAGGAGGAAAAGAAGGCTATGAGCTGGGAGAAGAATGGGCAATCGGGAGAGATGTACAAGATGAGGTTGAAGAAGGAAAAGGGGTAAGATCTTGCAAGGTGAGGTGTTCAGGTTTTATCTTCAGGGCGATGGATGTGAAGCCAATGATGGTTCTCCAGAAAAGGAGGGACTTGCTGATTTCCATAGAGGCTGTGAGGAAAATGAATTACAAAGGGGCAAAAGAAAAAGTAGAAAGACAAGGAAATTGCAGTAGTCTGGGGAAAGGATGATGGTGACTTGGACTAGAGGAAAAGTGGAGTGACTAGAGAGAGTGGGGAGAGGTAGGGGATGGGGGGTGACTAGAGAGAGTGGGGGGAGGTAGGGGATTGGGGGTGACTAGAGAGAATGGGGGGAGGTAGGGGATGGGGGGTGACTAGAGAGAGTGGGGGGAGGCAGGGGATGGGGGGTGACTAGAGAGAGTGGGGAGGAGGCAGGGGATGGGGGGTGACTAGAGAGAGTGGGGGGAGGTAGGGGATGGGGGGGTGACTAGAGAGAGTGGGGAGGAGGCAGGGGATGGGGGGGTGACTAGAGAGAGTGGGGAGGAGGCAGGGGATGGGGGGTGACTAGAGAGAGTGGGGGGAGGTAGGGGATTGGGGGGGTAACTAGAGAGAGTGGGGGGAGGCAGGGGATTGGGGGGTGACTAGAGAGAGTCGGGGGAGGCAGGGGATTGGGGGGTGACTAGAGAGAGTGGGGGGAGGTAGGGGATTGGGGGGGTGACTAGAGAGAGTGGGGGGAGGTAGGGGGTTGGGGGGGTAACTAGAGAGAGTGGGGAGGAGGCAGGGGATGGGGGGTGACTAGAGAGAGTGGGGGGAGGTAGGGGATGGGGGGTGACTAGAGAGAGTGGGGGGAGGTAGGGGATGGGGGTGACTAGAGAGAGTGGGGGGAGGTAGGGGATGGGGGCTGACTAGAGAGAGTGGGGGGAGGCAGGGGATGGGGGGTGACTAGAGAGAGTGGGGGGAGGTAGGGGATTGGGGGGGTAACTAGAGAGAGTGGGGGGAGGCAGGGGATTGGGGGGGTGACTAGAGAGAGTGGGGGGAGGCAGGGGATTGGGGGGGTGACTAGAGAGAGTGGGGGGAGGTAGGGGATTGGGGGGGTAACTAGAGAGAGTGGGGAGGAGGCAGGGGATTGGGGGGGTGACTAGAGAGAGTGGGGGGAGGTAGGGGATTGGGGGGGTGACTAGAGAGAGTGGGAGGAGGCAGGGGATGGGGGGTGACTAGAGAGAGTGGGGGGAGGCAGGGGATGGGGGGGTGACTAGAGAGAGTGGGGAGGAGGCAGGGGATTGGGGGGGTGACTAGAGAGAGTGGGGGGAGGCAGGGGATGGGGGGTAACTAGAGAGAGTCGGGGGGGAGGTGGGAGATTGAGGAGGGGTGTTTGCGAGATGGAGTCATCCAGAATTGGTGGTGAAAAGGACACACAAAATAAACAATGGATACCAGGTTTGGGGTTTGAGCAACTAGGTGGGTTGGCAACGCCATTTATTGAGACAAGGGAGATGAGGGGTTAACTAGTTGGGATCAATGAAGCCCTGTTTTTAGACATATTAAACTGGAGAAGCAAATTTAGACATGCAGATGAAGAAGTCAAGGAGGCGATTGTTTATTCAGGTCTGGAGCGTGGTAGGGAAATTTATGATTTATGAATTAAAAATATTTAGACATATTTAAACCCATGGCACTAAAGTCTCCTAGAGAGACAGAATGTGGACTATGAAGGGAAGCATGACCAAGATCACGTCCTTCACAGTACTCTGCAATTTACATTCAAGTTCAGGAGGAAGAGGAACCAGCAAACGAGACCAAGGGGCTGTCAGTGAGCTAGAAGGAAACCAACAGGAGGCGTTGTCCTGGAAACCAACAACTGGGAGCAGACCCCAGGGTTCCCACCCCTCAGGCCCATGCTGACCTGCCACCTGAACACAATATCTCTGTCAGATCAGGAGTGCATGGTGGGAAAAAAGGGGCCAGTAGGGAGGAACCACCTACAAGTGGACACATATACCAACTGAGATGAGCACGTAAAACGGGACGCGAGTTGATAACCATTTTGTATTCTTATCTCTGCACTGGACCTCAAATGTACTTATCCCAGGTATGTACATGATCATTCTATTCTATTTCCCACGTTTCTTTTATAACATTTTTTACTTTGCTCCGTGTGTGTGTGTATGCACATGCGCACACGTGTACACTGTGCGCTTGTCATTACCCTGCAGCAGGATCCTTGTAGTTTTCCTCTGGGGAGAGAGAGTGGTGGTCATAAACTTAGCCTTGTTTCTCTGAATAATCTCTGGGAATGGTTCTTTTCACTGCCCTCTCATCCACAGGCCCCTGTGACAGAAAAGAGTGGTGAGTGGTCAACTCCCTCAGTTCCCACCGAGTAAACACCTGTGCACACGTGTGCACACCCCCTCCCTGAGAAGAGTCAGCCCTCTCTTTAGCTTTCGCTGTAGAAGGCGAACTACACAGAGGCGGTTGTGGGTAGGTGTGGTGAGTCAGACCCTGTGTCCTTCGTCTGACTGTCTCACCTCTGGGCAAGGCTCACTGGCCTGGTCCTTCCGTTCTTCAGGACAGCCAACTCGTAAGTTCCTCCGACAGAAGACAGCGTCCCACGTGACCCAGTCCCCTTATTCCTGCGTCATTTTTACTCCTTCTCTTAACCCTCCCCCATTTTCTCTGCTGGGGAGGTGAGGGAGGGAAGTTTTAAATCTTGGGGTCAATGAGGAGAGTAATGGATGATTGGGTGAGTCTATACTCCACTTTGCAGACAACTTTTGTTATATTCCTTCTGTTCTCCCCGCCTACACACACACATACACACAGTTTGGTCATCTAAGAGTTACATTAAAAAGAAATCAATGTCTTGAACTTCGAGGGTTAATTTCCTGCCAATGACACCTGCTGGCTCTACAAACTAATTGATGTCCCCTGCCCACACTTGGTAGCATAACTCTTAGACCAAAAGTCCCCTTCTTTTAATTTAGTCTTCAGAAGCACATGACTATTTCCCTCCTGGGCTTTCCCTGGGACTAAAGTAGACAAGGAGAAGGACAAATGCAAACACATATTCCGTAGATAAGCATCATTTATAATTAGCTGCTTCGTCAAAGTTTTTAATGATGATAATGATGATATCAACTACAAAGTGGTAATGGTGATGAGGCTCCACAATTCGCTAGAGAAAAATCTAACGGCTTTTGCTAGAGTGAAGCTGTATATTGGAAAAGGAATGCATTAGACATCTGTGCCATGCAAATCAACAGCCTTAGGAAATGACTAACCACAGCAAGAAATAAATCTATAAAGAACTGCTTATCTTTCAGGGAGGATCCCAAGAGAGCTTGTTTGTATCACAAATTTGTGAAAATTACTCCCCGTGATAGCTTAGAAGGCAGATAATGTACCTAAAAACTTGCATGTTTAGCAAGATTTGAAAACAGATCATTAGTATTGTATGGTGGCTACTATTGGCTGCATCTGACAGTGTGGTACAGGACATTGATGAGCTCAGGAAAGAATTGGTCACTTAACAAGTGGAGATGAAAAGAACAAGAGAGAGTCCAGAAATGTGGGAATTTCCAGGGTTCACAGAGGCAACTGCTTCTCATCCCCAATAAAAAGTGAGCAAAACTTAAAAGACCTCTCTGTGACAGGGCTGATTACGACTCAGGCTCGCATCACGCACTCCATCAAGCAAGGGCAGTCGTGCCCATTGTTAATACTTCTGAATGCAATAAGGGGTTTTAGAGTAAAAATCTAATCAAAGTTGTGGCTCCCCCCTCCTCAAGGAAAAATCATTTGAATTGGACAAAGTGGCTTAGGAAAAAAAAAAAAAGAGGCTAGAGTGCAACTTCCCACAGAAAGCTGATAGACTCAAATCGTCCACTTCTAGGTTCGTCTCAAGAAGAACCATGGGTGTGGCCATTGGCTATTGGCACATAGAGCCACCTGGAACCGATAGGTAGAAAAAAGCCTAAGAAGATTTTAAGACAGTCACACTAAAGGAATCATGGACTGGGTGAAACCATTCATTAATGTTCAAGACTTGAAACAACCTTTGGGCCCCTGAATTTTTATGGTCAAGAAGCAGGTGGAGAAGCTGCTCAGTCCCCACAGAGGTTGTCGGCTGCAATGCTTATCTCAGGTGTGACCAAGGAAGATAGAGAAAAAGGAACGTTCCAGAGGGGGAAGCTAAGAGGCAGAGAACAGTGGGCTGGGAGACCCTCTCAAGCAGTTAAATGAGGGCCTCGTTCTGCTTAGCGAGCTTTCAGAATCCCTGTGGACCAGCGATGCTCTGCTTCTTCCAGTTGTCTCCTTTCTGAATGGGAATATTTGTTAAAGTTTTCCTAGCCCGAATCAACCATTGTCTGTTGTGTTGTGGGAGAGGGGAAGATAACTTGTCTGTTTGGTTCCCTAAGTCCCTGAATTAGGAGAAGCCACATTCATAACTGATGTAGAGACCAGAACATGTCACTCCCTAATGTAAAGACACACCATTAGAGATCCTAGAACTTCAGTTGGGTGCCAGGACTGGATAGGGCTTTTGGGTTGTGCCCTTCAGGAGTGAGTAGGTGTATTTTGCCCATGGGAGCCAAACATTTCGTGATCAGAAGGGCAGTTGATATAGTCATTACTGCCATTTACCAAATATTTCCAGCTCTCCACCTTCTGGGCACACGGTACAATCGTGTCCTTCCTGGTCCATGTATGGTGGGGTGGGGTCATGTGACTAGTTCCAGCTCATGAGTTCTGACGTGTGTCCTAGGAATCTGTAGCACTTAATTACCAGAGCTTTTGTTCTCTGCCATAACGGTCCAAAGCACTTGAGAAGGTAGCTGCTCCGTCAGCCTGTGACGCAGACTGAAGGACACAGAGCAGAGGACCAAGAACACCAGTGAGGGATATGCAGTCCGAGCAATAAACAATCCTTTAGCATATCCCGCTGAGATTTATGGGATGTTTGTCACTACAGCGTGACCTCACCTCTTCTGACCTACATACCTACTTGCCTATCTGCTTGGCAGATACATCCAACAGAGGTAATTAATGTTCTATTTTCTATGACTACAAGAAAAAAAATTGAGCATGAATAGTGAAATTCACTTAGAAAGCTTAACTTTGGCCAACTTGTTTCCTCTTGTTGTTGCTTACTTCTCCCCCTACTATATTGTTCTGTAGAGATCTCCACATGCGTTCATATTGAATTAGTCTGAATTTTCCCTCTTCCTTGTCCATTTTCTGACCTAACTCTAGACTACTGAGGTAGCAACAACCTGTTGTCTAATTCTCGTGTCCTAGCTGACATCTCCAGTGGGATCACAGATTAAAGCTAAGTCTTATGATAAAAGGTTATATGTACCTTTTGTTCGTTAACTTTTTAATGAATATTTACTAAACATAATGAAAGTTAATTATAAGCATTTAGTGAATGCTTACTGTATTCAAAGCAATTTGCTAAGAGCTGTGAGGTAGGAGCTTTCTCTACCTCCTTCAAAAATGAGAAAACTGAAGCACAAAAAAGTTAAACAATTTCACAGGTTGTGGAACTAGTGGGACCAAACGCAAGCAGTCCTGATACCAGAGCTCTTGTGAGGGGTACTCTGCTCGTCATCCCCTAACTGTATTCTACACAATTCTAGTTTTGCATCATGTTAATAGGTGTTTACACACACACACTCCCCAATTTAAAGAGTTTGGGAATCTGATACTTTAACTATCTCAGAAAAGTTCACTATAGACATTAGAATATTAAAGGTTCTGATACATTCTTGAACATTATTTAACCCAACGTTTCCCAAATGGATTTAACCATGGAAACCTATTTTTCACCAAACATTACATCTTGAGAGATTTGCATACTGTCAAACATAATTTGAAAAAATTAAAGCATGGAAACCAAGAATTAGGAAAGACAGTGAACATCACCCCACTCAACTGCATTATTTTGCTGAGGCCAGAACAGGGCTGTAGAGTGAGTAAATGGTTTTTCCATGGTCTCATGGCTACAATGATTAGAATCCAGATCACTTAATTCCCTGTTAAGTAGGATTTCTCTACCCCATGGATTATAAATAGCAAACTCTTCTAGGACAACGTGGCAGATCAGAGAGAAGCACAAGCTCCCATAGATCCCAAGCATTATGAGGACAAGGACGCTGTCTCTTATATCTTTTTCACCTGACTGGCGCAATATCCTTCACATAACAATTGCTCATCTTGTTAGTTGCTCAACAGTGAGGAACAGAAGGAGGATAAAGTAACCGGGAAGAATAGATGAAGAGAGCACGTGGCCTATGCAGAGAGAACTGGTTACTAAGCGGGTAACTGGAGGAATGCCACGGGTCCAGAAGGCTCTCCCTTCACCTGCAATAACACCGTCCTTCTCAAGGCACTAATGGAGTAAAAGCAAATTCTGATGGCTGCATATGTGAACACCAGCGTGTGTGTATGTGTGTGCAGGAGGGAGGCCATGGGTGGTAGAAGGAAGGAGAGCCGGGCAAGACACAGAAAGCCGCATCTAACTGTAGACATTGCCCCAAATGATGGGCATGAGGGTGAGGGTACCAAAGCCAGTCCAGTAACAGAAGAACACGAAGAACCGTAACTTTCAGAGTATGTTCTGGAAAGATGGAGAGAATACGTTCCTGCCTCTTCCAACACTGGAGTGAAGGACAAGTTCTTCAAATATGACCACAAATAGATTGATCTGGAACCTTTGGTAGAGTTAAAGAAACTGCAGTTTTAAAGTTTACGTCTATTGTTGATTTTGCTAAAGGTAGAGTCAAAGGGACAGAAAGTCCTTTTAGCTCTGAAAACAAATTAAAGAGCTTTACGGTTAAGAATGACAAAGCCCAGGATATGGTTTGGGATGGAGAGTTTAAGGCAAAAGAAGTTAAATTGCTTTGCGACAAAACAAAAGTAAAATGATTTTCCGCTTTTCCTCAGGGTCAGGAATTTGGGGAAACCTATAGTGTAAAAGAGAAATTAGAGAAGATCTCTGTTGGGAAGGAGAGGTCCCCAGAATAGAGTGGGAAGACAGGGTCTCAGAGTCGTTCCCTGTAAGGCAGGGTGTCAGTTGGGAGGCAGAGACTGGACCGGGCATGTGTAGTGTCCATTTGTAGTCTGTTTTCTCTTCTGGGCTCCAATTCCTCTTCCAGCCTTGGGGAATGGAGGGGGAAGTTAGGGAGGGTCCTAGCAGAAAGAGGTGACTCCACCAGCATCACTCACTCCCCTTTCACCCTTTGATGCAAGTAGATGGGCACGGTAAGGTGAGGCTGGGCTGCGGACTGGCCTGGCCCCATCAAAGCATCGATCTGCCCTTGCCCCCAGCACCCCGGGGAGACGGCGGCTCTCCCTTGCTGAGTGAATCTAAGTCGTATGTATTTGGGCCTTCAAGATGCTGCTTCCCTTTCTGAGGATCAAAGAGTGTGATTTTAATGTTCTAGTTCTTCTGCTTTGCCGATGAAATGAAATAGCTGGGGCTAAATAATGCAAAACTCCTGCTCCACTGATGGTAACTTCTCTCTTTTTTTAACTACAGACTCTAATTCACTCAAAGGA
Organism: Equus przewalskii; assembly: GCF_037783145.1. Lineage (NCBI taxonomy): Eukaryota > Metazoa > Chordata > Mammalia > Perissodactyla > Equidae > Equus > Equus przewalskii. The sequence continues at coordinate 33,626,545 of NC_091835.1, read as the reverse complement.
ACAAATTATGTTTTATGGCCTTTTATAAAATATTCATTCCTTCTCCCAGGGCTCTTGGTGGTTCAGGAAGCCTGGAAATGGCCTGGTGTAGGGAGATCTCATTTCCTCCCAGACACAACTCACAGAGGCCAGCCGGGCTCTGACCACAGAGGGGCGCCGATGCCAATGCCAGACGGGGCTGAGAACAAGGACTCCAGCCTCCTGCTCCCCACAGCGCTGGATCTTCAGAACCCCTGGAGACAGGGCTGGGAGGAGGGAAGGGAGGAGAATAAGGGGACTCGTGCTGCCCTTCTCTGGAGTCCTCATGCTTCGTCCATTTCCTCTGAACAGGTCGAAGGCTCACCGAAGCACCTGTCATGCACTTCCTTCTCCTCTGCACCCACTTTTCTGAAATGTATGTCTTGTTTCCACCCGGGCCGGGGTCCAAGACAACAGCAAGGAGGCCAGAGCTCAGAGTAGGGGAGGACCAGTGTGTGGAGGGCTGTGGCAGGGAGAGGGGAGGCGGGTGGTCACTGTTCTGGAGAGAAGGGAGATTCCCAGATGAGCTCCCATTCCCTTTCCATTTACACTTCCCATGTGAGCCACCAAGGGACACGCGATCGTAACAATATTAGTAACGACCTTACTCTTTCACAGCCCTCCACAGTTTGCAGAGAACAATGGCATCCAGATCCTTGAACTCTGAAGTTGGAGTCGGGGCGCTTGGCTTCCAGGCCTGGCACACCACTGCTCGGCCCACATCGCCTCCCTTCCCTGGGCCTCAGTTTCGTCTCCTGCGCAGTGAGGGGATTATCCAGGAGGACTCTGGGGTCTCGAGTAAACTTTAATCCTAGCTCTACAACCCTCAGATTCTGGATCTGTGCTCCTACTCTTAGGTTTATACCGTTTCAGGGGGTCTCTGGGCACCCGCCCCCTGACTGGTAGAAAGAGCTACATCTCCCACTGAGAGCGGTCGCGGTCGGTCTTCCGAGGCCGGCCTCACACCGAGACTCCAGACCCCCCAGGCCCTTCCCGCTGGGGAGGAGCGGCTCCATGCCCATCCCGGCAGGCCCAGAGGAGGACGCGTGTCGCCGTGCACACACCACAGAGGCAGAGCGAGAGGATGCAAACGCCCTCACCACCCCACTGCCACTTCCCTCTGCTGCAGAGTATTTTTGTCCATTCTATATTGGGAAGTGCTCGTCTGAGGATGAGATGAAGAATGGCAGATGCTGAAGGATCTTACACTAAGGGCCAAAATAGGGAGAGGTGAAAATTACAGTAGAGGACATTTCCAACTGATTTGTCATTCAAAAATCTTAAAGTACTCTGTGTCTGCCATTTATTCCCAGAACCTATTAATCTGAAAAGCCCAAATTAATTAATGCAGGCGTTTTCTATTATCCTACGCAACAGTACAGGTAAGAATCTGAGAGCCCCGAACTCATCAAGGTGTATGTATCAACTGCAAAATGTATTCTGTATTGTGTACGTGATATTTTGTATTATGTATGAAAGATGTAACTATTAACTCCAGCCATTTCAGGGGGGAACTGAGCAGTGTTTATGTAAGTGGAGAGAACAAAAAGAAAGCTCCTTGAGCGCCCTGGCCCTCTATGCTCTTTCTTGTTATTGTAGCCTGCTGTCTTTTGCCCAAGCAAACTGGAGATGTAAGAGGAATTCATTCATTTATTTAAGAAATGGTTATTGAGCATCTTCTGTATACCAGGTACTGTGTTAGGCACTGAGTATAGAGCGTTGAACAAAATAATCACAGCCACCCCTGACCCCAAAGACAGTCTACCTAACAGGGGACAAAATATATACATACATGCATGCATATGTATGCACACACATGGAGAGAGAGAATCCACAACCAGCGCCCGGCTGTTTCAGCACTGTCATTCGAATCATGCCAGCCCAGGCCCCGGACATCAAGGAGCAGATACCCACTGCGACTTATCTGAATTCCTGAGTCACAGAATTGTGAGATGCAATCGTAATTAACTGTTGCTTTAAGCCACTAGAAGTTGGGTGCCTTGTTATGCAGCGATAGATAACTGGAACCCACACAGAAGCCAAGTAACTTGCAGAAAGGCACTCAGCTAGTAAGTTATGAAGTGGAGATTCAAACCCAGCTGAGCTGCCAGAGCGGACCACCTCCCGGGCGGCGAGTACAGTGAGAGGTCAGGGGCCCAGGGCTCACCCTATCGGGCTGCTGAACTGAATGCAGAACTAACCCTCCGCAGCCGCCCTTTTCCACTCTCACTCACGCACTCACACACTCACACAGACACACCTGGGCATCAGATTACACCACCTCATCACCAGAAGTGAGTTCTAACAGGAAGAGGCAGCCTCTCTCGTTTAGGGATGAAGCAGAAACTTAGCTAGTCCCAGAGTCAGCAGACCTTTGGAATGCCAGATCTGGCTGACGTCGGCCATGCTCCAGCCACGCTCTGCAGCACAGAGAAACCAGACATACGGTTCCAATTTGAATTCCATTTCCACGACAAAAACTTCAGCCTAATCCTCTGGTCCTTCCCCAAACCAGGAAGAGGCCCTGCTCTAAAGAAGTGCGCCGCATCCTCACAGCACGAGTTCTTGCTCCCTTGTCAAAACTACAGAGCTGGAGAATAGAGAAGCGGGTGCAAGTGGAGTCTTGTGTCATGCTGTCTGGAAATTCTGCAGTTGGCATTCCTGACTTTGTCCGCTCAGGAACTGGCAGAGGAAGGGGCAAAGTGATGTTTGGGGCCCAGGAAAGGGAAGCTGCAGTTTTTGATTCCATTTCCCACAGCTTCTTAGGGAAATGTCAAACACATGAGCATCCTGGGTTCCCTTAAAGCCATGGATAGACTGGGAGTGTGCAAATGGGATTTGTGTCCCAAATTGTAAAGGAGAACCTAGAGAGGGGCGTGGACTAATTTACAAGGTCAGAGACAACGCCTTATTCATCACTGCAGCCCCAATGCTAACTGGGGTGGCTGGTAAATAATAGACACTCAATGTTTGTCAAAAGAGTGAAAAATGATCTCCATACAACTGGCTTCATGTCAGGTTCCTAAAGTATTTCAGGAAGTAGGCAGCTTGCTCTCTGTGCGGAAACATGCCTATGATCTTCTGAGGAAGGGTGGACACACTGGGCTCCTTCGCCCACCCCTAGAGCTCAAGCTCCTGGGAGATGATGTGGAAGGAGTGCAGGCTACTGCCCAAGCTGCCACTCACCAGCTGTGTGACCCTGGGCACATTTCTTGACCTCTCTGAGCCTCAGAGTTATCTTTAAAATGAAGCTAAAATTTCTCTTCTTCCCAAATTAGAGAAGACTCCAAATTAACATCAAGATATTTGAGATGCTTTCCTTAAAGTAGAAACTTAGAAACTAATTCCTTTCTCTTTACCTTGGGTTGCCACGACTCCAGGGATAAAATTTTGCCTTAAAAATCTACAACCCTAGGTCTCTCTGTGCTTTCTCTTCCTTCCACCACCTTGCCCTCGGAATCAGACACAGCCAACAGCCCAGGTGTACACATTCACTTTGGGATGAGAGACTAGAAGGGAGTCACGAGGTCCTGCGGAAAAGCAGGTTCAGAGGGGTTTTACAAGGAAGACTCTGAGATCGGGTGGATTGGGTTTAAATCTCATCTTCCCCACGTCAGGCAAGTTACTTAACTTACTGTGGACTACCAATCTCTCTTCTGTACCAAGGAGGCTGTGACATGGTCATGGTCGGCAGTGTTAAAAGGAAGCCCTGGTCTGAGCTGGCAGTTGCACCCTGCACGGGGCAGCTGGCGTAAGTGAGACTGAAATCCAGCCTGTGCTCCAGACGCTCCATCAGGCACCGCGGGGCGAGGCTGCCCTCTTCCAGAGGAAGGGCTGTCTTTTTTCAACCTGCACAAAGGTGCTCCACAGGCTAAAGCTGGCCCTGGGCTGGGATTAAAAGAGATACAGCAAGAACATCACCTACCCTGGTTCATAATAGGAGGAAGCTTTAAAACTATGCTCCAAATCTGATAACATTTTCTCTCCACTTTACTACTGCTCTAGAAGCCTCTGTACTGGTCTCTTGCCAGCGGTGTGCTGGAGCTCATACTGGCTCCCCAGAGCTGACTGCTAAAGACTCAGGAGCTTTGCCGGCCTGTTGACAAACTGGTGCTAGTTTGAAACTGGCCATGGTGGGAGCGTTTACGCCACAGAAATCAGCAAACACTGCAAACCAGGACCTTTTTTTTTCTAGTTTACTGGCATTCTATTCCAATTCTCCTGCAGACTATTCTCCACCCACAATCAAAATAATTTCTAAAAACAAATCCACGGAGGCCAGCCCAGTGGCATAGTGGTTAAGTTCACGTGCTCTGCTTCGGGCAGCCCCGGGGTTTGCGGGTTCCAATCCTGGGTGCTGACCTACACACCGCTCATCAAGCCATGCTGTGGCAGCATCCCACATACAAAATAGAAGAAGATTGGCACAGATGTTAGCTCAGGGAGAACCTTCCTCAAGCAAAAAGAGGAAGATTGGCAACAGATATTAGCTCAGAGCCAATCTTCCTTACCAAAAGAAAAAACAAAAACAAATCCACGTGTATCATTTGCTTGCTTCAAAGACTCCAATAGCTTCCCATAATGCTAAATATAAAATCTGAACTCCAGCCTTGGCCCATATCATCCTGTGTAATCCGGCTAGTGCCGGAGCCTGCCTCTGAGCCTTCTCTTCCTAATGTTCCTCCTCCGCTCCCCAGTTTCAGCCACATGGGCCCTCTCTCAGTCCCTGGACACTGACAGCTCTCTGTGGCCTCGGGCTGTGCACGTGTCCCTTCAGCCTGGACCGTTTCTCCCCCGATCTATCCACAGAGCTTACACTCCCACTTCTCTCTTGTCTCCACTGGAATGCCCACTTTGGAGCTGCCCTCCTCATCACTCTATCTCAGCAGCATTCCCCCATCCTCGCTGCTGCTATATGCTCCTTCATAGCACTTGTCACCGCCTCACAGCATATATATTTGTTTTTTTGTAACAGCTTTATTGAGATATAATTCACCTACCACACAATGCACCTATTTAAAGTGTACAATTGAATGGTTTTTATTATATGCACAGAGTTGTACAACCATCACCACAATCAATTTCAGAACATTTTCATCCCCTCCAAAAGAAACCCCTTTAGCTATCACCTTCAAAGCCTGCGTCCCACCCCATTTCCCAGCAGCCCTAAGCAACCACTAACCTACTTTCTGTCTCTTTATATTTGCCTATACTGGACACTTCATATAAATGGAATCATACAATATGTGGCCTTCGTGACTAGTTTGTTTTACTTAGTGTAATATTTTCAAGGTTTGTCTACGCTGTAACATGTATCAGGACTTCGTGCCTTTTTGTGGCCGAATAACATTTCATCACACGGGTCTACCACATTTTGTTTATCCATTCATTGGCTGATGGAAAATTGGGTTGTTTCTCCCTTACGACTATTATGAATTATGCTGCCATGAGCCTTCATGGATAAGGCTTTGTGGACAGGTTCTCATGTCTCGGGGGTAGACCTAGGAGTGGAATTGCTGGGTCACACGGTAACTCTACGTTTAACTTTTCGAGGACCTGCCAGACTGTTTTTCAAAGTGGCTGCACCACTTTCCATTTTCACCAGCAGGGTTTGAGGGCTCCACTTTCTGTTTATCATCACCAACAAGTGGCATTTTCTTTCTTTTTTTCAATTATAACCATCCTAGTGAGTGTGAAGCGATATCTCATTGTGGTTTGATTGGCGTTTCCCTGCCAGTTAGTGATGTTAAGCATCTTTTATAGGCTCATTGGCCATTTGTATATCATCATTTGAGAAAAGTCTATTCAGATCTTTTGCCTATTTTTAAAAAATTCTTTGTATATTCTAGACACAAACCCCTACTCAGATAAATGACTTGCAATATTTTCTCCCATTCTGTGTTTTGTGTTTTTTTCTTAAGGAAGATAAGCCCTGAGCTAACATCCATGCCCATCTTCCTCTACTTTATATGTGGGATGCCTGCCACAGCACGGCTTGCCAAGTGATGTGTAGGTCTGCACCCGGGTTCCAAACTGGTGAAACCTGGGCCACCGAAGCAGAATGTGTGAACTTAACCACTGCAGCACTGGGCCTGACCCCCATTTTGTGAGTTTTTTTAAAAAAATGAATAGATTTTATTTTTTTAGAGCAACATTAGGTTTACAGAAATATTGTGGGTTGTCTTTTTCACTTTCTTGATAATGTAACTTGAAGCACAAAAGTTTTTAATTTGATGAAGTCAAATTTCTGTTTTCTTTCGTTGCTTGGGCTTTTGGTATTATAACTAAAAATCTATTACCAAGGCTGAGGTCCTAAAGATTATGCCCAAGTTTTCTTCGAAGAGTTTTGTAGTTCTGGCTCTTACACACTTAGGTCTGGGATCCATTTTGAGTTAATTTTTGTATTTGATGTGAGGTTGGGGTCCACCTGTGGGTATCCGGTTGCCCCAGCAGGTACATTTATTTTCAAGAGGGTACCTCTTCTCCTGCTTAGGCCATCAGCTCCGTGAGGACAGGATTCTTTCCTGTCTTGTCCTCTGACGTATCTATCCCCAGAACCTAAGGCACTGACTGGCACATAGTGGACACTCAAGAATCGTGGGATAAATGAATAATACCCAACTCAATAAATGTGATTTATCATCATTATTTTACACTTTCAGCCCCTATGGCTTTAGTCCATGGAGCTGGAAACCCCCTAGCACAAAACAGTCTCCCACAGAATCCTACCTTCGCTCTTGTTCCTGGAGTTTGGTGGTTCCTGGTCATAACCCAGATCCTCCGACCAGCCTAAGGGTGATCTCAGCCCCTCCAAGGGCTGTCAGCTTCCTAGCGCTTCCTCACCCGCTCTCAGCACCCCCTTCCCCTTCCTCTGCTCTTTCTAGAACTTTCCACTGCCTAGTCACCTTAGCCTCCCACCTTGGGGGATCACCGTGTGCTCAGTGCACGAGTTGCCCCCTTCAGTGACCCCTAACGTTTGCCTGGATTCTTGCCTTTCATAAGGTGCTCCTGAGTCAGCCTTCCGGATCCCCACGAAACCCCCAAGTGGCAGACCAAGCCCTCAGTGTTATCCCTACTTTAAACATGGGGATCTGAGTTCTGAAAAGCTTGCTGGAGCTGCCTGCAGGCCCCACAGCTTGTTAGCGGTGACACTGTGACTAGGACCCAGGTCTTCTCACTCAGATGGGGGCAACCCACGTGAAAAAGGCCTTCAGATTTTTATTTGCATGCGGACAACTCTATCACGCTGTCTGGGATGCCTTCCCAAATTTCTATCATCTCCCTCGTCAAACTAAACATTTTTTTACAATATCAGTTAACTTTTGACAAATGATTGCTATGCGTCAGACACTGGACTGTTTTACGTACATTGTTCTTTTACTCCTCACTGCTGTCTGAGACTCAGAGAGATTAATGAACTTCCCCAAGTTCACCCAGCTAACAAATGGCAGAGTTGGAAGTCAAACCCAGGTTTTCAACAACCACACGTTGCAATCCGCTCCCAGTGGTGAAGACGGCTTGGTCCTTATCCCTCCCCTTTCTGAAGCCCGGACTCTGAGGGGCTCTGACCCTGGACTCCTGAGCGCTGGGTTCTCTGTGTTCACAGCTGAGCCCTTTGACCCACTCCTCCTCCTCTTCCTCCAGCTCCTGGCCAAGCCCTAACCTCCTCCTGTCCTCCCACTCCCCCTAAGGCCAGGACCCTCGTCATTTTCATGTTCTCACCCTGAAGCAAAAGCAGGCTGCAACCCTTCCACCCCGAGGCGGGGTAAGAGCTCAGAGTCCTGAGCTGCAACATTATTTCACTTTAACTTGTCCTGTCTTTTCTTTCAAGTGACCCTTATTCATCACTCTCTGAGCCTGCCCCTCAGCCTGATGCATAAGGCTCAGCAGCTGTCTTCTAATGACCCATTCTTGGACGTCTTCAGAGAGGGACTTGTTTTTCAAGCCACCATTACAGCCCGACCCGGGCTCCCCCAGCCCTCAGGTCGCAGAGTTCAGTGCCGAGCCTACCGCAGCTCTCAACCACCGGATGCTTGATGGAGACATATCTGCCCCCGGGACGGCTCTAAAGGCAGCACACATCAGTTAACAGTTTCTTCTTACTTCTTTTTCCAAGGTAGGACTTGAACTGGTGAAGGGGAGAACACGTAATCTTCTGCTTCTGTCTCAAAAGAACAAATGCTTCTTCCAGTAAAGTCGTCAGTCCTGAAATATGCAGGAAGGAGGTGGAATTTCTCCCACTCCTAATTCAGATCCCACCGTTGGCGGCTGGAGAAGGGGACAGGGAAGTCGAAGTGGATTGAAAAGGCATAACACCCTAGCGTCTGGGGTAAAGAAAGTCTTACTTGATTAGAAAACATTTACATTAGCGCTCCCTCTACTCTCTGTTCAAGTGACTTGCATACTCAGTTGCACAAGCCTTTGAATTCATCTGGACCTTTCTCTCAGGCAAAATTCCATGTAATTCTCCTTGAGATGAATGATGTTGCCTTATTTATTCCCCTTATTATCTTGTCTGGCTTAACCATCCCTCCCTCCTTATGTTTCCTGGTCCGCTCCCATCGTAATCCTCAGGGAGGGAATTAGCATGTGGAAATTGGGGATGGGTGGGGAGGCTGACAATTAGTTAGAAAAGAAGCAGCAAAGGAAGAAGAGGAAGGTTGGGGATGCTGCTGGTAGAGCCAGGAAACAGCGCTCCCTGTCAGACAAGAGCTATTCCTGAGGGTGCCAAGGCTAATGGACTATTTTCTTTGGAAGTATTTTGTACTAATACTAATGGACTATTTCTTACTGAACATGGTTTCCTGATACACTCTAAAAGAACACATTAAGAAGGACTGATCTCACACGTCACAATTTACGTTTCCATCCTGAAGCATTTTTGGTTCTCTGAGGCACTCTTTGTAAGGCACAGAGATGCGCAGTCAACACTTACCATCTACTAGTACTGCTCTAAGCACTAGCACCTACTTACCTAATTCAATTCTAGAAGCAATTCATCCTTATAGCGGGAGAGTTGGAAAGACTGACTAGTTGTTGGGTAAGCCATTTCCTTCTCTCCTGGGCACACAGCTGGACTACATTTCCCAGATTCCCTTGCGATTAACCGGGTGCAGCCATGTGACTGGGTTCTGCCTAATGGAATGTGGGCAAAAGGCATGTGGGTCATTTCCTGGCCTGGCCCATAAAACTATGCAAACGCAAACACTCTCTTCTTTCCCCATCTTTTAGCCAAATGGGGAGGACTCCAAGGACCCTGGAGTGGAGAGGGTTGAAGAAAGCCACAAGACGGAGGGATCCTGAGTCCCTGAGTCACAGGTTGGAGGAGAGCTGTGCAGAAAAGCCACCTGACCAGGAACACCCCCACCGGACTATTGTATGAGTAACAGATACACTCTTATCGTGTTAAACTACTAAAATTTTGGTTACAGCAGTTAGCCTACTCTGACTAGTACATTCCCCAATCTGTAGATTAGGGAATTGAGACTCAAAGAATTTATGCAACTTCGCAAGGTCAGTTGGCTGTTAAATGGCAGAGCTGGGATTCACAGCCAGGTTTTCTGACTAAAACCAGTGCTTTTGCCACTATCTACAGCTGCTTCATAATGGCTTCTGCCACTACCTTCAAAGAAGCAGCAAATCTGCTAAGACAAGCAATCATTTTACACAAATGTGTGTACAGCTCATTGATGCTGCCCCAATTCGGACCTCAGTGAAGATGGCTCTGGGGGAAAAGAGACTGAGAGCAGGGAGGTAGACAGGGGCAGGTCCTGGGCACAATACGGGAGGAGATGTTTTCAAGTCACCTTTGAGGACCTCAAAGCAGCCTTAGCCAACAAGAGCAACAGAGTTAGCCTTGAGAGGTCAGCAACAAAGGTAGGATGGCTGCACTGTGCTCACATTAGGAAAAGGGGGACAGCGTGTGGCTCCTGGAAGGAAGGAAGCACTAAACGTGCAAGGAAGAATCCTTGGAAACTCATTAGAAACAGCCAGCACATCAGCCCACTATCCTTCCTCTGCTGGAAATTCTTCAGTCGCTTCCCAGTGATGACAGTATAAAGTCCAGCTCCTTAACTGCACACAAGGTCCACCACGGTCTGCCCATTCTTACCTATCCAGCCTCAATTCTCTTCCTTAAGGATGGCACAGGAAGAGTGTGGGGAAAGCACCTTATGCTTCAACAGTTTAGACCACCCTGACTCCCAGAGCGCACTATGCTGCCCAGGCACTTGCAAACGCGGTTCCTTCTGCATAGCCCCCATCCCCAGTCCTAGCCCCTTTAAAACTCACGCCAGGTGCCATCTCTTTCTCCAGCCTGGGATCGACGCCCCTGCTCTGGACCCCCACAGTCTCCTTTGCACGCCTACGTTACAGTGCTCGTCAGATTGCATTGCAATTGTTCATTCTTGCTTCCTGACGGACTAGGTATTGTGAGCCTCTGATCTCCCAGCACCTAGCAGAGCACACGGAACACAGCAAGACCTCAGCAAATGCAAGGTGAGTGCATGGGTAGATGATTGAAGAGCAGAATCCTGAAGAAAAGTCACTTGGCAATGTAGTAGGCAGAATTATGGCCCCCCAGTGTGTCCACATCCTAATCCATGTGGCCTGTGACTGTGAAATGTTACAGGCAAAATGGAATTAAGGCTGCTGATGAACCCACCTTGAGAGAGAGATGATCCTAGAGCATCCCATGGGCCCAATGCAGTCACAAGGATCTTTAAAAGATGCAAGGAGGAGGCAGAGCAGTCAGTGGCAGAGTGACGCCACGTGAGAAAGACTCGACCAGCCGCTGCTAACTTCGAAGACGGAAGAGGGCCACAAGCCAAAGAATGAGGCAGCTTCTAGAAGCCAGAAAAAGCAACAGAAACAGAAACAAACAAACATAAAAGAACAAATGTTCCCCCCAGAATTTCCAGAAAGGAACGCAGCCCTGCCAACACCTTGATTTTAGCCCGATGAGACCCTTTTCAGGCTTCTGGCCTCCAGAGCTGTAAGCTAACATATCTATTTGTTTTAGGCCACTTTTTGTGGTAATTTGTTACATATACTAGAGAAACCAAATACAGGCACTTTTAAACTGCATGCGAAGAAGTTCCTGAGGAGCAAACTGCTTTGCGTTCTTCCACATTGACGGAACGTCTGTGCACAAAGCGCTCTGCTAAGATACGGAGGGAGCCAGAGCTGCACTGGCACATCTTGGCCTTGGGCTCTATTCTTCCAGGGAATTTGGGGGTAGGGTGGGTTGGAGCAGGTGATGACCTGCCACTAGAAGACATTAGAAATCTTTGAAAGAGGGGCGAGCTAAAAGGAGGGAGGAAATAGAACCGGAACTGGTCGCTGAGCGGGTCTGTCCTTGCAAACGGGGACACAGGAAACCTACCTACGGAGGCCCCTCGCCACACGGCAGCAGAAGGAGCCTTTGCAGCAGCTGTGCCATGTGGCCTCTGGACCAGGCTGCCCTGGGAACCCAGAGCTCCATAGGTATGGAAAAGAGCTGTCCTTGGTGACAACTCGATGTAAGAAAAGAAAATGAGAATTACAGGATGCTAAAGCTGGACATCACTCTTATCCAGTTCCTTCATTTGACAGACGAAATGACCCGGGTTCAGAGAGCGAGAAACCACCCCACTGGGGAGCCTTCTTGACCTCTCGCCCAGCAGGTGGAACCCTCTTCCCGCAGCCTTGGTTTGGGTCTCTGTGGCAGTCCTCATCACAGGTGTCACAGCGCGCATGTGGCTGCCTAATTTCATAGCACTATTTCGTGAAGGCAGGAGCTAACTCTCATCTATTTTTTTCATTCCCCTTAACAGTGACTAATACAGCGTGATTGAAAAGTAAATTTTTGTCAAATGGATTAATGTAAGATCTGACAGGGAATATCAGACTATCAGAGACTTCCCAAATCAAGGTACCAGGGAAAAGAGAGAGATTAGTGGCAATTTTTCTTCAATAATATTTATTACTTTTATAGTCTAAAAGAAAGTTGTGTTTTAACAACAAAAGTAATTCAATTCCATGTTTTTTGCCTATTTCAAAGCCTATATTTTCCTGTTCTGCTATACTCTTAGAAACCCAGGTTGCAGTCCACATTCAGTCATTTTCCAGTTATGTGACCAGGAAATTGATCTCTGAGGGCCTTAGTTTCCTCATCTGGAAAGCCTGGATAATAAAACTTCCTTTGTCAGCTTGTTTGCGCAGGCCCCATTGCCCAGGGCACAGGAGATGCTCAAAAGACAACAACGGCAGTGAGCACCCCCTGGTCACGGTGCCTCCCTTTGATCTCAGCTCTGAAACACTGACCCACATCATTACAAAACAGCGCCAGCCCTTTGGGCTCCCTCCCCACACTCCCTGGGAGAACAGAACTCTGTTCTCACATGCCTCCGCCCGCCTTCTTCCTTCTCAGAGGAGCACCTGAGCTGTGCTGGTAAGCTGAAGGAGTGCTCCGCTCCACCCAAACCCTGGGCCTGGAAGAGCCTCACCAACCCCATTGTTCTACACAGCTGTGACAAAGGCTGTGCTCGCTCTCTTCCGTCTTTCGGAAGATGACCTCTCTAAATCCATAAATAATGGACTAGGGAAAAAAGCTGGATTTCTATATAAAATATTAAATTAAAAAATCAAGGTACAACTGTACAAAGTATGGTCCTAATTTTATAAGATGGATTAATATATTCAGACACACAGATTTAAAGAAAAATGACAAGAAGGAAATAAAGAGAAATCTTTATAACCTCAAAGTGGTAAAATTATGCATGCTTTTAATTAATTAATTTATTTGCTTATTTTTGCCTTTATATGATTGGGAAGTTTTTACAATGAAAAATAAAACGTAAGTAGTATTTATTCGTTTCTCTATGCATTTCTTAGGGAGAAGACAGTGTGGAAGCCATCTCTGTTGGCCGCCATGTTCCTTTAGGCCCAGCACTGCCTCTCCCCCAGGGCTCACCCTCATCTCTTCCTCACCCTTTCATTCCATACAGGCAAGTTGGTTTTTGGCTGTCTGCTCCCAGTTCCACGTCTCTGTTCACTTGTAGCCACATCCTTGGGACAGTCTCAGGCCTCTTGAACAGGAAGAGTCCACTTCTCCTCACTCACCCCCTCCAATCCCACCTTTGTCAGGAAGCCTTCAAGCCTGAAGCATGAACCCAGAAACTTCTCCACACCCCTGCCCAGCTCTGTTAGCCCCGTCCTGCTTGCCAGGGGCCCAGCTGCGCTTTGTGCATCATTCAACTTGATTCGACCAAGCATCAGACAAGTAGAAGTGAAAGTTAGGACCGAAGGTGGGGAGGGCGGGAAAATGGTTGAAAACCAGAGGAGCAGGACTAAGTCTGCATCACCTCTGTGTGTGTAGGTCACACATCTGGCAGCTACAAAGTCTCATAAGGCAACAGTGGAGAGAGCTTCAAATGGTCCTTTCCCTCTTTTCTCTAACCCCTGTCGTAGAAAGCAGGAGAATGTGTATCAGAAAGAGACGAAACAGGTTTCCTTTCTGCGAGGACATATACTCTCCAAAGAAAAACCCTGCATCACGAGGTCCCCTCCAGACCAGAGAGAGAAAACAGCCGGTCTCAAGGTGAGCGGAGCCGTGTCCCCAGCGCCACCTGCGGTAGCTCATTGACCTTGGCCTCTCCATTCTCTGACTCATGGATTTAATTAAACTCTCTCTCTCTGGCTATGTGTCTTTTAATGTACTGTTTTTTTAAATTCCAGCTGTGGTTTTAGAATTGACTTGCATCCCCAGTCTAGAGGCCCATTTATAATCACAAACATCAGGAGTATGGTGACAGAGTTGAAGGTATTACTTATGAAAATAGCATTATGAGAATCCCTGACTCGCTATAAACTTTTCTTTTTTAAAACTTGGGGTATTTGTCTCTCTTCTTGTTGCTATTTCAAGGAAAAGCTCTGCCAAGTGGAGTTTTTCCATATTTGACCTGAAGCGGGGCGGGGGGGGGGGAGGGGGGCGCGGTTAGAAATTGATCCTTGTTATAACATTGGTGCCAACAGTTGGCCTGGAATAAGTGTTCACAGCTAGATTTTCAAATTCCAGTAACAGGGAGCCCATAATGAAAAGACTCCTACAAATCTCTCTCTCAGAGGCCTCTGGCCAAGAAGAGTCAGAAACTTTGATCTTTTCTGGACCCAAAAGCATCTAGGGATGGAATAGAGACAGACAAGAGAGCTGACAAAGAGCTCAGCTGGGTGCACTTATTCAAATCACGTCTGAGATGCAGTCTCTCCACTACTGGATTTGCCAGCCGCTCCAGCCCAGGGCCAGGGCAAGCTGGCTTTCAGAACAGTTGCCTGTTTATTCTACCATATTGAGTTCAGGGAGTGACCAGCCAACTGGTCTATTTGCCTAAAGAGGCCCAACCCAACCACAGCTACCCTCCCGCAGGCATCTTGGCTGCTCTCCTAAGAACCTCCCTTCCTTGCCTTTTGGATGGAACTGGTCCTAGACTGCTTTTATTTTTCCAAACCCCTCTGTGTATAAACAGAATATTTGGAAAAGCTCAAGATGGCCAGGGGTCTGCCACGTTAACCATTGATTCTCACTAGGAGAGCAGAGTTGGGTACCATCAGTGGAACTGCTTCTGCCCAGGCTCTGGACCCAGCCCAGAACAGCTGACAGCTGAATCCTCTCTCTCTCTCTCTCTCTCTCTCTCTCTCTCTCTCTCTCTCTCTCTCTCTCTCTATCTCAACCTGGCTACAAACAGTTTACACCAGTGGGAGTGAAGTAGAAAAGATGCCTTCACTTTTTAAGGATGTTTCTTATCAGAGTCTTAAGAAATCTTCCCTGCTCCCAAAGAGTTCAAGGAAGAAAATGGAGTCTCATAGGTGGGGACCTTACTCCCTTTATAGAGCTCTTCTCAGGATCCTTAGGCCTACGGTAGGACCCCAAAGAAGAACCCTCCTTAGAAAACAGCCTGTCCGTGATGACAAGTCCATTAGGCAGTGTTCATCAGTAAAGACCTCCTATTGCTCGCTGCTGACTGAACAGAAAGAAGTGCAAGAGGAGCTTATCTCATTGATCAATAGCAGCCAGTGCCGGCTCCACTGGAGCTGAGTTAATCCCGGAGGCACAGGTCCTAACATCTGAGGATAGAGAAAAGGAAGCCTCAGGCACAGTGAGAAAGCCAGAGCTCTTCCTCAGGGAGGGGAATGAAAGCAGTGGCAGCCACAGACAGAGGCCTCTTCTCCGGGCTTTTTCACAGCCATCCCTGCCTTACCCATCAACATTTTCACACTGAGCATCTACCACAATTGACAGAGTTTCCAGAGGGCTACCTGGCACCATGGGGCCCTCCTGCAGCAGCTGTTAGAGGCCAGAATCATCCCCTGTGCACGCTGCCCCTTCTGTCACCCTGCAAGAGCTGCTGTCCTATGGACTCAGTCCTAGGGCACGTGGGTCCCACTGCTGACACTGCTGGGCACCGCAGCCACACCCATCCTGCAGTGTCCTCCATCACCCAAACTGACCTTGCAGCCACCACCCCTGTTGCCGCCAAGCCAGTGCTTTTCTGCCCCTCGGTCCACCTCCCCTGTACCCTAATCCATGCTGGGCAACTTGGGAGCAAAGTATTCCAGCCCAGGGGGGCAAAGCAAAGACTGGCAGGTCACCAGCCCCCAGAGCAGCAGCCATGCCCAGCACCCAGCGTTGGGCTCCAACTGGGGAGGAGAAACCCATGTGAGAGTGGTAGGACCCAAGGCTGAGAATGCAGAGCACCTCTGGGCAAAGCTTCTGTACCGCAGAAGCTGCAACTCCCTGCACCCTGTGGTGATCTGGGAGGGAAGATTCCAGCAGGCAGGGAGGGGACCCCACCACAGGGCTGGAGTAGGGACTTTGGAAAGAAAGAGGTTCAACGGATTATGGTGCTAGAGGTTTGAGCTACTCTTGATTCCTTTCATTCCCATTGTTATTGCACCCACAGTCCTAGATTTTCCTCCATGGATCAGAGGAAAGTGGGGAAGTACCTGTTCTCCACCCCTACTTCAGTAAACCCATCAGCAGCAGAACTCTCCGGCCCTGGAGAGAAGCTCCTGAAGATTAAAAAGTCCCTGGGAACTAATTGTTGAAGATTGTCACAATCGTGAGAACCCCTGTGTCCCACCCCGTAGGGTCCCACTAGACACTGTCTGGGCTGCTGTCCACCCAGCCACAGCTCTCACAGCCAACGTGGCACGTGCACACACAGACACAAGAAGAAAAGACTGCCTGGGAACTCATTTTGTTAAAGGCTATTTTTCGTTTTTAAATGATACTTGGAAAATTTGTGATGACATGGATGGAGCTGGGGAACATCTTGTGGTTGGTACGTCCAGTCGATTCCCACTCCCAGCGATCCTGTGCACAGCACAGCAGAACCCTGCCTGGTCTTTTCGCATCATCCTCTCACCCTCTGGTGCTGTATCAGAAAATGCTCCACTGCTGTTCATAGGGTTTTCATGGCCAACGTTTTCAGAAGTGGGTGGCCAGGTCCTTCTTCCCACTGGAGAACATTATGCTAAGTGAAATAAGCCAGAGAGAAAAGCAAATACTGTGTGATCTCACTTATATGTGGAATCTAAAAATAGTGAAACTCACAGAAGCAGAGAGTAGAACAGTGTTTGCCAGGAGTCAGAGGAGGGAGAAATGGGGAGGTGATGGTCAAAGGGTACAAGTTTTAGTTATGACGATGAGTAAGTTCTTGAACAATACAGCATAGTGCCTTTAGGTAACAATGCTATATTGTATAGTTAAAAGCTGGCTCAGAGGTAAACCTACAAGAAGTTTGCTTACTACAAAAATTAATAATAATAAAGGGAGCAAGAGAGAACTTAGAGGGGTAATGCATGTCCCTACAACTTTGACGGTTGTGATGGTTTCACAAGAATAAGCTTATCCCCAGACTCATCAAGTTGTGCACGTTAATAATGTGCAGCTTTTCACATGTCAATCATACCTCAATAAAGTGATTTTAAAAAAAGACTTCCAAAAAAATAGAAAAAGAACAAAATTTTAAAAAAGAAAACCTGAAAGAAATCTGTCTGATTGATCGTTTAACGGAAACCCGGAGCAATACACCGAGGGAGACCACCAGGAGGTTTCAACAATGTTAGGACATATTCCCAATGGTTTCCCAACAGATATTGTCTTTGGGATTCAGGAACAAAAACCAAAAGCCACTGCAGTGTGTTCCTTTTTTTTCTTTTTCTCTTTCTTTTAAACTTTATTTTTTTTTACCTTGAAACCCTAAGATGAGACAGTCCAAACTGACGTACAAGATGGAGCTGGAAGATCAGCCCCCCAGGCCTGAGGGCACTCAAACTGTTCCTGGGGAAGAGCAAAGAACAGGTGTGACTGGCACTGCTGCTAACGATGCGACCAGACTCAAGCCGGAAGGATGCCTGGCGGCTGGAGTGCACAAGGATGAAAGGAAAGTCGGGTGCTGTACCACACACACCACGGGAACGGGGACTGTGAGAAGCACGAGCCAAGGTAAACTGGAAATTGTAAGGCAAGACAGGGGATGTTTCAACATCGCAGTGCTTGGCATTAGTGAACTAAAATGGACGGAAATGGGACACTGTCAGACAATGACAAACTGTGGAAATGACAAACTCAGAAGAAACAGAGTGGCTCTAATGCTGAGGCATGATGTAGCTCAGGCTACACTATATGATATTATACAATATATAATAATTCAGTCAGGGGCTATGATGCAAGGTCTGACCAAACAGTATCAATCAGGCTTCTGGGAAAACCTATTAACATAACCATCATCCAAGTCTATGCTCCAACTACAGATGCTGGAGAAGATGAAACTGAAAGTTTTTATGCAAGTATCCAGGAAGAAATTGATCATACATCCAAACAAGACATGTTGATAATTGTAAGTGACTGGAACACAAAAGTAGGAAATAAAGCAGAATCAAACGTCGTTGGAAAATTTGGACGAGGGGTCAGAAATGAAGCAGGAGACCAGCTCATGGATTTCTGCAAGGCCAACAATCTGTCCACTGCAAATTCATGCTTCAAACAGAAGACTGTCTACATAGATTTCACCAGATACCAATATAGACCATAACTGGAAGCAGGAGCTGGAGAAGCTATATTCTCTCTGCCAAAACAAGACCGGGAGCAGATTACGGTACTGACTACGAACTGTTCATTTCAAACATCAGTGTAAAGCTGAAGGAGAGCACAAGAACTGTAGTGCCAAAATCTCACGTAAACAACACTCCTGATGAATTTAAAGTTCACATGAAAACAGATTTGCACTGTTAGACTTCATTAACCGAGAACCAAAAGAACTACGGACTGAAACCAGAAATGTCATTAAGGAAGAACGTAAAAAGGCAACCCCCGGAGTAAAAAGAAAAGAAAAATTGAGATGGATGACAGAAGGAACACTAAAAATTCTTAGGAGAGGCAAGAAGCAAAAGTAAAAGGTGACAAAGGCAGGGTTAGAATCCTGAACACAGTTTTTCAGCATCTGTTACATGGAAATAAAGAAAACCACTATAATGGCCGACGCAAAGGGATGGAAGAAAACAAGAGGAAGAACGAGAGGTCTCTTTCAGAAGATTCAAGAAGTCAAAGGCGAATGCTGAACAGCCAAGAGGGAAGCAGACTACCTGATCAGGAGAAAACAGGGGAAAGTGGAAACCCTGTCCTGAAGGTCTATACAGAAGGCACGATGGATGACAGATGCCTTTGAATAAGACTCCTCTGAGGAAGAACCCGTAATTCTAGAAAGTGAAGGGAAAGCTGCCCTGAAAGCACTGGGAAGAAATAAGTCACCAGGGTAGATGGGATGTTGATAGAATTATGTCAAGTCACAGAGACTGAATCTGTCACACTGCTAACAAGAATATGCCAAGAAATACAGAAAACAAAACAATGGCCAATAGACTGGAAACGTTCAGTATACATCCTGATCCCCAGGAAAGGAGATGCGATGGAGTGCAGCAGCCATGGGGCCATCGCTCTGACTTCCCGTGCAAGTAAAGTGATGCTCGAGGTGCTGCAAAGGCTTTGACCTCAGATGGAGCAAGAAGTGCCTTTTGTCCAAGCTGGATTTCCACAAGGGAGAGGCACACGAGGCCTGACTGTGGTTACTCCTTGGCTGCTGGAGCGCTCCATAGGGTTTCAGAAAGTTAGTCCATGCTTCACAGACGACAGGAAAGCCCTTGACTGTGTGGATCATGAAAAGCTCTGGGCTGCTCTGAAAGGAAGGGGCGTGCCTCAGCACTTGACTGTCCTGATGCCTAACCTGTACTGTGGACAAGAAGCCACTGTCAGGACAGGCTATGGAGAGACAGATGGATTCCTGGAGGCAAAGGTGTCAGACAAGGGTGCATTTTATTCCCCCATCTGTTTAATCTCTACACAGAACATAGCATACGAAAAATGGGGCTAGACTCAAATGAAGGAGCGGAAATTGGAAATTGGCAGAAGACGTAATCTACAATCTAAAATATGCAATGACATCATCTTACTGGCAGCAAGTAGCAATGACTTGAAATGACTTCTGATGAAAGTGAAAGAAGAGAGAGCCAAAGCAGGCCTGCATTTGAACATCAAGAAGATGAAGATCACGACCACAGAACTACACAGCTTAACGTAGACAAGGAAGACATGGAAACTGTTAAAGACTTTGTTCGCCTTGGTTCAGTCATGAATTTAAATGGAGACTGCAGCCAAAAAATAAAGAGAAGATTGACACTCGAAAGGGCAGCAATAAAGAATTAGGAAAGATCATCGAGTGTAAGGAAGGGTCATTAGAGGCCAAGGCCAAGGTTGTCCACACCTCGTATTCCCTATCACTGTGTACGGGTGCAAAAGCTGGACAGTGAAGAAGGCTGAGAGGAAAACAGTGTATCCATTTGAAATGTGGTGTTGGAGGAGAGCTCTGCACACGCCCTGGACTGCCAGGAAGACGAACGACTGGGTCCCAGAGCAAATTACACCTCAACTACCACTGGAGGCAAAAGTGCTAACACTGAGGCTGTCTACTTTGGACACAACATGAGACGGCAGGATTCTCTGGAAAAGACAATAATGCTGGGCAAAGTAGAGGCAGCAGGAAAAGAGGAAGAGCAAATGTGAGATGGACTGACTCCACAGAGGAAGCCATGGGCATGAGTCCACAGGAGGTGAGCAGGGCTGCTGACGACAGGGCACTGTGGACATCACTCGTTCATAAGCTCGCCAGGAATCAGAGCTAACTTGACGGCATGTAATGACAACAACAATACTTAGAAAAACTCTAGTCTATAGCAAATATTCAAACACTAGAAAATGCCAGCAAACGTTACTGTGTAGTATTCAAATAACATAATATTTGGCTCTCCTGTTAAGAGGTTAATTAGATTAACAGCACTAGTCAGAATCATATGTTGAAATTGTCAATTTAAGGACTTACTTTGCTCCCAAAACTTGTTACTTTTTGGAACACCATTCATAAGATTTGTATAAAGTACACTAGACATAAAAACTTAATATGTATTTTTTATTTGCAACAATTGCTCACCAGGAGAGGAAAAGTCACAAATACACACTTACAACACAGCTGTTGCTATATGCATGACCAACTGAGTAGATTGTGACTGCCATTTTTCTGCAGGTCCCTGTCCTAGTTTTAGAAAATATCACCCTGAACCTCGTACTCTGTGTGTGTGTCCGTTTCCTGTTCTTGCATTTCATTGGACATCAGTGGATTCCTTCAAACCAGTAACATCTCTGTGTTACTTGCAAAGCTTTAATTCTCACAGAATTATAGAACTTTTCCCGTTTTCCTCATTTTTCAAGTAATTTTTCTTGGAATTTGAATTTGTAAAAACACAGAAATTTCCCCAGCAATGCTGGGAAGGAGTTCTCCTATGAAACACCCGTCAAGATGTGCTGCAGGCCCGTGGGGAAGGCCGCCCGCCGGCGCTCTGGAAGGAGAAGCAGGGAGCTTGATGCAGGGGGAATATCAGGGACCTGGGGCTGCAGCCAGCCCAAAGCACCTGTGAGATCAGGAGAGCATCAACCCATCTCCTTCACTCCAGCCTTGGCTAGAGAATGTATTGGAAGCAGAAGCCAACAGCCTCACTCAGTAGTTAACGAAGAACCTTTAAAGAGTGGAGGAAGATTGACAAGGCGCTTGGAGAAGACGAGAGAGAGAGAAGGAAAATATTAGGGAATATCGACACATCTGTTTTTCATCAATGAAGGTTAGAGCTATACGTATTTCTCCTCTTGTTGTCATAAAGTTGAGTTTCTGCCTAGGTCTTTTTGCTAAGGAGGCCAAACAGCTTTCCAGTAACATTGAGAGATTTGGTTTTTTTAGTTCCAAGGATAGTAGACTTGTGACCTGGAGACAAGTTTACTCCCTGAAACTACATTTGTTAAAATGCTTGCAGGAGAAAACTGTGTTTGTTAAAATTATAAGTTAACAACTTAAAGTCATGAGAGGTTGATTTTATCCACCAATTCCAGCGATAACTACTCACCTGACAGTACTGGCCTAACTCTATTTCACTTAACCTCTATAAAATGACTTACAAATTTCCTCAGAATTAGAAAATTAGCTAAAAGCACAATTCTTACTGTAAAAATAGATTACAAGTACAATAAAGGGACTCTATAAGAGATTAACTTTTAAACAGCTAGAATCTCAATTTGTTATGACACAGCCCTCAGCCCTTCCTCTCTTAAATTTTGCACAAATGAGGAAGTTCCTCACCCTAAAGGTAGCATCGGGCTGCTCTAGCCTGGTGTGGATGATGCTTGGGGCTGGAGAAAAGGGACAACCAGGGACATGATGGCATCACCCCGGTCTCTAGGCCCATCTCCCTCTGGAAAAGTACCAGAATCCTAGAGAAGCAGCTGCAATAAGGAGAGGATACAAGCTGGATCCTGGGGTTTCTGTGGGAACTTGGGGGAACCAAGCAGAGCCAACGGTAACTTTAGCTCTGGACAGGTGCCATGAAAAGAGGAAACTAGCCTGCCCCTTCAGGGCCAATGAGAGGAGCGAAGTGGGGGGTCTCAGGCTGCTTGTAGGCATGGCTTCTCCTCCTGGCCCCAGAAGGAGCAAATCAGGGATGGCCATCAGGAAACCCAGAGGTAATGTGGGATGGGGAGAGAAATGGACTCTGGGAGACACCCAGGGATTCTCACCATGTGAGCAGAGGGAAGGAACTGGCAGGACCACGGTCCCAGATATCCAACTCATGGGGGCAAACACAGAATTACTTCTCTGTTGGCCTTTTACAACCCCTTGTTCTCCAAGATCATTGACTAGTTAATGCTTGTCATATTCGCTGTTGTTTACAAGGTAACTTTAACTTACAGTAGATCTGCAATGTTCCAAAAAATGAGAGAGAGAGGCATCAGTGAGCAGTTAACTTGGTTACCAAGGGAACCGTTTCCTGACTGGACTAAAGTCAGTCGCCGAGAGGACCTTCTCCTGTCCTGCCCAGAGCAGGGTGCAAGAGGACAGCGACCAGAGAAGCAGAATGCCACTTTGCACTTTGGACAAGTAATGGGCAGGTAAGGGATGGGTGGTTTCAGGGCCAGGGAAGCACATCGACACCTTCCTTGTCACAACTAACAGGCCGCCCTGCAGATCAGAGCAGCTGGAGGAAGCTTAGTACCTCTGGGGAAACGGGCGAGCCCGAGGCGCTTTCTGCCATCCTAACCATGACTGGGAGGGAATCACAGGTTTCTTAAAGAGTAAGGAACACCAGCTTAGGTTAAGCAGCTAGTGCTGATGGCTGCTGTTTAGCAGGAAGAGATATTAATGTACATCTAGACAGGCATTTTTTGTTTGATCTTGTTTTAAATCTTTTTATTTTAATACAGTCTCAGACTTCCAGAAAAGTTGCAAACACAGTACAGAGAATCCTTGTATACCCTTCACCCTTCAGCCAGTCACTTTACCACATTTGTTTTACCATTTCCTGCTCCATCCACCTGTCTGCTCCATCCGTCTGTCTCTGTTCGCCCATCTGTCCATCCAACCATCCACTGCTCTGTCTGTCCATGTCTGTCCATCTATCTACCTATCTTTCTATCTACTTACCTATCTATCTAATCTCAGAGATAATGTCCCATCCCCCAATCCACCCAGTGTGTATTTTGTAAAATCAAGGACATTCTCATATTCTTATATATCCAGACTACAATGATCAAAATCAGAAAAATAACATTGATACAGTCCTATTGCCTAATCAACAAACCTTATTTAAATTTCTACAGTTGTCCCCTGCTGTCCTTAATAACCAAAGGAAAAAAACTTCCCCTCAGGGCTAGATTCCAAACCGGGCTCACCCACTGCACTTAGCTGTCGTGTCTCCAGTCTCCTTTAGTCTGGGGTAGTTCCTCAGTCACTCCTTTGTCTTTTATGACTTTGACATTCTTGAAGCATACAGACCATTCTATTTCGAAGAGTGCCCCTCAATTTGGGTTTAATTGATGTTTCCTCGAGATTATAGACTCAGGTTCTGTATTTGGGGCAGGAACACCGTAGAAACGATGTATTCTTCTCAGTGTGTCATATCAGGAGGCACGTGATGTCCAATTGCCCAGTAACTGGTGATGTTAATGTTGATCACTGGTTAGGATGTTATCTGCCAGTTTTCTCCACCATGAAACTACATTTTCCCTTTGTAGTTAATAAATATCTTCTGGGAGTTATTGTGATGCTATGAGTACACGCTGTTTCGCATCAGCCATTAGTTTTAACATCCATTGATGATTCCTGCCTGAAACAATTTTAACTATGTTGAATATGCTGAATAACTTTCTAATTCCATAATTCTTCCTGCATTTTTCAGTTGGCATTCTACTATGAAAAAGAGCTTTCCCTTCTCTCTACCTGTCTATTCACTCATCTATCCATCAATTCATTTATTGGTATGGACTCACAGATTCTTATTTTATTTTATGACTTATAATGCATATAATGAAATCATTATTTATTTTAATGTTTAAATTGTCCTAGAATTGGCCAGTGGGAGCCCTTTGAACCTGGCTGCTGTAGTTTTTGACATGCTATAATTCTTTGAGCAGTTCTTTATTTTCCAGCATAGAAAAATGTGCCAGCCCCTCAGCCTTAAAATCAGCTCTTTCTCCAAGGATCCCTAATTCTTTTTAATGGAAAATATTTACAAACCAAGGTCTGAATGCTGGATGCTGAGTGTGCTCAGAGTGAGTGTGTATTCATCTAAAACAGAGAAATATAGTTAGGTCACTTGCTTTTGTTTGGACTCTATTTTGAGTTTCCCTCTATCCTTGATGGTTTTCTGTATTTACGTGTTGAGCATGTGAAATATGACATGGTTCCAAAAGCTTAAATTACAGAAAAAAATGTATATTTTCAGAGATGTCCCGCTGCATCACTTCTATCCTGTTCCTATCCCCAATCCTTTGTACCCTAGTCCTCACCACTAACATCTATTGGTAACCAATCTCATTAGTTTCTGGTTTATCCTTATGTGCCATTTTGCAGAAATGAATAGATGCATATATATTTTCCCCTCATTTCTTACCTAAAAGTTACATACCATAGATGCTGTTTTCCTTTTTCCACACTGGAAATCACTCCCTATCAGTTCAAAGAAATGCTCCTCATTCTTTTTTATAGCTGCGTAGTACTCCACTGTGTGGATGCATTCAGGCATTCTCTGATGTCTGAGGGTACTCTTTGTTTCCAATATCTTACAATTACAATCAATATTGCAAATAATTACTTTGTACATAGTATTTTCTTATTTTGGGGAAGTATAAATTCCTAGAGGTGAAATTACCAGCACGAATAGAAAGTGTACATATAGTATTTTTAGATATTGCCAAAAATCCCTCCAGAAGGATTCAACCTGTTTGCATCCCCACCATCAACGTGCAAGAGTGCCTGTTTCCCACAACTTTGCCAGCAGAATGTGCTGGCATACTTTTTAATTCTCAGCAGTTTATGGGAAAAATGATCTTTGTACAATTTTAATTTGCATTTCTCTATGAGTGAGGTTAAATATCTTTTCATATGTTGAAGGATATTGTGTCTTTTGCCCATTTTTCCATTGAGTATACGCTTTTTAAAAAACTTTGCTATGAATCGCATTTTCCCTTCAATTTGCCAGGCAGAAGCTAGAAGTTAGTTATACATCTGCTTAACATTTATCCTGTTCCTTAATTTTTTCATCATAAACTCTTATCTGTGGTAACGTTTTAGTTCTTGATACGGATGTGGTCACTGTGAAGATTTTATCAAGCTGTATACTTATGACTTGTACACTCCTAAATGCTTATTTCAAAAATTCTTAGGCAACTTAATTCTGTGATAAGTTATCAGTGTCTTGCCTGCCTGATGCCTGAAGGAACCCCAACGATTCCCAGAATTAAACCCAAGTAGCCCTGATGTGAGATTAAGAGGAAAAAGTAGCCATCTGGAGAAGGGGCCCTGTGAGCACATACTTGAAAGGTGAGCCCACCACACACACACAGGGCCATCCCTCCTCCTCTCCCGCCGTAGTGCCCACACCCACCAACCTCCGTGACCTTGTGAAAACTGGCAGCCCTAGACATGTCTTCCCAACTCACCAGCTAGGGGAAAGGACTTGTCCAGCGGACAGCAGGTAGGGCTGCGGTTTTAAGTTTTTGCCTAGAATCCCTTCTTTGTGTCCCAGTAAGTGATGCCCTTCCGTTTCAAGCCTCATTTTCTCCATAATTTGCAGGGATAGCAGAAGGAAATAGGTAATCAAGTCTATTAAATGTTATAAGCTACTTAGAGAAAGATTCCGCCGCATCTGGACTTTCCTCCCACTCTCTAAGCTCTGTGCAGAGCTGCGATCAGCAGAGGTGCGTTCTCTCCCACCCTCGGCCTCTGGAATCTCTTCGGGAGAGATTGGGTAATCCAAATAAAATTGCTGTGGGGGGAGGAAGGGAGGGATTTTTTAAAATTACTTGTCTATTGCTGCTTCTTTCAAGACAGTCCAGAAAAGAGGAAGTAGAAGCAGCAACACGCTGCCAGAGAATTGGTGCCTCCTAATGGTTGTCATGCTGCCGGGCTGCTGATGACCCAGCCTCTTCTGTGGAGCAGCCCCAGGCAGTCTGAAGAGTCTCCGAGCAGATGAGCTGGGGGAGGAGGTGTGGGGCAGATGGCAACGGTAGTTGTCAGGAATGAGACTAAACAGCGTTGGTAGAAGTTAAAGATAAACTTCCATCCTTCTAGTTCTCTCCCCACGTAACAGCAAGATGATGGCGTTTATTTCAAGGAATTTCCAAGAACGGCATTTGACGTATACCATGACCCTCCAAGGGAAGCTGGGGGTGAGGCATCTGACCCCTCCCCAGCGGGGACGACCTGACCAGGCACAGACCTCACCTCCCCACATCCTGTGTGTTGCAGGCTGAAGTCACAGCAAACACACACAGGCATCTTTTCTTTCTCTCACCTTCTCCCACTTTAAGCAGCATTGAGAACAGAGCCCATTCCTGTGGCAAGAACTGGTGTCCCAAATCCAGGCTCTCTGAGGATCGCAGATGTTAGTCTGACCCCCAGTGTCGGACAGTGTACTGTATTGTCCACACTTGTGTGGTGCAGGCCCGCAGCACAAGCCCGTAGACGCCTGAGGTGTCCTGCTTCATCTCCAGACATCGTTTAGTGGCTCTGTTTATGACAGCTCTTCCCTGGGTGGGAGGAAAGACAGAGTCAAGGTACTGAAATGCCCTCGTAGTGCATCTCACCTTTCCTGCTCCTACTCGCTCTGCTGTGCTGAGACACGCTTGCCGGGGCCCTCCATCCTCTGCAAGTCAACCAGAGGAGAAAACGAGGCAAAGGGTAAATTAGATCACGCAGTGCCTGCCCTGCCCAGCCCCACAGCAAACTAACCGCAGATCTGGGAGGAAGTGATGCTGTGCTGGGTTCCCACGCTATCAGCCGCCTCTCCTGAAGCACCAGGTCAGTACAGAGTGGCAAGACATGACGCGTCTTGAAGAACCATGGCCCTTCTCCACTTGACTTTCCTTTCTGCGTCTTCACCCCCGAGCCCATGAAACCCGTCAGGACTCCCCTCGCTCCTCAGTGCGTCTCTGTGGCGGGACTGCCCTGGAAGGTCCAGCCTGTTTCTCCCCCGCGCAGGGCAGCTCCTGCCTCTCCTGGAGTGGGGGCTCCACCAAGGCTTACACTGGGACTATTATGGACTTTAGAGCTAAAGAGTCTGGGTTGAATCCCTGCTCCACCACAGAGAGGCCTTGGGCAAACCACCTAACTTAAGTCTCAATTTTCTCATCCATAAAATGGGTTTGGAGTCAATATTAGGGTTAAAATGTGGGTTGATATTTATTGAGCATCTTGTGCTGACGTGAAGGATGTGCAGTACACATGCGTTCGTCTCTGCCGCTCCCCGTTCTAACCGGGGAAGAAGGAGCAAAGAGCTCAGGGGGGCTGGAGGCGAGAAGTTTGATTCCGAAAGGGAGAAAAACACTGAATGTTGGTTGAAAAGAAGAGTCTTTCCTCCTTGTCTCCTCGGCTCAACAACTGAAGATCACGCCATCTGTCCCCGCCCTGTCCTCTGCCCGCCCTCCCATGCCCCTCACCCCTCTCTACCCCCTTTGCAGGATCACTCACCTGATGGATTTGAGTGCCTGCACGAAGATTTTTCCCTTCATCCAGCCCGGCCTCTGCTATCATCCTCAGAGTTCACGGCCTCCCCTGGGGGCTCTAAAGAGAAGCCCTGACCTCTCAGTTCCTCCGAGCGTTTGCACATCACGCGGGCTGCAGTGCTACGTGCAAATCCCTGCTCCCCTCCAACCATCCCGCCCGCCTCCCATCTCGTCCACTCGCAAACTGCCCCCAGCGCCATGCTCCCCCAAATTCGCCCGGCCCTGGCCACACTGTCCCTGCCTGCCCGGGTGCGGCCGCGCAGCGTCGTCGGTCACTCAGGGCGGGTCTCCCGCTTCTTGAACTCCTCCTGTCACCCCCGCGGCGCCTCTCGCCCCGCCTGCAGACCAGAGCTCTCCTGGAGAGGGTCCGCCCAGCCGGCCGGTCTCAGGCCCCTCCGCAGGCCGCCTCAGCAGCTTCACCGCCGACCCCACCCTGGACGCTCGCTGTCGCTCAATGCTTTCGTTTCTCACTTGGTCAAGAGGACCATGCTTCCGGTCAATCTAGCCCCACACCCGAATGCCACGAGCAATCCTCAGGGCGATGCGCATGCATGGTCTCAAAGGGGCTGCCCTGAGCTTGTCTCTACTGCCAGCAGCCCCTGTGCTCTGAGCGCAGCCACCGCTGATGCCGAGAAACACTATGCCTGTCTAATATCCTTCTTTTAGCTCTCCCTCTTGGCAGATTCCTTTTCTTTTAACTTTAAATGTATCCAAATGTCCCAATATTAGAGGGAGCAAAACCCTTAACTCTTCTTTTCAACCAACATTCAGTGTTTTTCTCCCTTTCAGAATCAAACTTCTCAAGCAGCGAGGCAATAACAAACAGTGGATGCGATTCTGTGTTCGAATTCCGGACATTTACTATGCTGTGTGACCTTGGGAGTATTATTTGACTTCTCTGTGCTTTAGTTACTTCAAAGGTGAAGTAGCTAATGATAATACCCCTCTTATAAGATTTACATAAGGACTAAATTAGATAATATTTAACCAAGTGCCTGGTACATATACGTACTCAATAAATCTTGGCTCTCATAATTTATTGTGGCCTTTTGGGTAGTCGATTCTCTCTCTGCTTCTGTGTGACGTATGCGCTGGCAGTATTCCTTACGACCTCTTCAGGCCCTTCTCCCGTTTCTTTTACATTGTGCTCATCTGGATCTTATATGTTTTTGGTTTGGTTTTTATTTGGGAGATGTTATCTAGCAGTTTTTAAGGAATTTTTGTTTCTGTTTCTTTTTCTCTTTTATAAAAGGAATACGTGCTCATTTTTTTTAACTTGGAAAACACTTTAAAAATTAGAAGTACTTACAATGTGATAACATTGTACATACAGTTTTTATATCTTGCTTTTTAAATTTAACATTATATCTTGTGCATTTTCCAATTTCATTAGTTTTTTGAAAATATACTTTTTGAGAATATAATTTGAAGGGCTATATAGTGTTCAGGTCAAGGGAATGAACAAAAATCTCTCCTACCATTGGACATTTAATTTTTCCTAATATTTTGTTGTGATAAATATTAAGATATTTTCTATATTAATCTTGACCTACATTCTATATTATTTCTTAAATTAAGATATTGTCTTAAAAGGGAATTAGTGCCTTAGAAGGGGGCATTGTCAGTTTTGGGGTTTTGATGAGGATCCGGGATTTTCCTACAGAGAGCTGAATTACTTTCTGGAACTCTGCCCACCAGCAACGTGTGAGAGTGCTCCCTCAGCGGCATCTTCCTCTTCCCTTCTGGAGCCCTCACTGTGAGCGCTCCTCCCCTTCTCACTCTCTCTCCCAGAGATGCTCTTTGTGTCCTGAGCCGTCACTCCATCTGGAAGACTTCCAAAAGATGACCTCCACCCAAACTCTCCTTTATTTCAGCTGCATATCAATTAGCAGACATTTGGGCCTGTCCCAAACGTCCATAAGACATTTGATTCACATGAAAAAGCCCTCAATATCTGCTCATATTTGGTCCTCTCCAAAAGATCCACGGAGACGTTGGGTCCATGCCAAAAGGTCCTTGATATTTGATCCTGTTCAAAACCATTTGGCATGGACCAAATACATTCGTGGATGTTTTGGACAGGACCAAACGTCTCGCAAGGCTGCAGTTTCTGCCTTCAGCTTTATGCTCCTCATCTCAAAATCCAGATGTCTTCAACAGGTCTTATCTCTTCAATTGGGTCCCTTCTCAGTCACTGGTATTGTCTCTCTCATGGTCTTCAGGGGTCATAAGCTCCTCTGGTTGACTCAAAAAATTGATCATGAAATTGGAAGAAAAGAAAGGGATTACCTAGTCTTACTTGTCTCTCAATTCTGGAAAATACCTTTGGTAGCTTTTTAGTAGAGTGAATGTGTAAGTTGTGTCTGCAAAGTAAATAGAGCATCAAAGGGACCCAACATTCAATCAAACATCGTTTTCATATCTGAAAGAACTGTGATCCTAAGAGATAAGATGGATATGAAAGGCTCGGATAGACTCAATTCACTTAAAACTGACTTAAAATCAGGCAGGACACCATAAGCTACATGACCACCTCCTTTACTAACTTTTGGAGTTCTTGACATAGTGACACAAAAAGACCCAGCCTGGACATCAGAGTGGTGGGCACGATTCTGCTGGTATCCTGCAGCTCAAGCTCTCACACCTGCCAAAATCCATCCTCTGCCAGCAGCTTGAGGCGGCCGAGAAAGTGACCTTCCAAAATTCTTCTGGAAAGCCAACCTTCAAAATGTTTGGGATGTCATAATTGTTTCTTTAGCGTAAGTGGTAGCTTTCATTCCCAGGAGATTTAGGGTAAAGTATAGATGTTAAGGGAATCAAACACGTAGTATTTGTTAAAGATTCTGTGTTTATTGACTATGTTTAAGTATTGCTATGTTGCAGAAAAATTGTCTTACTGACTAGCTTTGTGACACCAATTTAAAAATGTGTAATTGAATAATTAAATTTGTGATTTGATGTCAAAATTTTACTAGATTCCAAACACTTTTGAAACATTTAAGAGAACCTAAGAATCATTCAATTTAAAGTCAGAAAATTGAGTGCTTAAGAAAGGAAATTTATAAATACAGTCTGTAATGTTTAAGGAAATTTCTTAACTTGTAAAACCCTCTTTAAAGTTGCTAAGAAAGTAGATCTTAAAAGTTCTCAGCACAAGAAAAAAATTTTTTGTAACTATGTGTGGTGATGGATGTTAGTTAGACTTATTGATATACATAAATTATGTATATTATGTATACATCACTACTAACATAATACATCAATTATATCTCAATATAAATACATACATACATACATACATAAAAGACAACAAATAACTTTATACTCATAAGTTTGATGAAATGGACTAATTCCTTAAAAACCACAAATCACCAAAATACAATCGGCATAATCAACTAAATGAATACTCTAAATAGTCCTGTACCATTAAAAAATATTTCAATTCATGATTTAAAAGCTCCTGAAAAAGAAATCTCCACACCCATGTGGTTTTACTGGAGAATTATGCGAAGTATTTAAAGAAAGATTAACATCAATTTAAGACAATCTCTTCTAGAAAATCTCTTCCAGAAAGTGCTTCGTCCAGAAATTGCTCTATTCTGCAATTTTTGTCAACAGGACAAATTTATCAAGAGGAAGAGGGAACACTTCCCAACTCACTTTATGGGCCAATATTACTCTGATACTAAAACCAAAGACCGTACCAAAAACAAAAAAAATCCCACGGGCCATTATCTCTAATGAACTTAGACACAAAAATCTTCAACAAAATGCTAGGAAACCAAATCCAACAAAGTATGAAAAGAAGTACACACCACAACTAAGTGCGATTTATTCCCAGGATACAAGACTGGTTCAACATTTGAAAGTTAATCAGTGTCATCCATCATACCAACAAGCCAAAGAAGAAAAAACATGAACATATCAATTGACACAGAAAAAGTATTTGACAAAATCCAACTCATATTCATGATAAAAAAAAAAACTTAGCAAGGTAGAAATACAGGGAAATTACTCCAGTTTGGTAAAAAGCACCTACAAAAGATCTACAGCTAATGTTATCCTTAATTGTGGAAGATTCAATGCTTTCCTCCTACATTTGGGAACAAAGCAAGGATGCCCACTCTCACCACACTTATTCAGTGTAATACTAGAAATTCTAGCCAACGTAACAAAGCAACAAGCAAATTTAAAAAAGCAAAACAGACAAAATCATACAGATTGAAAACAAAAAAAATGACTGTTAAAACTTGCTAGGTTTATAAATAAAATAAGATTTGGGGGGCTGGCTCCGTGGCCGAGTGGTTAAGTTCATGCGCTCGGCTGCGGCTGCCCAGGGTTCGGATCCTGGGCGCAGACATGGCACCGCTTGTCAGGCCACATCGAGGCGGCGTCCCACATCCCACAACTAGAAGGACCGGCAACTAAGATATGCAACTGTGTACAGGGGGGTTTGGGGAGAAAAAGCAGGAAAAAAAAAAAAGATTGGCAACAGTTGTTAGCCCACGTGCCAAACCTTAAAAAAAAAAAAAAAAAAAAAAAGAGAGAGATTCGTAAACTGAACATAAAAGCTTAAAAAAAACTAGAGTTCTTTAATTTAACTTTAATAAACTGGATATTAATTTTTCTAAACCAAAGTAAACCTGTAATTGTATTTTCTATACACAAAAGACACCCCTACGGATGTCAAAAACTCACATTTAGCACACTTGGCCTGTCAGATGCTCAAATACACTGTGCTTGGTGACTACGATTGACGGTGAGCTCACCACCTTGCTGGGCAGCCTATTCTTCTGTAGGACTTAACCTGTTAAACTACTGGAGAATCCCCCCTGCCCCTTACGTTAAGTCAAACTCTGCCTTCTTGATCTCTAACCACAGTCTCGGTTCCGCCCTCCTGTAGACACTGAAGAAGTCTACTTTCTCCTCCTCATGAAGACAGCATCATCTTTTCTCTAGGTTCACCTCTCCAAGCTAGAGCTCCAGGTAGACCTCCAGGTCTGCAATCTTCTGGGTACCGTGCTAGATGCCAGAGAGAAAACAACCAACTAAACCCAGAGCCTGCCCTTCAGCGCACAGTCTGGTGAGGAAAAGCAGCAAGAGAGGAGGCAGTTAGAAGAGAGAGTGAGACAAGGCCTGTAAGAGGGACCCGAGAACACACGGAAGAATCACCCATCCCAGTCCTATGGAGTCAGAGATGGCTTCTCAAAGAAGACAATGTCTGAGGCCAGAGCAACACTTTGTGGTTGGCCTGGTAAAGAGGTGGGAGGAGAGGGGACAACCCGGACGAGAGGGAATGCGACCTTTCCTGGAATCACACGTGGCTCCCTAGAGCTGGAGCTCAGAGCAGGAAGACAGGACTTAGCCGTCTTCTTCTCCCTGATATCGTCTAGCTCAAAGAGACTTAATCTAGGATCCAAAAACTCTCTGAAATTGTAAGCAAAATGGTGCATATATATGTTTTTCTGGAAAGGGTCCATAGCTAGGAGCAGATTCTCAAAGGGATTAGTAGCTTTAAGTTAGGACTTACTGAGCCAGATGGGCCACGTCTCTCAAAATGTGGCTCCTGAACCTACGCAGTACCAACGTGCTCAGAGATGCATTCACAGGCACAGCATCACCCCCCTCTGTGAGGACATCTCATTCCTGCCAACGTGGCTGAAGAAGGCAGCCCCCTCTACCGTAAGTTCGCACGTAGACTGTGGTCAGCCAAATCCCTCATGTCATTGTCGCAAGAATTCTGCCATATTCCCTCCACCCTACACTTAGGCAATTGATGTTGAAGTTAAAGTCAGGGCTTTTACATTAGTCCCTGTCAAATTTTAGCCCAGCCCTCCAGACTCTCTGATTACCATTAATAATAAAGCTAATTGCAAAGGCTAATGTTTATTGAACATTTTCCATGTGCCAGGCACCATGCTAAATGCTTTACACACGGTATCTCATTTAATCCTTCCCACAGACTCCTAAAGTAGATGACGTCATCTCCACTTTACAGACGAGGACACTGAGTCTGAGACGGTAAGAAAATTGCTAAAGATAACTGAGCTAGGATATGAACTCAAACCCTTAACTGTTCAACTATAACAGATTCCAATATTTCTTCCTCTTAACCACCCCACCTTAGTCAACAGATTCGGTGGTTCATGCTCAGTTCCCTGTTTCCAGTCTTTTTCCTGCATACTGCCACAAAATTAATCTTTCCAAAACCCTGTCAAATCAAATCCGAACCTCTCAGACTATATTTGAATATACCTGTCCTTTAAAACCACATGTGACTTACCGGCTTAAAATCCCAGTATATGTGCAGTCTATTTTCAGCTGCCTTGGAACACGGGTTTAACACAGGCTCCTCCCCATAGCCGGGGTCTGTCAGGCAGCGGTCATCAACACCTACTTGTGCCATCAGTGGTCCCACATAGAATTCCCCAGTTAGGTGGTAGTAGACATTCTAAAAGAGAGCAAAGGGACCTGCCATAGACACAGTCAGTGGGGAGGCCCTTGACCTTATAGAGGGCTTGGAGACTGCCATCGGGGCCTCTGGATACTCAGCTGCCCTGGGGAGCACTGAACTTTCCTGGGTAATGAGGAGTCACCTCTGCTTCCTTCTCCCCAACCCCTAGTTGATTCTAGGAAGAAGACTAGGCGTGAGGAGGGGGTGCTTCCTTCCATACAAGGGCTCCAACGTGCACAATGAGGGAGTTTACCTTTGAAAAAAAGAAGAAAACACAGCTGAACTTCAGAAGCTGTCACTGTAGACCTCAGCTATGTGTTTGTCATCAGGAAACCTCTCAAATCTCCCCCTGACACTGCCTTGCTCAGTGATCTGGGGCAAGTAGGTTGGTTTTGTATCTGTTTTTCCATTTGTCAAGTGGAAATGCTATCTATCCTGCATACCTCAAAAGGTTCCTGCGGGGGCAGCATGCAGAGTAACATGATGGATGTGAATATTCTCAGGGAAAAAGAGTCCCTTGGTTGCACCCTCCAGCGGTGCCAGATCTCTTTTATCCCATAGAGAGACTTCCATTTAGCCTCTCTCTTCTCTAGCCCTGTTTCCTTCTCTACAGAAGAAGCCACAGGTAATGTCACCTCCCCACATTGCAGGAATACAAGGGGCAAAGGAAGGATGGAGGGGGCAGTGGGAGGAGGGGGAAAGGAAAGGATTGGAGGTTATTGTCAATGAAAATATTATCATGGTGAATGAATACAACAGAGCATAGCCTTTCTACCCAGCCACCCGGTACCTGAAATGGAACTATCATGCCGTGATTTTTTGAATGAACATCGAAGTGCTTAGTTACAAGTACAGGTTTGGGTTTCATCCTTACCCGTTACCCAGGATGCCCAGCTCCTGCCTCCACATCATCTAACGCTGAGTCTAAATCTGGCAGCAGTTGCCGGGGGCTGAGCCACGACAGGCTCCATCTCTTGGAGTGGGGAAGATTGTGGAAGATACCTGTGTACTGTATTCATGACAGTAAAACATGATGGGAGTGTTGCCTGAAGTAGGTCCCTGATCCAAGCACACATTTTCATCCAATGGGTTTTTCATCTGAAGGGGCAAAACAGATGACAACACTGTTGGAAAGAGGCAGAGAAAGAGGGCCCTCAAGCCTCCCCAGGCCCTGTATTTTCCCCAGTATTCCAAGGACTGCAGACATTACCAGCCACAAGGGAGCAGGAGGTTGGGATCCTGGCTGCCTTTTTCCAAACGCTGAAGTGAGGCACCGCTGTGATGCCCACTTCCTGGGAACACTCACCCCCTCAGACCATTGCAGCACCGACAGAGCAGGGGCACCTATGCCCGCGT
The DNA here is from genome assembly GCF_037783145.1 of Equus przewalskii. Classification (NCBI taxonomy): domain Eukaryota; kingdom Metazoa; phylum Chordata; class Mammalia; order Perissodactyla; family Equidae; genus Equus; species Equus przewalskii. The sequence goes on along the minus strand of NC_091835.1, from coordinate 33,591,080 downwards.
TCAGGTGGGCAAGGCCCAACGCCTTGGTTGGTTGAGAAACTGAGAGGGTCAGACCAAGGGCTGCAGTGCGCAATATGGAGCTAGAGGCAGAGAGAAGGAAAAGAGAGGGGGCCTGGGGAGCAGGAGACAAGGGGAAACCAAGAGAGTCCAAGGGCAATAAGCTGAGGAAGAAGTTGGGGGTAGCAAGGGAATCCTGGGCAGGACGGGTTTGGAAACCCTTGCCTGGGCAGTCATGTGATTCAGGTCTCACTGACTTTTACAGTCAAACATTTAAAATCACAATTTCATGATACGTACTCTTCCGTAGCCCACAATGCTGTGGATGGGCTTCAGGACTGGGTAAACATTTTTCAGATACCAGTCAAAAGTTTGACATTTCAGTTTCTCCCGGAGGGCCATTCTGGAAGAAATGTCTCCATAATCGATTCCAGACTTCTGTAAACAAAACATGGAGCATTTCTGGGCCTTGAAACGTCCTTGACTCCACCAAAGGCTATGGGTGATGCATGAGTGGACTGAGGATTTTCCTGAGAGCCTGTGAGGTAACTTTGATAATTTCCAGTTTTCCAGGGAAAGTGGAAAAAGCTTGACCCTAGAAATCTCTGCTGGTTTCAAAGGCACTTGCAGGGCCTGCCTCGTGGTGTCACTCAGGTTTATTTCTTGTCTTTAGCAAACTGGTGCAGACTGCTCCTATTTGAGATAATATTTCCGCCAACAAGGCCCAAAATACTCCTCATGATGGCTAGAAAAGGCTTTCAAAAAGAATATTCTGGCAGCAACATATGAAGGTCAAAGGAGATTTTCTAGAAGTGATATTTGTGTGCAATCAAAGTGAAAGAATGCTTGAGCCGAAAGCCACAGCTCAGGAACAGAAGACAGCGTATCACGCCACCTCGGGGAGCTGGGACAAAAGATGTGGGCTTAGCCAAGAAGGTCATCCTCATTCATGTGCATCCAATAGGATTACGCTCCCTGCTCCCACCATCCCACATCCTGCCTGCCATGTTTACATCCTCTTTTTCTTTTTTTTGAGGAAGATTAGCCCTGAGCTAACTGCTGCCAATCCTCTTCTTTTTTCTGAGGAAGACTGGCCCTGAGCTAACATCTGTGCTCATCTTCCTCTACTTTATATATATCCTCTTAAGATAGCAAATTCCTGATGTCCAACCGTGCCCTGCAAGGAATCTCCCAGTATAGAAGATGAATGAAAAACATGGAATCTAGAAGATTCTTTGCTTTGAATCTTATCTTTGGTGCTTACTACCTTATTACCTTAAAACAAGTTCCTTTCTGTGCTTCTGTTTCTTCTTTGGTAAACTTAGAATAATAAAAATAAAACTTACCCTGTAGGTACGTTGTAATGATTAGTGAGTGCCTGGAACACAGTACTGCTACATGAATGCTAAGTGTCATTACCATTACACCATCAGGACTTTGCCCTAACTCTTCAGGGCTGGGAGGGCACTTTGCCCTACCCCCTCCCATTTACCACCATTCCCACCGCCTCTTCCTCCTTTGTTCTTCTCCGCTTCTGTTCATTGCCATGACGAACCTGGAGAGGTATGTTCCAGGCGAGGTAGACCATGTCTTTGTACTCATCCATCCAGATTTCGGCCACTCGCAGAGCATTGCGCTTCAAGACAGGACTCAGATCCAAGGCATACGGCTTGTGGTGTCTCTCTAGGTGAGCAATCCGGGAGCAGGGCAAGACCTCGATTCTCCCTCCACACTGCCACACCTGCAAGAGAAGAAAAAGAATCATCTGGGCAGGCTGGACCCCATGGCCAATAAGTTGCGTAACTTGTTGACTCACAGGGACCACATTTTGGAACCCTTTTTTTTTTCGTGAGGAAGATTGGCCTTGAGCTAACATCTGTGCCAACCTTCCTCTATTTTGTATATGGGATGTCACCACAACATGGCTTGGTGAGTGGTGTGTAGGTCCGCAGCTGGGATCCAAACCAGTGAACGCCAGGCTGCCAAAGTGGAGTGTGTGAACTTAACCACTACATCACTGGGCTGGCCCCTGGAACCATTTTTTAAAGAGTGTAAATTCAGTCCTCCCACTCCCATCTCTATGCTGCCTCCCAATCTACTTATTTAAAATAACTTTCCATGGAAGTTTACCAGACTGCTTCTTTCCTGTCATTCAGACAGTTCCAGAAATCGTACCTCCTTCAAGAAGTCCTCCTGAACAGATAAAGGAGGGGTTGCCCCTGCTCCTTTATCACCAAAGAAAGCGCCAAGTCCTGAGACGCACCATGCCCTGAGCCACTCTCGCTGGACCTGGCTTCCCATGACTCTCTCTGTCCTGCATGCTGGATGTAAGGCAATGTGGTCAACAGATTCTCAGGTGGCCCCCGCCACTAGTGTTCACACCCTTCCTGAATCCCCTCCCCTTGAGTGGGGGCTTGTAATCTCCTAACCAACAGAGTATGACAGAGGTAGCAATATGTACACGATTACACGAGTGTGATTACGTCACACAAGAAGGCAGGTCCATCTTGCTAGGAGACCTTCTCTCCCACTGGCTTTGAAGAAGGAAACCACCATGTTGTGAGCCACCACGTGGAGAGGGCCACGTGCCAAGAAAGTAAGGGCAGCTTCCAACTGATAGCCAGAAAATACTTGAATGCTTCTTCAGTTTGGACGATTTCAAGGGACGGAATGCTGTCAACAACCACATGAGCTTGGAAGCAGATCCTTTCCCAGTCAATCCTAGATGAGAACAAAACCCTGGCCAACACCTTGACTGCAGCCTTACAGAGGACCCAGCTAAGCGAGGCATGGACTCCTGACCCACAGAAACTGTCAGATAATAAATGTGTCCTGCTTTAAGCCACTAAGTCATAATTTTCTTACACAGCAGTGGATAACTAATACAGGTAATTTTTGACCAAGAGATACCATGACTTATGATCTAATTGTAAACATTCCTCCTTGTCATCCTGATGAGTACAAACATAATTGTCAGACCACACATTCTAATATTTGGCTTAAAAATATGGTCTTTATCTCAAAAGAAGATAGAACCATCTAACAACATTAGAGAGATATAATGGCTCCAGTGTCTTCTCTCCATAGTTGCCCAAGTGAGCTGCAGTTTCCGGGAGATCATTAGCCCATCAGTGGTGACTAGCAACCTACTGCACTCATATTGGGCTGAGGGTGAGAAACTTACGCCCTGCTGGTTCAGTCAGCCACCTGAGAGGTCAGTCCCCTTATCAGACTTTCAAATGTTTTTCATTCCTTCCTCCTCTTTTGAACCCACAGATTCCCCTCCCTCAGCACCTCCACAACCCAGACAGTAGAGTGAAAAACAGCCAGGTTCTCAAGTCAGAGTGGCCTGTGTTCAAATCCTGACTCTATCACTGCACACCTGGCAACGAGGGGCAAAATACTCCACTCGCTGAACCTCAGCTCGCTCATCCGCAAAAGGGCGCACCCACCATGCGGGTTGTCAGGACGGAACAGCATAACAAATACGGTAACCCGCAGCTTCTACAATTATGAACTTGAAGTAAATCTTTTCTTCCGTTACCCTCCTCCATGTCTCCTCATTCATTCCCAGAATCATGTGGAGGTTACATCTAATTTGTTTTCAGATTTTATCTTCTGCAGTCAAACATTTAAAAATCCAAATGCAACATTATTTCAATTTTGCTAGTTGATGGAGATTTCCACTCCACAGGAGTTTAGGGGACAAAAATTAATCGTTGGCACAAGAAACGTTAAATCGAGTGAAAACATAGAAGCCAGCATTGTCCTTTATGAAGTAATGTTAACTATTATCCTTGACCCTAAGTTTTCAGATTTTACTCTCTCAGTTTACTCCCACTTGCCAAATGCTTTCCCATTCTCTCTCTCTTTCTCTCTGACACACACACAGAGACATGAAGTTTCTGCTTATAATGACAGTGACTTGCTTTGTGCCACATACTATCCTAATATTTTTCATGAATTTCACCCTCACCATGTAGGTATTATTATCCCCATTTAAGTAACTTGCCCACGTTTACCAGCTAGCAAATGATAGAGCTGGATTCTGAACCCAGGCAGTTCATGCAGTGAACACACAGTGCCAGAAATGCACAGGGTGCTCCACAAATGCTGGCTTCCCCTTCTTGTCTATCAGCCCCAACACTCCATCTCCATTTATACACATCCAAGCACGCCATCACTGCCGTGGCCTCTAGATGTCAGACTAAAACTCTCCAAGCAGCTCTGATGCTCTCCAAGATCTGTTATCAAAGAAAGACAGATCCTAACAAGTGCTGAGAGATTTCAAAAGGAAAATACACACACAAACCAAGGAGCCTGGCTGCGGGTAGAACTGTTTTATCCAAGAATAGGAAAGGAATGACCCTTCCCCAATACTCCCTACATTTCTAGCAAAATCGCTTTAAAAAATCACAAAATGCTAAAAGAAAGACGATTTCTTGTGGGAACTAAAATGGCAAAGTTCACGTGTGCACTGGGGGAATGGAGACAGAGAGAAGCAGCCTAGACACAGAAGGGGAGAGCAGAGAAAAGTGCGGAGACCCCAGAAATGGCAGGAAGGGCTTTTGGCCAGAAGTTGTGGAATTGGGGTTCCAGCCAAATTAATGGGAAGTTCTGGTAGGTGGGAGAACTCCAGCCACAATGTAACTAGGGTCACCTTAGGACTTTGCTAAATCCATGCATAAAATCGTTATTTCTGTATTTATATTTTGGTGTTAGAAACCAATTGTACCCCCAATATCTGTTCCCCTCTACATCGATAGTTATGAAAAGAATAATTGCACAGATAACCAACTACCTGAAATCTACATTTTCCAGATTCTTTTGCATGTAGGTTTGGCCATATGACCAGCAGTGGCCAATGGAATGCGAGGGGAAATGATATACACAATTTTCAGGTACTGCCCTTAAAAAGAAAGAGCATGCTCTCTCTTTCCCTTTTCTCTTCCTACTGACTAGAATACAGATGTGGCGCTGAGTGTAGTAGAATTACAAGACGGAAGACTCTTAGGCCCCGTCACCCTGGAGCTGTCATCTCAATCTTGAACTGCTTATGTTCAAACTGATATGGAAAAGAGAAATTAATTTCTGTCTTGTTTAAACCTGTTATTTTGGCCTCTGTCACAGAAGCCAAACAAGGATTCTAATTAATATTTTTATAAATCATTTCAAATTACTTATTGCATTTTAACTACATCATCATCCTTATGAGGAAGATGAAAGAGGGGTGCTTCTCTTCATTTCACAAATGGGAAAACTGACGAAGAACACCATGCAAAAAATAGTTTTCTCTGCAAAAGAATGACTGTGGCTTAAGGTATAACCCACATGAGGACTAACAGTCCTGTTAATATATAAAGGTAGGGTTCTGGGTGGGTCCTAAGTGGGTATAATATGTTGCTGTAGGGTCATCAGTCTTAATTGGAAAGAAATTGAAGGGAGTAGACCTGAATAAGCTTTAAGCAGAAAATTATCTTGTTCTTCCAGACACTACAATGGACCAGAGATCACCTGGTCTCTGGAACAGAATTTCTGAGATGGGAGGGGGGAAAAAGGCCATTTTATAGAAGCTCAGTCCACAAGGGGTTAGCAGAGCCAGGATTAGAACCCAGGTCCAGCATTTTTCACAGTGCCACCCTCACATGCTTATTATTGCTATTCTTATCCTTAACCGTTTACTGAGTGTGAGCCGTGTTTCAATCACCATGCTCGAGTTTGATGTAGCAGGTATGGCTTAGAGAGCTGGCATGTTGCCCAAGATAATACAAACTTTCAAGTGGTAGAGTAGGATTTGGACTTAAGTCTGGCTCTGTATAATTTTCACTACCTTATGCTGGCTCTTTTAAGAATTCAGCTTTAGGATGGAAGATGAAAGAAGGATAAATTAACAAGAACAATCACAAACCCCAGGATCAGGGCCTTCTGCCGAAGGCCTGTAGACCATACAGGAGAGGCAAAAGGGATACTATGGAAGGCACGTTTTATGCATGAAACCTGTTCCCAACTGATTGTGATGGGTTGGATTTATTGGCCCCAATTCTTCATACGTGTCTTCAGGGCTTCATTGTAGACAGAAGATACCCCACCACCCCTTGGTTTTGGGCTTGGCCATGTGACTGACTTCGACAAATGAGATAAGGCAGAAGCAATAATGTGTTAGTTCCAAACCTAGGCCTTAAAAAGCCTCACGTGGTTCCACATGCCCTCTATTGCACCATAAGAAGAGCTTTACTAAGGGAGCTGCTGCCTCATCAGCATGGGCCGGAAGGAACACAGGTGGAACAGAGCCACTCCGCGCAAGCCCAGCTGGACCAGCAGATCTGTGAAAATAATGACTGTTGTTTGAAGTCACTGAGTTTGGGGTGGTTCGTTACACAGCATTTTTGTGGCGATATTAACTGATACTCTGCACTTGGGATTTCTCCAGGTGTCTTAGTTTACACCCTGAATTCCTTTATAGAGCACAAAAATTCAGGTTGTTCATTTGGCCTGAGAAAGCACGAGAAGCCGTCAGGGGCAGACATGAAGGATCACTGCTGAAGTGTGAAGCCAGTGTTGTTCCGGATGGCCAAGAAGTTGGTCAGAACTAGAACTGGCTTCAGGATTTCATTGCTGTACGACCCATCACTGGCTGTTTGTCTCAGACTAGACTATATCTCAGCACAAATTTCTGTCATTGTGTCGGCTGCTCTAGCTGTCCATACAGGAGCAGGCTGGCTGCCCACACATCTGTATCCCCTGGTCCTTCTGCCCATTCCGGTTCCTCTTTGACTGGTCTTGTTGAGAGTTGTCTGTCCCAAAGTTGGTTTATCCCAGGAAATGCTTGGAAAATGCCTGGAGTCCCCAAGGGAAATAGGGGCACTGTCTGCTGAGCTTCAACTCTACCCCATCCCACCCATATCTCCCAGGTTAGAGTGACCTGTACCAGGAAGCTCCACTCCAGAAGTCCTACTGCCTACCCCTAGGGACATGGAAACATAAGAATTTGTCCACCACTTGAGCCAATGACATTTAGCCTTGTTCCAGGATTCCAGAGATCCTACTCCCCTCCTATTATTTCCCCTTCTGCTTTGTCCCATAACAAGAATGGAAGTGTACCCACCCGCAGGCTAAGTTCCACATTCTCTCCTCCATAGACCAGCATCCCACCATCCAGAGATCCAATCTCTCCCAAGAAGAGCCTGTTGGCAGCCAGGATGCCCATGATGGAAGGACTCCTGTGGAGCACACAGCAAGAGCGTTACTAACCCCTCAGTGAGGAATGGGTCAGGACGGAGGTGAGGAGTGGGAAGCCCATATGATGGCTTGGCCTTCAAAACTCTACCCAAGCTGCTTCTTCTCCGGAAGACTTTCCCTAAACCCTCAGTGTGGACTAAGAGCATATACTCTTCCCTCACCCCCGTGCTGTCATAACCCTTCTCAAATTCGATTGAAATTACATCTTTTTCACCTTGGTCCTCCTACTACATAGCCTGATAAATGTTTAAAGTGGCCCAAATGTTTTCTAGAACATTATATACTTTGCTTTATTTTACTTGAAAGCCCTTAAATAGCCCAAAGTGTCTGTGATTTCTTATCTGGGATCAGCTTTTTTTTACTCTAGCCTCTATCCTTCACCCCACCTCCTCCATTTCTCCCACACCCCTCCCACCACTACCACGAAAGATGAACAAAGCCCACACCACCCATTCCTGACTTCTCGTGTGCTAGCCAAGTTTCCTGTGCCCACTCAGACTTACTTCACTGGAGCGGTGACGTCATGCAGATCGATCCAGGCGTTTGGCAGTGGATCATAGCGGCACCATAATTCCCAGTTAAACCCATCAACTGCCAGTGCATACTTATCCAGTTCAAAAGTGTCAAAACGAATGTTGTCAAACACAGGAGACACAATCACAGTGCGGTCTTCCTGAATCCGAGCCAAGATAGGCTCTGCCCTGGAAGAAGAATGTGTGACAAACCCAGGCTGGTTACGCGGGCAAGCAGCAGAAGCAAGCGGACAAAGCTGCTCCCAGCACCTTGCCCTGACGCTGAGCACCTTCTTCTTTGGGGCAGTGCTGGGTGGTGAGTAGGACTCCCCAGAGTGCAGAGAATCTCTGAAGCTTTCAAGATAGCTAGGGCTGCTAGCAGATGACCCAAGTCAAGAGCAGATTTGAAACTAGTACCCCAAAATTAGTACCCGCCCCTGAGCTATTGTGAACCAGGACTATCAGTATTCAGCCTGAATTTACATTGTCTCTTGGGTCTCCCTGTCTCCAAAATGATGTCTCTTTACTATCTGATTCCCCACATTCTCTAAAGAAGACAGCTCTCTTTGTATCCCGCAATTCAGAGTTGAGAAAAACCTTCAGAGTTACCAAAAAGATAATCTCTTCATTTTACAGATAAGGACATAAATGTCTAGTTAGGTGAAGTGACTTATTCAAAGTCACAAAATATTTCACAAAGTTTTGATTGGGATCCAACTGTCAATACTCCAATTCCATTGCTTTTTCTCTAGCACTAGACTACTTCCCTTAGCCAACCAAAATCCCTGAGTAAAAGCATCCTGTCTTTGGAGCTCCCCTTTGTTTAAGGTCTGGTGTTGGTCTTCCTTGTTTCCACAATATCCTCTCTTGTATTCAGTACATGTACTGTACAATGTCTCTTTTCTCCCCTTTCCCGGAAGAGAAAACCTCTTGGAGCCTTACCATCCAACGTTCACTTCAACATGAGCATCCAAGATGGCGACCACATCAGCTGTGGCCACTTCCCTGCCAGTGTTGCGTGCTTGAGCCAGACCTTTTCTCTCGGTATGCCGTATTATTTTCAGTAGTCCTGGATACTTCTGGTTGTAAAGCTTAATCTCCTCATCCAAGTGTGCCTTTAGTTCTTCTGCCAACCAAACGCACGTCTATGAAAATTCTGAGTGCAATAATCAACGTGGTACAATAATTGCATACTATTATGTGGTTGGACTACTTACAGTTTAGGATGAGCAGTTCTCCAGCGTTGACTGAGAAAACAGATAGTGTTTCCCCTGCACCTGCTTTTCCTCTCCCTTCCATCCTTAGGCTTAATGTTACCATTCTTACTCTCCTTCCCCTCGAAGTTAAACTATCTTGAACTAATAATACTGCTTACTATGTGCCAGGCACTGTTACACGTGCTTCATGTATGTTGAAAAATTTAGGGTAGAATGAGTGGGATAGACCTAACCTAACTGAGGTAGAAGTGCTGACGGACAGACATTGCAGAGACGGCCTGGAATGTCTTCTCTACAGTGAAAACGTCAAGATTTTCTGGAGAATCCATAAACAACTGAAGTTATTGTGTCTTGTTTTAGATATTCCTACTTGGCCAACTCAAGGACCAATTGAGACAGAACTCCCAGACTAATCTCTTTGCCAGTTTCTAGCTAATGAGTTTATCTCCAAAATTATGCAAACAAGATTCACTTTTCCCAGATTGTTTGCAGTTTTTCCTTCCCTCTCTCCTCTCTCTTTTACCAGCCTGTCTATGCATTTGTTCTTGGACTCAGCCTACCAGTTGACTTCCTCATATGTATGAAAACAACTTGCATGCAAATCGCTAAGCAGTGTTTAAAATATGTAACCAAATAACTCTGAGTTATTCATTGATAATATTAATTCATTTAATTCTCAAAGAATCCTATGAGGTAGGCACTTCGGTATTCCCACTTCACAAGTGAAAAACTGAGGCCCAGAAAGAGGGTATTCTTTCCAAGTCACACATCTAGTAAGCCACATACTCTGGATGTGAACCCATGTCTTGTTTACCCACCATGCCAAGCTGCCCCAAGAACTATGTGTGTACTTGGTTGGGTTTATCAAGACCTCCCCCTACTTTCTGCCCCCTCCATGGCCAAGAGATGAGATTCTTGCTGGTTTCTTTCTCAGAGGAAGAGTAGATTTGCGAGTCCTGCAGTGGTCAGAACCTGGAATCAAAGGGCTCCAGATCCCTTCTTAGTGTCTGAGATCCTACTTTGGACCCCACCTCAGTCCCTCAGGTCTCTCTCATGGTGCATGGAAAGGGCAGAGGTGACTGCGGAGTCATGTAGTCCTGGGCCTGCCTCAGCTCCCCCACTGACTCATCATGCAATCTGGACACACTATGTTATTTCCCTGTGTCTTAATTTCTTCATCTGCATAATCGAGATGATGATCCTCTGTCTTGACTTTGAGAAGATTAATGTACCCAGTACAAACAGGCCTTTAATAAATGATCCCTTCCTTTTTTCCTACATGAGAAGCCCAAAGTGTCCTAAACTCTAAGGTAAAACCCCTTTCCAGCCTAGCACAGTCAATAAAGAGTCATTTTTACTATTATTCCTTGATCAAGTTGCTCACCATTTGAGCTAAAATCATCCACCAAGATGATCTCCTTCAACAATCGAGAGGGGGTCCGGTTGATAATGCTAGTGATGGCCCGCTGTATAACGGACAGAGCTTCATCCATGAATATGAGAATGACACTGAGGGAGGGCAGTTGTGAAGAATATCTCTTCTGAAGACATCTGTAAGAGACCATATTTTATAACCCTATTACTTTTTTAAGTTGCTTTAACACTACTCTCCAATTTACCCCTTCACTACATATGATGTCATATCAACTTATCAACTCTCCCAAACTCATCAGGAAGGGAAACTCTCAGTTGCTTATCACAATAGCAAGAAGATTTTATATCTGTTTATCCAAAATTCTTCTAATATGGGAATAAAGCTTATTTCTTTTGATTAATCTTCAGTAGACATTTCCATTTGAACAGTCAACATGCCCAAACGCCATCCCCAAATTAGCTTCCTTGCCAGAAGCCTCCTTTCTGTCATTACCACCACCCTTTCCCCATGTTCTCAGGCCTCCAGTTATCTTTGACACAACCCTCTACTTCACCACTATAGAGAGGTAGGAAACTGTCCAAAGAATTGTGCTTGACACATTTTTTTTAATGTCATAGTTTACATTTATTAAATACTTACCGTATGCTAGGACTGACTTACTCTTCTTTTTTTAACATCTTTATTGAGATGTAATTCATAAACAATAAAATTCACCCATTTAAAAGTATACAATTCAATGTTATTGTTTAATATTCAGAATTGAACAACCATCACCACTATTTAATTTTAGAACATTTTCATCATACTGAAGTGAAACCTTGTACCTGTTGCCAGTTATTTTCCATTTCTCCACAATCTATTCCACCCACATGTCCCTCAGCCATAGGCAACCACTAATCTATTTTCTTTCTCTATTGAATTCTTTTTTCTGGACTTTTCATACAAATGGAAATATACAATACGTGGTCTTATATGACTGACTTCTTTCACTTAGCATAATGTTTTCAAGATTCATTAATGTTATAGCACATATCAGTACTCCATTCCTTTTCATTGTCAAATAATATTCCATTGCATGGATATGTCACATGTTTATCCATTCATCACTTGCTGGACATTTAGGGTATCTCCACTTTTTGGCTATTATTAATACCATTATGAACATTCTCAAACAAATTTTTGTGATGGCACATGTTTTCATCTCACTGATATATCCACCTAAGAGTGTAATTGCTAAGTCACACGGTAACTCTATGTTTAATAATTTGATGAATTGCCATACTGTTTTCCAAAGTGGCTGCACCATTTTACATTACCTCCAGTCATAAATAAGTGCTCCTGTTTCTCCATATCCTGGACTTATTGTCTGTCATTTTGATGATAGCTATCCCAGTGAGTGTGAAATATTATCTAATTGTGGTTTCGATTTCCATTTCCTCAATAACTAACGATGTTGAGCATATTTTCATGTGCTTTTTGGCTACTTATATATCTTCTTTGTGGCAATGTCTAAGTCCCTTGTTCATTTTTAATTTGGTTGGTTGTCTTTTTTACTATGGAGTTGTAAGAGTTATTTATATATTCTAGATTCAAGTACCTTATCGAATATATAGTTTGCAACTATTTTCTCCCACTCTGTGAATTCTTTCTTGATATTATTTGTAGCAAAAGAAAATTTCAGTTTAGATGAAGTGCAATTTTTCAGTCTTCTCTTATCACTTGTGCTTTTGGTGTCGTATCTAAGAAGCCCCACGACGTAACCGATGATCTCTAAGATTTACTCTTATGTTTTCTTAAGAGTTTTAAAGTTTATATCTTACATTTACATCTGGGATCATTTTGAGTTAATAGCTATGTATGGTGTGATGTGGGGTTCTAACTTCATCTTTCTGGATGTAGACACCCTGTTGCCCCAGCGCTGTTTGAAAAGACTATTCTTCCCCCTCATTGAATTGTGTTGGCTCCTGTAAAGAAGAAAAACTCTCCTGTGTGTTTCTGTCTACTCATAGCACTGCTCACAGTGAAAACTTCAGGGACCAGCTATGTGGGGTTTTTCCCACATCAAACAATTCTGTGACACCAGCTGGGTGTCCTACACTTTAACTCGGTTCTGACACCAGTTCCTGGAGTTGATATCAGATTCCACAGGTTAAGGGTTCAGGCCCACAAGACTGCCCCCTCCACTCTGGAGGCCAACCCAAGTCCAGGTTGTTACTGTGCTTCTGACCCACTGACTATATACACTGGAAGTTCCCACAACCCCCTCCTTAGGTTAGATTAATTTGCTAGAGCAGCTCAAAGAACTCAGTAAGTCAGTTTACTTACTAGATAACCAGTTTATTACAAAGGATCTTAAAGGATACAAATGAACAGCCAGATGAAGAAATACACAGGGCAAGGTCCTGAAGGGTCCTGAGCACAGTAGTGTCTGTCCCAGTAGAAACTACCATCATACTCCTGGCATATGGTTGCAGTCTTGTCACAAACCCAGAATCTCTCCTGATCCCATAGTTCAGGAATTTTGATGGAGGATTCATGATGTAGGCACGAGTGATTAAATCATTGGCCATTAGTGATCAAGTGTATCTTCAATCCCCCTACCTTTCCAGGAGGTGAAGTTGGGGACTGGGGTAGGTTCTAGCATGTTCTAGCCCTCTAATCACTGGGTTGGCTCTCTGGCAACCAGCCTCTATCCCTAGCGGCTTTCTAAAAGTGACCTCATTAACATAAACTCAGGTATGGTTGAAAACAGCTTGTTATGAGTAACAAAAAAAGACCCCTTTACCTCTCTTCTCATTGAGGAAACTTCGAGGATTTTAGGATTCTGTGCCAGGAACAGGGGCTAAGACCAAATGTATACTTCTTATATAAATCACAATATCACAGCACCCTTGTGAGGAATCAATCGACCATAAATGTAAAAGTTTATTTCTGGATATCAATCCTATTCCACTGATCTGTGTGTCTATCCTTAACCAGTAACACATTGTCTTGATTACCATAGCTTTGTAGTAAGTCTTGAAATCAGGGAAAACGTGAGTCCCGCAACTGTATTCTTCTTTTCCAAGACGTTTTTGCTATCTTGGATCTCTTGCATTTTCATATGAATTTTGGGATCAGCTTGTCAATTTTTACCCAAAATACAGCTGGTATTTTGATAGGGATTGCAGATCAACCTGGAAACTATTGCCACTTTAACAAAATCAAACTTCCGACCATGAATATGGGGCATTTTCCTTTAATTTAAATCTTTAATTTAAATAAAAGCCAATGCTTTGTAGTTTTCCATTTACAAGCTTGCACTTTTTTGTTAAATTTATTTCCAAATATTTTTTGGATGCTATTATAAGTGGACTTGTTTTCTTAATTTCATTTTTGAATCATTTGTCACGAATCTATAGAAACATAATTGAATTTTGTGTATTGATCTTGTATCCTGTAACCTTCCTGTTTTCATTTGTTGATGTAAATAATACATAACCAATCTATAAATTAGAATTGGGGTGAGTTTATTATGCGCCAACCCTGAGGACCGTATAGCCTGGCAGAGTCCTTTCACAAAGGCATAGAGCACTCCAAAGAAGTAGGGGTGTGCAGAGCGGTTATATACAGTGAAAGAGCATGCATCACATATCACCGGAATGTCCTTTTTACAATAGTCATGAGATTGCCTTGCCAGCATAGCAATTCGGTGAACACAGTGGGTCAGCAGTCCCAAGGTGGATGGTCACAAGGTGAACACAGCAGGTCAGCAATCAGTCCTTAGTTTAGGGAGAGATGCTTATTCTTAAGGAAATGCCAATTTGGGGGAAGTTACAGCCTTATCTTTAAGGGCATTGTTCTTGTCTTTGGGACGTAGTAAGTACTTAAAGCAGATAGACAACGCATGCTCAATGGCCACGTCAGGCCCTTTTGGAAAAACAAGTTCAGGCTGAATTAGTTTTACACCAAATGGCTTCCTCATATCCACCAATATATCCCATTGCTTGTCATTTATTTATCACATTTATTAGCTCTCATCATTTTCTAGTGGATTTTAGGGTTTTCTCTATTTGAGATTATGTCACCTGTGAACAGAGATCATTTTACTTCTTCCATCCCAAAGTGGATGACGTTTTTTCTGCTCGTCTGATTATCATGGCTAGGATTTTAAGTAAAATATTAAATACAAATTGTGAGATCAGACAACTTGTTTTGTTTCCGATCATGTGGGAAAGCTTTCCTTCTTTCACCATCAGGAATGCTGTTAGCTGTGGCCTCTTTGTAGATGCCCTTTATCAGGTTGAGGGAGTTCCTACCTATTCCTTGATTATTGAGTGTTTTTATAAGGAAGGGGTGTTGGATTTTTTTCAAATCTTTTTTTTTCTGTGTCTATTGAGATGATAGTGTGTTTTTTGCCCTTTATTTTATTAAAATGATGTATTATAATAATTGATTTTCAGAGGTTGAACCAACTTTATATTCCTGGCTGAAATCCTCCTTGGTCCTAGTGTATAATCCTATTTCTGTGCTGTTAGATTCAGTTTGCTAGTATTTTGTCAAGGATTTTTACATCTATATTCATACAGGATACTGCTCTGTAGTTTTCTTGTGATGTGTTTATCTGGCTTTGGTATCAGGGTAATACCGGCCTCATACACTGAGTTGGGAGTGTTCCTCCTCTTATATTGTTAGGAAGAATTTAAGAAGGATTGGGGGGGGCCAGCCCCATGACGCAGCGGTTAAGTTTGCACGTTCCGCTTCTCAGCAGCCTGGGGTTCGCCGGTTCGGATCCCGGGTGTGGACATGGCACTGCTTGGCATGCCATGCTGTGGTTGGCGTCCCACATATAAAGTGGAGGAAGATGGACACGGGTGTTAGCTCAGGGCCAGTCTTCCTCAGCAAAAAGAGGAGGACTGGCAGTAGTTAACTCAGGGCTTCCTCAGAAAAAATAAAAATAAAAAAATAAGAAGGATTGGGGCAGGGCTTGGCCCAGTGGCTCAGTGGTTAAGTGCCCATGTTCCGCTTCTCAGCAGCCTGAGGCTCGCCGGTTCGGATCCCGGGTGCGGACATGGCACCGCTTGGCACACTGTGCTGTGCTGGCGTCCCAGGTATAAAGTAGAGGAAGGTGGGCATGGAGGCTAGCTGAGGGCCAGTCTTACTCAGCAAAAAGAGGAGGATTGGCAGTAGTTAGCTCAGGGCTAATCTTCCTCAAGAAAAAAAAAGGGTTGGGGCTAATTGTTATTTAAACATTTGCTGGGATTCGCCATTGAGGCCATCAGGGTCTGAGCTTTTCTTCATGCGTAGTTTTTTAGTTATTAATTCAATCTCTTTGCTTGTTAAGGCCTATTCAGATTTTTTATTTCTTCTTGAGCCAGTTTTGGTAGTTTTTGTGTTTCTAAGAATTTGTGCATTTCATCTAAGTTATCTAGCTTGTTGGGATACAGCTGTTTATAGTATTCTCTAATAATCTCTTACTTCTATAAAATCAATAGTGATGTCCTCTTTCAATCCTGATTTTAGTCGTTTCTATTTTTTCTTGGTCAGTCTTGCTAAAGTTTTATTAATTTTGTTGATCTTTCAAAAAAACAACTTTTTGTTGACTTTACTGTTTTTTCTATTTTCATTTCACGTATATTCACTCTGAAAACATTAAATGAGTCTTTTTTATAATTTTCTCCTGTCAAATAGGTGATTTTTAGGGAGGGGAAATGCTGCACTCAACATTCTGCCATTCTGGAAGGAAGACTCAATCCACAATTTTTTTTCCAATTTGAAGTAGTTGCCAACATAAAAAAAGTCCATTTATTTCTGGTCTCTCTGACAAACCAAACTTTGTCTCATTGCAAACACTTTCCCACTGCTAGCACCCACTCCGACCAGAGCCAGAGTTGCTGCCGTTTCTCACAGCATACGTGCCCTTTTCCCCACAGCTCTCACCCAAAGCTATCCTCACATGTAGGCATTTGCAGGCGTTTGAGTTGCAGGCCCTGTGAGTTCAGGAAAACTTTAGGCGGAGGCCACAGCACAGGTGAACGCACAGGGACACAAAAGAGCACACTGTGTGAAGAAATGCACTGCTCAGTAGTGCACAAGCTGAAGCTGGACAGACCAGCTGGCCCAGGCAATGAAGGCTAACGAGACTGGATTTTCTCCTAGAGGTACTGAACAATTTTAAGCAAAGGATAGGTATGATCAAATTAACATTTTTAAAAGATCGTTCTAGCTGCCAAGAGGAGAACAGATGAAAGGTGATCAGCCACATGTGGTCACCATAATAGAGATGGGAAGGTCTGAAGACCTCAGCCAAGGCATGCCCTGAAGAAAGAGAGGAGTGAAAGGAAGAGCAACGGTCCCAGTCTGATTTCCTAGTCACTTGAATGTGGCGGGCAAGCAAGGGGCCGCGAGGAGGATGCGATATCATGGTGCTGCTCTGGCTCTCTGGTGCACGCGAACCACCTGGGAATCTTGCTGACAGAAAGGTTCTGGTTATTTAGGTCTAGGTGGGCTCTGAGACTCTGCATCTCTCACGGGCTCCCCGATGATGCCAATGCCGTAAGAGTGTGGTACTACAAGCAAGATCAAGTCTCCAGACAGACCTGTATTCAAGTCACAGCTCTGTCACTTTCCATCTGTATGATCTTGGGAAGGTTATCTACCCTTTTTGTGCCTTTTTCTCCTTATCTGTAAAATGATAGTCGTAGTAATAATAATAACACCCACATTTTAGTCTTATTACAAGGGTCAAAAGCAATAATGTGCATAAAGTGCTCAGAATAAAAGAAGTATTCACTAAATATTAGCTGCTATTATGACTACTTTGGGGATTATTGCTCTTCTTTTTGTTTTATTTATTACTTGGACAATGGCACCGTTCACTGAGCTAGGAGCAATGAGAGGAGAAAAAGAAATGGAGACACTTAGGTTTGGCCGTGTTGAGTCTGGAGTGCCTCTGAAGCATCCGGTGGAATTCCCCAGCAGATTGCTGCATATCTGGCCCCAGGGCCTCAGTGAAACAATCCGGATTGGAGATGTGTGAATTTGGGAGCCATCACCATGGAAGTGGTGATGAATTCATAAGAGTTGGATACAATCACCTCAGCTACATGCAGAAAGGAGCCTTGAGCCAAAGCTCAAGGATCGTTGGTATTTAAAGTAGAGGCAGAGGACACTGGCAGAGATGAACTTTAATTCTTTCAAGATGCAGCGGCAGTTCTTAATGTCTAGTATAGTCTGGTTATATAATAAATATGTACCACATAATCCAATTAGCTACCTTCAGATTTTATTTCCCCCAGCCAGGCTCCCGTGCATTCTTTTGAATATTTTCTTGGCTAGAATCTAAATGCTTTCACAATGCTTGTCTTCTCCACACCC
Organism: Equus przewalskii; assembly: GCF_037783145.1. Taxonomy (NCBI): domain Eukaryota; kingdom Metazoa; phylum Chordata; class Mammalia; order Perissodactyla; family Equidae; genus Equus; species Equus przewalskii. The sequence continues at coordinate 33,573,384 of NC_091835.1, read as the reverse complement.
CACATTGCTTCTTCGCCTTATAGCAAGAGTGACAGGAAATACGGCTCCTGCAGTTCCAAAAAGAATGATCTCTCCTTCCTCCTTGCCCCCCCAGCACCTGATCTGGAAAGTGTAGACCAGCACTGTCCAAGAGAACTTTCTGCAATGACAGAAATGTTCTATATCTGCGCTGTCTATGGTGACACTCTCTAGCCACATGTGGCCATTGAGCTCTTACAATATGGCTGTGTAAACAAAAAACTAAATTTTTAATTTAATTCCATTTTAACGAATTTAAATTTAAATAGCCGCACATGACTAGCGGCTACCGTATTGGACAGTGCAGCAGAAGATACTGAAAAATAGTTATTCATTGGATGACAGCTGGAAGAACTGATCTTTAGCAACTCCTCCCAACGTAGAGCCACAGTCCCTGTTACCTCCAGCAGCAGGCGGGGCCAATGGGGAAACAGATCAGGTGAGCAAGTTCTAGGCGTTAGAGCCAGAAACGTAAACTTTATGCATATCACAACTTTGCCTGAAACTATCGTGTAGGACTAAAAAACTGATATGTACACATGCAAACAGGCTTTAAGCAATTGCAAAATATATTTTTACCCTGAGATTTCCTAAGGTAAGTTATGCCAGTAGCACGGCCAGCTTCCTCAATATGCAATCTGTGCAGTCACACAGGACTCTACACTTCGTGGGTTGAGTTAGCTTAAGACTTTGCTATCACTGTCTTGAAATTCTTCATAATTTTCTAACAAGGGGCCTCACATTTTCATTTTGCACTGGGCCCTGCTAATTTTGTAGCTGATCCTGGCCACAGCATTTTGGGACCCTCTGTTAGAGATTAACTATTGAAGCTATGCCTCTCCCTGTGGTTAATTGTTCGCTGGTATTTAATATCTACCTATACTCAATAAAATGACTGACTGATTCCCCAATTCCCACAAGACTCTCCTGAGTAGCCATTCCCTGGTCTCTGAAAGGTAATGAGAAGACAGACATTGTAAGAACTGCCAAGGCTTGGCATCTCTCTGGTATCAGACAGTTATCCAGAAAGCTGGGGAAACCTAGTGACTACAACCACTTTGGCATCTCGCTTAGTAGGAAGCTGGATTCAATGGCATAGAAGGTGTATTCTAAATTCAAGATTCCATGTGATACTCTCATCCACTAAATTATTTCTCTTTCAAAGGAAGTCAGCAGAATGGTCTTCCTCCAGTTCTCAAACCATGGCATTCTCAAAGCTTCCCAGAATGCTTTAGCTCTGAAATCTGAGAAATGTGACGAGCCACTTGGATTTCCTTCTGAACAGCAGAGAGGAAGAGTTCTCCTTTGGTTTATTAGTATCAGATGTGACTCAGATGCTATTCAAGCATATATGGACACTTGATTCATACATATTTTTTATCCTCAGTAATACTTTCTGACAAGAAGTTTTGTGAATTAACCATATGGAATTAAACCTGAATGCTCCAAAATTAAATAAGTATAAGGCAACTTCAATTACCATCTGATCTGAGCATACTATCCTCATACTTAAAAACCTAAATCATGCAATTGACCCCGAGAAAATTTACTAAGTTCTATTTGCCTTCTGATTTACAAGTGAAAAATATTGACACACATGCCACCATTTTCCCTTTGCATGATAACAGGCATCACTAACAGATCATGGCACTCATGATCATGGCCTCTGACCACATGGACTCAGAAGTCCTTCACCACAATACTACAGGTCGTCACTACCAATCAGCTGGAGTAGGCATGAAAGATGATTTTTACATCCTTGCATATGCTAATTAGGTAAAAGTTTTCTCTAAATACCCTGGGGGCAGAATATCCCAGGTTAAGGCAATTTACATGTTGAAATGAGTGGGTCTTAATGAAGAAGTAGCTTCTCACCTCTGCGTCTATGGCTACACCTGCTATCTTATGACTCAGAGAATCAGGGGATGCTGAGAAATTATCTTTTTAGGGTAATGTGATGGAGAGTATTAATTCATCAGTCAAACCATGCATTGGGCCACTGCTATGCACTACATGGGTTATGGGTTATGTATTGAATGATAACTCTTCTGCTCTGATAGTTAAAAGTATAGATGGAAGGAAATTTACAGAAAAAGTTTCTGGTCACAATTTGTTGTTCATTTGATGTCTAATCAATACAGTTGTAAGAGCCAGCCCTGCTGGCCTAGTGGTTAAAGTTCAGCACTCTCCACTTAGACAGCCTAGGTTTGGTTCCTGGTTGCAGAATCACACCACTCATCTGTCAGTAGCCATGCTGTGGCAGCAGCTCACGTAGAAGAACTAGAAGGACTTTCAACTAGTATATACAACTGTGTACCGGGGCTTTGGGAGGTAAAAAAAGACAAAAGAGATGGGTCCATCCCAGTGGTGTAGTGGTTAAGTTCACATGCTCTGCTTCAGCAGCCTGAGATTTTCTGGTTCAGATCCTGGGCGTGGACCTATACACCACTCATCAAGCCATGCTGTGGCAGTGGCCCACATAAAAAATAGAGGAAGACTGGCAACAGATGTTAGATCAGGGACTATCCTCCCCATCAAAAAAAAAAAAAAGAAAGAAAAAGGGGAAGATTGGCAACAGATGTTAGATCAGGGACAATCTTCTTCACCAAAAAAAAAAAAAAAGAGGAAGATTGGCAACAGCTGTTAGCTCAGGGTGAATCCTTCCCAGCAAAAAAAAAACAAAAACAAAAACAAAACCCAAAGATCTTAGCACTCAGAGGGTGCAACTTATGATATATTTAACCCCCAAAAGAAATATCCATACTCAAAAACTTTTAGGCACGTCCAAAAGCACAAGAAACTCCAAGTAGGATAAATGCACAGATACACACATAGACACATCATAGTTCAAATGCTGAAAGCCAAAGGTAAAGAGAAAATCTGTAAAGAAGCAAGAGCAAAATGACTCACCACATACAAGGGAACCCCAATAACATTAACAGTTGGCATCTCATCAGAAACAATAGAGCAAGAAGGCGGTGGGATGACATACTGAAAATGCTGAAAGAACAAATAAACTATCAACCAAGCGCCTTTTAGCTTATATCTTTCAAATGTAAAGACAAAGCAAAGACATTGGCAGATAAATAAACACTGAGAGAATTCGTTGGTCGCAGATCCACCTTACAAGAAATACTAAGTTCTTTAGGCTGAAAGCAAGTGATCCCAGAGAGTAATTCATACACACACACACGCTCAACACACACACACAAAAGAAGATCAATAAAGGTAATTGTGCAATTTTAAAAGATAGTATAAATTCCTATTTCATCTCCTTTCTTTTCTTAAATATTTGAAAAGTAATTGTATTTTTTTTAAGTGTATATAATTGTATTGCTGGGCTCATAACACATAGTAATTTCATATACTTGACAATAACCACACAAACGAGGTGGATGGAAACAAAGCTGTATTGAAGTAAGGAAATGACACCAGATGGTAATCGAATCCACAGGAAAAAGTGTAGAGAACCAGACACGGTAAAGAAGAAGATAAATATAACAAACTCTATACCTTGTACTTCCTCTCTTTTTTTCTCGTCTTCATTAATAGATGAAAATTATAGTAATTATAAATTAAAGTAATTATAACAGTATATTTTTGGGTCTGTATCATACACATTTAATATGTGTGACAATAATAGCAAAAAAGGAGAAAGAGGAAATAGAGCTGGATATGAGGAACCTTCCTTTATCTCATTTAAATTAAGTTAGTACAAGTCTAAGTAGATTCTTATAAGTTAAGATGCGTGCAATAAGCCACAGGGCAACAACTAAGAAAATAACTCAAAAATATATTAAAAAATCACTCAAAGAATTACACTATTAGAAAATATTCCCTTAATATACAATGCATGCAGTAAAGAAGAACTAGAGGGAAAAGACATGAGACATTTAAAAACAAAGAGAATGGCAGACACAAATCCAAATATATCAATGAAAACATTAAATGCAAATAAATTCTAAAACTTAATCAAAAGGTAGAGATTGTCAAATTGTATTTAAAAAATCCAACTACATACCATCTACAGGAAACACACTTTAGATCAAAAACTACAAACAGGTTGAAAGTAAAGAATTTATCATGCAAAGAACAACTATAAGAAAGCTGGAGTGGCCATATCAATATGAGGCAAAAATAGATGTTAAAACAAAATCGTTGTGAGTGATGAAAGGGGAGAGTTTATAACAATAAAAGGATCAATCCATCAAGAAGATATAACAATTATAAACATATACACCTAGCAACAGAGTCCTAAAATATAGGAAACAAAAACTGAAAGAATTGACGGGAGAAATAGATGACTCAACAGTAACAGCTAGAAGCTTCAATACCCCTCTTTCAATAATAGATACAACAAGCAGGCAGAAAATAAACAAGCAAATGGAAGACTTGAATGACACTGCAAACCAACTACACCTAATGGACACCCATAGAACACTATCCAACAACAGCAGAATACACATCCCTCTTAGCTGTACAACAATGTTCTCCAGGAGAGACCATACTCTGGGGCGTAAAGTAAGGCTCAGTAAATCTAGAAAGATTAAATTCTTACAAAATGCTATTCTCTGATCAAAATGGTGTGACATTAGAGATGAAAACACAAAAATATTTGGAAAATTCACAAGTATGTGGAAATTAGGCAATACATTCCTAAATAACCACTAGATCAAAGAAGAAATCCCAAAGGAAACTAGAAAATACCTTAAGATGACTGAAAACCAAAACACAATACACCAAAATTTCTGGAATACAGCAAAAAGCAGAGATTGGAGGGAAATTTATAGCTGTAAAAACCTATATTAAAAAGAATAAAGATCTCAAATCAATCATCTAGCCTTCTACCTTAAGAAACTAGAAAAGAACAAATAAAATTCAAAGCAAGCAGACACGAGAAAAAATAAAAATGAAACTGGAAATATATAAAATAGAGAATAGATATAACAATAGAGAATGTCAATGAAAAGTTGGTTCTTTGAAAGCGTCAACAAAATTTACAAACTTTTAGCTAGACTGGCCAAGAAAAAAAATAAAGAATACTCAAATTGCTAAAATCAGGCATAAAAGTGGGACGTCACCATTGACCGTACAGAAATAAGAAAAGATTATAAAGGAATACTATAAACAACTGCCTGGCAAAAAATTAGAAAGCGTAGATGAAATGGACAAATTCCTAGAAAGACACAAAGGATCAAAACTGACTCAAGAATAAATAGAAATCTGCATAGACCTACATCAAGCAAAGAGACTGAATTAATAATAAAAAATTACCTACCAAAAAAGGTCCAGGAAAAGATGGCCTCAGTGGTGAATTATATTGAGTATTTAAAGAAGAATTAATACCAAGACTTTGCAAATTCTTCCAAAATATAGAAGAGGATTAAACACTTCCCGACTCATTCTGTGAGGCCAGTATTACCCAGACACGAAACCAGACAAAAATATCACAAGGAAAGAAAACTACAAACAATATCTCTTATGAATACAGGCACAAAAATCCTCAAAAAAATATTAGCAAACCAAATCCAGCAAGATAGAGAAAAAATTATACACTGTGATCAAGTGAGATTTATGGCATGAATTTGAGGTTCATTTGACACCCTAAAATCAATTAATGTAATATACTATATTAGTAGATAATGGAGAGAAACCACGTGATCATCTCAATAGACACAGAAAAAGCATTTGACAAAATTTAACACCCTTTCAAAATAATAAAAATAAAGAAGGAAAGCACTAAAGAAACTAGGAATAAAATAGAATTTCTGGTAAAGGGCACTACAAAAACCTACAGCTAACATCATACTTAATGGTAAAATATTAAATGCTTTCCCTCTATAATGAGGAACAAAACGAAGATGTCTTCTCTCACCACTTCTATTCAGGTTCTAACCAACCAACTAGGCAAGAAAGTGAAATAAAAGGTGTCATACTGAAAAAGAAGGACAGCTCTCTCTATTTGCCAATGATGTAATCTTATATAGAGAAAATCCTAAAATATCCTCTAAAAACTATTAGAAATAATAAATGAATACAGCAAGGTTACAGAATATAAGATCAATATATAAAAATCAATTGTGTTTCTATAGAGTTGCAATGAAAAATTTGAAACAAAATTAAGAAAATCATTTCACTTCCAATAGTATCAAAAAGATAAATACTTAGGAATAAATTTAACAAAAGTAGTGCAAAACTTATACTCTGAAAAGCCAAAACATTACTGAAAAAAATTAAAGAAGACCTAAACCAAAGGAAAGTTTTCCCACGTACATGGATTGGAAGATTTAATTGTTAAATTGGCAATGCTCCCTAAATTGATCTACAGATTCAATGCAATCCTTATCAAAATCCCACTGGTTTCTTTGCAGAAGTTGACAAGCTAATCTTCAAATTCATATGAAAATTCAAGGTCCCAGAATACCCAAAACAATCTTAAAAAGAAGAAAGTTTGAAGACTCGCATGTCTTGATTTCAAAATTTACTACAAAATTATAGTTATCAAGACAGTGAGTTACTGCCATAAGGATAGACCTACAGATCAATGGAATAGGATTGATATCTAGAAATAAACCCTTACATTTATGGCCAATTGATTTCAATAAGTGTACCAAGACAATTCAATGTGGAAAGAGTAGTCTCTTCAACAAAGGGTTCTAGAGCAATTAGTTGGGCACATGCAAAAGAATAAAGTCAGACCGCTATGTCACACCATGTACAAACATTAATTTAAAATGTACCAAAGACCTAAATGTAAGACTAAAACTATAAATCTCTTAGAATAAAACATAAGTCTTCAAGACCTTGCATTAAGCAATTATTTCTTACATATGACACCAAAAGCACAAGCAACCAAAAAAAAGTAGATAAATTGGACATCATCAAAATTAAAACTTTTGTGCTTCAAAGAAGATCGAGAAAGTGAAAAGACAACCCAAACAATGAGAGAAGACATTTGCAAATCATATGTCTAATAGGAACTTGTATCTAAAATACATAAAGCACTCTTGCAATTCAACAGTAAAAAAAAACCCGATTTTTTAAAAAAACAAGTCTCTGAATAGACATTTCTCCAAAAAAAAAAGATATACAAATAGGCAATAAGCAAATGAAAAGATGTTCAGAGATATTAGACATAAGGGAAATTTAAATCAACACCACAGTGATATACCACTTCACACTCACCAGGTTGGCTATTACCAAAAGACAAACAATAAAAATGTTGGTGGGGATGTGGGAAAATCAGCGCTCTCATACACTGCTGGAGGGGATGGAAAATGATGCAGTCACTTTGGAAAACGGTTTAGCAATTCCTCAAAAGGTTGCATATAGAGTTATCATACTCCTAGAGAATAACCGAGAAAATGAAGACATATATCTACGCAAAAACTTGTACATGAATGCTCATAACATCATTATCCGTAATAGTCAAAAGAGTGGAAACGATCCCAATATCCATCAACTAATGACTAGATAAACAAAGTGTGGTATAGTCACACAACAGAATATTATTTGACAATAAAAGGAATGGAGAACTGATACATGCTAGAACATGAATGGCACTTGGAAACCTTATGTTCAGTGAAAAAAGCCGGTTGCAAAATACCCCATATTATGTGATTCCATTTAAACAAAAAATCCGGAGTAGGCAAATCCTTAGGGACAAACAGTAGATGACTGGCTGCCTAAGGATGAGGAAGCTGAGGGCAAAAGGGGAGCAGCTTAATGGGCATGGAGTTTCTTTTTGATGTGATGAGAATATTTTAAAATTGACTATGGTGATGGTGCACAACCCTGTGAATATACTAAAAAACATTACATTGTACACCTTAAATGGATGAATTGTACAGTACGTGAATTATATCTTTGAAAAGCTGTTATTCAAAAAACTTATGAAGAAGAGTGGGAGAGGCAGAAAGAAAAAAAGCAATGGAAAGGGGAAACAGAAGGAGAAAGAGAAGGAAGCCTCGTTAAATTAGAACTAATAACAAATAGGAATCCAAGCAGAGACTTTGAGGCAAACACTGCGGAGATGGAGAGCTGTTAACTTCGGTGTGACTTGCACAAGCCCTTTCTCTTTCTCAGCCTCAGTTTACTCATCTGCAGAATTACGAGTTAGACCCATTCCGTCAGACATCTCAGGATCTATGTTTTTCTGACATCTCTGCCCATCTCCAAGGAGCTGTAAATACTGGATGAGTCAGTTATCTTCTGGGGGCTGCCATTATAAAATGAATTAAAAGCAAGAACTCTGCTCAGTCAGCCTGCCAGAACTTTCTATGCCCTGAACCCCTTCTCTACCAATTTCCCACTCCCCCAACTCTCTTTCTAACCCTTGATTTTTTGCTGCTCCCAAAGCTCATCCTGAAGTTAAACTGAGGCCTCTAGGAAGCCCAACCTTGGTCCATCCTACCTGGAGTCCCGTGTGTCTGGGATGGCACGATCGAGGGGCAACTGGTCACTGAGGTAAACGTTGTAACCGAACTTCTGGAAGAGGTCCTGGGCCCTTTTCTGCTGGGCCTCAGAAAGACCCTCGCCCCACTGCTGGAAAAGCTGTGAGTGTGGGAAGAGTGCTTTTCTGGGTTTGTCCTTCTTTGTGTCATTCGCCTTGGTTTCCACTACCTTTTCAACAGGATGCTCTCCATTTTCCATCCACTCCATTGTGTTGTCCACATCTTCTTGCTGCCTCATAGTCAATTTCATAATTTCTTCTGCAAATGAAGGGCAGAGGGGAAAACATTTCAGCCAACCTTAGTTACCTGGGCATTACTTTCCATCCAAATTTCCTTGAAATGTTTTCTCTCCACATTCTAAATCTACAAGCTTGTCCCAGAGGATGTGATATGTCAAGGGAACTTGTCAGAGCCATGCTAGGCTGTCCTGGGAAGGTATGTACTAGAACATACCTCTCCTTTCAGCCCCATCAGAACTTATCTATCCAGAGTCCCACACCTTCAAGATGCCTCTAGGAACTGTGATCTGAGACATAGATTGATAACAAGCTAATATTTTTCAGAATAAGACCCAAGAAGCACTTACATTAGAATCATCTGTTATGATTATTTAAAGATGTAGATATCCAGGCTTATCCTCAAATCAACTAAATCAGAATCCCAGGGTCAGGTGGGGATGGGGGTAGCAGAAGATACCAGAATCTGCATTTTTGACAAAATCAAGGAGTAATTCTTTTGTGCCATAAAATGTAAGAAACATCATCCTACACTATGAGTGGCTAACAAGGGTGAATCTATTCCACCTACCACCACCATTACCCACCTGCCCCTTCACTTCTCCTGCGTTTGATTCACCAGGAACTTTTAAATTGGAAATGTCCTAATCTCAGTTTGCAACTTGCTTGGTCATAAGAATGTCTTCAAAAGCTTGTTAAAAATACAGAATCCAGGACCGGCCCTGGGTAGTGGTTAAGTTCGTCATGCTCTGCTTCAACAGCCCAGACTAGTGGGTTTGGATCCCAGGCTCAGACCTACATCACTGTCAGCCATGCCATGGCAGTGACCCACATGCAAAATAGAGGGAGACTGGCACAGATGTTGGCTCAGGGCGAATCTTCCTCAAGCAAAAAAAGAGGAAGATTGGCAACAGATGTTAGCTCAGGGTGAATCTTCCTTATCAAAAAATAAAGACATACATGGGCTGGGAGGGAAATAAACTCAGAATCCCAGATCTCCTCCAGAGATTCTGATTCAGTAGGTCCATGGTGAAGCCTAGGAATGTGCATTTTTAACAATTGCTGCAGATAATCTAACGGTCATGTTAATTTGAGAAACAGTGCGTTAACTAGAACAAATGAACAGTCACAGACCCAGGCAGAGGAGGCCTTCCAGGACCCATGACATCAACAGTAATGATTTTGGAAAATAGCCTACAAATTTCAGAGCACTCTGCCATCCATTGCTTACTTCACCTTGACAAGAGCCCTCTGCCACTTCTGTCTGGAGAGTCTAGCATGTGCACCTTGAACACCCTCAAGCTCAATTCTGTGAACTCCACAGAGAAAGAGAAAAAAGTAATTATTTAGTGCAGGTGCTTCTGTCTGCCAATCCACTCAAAGACCCAATGCTTCTAAGTTAGGGCTGAGCATATAATTCACGCATCAGATTGGGGCACTTTTCAGAGTGGATGGAGCACAGTTAAGAATTATGCAGCAGGTGTAACCAGGACAACAGGTGTAAACCAGGACTATTCCAGGACAACCAGGACTGACCAGCACCCTACACAAAGGAAGCAGGAGAATCTGTTAGTCTCTCAGGGGATGACTCAGCTTAGCCAAGTCTGATTCTGGTAATAAATATATCGTCCCCTCATTGCCGTCAAAACCAGTGTCCTTGTCCCCAAACACAAGGCCCATGATATAGCTCCATCTTGGAGCCTGGGCATGTGACCATTTGCCTGGGAATATCATGAATAGAAGAAAGAGAAAACAGTTTTGCCTGACTCTGCCTCTGGCTGCCACTGCCACTTGTCCCCGGCCAGGTTCCCCTCAGCTTGCGCTGCCTTGCTGCCATCATTTCTCTCTCAGTGAGCGCTTGCTGCATCACAGAATTACAGACAGACTCCAACAAGCTCCTCTACCTGTTCTCCAAACATAGGCACCCCCGTCCTGTCCTCTGTCCTCTCCTGATGATCTCGTCTATCCCCAAGGCCTTGCCTTTCCCCTCAAGGCAACTGTCGCCCCCCCCACACACACAATCTGCAGCTTTAGACTCAGGCTGCTGAATCTGAATCTCACCTCTGCCGCTTACCAGTTGCAGGAGTTCAGCAAAGTATCTTAACTTGTCCACTTCCCCATCTGTAAAATGGGGGTGATAGCAGCACTTGCCACATAGATTTTTGGGAGAATTAAATGGGTTTGTTCACATAAAGCATTTACAACTGTGCCTGTTGATGTGGATCAAGGCTGCCCCAGGGAGAGAAGCCCAAGGCGTCCTGGCCTACTTGCTGATCTATATCACCCTCCGGGAAGCATGACATCCTGACCCGATTCGTATCTAAAGTTATGAGACCACATGATAACCAGACCCCACCTGCACTGATACCATTTTCACAACTTTTTTACATGACCTTTCCTTTGTCTTATAAAAAATAACTCACATGCCCATGCCTTATAATTTAGCCCCGCCCTCAACACACTGCAGCTCTTCACTGCCCATGGGTCCTGTCGCCATGCTATTCTCTGAATAAAACAGCACTACCACTAGAACTTGAGAGTCCAAGAAATCTTTCTTTTGACTCCTTGGCTCGCAGAGCCCGTATCACCTGTCACTTAATACTCGGTCAATGTTAGCTACCATTGTCATCACTGTTATCATTATTATCCAAACTGGCTATTGGAGACATCTCTCACTTGCTGTTTTCCAAGTTCTCCAAATTCCTTATCAACTGAATTCAAGACCTTCCCCCCAAGTCTCCTGAGGCTCCGTCCCTATTTCTACAAATGGTACCAACTGCTCTCCTCCCACCCAGCCAGCCCCCAAACCTCAGGTCTCCTTTGACTCTCTCCCCACCCCCATTCGGTTGTCTATTCGTGTAGGGTCTACCTCTCCTGGGCAGAACTCATCCTTTTCTTTCCATTCTATTCCAGCTCGATTCCTTATTGCCTGTCACCTGGACTGTTCACTCACCAAAGAGTTAGTGAGCATCTACTCCAGCTACTTCCTAACCACGGCGGCCAACAAGATAGGCTGACAACTTGCATTCCCACAGAGATGTTAAGAGGCTCCCTAACCAGGCTCCCGTCCCCTTCCGAACTGCATGACCACGGCCAGGGGATTTCGCTTCTCAGTGCTTTAGATTTACCAAGTACCTCAGGGGGCTTCTGTGATAACTAAGTGGATTAATACACATGGTGCACTTAGGACAGGGCCTGGCACACAGTAAAGCTTGGCTCTTATTCTGGTTTCTCTGTTTCCTCTGCTAGAGGAGCCGGGTGAGAGATGAAGAAGGGTATTGAGAAAAGCGGAAAACTTTTTAAACTGTTATGCTAAGAAATGGGGGTGAGAACTGATTTGTGAAACATGGAAACACTGTGGGGCCAGGAGAGGGCCAGCTGAGGAAAATGACCCTGAATCTGTAGTGGCTCAGTTATGGGAATTATTTCAGCAGTGCTTAGTACTGAGGTGAAGGCACAGAGAAGATGGGCAACCAATTTCACACTATGTTGGGGGATCTTAGGAGGTTGCAACAGAACAAGTGTGCAACTGTTGGTGCCACTCACATGGACAGTGATCTTTAAATGTTTTTGTTCTTTTTTATCTTTACACTAAATCAGAGTATTCAGCTCCAGTCTCTGATGCACATCCCATCTCTCAAAAACAGAAATATCAGTCAAAAGGGAGGAAATACAAGATTATCAGGAACAAGACTAGCTGTCTGCCCCACCCAGAGACGAGATGTCTGCCCCACCTGGAGACCAGCCCCCATATAACTGGCCTGTCATCTCTGTTCTGTAAGATGAGTTTTAAGGACATTAGTCCACCATCTTCCATCTTTGCTGGCAAAAGCAAATGAACGCTTTCTATTCCACTGACTCGCCTCCTGACTTTTTGGCTAGTCTTACAGCAAGCAGAACGAGCCTGCTGCTCGGTAACACAATGGAGTTGTGGATAAAGGCAAGAGAAGAGTTGGGGCAATGGTGCTGTCACGGAGGAATGTTGAATGAGCATGCTGCAGAGTCACAAGGGGGTGATCAGGAATGGAATTTGTCACTTCAGAGGTGAGCAGTTTGGGGTGATGGCAAAGTCCAGTGTGCACCGTAGAAGTGTGAGGTGGGATGGAGGCAAAGATCTTGACAGGTGGGAAGGCCAGGGAATTGAATGGGTCACCCACAAGACACTGCAGTGTCCAGGGTGATAGCAGGATTGAGGCAGACATGAGGACCGTGAACCAGAAGCCATTACAAAGTCTGTAATGAGTGCGAAAACTTGTCAGGGATGGGTAGAAGAAACTCTAGCAGAGGAGAGAGAGCAGCCAGGCTTTCCTAATAAAGGAAAGGGTTATTACCACAGCCTTCCAACTCTCCCCTTTCTTCAAGTGGACCAAACCTAGAGCCGATTAGTATTTCCCAAGCCCAACATTGATTATGACACTCCTCAGCCTTAAACCCCTAAATGGTAACCGACGCAATCCTCCATAGGGACCCACTTAGTTCTCACTAATCCTGCCTTGACCCACACTAAATGCTGACGGATCAATAGGCTCACCTCTAGCTCACCTAGCAGCTCCCTGCAAGTTAGAAGAAATTTCTAAAAATCCTTTTTTGGATGATTACAGCCCAGGGGCACCAGCTTGGTGAGGGGACAGTCCCATGGTGTTTCCTCCAGGCAGAAGCAGCAACGCCACACCACACAGCTGATGAGCGGATCATGGGCTGAATTTCAGCTACACGTACAGCCCCTAAAAGGGAAGCAGGAAAGTCCTGTAACTGGGGGGAGGACGTGTTTGGAAGGTGGCATAAAATTGGCCCAAGGAGAAGGAGAATCAGCTATGGAAGTGCTTAAGGCCAAAAGAGAAGGTCAAAGAAAACTCGGGAGGAAACGCAAATGAGTCTTTCAAAAAAGACTCATGTGGACACCAGGCATATTTGCTCTGGTGGAAAGTAAACAAGCAGAATTTTTACAATACTCCCAATGGAGTAGTATTTTTATTCAAACTCTTCTGTACTAACTGTAGGGGTCACATGGTGGTCCCGGGTTCTCTGTGCCCTTAAACACCCCCACATTGCTCTTGGTCAACCTCTGGTTTTTCTCTTTCATTCACTGCTGTTACTGGGAAGTCATTTGGACCTGGGCACCCTGGAGTCAGTTTGAGTATGTGAGTTCAGAGTCCAGCAGGATGAAAACAGTGTCGTTAGACCATCCCATGACTTACACTGAAGCTTTCCAAGACCCAAAGAGGACACAGCCAATGGCGTTGCTCTGGCACCTCCTTTGAGTACCCCTAGGGAGGTTCCAGAAAATTGCTTTACAACCACCAAGCCCTCTCACAGTTATCCTTGTGTATTTGCTTTTGCACTTGGTAGTTTACCTAGCTTGCCTCAGTATCCGTACTGACTGAGGATTTTCTTCAATCTTGTTGAAGGCAATGGACAAACAGGATCTCTGGTGACTGAACAGGCTTCCAATTTCGGGAAGCCCTTCAGGAAAGAAGAGCATTTATGATCTGGGAACAGGGTCCAGAAGACATTTTGAAATTCATCTCAGGTTTACAGAGTCCCTAACACCACATCATTTTAGAGTGAAGCACCAAGAATAACAAGAAAAGGAGGAACTGGTCATTGCAAAGAAGGAAAGGGAAGTAAACTCGATGGCTCCAGGTGGCTTTTAGAGACATGCTGTGCCCCAGCTGAAGGAAAGAAAAGCCAGGCTTTAGGCAGAACTCCTGCTAGTTCAAGGGTATTTCCTGAGTAGGCTGAGCCAGTAGGGTGGGCCAGAGAGCTGGTGCGGTCTGGGTGTTCTGCCAAGGCGTGACAGCGACCGCCCAGGTGCACAGGCATCCTCTCAGTGACGCTGTACTAACTGAGCATATTTGCATAGTCAATGTCCCACCCAGCCGGATGTACTCAAAGCTAGGGCTTCTGGAGCTGACAATCTTCTCTCTGTTTCATCTACCCTCTTCCCCTGTGTCATTCTTCCCTTCATCCCTGTCTGCTTATCCTCTGTCCTCTCCTTCCTACAATCATTCATTCATTTATTCATCCACTTAATTTCTACGTCCAGGCACAGGAATGGAGTGGGAAGACACTTGCTAAGACTCTCTTTAAGCCAGCCATTATGAAACTCGACTTTCAGGAAGTTGTACCACAATAAAATATAATGAGTCTTATGAGGGAGGATGTAGATGGTGCTATGGTGCTTATGCCTCCCTCCCCCTCCCCCATCTCATTTTCCCTTTCTTCCTCATGTCTCCACGTAAACGCTCATCCTCTCGCCCCGGACTTGCATTTCTTTGCTCCTTTTCTGTCCTCATCTCTTTGGTCCTCTCTCATCTCCCCAAGCCTCCTTTTCCTGCTGTCCTCCCTTCCTTTTTTGCCTCCTGTCTGTCCTTTCTTCTATCTCTCTGCCTCACCCTGAACCTTGCCAATTCTCAATTCTCATTTTAAAAGACACTTTGCCCACCTCCAGCCCCCAAGTGCACACACTCACACATCTGTGCAGCCACCGCCCTGCTCACACTTTCAACATGCCCCCGGGGGTGTTTGATCCCTGTCCCATGGGAACAGGGGAAGCACGGCTGCTTCCTCTCACTGGACTCAGATGCCAAGACACATAGAATTCATAGGACTTAGAGTTTCACGGTGAGCCAGAATCAAAAACAAACCCCAGAATTTGTGTGAACAGGTTAAAATTTGGTGAACCTTGAGGACATTATGCTAAGTGAAATAAACTAGATGGAGAAAGACAAATACCCTTTGATCTCACCTGCATGTGGAATCTAAAACGAAGAAAGAAAAACTGAGCTCATAGACGATGAGGATCAGGGCTGCCCCCGGGAGAGAAGCCCAAGGTGTCCTGGCCTACATGACGATCTATATCATCCTCTTGGAAGCATAGGACGTCCTGACCTGATCCGATCTGATTCATATCCAAAGTTATAGGACCACCCGATAACCAGACCCCACCTACACAGATACCGTTTTAATAATTTTTTACATAATCTTTCCTTTGTCTTGTAAAGAGATAACTCACATACCTATGCCTTATAAATTTAGCCCTACCCTCAACCCATATTTGCAGCTCCTCGCTGCCCATGGGCCCTGACCCCACGCTATTCTCTGAATAAAGGGGCAATACTACCAGACCTTGAGAGTCCAAGAAATCTTTCTTCCAACTCCTTGGCTCGCAGAGCCTGCAGCAGTGATAGGAAGAACAGACTCGTAGTTACCGGGGGAAGGTGTGGAGGGTCAGCGAAATGGGGGGAGGGGGTCAAAGGAACAAACTTCCAGTTGTAAGCAGGTCCTGGATATGTGCTGTACAGCATGGAGACCATAGTGAATAATACCTATTGCATATCTGAAAGTTGCTAAGGGAGTAGATCTTCAAAGTTCTCATCACAAGGGAAAAAAATTGTAACTATGTGAGGTGACGGATGTTAACTAGACTTATTGTGGTGATCATTTTGCAATATATACCAATATTGAATCATTACATTGTACACCTGAAACTAATATAATGTTATATGTAAAGTATCTCTCAATAAAAAAAAGAGGTTAAAATGTGGCACACATCAGTTTATAGAGTGCTTTCTGCGTATATTTCCCGACCCTGTGAGGTCAGGTAGGGGTCTTCTCTTCATCTGCATTTACACGTCAAGAGCCTGAGGCTGAGAGAGAGAAGCACCTGCTCCAAGTCAGGCAACCATCGCAGTCATCTCAGGATTCGATCTTAGGTCCTCTAACCAGCTGCCATTAGTTCCTGGTAGGAGCTCATAGCAAAATGGAAGGAGGCCTTTGCCCCAGAGCTTGTCACCTCTATTTCACAGCCCCTGTCACACAAAGGCCTAAGGACAGGCTGTGCCTAGATGCTCCTGAGCCTCTCAGGGATTGTCATTCTGAGCCTCAGTCTCCCTGCATGTATGTGTTTATGATCAGGCATGTGTACAAGTGTAGACACACCCCTCCCCCCCACTCACACAGACACACTCTGCTCCCCTCCCCTCAACAGTTTGCTCTGCTTCGCACTAATTCTCAATGCTTACCTCTCATTCAGAGGAATAGAATTCAATGCCAGATGCTTAAATGGAGCAACTGAGAGATAAGAACCTGACCTTTCACTCATTTTTTCCTCCATACCCTTTTTGTTTGTTTGTTTTCCTAAACACACACACACACACACACACACACACGATCCCCTCCAAGTTAGTGTTATGAACTTACTCAGGTGCTGCAAGTCCACTTCCAGGGGAGAGAGTCTCTTGATCACCGCCTTGTTCCATTCAAACTTAGGCAAATAAAGCTCCCTTCGGAGACTACTTGGAATTACCTTTTGTAAAGTCCCCTTGGTATAAAATACCAGGAGAAGATTGACAGCAATGGCCAGAGTCAGCCCAATGCAGAGGACTTTGGAGACATTTCTCCTGCGTGTCATCCCTGCCTCTGACTCTGCCACTCCCAAGGGGCTGAGTGTGTCACTACCCAGGCAGGCTAAGGATCAGAATCAACTGAGCCTGGTCTCCGCCGGCTGCATGGATGACACCCTGTCTGCTGAGCCAGATGATCTTCAGGTGGGAAAGCTGTCACAGCTGTCTGACTTCTCCCTGAGCCAAGTCAGGTGGAGTGTGCCAAGCAGCCATCCAATGACTGGCAGGCCACGCAGGCACATGTTGCAATGACTCAGAAGTCAGGTTAACACCTGCTCCCAGAGCTAGCTCAGACTGCAGGGTGTAACTATGTACGTGACGCATGTTCTCTCTGTTCTTTCTGGTTTTGTCTTGGTTTTTAATGTTCCCTCTCCCAGGTAAAACCACTTGGAAGACTCTCTGAAAGGTCTTGTAAGGTGTGGTCCCGAGAGGAGATAAATACTATGAAAAAAGGAATCCACAAGGAGGAAGCTTCTGTACTACATGCTTTCTTGAGGGCAAGGATCACGTCTCAGATGTCTTTTAGCTCACTCTACACAGTCTTGAACAAAGTCCATATGCAACAATTGTCGGCTCAGTAAACTTGAGGAGAGACTTTCCTCCTGGTTCCACCTAGAAGCAGGTAGATGAGCTGGAGGTGGCCCCTAGAGGTGAGCCCCAGGGGATGGCCCTGCTTCTCTCGTCTCTGCTCGTCATCTGTGCAGCTCAGCACACTGACGTTCTCTCCTGCCCCAGCTTCCAGTAACTCTTCTGCCTCCACACCTCACACTCATGACATGTTTTGGACAAATCACTTCATTATCATCATTATAGATTAAACACTTAAAATTGTTCCCCAGAGCCCAAAGTTTACAGTTCTCAATCTAGTGTTGGGTCCCTCCGTAATCATAACTTTCACCCTGGCCCAACCCCTTGGACTCCCTTACTAGGTCCCCACACACAGCATATGCAGACAAAAGCTGAGGCAGATATGTGGATTAAAGTAAAGAAATGTGGCTTTAGGAAAAGCATGTAGAATGAAAAAGAACAAAATGAAAAATAACCAGTTTCTTTTGTTTTTCATCAAAGTCTTTCCCAAGCTCTCCCCTGCAAATTGGAGTCAAAATAAATCCAGAAATGCATGCTTGCTTCCATTTCTGTTCCAAGATAGAGTAGATCCAATTATCTCTATTCTTCCTCACTAAGTGCAACTAAAAACTCTGTACACTATATATAAAATAAATATATGAAGACTCTGAAAGGTGTAGAAAAGAGGGCAGACCAGCTAGAGATCTCAGGACCTGAGGAACAACATAACAGTGAGTTCCCTGGATTTTCTTTTTGCCTAATATGTCATAGACCAGATGCTGGAGAAGTTGCCAACCTGTAAGTGCCAATGGGCAGACAATAAAAGTCCAAATAAAAGCCTGCTCTCTCCAGCCAAAGGAACAGGAAAGGGGCAGGCTAGCAAGACAAGAAACATTCAGACAATAACTGCCCTACTTCTGCTGAACACCACTAAAAACCTTGCTGTGCCATGTCCATCCCATTAACAAAGGTCACATGAGAAGCCTTGACTTCCACTCTCATCCCCAGCTGTGACGAGGTGCCTCTTCCTCCATCCCCCTCCAGGATGGTGTCAGAAAAAGCCTAGTAGGGAGTCATAACTTTTACCCTTGTCCCCCAATGATGTCAGTAAGGGAAGAGTAATGAAGTGGCTCTCCCTCTCTTAGCCGGTGTGGTGTCAGCAGAGGCCTAGTGGGGAACCTGAACTTCCTACCTCAGCCAATAGTAATGAGACATCCCTCCCCCTAGGTGTCAATGGAGGCCGAGTGGGAAACCTGGACTTCCACTCCCACCTGGCAGTAACAAGATGGCATCTCCCTTTCCCCACCAGAGCAGCATCCAGACAGTCCTGCTAAAACAGAAGATTTAAATAAGATCCAGAGTCTCACACCATAATAGCCAGAATGTCCAATTGAAAACCACTTGTCATACCAAGAACCAGGAAAATCTCAACTTCAGTGAGAAAAGATAATCAATAGACATCAAATGCAATATGACACAGATGTTAGAATTTAAAGATTTTAAAGCAGCCATCATAATTGGCAAGCAGTTACAAACATGCTTCAAACAAATGGAAAAATATTAAGTCTCAGCAAAGAAATAGAAAGTCTCAGGAAAGAAATAAAAGACATAAAGTAGAACCAAATGGAAATTTTAGAACTGAAAAATACAATAAATAAAATTTTAAAATCACTAATGGTGCCTCAATAGCAGAATGAAGAAGAGAGAGAAAAGAATCAGGGAACTTGATTAGAAGATAGGACAATAGAAATTACCCAGTTGGAACAACAAAGTGAGAACAGCCAAAAATAATAATAACAGAACCTCAAGAATCTGAGACTACAACAAAAGATCTAGTATTTCATCAAAGTCCCAGAAGAACAGGTGAAAGTGTGAAGCTAAACAAGAATTCAAAGAAATAAGGGCTGAAAATTTCCCAAAACTGACAAAAGGCATAAATCTACAGACTCAAAAAGCTGAGTGAACTATGAATAGGATAAACTCAAAGAAATCTACACCAGGACACATCATAATCAAACTTCTGAAAACTAAAAACAAAGAAAAATCCTTGAATGCAGAGAGAAAGAAATGAGAGCTCACTTATAGGGAAAAACCATTCAAATGACAGCAGATTTCTCATCAGAAATCACAGAGACCAGAAGAAGTATCACCACATTTTCAACTGCTGAAAGAAAAGAATGGTCAACCCAGACTCCTATATCCAACAAAAATACCCCTTTGGAACAAAGGGGAAGTCAAGACTTCTCAGACAGAAAATTAAGAGAATTTCTTGCTAGTAGACTTACTCTAAAAGAAAGTTTACAGAAGATTTTCAAAATGAAGAAATAACAAAAGAAGAAATCTTGGAACATTCAGAAGAAGGAAAGAATATATGAGTAAATACAAGACTTTCTTTCTCGTCTTGAGTTTTCTAAATTATGTTTGACAGTTGACACAAAAATCGTAACATTGATGAGGTTCTCAAAGTGTGTAGAAGAGATATTTAAGACAATTGTATTATAAATGGGAGAGGGTAAAGGGACTTGAAAGAAGGTAAGCTTTCTATATTTCACTTGAACTGGTAGAATGATGACACTAGTAGGCTGTGATAAGTTATGTGTGTATAGTGGTGATGGAATAGTTCTAAAGTATCCTGATTGTAGCGGTGATCTCATGAATCTACACATGTGATCAAATGGCACAGGAGTGTATGCACACAGCATCAATGTCAAATTTCTGGCTTTGCCATTGCAGTATAGTTATATAAAAAAATATCCATTGGGGGAAATTGGATGAAGGGTACAAAGACATACACTGTATTATTTTTGCAAATTTTTGTGAATCTATAGTTATTTCAAAGGTTTTTTTTTTTAAGTAAAACATGATCCCTACCCTAAAACTTAGGCCACTTTCTGAAATAACAAACACTTCATTAAAAACACACAGAAGAATTGTGGTTACCACTGGGGGTGGCAAGGGCTAGGAAACTGAGGGATGGAGGTGGGAATGAGTCTGACTCTTCACTGCACAGTTTTTTTATATATCTTAAATTTTGTTTCATGTTACATGACTTATCTATTGAAAATAAATAGGATAATTTAATAAAATTGCATCGTAACCTTTGACACTTTATTGCTTTCTAGAATAGCACAGAAGTTCACTCAACTAGAGAAACCAACAAGCATTTCTTTTCCTGTGGTCTTCATTTGCACCAAAGGGGCCATGTGAACATCTTTGTAGGAATCCTGAATGTCCTCTCACGCATCCCATCACTGCTCAGAACACTGGGGCAGTGGTCCTCACATGTTCAAGGTCATAAAAATCACATGAGTATCTGGGTAACAATGCAGATGTCTAGGTCCCAAGCCTACAGATTCTAATTTTGTAAATCCATTATGGGACCTGGGAATCTGCATTTTAATAAGTGCTTCATCTGAATAAGCTTACATCTCTGCCCCAAGAAGTTCACAAACCCATGGAGGAGGTGGACTGATTTACAGTAGAATCAATGTGATTAGAACCCTGTACGTAGGAGGCACCAACATGGGCCAAGGGCCACCAATGGGCAAGTGACCATTCTGCCTGGGTTTGTGGCATCTTGAATGGTAGGTAAGTTTCAGTACCTCCAGCAGAAGGAGCAAGTATAAGGAAGGTTATGGAGACAAGAAAGTACAAATCATTTTAATCAGGCCAAATAATAGTTCGTTGTGTTCAGAACGTAGAGATGGGGACTGGGAAAAAAATAACAAGAGCTGTTCATCTCATTTTTGTTTATAATAGCAAAAAATAATAATAATAAGCTGACTGAAATGTCCAACCACAGGGGAATGGTTAAATAATTTATGATACATTAATGGCTGAGTATATTATGGTACCTCCACTCTATAGAATATTAGAATATTACGGGCGGCAAGAAGAGACTGTTGCAGAAAATACGGATGTTAGGCTAAGAGAGTGATTCTGTTACTCGCTAGCCAGGAAAACTCAGGCTAGTTGTTTTACCTCTCTCTACCTTATTTGGCTTATCTGCAAAATGGGGCTACATAACACTCTCCTTTGCAGAGTTGCTGTGAAGTTTAAATGAGATAAACTTTGTAAAGGGTTTAGCATAATCAGTAAACATTGTATATTAGCATTGCTGGTTTTTTTGTTAATTTTCTTTTTCTATTTTTTAGCTATTCTCTGATATTCTCATGAGGGAAAACATTTATAAATTAATGACATTTTATAGTAGGATCACCAGATGTGGTAGTCATCTGAAAATAGAGGCTGAGGGGAGAGAAGCAGTAAAAAGTGACCCTGAAGTTTCTAGCTTCAGCAATTGAGTGCTTCATCGTGCCCATAATGGAGGGTCTAAAAAGGAAGAGAGGAAGCATCAGGGGAAATAATTAGGTCAACTAAGGGTATGTTTCATTTGAAAGGCCTCCGAAAGATCAGTATGTCCAGCGAGAAAACAGAAATTTGGCTCTGAAGCTTTAGGGAGAGATCAAGGGCAGAAAATTTGCTCAGAAGAAATAAAGGAAGCTTTGGAAAGCAGAGTGTATTGGAATTAAACATAATAATGGAACATTCACGTAGGGACAATTTTGCGATTTTAGTGTCTCAGATCCTATTGGGGAAAAAATGGTGATTCAATCATTAGTAATGCCTATCTCTTCCCTCCCTTAGCATAAAGCCTCTGGCCAGACAGTAAATATTTCAGAATGGATCGCTTCTGTTGATCATAATGCTGACTTTTTGGGGGGAAAACTCCTCCTCTCATATTTCATCACAAAAATTTCTGTTTATTCCATGCTCATTTGGGGATGTATGTTCTCGAGAGATTAAACTGTATCTTTACTTAGTTAGTTACAAATATTTGTGTAATTTTGGAAGATTCATTCACTTGACAAAGGAAAGTCTTGATAATAGAGGCTGAGAAAAGCTTCTTTGTGGATTTTGAGTGTGTGTTGGAGGTAAAAAGAAAAATAAATGATGTGTAAGTACTTTCTGTGGTCCAGCCAGTGGTAGGCATTTCTTACCTGTGATCTCATTTGGTCTTCATAACTAACTGTAATGTGGGGATTATTGCCCCATTTCACAGATAAGAAAACTGAGGATCAGAAGGTTAAGTAATATTCATTCTGGATCAGGTCATATTCTTTTCGTTTCAGTGTTTTAATCACAGTTCTTTATGCTGTCGTTTTAGGGGTTAGTACAGATAACCCATAGATAGTTTTCCTTTTGCATATCTATCCATTTCCTAGTGTCCTTCCTGACCTCCTGGATTGATTGCCTATATATTTATCATTGTGCTGAAGTCTACGTATGATACAGAAACAAGTGTTCCAAGACAATAGTTTCTCCCTCCAGCTGCTCAGCCAGGAGTGGAAATATGAGATAGTATGACCCAGAAAAAAATCATAAGGTAAGTTAAATTGCTGAGTAAGAAAATCTTCAGGTAAAATTCACTTTAAAGATGGTCTTTCCCACCAATAAGCAGAGGCTTAGACAAATCTCTTCTGCCATAGCAACAAAGGAAAAAGAATCATACTGCAGAATTAGAGAGTATCATAAGACCTAATGTATAATTAAGAGTACAAATTAGGAAGAGCCAGTGGTATAGTCAATTGATAAACGTTTAATTTTGAGAAATGGCAGAGTAACATAATTTTTTGCCATTAATTCATCAGCCCTGAGTACCTACAAAATAATATAATTGCACAAGGAAAAATACTGCCTGAAAATAGACCAATATAGATTGCAGGACAAGGCAACAAAAGAAGAGAAGAACTGGGACCACAACCAAATCATAGGTTTTGTTTTTTACCACGTCCGGCTGTGAGTTTCATCAGTGATCTAGCAAGGAAGTCTTGGTCATTACCATCAGGGCTAGAATAAGTGCAATTTTTATATAGCCCACATTTGTGCCTGTAATTCACTTTCAGAAGCCTTTAAACTCAGTTCTTCAAATGTCATGTGATGGGTGATACTTTGAAGCACTACGTTACTTACCAGCTGCCACTTGGCAGCCAACAGCTCAGTTTCTGTTTCGTTCAGGCATTCCAGTGAGACTTTAAATAATTCAGGGTGAAACTATCAGTTTGAAAGAAAACTGGAAGAAGCACTTAGGAAAAGATACTCTGGAATTGCAGACAAGTAAATGTTAGTCTGATAGGTTTGAGAGATGGATATCTCTACCTTATACTAAATTTGCTGAAGAAGCAGGTGGTAACAGATGAAAAAGCATCATAACATTTTTTTAAATTTTCTGGAATCAAGTTCTGCTTCGAGTTGTGATGGAGTAACTTGGATCAGATTTGCTCTCCTCCTTTTTCAAAAACAACTTTAAAACTGAACAAAATATATGAGACAACTGTTTTCAGGCAATAGGCAGCAAAAGACTGTGATCCCTGAGAGAAAGAAAACATGAGGTGAGACTTACATTTATCCCGTCTCTTTACCTGGGGACAATTTCATAACCATAATACAGGACGCTGAGCCCCAGGAAGGGCATGATTATCCCCTGAGCTGAGGAGTCAGAGAGCAGAGTTTGAAAGCTGCTAAAGCATCTGAAAATTCAGTGCATGGTACCGAAGTTAAAGCAGCTACACAGAAATAGGCAGCTTTCTGAGGATTTCCTCCAGATTCCCAGAGGGAAAAACCCCACAAGCTCTAGCCTAGAGCAACTGCTATAGGGTTGAAAGCATAGCAGAGACACTAGAGGTCCCACAATCGTGGGGGACAGAGAAATTCTGGCCACGTCATGATGTGGAGATCCTACTGAACACCCTGGATACTCTGCTAAGACACCAAGAAGACACAGCTTAGGAGTAAGGACCATGCCTTAGGACAAGGACCGTTCTAAAGCTGCTCTAACAAAGCCTAAAAGCAAGTCTCAACTGCATCAAAATAAGTTGCTGGTATGTTGACAGCCAGAGTGAAACTTGGCGCTCTTTAAAGAAAGATGGCATAAACCAGATGTTTTACAAAGACTCATTCATAATGTCAAGGATACAGTTACAAATTACTGGACATGTGAAGAAGCAGGAAAATGTGACCAGTTAAAAAAGAAAAGTAGTCAGTAGAGATTGACCAGAAGATAAGCCAGAGGTGTTAATTAAAAACATGGACTTTAAAATGGCTATTATAAAAATGTCTAAGGATTTAAAGAAAAATATGGACATAATGAATGAAGAGGTGGAGAAATCTCAAGGAAAAACTAGAAACTCTAGAAAAGAACCAAATGAGAGTTCTAGAACTAAAAGTTAAAGATTTACTGAAATTAAAGATTTACGGGAAACATTTAACATATTGGCGACCGCAGAAAAAAGCTCATGAATTTCAAGACATATCAATAGAAATTATTCAATGTAAAGAAAAAAGCAAAGAGAATGATTTTTAAAAACAGACTCAGTGATTTACAGGACAGTATGAAGTGGTTTGACTAATTGTAATTGGAGTCACAGAAGGAGAGCAGGAAAAGAATTTTGCAGAAAAAAATATAGAAGAAATAATGGAGAAAATTTGTTAAATTTAGTGAAAACCATCAATCTACAAATAAAAGTGGCTCTTTGGCAGAGCACATTTTTTTCTAAATACATACAGGCACCTCAGAATCAAACTGCTGAAAAAACTATCTTAAACGCCACTATAGGAGCCAGAATGGGAGTGGAATTGGAGGCTACAAGACAATGGAACGACATCTTTAAAGAAGTGGGTCAGGAGTTAACCTAGTATCCTACATCAGGCAAAAATATTTCTCAAAAATAAACGCATTTTCAGATAAATGAAAGCTAAATCAGCACATTTGCCCTACAATAAGCACTAAGGGAAGTTCTTCAGATTGAAGGGAAGTATCACTGCAAGGAAACTCTAATTTATAGGAAGGAATGAGGAGCACTAGAGATGATAAATATGTGGCTAAATAGAAAAGATTATATATTTTTTCTTCTCTTAATGTCCTTAAAAGATAAACGACTGTTTAGAGCAAAAGTAGTGACGCTGTAAGGTGGAGTTATAATGCATGTAGAAGTTAAATTTGTGACAGTAGCACAGAAGATGAGAAGGTAATATAATTACAATGATGTAAAATGTTCCTACATTTTAAAAATATTAAGTGTAAAATTATACAATATTAATTCTAGGTAGACTATAGGTTAAACATACATACTGTATTCCCTAAAGCAACCAATAGAACATAGTAAAAGTCTATACCTAAGAAGACAATAGAGAAACTAAAACAAAATAATTTTTAAAAAATTGATCAAACCAAGGAAAGAGAGGAAAAGGGTCAACTGAGACAGATGAGATAAATAGAAAACAAATAGCAAGATAGTAGACTTATACCAAACCATATCAATAATTAGATTAAAATAAAGGGACTAAACACACCAATTAAAAGGCAGAGATTGTCAGACTAAATCAGGCATCACCAAACTATGACCCTACGAACTAAATCCAGCCTGCTACCTATTTTTTTAAGTAGATTTTATTTTTTAGAGCAATTTTAGGTTCATAGCAAAATTGAGCAGAATGTACAGAGAATTCTCATATACTCCCTGCCCCTACACATGTGTGACTTCCCCCACTATCAAAATCCTGAACCAGAGTTTAACATTTGCTTAAATCCGCAAGCCTACATTGACACATCATTATGCTTAAAGTCCATAGTTTATACTACAGCTCACTCTTGATGTTGTACCTTCTATGAATTTTGACAAACGTACAATGACATGTATCCACAATTATAGGATCATTCAGAATGGTGTCACAGCCCTAAAAATCCTCTAGCTCTGCCTATTCATTCCTCCCTCCCTCCCAAACCTCTGATCTATTTACTGTCTCCATAGTTTTGCCTTTTCCAGAAAATGATACAGTTGGAATCATATACTATGCAACCTTTTTATAGTGGCTTCTTTCACTTAGTAATATGCAACCCTAATGCATTTAAGTTTCTCCGTGTCTTTTCACAGCTTGACAGCTCATTTATTCTCAGTGCTGAATAATTCCATCTTGGACGTACCACAGTCTATCCATTCACCTACTGAAGGACGCTTTGGTTGCTTCCAAGTTTTGGCAGCTATGAATAAAGTTGCTATATATATCTATGTGCAGGTTTTTGTTTGGACATAAGTTTTAACTCGTTTAGGTAAATATCAAAGAGTTTAGTTGCTGGATAGTGTGTAAAGAGCATGTTTAGTTTTCCAAGAAATTGCCTTCCAAAGTGGCTGTACCATTTTACATTCTCACCAGCAATGAATGAGAATGTGTGTTGTTCCACATCCTCACCAGCATTTGGTGTTGCCAGTGATTCAGATTTTGACTGTCCTAATAGGTGTGTAGTGGTATCTTTTTGCCATCTTAATTTGAAATTCTCTAATACATATAATGTGGAGCATCTTTTCAGATGTTTATTTGCTGTCTGTATAACTTCTTTGTTGAATTATCTGTTCCAATATTTTGCCCATTTTTTAAATAGGGTTGTTCATTTTCTTACTGTTGGGTTTTCAGTGTACTTTATACATTTTGGATAACAGTTCTTTATCAGGTGTCTTTTGCAAATATTTTCTCCCAGTCTGTAGCTTATCTTCTCATTCTCTTGACATTATTCTTTGCAAAGCAGAAGCTTCTTATTTTAATGAAGTCCAGCTTATCAATTATTTCTTTCATGATCATGCCTTTGGTATTGTATTTAAAAAATCATCACTGAATTCAAGGTCATTTAGATTTACTCTTATCTTCTAGGAGTTTTATAGTTTTGTATTTTACATTTAGGTCAATGATCCATTTTGAGTTAATTTTTGTGATAAATATAGGGTCTCTAAATAGATTGTTGTGTTTTTTTTGCATGTGTGCGTGTAGCAACATTTGTTGAAAAGACTATCTTTTTCTCCATTGTATTGCCTTTGTTCCTTTGTCAAAAATCAGTTACTATATTTATGTGGGTCTATTTTAAGGTGCTCTGTTCTGTTACATTGATCTATTTGTCTCTTCTTTTGCTAATATCACACTGTCTTGATTACTATGGCTTTATAGTAAGTCTTGAAGTCAGGTAGTATCAGTCCTCCAACTTTGTTCTTCTCCGTCAATACCGTATTGCCTAATCTGGGTGTTTTGCCTCGCCATAAACACTTTAGAATCAGCTTGTCAATATCCACAAAATAACTTGCTGGCATTTTGATTGAGATTGCATTGAATCTATACCTCAGGTTGAGAAGAATTGATGTCTTGAAAATATCAAGTCTTCCTATCCATAAACATGGAATCTCTCTCCATTTATTCAGTTCTCTGATTTTGTCCATCAGAGTTCTGTAGTTTTCCTCATATAGATCATGTACATATTTTGTTAGATTTATACTTAAGGATTTAATTTTGATAGATTCTATTGTAAATGATACTGTGTTTTTATTTCAAATTCCAATCATTCATCACTGGTGTATAGCGAATCCATTGACTTTCTATATTAATCTTGTGTCCTGCAATACTATAATAACTACTTAGCTCCAGCTACAATACATCCTACAATACATCCTACACACTACAACAATTTTTTGTTGATTTTAAGGGATTTTGCACGTAGACAATTATGTCAATTATGTCATCTTCCCTCTGTATTCCTTTTATTTCCTTTTCTTGTCTTATGTCTTAGGTGGACTTCCAGTATAATGTTAAAAAGAAATGGTGAGAGGGGACTTCCTTGTCTTGTTCCTGATCTTAGCAGGAAAGCTTCTAGTTTCTCACCATTAAGCATGATATTAGCTGTAGGTTTTTTGTAGATATTCTTTGTCAAATTGAGGAAGATCCTCTCTATTCTCAGTTTACTGAGAGTTTTTTATCACTTGTGGGTGTTGGATTTGGTCATATGCTTCATCTGCATCTATTGATATGACCATGTGATTTTTTTTCTTCTTTAGCCTATTGATGTGACGTATACCTGGCATAAATCCCACCTGGTTGTGGTGTCTAATTCTTTTCATACATTGTTGGATTCAATTTGCTAATATTTTGTTGAGGATTTTTATACCTATGTTCACTGGACTACAGTTTTCTTTTCTTGTAATGTCTTTGTCTGGTTTTGATATTAGTGTAATACTGGCCTCAGGATAAGTTAGGAAGTATTTCCTTTGCCTCTATCTTCTGGAAGAGATTGTAGAGAATTGGTATAAACTTCTTCCTCAAATATTTGTTAGAATTCACCAGTGAATCCATCTGGGCTTGGTTCTGTTTTGGAAGGTTATGAATTATTGATTCAATTTCTTTAATAGATATAGGCTCATTTGAATTGTGGATTTCTTCTTGTGTGAGTTTGGCTAATTGTGTCTTTCAAGGAATTGGTCCATTTCAGCTAGATTATCAAATTTGTAGACATGGAGTGGTCACAGCATTCCTTTATTATCTTTTTAATGTTCATGAAACCCATAAAGATGTCCCCTCTTTCATTTCTGATCATAGTAATTTATGTCCTCTATTTTTTTCTTAGTTAGCATGGATAGAGTCTTATCAATTTTATCGAACTTTTAAAAGCATCAGCTTTTGGTTTCTTTGATTTTCTCTGTTGATTTCCTATTTTCAATTTCACTGATTTCTGCTCTAATTTTTCTTTTCTTCTGCTTCTTGAATTTAATTTGCTCTTCTCGTTTTAGTTTCCTGAGATGGAAGCTTAGATTACTCATTTTATAGATCTTTCTTCTTTCTAATGTGTGCATTCAGTGCTATACATTTTCCTCTAAGCACTGTTTTCACTACATCCCACAAATTTTGATAAATTGTATTTCCATTTTAATTTAGTTCAAAGTATTTTTAATTTCTCTTGAGATTTCTTCTTTGACTCATGTGCTATTTAGAACTGTGTTGCTTAAAATGCATGTATTTTGGGATTTTCCAGCTATCTTTCTATTTTAATTCCATTGTTATCTAAAAGCATACATTGTATGCTTTCTATTCTTTTAAATTTGTGGAGATGAGCTTTATGGCCCAGAATGTAATCTACCTTTGTGAATGTTCCATGTGAGCTTGAAAAGAGTGTGTATTCTGCTGTTGTTAGATGAAGTATTCTATAGATGTCAATTATATCCAGTTAATTGATGTTATTGTTGAGTTCAACTATGTCCTGACAGATTGTCTGCCTGCTAGATCTGTTTAGTATGTAGAGAGGGGTGCTGAAGTCTCCAAGTATAATAGTGGATTCATCTATTTCTCCTTGCTCAGTTTTCTGCTTCATGTAGTTTGACACTCTGTTGTTAGGTGTATACACATTAAGCATTGTTATATCTTCTTGGAGAACTGGCCTTTTGTCTTTATGTACTGTCACTCATTACCCCTGATAATTTTTCTTACTCTGAAATCTGCTCTGTCTGAAATTAATAAAGCTCCTTCTGCTTTCTTTTGATTAGTGTTAGTATGGTATATTTTTCTACGTTCCTGTACTTTTAATCTATATGTGTTTTTATATTTAGAGTAGATTTCTTGTAGACATATGGTCTAGTTTTTGATACACTCTGACAATCTCTCTTTTTCACTGGTATATTCACCACTGATGTTTAAGGTGATTGCTGATGTAGCTGGATTAATATCTCCCATATTTGCTAATGTTTTCTATTTTCTACCCTTGTTTTTTATTCCTATTTTTGTCTTCCACTCTTTTTATGCCTCTTATGTTTTAATTGACCATTTCATATGATTCTAATTTTTCTTTCTTGGCATATCAATTTTACTATTTTTTAAAAAACATTTTTGTTGTCTTGGAGTTTGCAATATACATTTACAATTAATCCAAATCCACTTTCAAATAACACTATAATGCATCACAGCTACTGCAAGTACCTTATAATAACAAAATATTTCTAATTTCTCCCTCCTCTCCTTTGTATCATTGTTGTCATTCATTTTACTTGTATAAGATATAATCATCAAATACATTGTTGCTATTATTTTTTAACAAACTATCTGTTACAGCAATTAAGAACCAGAAAAGTAAGTATTTGTTTTACCGTCACTTATGCCTTCTCTAATACCTTTCTTTAAGTAGATCCTGATTTCTGACCTATATCATTTTCCTTCTCTCTGAAGAACTTCGAACATTTCTTACAAGGCAGGTCTATTGGAAACAAATTCCTCAGTTTTTACCTGTCTGAGAATATCTTTATTTCTCCTTCACTTTTGAAGAATAGTTTTGCAAGATACAGAATCATAGGTTGGTAGGGTTTTTCTCTCATCACTTGAAATACTTCTCTCTACTCTCCTCTTGCTTGCATGGTTTCTGAGAAGTCAGATGTAATTCTTATCTGCCTCTATAGGTAAGGTTCTTTTTCCTCTTGTTTCTTTCAGTATTTTTTCTTTACCTTTTATTTATTGAAGTTTGAATATAAGGTGCCAAGGTGTAGTTTGGGGGGATTTTGAAGGGTAGTTTTTTGGCATTTATCCTTCTTGGTGTTTTCTTAGTTTCCTGAACCTGTGGTTTGATGTCTGACATTAATTTGGGGGTAATTCTGAGTTTTTATTGCTTCAAATATTGCTTCTGCTAATTCTTCTCTTTCGTTTCCTTCTAGAATGCCCATTATGCATATATTACATCTTTTGTAGCTGTCCCACAGTTCTTGAATGTTCCCCATTTTTTTGGTCTTTTTTCTCTTTGCCTTACTTTTAAAAACTGCCATTTACATATCCTCAAGCTCAGAGATTCTCTCCTCAGCTGAGCCCAGCCTACAAATGGGCCCATCAAAGGCATTTTTCATTTCTGTTACAGTGGTTTTGACCTCCAGCATTTCTTTTTTAATCTTTCTTTCTTAGAATTTCCATCTCTCTGCTCAGCCCTCTGTTCTTGTTTGTTGTCTACTTTGTCCATTGGTGAACTTACCATATTAATCATAGTTATTTGGATCCGATAATTCCAACATCCCTGACATATCTGAGTCTAGCAATGGTGCTTGCTCTGTCTCTTCAAATTGTGTTTTTTGCCATTTAGCATGGCTTGTAATTTTTTGTTGAAAGCCGCATGTGATGTGCTGGGTAAACAGGCCTTTAATGATGTGGTAGTAAGGTGGGGGTGGGGGGGAAGGAAGTGTTATCTAGGCCTATAATTAGGTCTCAGTCTTTTAATGAGACTGTGCCCCTGGGCTGTGAACTTCACAAGTACTTTTCAGTTTTTTTCTCCCCTTGGGTGGGACAAGATGACCAGAGGGGGCTGCAGTTGGGTATTTCCTTCCCCCTTGGGTAGGTTAGGCTCTGATGAAACAGTTTCGAGACCTGAGGGCAGGTCTTGTTAAGAAGAACAGGATGCTCTGGTATATTTCAAAATGATTACTTTTCTCCTCCCTCTGCCAGAAGCTCAAGAAGATTTTTCTCCAATATTCACTGCGAAAATCTGGTCAAGCTCCTGGAGGTAAAACTCATGAAAATGTGGGTACCCTCCTAAGACTGAACCCCCCAGGGATTTTAACCTCAGGTTTGTCCACACTGAGCCTCCAGCACTTCATCAATTACAGTGTAGGTTTTCCTACCCCAGTACTGGTTCCTGAGCCAGTCTCTACTCCTGTGTTTCTGCTCCAGTAAGTTGTGCTTCTCTGTACCTGCCTGTCTATCTCTTCAAGTTGGGGGCAGTGGTTTGCCCTGTGACCTTAGTTCTCTGAAAGATCTTAGAAGAGTTGTTGATTTTTATTTTATTCACCTTTTTACTTGTTGTTGGGGCAAAGTGACAACTTCCAAGTTCCTTACATGTTTGATTGGAAACCAGAAATCCCACCTATTTTTGTAAATACAACTTTGGCAGAATGCGTAAATGGACTATCAATGGCTGCCTTTGTGCCACAACAGCACATTAAGTAGTTGTCACAGAGACCACATGGCTTGCAAAGCCTAAAATATTTACTATCTGGTCCTTTGCAGAAGTTTGCTCATCCCTTGACTAGACTAGATAAAAAGACAAGACTCAACTATATTATGTCTCCAGGAGATGCATTTTAAATAGAAAGACACAAATATGTTGAAAATTAAAGATTGGAAAAATAAATACCATGCAAGAGTAAGCCAGACAAGAAGTATTACTAGAGATAAAGAAGAAATTTCTATAATAGGAAAAGGGTCAATCAATCAAGAAGACATAACCACCTTAAATGTATATGAACCTTATAACAGAGAATCAAAATACATGAAGCAAAAACTGACAGAATTGGGGCCAGCCCGGTGGTGTGGTGGTTAAGTTTGCATGCTCCACTTTGGCAGCCCAGGGTTCATGGGTTCAGATCCTGGGCACAAACCTATGCACTGCTCATCAAGCCATGCTGTGGTGTCATCCCACATACAAAATAGAAGATTAGCACAGATGTTGGCTCAGGGCTAATCTTTCTCATCGAAAAAAAAATCTGACAGAACTGAAAATAAATAGACAAATCTACAATCCTGGAGAGAATAAGTGATAAAACAATTAGAACAAAAGTTAGTGTGTAGTAAAGTAGCATGTAAAAAGTTAGTTAGTTGTCTGTTGCTGTGTAACAAATCACCAAAAAATTGGTGACTTAAAACAACACAGTTTAGTAGGTCAGAAGCCAAGGTGTTTTAAATGGGTTCTCTGCTAAGGGTCTCACAAGGCCAAAATCAAGGTGTCAGCCACTCTGGGCTTGGCAGCCTCTGGGGAGGCATTCACTTCTAAGGTCACTCAGGTTGTTGGCAGAATTGAAACTGGCTCAACACAAGGTTGACATAAGGGAAGCCATATTGTAGAAAAGAGACCACATCGTAACTCTGAATGACCTCTGACTAACTAACCCAGCTGGATTTGTACCCTCCAGGAGATCCACCTGTTCTGTAGATTTTAAGACCCCTGCTTGTGCATATACCTCCCAGCTGCAATAAGACTTCATTCTTTTGAGTTCCTTAGGAATGCGATGACCCCCCAAACAGAGAGTCTATGCTGATAGCCATCATCAATGACAACTGAAAGATCTGCTGTGGCCACTCCCAGTCTGTCACACCAGAGGGTCAACATTCCTAACCCCCTGCCCTATAACCCACTGGCCTACATAACTGCTTCAAGATTCGGTGCCCCCTGAAGATGGTTCTTTTGGACGTTAATTGGCCATCTTCCCTCTTGCTAGAAAGCTGTAATAAAATGCCCTTTCTCTGCCACCATCTTGCCTCTTGTCAATTCGCTTTTGTCTCGTGGCGAGCAGATCGTGCCCTTTGTGAGGTAACAACATCTGGCGACCATGAAGGGACAATAATAAGTCCTGCTCGTGGCCAGTCGACCTCAGATGGGCGACCTGTTGGGTGACTCCCTCGCAGCCGCTGAGTCTCCCTTTGTCTCAGGGATCTGCCCTTCCTGCTCTCCCGAGCCGATGCCAGCTGCCTCCTAATTGTCCCTATGGTGGGAAGAGAAACGGCTACTCCTGGTGGGTCGACGGGCTCACATCTGGAGTAGGGTAAGTCGAGAACACCACTGAGAACTTTCCTTCCCCCCCAGCTGGGGTCCCCTCTTTGAGAAGAGAGACCATCTGGTTCCCTGCCAGAGTGGGAAGAGGAATAGGACTTCACTTGAAATCTAGGAACTGGTTCACCAGTGTCTAGTTTTTCTGTGTTGGTGTTTGTGTCTGTGTCTGTAAAGAGCTCCAGGATCAGACGTCTTTTGGGTGAGTGACCTTGTCGAAATGCACCTGTGCCTGAAATTGTCTAATATCTCATCAAGATAGTGGGTTACAAGCCCTGCTGGTGAGATTTGGCTGCTGGGTTAAAGTCCCCAGGCCAGGATTGTGGGAGACAATATAAAGGGGTTACAGCCACTGGGGCACTCAAAGGATCAGGTTAGAGTCCTGAGCTCTGGGTTAGAGTCCCAGAAGTATTGGATTTGGGTGTCTCTTCATGTTTGTCTATATCTGACTGTTCTATTTGTTAAAATTGGCTGTTTGGGGACTGAGTTTCTCGGCGACCATAACAAACTCTCGTAGAAATTATCTTGTTTGCTGCGACCGACTTGGGAAAAGCCCCTTAAAATGGGGATAACCGTAAATAGCTGGCAAAGTAACCTGGGATAATTTAAAATGAAAATTACAGTGGCCATTTTGGGCTCTTTTTGAGCCTCCAAATCACGGAACAAGGAAAAATCTTTACTCTTTAAAGAGTAAAGGGCTCCACCTTTCCACCAAAAGTTTCCAGAAGCTGTAAATGTTCACAGAGAACAGCAGCATCTCACCAAAATTGTTTGTGTCCTGAGGGCTTGGCTTAATAACTGTCAGGTTGCGGGGGGAAGGTTCCAAAATACAGTCGGACAAAATATGGTTGCACCCCATTTTGCAGTAAAAGATAGCTGGAAGAAATTCAGGTTGCACTCCTGTTTGTGGCTAAGAGTGCTACTGAACTGCCGTCAGCCTCAGGGGAATTACATTGGCCATTAGAAGAAAGTCTTGGCTGGACCTTCATTGTAAGGGTGTTGATTTCAGGGATGCTTGAAATTTTTGGAATCTGATTCTAGCTGCAGCATAAATATACTTTTGACCAGCGATGTCTAAATTCTGAAACAGTGGGAAACACTAATGCAATCCCCACCTGTAGCCCCTTAGGCTGCATTCTCCTGAGATGGGTGACTTTTAGCCACTAGTAGGTACAAGCTACTGAGTCGTCATTGTATCGATCCTTCTCCTTCCAGAGACAGCTGCTATTTTTCCTTGTCTCTGTTTCGTGTGTGCATGTCATTTGTCATAAAAAGGAGAAACCATAGAGCAAGATGCAGGCACTCCATGAGGCTGCTATCTGAGTGGCTGCAGTAGCATGCGCACAAGCTGAAAGCTGCTGCTAAGGGCATCTTGGAAGCCAAAAGTGCCACAGTATTGGTGGGTGCGGGTCAAGCAGTTAAGAGCCATTCGGGCGCCCGCCACCTCAAGAAGTCTCCCATGAAAAGAGGAGTTGGTCACGGAACAGGGTAGATGACACAGGTGCCCCTGCCAACTTCAAGAAAATGTCCGTGCAACGACGAGGTACTCTGTAAAGCATACACAATCCCCAAGCCCCTGGCACCCTCCTCCTAGGTACACCTAAAGCTGTTAATGTGCATATAACATGAGGGGTTTTTTTCCTTTTGTCTAGTGCTATGTCCTGAGAGCTTGGCTTTGTGACCTCTCTGGTCACAAGAGGTCCCAGTCCATCGGGGACCTTTGTTGTCTCAACCTTTGTTGCTTTCAGCGCAGCAGAAGCCTTTGCTTTCTTGGACTGTTTTTGGAAGTGAAGTTTCTAGATCTTGTGAGGACTGCTTCTTTTGCACTTTTTTTGTGAGGACGCCCCTTGTGTCCATAGTTAAGCCATGAATGTTTATAGACATTGGAACGTTAAAAAACTGATAAGGTAAACATGACCCAGAAACTCCATCTTGGAGAAAATTTGAGTGGTTTCTCTGTGCCTTTATGATGTAGTTGGACAGGTAGATCAACCCATAATGTCATTTGAGTTACAACTCAATTTCTGAGAAATCGAGAGCAACTGTCCTTGGAAAATCCTTGTAAGGCTGGAAAAGCAGCTCTAGAGCTGGTTCAGGTCCCACCCATTTCCCTCATCTCAAAGAGCTTGCAAATCCTCTGAGGACTATCTAACCCATCACTAATTCCTAAGACTCAAGAAAAAAAAAAAGGAAAAAGGCCAAAACACAGCCAGAAGAGCACCCTCGCCAAAAATCTAGCATCTTGAGTGTCTTCTCCACAAATATTAGTAAAAAGCTTTAAAACAAAATTTAGATTCATAATTAGAGAGCCTTGCACTTGATTCATGGCAGTAATTTTAAAACAATAGCTGTGCAGTCTCTGTGTATGTGTGTCTGTTTGTATGTTATATGCATGTGATTTTTTTTTGCTCCAGATGGTATGGCCAAAAATTAAGAGCTCTGTTTAATTGGCTTAAAATAAGCACTTACCTAAATTATTTCTAAATGGAGAAGAAATTAACCCAAATGTCTTTTGAGTTAACATGCTATAAAATTAATCTTTGGTCACTGAAAGCTTATCTAAGATTGTTGGTTTGATTGAAATAAGCATGCCTTCAGAGTTGTCAGTATTTGGATATGGTGCAGACATGTCTGGATTTATTGGTCAAATAAGCTGATGTTATCTCTACCACAAAACTGGTTAGCAAAAATAATAACTTAAAATGATGGCTAATTTCATCTAACATTTCCTGAAGTTTTGTAGGCAATCTAAGTAATTATTAGAAACAAGCAAACTGAATAAATGTAAAAAGGGTAAAAGTTTTGGGGGAAACTTTTTAACAATGATTATGTGTTACGATGTATGCACTTAAAACAGCTTAACATGATGGCTAATTGCTTTAGTGTCACAGGAAGTTTTTGTGAGTAATCTAAATATGATTGTTACAAACAAATGGTCTAGATAAAAATGAGATAAGAGTTTACAGGTGAACTGTTAGCAGTAATTCCAGTTTATGACATGAGTACTTAAAATAGCTTCCAAAATCTCCCTGGTAACTTGAAACATTGGAGTTTTGCTAAGTTAAACTGAATAGTAAAAATTCATTGAGTATCTAGATCATTTCCAAGTAAGACAGAATATTAGACGTTAATTATTAAATCTGGTTTATCTACTTTTGGCTTCTTATTACAAAGAAACTAAAAAGCTGTTTGGGTCTATTAGTAAACATGTCTTGTATTTTATTAAGATTCTACCATGAAGCAGCATGTTTCCAGAAATTATAAAAAGTATTTAGAAATTTGCCAACCCACAGTATGCTAATGTAAAAGACAGTTCATAATTTCTTAGCTTTTAGTTTTCATTAGGGTCTGTGAGGGTCAAAAATTCTAATTAATATATGTAATGAAAGCTACTAAAAATGAATAAGGCAAACATCTTTGTATCCAAGGAAAGTAAAATGTGTGTTTTCAGTAAAGAAGGTATAAAGAATGGAAATATTTTGTTTGTCGAGTTAAGAAAGATAAATTTGTCATAAAGTGCTAGAAGGAAAAAAGGAAGCATGGGACAAATTCTGAATGGAAGAAGAAAGTTATAAAAGGTTTGTGAAAGAGAAGTTCTGAAAGGAGTTTTACGCCTGGTCAAGTTGGCTAAGATTAAAGTAAATCCAATTAAGTAAATAGTTTTAATGTAAAACAAATGAGCAGTTGCAAAAATTAAAGTTTTTGGTTTTCTCTTTCCAAAGGATACTTTTTTTGAACTTTTGGTCTGCTCTTGATAAAGAGGTTATAAAAAGTTTTTCTTTAACTTTATGTCTACCTAACAGACAGAAAATCTATGTTTGTTGAAATAATTTCCTATGTTCGGAAAGAGGTCTCTCTATTAAGATTTTTTTGACTGTTTTAACTGCTCTTTTACTGCTTCTGTTTTACTGTTTTACTGCTTCTGTTGTCGCTTTGAATAGATAGCTGAACATTGTTTCCTATATGAACAATTGTTTCAAAATGTTTTGATATTTTTGACAAGCTTCCCCCACACCCAAAATATTCAAATCCTGAATAAAGGCTTTCTTTTGACCTGGAAGAAGGAAGAGAATTTCTCTGAGGATTTTCAGAGGGCCCCTGAGACTTCTCAAAGAGATTTGCTCTCTCTTCCTATAAGGAGGAAGACACTAAGCTAATTAGGCTTACTTGGTATGTTAAATTACATGGGAAGCATTGGCAAATAAGTGATGATAAACTTTCTAGGGTGGTATTATGTGAGTAAATGTTATTGATATATACGTTTTAAAAGTTATACAACATTCCTAACATTCTGATTGGTCCTGGTTATCAGCCGTAATTCTGGTAATTATTTTAAAGTATTGCATGTCACAAAATTAGCCAAATTTCTTTGTCAGTTGCCATTTTGGGATTTTGTTGTTTACAGACAGTTATTGTTTTACTCTGATGCTTTTGCAAATATGTTTCGTCTTCAGATAAATTCATGGAAAGGACTCTGACACTCTAGAATACAGGTTTCTGACAAACTTCAGATTGTAAAACTGAAGAGGGTAATGAATTACAGAATTCTAATAGAGAAACTGATGATCTCATGAAACTGCTGACAGAAGATTAAGATCAAGAATCAGTTAACAGGACTGTGGGACTGATGAGGATGATTATAATTTTTATGATTTTTGTTTGAAATGTTTTTCAATGTTTTGTTTTGTTTTCTCAGATTTAAGGAAATCTCTTTTTTTTATTTTCCTCTTATCCTAACTATGACTTATAGCAATTTGGTGAAATTATACCTTTATGAGCAGAACTGAAACATTTATCTTTTTCTCCCTACCTGATCCCCCCAAAATTTGGAAACTTAGGAGTGAGTGAGTATCGTTATTTTGTGGCAATATAGTTATTTGCATCAGTTCAATAAGAATATGTTCTCCTTATAACAGGATACATTTGGAAACGTTGGTTATCTTACCAAGGCTTTGATTGGAATGTCATATTTGAGAGAAACATACATACTCAGATATGACAATACTGCCTTTGAGGAATAAGGTTGACTTTCTGGAATAAAGCCACTAGGAAATATTGAGCTGGTACCTTGTTTACAGAGTTCCTGGGAACCTTACCTGGGAATTAAAGAAGCTCACTTATCTGGCAGGTGACTGGAACCTTGAAATATTTTGGAGGACCTCAAAAAGAGAGGAATCCATCCAAATCTGTAGGTATTGCAGGCAAAATCTGATGGCAAGTCCTTGGCTTGGCTTTCCTGGCCTCAAGAGGCCTTTAAAGTTCAATCTGAGATTCCTTATAAAAAGTTCCAGCAAAGCAGATTTTAAAAAGCCTATATGATCAATGGCTATTCTTGCAGTACTTATGTAAATAATTAAATTGTGTTTTATTGAAACTAGGCTTATTTTGCAAACCAATGTGTCTTAATTGGCTATCTTTGGTTAAAATGAGGGTGATTTTAGAGATAAAAATTACATTTCAGAAGAAAACTATGGTACACATTCATGGATATTAGATTCTAGTTCTGTTAATTGCCTTTGAGGTTTTTGTGTGTATCTGTTTACTGGACTGGATCCTAAATTCTTCTAGTCACTTGAAATATCTGGCTACAAATCTCCAAACTAACGATTTCAATCTTTTTCCCATCATTTTCACTTGGAATCATTGAGAACTGAACCCACCCTTTTCCTGAAGTCTTGCAAAGGGAATCTGGAAGACTTGATATAAACTTAAGAGAGAGATTCATGTCTGTTGCTGTGTGAGCCCCTCAGAAAGATACCTTAATGCCCCGATGACATCATCAGGGACATTGCAAACTGCAAAAGATGCTTTTACCCTGACTTCTAGAAATCTTCTTGAGTGGCTGCCCCCTGGGCTCAGAAACTGGTTTATAACTTGCTTCCACCATTAACCTTGTTTTCCTTTTGTCTCTCTAGTAATACTTCTTATTAAATACCTGGTTACTTGCTTACCCAATATAGGCCTAACTTTGGGAGTCCACCTGCATCACCATTTCTCTGAGAGACTGGTTCAATGAGATGAAACAACCTATGCCCCTCATCAACAGGATGTCCCTCAAGATTGAGGGAAAAAAAACAAAAAGGGGGAATTGAAACTGGCTCAACACGCAGTTGATATAAGGGAAGCCATATTGTAGAAAAGAGACCATGTTGTAACTTTGAATGACCTCTGACTGACTAACCCAGCCGGATTTGCACTCTCCAGGAGATCTACTTGTTCTGCAGATTTTATGACCCCTGCTGGTGCATATACCTCCCAGCTGCAATAAGATGATAACTTCGTTCTTTTGAGTTCCTTAGCAACGTGGTGACCCCCCCAAACAGAATCTATGCTGATAGCCATGACCAATGAAAACTGAAAGATCTGGTGTGGCCACTCCCAGTCTGTAACACCAGAGGGTCAACATTCCTAACCCCCTGCCCTATAACCCACTGGCCTATATAACTGCTTCAAGATTCTGCGCCCCCTTAAGATGGTTCTTTTGGACGTTAGTCGGCCATCTTCCCTCTTGCTAGAAAGCTGTAATAAAATGCCCTTTCTCTGCCACCGTCTTGCCTCTTGATGATTAGCTTTTGTCTCGCAGCAAGCAGATCATGCCCCTTGTGCAGTAACAGAATTCAGTTCCTTGCAGCTGTAGGCCTTGCCTTCCCATTTCCTTGCTGGCTCTTGGCTGGGGCCACTCTCAGATTCTGGATTCTACTTGCATTCCTTGCCACCTGGCTCCCTCCATCTTCAAAGCCAGCAATGGTGCATTAGGTCTTCCTCATGCCTGAAATCTCTCTGACTTCCTCTTCTGCTACCAGCCAGAGAAAACTGTCTGCTTTTAAAGAGTTCACATAAATAGAACAGGTCCACCAGGATAATCTCCCTATCTTAAGGTCAACTGATTAGTAATTTTAATTGTGTAGAGGAGGACAAAATATCTTCCCTCTACTCTTCTAAATTCTGAGGTCCCTATAACAAAATACAGATTAACAAGAGAAAAACAGACAAGTTTGTTACCACATATAGCTCTTGGGGAGATACTCAGGGAAATGAGTAACTCTCAAAGAGGTGGCTTAGAATTCAAGATTAAATATCATCTTCAGCTAAAAACAAAGAAAGAAGGATGTGGGCGAGGCCAGTCATGGGAGTGATCCAGAAAAGTATGGCAAATGAAAGTAAGATCTGTAAAAAAGACTTAAATTGGTGCCTTCTCCATCGATAAGTCTCCTTTGACTTAGTCATCCTCTTCCAGGTACA
This sequence comes from Equus przewalskii, assembly GCF_037783145.1. Classification (NCBI taxonomy): domain Eukaryota; kingdom Metazoa; phylum Chordata; class Mammalia; order Perissodactyla; family Equidae; genus Equus; species Equus przewalskii. The sequence continues at coordinate 33,532,082 of NC_091835.1, read as the reverse complement.
GAGAGGCAATACCCTTACAAATGGAGATTTCCTTTGTAAATGTAAATTTCCCTTACAAAAGGGTAACTTACTCTATTTTCAGAGCTTCCCCTGTATCCGCTATTTCTCAAAATAATAAGCTCAAAATAACCCTTATGCCAAAGAAGCATATTTGGAGGTGGCATATTCTGGTCTCTTACAATTGCATTTGTAAAATCTTCTTTTGCCGTACAACATAATTTAATCATAGGAGTAACATCAGGGAGTGAAGATCATAGGGCCGTCTTAGAATTCTTCCTGCCGCAGTAGTAATATAGATCTGAACAACACAATACACATGGCCTAATTGGCATGTACAGAACGCTTACTTATAAAGTTAATCATCGGCCTATCCAATGACCCAGCTATCCCACTCCTAGGTGCTGACCCAAGAAAAATGAGAACCATGTCCACAAAAAGACTTTTATATGAATATTCATGATATTGTGTAATTAACAAAATAGAAGATTTTAATGATGCAGTTAAAGCATATACCTCCGTATAATAAAAACAAAGGCAATTAGAAACTCCAGGAAATTTTGCTTTTTTTGAAGTCACTGAAGAAATGTGAGAGAGCCAGAGAGGCTGCTGAATACATGTTTGACATGATGTCCTAGCACTCTCCTTCTTTTCCTCCTTCCTTGGGAGCTCTTAGCTACAGACTTGGTCTAGCAGTGGCTGGATAGGTCTCTTGTTTCATCTAAACCATTTTAAAGGCAGGACAAAGATGGTGACAAGAGAATCCACAGGTGATGGCGGGACTCCACATGCATGTGGCAGCAGTGGTGGTGTGCGTGTGTTTCTGCCTGATGGGGGGAGTGGAGATTGCTATTTCCATGAAGAGTTGGAGGCAGCCTGTGCTGTGGGATGCTTCTGGGGGGACAGCTATTACTATCGCTGTGACTTCTTTTAGCCATTTTTAATGTTACCACAATGGGATTATTTTTGGCAGTGGGGCGGGGAGAGGAAGAGAAATATTTGCAAAAACATACTTAGGAATTTTGCCATATTTCCAGCTCTCTGGGAATAGACTCCTGCTCCATCCCTCCAGGTCTACAACATGGAAATCTTCTCACACCTCTTCAGGAAGTCAGTATGAACCAAAATAGGAGACAGCTATTATGTACGTGTTTTAGTTGTGTGTGTGTATGTGTTTATGATTCTAAATCTAGCTGATTCATTCAGGCAAGTAATGGCATGATGTTCAAACTGGTAGAGTAGCTTCCCTGAAGGCTCTGTGCTTCAGGGCTGAGGTGGATCCTGGGAAAGAACTCAGCTCTCCTTCCCTGGCTTCCTTCTCCCTCTGCACGCAGCTGGAGATGAAGCCTTCCTGGCCCTTCTTCCCCATCCTGGGCGGTGTGCCATCAGAACTCTCTCCTGCCAGTTACTAAGGCTAGTTCTACCTTTCCAGGAAGTTTGGCTTTCCGTCTCCATTGCTCTAAGCCAGAGGTTTTCCCAACTGTCTTCTGAGAGGTCTAGGGACTCCATACAGATGCATTTGGGGCTGATGTAAAGGCTGGAAGGCAGACATCGGCTGGCAGAGCCCCAGACCTTCTGTCCTTCTCATCTCTTCCTGCTTCCACAGAGTATCTTGCTTTTATCTGTTTCATGTATAAGCTACTAGAGAAGGAAGGTTTCAATTAAAAGTGTTAGACTGATCAAGAAAAAATTAAAACCAATAATCTTCTAATGTTTGGAGATGGTCTTCCTAGAAGCCTTGTGAAGAGAACCGTGTTTCCAGAAGCATGTGCCCTACAGCTTATCTCTCCAACCATATGGTTTTTCTCCGTCTGTAAAGAATCTTTACTTACTCTTGGATACAAATACTCAATTCTTATCTGAGGAACTACCTTTGATTAGAGCTTTGTCACAGAAAATACACAGATGTGTATTCATACATGCAAAAAATTGTTTACCATTTCAGCAGATTGATGGGCCCCTGTCCTTACACTTCAGGCTTGTCTTTCCTTTGTCAATTTACCACGCCCATGCTGGCAATGATGTTTAACACCATCATACTCTGGCAATAGTCTTTAAAAATAACTATTGCTGCATTTTAAAATTTAATGTATTTGCTATTATTAGTTTTATTATTATAAAAGTAAAACATGCTCCTTACAAAAAGCTTATATTTAAAACACTTATAACCCCAACATCTAGGGAGAACCAGAGATGACCTTTTGATTCTGTCCTTCTAGTCACTTTTTTAAACATTGTCACAAAAAGCATTGTCACTTTTTAAAACATTTTTTACAATAAAAATGAGATCATGTGAAATTTTAACTTGATTTTCAAAATTTAATGATATATTTGAATATCTTTCTATATCATTGAGGACTCTTCAAAAACATTATCTTGAGTGGTAGAATGGAATTTTATCACAATCATTCATTCAAGCCTTGATTGCTGGCAGTTATTTCCAATGTTTACTACTATGAACAATGCAACAATAAACATCTTTGAAGTAAGATTTCTTTTCCTAAGTTCAAGATCATTTCTGAAAGTTTAACTCTTGAAGTGTTATTTTCATGCATATTCCTGACCTGTTCGTCGTTCCATTTTGTATACCACCACCTCACGCTCCCAGCAGTGCAGATTACTCAAATCACCAATCTTTGCAAACTCTTTTCCACTATTATTATCATTATTATTATTATTTATGAATATGATAGGTGGGAAATATATTGTTGTTACTTAGACTTGCATTTCTTTAGTTACTAATTATATCAACATTTTTCATAGATTTCTTTTTTTTTTTTAAAGATTGGCACCTAGGCTAACAACTGTTGCCAATCTTCCTTTTTTTTTTTTTAAGGATTAGCACCTGGGCTAACAACTGTTGCCAATCTCTTTTTTTTTTTTCTGCTTTATTTCCCAACCCCCGCCCCGATACATAGTTGTATATCTTAGTTGCAGGTCCTTCTAGTTGTGGGATGTGGGACGCCGCCTCAACGTGGCCTGACGAGCGGTGCCACGTCCATGCCCAGGATCCGAACCCTGGGCCGCTGCAGGGGAGCGCGCGAACTTAACCACTCGGCCATGGAGCCGGCCCCTCATAGATTTCTTAAGCAACTATCTTTCTTCTCTTTGGATATTTCCACTTGGATGTTCCACAGGCATCTCCAATTTGATATAACCAAAAGTTAATTCATCTTATTCCCCTAGTTAATCTGCTTCTCTTCCAATCTTCCGTGCCTTGGTCAGTGGTACCACCAACCAGCCAGGTTCCCAAGCCAGGAACCTTGGAAGCATCCTTGATTCCTCACCTTCATCTTCAACACACCGAGTTGTGTTGATTGAATTTCCTAAATATCTTTCAAACTGGTCCACTTCTCTCTCTCTCTACTCTTCCCAGCTATCATCATGTCTTGCTTAGGTGACTTCCCCAGAGCCAGCTGATCTCCTGCCTCTGGTTCTGCCCCCTCTGATCCCCTCTAGGCAATGTAGTCAGAGCGCGCTTTCCAAAACACAAATCTGATACTGCTGTTCTGCTTCAAGCCCTTCAGTGGCTCCTATTTCCAGCTAGATGAGGTCCAAATGTCTTAACATGTTGTACAAGGCCCTCATGCCTGACCTCTGCTCGTTGTCCAGCCAAGTTTCTTCACAGCACTGTGTTTTTTGTCTGTTTCTCCTGCCTAGAATGTCCTTTCTCTATTCTCTTACTTCATGGTGTGGCAAACTCTCACTCATCTTTCGAAGTCCAGTTTGAACACCATCTTTCATGTGATGTTTCCCCAACTCTCCATTCAGCTGCTGAAGTGCTCCCTGTGTGCCCACGGGGCTTTGCTTGTTTCTCTGAAAGAGCATTACCTGGCTATCTTCAGTGTATCCATTTACATACCTGTCTTTCAAATGAGAATTTATTTCCTTAAAGACAGAGAAAATACCTCCTTCATCCTGACTCACATAGCCTACCAGAGAGTGGGACCATCGTAGGGTCTCAATAAATGTGGAATAAAAGAATTAATAAGTAAACGAAACAACACAGTGAACTGACGAGTCTCCAAAATCTTTTCTTAAAGAAAATGTGTTCTTTCATTTCTTTCATTTAACAAAGATTTATCGAGCTCCAATGTACTAGGTATAGGTGCTGGGGATTCCACAGAAAATAGGACAAAATCCTTGCCTCCAAGGGGCTTACTTGTAGACATTATCTTACCTTCAAAACAAGCTAAGTGGGGAAAATGTGTATCTCTGTTTTTGACAGATACAACAGAACTTTCACTGTCAGTTCCTGAAAAAGAGAACCCAATTCACAGACCCCCAGATTTGGACAACTGTGGTCATTTAAATAACATTCTGCTGTCAGTTGTAGCACCACATAGAACAACATGGTTATTACAGTGAAAACAACAGAAAGTATTCTCATTAACTAATTTTCTTTTCAACTATCAATTTTTGAGGATGGAGAAGGGAAAGGGAAAGAGAAGAAAGTGAAGGTTGAATTAGGAATAATATAATGTGGTCTGGGACATTTGCCTACCTGTGAATTTCAGAAAGTGACTCATTCCCATGACGTTAATTTTACACAATTATAAACAGGAATATCTACCACATATGTATCAATAGCTTTGTGTTTATAAGATGACAACCAGTTTTATTTTTATTGAGCATCAATGTCCAATATGTTGTATAAATCATATGAACACTTTGCTTCCCAGGAGTTTATGTATAGTCTAAGAAGATGAGAAACAATATAAGGAATAAAGAGGTACACTTCATTTCTTTTAAACCTAGGTAGCTTGGAGAATAGTCTTTTCTCATTTATGCCTGAGTTTCGTGGTTGGCTTCTCACACATTGGGGACCTCTCTTAGAAGAAGAAGAATGGTGTTTTACTGATAATTTATCATATCTCCATCTCTCCAGCTGTTCTTTATTACCTACCAGCAAAATGTCTCCTTCTATTGATTGCTTTATTTTTCCTGGTCTTTCAAAACCTTCAACCTTGCCCTCCACAACGCCAAAATTAAAATGTAAAAATAGGTAACAACTGGCTTTTCTATGTAGTAATCACTTATTTTGTCAGTTAGGAGCAAGCTCTCTAGACACTTAGTCCTGAGATACTTGCTGCAGATCTACTGGTTATCACTGAAGACAGACCAATGGGGAAAACAAGTGCATGCTCGCAAACTAAGATACTCGGTTAAAACTTCTAAAAAATTGTTTTGCAATGAAATAATTTTCTAAGCCTTTTCCATCAAATATTGACCTTATCATATTTGTAGGACCCAGGCTACCTCCTTGAGAAAGAGCAACTTATCTGGCAAGTTATCCACCTAGAAGCCTTCCAACAAGTATTTGTTGAATATCTACAGTACATGAAACACGTTCAAAGACACTAAGAAGAGCGCTCAGTGGACCTAAACGACAAACTCAAATCAGGAAAAGTAATCTCAGATGGAAAGAGATTGTTGTGGTCTCCTCACTGTATTACATTTTATCTCTGAGTTTTAATGCCTTTTCTATCTTACATTTAAGTCCCCAGGGTGAATACTCTGTTCTCTGCTAGGGCTCACTGTGTATTCAGTAATGAAAGTCATTAAAATTATCACTTTTATATTGAGCTTGTCACTTTCAATGTCCTTTATCAAACATAATCCAAAGGAAATTTTAAAGGTATAAAATAGGTACATTAATTGATGTAGTTTTTATAGGAGCACCTTTAGATCTTACAAACCACAGTATTCTTTTTTCCTCAGGAGCACTTTTACATAAAACACAATTCTCTAAAATACCCAAAGTTTGGCCATATGGTCTAACCTTATCAGGAGCTGCAGGCAGGTCCAATATGCGTGTTGGGTTTAAGCTAACGATCACACTGCTCTGCCCTCCCAACATGGCCAAAAGGCACAAATACTTACTGAATAATTGCACTCTGGGGACTGAGCAAATGTTCTTTCAGTTTTTTACGTCACCTACCCTAACAGTGACTACACAATATCATAACTCAACACAGCTAAGGATGTACTATAGGTTTTTTTTTTTTACTGTTGTGAATCTCCAAGACTTCGTGTGATGACTCAAATACTTTTTCAAAGGCCAGTATCACAGCTCTAGCTTATACTGCCAGGAAATGTGGATCTGTCAATAGGATTAGCTAGTTTGTAAGAGCAGCAAATGGATTTATCCTTAAAATTGTGAAGACTTTCATAGACGAAATACTTCCCAACAACCCTCTGGGCTTTCAAAAGGCCTCCAAAGACTCCAGAGTAGAAACGGAGTCACGGCAGCACGTGGGGTGTAGAGGAACTGGCCTGACAGCAGCTCTGCTCCTCAGCGGCTGCTCAGAGGGAAGGGCCTTTGGCCAGCACCCATTCTTTGCCCAAGGGTATCAGTGTCTACAGTCTGAGTCCCTAAGTTAATATTAACCCAGCCCAGGAAATTTCTCTGGCCAGGACACATACTCAAGCCACTCTCCAACTAGTTTTTTATTTGCCTCCAGTGTAACAACAACCACCACAGAAAAGTGTCAGCACTTAAGTATTTTAAGGATCTTAATGCAGTCTTAATCTGGGAAGCAGTGACGAGGCTGGCCCTGGTGAATCAGGTGTCAAGGGCCTTTCTCCAGTCTCCCCACAGTGGAGAATGGCATCAAGTACCCAAGTCCTTACTGGTCCCTCATAAAGACCCTCGAGTTGGCCCTCAGTCAGCTCTGCTGGGCGCCCTTCATGCCTGCCCACGGGGAGCAGTTCCCAGGCCCCGGCGACAGGGGACTGAGGTTTAGGTCTCCTCCCGCCTCCCGGCAGCCCCAGGGGGATTTGTGTAGCTAGAACACTGGTCAGTCAGGCATCTAGACCTGCTTGTTGGCTAGGGTTTACAAAGAGCTGTTTTCTTCCTTTCTAAACTCAATTCTGTTGCTTCTTATTTCATTCAAGGTCTTGATCCATCAGGTACCAAGGCGGATTTCCGGTGTACTTACTGAATAATAAAGGTACCATAAACTACAAAAATTAAAGCAGAATCCAACTTGGCACAAAATATGATATAGTGATGAAACAGTAGAGCTCCGAAACAGACCCTGATAGTGACAAAATTTGGTACGTAATAAAAGCCAATATCCACATAGCATTTAATCACGTCAGGCACTCTTCCAATTGCTTTACATACATTAATTCATTTAATTCTCACAATGATCCTATGAGCAGACATTATTATAACTATTTTACAGATGAGCAAACTGAGGCACAGACTGCTTAAGTAACCTGCCTAAGATCACCAAGCTGGCAATTATTGGAGTTGGGATTTGAAACTTGGCAGCTGGTTCCAGAATCCATGCATTTAACTTCTATCCTATGACAAAGATGGTATCACACTTATTGGCTAAGAAAAAGATTATTTAGTAAATAATAGAAAAGGGAAACGAAGTTATAACGTCACTATATATAGTGTCCTAAAATAAAGTGCAGATGTTTTTAGAATTAAACATCTAAAAATACAAGAAAATATAGTCAAGTATTGATTTAATATTGGGCAAGGGAAGAATAATGGAAGAATCCACAAATGAAAACATTTAGCAGATTTGACTAAATAAAAATTTAACTTCTATATATTAAAAGTCAAGTAATCAGCTGGAAAAAATATTTGCAACATATAATATATGGTTAATATCTTCACTAAACAAAAGCTTGTTACATGGTGGCAAAAAAAAGAGATGTTTCTCATGATAAGAAAATATGCAAATTGCATTCACGAAAGAAGTAAAATGACCAACAAACATATAAAAACTGGTTCCTCTCATGATCAAAGCAATGCACATGAATAAATAGTAAGATATCCTTTACACACTATCACATATACAGAGGTTTCAAAAACAAGGGATATATTCAGCATTGGTAAGGATAGGCTACCACTGAGGGCATATAAATTGTCCAACCTTTCTCGAGGCCAGTTTCTCAAAGGTTATCAAGAACCTTGAAGATGTTCCCTCCCTTTAGCCCAATAATTCCATTTCCTGAGGAAATCATCAGAAATGTGCACAAAGTGTACAAAAATGTTCTTTGCAGAATTACTTAAAGTGTTGAGGCCATTTATGAGATAACACTTTTGGTCACACCATGCTGGACTCTCATCTCCAAACTGGGCACACGAATTTGAAGATTTATATCATGGTAACTTTCCTGCATTCCTGAATGAATTTTCCTAGGAGACAACTGACACTTCAACTTGTGCTCTGGACTTTTAATCCTGGGGACCTGGTTGCAATATTAACTTTGTCGTTTCCACCAAGAGCAAAGGAACCCAGTGGCTTCTTACATAGAAGACTCAAGGTGGCCATGCTGAGGCCCTGGTGCTCTGAAAATTTCTCTCTAGATTAGTCTCCCGGGTCCTCATCATGTCTCCTAATTCTATCCTGTGTTGAGGACTCTTCTCTCCCTCCTGGCTTTCCCTCAGCACTGATGACTTCTACATCTATATGTGACTTTAGCCAAATGTCAGCAGTGAACTGTGAAACCCCTCCTGTCTGGTTCTCCATCGTCACATCAGAGTCCACCGCCTGAAGAATATCCAGAGTCCACGAGGAATATCATGATGCCTCTCAAACTAGATTCCCTTCCTGACTCCCCACCCTGGTCCAGGCCCTGCTAGGTTTTGACTTTATTATTGGGAGAACCATTTAGCATTTTTAAGCAAGGGAACAAAAATTCAAGCTTTTGTGGTAAGGGGAAAACTTGGACAACTCTGAGACTTGGAATGAGTAGAGAGGTAAAAGAAAAGAAAAGAAAAGAAGAAGAAAAGGTAAAAAGATCAATTAAGAGGCCTTCTTTAGAGTAGTGTCAACTTCTTATCTTTGAATCCCCAGCATCTGGGACAATGTCTAAAATGTCATGAGAGTTCAGCCAAATTGAAATGAATAGAAAATTTTGTAACACTCAATGAAAGCAAGCAAACTAGGGTCTTAGAAAGTTTGTTTTATTTTTATCAATAGTTAGCAGTTAACATATTTTGCTTTTTTGCTTTTATTTCAAAGAATCCTATTATGACCCCCACAAACCCAAAGTAACCCAGGTCTGGAGCTCTGGACTTAGAATCAGAGGATGGTTGCCGCTGATGCGCTGCGCACCTTTGGGTGAACTGCCCTGCTTCTCCTTATCAGTAAAGTGGAGACACTGTTCTCCTCTCAGGGCTGTTGTGAGCCTGACTCACATCTTGCCCATCACATCCGTAAGAATGAGTGAATGTGCAAGGGCAGAGGTCGTCTTACACATATTTGATACGCCAAGTGGGTACCAGTACAGTGGTAGGCATATTATGTAGGAGACAGTCCTTTCTTAAGTGACTGAATGAATGAGAGCTTATGTACTTGAGTCATGACACTTACCAAGGAGGCTTGGAAGGGCAGAGGCTTTTTTTTTATCCACCCTGTGATCCTGCCAGTTTTCCTAATAATTCATCCATGGTTTTGTTTCCCTTTTGATTTACAATCATTAGATTAAGAATGTCCTTGAGAAAGAATCTAAGTCTTAGGCTTAAAGGGCCTAGGAATATTTCTTCAGTTGACACTGAAAAACAATCATTTGGAGAAGGTAGTGGGTTATGAAAGCTTCTTTGAAAATCCACCCAGCCACTCTGTGATAGGGTCTCCCGACTGCCACTTCTCATGAATCTGATGATCTCACACAGCTCAGGCTTGCTCTAGCCTCAGGCAAAATAGGAAAGAGTGATCACCTTTCCTTTCCTCCTCCAACTCCCACTGTTCCCCATGGTAGGGAAAACAGGGCTGGACAGAAAGCCTGGGTCTGCTCCTGCCACTGCCATTAATTTCTGAGACCTGGTCTCTTTGCTGCTGTCCTGTAACCTGGAGTGCGGTTCACTTCACAGCTCTGCAGTGAGGATGAGCAGATGCATGAGGGTGCCTTGGGTCCATCTCAGGTCAGCGTGTGGTGCTCCTAGGATCCAGGTTCCCCCTGTTTTCTGACCTGACAAGGTGCCCAGCGATCTGGATTGGGCCACCAGAGAGTTTTCTTGGGCAGACACAGATCTTTTTGCTTTTTAAAAAAATTTAGTTGTCAATATTTAAAAATAAAGAGGTTTCATACATTTACAAAAATGAGATTTTCAGCTTCCCTTGAAAAACTGGAGATCTGGCCACATTGAGCAACATCCCCATCTGGAAATAATCATCTGCAGGGAGCAGGCAGGGGCTGCCCCAGTTCACCGCAGTCTATTTTGCTAAAGGATAATTGTGAAACAAAGGTCAAACCACGACTCTCATATAGATATAGAAATGAACACTTGTTAAAGATTGTATTTAATTCATTCGTGAGGAAAATGGTGAGCTGTTACAACCAGTTCAAAGGAGAATCCAAAGATCAGGAATGCTGAAATAAATGTGTCATTGGAGGCAAAACCGGGGGAGGCAGGTCAGCTGAGCTTCTGCTAGATGGAACTTACATGTCTACAGGCAGGAATTATTTGGCATTGCTATGGGTTATCCACAGTTTGCAGAGTTGTCAAATAGCTCCCATTGACTCAGATTCACATAACCTGGAAGCTGTGTTCCCATTGAGAGTTTAGACTCCAGACAATGCAAAGCTTTCCAATCAAGTACCAATTTTCCCCTACACTTCTATTTCCTGTTGTCCTTTTTAGGGACTATCTGGCCCCAGAAGTGTTTGTCCACTCAGATCCTATAGAGCTGTCATTCCTCTTGTTTTTATTCAGTTTCTTCGATTGCAAAGTGTAGAAATTGGACTAGATAATCTCCAAATTCCCTTACTACTACTTAATTCGAATTTCTTGTACTGCTTCCATCCAACACCCCTCAACACACATCACCTCCATGAATTATTCCTCCTTATTCAGCCATCAGGTCCTTATCAGCGAGATGTAACTGCTTTAATTTGCAGTGAGGTGTCAATGGGTGATGTTTTATTCATATGATACTTTATCCTCAGCAACATCTACTCCTACAGCTTCAATTACCATCCCAAACCATCATCAGTTTCATGAAAGCACCCCGTGAGATGCAGCTTTGAACATCTGCTGCCAGGAAGGCCCAGACATCTACCTGTCAGCGAAGACCCTCGCCCCATAAGACTGTGCCCTTTTCCCCAATGCCCCCTCACCCTTGACCCCATCCCAGAGAGAGGACAACCTCTGTTGGTAAACTGGGAATGAAGATAACTGAAGGCTGAGAAAAGAGGAGATAACTGCACGTCTTCCTGGACTCCAGCTAAGCAGCAGAGAAGAGATCGAGGATACCGGGCTAAGATTTAATTTTAATTACCACACGTTACTGGGCATCGTAATTACCAACTTGAGCCTATTGTAACTTGAGAATTGGTTACAAAATTGAAATTATTACATGAAGACCAGAACAATTTGAGGTCAGATGAAGTTTTTACCTAAGAATAAGGAAAGAATCTCCCCCACTTCATTCATTCATTCAACAAATAATTATCGAGGGCCAAGTAGGAGCCTGGCACTGTTTTAGGTGGTAGAGACATAGCAGCAAAGACGACAAACAGTCCTGCTCTCCCAGCCTGTGCTTCAGCCGGTGGAGCTCAGACTGCTCTGGTCTCTCTCTTCCACTGCAATGGTCCCTTTCCCTCCCTTGCAATGACCTGGTCTCTCCTCACTGAGTCTGAATTCATTTTTTATTGGACACCCCTCCACCTTCAGTCCTGCCCTTGCTCTCACTCTCTCAGGCCTTTCCTTCACCTGTAGGTTTCATCAAATATGCCTTCCATTCCCTACCCCTCCCACTCACTCCATAGCCTTCTAGAACAGAGGTCTGGTGGTGCCTTTCTCCCGAGCGTCCTTAAATCTTTCCTGGAACAGGGCATCAGTTTTGCTGTCAGATAGACCCGGGTCAGAAAACCAGCTCAGCTATTTACCTTTGGGGCAACTCACCTTCTCTAAGTCCTTGTTTCCACCATTTAGAAAATCCGGATGACTCCCTCCCCCTCAAGAAAGGCAGCCATTGCTTATTATTACTAAGTCAGGAAACCAACGTTCGAACTCAGAGGGCCATGGTGTCCTCTGCTTAAATGACAATAGCTAACATTTGCTTAGGGGTCACTAGGCGCCAGCTCAGCAGTGTAGATGCCTTATCTCATTTAGTTCCTCACCACAATCCTATGATGTAGGTGTTCGTAGGTACTGTTATCTTCCTCTCCATTTTACCGACAAGGAAACTGAGGTTGAGAAAGAGAAGCTAGGGCATTTGTCCAAATCTCACAGGTAAGACGTGCTGGAGCTCATATTTGAACCCAAGTCTGTGCAGAGCTTCCCTGCTCTGCACCACCTCCAAGATCAGGGTTAACCAAGGTTAATCACTCTCTCCTTCCTCTCCTGCCTGCCTCCCACGGACTCCCGCCTGCTCCCCCGCCCTGGTGCGGTGGCTCCTACCCTCCTCTTCATGCCCAGTGACTGCTTCCTCCTCACCCAAACACTCACACATTTCACCTCGTTATCTGCAAGACAACTTTAAAAATCCATTTTCTGTAGTCTTCCCTAACTCTCAGAGACAGCCTCTTCTGCATACTCTCAGCTCGTCACATCTATTTCCACACACGCTTCCTTGGAGAGCTTCCATTTAGGTTTGAGGTGACCTTAGAGCCAGGGGAAGCCGAGGGAGGTATCCAGACAGGAGGCCCCAGGGAGGAAGGAATTTAGAACTTAGAGCAGAAATTTAGAGTAGGATCAGAAGGTAACCAGATTTGTTGAATTACAGAGGTATAATGACAAATGCTGGTAAATTATAAATGACAATGAAACGATAAATGGGGTGGATTTACAGTCTTGCAGGCTGAAATCAGCTTGATGACCAGGTAATGCACAACTTGAACCCAGAGACTATGGGCTACAAGTGCCCCCTGAGAGGGCATGTTTTGAAGCCCCTACAGGAAAAGTCCCTATAAATGGGCACTCAGCTCATCGCCTTTTATCATGAAGAGAATCACCCTGGATATGAGCGTCCCCAATCTTGCGCCCGGGGCACAGACCCTGCTCACAAGCAACCTCCACGCATTAGAAGGGAATTCCAAAAAGCCTGGGATGGTACAATTGTTTCCTTAGTTGGTAAAGGCCTTCATCCTGTGAAAGACTTAAAATTAAATATACAGAATGAAGTAATTCAAATCTTGATTAATATTTTAGGTTGAATTTGGAAATAACCTGTGCATATTTGGTATTGAAAGTATTTGCAATATTTAGGAGTTTAGCATTTTAGAGTCTAACAGATTCATCTTAGGATTCCAATTTCAAATGTATACTCTCAATTCAGACTTTGATTTTTAAGTTGAAAGTTACAAGAGTTTTGCTGTTTTAAAATAGTATCATGATTACCAGACTTTAAGATGAATCTCTGTACAGTTAACTTATTAGCTTTACTAGAACTGTTCAAGTGCGTGAGAAGGTTTTGTATACTAGTCAGCTGCAAAACTTAACAGAAAAAAGAATTTATTAAATTTAAAAATGAGTTTAAAATATCTAAGGAAATTCAAGTAACTAAATTATAAGAAGCCCCTAAAGCCAACGGCTAAATTCACTAGATTTATAAATAATTAGAATTGTGGGTTGAATTTAAAAGCTTAAAAATTAATTTTATTTATTACTTCAATAAATTATATAATTTGAAAACTTCTGTACTGGGAAACTGCCCTCTGGGAAACCTAAAAATCTATGTTGACGTACAATAATTACTGTTCATATTTCTGTTTCCTGCCTTTAAACTATGAATTGAGTAGAAAGGATCTTCTCCCTCTTTTCATCCCCATCACCTAGCACAGCAACGGCCGGAAGAGTAGGTCATTCATCACAGGAATACCAGCAGCTGATATTTATTACTTACTATATGCCAGGACTGTGATATGTGCTTTATCCGCACAATCTTGAGGAATCCTCACCACAACCTACGTACACGGTTGAGAGGGAACAGCGACGACCCAGAAAGTTTAAACAACTGGTTAAGTTCACACAGGGAGCAGCTGGAGCCCAGGCTGAACGCAGGCTCTCCGACTGCAGGTGCTGCATCTTCCCTCAACCTTTATGTTAGCAGCTGAGTGCGTGAAACTTTAACGGTGGGACTTCTGACAGTATCATTTGAGCTGAGGAGACAATATGCATGTGCTAGAGAAATGGATATAAATCATCCCATGTGGACAAGTGACCAGGACAGAGACATAGGATCCAAGTGGAACTTCCTGGGAACGATTTGAGAAAAGTGAAAAGGCTGTCTTCCTTAAAAGACAGAAAACATGAAGATTCCGGAGGGAGGGAGATAAGTGACATAGGAAAAAGCAGTTTGGACCATGAAAAGCACTGCCTGGCTCCTGGTTTCTTTGGTGGAGGCCTGGGGACCCTTCCTTCACGGTCAGTTGGCTGTTGTGGCATTTTGATTTGGAGCCAGGTAACCCAGATTAAGCAAAACAAGATTCCTCAGGAACCAAGCAAAATGCAAGAGAAAGCTTCGGCACTGGTCTAAGGCAAGAAGTCTGAGAGAAGCAGCAGAGGCGGAGGCGGGCCCAAATAAAGGAATAGTATGAGGGGTCTGTTGACCCGGAAGCGAAACCAAGCAAAACTACCCACTAAATTTTGGTTAGTGTGCCAATTTGTGGCAAACCATGAATAGCGAGTCTATACTTTTAATTTGGCTAATTAAAGTCAGCACCCAGAGATATGCATACGCTGTGGTAGCTTTTTGCATTCTGAACTTCAAATGCGTACTCTACTGAGAGAGTACCGTGGGGGAGGAGAATCAGAAGCAAAGGGGGAAGGCTGGACTGCGGTGTGTCCGGGGCCTACCTGACAGAAAAGCCAAGGAGAGTGCTATGTGTTTGTGTTGCACGATTGGCAGGTGAGGGAGGGAAAGACTAGACTTCTGCTCAAATGGTGTTTCAGATTTTTAAATTAAACCATGGTCACCTTGCCTAAACCCACCTCCCCCAACCCCCAAGACAAGATTGCAGCCTACTTTCCACAGACTTCCAGGGCACGACCACAGCAGGACTCCTCAGCAGCAGGGGTGTAGCCCATGGAGGGCGTCTGGGAAACCTGTGGGTGGAACGTGTGGTTATCACAATGACGGGGGGCACTACCGGCATTCAGTGGGTGGGAACCAGGAGTGTAGACATACCACAGAAAGTTAGAACGAGCAAATGAAGAGTCAAGACACACCTCACACGACTTCCAAAAACCCATTTATAGTCATCAGAACTTAGAATCTAACTTTTATAGATATAAGAAACTTCTGATATGGGTCTAATATATGCTGAGTTTTCTAAGAATGCAATTATACATACATCTAAGGAGGATCATATTTTGTTTTGTTCTGAACTTTACAAGTTGTTCACTCCTTCAGGAGCTGACGTGAACGGTGATGGCGCTCACAGTATTGAAGGGGCCAATACCATCCTTCCCCCGACACATCAGGCCGGTTTGCACTTCTGCCCATTGTGACTGCCCACATGGATGCAAGCAATTGACGACCTCATTATGCCTTCAGTGTGGCTGTGCTCACACATCAATATGTTGGAGTATGTGTGATTTTATTATGTATTACTTTCCTTTAATTTCTTGTTTATATAAGATAGGGCATTACATTTGGATTACGTTAGATGGGTTATAGTAGCTATGACTTTCATACTAGGATAATAAAGGACACATTACAAAATATAAAAGGGGGCATGGGGTGTGACAGGAAAGAAAAACTATCCTGGTTGAATTACGGTTTTAGAGAAAGCAAGTACGTAGCATCATGAGTTAGGATACAAATCGAAGAGAGAAGAAACAGCATTGCTAGAACATGCAGATACTGGAAGAGAAGATGCTGTACAATATAGAATTATTCTTTCTTTTCAAATCAAATCCACTCATCTGTGTGCCTACTGGTTGGCTTATGGCCAGCAGGAGCATTATCTGAAATAACAAGCGAGAACTCAAGAGAAAAATGCAGCCAGAGGTGGGCTCCTTTCCCTAGAACACTGATTCTCACATTAGTGTGCGTGAGAACAAACTGGCATGTTTAATGAAAATAAGATTCCTGGGCCCTTTCTCCAGAGATTCTGACTCAGGAGGTGTGGGGTGGGGCTCAGCTGCCAGAATTAAGAATATAAATCGCTCTACTCTGATGCAGCATTTCTGTACATCGGCACCCTTCACGCTGACGTGCATACAAATCTCCCAGAGGCCTTATTATTTTTTTGTTTGTCTTTTTGAGGAAAACTGGCCCTGAGCTAACATCTGTTACCAATCTTCCTCTTTTTGCTTGAGGAAGTTTGATGTTGAGCTAAAATCTGTGCCAGTCTTCCTCTATTTTATGTGGGATGCCATCACAGCATGGCTTGATGACTAGTGCTAGGTCTGTGCCCAGGATCCGAACCTGTGAACCACAGGCTGCCAAAGTGGAGACGCAAACTTAACCACTATGCCACTGGGCTGGCCTCTTCCCAAAGACCTTTTTTTTTTTTCTTTTGAGGAAGATTAGCCCTGAGCTAACATCTGCCACCAATTCTCCTCTTTTTGCTGAGGAAGACTAGCCCTGAACTAACATCTGTGCCCATCTTCCTTTGCTTTCTATGTGGGACACCTGCCACAGCATGGCTTGAGGAGTGGTGTGTAGGTCCACACCTGGGATCTGAACTGGTGAATCCCGGGCTGCCAAAGTGGAACATGCAAACTTAACCACTGCACCACCAGGCTAGCCCCGAGAGACCTTTTTAAAATGTGGATCCTGACTCAACAGGTCTGGGGTAGGGCCTGGCATTCTGCATTTCTAACAAGCTCCCAATGATGCTGATACTGCTGGTCCATGGACCACACTTTGAACAGCACACTTCTGTCCATTTTGGGACAATAGATTCTGGAGCATTATGGAAGGGCAGGTAGAGGACTCCCCTTCAACATCCAGGTGCCTTACTCGGTAAGGATGAGACAGGCATTCCTACACTGAACAGGGTTTTCACTGACGTTCCCATCCTACAGATCAATGGGCTGAATTGCAGGGGAATCGGTGACCAACCTGGGCTCACCCAGGAGGGTGGTGTGTTGGCTTCCCCACAAACTACGGGAGTGTTTAATCGCACTGTACTGAGGGATTTGCCAACACTAAGCCAACTGCTCATTGGGATCTTGGTTGCAATATTGCCTTACATAAAAAGCCCTAATTTCTAAGCATCGGCCTTACTGAAGCTGTGGCGCCTGCTGCACACAGGTCTACACCCACGCATCTGAAATCGCCTGGATGGTGTCCTAACAGCAGGGCATAGAGGCCTCAGGTAGTTCAGAGCCGAGCACAGGACTAGGAGACTGCTGCCAGTAGTTGAGAACCCATGTCTACAGACCATGTTTCTACATGTATACACTATTTTCAAAATGCATGTAGATGTCTTTAAGGTAAATTTAATAAAATACCTTAAGCGTGAATAAATTCAGATTAGTTATGGGACATTATATATCTTCTCAATTAACGGATACTCAAAGACAACCACATATCACTTGAGGTCTTCATAGTATTTTGACATTAAAAAGACATCTTGTCTTCCAGAACATATGCTAGAAGTGGCGTGACATAGAGAAATTCAAATCCTCAGCATTTCAGAGAATAAATGATATATATGTCATTATTAAATATATAGAAATAATTAGGCTCCAGTTCTGAATGGCTGAATCTCTAGTTTTACAAATCAAGAAAGAAAACACAGTTGCAGAATTTAACCTCAGATGTTTTAATAGAGGGATCTTATTCACTATGTACAAGATTCTCTGATGAAAGTGGCTGGCCACTAGCCAGGTGACCTGAATGGCACCAAACACCAAGGGCAGCTCAGGGACCACTAAACGTTGACAGTCTTGGCTGGCTTCACGTCTTCAACTTCAGAAGACAGCCAGCGGTAAGTGCGATGACGCCGCAGCACCTCAATGGCCTTGAGCTCCAGGGGTGTGGCCTGAATACCAAGGTCCTCCAGGCCGGGCAGGTGAGGCAACGTCATGTCTGTGATGTGAACCTTTGAAGAAACAAAGAAGCACAGAGAGCACTGAGAGCCAGCCAAGAACACAGCATGCCAGCCTAGCAAACACCCGGACACTCAGGCTGGCCTGAGCCCCAGCACCAAGACCTAACTGTTTTCAAAGGAGGTGTGGCAGATGTTGATTCCTGGAACTCACTGAAAGTAGACCATAGAAAAAGAGTTTAAGGCAAAAAAACAAGGTCAGCATATATCAGCTCAAAGGTCCCCGGCACTGTCCACGAGAGCACTATCTGCGCTTGGTGAGATGTGAGAGGGTAAGTCTAGAGTGGGGAGCACAAACCACATGCGTCAGGGGTGGACGGTGCTGGTTTAGATCCACACTGCTAAGGGAAAGGGAGAAATTAAGGGGGATTCCTAGATTTCTGGCTTGAGCACCAGAGAGGATAGTGATATCAATTGAGATGAGAGGCTAGTTTGCAATTCTATTTAAGGACGTGTTATGTTTCAGATGGCTATAACACACCTAAATAGATGTAAGAGTCTGTAGCGGGGGCGGGGGGCAATTCAGGGCTGGAGGGAAAATCGCAGCCATGAGCTTACAGACGGCAGCTGGAGCACAGGCTGAGGTGAGGGTCATTTAGAGAATGAGCAAAGACAGAAAAGGGCCGAGGACAGAGCCTTTAGGTTCTCCAAAATTTAGAGATTAAGAAGAGGAGGGTGAACCAGGAAAGGAGACTCAAGAGCATGGCCTCATGAGAGGAGGAAAAGTGAGACGATGTGGAGACGGTCAGAAAACAGGTGGGAATTCAGGGTCTCAGGAGGAGAGAAGGGGTCCCTGTGACAAATGCTGTTCACACACAGGGTGAGATGAGGTCAGAGAACTGACTACTGGATTCGGCGAAGCTGACCTTGAAAAGAGCAGTTTTAGGGGTGATATGGGAATAAAAGCCTGAATGGAGTGGGCTAAAGAAAGAATGAGGTAGGAAACTGTCAATAGCAGGTACAGACAGCAGTTCTGAGGCGATGACACAAAGAGACACAGATAAACAGGGCCTCGGCTAACAGAGAGTTGGGGGAAGGGAGGGTTTTGCCCTTAAAAAATGGAGCTCTCTAGGCATGTCTGTATGCTGATGGGAATGACCCAGCAGAGAAAGCAAACCTGATAACGTCAGGGAGACGATAATGGGAAACCACACCCTGGAGCAGGCTGAGAGAGGATGAGTTTCGGTGCACAGTGGAGGGGCCGACCTCAGACAGGAGAACAGACAGACAAGAGCAGACTGACCCAGGCGAGCCAGCCAAGAAAAGCCCCTTCTTCCTTCTCTGTCTCAGCACCTCTCTCCCAGAGTCCACCCGGGGCCGCCGCTCACCCCACACACACTCACCCGCTCCACCTTATCCCTCGTTGTCCAGGGCTCAAACGGACTCATTTCAAAGAGTCGTGCCACCAATCTGGAAAAATGAAGACAGACGGCACACGTGGTAAGTGTCCCTATGCCCCGTATTCCAGCTAGCCTGAAGACCCACAGCAAGAGAGGCTGCTGTCGAGGCAGGAGTCCACTCAACTCTTCTTTAAGAAAACAGCAACATCCTGGCACCAGCTCCCGAGAGGCCACCTTTCCTTCCAGGATGACCCAGCCTGCCCACTGGAATTGCCGGCAACAACTGTTCTCCTCCAGAGACAACAAATCCTCAAAACGCAAAACTAAAGTGAAGCCACCACCACCAACAAAACAAACAAAAATGACCCAACATTCAGTGAAGGCTGTGAAATTCAATCGAACTTAAGCCTCAGACATTCAAATATTCCCGTTAAGGAGGCAGAGTGAGCTGAGCAGTGTGCAAGATAGCAACTGGAAGCCTTCAAAGCAGGGGCCCCAAGGGAACTAAAAGAGCCTAAGATCTGTGATTCAAATCAGGAAGCAAATACGAAACCAGACGAGAGGGGCTACTGTCTTGCTTAACGCCATCTCTTCACTCCAGTGAAAATGGAGAGTTCTCCTTATCTGTCGTCCAGTTCCCGTCTTAAGTATCCCCAGGGCAGCGGGATTTAGGCCAGCATCTGAGGTACCCTAGGAATTCCTTGGGGTCCCCACAGAGGACTGGGGGCAAAGGTTGGGAGTACGTGCTCTGAGTATCAGCCATCACTGCCGCCAGACCAGTTCTGCTTTCATTTGATTTACCAGGTGGGCCTTTATGTAAAAAGTCATTCAGAGGCCAGCCCGGTGGCACAGCAGTTAAGTTCGCACATTCCGCTTCGGTGGCCCGGGGTTCGCCAGTTCAGATCCCAGGTGTGGGCATGGCACCGCTTGGCAAACCATGCTGTGGCAGGCGTCCCACATATAAAGTAGAGGAAGATGGGCACGGATGTTAGCTCAGGGCCAGTCTTCCTCAGCAAAAAGAGGAGGACTGGCAGCAGATGTTGGCTCAGGGCTAATGTCTCCCCTCCCAAAAAAATGCATTGAACACAAGGCTCCACAGCTTTTCAAAAACCTGAAAAGCAATATTCTAACATATGGTGCAAAAACAGGAAAGAGGAAGCTGAAGATTGGTCAGAACTTCTCCAGGAACACATAAAGCCTCAGATTCTAGACAACCTGTTCCAATGGCAGACAAAGGCACCTTATTGGGCTCACACAGCTTAATAAAAACACCCCTAACAAGCCTTCACTTCTCTGCACTCTGCTCCTGCGCTAAGAGATCACTTCCAGGGTCTATTTTCAGTGTCCTCAGTGGGCCACACCATGCGCACATGCCAACTCCACTATAACTCTCAATTTTAGGCAATTTTATGCAAGACAGCAGCTCCCTGCAACCTGGTCTACGCCCCTCCAGTGCACTGAAGCCGCTGTCACCAATGACCTCACTGCTAACTCCAGTGGATGCTTTCCAGTCCTCTATCTTAGTTGACTTTTCTGTGCCACTTCCTTCCACAAACATTAACAGAGTGCCTACTGTGTGCCAAGCACTGGTCTAAGTGCTGGAAGTACAGGTGTGAACCACCAGCGGGCTCCCTTCTTAAGCGCTCCTTCCCTCCCTCAGACAGCCCCGCCCTCTGCTCGCTAGGCTCCCAAATTCTCCTCCTTTTGCACTGAACTGTCTGACTACTCTTTTCAGCCCCCACGATCAAGCTCCCCTCCTCTGCTAGTCCTCTAACTGGAGGTAGTCCTCATGCTCTGCCCCTCTCACTCGCTCTGACACTTCCCACCTGCTCCAGTCACCGTGCGTATTAAATGAGGATGAAGCAGACAGCCTGACAAAGAGAACACCCTCCACAAACACTCTCACACTGCATTCCGACTGTCTATTTTTCCGGTACCTCTGTTAGATCATTAGCTTTCTGAGGGTTTACTGTAACATCATGAGTCCCTAGCACACTGCCTAAGACTCAGCGGGCAATCAGTAAGTACCTGTTGAATGAATGAATGAACAGAAGAACGAAGGAGTGAACTGCCATGTTGGTTTATAAGTCAACCTCAGGCAAACTGGATGTGAAAATCTCAGTGACCAGACCGCTAGGGTGTCACATGACAATTCCGAGATTCTAAGCCTACAAAGGCAGGAAGCGAACCTAGAAGCAGAGAAAGAAGGTAAGGCAACCGCAGGCCAAGT
Source organism: Equus przewalskii (assembly GCF_037783145.1). NCBI lineage: Eukaryota > Metazoa > Chordata > Mammalia > Perissodactyla > Equidae > Equus > Equus przewalskii. The sequence continues at coordinate 33,510,539 of NC_091835.1, read as the reverse complement.
CTGAGTGAACTGGCTCCTTCCCACAACTACACCATCGGACTGGTCTAATAAAGAAGGGTCCCTTGCCCACTTCTGGGTGAGTGGTCTGAAACAGAGATACAACCTCCAAGAAAGCCACTTCTCCCAATTAAAACAGAGTAGTTTTTAATTGGAGAATTTGAAGAGTTGCAAATCTAACCTCTCAACACACACCGTTTTTCTCATCCACACTGATCTACATTTCGCTTTCTCAGACACCTCTGGTTCTTTCCTAGACAACGAACATCAAGACATCAGGGGCACCTCCTGGTTAAGAGTCTCGGAGACTTCACTGTAACACACACACTCCCTGTAACCCTAAGCAACAGCATCATGGACAAACGTTTCGAGTTAGCTCTACTCAGAAGGCACAGAAAGAAGTACTTCACTTACCGATAGGCAAAATGTGGCAGAGGGTATGGGAGGAAGGGTCTGTGAGCCACAGCATAGACATACTGCACCAGGTCAAAAAGCACGTACCGATTGGGCCTACAAAAAGAAAATTCATACTTTAAATTGTTTCTTCCTCACAGATTTTCTTTTTTAATTTAATAAAATAACATTTTTCTTATGAAAAGGGAAACACATATGCATTACATTAAATACAGATTAGCATATAGAAAAATCACCCACAATCCCACCAAAGATAAAGTTAATATATTTAACATATATCCTCCTCATCCGCTTACATATACACATTTTTCATGTTTATAAATATAAGATTACATAGGTCATCCTATTCCGTAATGTCTTCTTCATCTGAGATTAAACCCCCATCAGCTCTTATGTCATTAAATACTCTAGTGCATGTTTAATGGTTGCATGTATTGCACTGCATGTAATCATAACTGTTTTACCAATACCCAGCTCTACTTAATATTTAATTTTTCTTTTTTTCTTTTATAAAATAATGCTTTAATGAACATTCTTGTAGTAAATATTTTTACTTATCCATAACTATATATTTATAATACATTCTAGAAGTGGAACTGGCTCAAAGTATATTTTGAAATTTTAAGACTTTTACTGAATACTTCCAAACTACCTTCCAAAAGGTTTACTAATTTACCTAAAATGATAGTAGCCTCTCACCAAAAATGAGTTTAGTCACAAAAAATAAGCAAAACAAATCTTGCCAGTCTGCCAGGTAAAAAAGGTACCTCAACGTTTTAATTAGCATTACCTTTAGGCTAGAGATTAATTTTTTTCTTCATATATTTTTGGCCATTTACACTTCTTTCTTTTCTCTCTTTCCTCCTGGAGTCTCTGCCTATAAGAGGGAATTGTAAAAATTCTTTCTATTTTAATGACATAGTTGGAAATATCTTTTATTGTCTGCATTTTGCTTTTTAATGTTTAAGTGTTTTGTGGCAATAAGAAAATTTAACCATTTCATTTAATCAAAACTACTGATTTCTTTCACTTTATAGTTGGTTTTACATTTAGAAAATCCCTCTATAGGCACCAGTGACATTAATGTCCACACATTTTGTCTAATGTTTTTAAGTTGTTTAAACCATAAAATAAGTTCCTTCTACAACATATTTCTGTATTGATCTAAAGATGTAACACCACTTACTGAATAATCTACCCTTTCGTCACATTTTGGAAGGTCACCCTGAGCACACACTACATTCTTCCATGTATTTGAGACTGTTTCTGGACTTCTGTTCTAGTCCAGTGATCCAGCAGTTTTGGACCACATTAACCTAGCTTTAATTATCACTTACAATACATTCTGAAATCTCTTCGCCTGGTTTCCTACTCCCTGTTGCCTCAGAAAGCCTGTGACAGCTGAGAGCTGGATGCAGGTAACTCAGCGAGAACTTCATCATTCTGACATTGTCACCAAAAACAAAACAAAACAAAAACCAAAGAAACCCCATGAAAATGTCAGCTGAGGGAAATATGAGACAAAGCCCTCAAAAAGCTTCCTTCGATTTCCAGAAGGATCTGTAAGGATCAGTGCAGGGCATATAATACATGCTATGCCAAAGAACAACCTGTCGTCTTGACGCTGACAGCAATTCTGGGATCACGGGTGAACTAATTCTATGGAATACACCTGCTCTTCAGCTGTTCCAAAGCACTGTGCATTCCATGAACTGTGACTCAAAGACCCCTTTACGTGTCCCGCTCACAGAGAAAGGTACACTGAAGCCTACGTCCTTCCCAGCTTAGATTTCATGGTTCAGCACTGTAGTCATTCCTCTGTGAAACCTTGTCCCCCGCGCCCCTCTTACTATACTACTGCAGCAAAACCCCTACTCTGATTAACCCAAGTACCTGCGTTCTTTGCGCCCGAAGCCCCAGCAAGATGGAGGTGTAGAGAAAATACAACCAGGCTAACCGGCTTCAGCAACTTCGGCGGAAGCCTCAGTTCTGCCTGCAATCCTGTGCTCCCGGGAAGCGCTCTCTTCCTGTCCTCCCAGGGAACACTCCCCATCTTCTCCGCCGTCCTCACATTTTCCACAGACTTCTCTGAACCACCCCATCCTGCCCTTTAGCTGACCATCTCCTCACTTGTCTTTTCATCATTTTTCCTTTTTTTTTTTTTTTAAGGATTGGCACCTGGGCTAACAACTGTTGCCAATCTTCTTTTTTTTTTTCTGCTTTATTTCCCAAACCCCCCGATACATAGTCGTATATCTTAGTTGCAGGTCCCTCTAGTTGTGGCATGTGGGACGCCGCCTCAACGTGGCCTGACGAGCAGTGCCATGTCCGCGCCCAGGATCCGAACCAACAAATCACTGGGCCGCCTGCAGCGGAGCGCGCGAACTTAACCACTCGGCCACGGAGCTGGCCCCTTTTCATCATTTTTCTTGCTAGTGTCTTTTGAAGTACAAAAGTTTTTAACTTTGATGAAGTCTAAATTATTAATTTTTTCTTTTATGAAGTATGCTTTTGATGCCATATCTAATAAACTTTGCCTAACCCAAGATCTAAAAGATTTTTTACTGTTCTTCAAAAAGTTTTCTAGTTTTAACCCTTGCATTGAGGTCTTTGATCTATTCTGAGTTAATTTTTTCATGTATGGTGTGATGAAAGGGCCTAAGCGCATTTTTTTGCATGTGGATTTCTCAGTTCTATTTGTTGAAAAGACTCCTTTCCCCACTGAGGTGTCACAGCACCTTTGTCAAAAAACAATCATCGGTAGAGGTTGATTTCTAGACTATCAATTCTGCTTAAGTGATCTATATGTCTCTTCTTATGCCAGGACCACACTGTCTTAATAAAATAACCGCAGCTTTGGAGAAAGTTCTGAAATTGGCAAGCTTATGTGCTCTCCCTTTATTCTTTGTCAAAATGATTTTGGCTATTGTGGGTCTTTTGCATTTCCATATAAATTTAGAATTAATTTGTCAATTTCTGCAAAAAGTTCTGCTGGAATTTTGATAGGACTGAGTTGAACATATAGATCAATTTGGGGAAAATTGCCATTTTAACAATATTGACTCCTCTGATCCATATACATAAGATGTCTTTCCATTTATTTACATCTTTAATTTCCTTCAGCAATGTTTTGTAATTTTCAGTATACAGGTCTTGTACTTCTTTTGTTAAATTTATACCTAAATATTTTATTCTTTTTGATGCTATTCTGAACAAAATTATTTTAACTTTATTTTCAGATTGTTCATTTGCTAGATTGTTCATTTGCTAATATACGGAAACTGATTTTTATATATTGATCTTGTACCTTGTGACCTTGCTGAACTTGTTACTGGTTCTCATAGTTTTGTGTATGTGTGTGTATCAATAAGCATTTAAGGAATGAATGACAGGCTGGACCAACATCCTATAATTAACGACTGTGAAAAACCTAGGAGCAAAATTAAGGTCTTATGCCTCCGCCTTAGCCTCAAAATGTCAGGGAAATAAGCAGTTGTCCCCTGGGGCTGAAGAGACAAAAAGAGAAGTGTAGATGCATATCTACAATTTCACAAGGAAAAATGCCTACACTGCCACGTCTAGCATTACTGTTCCCATCTCTACCAAACAAGTATGACTGACTGCCACCTAGCAAAGGGACTGCAGTGGCTGGACACAGGTCATGAGGACAACGGCTAACTCATCGCAGAGCCATTTCCACTGAGCAGGAAGCAAAGTCTGTAAAGCCATTTCTGCTCATCTGTTCCTTGGAATCCTGGTCTAAGGACCTCTCGACCAGACCCTCACATCTTCTGAGTCTAGTGTTTTATGGAACCTGTGTTGAACACTTTTTTTTGTAGTTTTCCTAGAGTACATAACTGATTACATGCTAATGTACCGAATTGGGAAGTCGAAGAGAAACATACATCTTGTAGCAGCTAGTTGACATAAACACACCATAGTTTTTTGCACTGTAAAAAAAACTTACTAACTAAATTTATAATAATAATGATAAAACACAATATATGAATTCATAATCCTGGGAATGTATACTCTGCCTCCCGGCTTAGAAAGAAAAGTGTCTTTTCTTTTTGTTGTCGTTAATGCCATAGAGTGGATTCCAATTCCCAGCTCCGCTGTGTCCAGCAGAGCGGAACCTGTCCAGTCATTCTGCGCCATCCTCTTATCTCCCGGTGCTACATCAGACAATGTTTTGCTGCTATTCACAGAGTTTTTGCGGCCAATTTTTTCAGAAGTGGGTGGCCAGGTCCTTCTTCCTAGTCTGTCTAGTCTGGAAGCTCCATTGAAACCTGTCCACCATGGGTGACCCTGCTGCTATTTGAAACACCAGTGGTGGAGCTTTCAGCATCACAGCAACACGCAGCCGCGACAATACAACAACCATCAGGTGGTACAGTTCCTTGACTGGGAAACAAACCGGAGCCCCAGGATTGAAAGTGTGGAGTCTTAACCACTAGACCTCCAGGTCTGGCCCATCTTTTCTCTAGAAGCAAATATTTCTTACGAATTAGGCTATCACTTATCGTTGAATGAGACCCCCACCTTTCACGGAACGTCGTGTGTTGTTAGGTTGCTTCACTAATGACAAGGTTCTGGGCCAACTATCAAGTGGACTTGGTACTTTCCAACTTGCAGGCTGAGTCTTAGTTTTTTAGTCTTACTTAATTCAGTAAAAAGGTCCTAAACATAGCTGTAACATGATTTAATAATTCTGGTTACATCACATAGCTTAACTGTGCCCCATTTTTCCTGAGAGCAAATTTCAACAAAGAGAGCATCAAATAAATTGCACGGCATGAACAACTGTACCCTAAACCAGCCTTCTGGAATCTTCTAGAGGCACTGAGATACTGTATCAAAATTAATTTGATTTTGCAATTATACTTACTCCCTAAAAGTAAATTGTGTTTCAGAATTTATAGTAATATCCTTTCATATATTAAAAACATCACTGGAGTAGTAGGAAACCATCCTTGGGGATCACTGGACTAAGTATACGTAATAGTCTAGGGCAGTGGCTCTCAGACTGTGGGGACAGAAGAGTCATTTATTAAAGCAGATTTCTAGGCTCCCTCAAATCCTGATTTAATATAAACGATTCAGGAGATTCTGACAGTGGCGGCCTTTAGACAGCTCTTTGAGACACACTGGTCTCGGGGCTAAGGGAGTAGGGTTTCTGGAATAAATATAGTTGAAGAAAGGCATTGTAACAATACAACGAACAAATGTGTTAGCGACACATTTAGAAATTACTGTTGTTGTAAATCATTATCATTCTTTCATTTTAAGAGGTAGCACAATTTTAAACGCAAGTTCTAGCCACCTACCCGACAAAGACAAAAGTCTTTCCTCTGGCACTTGGGTCCTTAATTGCATTAATAATTCCTTTGGATACGTCCACAACCTATAAGAAATTATAACACATGGTCAAGTAATTGTTCAAACAGAGAAACAGAGAGAGATGGAGGAGAGAAAGGAAGAGAGAAAGGGAGAGAGAGAGGAAGGAAGGAAGGAAGGAAGGAAAGCCACATCAAGCACAACCAAAAAAACATGATCAAATGAAAATAGCGGCATTGTCTCTTTTCAGAAAGCCTCTACAGAACCCACTTCTCAAGAGCTCAGATGATCTCCACACTGGAAGGTTCACTTACATATTCTCTCTCGTCAGAAAGCATCTGTCTTCAGAGGGCTGTTGGGCCCTTCTGAGGTGCTTTTGCCCACTCTCTCCCATCTCACCCTTGGCCACTCCTCCCCACTCTGTTCTAAGACACCACAGACCACTAGGCTTGACCACGTGGAACTGCCAATGTTCTACCATCTGAATTTCAAGACAGTAATTTTACATGGTTTTAGACCCCACTTTTTCAGCTTGGGGGGATTTTGGCCCCCAGGGGACATTTGGCAAATACCTGGAGACATTTTTAGTTGTCACAATGGGGGAATGGGAGGAGATGTACTGCCATCTGGTGGCTAGAGGCCAGGAACACTGCTATACATTCTACAACACCTCCTAGAACAAAGAATTATCTGGCCCAAAATTTCAATAGTGCCACAGCTGAGAAACCCCAGTTCAACATCATTCGGAATCCAACACTGCTCTCTCACCTCTGGGCCCATATACACACTGCTTCCTCTGCACAGAATGCTCTTCCCCATCCCTCTTCATCTGACTTGCTGTTGGTCATCTGTAAGGTCTCACCTTAGATGTCATTTCCTCTAGGAGGCCTTCCCTGACCCTCAAGTCAGAATCAGGTGTCCCTCTGATGCAATTACTTAAAACCCTCTTCCCATCGCAGCACTCATCACACTGCATGCTAATTGCTTCACTGCCCTGTCTCTAACGGAGACCAACTTGAGGACAGCAATCTGTGTCTGTCCAGTTAACAGCTCTGTATCCCCAGTGACCCGTACGGTGTGTCTAAGAGTTCAATACATTTTTCTTAAGTGAATGAAGCAGTGAAGACACAGAGAATACATGCACCTCTTAGGTAAACTGAGAGGCAACCAGTCGAAGCGAGTTGACCAAGAGGAAAATGCTGGAGTTACAGAATTAGGATGAAACCAGAAAACTGATCGCCTGAATCTGAATTTAGCAAAAGCCCCTTCATCCATAGTACTTACATATACTGGTTGTTTCACTGTCTTCTTGCCCAAGGAAATAAGAGGTACACCACCAAACGAGCGAATATCTGGCAGAACAAAGAAAACTATTAGAAGGCCTAAGCTGCTATAAGATGCTCCAGGTTAACATAATCATTTTGCATAAGAGAAATAATGAAACAAATGTAGCTGACTCTGAGGAAGCTAATGATCTTAGAAGGAGCAGCCATTTGTTTTTCAGACATGGAAACATGGAAAGTAAAAAGGCCTTGGCTACTTATCTTCTGCTCTACAATGCTAAATGCATGGCCACTCCCACCACTGGGCTCTAATGGCACCCCATTCTAAGGAGGAACACAGGAATCAATGCGTCAGTGACAGAGCATAGGTAACCCAGAAAACGATGCTGATAAAAACAGGAGTTTGGTATATGATGAACGCAGTACCACAAGTATGTGGGAAATGGTGCTGAGACAATCATTCTACTCTTTGAAAAACAAACAGAAAGAAATGGCTTAGATCTCACCACAAACCAAAACAAATCCCAAGTAGGTTAAATGTAAAAGTAAAAAGAGTTTTTTAAAAGAATTTTTAAAAGTTTAACTTATAAGAGCATCAGAAAGAATAAAATACTTAGGAATAAATTTAACTACCTTGAGCTAAAGACTTGCACACTGAGAACTTCAAGACACTCCTGAAAGAAATTTAAAGACACAAACAAATGGAAAGACACCCCATGTCCGAGGATTGGAACACTTAATATTGTTAGGATGTCAACACTACACAAAGCAGTCTACAGATTGAATGAAATCCCTATCAAAATCCCAATGGTGTTTCATGCAGAAATAGAGAAAACTCCATCCTAAAATTCACATGGAATCTTAAGGGACCCCAAATAGCCAAAACAATCCTGAAAAAGAAAGCAAAGTTGAAGGTCTCTCACTCTTCCTGGTTTCAAAACATATTACAAAGCTACAGTAATCAGAACAGGGTACAGTGATCAAAACGGTGGTATAAAAACAGACAGATAGACCAGTGGAGTAGAATAGACAGAAATAACCCACGTACATATGGTCAGATTATTATTGATAGAGTGCCGAGAGCATTCAATGGGGAAATGACAGTCTTTTCAACAAATGGTCCTGGCAAGACTGTATATCCACATATAAAAGAATGAAGTTAGACCCTTAATTTACACCATATAGAAAAATTAACTTAAAATGGATCAAAGACCTAAAGGCAAGAGCTAAAATTACAAAATCCTCAGGAAAAAACATAGAGGAAATGCTTCAAGATATTGGATTTAACAATGATTTCTTAGATAAGACACCTAAAGTATAGGCAACAAAAGTAAAAATAGATAAATTAGGTTACATCAAAATTTAAAACTTCTGTGCATCAAAGTCCCAAATTAACAGAGTGAAAAGGCAGCGTATGGAATGGGAGAAAATATCTGTAAATCATATACCTGATAAGGGGCTAATATCCAGAATATATAAAGAACTCCCAGAATTCAACAATAACAAAAAACAAACAACCCAATTAAAAAGTGAGCAAAGGGGGGCTGGCCCCGTGGCCAAGTGGTTGAGTTCGTGCACTCCGCTGCAGGTGGCCCAGTGTTTCGTTGGTTCCAGTCCTGGGCGCGGACATGGCACTGCTTGTCAAACCACGCTGAGGCAGCGTCCCACATGCCACAGCTAGAAGGACCCACAATGAAGAATATACAACTATGTACCAGGGGGCTTTGGGGAGAAAAAGGAAAAAAATAAAATCTTTAAAAAAAAAAAGTGAGCAAAGGATGTGAACAGACATTTCTCCAAATAAGATATACAAATGTCCAATAAGCACATGAAAAGATGCTCAACATCACTAATCATTAGGGCAAAACCAAGAGATATTACCTCACACCCATTAGGATGGCTACTATAAAAAAAACAGAAAATAACAAGAGTTGGCAAAGATATGAAAAAACTGGAACCCTGTGCACTCTTGGTAGAAAGGCAAACTGGTACAGCCACTATGGAAAACAGTATGGAAGTTCTTCAAAAAATTAAAAATAGAACCACCATATGATCCAGCAACTCTACTTCTGGGTGTCCCTGGAAGCAGGGTCTGGAAGAGATACATGCACAACCATGTTCACAGCAGCATTATTCACAACAGCCAGAGGCTGGAAGCAAGCCACGGGTCGGCTGACAGATGAACAGATAAATGTGGTCTACACACACAATGGAATATCATTCAGCCTTAAAAAGGAAGGAAATCCTGTCACACGCCACAACCCAGATGCACCCTGAGGACATCACGCACGTGAAACAAGCCAGTCACAAAAGATCAGTTTTTCACCCCTAAAATCTCAAAATCTCTTCACTTAGTCAAGAACACTGATTTTCTCTGCCAAGTTTAATTAGTAAATAAACAAACAAAAAGCATGAGAGTAAACATAAAACATTTCCCAGCCTATGAAAGCAGTTTACAGACCAACTGACTAGTTTTAGTTTAGTAATGACCAAACTAATACTTATTCCACATCTAATCCCATTCCACAGAAATTGCTGTTAACAAGGAAGACCTATGAAATGTGTCTGACCAAGTACGATGCTACCTTTTCGTCTCTGAAATCAGTATCTAAGTGACTTGGCTACCAGACTAAAAGTGAGACTGCAGTAAACAAACAGGGGCTTCCGAGGAAAAGCATTAACGGAGCCAACACTGCAGCTTTTACTGCGTGCAGCTGCTGTATCGCAGGCTACTTCATCAACTACCACACCACGCTTGAGGGAGACATCAAGACATCCACATTAACAGAGGAGGAAGCTGCCTCCCACAGACCTGCCAAAGTCACAGAACTAGTTAGTCTTGGGGCCAAAATTCAAACTCAGGCCTCTGACTCCAAGTCCGCGCTCTTTCCGCGCATCTAAGTCCCTCCTTTGATATCCAGTAACGACGATCATGAGAAGGAGCATGTTGACTAGACAAACATAACCTTTGGGGAGGAAAAGGCAACTGGGGAGAAAAAATATAACCTCAGTCCATCATGACAGAGAACACCATGAGCTTGTGCTAACTTCAACCTGTTAACCCCATCCTCTCTCCACCGTTAAGAACACGTACTTGCAAAATGATTGAGGAATCGATCTTCTCTTCCAAAGATGTCCGCTGGCTTTATGATAGTCGCTTCCGGAAATGCATTCCTCACTTCTTTCTCTCCAACAGCCTAAACAAGCAACCAAACACAGTTCTGAGACGAGTGAACGAAGCTTCCATTTGTCCCACTGTCATGACACTACTTGTATTTCAAAGGTCATATTTTCCTCCAGATTAAAGCAATTGTAGTATTCATAAAACTCAATTACACAGAAATTTTTTTTAAAATAACACATAAAAATGCCCTGCCTCTTGTAGTTCTGGTGAGGTTTCTTCCCATATTTATTCGACAGAAGCTTACGCAGAAGAAAGGAGAAAAATCAGAGTAGAACTTTTCTAGCCTCCCTCTTTCCTTCTAATCAGACTCTTGGTTTGTGTCAACAATCTGGCAGCCTGTCAGAAAGGAGAGCGTGGTGGAGCAGGCTACAATAATGGAAGTAGCAAGGGCACACAACCCGGTGGAGTCAGGGATGGGTCATTTATCTTCCTAATCTCAACTGCTGGACCACCCTCACTTGTTATCATCTGCTCACCTCCTACACAAGGCCTCTTGTTGACTGCAGATATTGGTACATACTTCAGTCTTCCTTTCCACCCCAACTTTCTTTCTACCTACACCACCATTGTGGGTGACATCAATGTCCATGTGGACTGGCACCTCTAGCATCGCAACTCTAATGACCTCCTCTTCACTGCACTTCTGCCTCTCTCAACTTGGTCAGGCCAGAGACCACATCGAGAACCAAAAGTGCCCTTCTTCTGAAACACTGAACACAGCCTACTCAGGTGACAGTCTCCTGTACTTCCAGCCTGCTTGTTCTCTGTTCATGTGTTCCTCAGCCTTCTCAGGAACCCCAGTCCGGCCTTCTCAGGAACCCCAGATTCTGCTTTCCTCTGTATCAACCCCTCCTAACCGCCCCTGATTCAGATTAGATTCCATGGCCCAACTTTTCAATCACTCTCTTACCAATATTGTAAACCACTTGTCCCCTTGTCCCTTACTCCACCCACTGGGCAAAATCCCAATCCTACAGGAACCCCATTAGCCTTCTTCTTTGAGCCATGCACTCCTGTTGCCTTCAGAGCTGGAGGAAAATAAATAAAAATCATAAATTGGTACCACTATAAATTCATGTTACCAATTTTAACTGGGCCCTCAACATTTTCTAGAAATAGAGTTTTCTTCTAATTAGTTTACTCTCCTATATGACAATTTCAAACATATTCTGTTCTTTCAAATTTCACCCTTACTTTTTCCTCTTCCTTCCAGTAAATGACCTCACCTTCTAATTCAAAGAGAAAATATAGCAGCAGAAAAAACCACCCCAAGTTCCCGCCACTAAATCCACACTCAGGTGCATGAACCAACCGTCCTTTCTTCCCACGACAGAGGAGCAGGGCCACCTCCACTGCTTCAGAGCTCACCTCCTCTCACTTTCTCAGCAACCGGCCCAGTTTACTCGCTCCCATATCTTCAGTCTCACTCTCTTCACCAGCACCTTCCTATCAGCATTTAAACAATATCAAGATCCTCTACTTTAAAAGAAAAAGAAATTTCCAACTCCACATGCCCCTCTAGCTTTCTGACCCTGATCCTCTTACCAAATCACTTCAAAATGCTTCCTGCCCTTATTGTCCCCATGCCTCTGCTCCTGCTCTCTTCACTCACCTGTATTCCGGATTCCTTCCCGACACTCGCTCTCAAACTATTCTTGCTAAGATCACCGATGACCTCCACGTCAGTAGATCCAAGGTGACTCTACAGTTCTCACCTTACTTGGCTTCTCAATGGCATTCTGGTAAGTAGCTACTCCCTCCGTGGACACTGTCTTCCCTTGGTGTCCGTAACCTCGTACTCTGCTGGCTTCCCTTCTAGCTCACTGCATCCACTCTCTCTGTCTTTCTGCTTGTTTTATTTTCTGCAGGTGCCTCTTCACCTACCAGACCACTGATCATCGGTACTCCTCTGGTCTAGTCCAAAGCTCTCTTCTCAACCTACACGTCCTCACTGGGCTCTGCCATTGCTTCAGTTAACAACAAATGCTGGTGACTCCCTAATTTATATCTCCAACCCAGACCTCTCTTCTGAGCTCCAGGATCATAAACTCCATTCATCACCTCATCACCGTTACCCTGTGATTGACATGCACCTGAAATGTAACCAAGTCCCCAACTGGATCATCCTCTTCCATTCTCCACAAACAGTACGTCTCCATCTCTGCTGTACCTTGGAATTACCTAAGGAGAGTTTACAAATACTGATGCCCAAGCTCTATCCCCAGAGATTTTATTTTAATTGGTCTGGGTGCAGCCTGGGCATCAAGATTTTTCAAAGCTCCCTCAGTGACTGTAATGTGCAGCTAAGGCTAAGAACCACTGCCCTAAAGCCTAGTGTCCCAAGCATTTCTCACCTTATTCAACAATACCACCATCCCCTCAGGGGTGTAAGCCAGAGGCCGGACATCTCTGACTCTTCCCTCTCTCTCACCACTGACTACCCCACCATCCCCTCTAAGCAATCACAACTTCAGATGATTCATGAAGCTAGGGCTGAGGCAGGCGCAGCGTGTGCTCTCTCTCTCCAATGTAGTATGAAACGGTGAGGCCTGGACATACTCAGCCAGTTCTGGTGTGACTACAAGAAACAAAGCTTACCCAAAAAGAAAGAGCTGAAAGAATCACAGAGAAACAAAGCTGAAGTCCAGATGAACCTTGGCACCAGTGTGGCTAAGGTCCTACTGCTGGATTTTTCAGATACATGAGCCTATAAATTCCCATCATGTTTAAGCCAATTTACACTGCATTTTCTAATGCTAGTGATTAAATGCTCCTAAATGACAGATGCCCTCTCCCCTCATTATACGCTCCTGTGGCACAGTCTGCTACTCTGCAACGTCTGGTGCATCTGGAAGTATTTTTCTCAATGGATATAAACTTGAGATGGGCTAAGACCAGCTCTGTTTTATTCACTACTATATCCCCAGTACCTAACACAATATGTAGCACACAGTAGGCACTTAATAAATAGTTTGTTCAATAAAAGAAAACAGTGGATCAAAAAGTTGGAGCCATTGTCAAGGAACTCTGTGGTCCTTATCAGTCTGACTCAAAGCAGGCTCACTGTGGCAGAAGCCAAATGCTACAGGCAGTCCCAGACATGCAGTCCTTTCTGAGTCCCTGACAACAGAGACATTTCAGGTTACAGACTGATTCCAAAGCGGAGTGCTCAATCCCTAGGTACAACCGAGACCATAATGGGGTTCTAGAAGGACAAGACGCCTAAATACTATGTGAATAGCCATTTTCCCCAGCAAATATTTCTCTCTGTCATCCTCAGCCCTCACAGCACTCCTTCAAGAGTGGCGTAAGACCATGACTGTGCAAGCGGTTTGACAAAGAAAGATGGTCCTTTACCCTTGGTAGGAGACGCAGATATGACTCTTGGCGGAATCATACTCTACCTTTTATGATGTTTACTGTGTAATTCTATTATGTCCCAAGAAACTTTAAGCCTCTGAGGGCAGGTAATAATATGGTGTATCCATCTTTTTTTTAATAATATATATAAAATATAAATATAATATATAATTTATATTATATATTACATATACATATATTTTCTTTTTTTTTTCTGGGAAAGATTCACCCTGAGCTAACATCTGTTGCCAATCTTCCTCTCTATTTGTTCCCTCCTCCCCGAAGCCCGAGTACATAGTTGTATATTCTAGTTGTAAGTCATTCTAGCTCTTCTACGTGAGCCACCACTGCCACAGTGTCCCACAGCATGGCTGCTGACAGACGAGTGGTGTGGTTCTGCACCCGGAAACCAAACCTGGGCTGCCAAAGCAGAGCGTGCCAAACTTTAACCACTAGCCCATCAGGGCTGGCTCTATCCATCTCTGAAGCTCCTTAGCATATGTCCCTGCAAACAGAAGGCACTCGACCAAAATGTCAGAACACACAGACGCACAGACACACATCCCACAAATCTAATTCTGGATATGGAGAATTAGAACCTCTTCTAATTCTGGACATTTCAGTGAGAAACTCTTCTGATTTAACTCATGTTTCAAAGGGGCCAAGAAACTCTAGCTCTGTGAATCACTTCCCAAATCAATTCATTACCTTATTTCTCAGATATCTAGAAGAGCTTTTAATATCAGCATTCAGATGGGAAACATGAATGAATTTTTCAACTCCAGCTTCCTTGGACACTTGAGCAATTGCTAGGGGAATCTTCACAAAAACATCCTCAAAATCGAAATTCCTAGAAGGAAAAAATAGGGATCAGTTAAGAACACCTGACTCAGGATTTCAAAGCTTTCTGTGATCAGCTGGTTTTCATATTATTGCTGGAATTCATAATAGTTAAACTTTTAAAGAGCACTGATTTAACCCAAAGTCAAATGTAATGGTTTTTTTCAATTTTACAGGCCTGCTCCTCATCATTACTGTACATAACATATAGCTTACACTAAGTTATAACCTGAGGCCTCTGAAAAACATCTGGCCGCACTGGTTGGGTGGGGAGGGGAGAAGTGTTGAGGGCGAGAAGGGTAATCACTTCTTACCCCCAGGCCTTTGTTTCTCTTAGGGGAAAAAAGAGAAACTACAAAATCAGTCACCAATTTTAGCCAATAACATTAACTACACGCTCCCTCCGTACAAGGCACTGTGTTAGTCACTACGGAGGACAGAAAGTTGAACAAGACCCTCCAAGCCATTACAGAACTTAAAATATATGATGAGGCAGACACACACAAAAAAACTAAGTCAAACTTTAAAAAGTCCTATCTGCTAAAAACGAGGTGTGAACAAAATGTCATAGAACTACAGGATAAAAACAGTATTTGTGGATAAACAACCCACACAAAGGCTAAAAAGAACTGTTCGAACCGGTACTCATGCCATCTTTGAGTAACAATGTGGAGAACAGATCCAGAATTCTGTCTCCTCGAGGAAAACCAGCGTTCGGTTTATTGAACAGAACAGGGAAAATCCTCCTTCCTCACCTCCTCCCAGCTGGACAGATCCAAGCACAGGACCAGCACTGGTGGTTTTGTCAAGTTAGTGACACCAGACACACTGACACAATCCATACTGGCTTGTTACGGGCAGCTCATCACATTGCTTACTTATACCAGACTCACTGACAACTAAATCCCCTAAGGAGGGCCACAGGGCATGTAAAGGGTCATTCAGTCAAGGCTTATTGATGGACTAACTGAAAACGTCACAACTACAGTGCCTGGCATATTAGGGGCCCAGTGAATGTCTACTGAACCCTAAGACAGCTTACGCAAAGAAGAAACTAGACAGAAAGACTTACTTGGTTTCCCATTCTCGCCCAACGAGATTGATGACCACGTTGCTGTGCTCCACTGCTCTTCGGATAGAATCTTTGTTTCTCCCATTCCACTCCTACAATAGCAGTAGCCAGTCAGATGAAATCATAAGGGACGCCCCCCGGCAATGTACACTTCTGTAGCCCCCAACCAGCAAGTTTCAAAACGGGCCATCTGTTATAGTCAGAACACGGCACCACTTCACACAGGCTCCATTTATTACAACAGAAATCATCGTGAGGTCTCAAACTCCCTGCTGATTCTCTGACTCTTCTGGAGACAAACAGTCCAAAGTACATTTTATTCAGGGAATCAAATGACAGAACTAGAAAAGACACTATTCATTTTTAATGGGGCATATCAATTTGTGTCTACCCAACTGCCCCCGACAAGTGTGTAAAGGAATCCAGTAATCAAGTCTGCCTTCCTGAAAGGTAGCCAAAGAACCAAGGATCATTTGGGAGGTAAACTGACTTTTCATTTTGAGCAGCAATCAGTGACAGACTGAAGATAGGAGGAATGGCTCTTAAAGGCTAACGTTAAATTGGAAACATTCACAACTATTCTCTTATTTCAGATTCGAGAACAACATGAAGCCCTCAGCAGGAGGAGCCAGTTACAACTGATGATGGTGAGTGGGGTACAGGAGACGGTACAGAATAACAGCTTTGGAGTCAGACAGGAAGGCAAATTCCAGTTTGCCACTTACTAACTGTGTACAAATGATCTCTCCAACCTCCATGTAAAATCTGAAAACGCAACCTACCTCACGGGGTGGCCATGAAGATTAAGTGAAATATACACAAAATCTGCAGCACAGTGAGCGACATACTCAACAAAAGAAGCAGCTTGACATATAAAGAGCTAAAAAGTCTTTTTCAGAAAAGATAGTAAGGGTGGGAGAGGAAGAGTGCAAGAAGACTCAGAGTTGAAGAGCTTGAGGCATAACTGCACGAATGGCCCGAGAGCGATGCCTGGGGAGAAGGAATCAAAAGGAAATGAAATTCCCAGGGGTGGGGCCTACGGGGCACATTGAGGTTGGTAAACCAGTGGCCATTCAGACAGCAGTTTCAAACAGACTACAGCAGGGAAATCCGCACCGGTTCTCCCCAGGAGCCCTGCAGGCACAGTGGCAGCACAAAGCTCTGTGGAGAAAGCCTCTCCTGTGCACCATGGAGAAAGACCGTCCTGTACACCGCGGGACCCACTGTAGGACGGGCAGCATCCCCGGCCCTACCTAATCACCCTGTGCAGCTTCCAATCACCGCGACAAACAAAAGGGCCCACACATTTCTAATGACTCCCCTGAAGGGTCTCCCTTCCTCTGCTCCCCCTGCCTCGGCCCACTGGCAACTTGTGGCCTCAAGGAAGAACCTGCAGATTAAAAACTAACAACAGGGATCCTCAGGAAGGATCGCTCTAAGTTAAGTCTATGCCAAGCAAACCAAATTATAAAACACCCTATTTGTGATTTTCTCTGTCTTAGGAGTACTGTCCAAGAGAAACATAACATGAGGCACGTATGTAATTCTGAACTTTCTACTAGCCACATTTAAAAGAATAAAAAGAAATAGGTGAAATTCATTTTAATAATATACTTTATTTAACCCAATATGTAATTTATTCAATGTAATAAATGTGAAAAATTATTAATATATTGAATATTATTTTCTTCATACTAAGGCTTTGAAATCGGGTGTGTATTTTGCACTTCCACACATCTCAATCTAGACCAGTCAGATTCAAGTGCTCAACAGCCACATGCAGCTACTGGCTAGCACACTGGACAGGGCAGGTCTAGAGCAGGGGTCGGCAAGCTATGGCCTACAGGCCAATCTAGCCTGCAGTGTAACTTTGTAAATAAAGTTTTACTGGAACACAGCCACTCCCATTCATTTATACATTGTCCATGGCTGCTCTGGGGCTACAAGAGGATTGTTGAGTAATCGTGACAAAGACCCTACAACCTGCGAAGCCTAAAATATTTACTATCTGGTCCTTTACAGAAGAAATTTGCCGACGGCGAGACTACAGTTTACAACATTGCCCTGTGAATGGCAGATGCCCTTGGTCCACTCAGGGGGGAAAGTGCTACTTCATTATATGACTTTCCCTCCTAAAAATGACCTTAGTAATTTACATCTGTCAACTCCAATAATAAGTAATACAGGCTCTTACCAGAAAGATAATCTGGCCCAGGTCACCCATGGGACGAAGGTGCATGGTGTCATACGTATCACATCGATAGGGTACGATCACCTGTGACCCCATACGTCCTGAAAAAGAATGGATTGAAACAAGGATCAATGTTAACATAATAATATGGATACATTATACAACAGTGATCTGGTAAATATTTGAACTCTAGTATAATATGTGAATTGATACTATGTTTAGCAAAAAGCATATTTTGCCATGTTAGAGATGTCATATCTTTTCAGAGTCCCTATTCTCGTTTTAACGTCCTATATAGAAAGTATGGATGTGCTCAGAATGCACAGCAGACCAAAATTACATAAATCCAAGATAAGAGTAACTTGTAACACTGTTAAAATGAAAACAAAGCTCAGGGTTCTCCTTAGGCAACCCTAATAAATGGCGTCGGAGTGTATTAAACTCAGGGACTTCACTCACCGAGGTGATTGACCACATATCGGCCCAGGAATCCTGTTGCTCCAAACACAGTGGCCACGACCCCACTGACTGAGGAGCGCCCACCTTTCCCATGAGGAATGAGTGCATGATGAAGCTGGCGCTGGGGGGGCCCGTGAAACACGGATGTGACTATTGCAGTAAGAGAAGAACCTTAAACAAAACCCCAGAAGACACAAAAATGGCAAATGTTAATATAAAAGTGACTACGAATACAAAGAGTTTCTTTTCCTAGAAACCTGTGACGTCATTTTGCTATCAGTATTTTCATTTACTGAGGTTGAAGTTTAAATTTAACTTTTAAATTGAAAGTTATAATTCAAGTGCCAGCAGCAATAATAAACACAAACTATTACAACAAAGAATCCATAGGATAGAATATACAAAAGTGAGAAAGTAAACTCCCTGCCCCATAGGATATAATTTACCTAGGGAGATAAATCACATTTAAAAAACAGTAAACAGTAACAAATTAAGAGAATATAAACTCCACAGTAAAACAAACTGAGAGAATGCAAAGTAAGGGGGCAACACGTTAGATAATCATGAGAAAAGATTCCTAAAGTGTCTTGAGAAAGGTTTTAATGAGTAATAACAGAAAGAACAGATTTTCATGTGAAACATATAACACATATAGCAACGTAGAGGTGGGAATGAGGACACCTTGTGCAGGGAACAGCAAAAGACTTACCCGGAACAGACTCTGAACCTGATGATGAATGAAAAAGTTGATGATAAGGATTGGAGGCCAAGGGGAGTTAGTAGAGAACATTTTTCAAAAAAAAAATGAAGCTCAAACTTAATATCAAACTAATGAAAATCATCAAAAGTAGGTAAGTAAGTTAGTAAGAAAGTCAGTCTGTGTCTGTTTTCCAGGGATGACTTTCCAGTGGCACTCTGCCCAGAAACCAGTGTTTTTCCCTCTCCAAAAGTATAGAACTGGAGAAAAAGCCTAGCTTACCAAATAGTTACTGCAACCGGAGATTAAAAACAAACAATGCCGATCAGACACATAATACAAAAATAATACCATCATAATAACAGCTAAACTTACAAAGGCACCTGGCATTGTTCGAAGTGCGTCATAGGTATTATCTTATTTAAATGCTATCTCTATTGCCAATTTACAGATGAAGAAACTAAGGCTCAGAGATGTTAAGTGACTAGCCCAAAGAGCCAGCAAAGGAGAATGAAAAGCAGCTGACAGAGATAAGAAAATGGTATCCAGAGGCCAGATGAAGAAAGTGACTGATGGAGAGTAGTTAACTCTACGAGATGCTGCTGAAAAGTGAAGTAGGATAAGGACACAGAACCACAGGATCTAGAAAATGTTGGTTCTAAACGGCCTTAACAAGAGTATTTTACGTATTTTTATTCCACTGAATGGAAGCCTGACTAGAGCAGGCAAAAGGGAGAATGTGAGGCAAGAGTGGTAAGAGGAGGATCAAAAATCCTTCTCAACGGGCCGGCCCCGTGGCGTAGTGGGTGAGTTCAGCGCACTGTGCCTCAGTGAGCTGGGTTCATGGGTCTGGACCCCGGGCGTGATCTATACCACTCATTAGCCATGCTGTGGCAGCAACTCATGTACACGACAGAGGAAGACTGGCACAGATGTTACCTCAGGGACAACCTTACTCAAGCAAAAAGAGGAAGACTGACAACAGATATTAGCTCAGGGGGAATCCTCCCCTGCCAAAAAAAGAGATAGGATGTACAAAGGGACAAAGAAAAAGGGGATTAGAGGAAAACGAGGACAAGGAAATTTTTTTTTTAATATGAGATATTGTAACATTTTTAGATGCCGATGGAAATGACCCAATAGAGGGGAAAAATAAATGACTCAGGAGAGGGAATGAATAGGTAAGAGAGGGTGGGATCGAATGCAAAGTGAAGGAACTGGCCTTCGATCAGAACAGGAGGAGCTCACCCACTGCATCAGGAGGGAAGGCAGAGAATTACCACCGGTCAGCCATTAGATTTCTAGGGGGAAAAAGAGACCATTCCCATCTGGTTCCTTTGATTTCTTTCTACAGCTGAGAATGAGACAGAAGCACATGTTAGAAGTTTTAGGAGACTGGTGATATTAAATAATCATTATGGAGAAAGGGAAAGTGAATTTCCTAAGAAAATGTAGTGCTGAAAATCTCTTCAGATTTCTATTCATGAATTTAAAATAAGGCCGGTTAGTTAGTCTGGAGTGTTCCCTGGCTCCGTCCTCTCCACTGCTCACAGGCAGGCAGGAACTAGTGGAAAGCTTGGTTTCATCAGTGTTGGGGTTTTTTAAACGACAAAGGCAGACAGGCTGGGGATTTGAGAATGTATGAAAGGGAATGATTAGAACGATGAGTAAGGAAGTAAGAGTATGTAATGAAGGACAGAATCAATGAAATGGGAAGAATTAGTAGAGTCAAAGAATTAATACCTCACAAGATTGTTACAAGGATTAGAGTAAATGCACGAAAAGCATTTAGCACGTTACCTAGCACTCATTAAGCATTCCATGAATAATAGTTGCCTTCGTTTATTATTACTTCAAAATTCTTCAGAGGTAATGTTACACTAAGCCACATGGTTATTTGTTTTTTCAATGATTATGGGCCAAGTATTATCCTAGAAACTGTGGATAGAGCAGTAAAAAAGTCCCTGGCCTCACGGAGCTAACCTTTTTAGAGGGTTGCTATGAGAATTAGTAATACAAGGGCAAGGACCTCTCACAGTGCCTCACACACAGTAGGTGCTCAACAAATAGAAGTTACTACCCTCTTTGGCTCCAGCCTCTCCATTTCCTCTATTTATTATGAACATCATTAGGAGAGCAATATTCTTTATTCCTTATGTTCCTCTGCTCAAAAACTCACATTGCTTTTCTAGCCTCTCTTGGTGAGCGGAAGAGCAAATGTAGGTTCTCAATTTAAGGACCATGACAGCAGATCCAATAAGAATAAAACGCAACATGAACAACTCTTAGACAAATCCTAAGCTATCTTTTCCTCTTCTCCCCTTTCCTTTCCGCCAAGCTCCTGATTCTTCTCCACCCTCGCTCCCCAGGCCCCAGCGCCTCGACCCAACGCACTCCACATCTGTAGAGATGCTTTTGATTTAGAAAGTGCTTTCATATCTATTACTTCATTTAATCTTTTCAGGAACTCTTTCACGTTGTGGTATTATCATTTCCATTGTGCCAGGAAGAATCTGAAGTCGAGAACAATTAAGGGTTTGCACAAGGTCATAAAGTCGATCCATGAAGAACGTTCTCTCCACTTTTCTCCATTCCTTTCAGATCCCACGCGCCCCCCACCCCCTGCCCGCCACACACAAATATTTAGCATAACCCCAAATCCCACAACCCTATCAGAACTCCGATTCTCTCGATCCTTCACAAGTCCCCCCACTTTCTCCCCTTGCCGTTGCTCACGTCCTCTCAGCGCAGACCCCGTTCCAAGCGCACAATTTGATATGTGAGCCGGGGAGCTCACTGCAAAAACTGCAGCAGCAGCTCCGGACCCAGAAAGACCAAGGCGCCCAGGGAGACGGCGTGGCCGCTGCAGCACGGCGCCACTACCCGAACTGTAGATCCCCCTCTCGGAATCGCGATCGGAGGCAGCTGTTCCCGGTGACACTTACGTGACATTGGCAGGGCCCGGAGAATCCTGGGGTGAACGGTGGCCGCCATCTTCTCCCACAATCCCCCACCGCCGGCTCTCCGGCCAACTACGGCTGCTAAGCTGGGTCAAAAGTAATCGTCTACGTCTGTCTGCGCAGGCGCTCACCAGGAAAAGAAGAGGTGGGTCAGAGAGACGGGTGGAGTGCAGCGACCAAGAGAGCTGCGGGGAAAGACGCTGCAAGGCGGAAGCCGGGGAAAGGGAAGGAGACGAGGAAGAAGGGAAATAGAAAGAAGAGACTCTTGGGGTCGGAATTCCAGATCTGGAATGGACCGTAAAGATAATCTCGTTGCCGAGGAACCTGAAGTTCAGAGTCAGCCAGTAACTGACTCAAGGGCGTACGAAATGGCAGAACCCGAGCTGCAGGAGCCCAGCTCTGCTCACTCTCGGTTCATTGTTCCCTGAAAATGTCAGAGAGGGCAGCCTTGGTGAGACCCGGGGAGGGTGAGGGCGTGGCCCCTGAACTCGGGAAGTTCCTTAAGGAGAGAACCGGGACCCAGGGGAGAGGGTGTACAAGAAAGCGAGGAAGAGAAGTAGAAATGAGGATGTGCACGTCGAGCTCGCCAGGCACCCTCCCTCTTCGGGCCTTTGCTCTTGGTGTTCCCTTTTCCTGACATGCTCACTCGGATGTCTCCACCAGCTCAAGTCTCTGCTTGCAAATGACCTCCTTTGCAGAGAAGACTTCTCTGAGGTCTTCTCCAAGGTGGTCATCATTGCATCTGTCTGTCTGTTACTCCTATTACTTATCACCACCTCATATATGAATACAGCGATTCTTAACTGGCAGTGCGATTCATGAGTGGACTTGAGCAAGTCTGTGACCCTCCTCAAATGTTATGTAAAACTTAGTGAGCCTGGTGCCGTGTGTACATTTTTGTAAGAAGAAACTCAAGATGGCTCTCTAGAGCAATGGTTTGTAATTTTTTTCAACTGTGGACCCCTTTGAGAATCTGCATTGTCCTAGAAAGAAGTATCTAGAGCCTGAGGAGATTCCAAAAAGATTAGGCTGAACCCTTGCATTATTAAATAGTTCATTTTGGTCAACCTCTCAAGATCCCTGAGTAGGAGACAGCAACCAGCAACCTGGCCTGAGACATCTACCTTGGGCTTATCAGAAAACAAACTACTTTGGGGGATCCTTCTAGACGTGGTAATTCTTTCAGTGCTTTTTGTTTTCGGGAAGAAAGGAGTGTGCCTTGCTGGAGTGGACAAAAGAACTGTAGTGAGTAGAGATTACCTATTATTGGGCATGTCGGATTGGCTGTTCCCACTCCACCCCACCCCTACTGTTTACTCACGTGCCACCTACCGAACTGAATTGGAAGAGTTAAGAAACTCTTGAAATTTTATCAGTTTAATAATGCTATATTGTCTTATGTTTCTTGGTCTCATCCTATGTTCACTAGGCACTTAAAATTTGCTGTTTGATTCTGGGGTCGGTGTGAACATAAACATACTTTCTTGGTTCAGATAAATTGACGGGCTTCATTATCATCAGCAACCTCCTAACACCTGCGTCACCTTGCCAATTAGGTTATTTTACATGTCCAAGTCAAACACTGCCTCATGTTCTCAATATTAGTTTCAGGGTGGCATGGTATAGTTGAAAGAGCACCGAGTTGAAACTCAGAATGTTCCATCCAGTCCTAGTTCTACCCGTTAATAGTTGTGACCTGGGCAAGCTTGTACGCCTGTCTACCAGGGAAAATAATACCTGCCCTGTTACTTCAAAAGATTATTGTGAGGATCAGATGACATAAGGGAATGAAGGTGCTTGGTCAACTGCAAAGTGCTGTCAGTGTGTCCAGCAGTCCTCCCGTATCCACGGGGGATAGCCACGATCCAAGACCCCCAGGGGATGCCTGAAACCACGGAGTACCAAACTCTGTATATCCCGTATTCTTTCCTATACATGCACTTCTGAGACACAGTTTAATTTATAAATTAAGCAGTGAGAGATTAACAACAATAACTAATAATAAAATAGAACGACTATAAGAATATACTGTAATAAAAGTTATGTGAATGTGATCTCTCTCAAAATACTTATACAAATATAATGCCTTTTCCATCTTAACTAAGCACTTGCCATGCGCTGTGGCCATAAATGTTGCAGTTGGAGGTGCAACAGCAAAACTAGCACGAATTTCTTTTTCCTTCTTCACGATTTCACAGAAGATTTGCTCTTACTGTAGATCTTAGCAACCTCAGCATATGATTTTTTTGCTTTCCTTACTAAGTTAAGAACTTTCACCTTTTCACTTAAAGGAAGCACTTTAGGGCATCTTTTTAGCATAACCGAATTGCCAGCATCACCACTATTGCACTTTGGGGCCATTATTAAGTAAAGTAAGAGTTACTTGAACACCAGCACTGAAAGACCATGACAGGCGATCTGATAACTTAGCTACTAAGTGGCTAAGGGCGGGGAGCACATACAGCGTGGATACAGTGGACAAAGGGATGATTAACGTCCAGGGCAAGACAGAGCAGGGTGGTGCAAGATTTCATGATGTACTCAGAACGATGCACAATTTAAAACTATGAATTGTTTATTTTTTGAATTTTCTATTTAATATTTTCGGACTGCCGTTGACCACAGGCACCTGCAACCATGGAAAGCAAAACCAAGGATAAGGGAGACTGCTGTACCTGTAGTTTATTCAAATACCACTGAAGTATCAAAATCATAGACTGTTAGAGCTGGAAGGGATTGTAAGAACACAGCAAGCCCAATTTTTTTATTTTAAAGAGGAAGAAACTGAGACCTAACATAAAAGATCATCAATACATAAATAACCTCGTTGAAGGAATCCTGTAATAAATCAGTCACTTTTGAAATTCATTAACAATTTTAATCTTATGGCCTTGGTCAGAGATTCTTTTTGCTTCATGGAAACTATGTATTAGTCCTATATTTAATCATTCATTAATAGTACTTAAGGTACATTGCCGAATAGAATGTACTGGCAGTAAAGTTCTCCTCAAGCCTAGACATTGCCAACCAAATGCCTCTTGGTCTCATTTATTCCGGTACAGTTCCTCAGGGCGAGGCATTGCGGAGGATGGGTTAGTGTTACTGCATCTCTGACACCTAAGATGAATTATAACCCAGAGATGGTCAGTTGAGGCAAAATATCCCCAGTTTTTTTTTTTTTTTTTTTTTTTTACAAAAGGTAGGATGCTTGTGATTAAGAAGAATCCAGAGTGGATCCCACAAAACGAAGTGATTCCATGGGCTTTGCATAAAAAATTTAGTAGACTCTCAATTCTTTTATTTCTTGCTCTCTGCACCCATCTAGATTTGTTAATACATAATACTTACTCTGCTGTTTTAAGTGGAATCCACTGGCAAAATTTCCCCCTCCCATATTCCTTACCTAAATTAGACACTTAAGAAAATTAATCCGGAGAAAGCAAGCCCAGTCCTTCCAAACTAAGCATCAGAGACCTGGAGTGTTTCTTCACCCCTCCCTTTGTCCTTTGAGGACTCAATTTCTGGTAGCCTCACCATGGTTGCTATAGAGACGATGATATCACCAGTGTGATTCTGATGTCACTCTCCATTCCCAACAAGGAGGAGGTACATGGAAGGCTGGGGGAGGAAACAAGATCTTGAGCTGAGCACGAACATCTTCATTGACTTTCAAAGTATATTCTGGAGTCTTCTGTGGTTCACTATTCCAGTGCTACAGAGGTAGGAGATTCCACTGGACTGATGAAACAGCCCATTTTCTGATCCTCTGTGGTTAAAAGGGAGAATTCAGTGACAAGTGATGAGTAACTTTTACTGTTCAACTCAGCCTCCCTCTTTGCCCACTCAATTTTAATTTTACATAAGAGTCTTCTGGAGATAAATGAGCCTCTCCTTTAGCAGCATTACAGCTAAACCTACCTGTCTTTGCTGCTGAAGTTTGAATTTTGTTGTAGATTGGCCAGATCTCCGTGGGCATCGTTTTGGGGAAATGAGGGGGTGTTACTCCCTGCTTCCGAGTTTGAAGATGAGACTGGAAGCTTGGCTATCTGCTGACTTTTCCTCTTCATTACGTGGCTATTCCAAAAGCTTTTTTCTTTCCAGTGCTCTGATAGCAAAATCAGACTGGTAGAGCTCTGAGTACTGATTCTCATCCACTTTCATCCTCTGTTATTTCTGAAGTTTTGGCTAGACAACAGAGAACTGGGAAAAGGCAAGTTATATATAGCTGTGGGGAGAAGGTGTCGGTGCTAATGGAGCGCTAGAGGACGAGGCTGTTATTAAGGGAAAGTGAAAATAGAGGAGATTCACAGGAAAGCTTAACAGCAAGTGGTCACTGGGATACGCACACACACACTTCTGGTCCTTATTTAAACAAAATCGATTGAGATTAATTTCATCAACAACCAAATGTATTGCCTACAATGCACCAGGCACTTAAGAGAAAGAGAGTGAGAGAGAAAACGAGAATAGGTATAATAGAATATATTCTTCCTTTTTAAAACTAGTAATAAAACCTGGTTGAATAAACTTCGAAACTTGATCAGATATATATCAACCCCACAAGTCCTTCATTTATGCTTCCTGTAATTTGAGCTTTTCTGTAAGTTTAGGAACCTTGAGCAAAGAGGAGCCTCTTGCTTATGATAAATACAGGAGAAAATGTCTTGCGATGGAGCTCTGGTCTAGGATGCAGCAACCGTAACTGAACTCCTGAGTTGATGCCCTCCCTGGCTGGCATTCATGATTGGCACTACTCCTCAGTTACTATTATATCATATTGACATTTTTAAGGAAGATTTTGGGTCAGTCTTTGTACTGGCCACAGGATCCCTCTATTGGCCATAGAAAAATTTCACAGCCTCCAGGATGTTAACCTTCAGAGCTGTAATATTTAAAGGACTACATTCACTTGTTTTAATATTCCCTTTCTGGGCCTCAATTTTCTAATCTGTAAAATGAGAATGTTAGAATAAGTGGCTTCTAAGGTCCATTTATCTTTACTTTGTATATCCTTAGCATTCTTTCTTCATGAAATTTAATAGATATCACAAAGCATCCTTTTTTTCTTTCATTTTCCACCCCAACTCCAGGATATTATTCACCAACTTTTAAGTTAAGAAATTTATCCATTCATTGGCTCCATTCAACTCTTTAGATTTTCCTTCCCTCTTTTCCGTTTCATTATAGGAAATATATAGACATTAAGACACCTACATATCATTATCACCAAAAGGTATTCAAGTACCTCTTTATATATACTATTAGCTAGGACAGTTTAGTGAGTTTAAAGTCTAAAGCAAGCTTCACAGATACAGATAAATGTGCATAAGACATAGAAAATAGAATGAAAACGTTAGGACATATGTAAGTGGAAGTGTTTGCTGGTAGATTTGACTAATGAATGTACTTTCGGTTTATGGAAGAAGTACCAGAGCAGTTTTGAGCTGTTCATTTATTTGTGTTGTTGGGATAGGAAGAGGACTGTTAACAATCATTGCATAAGTGTTTACACCTCGGGTAAGGCTCTGCGGTGAACTTGTCCCCCAAGGAGCCAAGCTTCAAGAGAGCCTGAATGTACAGCTTACCACCGGGGCAAACTGAGCAAGCCATTTCTTTTTTGTTTTAAGATTCTCCAACTTAAGAAAGAAAGAAAAATTGAACTACCTAGAATTAGAAATGGGCAGTATTCATGTATTCATTCTTTCAGGTGACAATTATTAAGCACCAGCTTTAAGATACTAGCTTTTTGAGGGATACCCAGATGAGCAAGAAAATGCATCTCCCTCATGAAGCCATCTAATAAATGAGATGAAATATACATGAGCAATTAAAATACTAGATATGATGTAAAGGTTGAAACAAAATAAGGTGGACACTTAAATGAGGGAGAAATCTCATTCAATTAGGTATTTACCATCTATTTCATGGATAGGATAATCTTTGACCCAGGCTATGAAGTAAGAGTCAGGGAGCTATTAGGGGGCTGGGTAGATATTCCAAGATGAGAGCACAATGCCTTAATGTCTTCTATTTAAATGTCTTAGTAGAGGTAGCATATGGAAGATAATTGATCTGGAAGCTGGTTTTAATATTAATTATGAATTCCCTTTATAACAAGAGGGTGCATATTTCTTTCACGTCTTCAAAGGAATTCTTACAAAGTGTTTTGAGATCCACGAGTTCAGGGCATTTATTCTCTATTCTAGCTACTTATCTTCTGACTTCCTATTCAAGCAAGTTTGAGATTAAGCTAAAATCTTTCACTTTCCTCATTGTTAAATAAGCCTATATATCAATAGTTTGAAAGGGGAGAATAACAATAGTCACTTCAGAAATGATTGACCAGAAGGTGAAACATTTTTTGCCATTTAGGGACCATCTGACTACACCAAGAATAAGATCTGGACTTTAAATTTGAATGTCATTTTGTGCTCCTCGTTTGTGTACTACATGTGAGAAATAATGAATAAGTCAAAACACTATTTGGTGATAAAAGCAATAGGATTCATATGTAAAATTAGTCATTTTTGTTTGTGTCTTTCCATTGCAGATTCCATATATTACATGGCAGGAGGGGTGGGTAAACTTAGGGATAGTGAAGACAACAGCAAATTAATCAAGAGCTTTTCTCGTATGTCAGAACCTGTCCTCAGTAAGAGTAAGTGATCACATAACTTCCCTACTTTTTCTAATTAATTTTCATTACTTTTTTTTTCTTTGCTGAGGAAGATTAGCCCTGAGCTAATATCTGTGACAATCTTCCTCCACTTTATATGTGGGTCACCGGTACAGCATGGCTGATGAGTGGTGTAGGTCCATGCCCGGGATCTGAACCTGCAGACCCAGGCTGCTGAAGTGGAGTGTGCCGAATTTAGCCACTACACCACAGGGCAGGCCCCTCATCATTACTTTTTAGTTGTGCTATATAGTTTAAATAAGTCAGTAAATCCTATTGATTTTATTATTTTCTATTAGAGGTAATTCATTAGGATGAAATATAAACTGGAGATTAAGAGACATAGGTTTCTGGGGGCTGGCCCCGTGGTCGAGTGGTTAAGTTCGCACGCTCCAGCCAGTGTTTCATTGGTTCGAATCCTGGGCACGGACATGGCACTGCTCATCAAACCACGCTGAGGCAGCGTCCCACATGCCACAACTAGAAGGACCCACAACAAAGAATATACAGCTATGTACCGGGGGGCTGTGGGGAGAAAAGGGAAACAAATAAAATCTTAAAAAAAAAAAAAGAGAGACATAGGTTTCTAGGTTTCTGGCTCTTACTTTCACTGTCAACAGTCCAGAACAGCCTGTTTCCAGGTCTTCTCACTCTTTGGCCAAGTAATAGTACCATCTATTCCTTTCTTCATGATAATGATTCAAGCATAAGAATAATATAACAGTGAGCTGCTGAGGGACAATACAGGGTTTAACTTCGTAGATATTAAGAGCTTCCTTGTTAGGGTTAAAGGAATAACATTAAAATAAGATACCAAAGAAGGTTAGGGAAATCTCAGAGAAAATTTTTAAATAATTATCTTTCTGGAGCTGACCAGTCTTTCTCAGAGAAGATCTCTCCAGATAAGCCCAGGCCCAGGGACTCTTAATTCTAGATGTAAATTAGAATCACCCAGGGAGTTTTTAAGAAATTCAATGCCTGAGTTTCCCCACCCCAAAACCTTGAAATAAGATTCTCTGTTGGGTGGTATCTCAGATTCAATCTTTTAAACAATTCTCTGGGTGATTCTAAGGTCTAATCAGGGGGAGATTACCCACAGAACTCATTGCTTACCCGAGGAATTGATCATATTACAGTATCAGGATGAGTAAAAGAAACTTTCCCCAGCACAGTCATCTGAGTTAGTGATCGAGTATGAAAATGAATACGAATCCTTGTGGGGGAAAGAACAAGGAACTCTTAAAGGATCTTATATTTTCTTTTTAATAATTCCCCATAATATTCTATAGAATAAAAATAATATATGCATTTATAAATAAATTTAAATCATGTGTGCAACCTTTGTTTGATTTGTGTTTGTTTTATTTTGAGGGAGGATGTCTACCCCCACCACAGCCCAAAGTCCTTTAAAACAATTATTTCCAATTAACCAGATATTCAACCCCTTATAATACTCCATTTATTTCAAGCAATCCTTTGTAAAACATAATTTCACTCTAAAAAATTAGTATAAACTTTTGGTCTTTGTTATAACAAAGCTTTAAACCAGTATTTTGTTGGAATCAAAGTGTGAATATTATGTCTGTCTCACAAAGATGTTTAGGGACGCTTGGGAAGGAAAATTGGCCATCTTGTTCCACCTCACTTATTGAGAAGTATAGATATAAACAAAGTTTATAGCTAAAGAAGGGAAACCTCAGTGTGGAAGCCTGGTAGTGGAAGTCTGGCATGGAAAAAGAGGGCAAAGAGAAGGTTCTCCTACTTATAGATTATCAGTGGGTAAATATTGTGATAATTAGCCATGTTTCCAAAGACTACCAAATAAGATGCAGTGCTGGGGAAAGTGGATGAGACTAAGTCCAAAGGCCAAAGGAGCATATGGAATAGGGACTCTGATGCTCAGTTGTGAGGTGAGGCAATGTCTATAATAAGCAGCAAGTATAAGCAATTCTTTCAAGAAAAATGGCTACAAATGAGAGAAGAGAGAAATAGTAACTGGAGGGAAGCTTGGGGTGGATGGAAGAAGACAACTAAAATGAATAGCAGCCTTCTGGCTTGGAAAACCAAGTAGATGGTGGCAGCATTACAGAGTTTAGGGAACAGGGCAAAGTGTTGGGAGAGTTATGAAAGAATCAACATCTGCAAGGGCATCTCTGCATCCACGGACAGAGGCCAGTTGGATGGTGCACGTGACATCTCTCTTCTCTTGGCATTCAGAAGTTTGACTGAGCCATGGAGACTGAGAATTCCTCCAGGATCCTTGGCTAATTGGAGGAGGAATTAGTCTTAAGGGAGAGCTATTAGAGCTCCTGCTAATATAAGTAAGTTAGTGCTCTAGAAATTAATTAAAAATAAAGCATATATTACTTTAAAAATAAGTTAGTGGGACAAGAACAGGCAAGGGAGAAGTAAATTAATTCTATTTTGATCATACTGAGTTTTGAGCATCTACTGAAAATCCAACATATGGAAGGGCTGCCAAGCAAGGAGACAAAGAGCAGGACGTGGCTGCTCAGATTCACTCATGAACAAATCTGTAGGAAGCACCTCTGGTAAATACCAGCCACTGGCCTCAGCACTAGAGATACATATGTTTAAGAAATCTTTCTGCAGTGGAGAGCTGAGGATAGAGATACCCAGAACCAAGTGGGTCTGAAGTAGCTCTTGGGATAGGTCTCTATTGGAAGCATTGCTCCTATTTTCCACCCCTGAGCCATTTACCTTATTTCTCCTTACTCTCGTATAACTTGCCCTTTTGATGACTTTCTCATTTTTTTCAACTTCCAGATGTCAGATAGGGTTGACTGGTTACAAAGCCAAAATGGAGTATGCAAAGTTGATGTCTATTCACCTGGAGATAGCCAACCTCAAGACTGGAGATTGGTAAGGGTCAGCCTCCTTATAAATACTGGGTTAGGAATATTGGGGTACCATTAAGAGTAGCCTTATTCTCTCCACTACCACCACCCACCTCTTATTTTTGAAGATGTAATTCTTGGGGAAAAAGTGAACTGCTTTAGAACAAAAAAATCCCATCTATGATTTTTTGGAAAAGATTCCCCTAATTTTGCATGTAGTAGGATAAATATGCTGTAATTAATGAAAATACTATATATTGTCATTAATTTTGTTTAATTTTCAAACAGAAAGGCGTTGGATTTCAAACAGAAATGTCTCCAAAGTTCACAAATACTCTTTTCTGAAATGTAGGATGCCCCAAAATTCTCAGAACTATAAACTTTCATCTAAGTAATATTGCTATTCTGCCTTCATCATTCAACAAATATTTATTGAGTATGCTTAGTATCAGGCACTGTTAAGTCAGAGTCCAGTCAGAAGATGGAAATCACACCAGTAATTTAATATTAAAAATTGTTTAGTAAAGGGTAGGCAACTAAGTTAACTACTAAAAGCCTAGAAGAGTTCCAAAAGTAGCAAATGCAGAAAGCAGCTACTACCCCTGGGCTGAAAGAGAGAGCAAACAAGGAAGAAACTAGGAACTCACAAAAGTTCCCTCTCCCTCAACCAAGGTTGTTTCACTTCTCTGGAGAGAGTGTGGCTGCCATAGGAACATGCAGCATACTGGTGCTGAAGACACTTGCCAGAGGGCGCAGGAGGGCCAGAGACAAAGCACTTTCCTTCTGCCGTGACCATGCAGTGTACTTTCAGTGCCCTCTATCAACAAAGCCAGCTGCCAAAAGCGAAATATTCAAAGAGTCCAGGTCCAGTGCCACAAAGCAAGACAAAGAAAGGTGGACTTGGAGTTGAGACACAATAATGGATAACCAGGACAGACACTGTGCTAAGTCATAGAGTCAAAGATGTAAAAACAGGCAGAATTCTCTCCTTTTAAGGATCTCATAATCTAGTGGAATCACTACTGTAATCTTCATTCTTAGTACTAACATTTATCAAACACCTACTTACATGTAATGTTATGTGACTCATCTTCTATATCCAAAATCTGTTTGGTCTATCTTTATACAGCCTAAGAGAGAAAACGTTAACAAAACTACATAAGACATGAACATATACAGATAATAAATATCTGATTACTGGAGTAAGTGCCAGCCAAAAGAGTTTCCCCTAGGTCTTTGATTTATCTCTGCCCTTTCATTTAGAAAAACAAAAAACAGAAGAGTTTCAATATTAAATCAAATAACAAAAATTTCTTGATTTTTCACTAAGTGAGAAGCACTCTGGGGGATGCAGAAAAGAACAAAATAATTTCTGCCCTCGTAGACTTTACCATTCATTTGGGGAAAGAATAAATACACATGTGAAAGTATAAATATAATTTTAAAACTCTAAATAACTGATGGACCCTAACTATAAGAAGTTCATGGTAATTGCCAAATGGATTTTCTGGACAATAATTGCTATAGGTGTTTAAAGAATGGATCATTTAAGTGGGAGGTGATCAGAGAAAATTTTATAATGTTTAATCGAGTTAGACATGAAGAAGAATAGGACTGGCAGTACATATGTTGACTTAAAACTAAGCTACCAAAGCAGAAGATTGCTGAGGAGAGAAAATTCACCCCCTTAACCTTTTTAATATTCTCCTTCACAGACATAAAAATCTTCCCTGGCCTTAATTAAGACTCAAAAATAATTTGGTACCCGCCTTCCCCAATTGCTCAGGATACTAATGCATAAGAAGAGAAAGAGCTAAAGATTGCAAAAGGGCAAAGGGGTTCGGAAGATAAGGATGTTTGATTGTAGACTGCATTGATAGAAAAAGAAATGTGGTTAGTTTTTCGGTCACTGTGGCTTCATCAACCACTTCTACAAAATTCTTCTGGATTGAGTGGAATAATGGACATAGGATGTATACATTTGAGGTTTAAAAACCATAGACAATAAAAACCCATAAACACAGCAAGCTAATACAACTCTTTAGACTCCATCATAAAGCTCTCTGCTATGCCGTAGGCTTGGTTTTTTTTTAGTGTTCTGTGAAAAGAACTTTTTAAATAAAAAAATATACCCGATATCTGTATTATAATAAGACTTTTCTGTACATATTACAGTCCAATTATGGAAACATTACTATTTGCATATAGTGTACCTACTGTAAATAAATAGGTAATATTAAGGGATAATTTTCAAGAAAGGGTAAAATCAAGACTCTCAATCAGATATGAAAGTGAATGCATGTTAAAGATTTTATTTAATTCATTAATGATAAAATTGGTGAGGTGTTACAATCAGTTCAAAGGAGAATATTAAAAAGATATATTTAGGGGCTGGCCCTGTGGCTGAGAGATTAAAGTTCCATGCACTCTGCTTCAGAGGCCCAAGTTTGCTAGTTCAGATCCCGAGCATGGACCTATTCCACTCATCAGCCATGCTGTGGAGGCATCTCACATACAAAGTAGAGAAAGATTGGCACAGATGTTAGCTCAGGGCAAATCTTCCTCAGCAAAAAATTAAAGGTATATTTATAGATCAGGAATGTTGAAATTAATATGCAAATAGAGGCAAAACTGGCCTCTTCCACAGTGGGAAGGAAGTCAGCTGAACCTCCACTGGACAGAATTTACGTGTCTATAGACATGTAGAATTCTTTCACATTACTATCAAATATCTACAGCTTACAGAGTTGTAAAATAGCTCCCATAGAATCAGAATCAGATTACGTGGAAGGCTGTAAACAATGCTTAGTCTATAGACTATGGACTATAGGCAACGCAGTTTTCTAGTGAAGCACAAAGTTTTTTCCCCTTCAGTTGCCTGTATTTTGATAAAATATCCCCAAATAAGATAACTTTTGATCACAAAATAAGGCTAGTCTCATCAGATTTGGTCTGATTATTTACATAGGTGCGCAACTGGATAGGCCTTAAATTTGCTCTACTGGAAGTTTTCATGAAGAATCCCAGATTGGACTTTTAAAGGCCTTTCATTATTTGCTATCCTGAGACTAGGAAGCCAAGACTAAGAAACTCTCTCCTCCAAGTTGCACTGCAGTCCCTAGAAAAACGAACATGTACACAATTGGATTTGTCTGGAACTATTCTTCCTAAATCTAGTTTCAACCACTTATATTAATCATAACTTTTAACCAAAGTACTTTCTATTCTTTCTGTTTCACAAAGAAAACCAGGGAAGCGGAAGTATATAATTGTGAGCTGTCACACACCAGCTGAAGTGCAGAAACAGAGCTCATGACACACATAATACAGATTTCTACAGCCACACACATCCCTTATACAATCTAAGTGGCAAAAATGAACACATTCATTAACAGATCCAAAGATATAACCTCTCTATAGTAATAAAAAATAAGAAGCAAAAGCATATAAACTATGGTTAGCCTTCAGTACTGTGTCTTACTTAGAAATGATCTAAGTATACAATAAATATCCATTAGTTAACTCAATTTTATACCAGTCCAGTGTTTTAAATTATATAAAGATGTCGGAAATTTATCATCAAGCTGACATACTATAAAACATAATTGCTGGTATTCAATTTGATTAAACACAAATTTATATTTTTCATGACCTTAACATTAAGCAGAAGTAATACTAGCTTATTGGATCTGTATAACTTGCCTAAGTTTATGAAGAGCATATCAAAATAAAATAAAAATGCACAATTGTATTATACTTAAAACTAGTAAATCAGATAAGCATAGCTATATTTATTAAAACAAAATTATTAAACTAATCTTGTTTACCAAAGATTTATCTAACTTATGTGAAGTTAGGTTCCTAAAATATTTCTGAGTTATGTTCTATAAGAATACTTTTTCCAATCGGAATAGAGATCTTTTGAGACTTTATAATCTAACATATTAACACCATGTAGAGGTAGGAAGACAATATTACTTACACTTGATGCTTTTCTGAATGATAGACACATAGTGATACAAACACTGATAGACAGCTGATGGCCTCAATTCTAAACTTTAAGCCATTAAATTCAAAAGTGCAGTTTTAAACAAAAAATCACAAGGCATACAAAGAAATGGGGAAATATGGCCCATTCAAAGGAAAATAAATAAATAAATACTGTCTCTGAAAATGACCTGATGGCAGATTACTAGACAAAGACTATAAAACAGCTGTCTTAAAGATGCTCAAAGAACTAAAGAAAAGATGTGGATAAAGACAATAAAACATTGAACATTGTATGAACAAGGCGGAAATATCAATAAACACATAGAAAACCTTAAAGATAACCTAAAAGCAATTCTGAAGCTGAAAAGTGCAATCACTGAAATAAAAATTCACTGGAGTTATTCAAAGGCAAATTTGAGCAGGCAGAAGAATCAGCAAACTTGAAGATAGGACAATGGAAATTATCAAGTCTAAGGAACAGGATAAAAAAGATTGATGAAAAGTGAACAGAGCCAAAGGGACCTGTGGGACATCACCAAGCATAAAAACATATGCATTATGGGAGTCCCAGTAGGAGAAGAGAAAGAGAAAGGGGCAGAGAGAATCCTTGAAGAAATCATGGCTGAAAACTTACAAAATCTGATGAAATACATGAATATAAACATCCAAGAAGTTCAACCAACTCCAGTGAGATAAATTCAAAGAGACCCACACTGAGACCCATTATAATCGAACATTCAAAACACAAAGACAAATGGAATATGGGTAGACATGATGTTTATCACTTCCAGGCCTGGAATATATCTCTTTTTATTATTTTATAGCACTGATAACATAGTATTTAATAATATTTGTGTTCATGTTTTGTCTCTATAGTAGACTGTTTGCTCCCAGAAGGCAAGGATCATATTTCTTTCATCTCTATACATCCCACAGTATCTAGTAGAGCATGTTGTACACAGACACTATATACACATTGAATTATACAGGTAGTTTGTGTTAAACATCATTCATCTCCCCTAAATCACCTGTGCAACAGAGGGCCATCGGGTTGTCCTCCTGCTGGATAGTTGGTACATTGGATAGTTTGTACATTCCATTGGATTGAAAGCTGATTTTCCATTCTTGAATGCTGTCTTTGCTCTGGCTGCATCACTTTTTGTCTCTCCATTTCTCAGACATGCATATAGGCAACTTTCTTTCCTAAAACTTCTTCTTAAAGCTGAATTTTATCCAAATAGAATTTCCCATTTGTTATTGATCTTTGATTCAGAAAAATAACCTCTTAAAAGATTCATTACAGAAACTCAGTGGTTGCCCCACACCTCCCACCTGATCTGATGGGAGTGAATCACAGTTCACATCCCTAGCCATGCTCTCTTCCAGCACTTCTCTTCTCACCCAAAGCACTCCTTCCTCATTCACGTAGAAGTCAGGTTTTATTCCCTAGTACTCTCACAGCTCGTTAGCCGTGTTTCACTGCATTACCTTAAAGATAAAGCTTACTGAGTTCTCTTACTCTTCTCTTATCTCTTCTGAAGTCTAATCTTTGTTTGAAATGTTTAAGAAGTATTATTTACCTTATATACACCACTTTAAGTATACAAATAATTTTGTTCATATTGTCACATTTAATCTTAATCACTATAATATGAGGAAATGATTTTAAATAAAATAACAATTACCATATGATCCAGCAATTCTACTTCCAGGTATATATCCAAAGAAAACAAAATCACTATCTCAAAGAGATATCTGAACATCTATGTTCATTGCAGCAGGATTTACAATAGCCAAGACATAGAAGCAACCTAAGCATCAATGTCCATCGATGGATGAATGAATAAAGAAAATGTGGTGCGTATATATGGACTATTATTCAGCCACAAAAAAGGAAGGAAATCTTGTAATTTGCAATAACATGGATGGACCTTGAAGGCATTATGCTAAGTGAAATAAGTCACAGAGAAAGACCAATACTATACGATCTCACTCATATGTAGAATCTTAAAAAAAAATAATAGTAACTCATAGATACAGAGAACAGATTGGTGGCTACCAGAGGCAGAGGATGTGGGAGTGGTTGAGATGAGTGAAGGAGGTCAAAAGGTACAAACTTCTACTTATAAAATAAGTGCGTGCTGAGGATGTAATGGCCGGCCTAGTGACTATAGTGAACAATACTGTATTGTATATTTGAAAGTTCCTAAGAGAATAAATCTTAAAAGTTATCATCACAAGAAAAAATTTGAACTATGTGTGCGGATGGATGTTAGCTAGACTTACTGTGGTGATCATTTTACAATATATACAAATATTGAAACATTTGTACACCTGAAACTAACATAATGTTATATGTCAATTCTGTCTCAGGAATAATAATAATAATAAACTTTCAGTCATGTATCTAAAATAAACACAAAAACACAAAACTCGCTTGTCCAGAGATCAGATCACTCCCTCCAAGTGGGCACAAAATTCTTAATTGATTTGAGCTTAAGATGGGCAAAAAATACTAGTAAAGCTAATTTTCTATTGTCTCTCACCCAACAGAGAATAGATCTCTATAAACCATTAATCCATTAAAGGGATCACCAAATGGTCAGACAATAAAACCAAATTCTCAATCATTGGTGACACCAAAGATTACTGGCCACAAAGGAACCCAAATGAAAACCAAAAGCGAAATTAGTAGAGAAGGAAATTAAAACTAATAAAACAGAATGTCTACAAAGTTCTATTGCCACTTTGGATTCACCGCTGGGAGCCAAGAAAAGACTCAGCTGGCATACTTCTCTCATGACAACATTTACCTCCATGAGGTGAATCTGTTGGACATCTTGGCAAAGACTTCACAAACTATTAAAAGATCATTTTCAGAGAACGGTGAAATAACTACTCTCATATGCATATAAAAATAAACTTGGGGCTGGCCTGGTGGCATATGGGTTAACCTCGTGCACGCCACTTTGGTGGCGCAGGGTTCACAGGTTTGGATCCCAGGCACGGACCTAGCACTGCTCATCAAGCCATGCTGTGGCAGCATCCCACATAAAATGGAGGAAGATTGGCACAGATATTAGCTCAGGCCCAATCTTCCTCACGAGATAAATAAATAAATAAATTCATGTTAAAGATTTTATTTAATGATTAACAAGGAACTGAGGTGGTTCAAAGGAGACTCAAACAGAAGAAGACACGTACCTAGATCAGGAATATTGAGGTAAATGTGCAAATGGAGGCAAAACTGACCTTTTCCACAGTGGGAAAGGAGGTCAGCTGAACCTTCCCTGGTCAGAATTAACATGTGTATGGACAAGAATTATGTTGCATTGCTATCAGTTATCTACAGTGTACAGAGTTGTAAAATAGCTCCAAGAGAATCAGAAGATGTGGAAGGGTGTGCTATAGATTATGCATAGTTTTCCATTGAAGCACCAATTTTCCCTATGGGAGCTATTATTCAAATTAGGAGAACCATTTAGGAAGACTTTGAACCAAGCTCTGTGGCACACAAGCAGCTTAAACTGGCCCTGTAAAGGACTTGTACAACTGCCTGTCTCTTCTTTCCAAGTCATCAACACATAGTAGCATAGTGCAGAGGTGGAGAGCACAGGCTTTAGAGTGAGAACTGGGTTTGAATACTAGCCCCCATAGTGTAGCAGCTGTGAGATGCCAGCCAATGTATTTGACTTCTCTAAGCCTCAGTTTTCACACCTGTGAAACTGGAAGAGTAATACCCACTTTACAGGGTATGTATGAGGATTAAATGAAATAATGTGTGTAAAGCACTTAGCACAGTGTCTGGCAAACATGAGCATCTAACAAATAGTAGCTTGTAACTATATGACACTTGGTAATTAAATACCAAATTACTCTTTAAAGATGGGCAATACTTGTGCTCATCCCCAGATAGACATAACTCCAATAATTACAATGATCCTTCACATTTGATATTCAATAGGATGCTTTCACATTCATTTATATTTTAGCCTATGTTCAAGCGAAGATTATAGATTACAGTGCATGTGCTTACCACAGCTAGTGTCCACCAAAGAATCTGTATTCACTCAAAACTAATAGAGTGTCCACAGATATTAACTCCTCAATTATAAATCGGATTGTTAACCCAAGTGATGTCAAATAATCCACTGGAAGCCATTTAGCATATCAAGATTGTTCTTGTGTAGCCCGACAAAGTGATTAATTGTGCACAATTGTGCTTGAATTTTCTAATTTTTTGAAAACTATACTTGTAATAAGAGACCCAAATAAAAACCAATAAACCATAGGAAATAGCTGTTAATATCAATACAAGAAAAATCTGATTCAGTTCAAATGCTAACTCTGCTATGTAGCCGGTAACTCAGATCTTAGGGATATATGCTGTTAGATGCAATATAGTGGAGTAGCCGAGAGGATGCGCTCTGGAGTCAGACTGCCTGGGTTGGAATTCCTTCTCCATCAATGATTAGCTGTATAATCTTAAATAAGTAACTAACTTAATCTCTCAGTTCTTCAACTTCCTCCTTTGTTAAGTGTGGATAATAAGAGAGCTAACATTTAAGTGTGAGAATAATATTAAAAGAGATACTTGAAATACTTGAAACAGTGCCTGATACATAGTAAACGCTCAATAAATGTTGGTTACTTTTTTTTTTTTAAAGATTTTTTTATTTTTTTCCTTTTTCTCCCCAAAGCCCCCCGGTACATAGTTGTATATTCTTAGTTGTGGGTCCTTCTAGTTGTGGCATATGGGACGCCGCCCCAGCGTGGTCTGATGAGCAGTGCCATGTCCGCGCCCAGGATTAAAACCAACGAAACACTGGGCCGCCTGCAGCGCATCGCGCGAACTTAACCACTCGGCCATGGGGCCAGCCCCTAAATGTTGGTTACTTTTATAGTGATGCTGAAGTAGTTAAGGCTTGAGAGAGGCGACCATTTTTGTAACTGACCTTTGAGGTTATCCTGAATATCCCCATATCTTTACTTTGTTATACTCAGATGAATCCTTGTCTGTTTTTAAGGATGCGTCAACTGATCCTGTAAGAGTGCTCAGCTGGCTCCGCAGAGACCTGGAAAGAAGTACAGCAGGGTTCCAAGATGCTAGGTTCAAGGCTGGGGAATCATCACTTGGTGGGGAAATGACCATCTCAGGAGACCCACGCAAGGGTTTCTTTGTGGACTATTATAACACCACCAACAAGGGCAGTCCAGGGAGATTGCATTTTGAGATGACTCACAGAGACAACCCTTCCCAGGGTCCCAGTGCCCAAACTGGTAATACGAGTTCAGTAGATGAAGTTTCCTTCTATGCTAACCGCCTCACAAATCTAGTCATAGCCATGGCCCGCAAGGAGATCAATGAGACGATCGATGGCTCTGAAAACAAGTGCATCCATCAGTCTTTGTACATGGGGGATGACCCCACACCCAACAAAAGCCTGAGTGCAGTGGCATCAGAGCTGGTGAATAAGACCGTCGCTGCATGTTCCAAGAATGGTACCTCAGATAGAGTTCCTGGCTCTGGCGACAGAGCCTCAGGATTGTTACAGAGTTCCCCAAATTTGAAATACAAGACCACTTTGAAGATTAAAGAGAGCTCCAAGGAAAGCAAGGGTCCAGATGACAAGCCTGCTTCTAAGAAGTCTTTCTTCTATAAGGAAGTGTTTGAATCTCGTAATGAGGGTGATACTAAAGAGGGTGGAAGGTCTTTACCAGCGGAGAGAAAGATGTTCAGAGGGCAAGAAAGGCCTGATGACTTTACAGCTTCTGTTAGTCAAGGGATCATGACCTATGCTAACAGTGTGGTATCTGACATGATGGTCTCTATCATGAAGACACTGAGGATCCAAGTCAAGGACACAACCATCATCACTATCCTGCTAAAGAAGGTACTAATCAAGCATGCGAAAAAGGTGGTCTCAGATCTCATTGACTCCTTCATGAAGAACCTCCACAGTGTCACAGGGACCCTCATGACTGACTCAGACTTTGTATCAGCTGTGAAAAGAAGTCTCTTCTCTCAGGGTAGCCAGAAGGCCACAGATATCATGGATGCCATGCTGGGTAAGCTATACACTGTGATATTTACCAAGAGACCTCCTGAGAATATCAGGAAAACCAAGGACAAGGCTGAGAGTTTTTCCCTTGTCTCCATGAAAGGAATGGGTGACCCTAAAAACAGAAATGTAAATTTCGCAACAATGAAATCTGAAGGTAAATTGAGAGAAAAAACGTTCTGTCATGCATCCAAACCAGAGGACGAGAAGACTTGTGCCAAAACTCTGGGAGAACACCTTATCAAAGAGGGACTGACCTTGTGGCATAAAAATCAGCAAAGAGAAGGAAAATTTCCAAGTTTACAGCAAGCAACATTTGCAGCTCCCAACGAACAGTGTAAGCCTACACCAGAGAGTCTCCTGGGATATCCTCTGGATACTTGCAACTTCATCCCCCCTATGCATGACCCAGAGAAACTTGAGAATTTTATGTGCGATTCAGGCTCCTGGGCCAAGGACCTGCTCATATCTGCCTTACTTCTGATTCAATACCACCTGGCTCAGGGAGGAAGCATGGATCCGCAGAGCTTCCTCGAAGCTGCTGGCAGCACCAATTTTCCCATCAACAAGTCCCCTGAAGTTTCTGATGAGCCCAGAATCCACTTGGGAGGTGACCAAGAAGAAGCAGAAAAGAAGGATCTAAAGAGCGTTTTCTTCAACTTTATCCAGAATTTACTTAGTGAGACCATTTTCAAGAGTGACCATAGCTCTGAAGTCAAGGTGCCAGAACAGCCAATTAGGGAAGGAGAGGGCCGCCAGTGTGAAAGACCTGTAACACCTTCTCCCATCAAATTAAGTGAAGACGATGAGGCTGGTGGTCCCTTTGCTGGCTTGACCAAGATGGTTGTCAACCAACTAGATGGCCACATGAATGGGCAGATGATAGAACATCTGACGGACTCAGTGATGAAGTTGTGTCTCATTATTGCCAAGTCCTGTGACTCTCCCTTGGCAGAGCTGGGAGACGATAAGTCTGGGGATGCCAGCAGGCCAACTTCAGCCCTCCCAGATAGTTTATATGCGTGTTTACCAGCCAAGGGCACAGAGACAGCAGAGGCTCTTGTACAGAATGCCTATCAAGCTATCCATAATGAATTGAGAGGATCAGGACAGCCCCCTGAAGAATGTGCAGCACCCAAAGTCATTGTCAGCAATCATAATCTAACTGACACGGTTCAGAACAAGCAACTCCAAGCCGTACTTCAATGGGTAGCTGCCTCTGAGCTCAATGTCCCTATTTTGTACTTTGCTGGTGATGATGAAGGAATCCAGGAGAAGGTAAGGAAGTAGAGTCAGAGGAATCTGGAAAGATTTATTAAGAGTTAATTAGGGTTTTAAGTTCTCATTTCCTT
This sequence comes from Equus przewalskii, assembly GCF_037783145.1. NCBI lineage: Eukaryota > Metazoa > Chordata > Mammalia > Perissodactyla > Equidae > Equus > Equus przewalskii. The sequence goes on along the minus strand of NC_091835.1, from coordinate 33,467,807 downwards.
CTGAATGAGAAGATAGCCACAAGAAAGGTAGAATGGGGAAAGTAAGAATTTGAAGATCATGGCTCGTGACAGAGATGATGGATGAACTAAAATTAGATTTTGCCCAGTAAAAAGTATATCAAAGGGAAAAAAGAGGGGTAAATCATGTATATATATTATATATATAAAATTTGATTTATATGTATAATATATATATTAGGGATAAATTGAGTCTGATTCTTTTTTCTGTGTGCATTGGTGTGAATGCACAGATGAGGAATCTCCAACAGACTTGGTCAAAGAATCATATTAAGTTCTGGGCTTGAGGCTGAACTTTGGATAGGACAGCATTACCCAAAGAATGAGAAGGAGCGGCTGGGGAGCATCGTGAGAATGTGTCGAGGGGCATAGGGGGCGAAGGATCAAGATTTACGACCTGTTCAAACCTGTCATTGATGTCTTAGCTGGTTTCTAGGTGGTGTTTGGGATTTAAAGGGATTCAATAAATAACACCTTGCTTCCCCTCTCCGTAAGTTCTGACTCTAAGAAGTGAGACTAAAAAGTAAGGCAGATGTGAAATCAACTTATCACTGTTATTGCTGACAAAGGTAAGTGTGCCTTCCATCTCTTTGTTCCTCTCAACGTAGGCCTTGGAACTGCTCACTGAAGGAAAATTGAATTATTCATCTACTCATACTGTTTTAATAGCATACTGTTTTAATTACTATAATTCTGTAATATGTTTTGATATCTGGTAGGTCTGGAAATTCCTTATTTCTCTATCTCAGAATTTTCTAGGCTACGTTTCTCAGTTTCTGCCCCAAGTCACAGGCAACCATTAATCTGCTTTCTGTCATAGATTTGCCTTTCTGACATTTTATCTTATGGAGTCATAAAATTTGTAGTCTTTTGCATCTGGCTCTTCATGCTTTTGAGATTTATCCACATTGAAGTATACATCAGTAGTTCATTCCTTTTTACCGCTGAATAGTCCTTCACTATATAGATTTACCATATTTTGTTTATCTATTTACCAGTTAATGAACATCTGGATTGTTGCCACTTTTTTGCTATTATGAATAATGCTACTGTGAACATTCACAGACAAGCTTTTGTGTGGGCATATGTTTTCATTTCTTTCACCTAAGAGGAGTGGAATTGCTGCATTTATGTAAGTATAACATCTTAAGAAACTTCCAAACTGTTTTCCAAAATGGTTGTACCATTTTACCTTCACCAGCAACTTAGGTGGGTTTAAGTGTCTCCACATTCTCATCAACATTATTCTTTTTTTAAAATTATAGCTCTTATAGTGGTATCTAATTGTGGATTTAATTTGACATACATACACTAAAATGAATAAGGGTATTGAATATCTTTTTATGTGCTCATTAGCCATTCATACACATTCTTTGGTGAGTTGTCAACCAAATCTTTTGCCCATATTTTGGCTGGATTGCTTTCTTCTTGTTATAAAGTTACAAGAATTTTTTTATGTATTCTGGATACAGGTCCTTTATCAGATATGATTTGCAAATATTTTTTCTCAGTCTGTGGCTTGTCTTTTTACTTAATGGAAACTTTTGAAGAGCAAAAGTTTTTAATGATAAAATCTAACAGCATTTTTTGCTTTTACTGCTTGTGCTTTTGGTGTTAAATCTAATAAATCTTCGCTTAACTCAGTCGCCCAGTTGTTCTCAACTGGAGGTAGTTTTGCCCCCAAGGGACATTTGCAAGGTCTGGAGACATATTTTTCTTGTCACAACTGGGAGGCGAGTTGCTACTGGAGCCTAGTACGCTAGAAGCCAAGAATGCTGCTAAACATCCTACACTGTACAGGACAGCCCCACAACAAAAGATGATCTGGCCCGTAAGGTCAGCAGTGCCGGACTGAGAAACCCAGACCTAACCCAAGGTCATGAAGACTTTCTCCTTTATTTTCTTCTAAATGTTTGATAATTTCAGCTCTCATACTTACGTCTGTGATCCATTTTGATTAACTTTTGTGTATGATGTGAGGTAGCAGCCTAAATTCATTCTCTTGCATGTGGATGTACAGTTGTCTCAGCATCATTTGTTGAGAAGAAAATGGATACCTGGCCCTTTTGAATTATCTGTCCTCTTTATAAAAAATCAATTGACCATAAATGTTGAGGTTCAACTTTTCTTTTGATTGGTATTTTTGTGGTGGATCTTTTTCCAGAATTTTACTTTTAACCTACCTATATCCTTTGAAGTGAGTTTTTCTGTAGGCAGCATATAGTTGGCTCATGGGTTTTTTTGCCCATTCTGACAATTGATGTGTTTAGATTATTTACATTTAGTGCAATTATTAATATGTTTGGATTTAGGTGTACTATTTTAATATTTGTTTGGTTTATCCTATTTTTTCTTCCTGTTTTTCCCTTCGTTGCCACCTTTTGGATTATTTAAACATTTTTTAGCATTCCACCCTAATTTATCTATTGTGTTTTTTTCTATTATCTTTTGACTATATCTCTTTATGTAGAGTTTTTTTAGTGGTTTCTCTAGAGATTACAATACACATAGTTAAGTCTTCAGAGTCTGTGTAAAATCAGTAGTTACCACTTCAATGGGAATCTAGAAATCTTACTACCATATGGGCCCCCTTACCCTTCCCTCTTATGTTGTAGTTATTTTATGTATTTAATCCACATACATTGAAAAAACCCTTAGACAATGTTATTTTTGCTTTCAACCATAAAACACATTTTAAAGAACTTAGGAGAATAGTTTATTATTTATACTGAGATTTTTACTGTTTCTGTTGTTCTTCATTCATTCCTGACATTTCCTACTTTTCTTCTGTCCAAAGAAGAAATAGAACACATTTTCTAGCCATGAATTCTCTTAGTTTTCTTTAATATGAAAAATTCTTTATTTTACCTTCATTCCTGAAGTGTATTTTTACTAGATGTAGAATTCTAGTTTGACAGTTCTTTTTTTTTTAGTGCTTAAAAAATGTTGTGCCACTTCCTTCTGACCTCTAGCTTTCTGATGAGAAATCTGCTGTCATTCAAATTGTTGTTCCCTCATAAACAATGCACCCTTTTTCTGTGGCTGCTTTTAGATTTTTTCTTTTTCTTTAGTTTTCAGCAATTTGATTATGACAGGTCTTGAAGTGAATTTCTTTGAGGTTATCTTATTTTAGGATCACTAAGCTTCTTGAATCTGTCAGTTATGTCTTTTGGCAAATTGGAGAAGCTTTCTTCTATTACTTCAAGTATTTTTTCTGCAACACCCTTTCTCTCCTCTCCCTCCAGGTTTCTGATGGCATAAATGTAAAACCTTTCAGTATTGTCTTGTGGGCCACTGAGCTATTTTTCACTCTTTTTTGAAAGAGGTTTAATCAATCTTTTATGCTGTTTGGTGTAGCTAATTTCTTTTGATCTGTCTTCAAGTTTACTGACTTTCCTCTCTCATCTCCATTCTATTTAGCCCACCATTAAATTTTCATTTTGGATTTTGGATTTTTTAGTTGTAAATTTCCTTTTTGTGGTTCTGTATATCTTCTCTTTGCTGAAACTGTCTTTCCACTGGTTTCAAGAGTATCCATATGTACTCTAGTCTCTTGCATGGAAATTTCTCCTTCTGAAAAAGCTCCTGATATTCGTCCTGTGTATTTGCCCTTTGACTCTTTCTCTCAGAGGCAGGTGCAGAATGCACAAAATAAAAATCTGGTTACTTCAGTTTGTTGCCACTAAGATTCCAGATAAATGGCAAAGTACTGTGTTCATATTAGAAGGGTTGTTTGGGCTAATTTTTTTCATTTTGTGCTTGTAAAGAGAACTAAACATAGGGTTCAGGGTCCTAGGGATGAATTTTGCCTCTGCTGGGTTCTAGCACCGTATGAGTGACAAGTCTGTTCACCTCTCTGGGCACCATTTTCATGGGGCTGAATGGATCTTTGAGCTGCCTTCCTGCTCTAATATTCTAGGGTTCTCTGCTCTAAGGGGCATGGAAAGCAACATCCACATTCGTCCTTTGGTTTTTTTCTCTCCTGCCCTTGTTGGTCTTGAGACAATGATAGAGACTGTTTTATGATATTAAAGTGAAGTTAAGGACTTTACAATTCTCAGAGCAAGAACATCATTGACCAACACCCACAGAAGCAGGAAAATTTTAGTCAGTGGGAAATCATATTTTCCGTATCATGGACAGGTAGATGTTAACATCTCTTGTTTAAAGTGGGGGTGATATAACTGACTTTCTTCTGTCAAACAAGCCAGCAAGCTTTACACTTATGGAAATCTTCTCAACATCTACCTTGAGTCACTCTTGCTACAGTTTACCAAAGTCCGCCTGGCCTCTTTGCAGCCTTGGCAGCCCCTCTCCAGCCTGCCATGCGATGCTCTGCTCCCCCACTACTGCTTTCTCTCCTTTCCACAGCTACTCCAGCTTTCGGCTGCTGCCGTGGACAAAGGACGCAGCGTAGGTGAGGTTCTGCAGTCAGTCCTGCGCTACGAAAAGGAGCGACAGCTGGATGAGGCGGTGGGAAATGTTACACGGCTGCAGCTGCTGGACTGGCTGATGGTGAACCTGTGATCAGTGCCCACCCACTGCTTTCCCCTCTTCCAGCAACAGGCCCAAACCTTGTCCCCTCCCTTCCTTCTCACTTCCACAGCTCCCCTGTCCATATCCTCTCAGAGCCCTAACATTATCTTCATACGACTCACATCAAAGACATGTCATCTTATGCTAGTCACTGGATTTTGCAGATTTTCCTGTCCATGCAAGCAAGGGCTTAAAATTAAAAAATTACAATTAAAGGGCTCTATGTGTTTGGTTTTCTTGTGATTCAATGGGACGGTAAAATAAAGAAATCTCAGGAATGAAAAAATAATCAGATGGGTAGCAGAAGAAAACTAATGCTGGACTGAGAGGCTCTACAAAGGTCATTCAGCCTGTTCCCTATGTATCCCCCTACCTGTGCCACAACTTGCAGCTCCCCTGCTTCATTATTTTTTTATTGAAATATAATTGACACATACGTTAGTTCTGAATGTACAACATAGCGATTCAACATTTAACAGCTGCCCTGCTTTAAAGTGTTCCCTAAAAATAAGCCACAATTTATCAAGAATTCTCTGCAGCCTTTTATAACCATGCAAATCAGGAAATATTTTCTAATATCCAAACTGAATCATTCTAATTATGATATCAAGGACTTGGCTCCTTGTCCTGTCTCTGTCCACCTCAACCGTATTCATGGTTGAAGACAGCTGGTGTCAAAAAAGTTCTGTTGCCAGCTCTGAACGTTTCCAGCTATGGGACCTGGGACTAGTCACCTGTTATGACACTGCTCTGACTTAATGTCCATATCACCCACTTAAGAAGCATTTTCTGTCCTTATTCTGACCTTTCCATGGAATTTTATATTCTTGATCCTTTTATTCCTTCTAGAAACTTCCTCCTGCTTGGGTTTCTATGTTTCTTGAGGGCTCTGCTCAACTCTCTCAACCCCTTACAAATTTTTCTTCCCTAGGACTTTCTCTTGACCCTCCTCTATTCTCACTCTGTATCCTCTTCCCTGGGTGATCTCATCCAAACCCATAGTTCCCATTAGCTGGTATCTTCCTTCATGGAATATTACACAGTGATTAAGATGAAAACTATGAAGCCACGTATGTTTTCCTTGTCGTTTATGATGTATGATCTTAAGCGGCTTATAAAATTTTATCTGTACTATGATTACAACCATATTATATATTCATGTAGATAAAGACTGAGAAAGGCAAGTAAGTAAATTAAGTAAATGGACGTGAGTGAACACATCCTGCTGTTTACTCAACTGCCTTTCTTTTGGGAAACCCTGCATCCCCTACTCCATGTGGTCCTAGAGAAGCATTAATTATGGTGCTACCACCACCACCATCATAATGTGGACTTGTGACCCACGCTGGCCAATCAGAGGATGGCAAGATCTCAAACATAGTGATTGGTTCAAGTCCAATCATTTCTGAGACTTTCCTTCCAGCAAGGAAGATGGCATCTTTTGATTGGATTTAATGGTCATCTTAACTTCTGGGCAGAGCTTAGCTTCAAAATGAAATTAACCATAAAAAGAAGCAAGGCTAATAGATGGAGAGGGAGTCTGCGCCCTGTGAACTTGTATGAATTCCTAGATCCTGCTGTGCCTGAAACTACACATACCCCTCTTGAGTCTCTAATTACGTAAACCAATAAATGTCCCTTGTTGTTTACACTAGTTTAAATTCAGCTTCTGTCATTTTCAAACAAGAATCTTGACTAACATAGATTAGCTGTCCTGAGCAAGAAGAAAAAGTTTTTTCTTTCATTTAGAGTTCTATGAGTGATGCTATAACACTGAGTATTTAACACACCACCCCTCCCCCCCACATACACACACCCATTGTTTTCTCTGGTTGAGGGCACCAGGAGGCAGTGTAGGTGCAAGGACATCCTCCCCCATCCCTCATAAGAGGAATCATGCCAGTTGGCCATGTGAATAGAGTTTTTTTTTTTTAAACAAACCTTTATGCATTAAAAAAACAACAATCTGAAGTATTGTACAATATACGTGCCGTTTCTAATACAAATCATTGGTGGAAAGGAACAGGACACACCCTCAGTGAAGGTCATACAATAGGTGGTAAAGTGTTCGTGTTCTTGGAGGAGGAGTTTTTGCTTTGTTGTCCTGTGGAAGTCTTAGACTCCTTTGGCCCAAGAACTGCCTCTGGCTTTCTGGAACCTTCTGCTACATGAGGCAGCTGGACAACTTCAGCTCCTTGCTGGAGAGAACCCTGCTGATCACCCCAATTCTGAATCTGCTTAGTGGTGACATCTTTTATTTTGTCCATAGTCCCTTCTTTGATGATCACATCTGCCAAAGAAGAGAGGGGACAGAAGGAACAAGTGTTCAATGTGAATTATATTCTAACTGTCCATTAGGCTGCAAATCATTTTGAGGAAATCCTGGTTGTAATGATACAAAACCAGTTCATTTGTAAAGCACATTCTATGTGCTAGGCATTATTCTAAGCACTTTACTAATTCATTTGATCCTTTCAGCAACCATAGAGAACAAGACATCATTCTCATTCTCATAAATGGGGAAACCGAGACACGGAGAGGTTAACTAAGTTGCCCAAGGGCCCATACCTGGTAAATGGTAGAGCCAGAATTTAATCCCAAGTAATAAGACTCCAGTGACCATGTACATAACCACTAGGCTATATTGCATATAAAAGATATTTTCATAATGCCATACTCTGTCTGATAATAATTCAAGAGATAATTATAGGGCATGCAGTGGAGGACACAGCAAAAGAAAAGGAGGAGAAAGTGAGTTGAAAAAAGGAATAAAATGGAAAATCCTAGCGATAAGGGGGCAAAAAAGAGGTGAATTCAGCTAGAACCAAGTTTCCTGACAGAGGAAAAGTCCAAAAGTAAGAAATGGCAGGCTAGTAGCAAAGTAGCCAGGAAGAGTTATCCAAGGTTGAGTTCACAGAAATTGACGTGCAATCCTCCAGAGATACTTGACCCTCTGGACTATGGGACTAGAACAGGTTATTTGAGGGGCTGTACCTTTTTTGTCCAAGTGATGATGCCCTTGAACCTTGTCCTTCCTGGGGAAGGGGAAATAGAGACCTGGTCTCCTCAGGGTCTGGGGCCTGGCCCGTGGTTTGCGGTTCCGTGACTCATGAATCCAAGCATGCTTGACGGCCTGGTCAGGGGTCATGCGAAGAGAAGGCTCCCATCTACATACCAACAAAGCCCCACATGGGTTATTGTTTTACTCCCTTTTCAATAATAAAACATTTTCAAAGATCCCAACAAAGAACCTTAGTAAGGTATAACAAAAATGGTTCATTTTTGAAAGATGCATTTAAGCCATGTTATAACTCAAAGATATCATAGAATAGAGATTTTGACATATAATTTTAAAGTAACTGGAAGCAACTTTTGGAAATAATCTTTTTAGAAAATGTATATGACAAGCCAAGGAATATCTTAGAGCCCAAGTCTTCTAGAGTTCCTAGAAATTCTCTTGCAAGAATTTTATAGAAAATCTTAACCAATGGGATTTCGAGTTCAGTAAACTAAGAACATCAAAACAAAGAGATGCTTAATTTCAATTCCCAGACTACGGAATTTGGACCTCCAAATATATCACAAATAATACTACAGAATGCTAGAATATTAAAATTCTAAGGGGACTTAGATATAATCCAGCCAAACTTTTAACACAGTAAAAAAGTACATTTGATAGAACCCCCAACATGGAGTCATTCTGCCATTCTTGAGTGATTGAGCGACAAGGCATTAACTCACAGAACCACCTATTCCAATTTTGAAAAACCCCAATTCTTTAAAAGTTCTTCATTTGTATTGAGCCAAAATTCACTTCCCAGGAACTTTTATCTAGTAACTTTGACCCAGGTCCTAATTCTACCCATTAGCACTATACAGAATGAGACAACTAATCCGCCTTTTATGTCATAATCCTTTAACTACCTGAAAACATTCACATCACTACTAACTATTGATCAGATCATATGGTTGCCACCTTCCAAGATAGGACATTTCAGCTGTTGTCTAACTGGTGTCCATGTTGGGACTAGCTTCTAAATGCAGGTAGATGGCATGGATATTCTAGACTCATCAAGGCCATAAATAACTCAAGCTCCCAGTTCTTTGTCAAATGAACTGCTGTTAAACTACATCTCCCCTCTCCTGAACTTCTAGAGTTAGTCTACAAAGCCTAGACACAGGGCTTGACATTTACCCCTCTTAAATCTGACTCAAAACTTTTAGTCTCTCAGTCCAGAGATTTGCTAGTTAGCAAAATATGGAGTGATGAGGTAACAGGCCCCATTAGCTTGACTGCCTTTTGCAAGTTGTGAGCAACTAGCTCTTTGCACTAAAAAAGAAAATAATTTTTTCTTGGTTCTGAGCTGTATTCTGGATGGTTGGGGTTTCTGAATAACTCACCTCTGTCTCGGTAGTGAGTTTCTGTCGTTTGTTAATGAGCATTCCTTCCAGAGCCTCAGCAAGGGCTGCGGTGGGGTGAGGGGAAGGATGGGGCACAGGATCCTTCTCTATTTCCATTTTTCAGACAAATAGCATGACCTCCTAGCTGGGAAAACTTTTAGCAGTACCTGATGGTTTATCCTCGGAGCTAGTACCTATATTCCAGAGTGCACAAATGCCACAAGAGTAGTTTGCTCAAGCTACTCCATTCCACCGGAAGAATCAGAGAATATAAAGATATGGTCTTCTAAAAATACGAAGCAATTATCAAACTGACACAGCTAGAAGGGACCTTAGGGATACCCCATTTTACAGAAAAGAAAACTGAGGCCCAGAGAGAGACTTGCCAAATATCACAAGGCTAATCTAGTTGCCACTTACCAAACCTCTTTAAAAACAGTGACAATAGCTCACATTTTCTAAACACCTTCAAAACTACACACTGTTCTGGGTGCTTTATGTGCTGTTCTTTTTTCACTATGACTTGACCGAAATACGGAACCTAATTTCTACAACATAAGCATATAGATTCTAAAAAGTTGTACATAATAAATGGTTTATAGCTCATCCTTTCCCTAATTCCCTAATCTAAGAGGATTTAGGCTCTCAACCTAGGGGAATGAGGCAGGGCCCCAAAACCAGCTTACACTGGATGTCTACGAAAACAGTTACAACAAGCACATCAAAGAGACTGGCTTCAATTCACGGAAGCAGAAGACATTTAGGACTTGCTACAACCTCAATGCCAGGTAAGTTGAGGCCAAGAAGAAAGCAAGCTCTACCCACACACTGTAATCCAGGGCAAGTCATTTAATCCCTTTTAGCCCCAGCCTCCATAACTCAAAATGGAGCAAATCGTCTGTCCTGCCAATAACACAGGTAGGCTGATGAAGCAAGGGATGAGAAAGCATTTTGTAGACTCTAAAGCTCTATGTTCAGTATTTACTATTGTTTTTACAACTGCCTCCCAGGCCCAGACTTTCACCAGCACACATGTGAGAAACTACAGTATTTAAGAGGAAATCCAGAGGCAAAGACACCCCAGCAAACTCACACTAAACACCTTCTGAGAAAGTCCAGGAAGGTGGTGTCGTAGGTTTTCAGCACCGTCGTAAGATCCTTGGAATCCGGGTATCTTTTTTTCCCCCTGTTGTTGGTTATATGTTTAGGAAAACCTTTGGAATCTTTAGAGATACAACATTCTGTGTTTAGTTCCAGGTGTAAATGTTCACTGGTCATATCACAGCTGTTCACTCAACCATGCTGCTTCTTGGAGTGGTCTTTGCAGCTCTCTCACTCTCTGTCCACACTGCCCCCTCCCAAACCCAGGAACACACCCGCAGCCCCAGTCAGTTGAAATAACCACATGTAGATTGTTCAATGGATGCAATTAACTTTTATAAACAATCTCCCCTCCTAATTCAGTATGTTCTGAGCCTCCTTCCCACCACCTCCTCCCTGAATCAATCAAATAGTTTAAATGGTTTAACATTAACTAAGGTTAAATGATAAGGTTAATGATAATGATAATAATAATAATTAATAGTAATAAATCTGACATGATGAAAACATTCGGCTCTGAACAAAAAGGATATGGTCCATTGTTGGATTATCTATGCCCTTGCTCCTTCCCCACTATCTCAATAATGTGAGAATTTGGGATACCCATGGGGTATAACAAGAAAGTCATTTTAAGAGAATGATTTGCTTTCAGAGCTCATTTACAAGCCACAAAAGCAAATTAATCTCATTACTTCCTTATAATCAAATCAAAATTTTTTCCATAATTGAAATGATCAAATTTGATTGGTTGCTTAAGACACAGCTCGAAAATGACTTTCTTCGGCCATTTCCACTGATTAAAGCCCTCACCAAATGCATGACTTGCCATGTCTGAAAAGAAGCCCTGAAGACAGCTCCAAAGGTTTGCCAAGCATGCTTCGTGCGATGCTTTGAAGGTGAGACCACTCATTTGGACACCTAGGTTCTGGTGTGTGTGTTCAGGAAAGTTCATCACTTATGCTCACACCTTGTAAATGTTCACGTAAATGGGTGTGTGTGTGTGTATACACACACACACAGTTTACACATTAAACTGAATTCTCACCAAACTCAGTGGGGTTCATGTAATGGACATTCTGGAAGGTGCAAATGAAGTGCTTCTGTTACTTTTGTAATCAATATAATTTGTAGGGCCTCCAAAAGAACATGCGTTCTTACTGAATTCCTGGACAAGACCATGAATGTGCATATGTGTATGTGCGTATACACACGTGCGTATCTATTTATTTATAAGGATAAAAATGGGTTGGGGTATTGCATAGAGTATACATCTTGTGAACTCATACAAATCCTCACTTCCTTTTCGACTGTGGCACCAGTGCTCCCACATTATCCTACTTCTCTTTTAACAAATCACCAAAGAAGAATCTGGCTCACAGGCTTATAAATAACATAGCTCCTAAAGTCATTGTTATGTAATTGTTTTTCTTGTACAAGTTTTTCTCACCCCTCTGGCCCTCCCCAATATCTAATTATTCTCTCCATCTCTTTCTTGCTGCCTAGAGCACATAGTATCTTACTACCTTGAGGAAACATCACTTTGCTCCAATTACGGGTGTTAACTAGGAGTGGCTGGGGTTGAGGTGCTGTTGGCAGCCCAAAGCTGGGGAAGGGAGAGCCAATAATTTAGGTGGACACAGTATTTCCCAAACTCACCTAATCATAAGAATCACAAGGAGCTTTTGCTAAAAACATAGAATCATGGGGGGTGGGCACAAAGGGTGAAGGGGTGCACCTACAACACGACTGACAAACAATAATGTACAACTGAAATTTCACAAGATTGTAACTTATCATTAACTCAATAAAAATTTGAAAAAAAACCCCATAGAATCATGAGTCCCACCACAAACCTACTATATCATAGGTTATACGGGGGATCATGGGATTTAACATTTTTGCTAAGCAGCGAAATTATTCTTATAATCAGATAAAGTTCGGGAAACACTGAAGAGATGCAGCTCCCAATAAAGTCCTTCCTCATGTAGAAGTGAAGACATGTGGATGTTGCTACCAAAACCACATCACCAATCTAAAGTCTAGTGCTGATGGTAAAAATCAGGTTCTCCTTGAAATGGATATGTGTATGTATTTGGTATCCTCTCACCAAGACGCCCTATATTTCCTTCCTTTTACTCCCCACCCACATACTATCTCTTGAATTCAACGTTATAGGCTTAAGAAGTAACTCTTCCCACAGTGTCTTTGTCTTGCAGGAGGGAACACCAATATCCTTACCTTTCTTTCCCCAAATCCTTTGCAATCCAAAAGGATGAATTATAGTTGGTGGACGGGAAAAGTATATTTGGGGTCAAAAGGCCAGTTCCATTGCCCCATGTACAAGTTATACCAGCAGGTCAGCAAGATCCTCTGCCTGCCGTCAGACTGCTCTGGAAGAAGTGTTAGCGTGTGGGCGCTGTTCTAAGGCAACCAGAACACTGCCCTGCTCAGAGGCAAGGTCTTCAAAGCTCCAGCCATGACTATAAGGTGACATTTAAAAGATTTAACCATTGGAAATGCATGGGACGGTCAGAATGGATGAGAACCTTGACACTGAAGTAGGATCATGGAGGACCTCTGCTAGCCAGACCTTAAACTTTCAGTTTCTGGAGCATGAGGAGTCCGAAGAGCCCTGGGAGAGGGGCCAGGGACCAGTGGCTGTGGCAGGGGCTCAGGGCTGTGGTATTTTACCAATGGGAGAGGAGCAGACTACATTTTAACCCCCACATGGCTGAACCAGCACATACCAACTGACCATCAACACGACTCCCTTTTGTTGAGTAGGAGGCCCCATGAGGGTATTTTTGACACTCCTATTGATTAGGAAAGTTATGGAGAGAAATTAAGTGATTTGCCTACCCATTTTGAGGACATCCTTGGGTGAAAATAAGAGGTGGGAGGGCTAGGAATGATTGGGATGCTATAGCCAGTATGAGCCTACAACTAAGCTGATGGCAATGGCTAGTCAGAAATGTCATTTCAGATGGCATGGAGTCCCTATCTGTGGAGTCCCCTTTCCTTTATATCTAGTTTTCCTCCACTTGGCTGATCTTTGGGCCACTATGGCTTTTTCTGCATGAGAATCTCTTAGCTTCTTGTGGTTCTTCAGAGGGATTTTAGATCTGGGATTGACTTCATCTTTTTAGTGCATAATGCCCTGGAAATGCTGTCTCATCTGGATCTTGTTGATCCACCTGTCCATCTTGTATAGCACCACTTGACTAGAAAGGCAGAGGATCATAAAACCCAGAGCCTGGGAACTGCGATGTGGGGGCAGCTTGGGGCCATGGATGAGGCTTAATCCCTGCAATTTGGCAGATATCCTACACATAATCGGCAAGCTACAACACATCTACAGCACAACTGTTCTGACAGTCTTTGCTTGCCTATTTTATACCAAAGTTGCAATGAACCTGGGATAGTAAGGGTCTGGAAGATTAAGAAAATTTGAGCAGGAAAGAATGATGCTCCACTAATGATAGAATGTAGCAATGGAATTTTCCACTATTCTTGAAAATAGCTTCTGCTCTTTGAATTCCCTGCACAGTGCATTGTGTGAGGGCGCAAGCTGCTTGGGAGTTGGGGAGAACTTACAGGAGAGGGTATAGTTATAATGTTTTAAGGTTTCAAGATCGGCTGACAGATCTGGGCAGGAAACTGGTCATTCTCATGTTCCTGCACATTTTCACTAAAAGACCTCATTCCCAATGTGACTCTCCCATCTTGTCTCCCTCATGCCACCTGGTACCGCTTCTCAGCATCTTTGTACTTTCCTGAAAGAAACTCCTAATCACAGCTTGCCCTTTGGGATGGGGCCAGGGGAAGAGCATAACGGGATTTAGGGTATGGGAGATGTCTTCAAGGCCTGTGACACATCATCAGCCACAATGGGAAAAAAGGAGTTAGACCTGGGGACTTACCAAAGAATGTCTGTCTCCTGGAGGCTTTCTGAATGAAGCGGGCTGGCGGCAGGCCCAGGACCTTCAACAAGTACAATGCAGTTGGTTCACTCATGGAGTCACATATTCAAAGATTGTTACAGCTGGGTGGGACTTTGGCCAAACTTTGCCTGCTACAGATAAGGACCCAGGAATATTAAGTGACAATATCAAGCCAGTAGCAGAGCAGGCCCAGAGCCTGGGTCTTATGACTCCTAGTTCAGGACTATTTCAGCATCCTGAGCATCAATACCGGCCACGCTATTCTACATAGGCATCAGGACAAACTAGAGGTAGGCCACCCTTCATGGCAGCCAGATCTCACTGTCAGAGTGAGCAAACCAGTGCACACGCTGACCACCCCTGACCTAAGGAACGACATACCCCAGTTCGGAACACTGGGAAGGGAGGAAAGGAAAAAGATGGAAATCACCAGATAGACACCATTAGACCACCACATGACAAAATGCCTTCTTGAAAGAAAAGCACACAACTTATTTGTTTGTCTTTCCCCATTGCAACCTAGAGGGGTGCACAGAGATAGAGAAACTACAGGCCTAACCCTCAGCCCTGGGTCACCTATCTTTGCAGCTGGGTTCCCAGCCATATCCATGTACAGTCTGGCTCTCCTACTCCTCAGGATCCTCCTCCTCCTCAACCCCATTGACACCAAGATCAGGAGGAAGCTGAATCAGTTCTGGGATAGTAGGAATCACAACTCAGATCCCGTACTCCCCATTCTCCTTGGTACTGGAAGCAGGAGTAGTTCAGAGATGCTTCATTAAATCATCCGTCATCAACCTTAGAAGCCATGTACTCTGATCCCCTCATCTTACAGAGCTCTGGAGCAGGGAAGGGATGTGCCAAGGAGAAAGAGCCAGGACTAGATTCCTGGTTTACCGATTCCCAGGCCAATGTTCCTTCCACCATAGCTACCATGTATAGCTATTATTACCTAAATTATTTTAACACTTTATTATCAGTTTCAATCGTGAAATGAAACTATCCATATTTAATAATTCTCAAGAGTATGCATATCTCTATGACCATCTATAACTCTGAGACAATATAGAAAACAGAAATTTGGGATAGATAGATCGATATAGATAGATAGATAGGTAGATAGACACTACAGATAGATCTTTGTTCACAGTCAAAATGTCTTTGTTCACTGGGAAAATCCTAAAATGTGAAATTTCCAATTTTTGGGGTGATTATTTTCTCCTATTTTGTCTAATTTAGCTCCATAACAAGATGCCTTTAAGTAAAATAATAATATATATAATAAACAATCACGTGATGAGTCCTGGTAAAGCCTTGTTAAAGGGAGATATTGATGTTTTTCCCAGAAAGTTAAGATAGTAGGTAATGACCAAGCAATACACAGAGTCAGTGAGTGTTGTGTCACTCTGGCTTTTAGATTCTTTTGAATATATTTGAAATTCTGATATAACAGTTTTATTTTAAGATTTCACTATTTACATTATGCTAGAAATTCCATTCTTTGCAGCTATTTAAATTTATGATAAAAATGCTAGACGTCAACTCAAAGTGTACAAGAGGGTACAAAATTTCAAAAATACTTTTAGGGAACTGCCCACCCAAAAAAAAGTGTACAGGCCACTGCCCTACGGCGAGTCTGAGGCAGCCCCCCATTGGAGAGTGCAAGCTCGCTCTCCTGCAGCACCTCAGCGGCACGCCAGGCCCTCCCTCACCTCCATGATGCAAGCCAGCTGCTCCACTTCATCCTCCCCAGGAAACAGGGGGTAGCCCGTGTACAACTCCGCCATGATGCAGCCCAGGCTCCACATATCAATGGCCATGTTGTAGGGGTGGCCCAGAATCACCTCCGGAGATCGGTAGAAGCGGCTTTGGATGTAGGTGTACACTGCAGGGAAAGAAAGAGAAAGCTCACGTAGGAAGACCTTCTCCCCTCCAGAGCAGCCTGCTCCAGGACACCTTCTCAGGTGAGGGTGGACGGTAATTGAGACTCTCCCACACATCCTCACTCTGCTTGGCAGGAGAGACAACTGACCAGTACTTATGAATCACATTACATATCTAATCTCATCAAATCCTCACCGCAACCTGATTACCATGGAGGTGTTATTATCCTCACTTTACTGACCAAGAACTCTAAAGCAGGCATTGTTCTAGGGAAATAAATTTAAGTCAGCTAACTTAAAAAAAAAAATAAGACTAATATAAAGTTAAGTTTTCAAACTGTCAGATTAATTTTGGGTAGACATTTTCTGAAAGTATCATGATTTGGGAAAGGAGGAGTATCAAAATGGGAAAAGAAGCAGGCAAAACGCATAATTTAAAAAGGTATATTCAATATATTATGTGAATTGTATAATATATAGAAAGAAAAGCTCAAGAAATCTAAGCAGAAGAGGATATGTAGAAGGTAGTATTGCAAGGAGCCTAGATTTTACAACATGAGGAGGCTAAGTTTGGAGAAAAGGGATATTATAGTTATTTCCACATGCTGCTATTGGTGCATCCCTCTATGGGGGTGGGGCAAGGCTTCCATAATCACTTCTCTGTTTGAATTGGTTACAGTAGGATGTAATAATTTTGTGATTTAAAACAAAATAAAGTGTTAATAAAAATGACTTTTATACCTGCCTGCTTCCAAAATGGATTTTAGCCACTTTCCAATCGAAGAACATATACACATGGTAGTTTTAAAAGATGGATTTGACCAATACTTACATAATGCTTAACATGCGCCAGGCAGAATTCCAAGTGCTTTACACAGATGAACTCTTTCACTCCCTACAACAACCCTATGAAGCAGCTATTATTATTGTCCCCAGTTTAAAATGAGGAAACTGAGGCATACAGAGATTAAATAAATTGTCAAGGTCGCTCAGCTATAAGCGGCAGAGCTGGGCTTTGAAGCCAGGCAGTTTGTGACTAGTATCCACACTCTATATTGTCTCATGATTAAAGTAAAGACAGAGGGAGGTCAAAATATATATAAATGGGGAAATGACAATCAGAAACAAGAATAAGATAATTAAAAATTCAGTTCTGAGCATCCCAGCAGCCAAGATAAATGATAATTAATAGGTTACAAGTTACACACCTTTCCTATCTGAGAAGAGCAAATGTATGAGTTCTTTGGGGGAGGCACATTATTTCCTAGCTGGAATTTCTTACGGGGTCCAGACATAAAAGATAAAGGACATATGTCTTCAAAAGCGGTGCTGCAGAATATTTGGAAAGATCCATGTAGCAGTCTTTTCTTCAGCCTCAGGAGGCTTCCTGTGACACCCCCTGCCAACATGAAGGACGGTCCCGTAACACAAGCTGTATATATCTCTAATCATTGTATCTATCATGGTATATTTTTATTTTTCTGTCTCTTCCATTGGACTATAGGCAATCTGAGGACAAAAAGTGTTCATTTTTTGTTCCTGGAACCCAGGATAATGATTGACACAAAGCAAATACTCAATAAATGTTTATTGAACGGTACATGTTCTCAACACCAAATGATAAAAGCCAACAGAAGAGCCTATTAAATCAAGTTCATTGCAGGTTGTGCAAATGTACCCCAGGGCTGCTTTCTAGATTATAGCTTGAACAAAGTGTAAAACCTAGAGAACTTAGGGCAGTGAATTCCAAACCATAGAATGGCTATGTTTTCTTAAGTGCAGACTCCTGGGTACTCCCCCAGAAATTTAAATTTGGTACATCTGAGAAGATGCCCTGGAAGCTACAACTTCAGAGGCCTCAAGTGATTCTGACGCCCATCTAGTTAGTTTGGGGACCCAGTGTTCTTGGGAAATTCCAAATCCACAGAATATGAGAGCTGCAAAGAACCCTTAACGGTATTTGAGTCCGACCTTCTCATTTTGTAGATGAGGAAACTTAGGCTCAGAGAAGTTAAGAACTTTATTCAAAGTCACACTTGTTCAAATCCACAGCCATTATTGTCACTGAGGCCAGGCTAGAACCCAGGTGACCGATGTGTGAAGCATTTGTTTCAGTAAGGGAAAGAAATCACAGCAGGAAAACTCAGACAAAGGGATTGGAACGGGGCCTACCTTTCTGGTGTTCATAACAGCTTGATCCAAAGTCAATAACTTTAACAGAGACTTGGCCCTTTTGGTATAACACTATATTCTCCTAGAGAGAAGAAGAAAGACATATGTCAAGTTTTAATAATGTTGCCCTAGGCTCTCTATTTACCTAAATGCTGCCATTCTCCAGGACCCAGTTCAAAAAGCAATCACCTGCAGGTGGACTCCTCCCACTTCTTCTCCAAACCCCATTGTTCTCCCCATCCTCTGACTTCCCATTTGACTTGTGGTCTGTCCCTATTGTTTGGACCCAATATTTGCTGCTTTGCAGTAATTCTTTTGCAGATTTTGTCTCTTTCCCCACATAGATTGTGTAACTCCTGAAGATTGTGGGTTCTTTTTATCTTCCTTGGCACCTGGTTCTATGCCTTGCTTGCATAAGGCCTTAGAAAGATTATTGACTGAATTTGATGTTGCCATTAAATGCCTCACCAACAGACTGCTATGACAGTAGAGGACCCAAAAGAGGCAATGATTTGATTGGAGTTTGTGATCCTTTTGCTGACTCTAGGGAAAAACGTGAAACCAGGTGTTCCAGTAGAGTCATGGATAAGAAGGAAGACCTCCTGAACGCTCCTCTCAGAGCATGAGAGTGTACTTCCCAGGGCTGGAAGATTAAAGTCTTAATCATGTTTTCAAGAATCTTGCTATCAGATGAATTACTTATTATGAATATCAGACAAATTGATTGCTTACTGAATCCCTGAATATTCTAGATATGGCATAGCAGTCCTGATGTAAAGCCTCTGGCACCACAAACTAAGAAAGTACAAATTTAGTCCATAGCACCTTTTCTAAAGAATATTTGTGTTTACTGAAAGAGTATGATCAGCAAAAGTCTTAAAAGAGTAAGACTTTCTAGTGTGTCCCTAGCCCAGTGGAAAGGCTCTTTAACTCCACGGCCTTCCCATCGTATGGGCAGAAATAGCTCTACAGAGGGATGGATGCATCAGACCATCACAGCTCGTGGATACTAACCGTTAAAATCCATAAGAATAACTCCCTGGTTCTTGAACACAGACTCACCGAACATTCTCCCGGTTGTGTGTCTATTCCAGTCTACTTGATCTATTTCTCAAGGAAATCTATCACCTGATATTTTGGCTACCAAGTATCTTATGGATTTCCTTGATGAGAGTCAGTCCCTGAAGCCCAAAGACCATGGTGTTGACCCTTTGTGGCTGCAAAACAGGATTAGGAACTTGAATGTGGAGACTAAATCAATGTACCACTATCCTTGTGAGGCTCTACTAGTCAGCCCTGAGAGAACATCTTTATCTTGATAATCTTTCATTGCAAAAATATCCCAAATTTACCTAATAAGTTGCATGTTTTTGAAAAAAATTTGTTATATCCATTTTGGGGAGTGAGGAGAAGGGAATGAGGAAAAGTTAAGGGATATTTACATATCTGTGAGGGTTGTTTTTGGAACCAGCTCCTGGCTCCATATCTTCATACCCTTATACTTTTTCCCTAGCTACCTCTCTGTATTCCTCTCATTTGCAATCATTAACTCATCTAACAAGCATTTACTTATTGCCTCCCATAAATATTGCCAGGTACCATGTTAGGTCCTGGGAATAAAATGGTGAGAGGACATGGTTCCTAATCTCGAGGAAGCTTGTAGTCCAGTGGTGGATACAGATAAAGAAACAATTCCTACACAAAGCAATCAGTGCAATAATGGAGCTACATTCAGAATACTAGCAGGACAGGTAGGAAGGGTACATATATTTGGAGTAGAGGAAGTGGTCATGGACTTGCTGTGCCCTAGGACCAACTCAGAGTACAGTAGATATAATGAGGACTTAGCACAATAGTGCTCCATCCCCCTGCAAGACACATGTCTCTGCAGAGCAGAAAGGGGAGAATGTCGGCCCCAGTGTTGAACTCCTATGGACTACAGTTACTGTTGATTTTCTCACTGAGATGGCAAAAAGGGCAAACCTACATGCCCAGGACTTCTCACTACACATCTTGATGCTCAAGACCCCAACCACTCACCCCGCATAGAAAAGCCCTCAAACCTTCCTGTTCCTGTCTGCCTCAATGACACCACATCACTGGTTATTGCCCCAATATCCCTGCCTTAGTCTTTCCTGTACCTCACTTGCTTTACACAACCTATAAACATGACTGTTTGGTTTCACCCTGGAGCCTGGGCCATGATGGCTGCCCAGTTACCACTGGGGAATGGAACGAGGCAAACAGTTTTTGCAGGTGGGGAACAGCTCTCCTGGCAGGACAGAGGTTGTACTCACAGGCTTGAGGTCGCAGTGAATGATTTTCTCTACATAAAGCATTTGTAAACACTTCAAAACAGAGAGGGTGAAGCGCCGAACCACTGACAGACTGAAGCCTTGAAATCTGTTATTCTTCATCAACTCGTACAAGTTGATTCTGGGAAAGAGAGAGAGTGATGTGTATCATGTAAAAAGTGTAAAGCTGAGTTTGAACCTGCAAACACTCCCATACCACCTGGTTTCCCCGAGGTGGCAGTAGGCAAGTGTCAGATCAGGAGGCAGGGCTTCTGTGTCCTATCAACTCAACTTTCCCATTGATTCATGGTGGACCCAGGGTGAAGCCCAACTGTGTTGGCCTCTCAGATGTCCCCTCGTTTCCTATGTGACAGGGTCATTTAATCACTTCATTATGCATGTGGGTGTTAAGAAGTTGGACCAGACTTCCAGAATATTCATAGTTCTTCAAGCCCTAGGGAAGGCTACAGGAAGTCCACCAGTCACTCCACCAAGCAGCCACTCCCACCCAGGCCTGAGGAGGCTGTCTAAAGATATCAAGTTACTGATGGGTAAGGGAGCAAGACAATGGACAGATGGGACTGAGGCAAATGGAGAAGCCCTACCCTATCTAAATCCAACCTGGCTCTTGGTCCCACCTAACTGTCATCTTGCAGGGATGAGGGCTTGCTCTTGCCAGATCATCCTAAAAGCCTGCAATATATAAAAGCCAGCTATCTTATGTGAAATCTGATGACTTACAGATGTTGGAAACTAATGCAAAGCATTTTAAAAAGGAAAACTTATCCAGGGGCTGCTAGCCGATGGCTTCTGTGAAATGGGGAGAGGAAGGAAGGGCACAATCCAGGAGCAACTGCGCATCAGTCTCTTCCCCATCCCTCCTATTCTTCCACTGCTGAGCTTTCTCTAGCTCTGGCATTATTGAGGAAGCCATTCACTCTTGAGGGATACAGTGGAGATGTGAGACGTGGCTCTGGCCTCATCCTGACTAGCTGTGCGACACTGGACAACTTCCCAGCTTCTCTGCCTTTGAATTCTCCCTCCACACACTTGCCTCTCCTGACCTCTCAAAGCTCTTTTAATACAGTGACAGCCTAACTGCACTAAGATTAATGGCCAAGAAAGGCAGCCTGGGATGTCCATCTTGCTGCAAGAAAGATAATTCACCTCCACATATTGGAAAATTAACCACATTTTGCAATCATCAGAGATAGTGAGGAGGATGTTAACTTTCTGATTCAAATTTAGCCAGTTCTTAGAATTTCACCATCAGCGATGGTGTCATGAGAGCACCAAGCTACCAGCTCAGTGAAGCCAACAACACTGGGCTTCTGAGAGCTCATCCCTGATTATTCGCTTTTGCTAAATGCATTCTGGGTTTCTAGTTTTATTTAAATTGCATCAGATGGTCTTCTCAGACAGAAAATTTTATTTAATTGCATCAAATTAGCATGCTCTTTCAGCTCCAACGTTTAAACAGGTGATGCCAATCTATTTCAGTCAGTTTCTGCTCTCTTACCAAAAATACCTGTTCCTGTCCTTATTTGCTCAAAATCAAAGCCCTTTCTCTCTCTGAGCAGCCAGCTGCCTGTTCCCTTGGGTTCCAACCTCTGCATCATACAGTTGTAAAGCCAGCGAGTGGGACATGGTAGCAAAGGAAACCCATTTTCAACATATTTCAGTTTAGCTCTCAAGGGCAGAGGCCTTGGTTTGGTTATGTCAGCCAGTTCAGCACCCGGAACCTAGGCAGCACATCCTGTATGCCGGCAGGCGACAGGCATGACTGACACATGGGTGAGGTGGGCAGCTCTTGGTCCCAGCCTCATTATTCTTGGGCTTTCTAGATAACTAGGTGGCTGTGTATCCATTCTAGTCATTAAACGTTCACATCCAGAAAAATCTAGTGTTCTGGCCTCCAGGATTCTCTCCTGTCACTTAAGCAACTTTCCCGAAGAAAATGAATTAAAAAGAAAAAGCAGCTGACCCCAGGAGTTCAAAGGTGATGCAGAGGTGATTGCGGAAGTAGAAAAAGTCCTTCATGTGTACCACATTGTAGGCGTTGTCTTTGTCCTTCCTTCGGAGAGCTTCCAAGATCTTCAGCTCCATCAGGGCCTGGTGGTGAAATCTGAAGTGATTGGAGAATGGCAAGGAAGACAGGAAATGAGGACAGAAGACAAGGGTGCCATGTCGTGCTGCAGCAGTTAGCCCATTTCCTCAGCCCCTCCCCATGACCCCAAGACTGTCTAGGGTGGCAGAAAGCACTAAACATTCCATACTCTTGCTTACTCTTTGTTCTGTCATTGAATCAGACAGAGAGAGGGAAAGAGGAAAAAGAAGAGGAAGATCAGAGGAAGAGGCAGACTCAGGAAGGGGAGGCATTACGAAGGGGCCAGAGTCGTGTGGTCCCTCCTCTATAGTCTATGCCATCTGCTAAGCCACACCTCTTCTTGTTCCTGATGATTTTCAAGGCCACCAACTCATTATTTTTGTGATCCAAGCACTTGGCCACCTGTCCAAAGGACCCTTTCCCGATCATCTCCAGAACCTCGTAGCGGTAGGCAATGTGGTCATGCAGGACCTGCAGAAGCCAGGCCAGGAGTAAGGAGCAGAGCTATGGGCTCTGGAGCTTCCCTGACACTGGGGCCCCAGGATACCCATTCCCAGCTCACCGCTGACTCCTGGGGAGAACTTTCTGGACTGCACCGGGCACATGCTCAACTCCCACCCTCATCTCATTACTACTACAATGGTTAGACTATTGCCTGAATCCCAGGCCACCCATGTGGTACCAGGGAAAATCCCACAGGCTCCATCTGTGTCACGCAGTACAAGGAACATTGGATTATCTTTGGGAAACTTGAATTCTAGTCCCAGTCCTGCTACCACCTCTGGTTTTCTGCACATGTGGGAACCTATGAAGTAAGAGGTTGAACAAAGTGGCCTGAAGGTCCCTTCCAGTTTGTATATTTCATGATTCTTGAATGCAGCTGAGCAGCAGCTTTAGTTCAGAAAAAGCTTCATTTCTGACCCCTGATGTGTCTCCATCAATCAGAGAAGACTTTGTGTCTACTCTGCCTCTTCCTGGCCGGATCTGGTTCTCCTCTTGACTTAGCCAGATTTAATTCTATCTTGGAGTTAGCAGAAAAGAACTTGGACCTTTCCCAACTAAGAAGGGAAATATCTTCCAAGAGCCAGAATCACCCATGTCCCTCGGTGTTTTGGAAACTAGGGAGCAGGTGCTTAGTCAAAGCAACAGGAAAATTTAAATTAATAAGACTTTATCTGGAGGGCTTCAGATAAACCACTTACCCACTCTGAGCTGCAGTGCCCTCATCTGCAACTGAAGGTTGTGGATAAGAAGATCTCTAAGGCCTTCCAGCTCTGAGAAATCTCTGAATCCTAGTGTTACACACATGAATTTGGGAGAGGTAAAGGGGAGAATTTAAGTCCTCAGGATGTGTCTGTGATTGTGTGGTGGGGATCTGCTCATAAAGGAGAAATCAAGATCATGACTATGAACATGTACAACTTAACTGATATGTGGAAGTAGATTACTTGCAAAGGTCTGTCATGAGAATATTTTCAGAAAGGGCAAGGGATAGCTTCTGCACATGTTGGTGTAAAGGTACATATGTGTGTCCCTAGCATTTATATATTTCTCCTATAGGCCACCAGTTTGGTGGTATCATAATTATTCACTCACATGTCAACTTTGACATTGATGCTGTTTACTTGAGGCCAAGGACCAGGTTGTACTCATTTTTGATAGTTCCCTTTATATTTCCAGAGTCTAATAGATGCCCAAGCATACGACAGGGTCCAAATAAATAGGTATTCAATTAACATTTGCTGACAGAATAAATGGGAGAATACAGCTGTGGTGCTTGTTTGGCAATTTAGCCACGTGCATCGTATATGTGTGTGTCCACTGCAACGCAGTAAGGATGGAGATTCCAAACATACAGAAAGAACACACTATCCCTCTCCCCTCACCAAAAACATAGCTCACTAAGATCTGAGATTGAGCAACTGAGTTCTAGCGAATTAATTTAAAGGTAGCGCTGACATCCCTGGGGAATTTCCCAGAGACTCCAGGCCTAGGTTTCAGGGCTGGGTGAGGGAGGGTGGAAGAAAGGGAGGGAGGAGTTGAGGATGTCTTGCCGAACTGGAGGTAAGATTTATACTGGAGATTCTTAACCAAGGACCCATTAATAATCCCCATCCTTGAAATTTTGTGTATGTGCAGGTTACCTTTTATGGGATGAGAATTTACAGCTTTTATCAGATTCCCAAAGAGATCCTTGGCCTAAAAAGGTTGAGAACCAGGGCTCTAGATAAAGGATGTGTGCCAGAAAGTCTAAATCCTTGCTTCTCAAAGTGTGGCCCAAGGACCAGCAACATGGACATCACCTGGAAGCTTTTTAGAAAGGCAAAATCTCAGGCCCACCCTAGACCTGCTGAACAGAATCTGCACTTTTAACAACATCTCCAGGTGATTTGTGTGCATAGTAAAGCTCAAGAAACACAGCCCTAGATACTGTTAAGAAAATCTGCCTCTTCTATGAAGCCACCAAAGGCCAATCTTGTTTCCTAAACCTAAGTTATGAGGAAATGTCCAAAGGAGGAAATTCCCAACAGCCCACAGCCGAGCGGACTAAGGACCACACATCTGATATCCTCAGAAGTAGGAATTGTTTCCTGAAGTGAAAGGGACACCTTCGACGCCCAGATTCCATGCTCAGGCTGGGAAGAGGCACCGTCCTGGGGAACCCTAGAGATACAGTCAGAAGAGCAGGAGTCGCTGGCATCCACCTTCGGAAAACCGAAGGAAGTCAAGCACTATGCCCCAGGGATTATAGCGGCAAAAGCTTGTTTTTCTGTGGGAGAGATAATGTTTATTATAAAATTTAAAAAGGTCCATTATGGACTTGTATGGAGGAGACAAAAAAGGGAATGTGGAGGAGACTGCACCTTATTCCATAGTGTGGCCTTTTCCAATGGGGCCGGCGCTGCACAGTAGGAGAGCCTGTGGGAGTTCACCCAGGATACAAAACTGTTACTCCAAATACTCTTGGAGAAAATCATTATTGTGTTATCAGAATGGTTTGTTTCTTAATTGCATGTTTTTCCATTTCTAAACGCGGTATTTTTTGGTTTAGCACCTACTAGAATCCTTCAGGATGCTTAGTCTCAGAAATAGCAGCAGCAAATGCTATCAAATACCCCAGACTTTTTTCCTTTCCAGAGTGTCTCTTGTCCCCAAGCCCCAAACCCCTGCAGTTCCCATGGGCTACTTCCCCATCACCTTCCTATAGGAGCCATGGTCGTCATCAAAGCTTGTCTTGCTGAATCTCTCAGGAGCCATGTGGAGCTTCTCAGCTTCAAGCCCCAGGAACCACAGCTCTGTGTAGCCCAGGATTTCACTTTGCTCATAAGAAGATAGCTGGTTCTTAAAAAACTTTAGGGCCTCTGTATGGAAAACACTGTAGTCAGTGAGGTTGAGGCGACATGGGGATCTGCCCAGGGCTCAGATGATGGGATCCCTTCCCATTCATGAGCCAGTCGGTCCTTTCCTCAACTGGGTGGCTCACTAAGCATCACGCATCTTGAATCTCATAGGGTGGAAATGTAACAAGGATAGAAGTCAAGGGGTTGTGCTGATTTCAACAAATCAGGAGGAAAATGCAAAGGAAGGGAAAGGAGGAATTTAGGCCCCAAAGAGCTGTGAGTTGCAGCAGCATGGATAAAAACTCCAGGAGTAAACTTAGTGTCAACAATAGCAGGTAGCTAAGGCAGCAGCTGTCTGAGTTAACGTGGTATTGGGCTCCACAAACAGTCTATCCTGAGCGAGTCTGCAAACTGTAGTGTCTTCAGGGACCAGGCAGGTAACATAAATGTGACTCTAAAGGCCCAGGAGCTATTTGGACTCACTGAGTCAGTGAGTCTCCCGGACTACAAGGAAGGAAATTCTGCTCCCTCTCCTCTCCTCTCCTCTGGCCAGGTCACAGCAGGGCTCTGGTGTTTGGTGTGAGGATGGCGGGAGTGGGATTCATACTCTGAGATAAAGATAAACTAGACAGTGCTGAGAGGAGGGAAACGAGCATTGGGGGGTGGGAGGGGCACCACGTTATTGACAAACTGCTGAAGAGCTGGAAAAGGAACCATTGGGAGGAAAAAAGACCTACGGGGGACAAGATCTGTGTCTCTATATATGTGAAAGGCAGCCATGTGTAAGCTGAATAAGGCATGTTCTCTCCCCAGAAGACAGACCCAAGGCCTAAGAGAGCAGGGAGGATCAGCAGAGATTTCAGCTCTGTAAAGTCAGGACCAGCTCCGAACTGAAATGGCCTCCTCGTGGGTAGTTCCTGAGATTGTTTAACAAGAGGAAGGACAGTTCATTTCAAAGCTGTGCTAGAAAAGCTCCTGGCATCAGATAGTGTTGGCACCTAGTGGATTTTAGTTTTCTTCCTTTGAACTCTAACAGGTCATGAATCTCTGAACCTTGTGAGGAGTTGAGCTCCTGGCCAAAAATCTATGCATGATCTTTCAGGTCTGACCTTAGGTGATTACAAAGGCGTAACCAGGCAGGCCTCACGGAGGAAGCTGCCCTCCCCACACCAGCCTCGGTGCACAGGCAGTGCACTGAAGTCTCTGAAGAGTCGCAGTCAAGGACTCAGGCTCCCCTGGCTGGCCACACTCTCATACATATCTACATTCCTAACCCAGGAGCCTCCATTCAGAGGCCTTCCTCAGGTGCTTCTGCCAAGACCACCTTATTGGGGTGTGGGGGTGACTTCAAGACACTTTCCCCACTCTGACTCAGTGCACAGCACTTTTCTACTCCTAGCTCTTCCCCCTCCTGTTTCTACCACCCTCCTCCATAAAACGACAGGAGCCTTGTTCAGGCTCCTGAGGCAGTGAGACAATCCCCTCCGAACGCACTGATACATCTGACGCAGGCCTGGTGGCAGTCCATGGGGGAAAATGGACCCATGGGGAGCCAGTGCTTTCTCGTATTTAGCCTCTTGCTTTACTATCACAGTAAGTGATGAAAGGCTTGACTCTTACTTTCATTTTGGCTTGTTGCCCTCATGGACTACTCCAACACCTGGCAGCATAGCTTTCTCCAGCTCAGCTCAGCTCCTGACCCCCTGACCATCTATAACCACCCCCCACCACCCCTGCTGCTGCCCCAAAGGCTTACCTGCCGCTGTCAGAGGCACCTTGTGCTTCTGGGGTGCTTTCTCCTCTGGCTTGGGATCTAGAGTTTTAATGCTCAGACAGAAAGGCATTTCTGAAGCCTTGAGCTCAGAGGCTGACATCTGATTGTGACTTTGACTCTCCTGTCCAGGGAAAGAGACTTGCAATAAAGGGTTGCTTAGGCTTCTCGTAGGTGCCACAAACTATTTATCTGACCAAGAACGCCCAAATGCACCCAGACTCTTCTCTTTCCTCTCCAGGGAGAAAATGGTAATTATGAGTCAGTAGGTTTTCTCAATCCTTCTCTCAAAGGAGTACCTGTCTGACTCACATTATTCTCTGTGAGACTCATGTACGTTACAGTATGCAGTTGACAACCCCAATGACATCTTACTGCTGGAAGAGATGAGAACAGTTTTTTACCACTGCTCTTGAGAAGGCCAATTCCTAATTTGTGCCAAAGGGCACAGATCCTTGAACTTACGTGTATATAATACCTCTTTAACTTGGCACTTTCTCACATTACCTCATTTTGTCCTTACACACACAAAAAAACAGGAGACATGGAAGGAAAACAAACATTTTGAATACTTGTACCATTTATATATCAGATACTTCACTTTGCCTTTTCTCAATGAATCCTCATGAATCCATCCCGTTTTGTAGAGAAAGTCAATGACTTATTTGCTCAAGTTTACATTCATTGAGAACAGGACTAGAACCCAACTCTCCAGCTAACACTGTGCTTTTCCCACCATGCTGGGCCTTTCTAAATGTGATTCTGGACTGAAATCAGGTCTTTCACTTGCCTGCTCAGGGCCATGTGCACTGCCCTGTACTCACCTGATACAGCAGGGGTGGCTTTGGCGGGATTTTATTGCTGATTCTTGGGAAGTTAACCATGTTCTTCCCCTTGGCATCCTCAAAAGGGAGTGAAGTAACGTTGGTGTTTGTATTCTACAGAAGGAGAATCTGGGTAAGTTTCAGCCTCAAGCAAGAAAATGTCTTCAGGGAGTCATTTCTCCCAGCTCCCTTCCCACAGCAAGGATGAGCCTGAACCAAATTAAACCTGTAATTTTGTGGTTATTATTTAGGATGAGACTAAAATAAAAAAAAAAAAGAGTGTGAGTACTATGAAGATATGGCCAAATCATGAAGGTGGCACTGAAATAAGTGAAGTTTAACAAAAACAGGCTAAACTTGAACCCAGAACCCAGGGGTTCTCCTTCTTCCAGCCCTCTCTTAGGGAACTGAATGATATTTGTCCAAAGCTGAGACACAGCTGGTACCAGACCCACCTCTATAAAACCTGGTATACTGGCCACATTGAAATAGGAACTGGATACAATACTTCAACTTAACACCACCCAGCATAGCTAAGCCCTCCACCAAGCTATAACAATGCAGACCATTTAGAATAGTCCATTTGACCTCCTAGAATAGGGACGTAGTCTGAGGAAGAGGGGATTGCAGAAGGCATGGGCCATGGCCTCAGACTAAACTAATTTGATTGGCTAACATGTACTATATGCAGGATTTGGCTGTTTATTGGATGGACAATGATGATATCTGAGCAAATACTGCAATGCCAGATCTTACTGAGTCCCAACTTCTCATCAGGTAAGTTTGTGGGGACTAAAACTTATAACCATCAACAATGACAAGTTGGCACTGAGAATAAGTTGGGGAGACTGAACAGATAAATGAAAAGTACATTAACAAAACACAACCCAGACTAAATACCAACCAAAGAGCATGGACAACGAGTGTCAACAAAGAAGAAAGAGATCACTGTGAATGCCGTCCGCCCAGGAGGATGTGGGGAGGCTTTCTGGAAGGGGTGTGGCTTGGTCTGGGCTTTAATGGGGAGGAAGGGTAGAAACCATGCTCATTAGGCGAAACACTACTATCTGGGCATATCCAGGGGTCTTTACTGTCATGCTGGTTAAACTGGAGCAGAGGGTACACTGGTGGAAGGCACTAAACGCTAAGCTAAGATACTTGGCCTTTATCTTATGGGCAATAGTGAACCACTGACAATTTGCAAGGCTGGGAGTTACATACGCAAAGCCGTATTTCAGGAAGACCCCTCTAGCAGCAATGTGGCATAAATGAATGCTTATAGACATGGACTCTGAAGTCAGACTCTGGTTTTGAATCCCAGCTCCACTACTCATTAGTTGATTGACCTTGGGCAAGTTATTAACCTTCCCTCATGAAATATGGAGATAATAACAGTACCAACCTCATAGCGCTGTTGTGAGGATTAAATAAGTTCATAGGCATAAAGCACTTCAACCAGTGCATTGTATATGCTAAGAGTAAGTATTTGCTAGAGCTCGTTTTCATCATTTGTAGAATGGACAGAGTGATCTTTACTCATTTCTCAGGAAACAGGAAAATCATGGACTCAGAATTGATGGATAATGAGTAAGATAGTGTGGAGCCTAAAATGATTAAAGGAGCTGAGGATGTTTAATCTCAGAGAAGATAAAACAAAACAAAACTCCTGAGAAGTTAACAATTCTGACACTGCCATACATATATACTGGAATCAAACAACTGAATAAATGGATGGCAGATGATAGGAACCAGGTTTCTCATTGTTGGATAGACATGTACAGATAATCTACATCAACATCAACCTCACCACCATGTGATAATGGATTAGAGTTGGAGCTGTCAGTAAGAACTCCTGGTTAACTTAATATAGATATAGATGGCTACATACAGAACTATGTATAAATATGTGTATATTCAAGGGTTAGTGCATGCACATGCACACACACCTTTCTTTGCTTTGTCAGCTGATAGGTCCTAAAAGAAATAACACCCCAGTAGACAAAGCACACCTAGCACTCAGATCTTGGCTTCTAATACCACTCTCCAATAAGAGGAACCAAGGCTCCTTGGAGAAATGAGTGATTCTAGGATTGGGGCAGAAAACGTCCAAGATCAGCCTAGAGCATCTTGTAGTGACAGAAAGTAAGGAAGTGCTCAAACAGAAAAAAAAAACCCACAGTGATGAAAGTATGTCACAGGGGCACAGGAGCCAACTCAAAGAGCTCCCAATGGCCAAAGCTGAAACAATTTTAGCAACGAAGTAAAGTAGTATTGAATTATAACTCAAAGTATAACATAAATATCCATGCGTCCACACTGATGTAAATAAAAGGTTGGATAAAGAAATAAGTAGAGGAGAAGAGACAAATCTCCCACGCAGAAGAATTCCTAATAAATGATACAGCTATTCTGGCTAGCGGAGGTGGCGCACCACTGCCCACTCCTCACGCGTGGGCTGTGCACAGTGACTGGTTTCCAAAGAGTCCAGCATGGAAGGGGGAAAGAGCAACTTCACCGCGAAGAAACCAGACACACACTGCCTCAGCCAGGCGACCCAGTCAACACTGACAGTCATACACCATGTTGATAGTACGCACTGTTGATCTGATTGAGGAAAATGGCACTTTATCTCAGTGGTCTTCCTCCCCACACCTAGAAACCCAATCTTATCATGAAAAAAACAGACAAATTCCAATAGACAAGCAACCTACAATATACCTGACCAGAATTCCTCACAACTCTCAAGGTCACCAAAAACAAAGAAAGTCTGAGAAACTGTCACAGCCCCGAGGAGCCAAAGGAGACATGAGAGCTAAATGCAATGCAGTATCCTGGATGCGATCCTGGAACAGACAAAGGACATTAGGTAAAAATTAAGGAAATCCGCCTAAAGCAAGGAGTTTCATTAATAGTAATGTATCAACATCAGTTCATTAATTGTAACTAATGCAACATATACATGTAAGAAACTAATAATAGAGGAAACTGGTGTGGGGTGTGGAATGGTATATGGGAACTCTGTACTACCTGCTCAATTTTTCTGTAAATCTAAAACTGTTCTAAAAAAATTGTCTATTGATAAAACTCCTAGGAAGAGTGGCTGTCAGAAGGGTTGTTGCTTACGACACAGTATAAACTGGTTCTATGTGGTCCAAAGGACAGAATCAGGCCAAAGTGTGGAATTTATAGGGAGGTAGCTTTTGGCTCAATACAAAGAAGGATTTTCTAAAGTTTAGAGCTTTCCGAGAATGACATGGGAGTCCTCATGAGGTAGTGAGCTCTCTAACCCCGGAAGCGCCAGAGTCCACCTAATGAGCTTCCGTGAGAAAAGGGCATGGAACTGGGGGCTGAGGAAGATGTAACCTCCAAAGTCCCATATGTAAGATTCCTTCAAATGACCCCTGGGAGTGTGTCCTGAATGCAACCTTCATCCTCTTGTGGAACCAAGACTGAGAACCGTTGTATAGAACAGTGCTTCCCAGCCTTTGTCACATCGTGCTGCACATAAAAAATTACATTTGTATGACAACCAGAGGTAAAGAGAGGCAGTTCACAGCCAGATGCTACCAGCCCAGCATTCCAGCAGCCCCAGGCTGGGCCAGGCCACCGAGGGTGGAAGCCTCTACATCTCTGCATGGCCATACCCCGTGCATGGACACCAAGATGCTGCACAAGTTTATGAACTTGCTGGCTGTTTGTTGTCTCTAGTAGCTTCCTCAAGAGGCACACAATGCTCCCTAACTACTCTTCATTCTGCTCCAGCACCCCCAGGAGGCAAGAAGAAGAAGGTGTGATCTCCAGTATTCACTGTGGTGAAATGGAATCTTTCCTTGGACACTGAGTTTCATGACATTGATCTGTAGTCCCTTACTGACCTCTGAGCCAATATAACAGGAACCTCTTTAATCATCTTGAGCTCTGTGTCCAAATTTAGACTCCTCAGTGTAATAAAGATTTTTCTCATAGGAAGACATAGCATAGGTGGCGATTCCTCTGGAGAAGGAATCTTCTGGAGAAGGAATCTTCTGGAGAAGGAATCTTCTGGAGAAGGCCTCTGCAGGCACCAGGAGACAAGGCAGGGCATCAAGGAAGCCACCAGGGCCTTTCAGGACTCCTTTCTGTGTTCATTACAGCTCTCGGAGGCCTCCTCAACAGCCAGAACACTACTGTGAAGCTCCTTTATTTTCCAGACTTTTTGTATGAACAGACACTGCTTTTATGATTTAAAAATACCATTATTTAAAAACAAAAAATATTACAACAGAGAACTCTAAATGGCTCAGTGCAGTGTGAAGGGGAAAGACAGTAACCACTGCAGGGAGCACTCTTTGCTGGAGAGCCAGGAACAGAGTGAACCAGACTTGAGAAGAGGCCGTCAAGGGACCTGGACTCAGCCGCAGGGCACGGACACCACACTACGTGGACCAGAAGAAGGGAGGGAGACCCCATGTTCACAAGTAGGTTCAGCTTGTTGAGATTCTTCCACGTCTAGGCCCACATTTGAATCTCAGGAATCCCCTGGGGTCTTTGGCTATGCTTGTTGTCGCTGGGTGATAGACCCAGAGGGTCTGGGCATGACACCAACATGTATGGTGACAAAGCCACTGATCAAAGGCCTCGAGTCTCAGGTTCTGACCCCGGGCCCTTCCGCTGGCTCTCTTGGGCCTCTGTCTTCTGAACTGGAGAACTGAAGGCTCTTGGCTTCTCACACTTCTTTTGTTTTCTCAGCAAAAAAAAAAAGAAAAGAAAAAAAGCAAATTCCATCTCACTGCTTTGCAAAAGCCAATTCACTTTTCTCAAACAGAAGCTGAGTTCAGCTTGAAAGCTGCTGCAAGGAAGGTGGGAAAACTGAATCCCAGCTGCCCCACCCCCCACCCACATCCCAGGCCTTCGTGCGAAACAGCTGCACAGGTGCCAGACTGTTCCAGTTATCGGTTCCTGTGACACGGCCTCAAGGATTCTTCCAGGAACACCTCCTTCTTGTTTCCCCAAGCCAGGAGGACACTGGCATCACAGCGCTGGACAGACCTTGGAGATGCACGCATTCTTAACACATTTACTGGGTACATCCACATGCCCGGCAGATCACACGACCCGATGGTTTTCGAAGTTGTCTGAAGACCTTTTAAAATACAGAATCTGGGACCTGACCCCAGACTCCCTGGTGATGGAGCCCTTAAACCTGTATTTTTAAAAGAGCTCCCCAAGTGAGTTCTGTGCAGCCAGATTTGGGAGTCACATTCAAACGCAATCCCCTCCTTTGGAATTAATCTCTGCCACCCCTGAATTTGGTTTCCCTTTACACCATTCTCCCATTACCCACTCCCCCACCACTTCCTCCCCTCCAAACCCTTGTCGTTCACCTGGTGACTTCACCCACATTCAAGCCTCAGCCAAGGCACCTCTTTCTCCATGAAGCCCCTGTGACCGTTCCCTCTGGCATTTCTAACCCTCCTGCTACCCACACTTTGTACTTGCTCCTATCACAGCACCTGCAAAGGGTTGTTGCGATTAGTTGTTTTACATCTGTCTCCTTCTGACGGACTATAAGACTCTTTAATAAAACACCTGGGGTTTATCTCAGAATCCCGAAGCCTAACATGGTATCTCACACGTAGTAGGCACCTAAATATATGCTAAAGGAAAGGACAAAGGAAAGCAAGAGAAAGAGGAAGGGAGAGACTGAGGGAGCAGGAAGCCCAACTCTTGTCCTCAAAGATCTGAAATGACCCTAAGCAGCCCTAGAAGACATTTAGCTCTGACTTCAGCATCCCCTCCCGGTTGGTAGTCCACCCTTTCTTTCCCCAGTATAGCCACATTCCCACTCCAAGTGGCTTCCACTCGCACCGGGGACCAGTGCGCTCCTGCTCCCTGGCACTTCCTTTTGGAGGGACAGCCTCCGAATCAGCTAATTCACATGAGAATCCTCCTGTCCGTATCCCCATCTCAAAGACAACTGCATTTTCAGAGAGGATTTTTAGAAAAGGGATGGCTTTGTCTTAAATCAATGAATCTCTCTACTCAGAGAAGACTTTCCAGCACTGGGGAACTAGATAAAAGAGTTGCTTCATTTTAGGAAACAAGGCTTCACAAACCCTATCAGGCAGGAGCCCCGTTCCACCACGAATCACGCTGACATGTAACTTTTATGTCAGAATGAAGGAAAGAGGTACATAGGGAGGTGAAATCTCTAATTCTGTGACCTGCATCAGCGTCCTCTCCCTGGGGTCCCCAGAGTGGTGGCACTCTGCCTTCCCCTTCCCTATTTTGTATTCTCATCATGCCAAGCCCCCACCCCCAACATGCACAGTTTACCCATGGGTCACAGGGGGGTATATTTCCTGCCCCCTCACTCTGAAAACTAAAGGATAATAGGCCTGGTGCCTATGTAGGGCTGGTTAGAGCAGAACCCTGAGACACATCACCTCATCTTATTACCTTGGACAGAACCCTGGATGTCCTCATCTATAACGTTCAGCGGAGAAAGCAACTGGGTTCTCAGCAGGCATCAGGGCCACCCAGGTCCCCCGACCCTAAGTCACACAGCCTTTTCGGAAAGGCACACCTCCGTCGAACAACCCTGCCCCCATCATACCACACAGAAGATTTTTCTGTTTTCTCCTTGTCTCTTTCTCCTCCCCATTAAAGAAAAAGTAATCCCCAAGTGCCTAGTTAAGGTTGGACGGGCAGATTAAGCTCAAGTTCTGTGATATCAAATCACAGCTTCCCCCTTCCAGGCTCCCTCATCCCTTCCCAGAGGCCAGAACAACCTAGAGTTCAAAACAAATGCCTTAATGCAGAGAGAGGGTGTGACAGGAGAGAGAAGAGAAATCTTTGGGGATTCTCTACAGAGCACAACAAGTTCAATGATTAGGTCCAGCAGAGCATCGCAGAGAGCTGGGAGAAAGAGGGAGGTGCCAAGTCTCCTCACATCTCCAGCTAAGGCAGTAAGCTGCTAACTGCACAGACCTTAGGCAGATTGCAACATCCCTCCCACTGCCGCTTCTAGCTAAGATTCTGCCTTAAAGCCCCTTCGCTGTGTGTGAGGAAGCCCAGGATGCCAAGACAGAGGCAAGCAGCCTCTTGATTACACTCATAGCCACACCTGGACTCTGGAGACCCATTAGCAAAAGAAACGTGGCCAGTCACTTGGGAGGACCAGGTTTGCACTCCATTGATGCAGTGTCCTCCCTAGGGCCCTGCCCACCAGGCTACGTCCCTGGTGACGGTGGAAGAAGGAGGCCCTAGCTGTCCTTAGGGCTTGAGGGAAGGGCAACAGCACAAGCGTGAATGCCCGGATGCTTGGAGCTGTTTTCTAACGCGCTTAGTGCACAGCCTCGGGGGAGACACTTCCCCTTCTAGACCTCTGGATGGAGAACTTGGAAAATCACGGTGCTGGAAGACACCTTAGGGAATCTAGCAAAATGCTCTCATTTTACAGAAGGAGAAAGAGAGCCTAAGGTTTACACAAGTGACCTGTCCAAGATAACATAACCATATTAAACCTGAGTCTAGAATCTGTGCCTCCTAGTGCCTTTTTACTGTATCATGCTGCCATTGGATGATCCCCGCTGACCTCATCTGTGTTCTGTCATGAATTTTCAGGAAACTGGGAAGGGATTATAAAGCACTTCCCTTCCAAAGCTTGCTAATTAAAAATAAGATCATGTTTTTATCGTAATGGAGCCTGGATATAGCTGACAATAGATAGAAAGAGTCAGAAAGCAACCATTTTTTTTCTATAAATTAGACACTAAATGCCCTATAATATAAAGCCGATTTATGCATCACGTAGGAGGGTTAGAGTAGATGATTTCCAAGGCTCTATTCCCATTGACTTAGATTTATTCAATGCATTTGCATATGTCATTCCTTCTGCCTGAAATGCTCTTTCTCCAGCTCACCATGCGGCCTCCTTGCTCAACTCCAGGGGCATCATTCACTTTGAAAAAATCTGAAGTATGTGCCCTGTAAGTACGCCACTTGTTGGGCCTGGAGCTGACTGGCACATCAGTGAAGCATGATGCTGTGCCTGGGCATTAACTAAGGGCTTAACGAAACTTTCTGTAGACTCCCAGAGAACGTTGTTTCCACCTTAGTGAAACATGTTTCCCCCATGCCTTACAATCTCTTGTCTATTTACATGTTTATTTCCCCCACTAGCCTGTAAACTAGGCAAGAGGGAGATGTATATTGTTTATTTTTGTGTCATCCCAGCACCAAGGACAATGTTTGGCCTGAAGTTGGCTCTCAAAAAACACTTTTGAGATGATTTATGAAAGATTTCAGCAGTCGAGGGTCTTTAAGTCTTCACAGGATAGAAAAAGTACATGGACTTTGGAGTCAGACAGACTTTGACTAGAATTCTTGCTCTGCTACTCGCTAGTTGTGTGACCTTGGCAAGCCATTTACCCTCCCGCAGTCTGTTTCCCTTTCTGCAAAATAAGACTAATAACCTCACAGTAAAAAAACAAAAAACAAAAAGTTACAAAATACACAAGGAGACAAGGTACTGTAAGAACTAACAAATCTGGCCATGCAAATGACCAGATTTAAAAATGAACAAATTAGAACTTTGAAAAATAAAAAATATGTAAAAATTGAAACTTAAAACTTAATGAGCGGGCTTAATAAAAGATTATACATAGCCAAAGAGAGAATCAGTGAACTGGAAGAGATAGATTTGAAGAAATTATCCAGCAAGCAGCAGAGAGAGATAAAAAGATGAAAAATATGTTCAGAGATCAGAGACATGGAAGATAGAGTGAAATCTAACATATATCTAATGAGAGTTTCAGAAGGAGAAAAAGAATACAGTAGACATAAAGTCAAAATGGGCTCATAGAATTTTTCAGAACTGATGAAAGACAAAATTATAAACCTTCCAGAAGACATACCTTTATCTTTATGATTTAAGGGTAGGTAATGATTTCTTAAAGAAGACAAAAAGTGCATACTGTAAATTTACCTACTTTTAATTAAGAACTTCTGTTCATCTAAAGACAATATAGAGATTAAAGACAAGCCAAGATAACATCAAGGTTGCAGGATACAAGATTAACGTACAAAGTCAACTGCTTTCCTACATACCATCAATGAACAAATGGAATTTGAAATTTACAAGACACCATTTATATTAGCAACCCCAAGAAATTCGAACACTTAGTTATAAATCTAACAAAATATGTACAAGATCTATATAAGGAACACTATAAATTCTGATGGAAGAAACAAAAAAAAATCTAAATAAACAGCGATATTTTCCATCTTCATGGATAAGAAGACTCAATATCATTAAGATATTAGTTCTCACTGAAAACTATAAGACACTGATGAAAGAAATTGAAGAAGACACAAATAAACAGAAAGATAGTCCATACTCACATATTGGAAGAATTAATATTGATTAAATGTCCATATTACCTAAAGCAATACAGATTCACTACAATCCCTAACAAAATCACAATGGCATTTTTCATAGAACTAGAACAAATAATCCTAAAATTTATATGAAACCACATATAAGAGCCTGAATAGCCAAAGCAATTTTGAGAAAGAACAACAAAGCTGGAGGTATCACATTTTCTGATTTCAAACTAAATGATAAAGCTATAGTAATCAAAACACTACGGTTTTGGCATAAAAACAGAAACATTGATCAATGGAACAGAATAGAGTACCCAGAAATAAACCCACGCATATATGGTCAATTAATTTATGACAAAAGAACCAAGAATACACAAGAAGGAAAGAATAATCTGTTCAATAAATGGCGTTGGGACAGCCACATGCAAAAGAATGAAAACAGACTCCTATCCCACATCATACACAAAAATCAACTCCACATGGATTAAAGATTTTAATGTAACCATAAAACTGCAAACATGAAACCATAAAACTCCTAAAAGAAAACATAGGCAGTAAGCAACTCCACATCAGTCTTGGCAATGATTTTTTTTGGATTTGATACCAAAAACAAAGGCATCAAAAGCAAAAATAAACAAGTGGGACTACATCAAACTAAAAAGCTTCTGCAAACAAGGGACATCATCAGCAAAATGAAAAGGCAACCTATGGAATGGGAGAAAATATTTCCAAATCACATACCTGATAAGGAGCTAATATTCAAAATATATAAAGAATTCATACAACCCAGTAGAGAAACAAAAGCCCACACAACCTGATTAAAAAATCGGCAGAAGATCTGAATAGACATTTTTCCAAAGAAGATATACAAATGGGCCACAGGCCATGAAAAGATTCATAACATCACTAATCATGAGGAAAATGCAAATCAAAACCACAATGAGATACCACCTCACATCTATTAGAATGGCTATTATCAAAAAGACAAGAAATTACAAGTGTTAGCAAAGATGTGGAGGAAAGAGAACCCTTGTGCACTGTTGCTGGGAATGTAAATTGGTGTAGCCACTATGGAAAACAGTATGGACATTCCACAAAAAATTAAAACTAGAACTACCATATTGATCCAGCAATTCCACTTCTGAGTATTTATTCAAAGAAAACAAAATCACTATCTCAAAAAATTTCTGCACCCCCATGTTCATTGCAGCATTATTTACAATAGCCAAGACATGGAAACAACCTAAATGTCCATCAAAGGATGAATGGATAAAGAAAATACGGCATATATGTATGTGTATATATACACATATATATATACATACATACACATATACACATACATATAAATATATATACAGATATATACATACATACATAGACATAGAAATACATGTGTATATATACACATATATACATATATATGCAATGGAATATTATTCAGCCATTAAAAAGAAGAAGATTTTGCCATTTGCAACAACATGGATGGACCTTGAGGGCATTATGCCAAGTGAAATAAGTCAGGCAGTGAAAGACAAATGCTGTATGATCTCACTAATATGTGGAATCTGAAACAAACAAGCAAATTCATAGATACATACTGGTGGTTCCCAGAGGCAGAGGTGTGGGATGGGTGAAATGGGTGAAAGGAGTCAAAAGGTACAAACTTCCAGTTATAAGACAAATAAGTCCTGGGATATAATGTACAGTATGATTATGGTAGTTAATGATACTGTATTGTCTATTTGAAAGTTGCTAAGACAGTGGATCTTAAAATTTCTCATCATAAGAAAAAATTTGTAACTGTGTCATGTTAACTAAACTTATTATGATAATTATTTTGCAATACATACATATATCAAATCATTATGTTGTACACTTAAAACTAACACAATGTTATATGTCAATTATATCCCCAAAAAACAAAAGATATTAGCTCTTCCCAACTTGATCTATGAATTCAGTGGAATCTCAATTTAACTCCTATCAAGTCATTTTGTGGATATTGAAAAGCTGATTCTAAAGATCACATGGAAAGACAAAAGACCCAGAACAGCCAACACAATACTGAAGAATAACAAAGTTGGAAGACTGACACTACCCAACTTCAAGACTTACCATAAAGCTACAGTAATCAAGACAATGTGGTATTGAAGAGAGAATAGGTAAATAGATCAATGGGACAAATAGAGGGCCCACAATTATACCCACACAAATAAAGTCAACTGATCATTGACAAAGGAGCAAAGTGAATTCAATGGGGAGTCTCTTCAACAAATAGTGCTGGAACAATTGCACATCCACATGCACAAAAAAGTGAATCTATATACAGACCTTATACCACTCATAAAAATTAACTAAATGGATCATAGACTGAAATGTAAAATGCAAAACTATAAAACTTCCGGAAGACAACATAGGAAAAAATCTAGGCAACCTTGGGTTTGGCGATGAAAAGCACAATCATGAAAGAAAAAACTGATAAGTTGGATTTCATTAAACTTAAAACCTGCTCTGAAAAAGACACTGTTAAGAGAATGAAAAGACAAGCCTGAGACTGGGAGAAAACATGCAAAACACAAATCTGATAAAGAAGTTGTATCTAAAATATACAAAGAATTCTTAAAACTCATCAATAAAAAATGAATCCAACCTAAGAAGATATATACAAGATCTATATGAGGAAAATTATAAAGTTCTGATGAATGAAATCAAAAGACTAAATAAATGGAGAGATATTCCATGTTCATGGATAGGAAAACTCAATATTGTCAAGACGTCAATTCTTCCCAACTGAGTCTAAAGTTTACATGCAGAGGCAAAGACCCAGAACAGCTGACACAATATTGAAGGAAAAGCACAAAGTTGGAGAACGGACACTATCCTACTTTAAGATTTACTATAAAGCTATAGTAATCAAGACAGTGTGATATTGATGAAAGAATAGACAAACAGATCAATGGAACAGAATAGAATGCCCAAAAATAGACCCACATAAATATAGTCAACTGATCTTTGACAAAGGAGCAAAGGCAATACAATGAACCAAAGATAGTCTTTTCAACAAATGGTGCTAGAACAACTGGAAATCCACATGCAAAAAATGAATCTAGGCACAGACCTTACACACTTCACAAAAACTCAAAATGGATCACAGACCTAAATGTAAAATGTGAAACTATAAAACTCCTAGAAGATAACATAGGAGAAAATATAGATGACCTTAGGTATGGTGATGACTTTTTAGATACAACACTAAAGCACAATCCATGAAAGAAATATTGATAAGCTGGACTTTATTAAAATAAAAAGTTTCTGCCCTGTGAAAGACAATCTCAAGAGAATTAGGAGACAAGCCACAGACCTGGAGAAAATATTTGCGAAAGACACTTCTGATAAAGGACTGTTATCTAAAAGGTACGAAGAACTCTTAGAACTCAACAATCAAAAAAACAAACAACCTGATTTAAAAAATGGGCCAAAGACCTTAATAGACACTTCACCAAAAAAGACATACAGATGCAAATAAGCATATGAAAAGATGCTCCACACCATATGTTACCAAAGAAAAACAAATTAAACAATAAGATACTACTACGCATCTATTAGAATGACCAAAATATGGAACACTGACAACACCAAATGCTGACAAGGATGTGGAGCAACAGGAACTCTCATTTATTGCTGGTGAGAATGCAAAGTGGTACAGCCACGTTGGAAGACAGTTTGGTGGTTTCTTACAAAACTAAACATAGCCTTACCTTATGATCCTGCAATCGTGCTCCTTGATCCAAACGCGCTCCAAAGGAGATGAAAACTTACATCACATAAAAACTTGCATATGGACATTTATAGCACCTTTATTCATAATAATCATATATTATTTATATTTATGTTATATATTTTATATTTGTTGTATAATATTAAAAATATTATACAAATCAATAAAAAAGACAACAAACAGAAAAATATTTTAGCAAAAAAGACATTAACAGGCACTTCACAGTAGAGGAAATACAAATGGCCAATAAACACATGAAAAGAGGTTCAATCTCATTAATAATCACCAAAATGCTAATTAAAATATAAGATATTGTTAATAATATTGTTAATAATAAGATATTGTTACCCACCTAATAAACTGGCAAAAAATAAAAAGCCAAACAATATCAAGTGACAAAAAAGATGTGGAACAACTGGAACTCATACATACTACCCTTGGCAATGTACATTAATACTGATGTTTTAGAAGATAGTTTGTCATTATCTGGTAAAGTTAAGCATTTGCATACATGGTACCCAGGAATTTTCCTCCTAATTGTGTGCCTTAGAAGCCCCTGCACATATGGACTAGGAGACACGCACAACAACATTCACATTAGCACCGTTTTTAATAGCAAAAACACAAGACAAAAATCATATGCTCATCAACCGTAAAATTGATAAGAGGTAGGATATGCCTATACAATTGAATATGACAGTGAAATTGAT
Organism: Equus przewalskii; assembly: GCF_037783145.1. Lineage (NCBI taxonomy): Eukaryota > Metazoa > Chordata > Mammalia > Perissodactyla > Equidae > Equus > Equus przewalskii. Next base: position 33,425,561 of record NC_091835.1, on the reverse strand, counting down.
TTATAAACAGGTTTCCAAGAACAGAGGTGATATTCACAATATCTAAAGGGCACAGGCACTGATCAACCAGAACGGAAGCCTGATCAATCCAATGAAAGTCAGGCAAACGCAGCACCAGTGTATGCTAGCTTAGTACTGAGCTAGTGAGCTGCAGAAGAAATAAATAAAAAGTGAGTTGAAGAAGAAAACAGAACAGCACGATTCCACATATATAAAAAACAAAAACATGCGGGGCTGGCCCCGTGGCCGAGTGGTTAAGTTCGCGCGCTCCGCTGCAGGCGGCCCAGTGTTTCGTTGGTTCGAATCCTGGGCGCGGACATGGCACTGCTCATCAGACCACGCTGAGGCAGCGTCCCACATGCCACAACTAGAAGAACCCACAACGAAGAATACACAACTATGTACCGGGGGGCTTTGGGGAGAAAAAGGAAAAAAAAAAAAAACAAAAAAAACAAAAAAAACAAAAACATGCAAAATTAAACAATACATAGTTTAGAAGGTTCAGAAACATTTAAAGAAAAGCAATGGGTGGGGAGTCAAGATGGCTGCATAGGAAAATCCTGAGCTCACCTCCTCCCATGCACACACCAAAGCTACAGCTACATGTAGAACAGTTTTCTCAGAAAAAGACCTGAAAACTAGCAGAATAGCTCTTCCACAGCAGAGGATAAAAAGGTCACATTAAGACTGACAGGAGAGGCAGAGATGCCATCTCACCAAAACCCCCACCCCCAGCTCAGAAACCCATAAGCAGAAGGGATACCACAAACACAGAGCCTCCACCTGAGGAGCAAGAGGTTTGAGTCCTACATCAGGCTCCTCAGCCCTTGGGATCTGCACCAGAAAGACAAGTCCCCAAAATGTCTGCTTTGAAAACCAATGGGGCTTAGATCCAGGAGACCAAAGTGCTGTAGAAAACTGAGACTCCACTCTTAAAGGGCTCACACACAAACTCACTTGTCCCAGGATCCAGCAGAAAAGGAGCAGTTTGAAAAGTGCATAGACCATTATGTTAAGGAGATTAACTAATCTTAAAGCATCTGCCAGAGGGGCAGGGGTCTATTGGAACTCTCTCCAGGGATGAAGGTGCTGACAGGCATCATTTTTTGCACTCTCTTTCCACCTTGCTAGCACCACTTGCCCCAGCCTGATGTTCTCCTGCAGCCCTGCCCCATCAAACCTGGAGAGTATGTGCAGTCCACACAGGAAATGCCCCTTGAGTGCCTGGCACTCTGGCCAGAGGGGCTTGTGTTTCTGGGCCCCATGGGGCTGAAACAATCAGAGAGACAGGTCTTGGCAAGCTACCATCCCCAGGGCACTGCACAGACAACAGACTGAAACACACTCCCAGTCTTCCTGTGACGACTCCTTCTAGACTGGAAGAGATAGCCGTGTTGCTGAATACACAGAAACAAACACAGAGGGTCAAGCAAAATGAGGAAACAAAGGAATATGTTCCAAATAAAAGTACAAGATAAAACTCCAGGAAAAAACCTTAATAAAATGGAGACAAGTAATTTACCTGATAAAGAGTTATGGTATATACAACAGTGGTCCCATAAGATTAGTACTATATAGTCTAGGTGTGTAATAGGCTATATCATATAGGTTTGTGTAAATACACTCTATCATGTTCACAAAATGATGAAATTGCCTAATAATGCATTTCTCAGAACATTTCCCCATTGTTAAGCAACACATAACTGAACAATAACTGAACTAAAAACACACTAGAGGGGTTCAACAGCAGACCAAGTGAAACAGAAGAAAGGATCAGAAACCTTGAAGACAGAGTAGTGGAATTCACACAAACAGAGCAGCAAAAAGAATTTTAAAAAGTGAAGATAGCTTAAGGGACCTATGGGACAAGATCAAGTGGAACAACACTCAAATTACAGATGTCCCAGAAGGAGAAGAGAGAGAGAAAGGGCAGAAAACTTATTTGAAGAAATAATGGCTGAAAACTTCCCTAACCTGGGGAAGGAAACAGACATCCAGATCCAGAAGCTCAGAATTCCAAATAAGGTGAACCCCAAACGATTCATACCCAGACATCTTATAATTAAAATGTCAAAAATTAAAGATAAAGAGGGAATCCTAAAAGCTTCAAGAGAAAAGCAACTTGCTATATACAGTCAAACCCCCATAAGACCACCAGCAGATTTTTCAGCAGAAAGTTTTCAGGCCAGAAGTGAGTAGCATGATATATCCAAGGTGCTGAAAGCAAAAAACTTCCCACCAAGAACAATCTATCTGGCAAGGTTGTCATTCAGAATTGAAGTAGAGATCAAGAGGTTTCTGACAAGCAAAAACTAAAAGAGTTCACTACCACTCAACTGGCCTTACCAGAAGTGTTAAAGGGACTCCTTTAAGCTGAAAGGAAAGGACACTACTTAGTAACAAGAAAACATAACATAAAAAAGACTTACTTTTATCTCACCAGTAAAGGTAAATATACAATGAGGGGGGCAGACTAATCAATTGTAAAACTAATATGAAGGCTAAAAGACAAAAGTAGTAAAAATAATTATAATTATAACAATTAGTTAAGGGCCACACAAAATAAAAAGATATAAAATGTGATATCAAAAACATAAAATGTTGGGGGGGAATATAGAGTTTTAAAATGTGTTCAAACTTAACTTGCTATCAACTTAAAATAGACCAGTATATAAATAGGCTAATATATGTAAGCATTGTATTAACCATGAAGCAAAAATCTATAGTAGATACACAAAAGATAACAAAAATGGAATCTAAACATAACACTAAAGAAAGCCATCAAACCACAAGGAAAGAGAGCAAGAGAAGAAGAAAGGAACAGAGAGGAACTACAGAACAGCTAGAAAACAATTAACAAAATGGCAATAAGTACCTACCTATCTATAATTACTTTAATGTAAATAAACTAAATTCTCCAACCAAAAGTCATGGAATGGCTGAATGGATTAAAAAAACAGGACCCATCTATATGCTGCTTACAAGAGACTCACTTCAAATGTAAGTACACACACAGACTGAAAGTGAAGGGATGGAAAAAGATGTTTCATGCAAATGGAAACCAAAAGAAAACAGGGAAAGCTATACTTAGATCAGAGCAGACTTTAAAACAAAGACTGTCTTAAAAGACAAAAATGGGCATTACATAATGATAAAGGGGTCAATCCAATAAAAAGATATAATTTTTGTAAATATGTATGCACCCAACATAGGAGCACATAAATATATACAGTAAATATTAACAAAGCTAACGGAGAAATTGACAGTAATATAATAATAGTAGGGGACTTTAATACTCCACTTACATCAATGGATAGATCATCCAGACAAAAAGTCAATAAGGAAACATTAGCCTTAAATGACACGTTAGACCAGATAGACATAATAGATATAAACAGAACATTCCACCAATAGTTTCAAGTGCACATGTAATATTCTACTAGATAGATCATATGTTAGGCCACAAAACAAGTTTCAATAAATATAAGAATATTGAAATCATATCAAGCATCTTTTCACACCACAATGGTATGAAACTGGAAATCACACACAAAAAGAAGACTGGAAAAATCACAAATATGTGGAGATTAAACAACATGCTACCGAACAATCAATGAGTCAATGAAGAAATCAAAGAGGGAATCAAAAAATATCTTGGGACAAGTGAAAATGGAAATACAACATTCCAAAATCTACTATAAAAGGTAGGTTCACAACAATATACAGGCCTACCTCAAAAAACAACAAAAATCTCAAATAAACAATCTAACTCTACACCTAAAGGAACCAGAAAAAGAAGAACAAATGAGACCCAAAGTTAGCAGAAGGAAGCAAATAATGAAGATCAGAGCAGAAATAAATGAAATAGAGACTGAAAAAACAATCAAAAAGATCAGTGAAACTAAGAGCTGGTTCTCTGAAAACAAACAAAATTGACAAACCTTTAGCTAGACTCACCTAGAAATAAAGAAAGAGGGCTCAAATAAAATCAAAAATGAAAGAGGAGAAGTTACAAATACTACCACAGAAATACAGAAGATTATAAGAGACTACTATGAACAATTATATGCCAACAAATTGGACAACCTAGAAGGAATGGCTAAATTCCTAGAAATATACAACTTCCAAGACTATTCCATGAAGAAATAGAAAATATGGATAGGCAGTTTACTAGTAAGGAGATTGAAACAGTAATCAAAAACCTCCCAACAAATAAAAGTCCAGGACTAGATGGCTTCACTGGTGAATTTTACCAAACATTCAAAGGAGATCGAATACCTACCCTTCTCAAACTCTTCCAAAAAGTTGAAGAGGAAGAAATGCTTCCTAACTCATTTTGCGAGGCCAGCTTTACCCTGATACCAAAACCAGACAAGGATACCACAAAAATAGAAAACTATAGGCCAATATCCCTGATGAACATAGATGTAAAAATCGTCAACAAAATATTAGCAAACCGAATTCAACACTACATTAAAAGGATCATACACCATGATCAAGAGGGATTTATCTCAGGGATGCAAGGATGATTCAACATCCACAAATCAATCAACATGATACACCACATTAACAAAACGAAGGATTAAAATCATATGATCATCTCAATAGATGCAAAAAAAAGCATTTGACAAAATTCAACATCCATTTGTGATTAAAAAAATTCAATGAAGTCGGTATAGAGGGAACATAACTCAACATACTAAAAGCCAAATATGACAAACCCACAGCTAACATCACACTCATTGATGAAAGGCTGAAAGTTTTTTCTCTAAGATCAGGAACAAGACAAGGATGGCCACTCTCACCACTTACATTCAACATAGTATTGGAAGTCCTAGCCACAGCAATTAGGTGAGAAAAAGAAATAAAAGACATTCAAATTGGAAAGGAAGAAGTAAAACTGTCACTATTTGCAGATGACATGATACTATATATGGAAAACCCTAAAGACTCCACACAAAATAACTGTTAGAACTAATAAAGAAATTCAGTAAAGTTGCAGGATATAAAATCAACACAGAAATCTGTGGCATTTCTATACACTAATAACAAACTATCAGAAAGAGAAATTTAGAAAACAGCCCCATTTACAAAGAGGTGAAAGACTTGTACACTGAAAACTATAGGACATTGATGAAAGAAATTGAAGATGACATGAATAAATGCAAAGATATTCTGTTTATGGATTGGAAGAATTAACACTGTTAAAATATCCATATGACCTAAAGGAGTTTAAAGATTCAATGCAATCTCTATGAAAATTCAAACGGTATTTTTCTCAGAACTAGAACAAATAATTCTAAAATTTCTATGGAACCACAAAAGATCCTGAACAGCCAAAGCAATCTTGAGAAAGAAGAATCAGACTAGATGTATCATGCTCCCTGGTTTCAAACTATATTACAAAGCTACAGTAACATAAATAGTATGGTATTGGCATAAAAACAGACACATAGATGAATGCCACAGAACAGAGAGCTCAGAAATAAACCCACACATATATGGACAATTAATTTATGACAAATGAGCCAAGAACATACAATGGGGAAAAGACAGTCTCTTCAATAAATGGGGTTTGGAAAACTGGACAGCCACATGCAAAAGAATGAAACTAGACTACTATCTTATACAATAAAACTCAAAATGGATTAAAGACTTGAATTTAAGACATGAAACCATAAAGTTCCTAGAAGAGAACATAGGTGGTAAGCTCCATAACATGAGTCTTGGCAATACTTTTTTTGGATCTGACTCCAAAGGCAAGGGAAACAAAAGCAAAAATAAACAAATCGGACTGTATCAAACTAAAAAGCCCTGCACAGCAAAGGAAACCATCAACAAAATGAAAAGGTAACCTACTGAGTGGGAGAAAATATTTTCAAATCATATATCTGATAAGGGGTTAAAATCCAAAATATACAAAGAACTCATAAAACTCAACCAAAAAACCCCCCAAACAACCCAATTATAAAATGAGCAGAGGATTTGAATAGACGTTTTTCTTCTTTTCTAAAGAAGACACACAGATGGCCAACAGCTATGTGAAAAGATGTTCAATATCACCATTTATTAGGGAAATGCAAATCAAAACCACAACGAGATATCACCTCACACCTGTTACAATGGCTACTATCAAAAAGACAAGAAATAGGGGCCGGCCCTGTGGCCGAGTGGTTAAGTTCATGTGCTCTGCTTGTGCATGAACTTAACCACTTGGCGGCCCAGTTTCACCAGTTTGAATCCTGGGAGCGGACGTGGCACTGCTCATCAAGCCATGCTGAGGCGGCATCCCACATGCCACAACTAGAAGGATCCACAACTAAAACAATACACAACTATGTACCTGGGGGCTTTGGGGAGAAAAAGGAAAAATAAAATCTTTAAAAACAAAAAGGACAAGAAATAACAAGTGTTGGAGAGGATGTGGAGAAAAGGAAACCCTTGCACAGTGTTGGTGGGAATATAAGTGGTACAGCCACTATGGAAAACAGTATGGAGATTGCTCAACAAATTAAAAATAGAACTACCATATGATCTAGCCATTCCACTCCCAGGTATTTATCCAAAGAACACAAAAACACTAGTTCAGAATGATGTATGCACCCCTATGTTTGATGTAGTATATATATATATACGATGGAATACTACTCAGCCATAAAAAAGAATGAAATCTTGCCATTGCAACAACATGAAGGGACTTTGATTGAGGGTAGTATGCTAAGTGAAGTAAGTCAGATGGGGAAAAACAAATACCATATGATGTCACTTATATGTGGAATCTAAAAAACAAAACAAGCAAACAAACAGAACAAAACAAAAACAAACTCACAGATACAGAGAACAGATTGGTGGTTACCAGAGGAGAAGAGGGCTGAGGGTGGGCAAAATGAGTGAAGGGGGTCAATTGTATGGTGATGGATGGTAACTAGACTTATGGTGGCAATCATTTTGTAGCATATGCAAATATCGAATTATAATGCTGTAAACTTGAAACATATGTATAGTGCTATAGGCTAATTTTTCCTCAATAAAATAATGAAAGAAAAGCAATGGAATAATAGATGTAAAACTCAACAGAGTAGTTATCTCAGAGGGGTCAACGAACAGGGTGAGATAAGATGGGGAGCAGGGACACACAGTGGACTGCTTTCTTAAACTGTTTGTTGGATACACACAGGGTATTCATTGCATTATTCTCACGCCTTACACATACCCTTAAATATTCTTTTATATATACCCAACATTTAATAATATGGAACAAATCTTTTAAAGTATTTAATGAATTATAGAACAAAATCTGAATCCCAATTTCAGCATTTATTAGGAGAATGACTTTAGGTAACTTCCTTAATCTCTGTGGGTCCCCTCCTCTGTAAAGTAGGGGTGATAACTACCTCAATATTGCTGAAAGAAGCAAATGTGAGAAGCTAAACACATATGGGAGATAGGATTGTATTTCTAACATCTCCTCATCTCCACCTCCAATGTCAAACAGAAAGACTCTACTTTTCATGGCCTGAGGAGGTTTTCAACTGAAGTTATCTATTTACTCTGATTAATTCTGGTACTCAGAGACATTCCCCATGTCTGCTTGCTTCATATCCTTGTCGCAGCAATTGAAGGCAATCTCAAGTCTTTCTTCTCCCCTCTCTCCAAACTGAGAGCACCAATGGGAACGCAAAACAAAGGAACTGGTACTTACTGCGTAGCTCTCAGAAGGCAGAGAGGAGTCCTAGGAGAAAATGGGAAGAAGTGCGTACGTGTTCTCCTTCAGGACCCCAAATCCACCCCAAATGTAGATCTTTTGTTGTATTATATATTTATTTTTCATTGAGTCACCAATTCTAGATTGGCTGCTGGTGGTTATATTTTAAATGTTTCAAATTTCAGTTCTGTGATCATTATAAGTTATCCTAGTCTGAATCTTCCATTTGCATTTAAAAGGTGAATTCATTACCCTAAATAATATAGCACACTAAAACCCTAGAGAGACTGGCAATTGGAATCTCTGTTTTCTGTTCTCTCTTCAGTTATAACTGACTGTGAGTTTGATTCCTTTGCAATACCAATGGTCAGAATGTTTGTCTGTTTTTCCTATGGCATACTGACGAGCTACAGAAATGAGACAGAAGGACTGGCCCTCAGAATATCCTCTTCCACTGAGTGAGACTCATTAATAAGCCTGTCTCCTACAAGAAACCCCTTTCTGTTAAATGGAGAGGAGGGGAGGTAAAAGTAACCAATATTTATTGGCCTTCCACTATCTGCCAGCCAGTAAGCTCATGTTTTCATGTGTCACTTAATCCCACTGCAATCCGGGGATGTAGGAATAACTATTCCAGTTTCACAACCAGCAAACAGAGAGACTTAGTGATCTGACCAGGGTCTCATAGGTGGTGTTTAAACAGACATCTGTCCCCACGTTATTGAAAAGAACTTTTGTGAAAATGTCTGTGACCCCTAGAGATTCTGATTTCAGTGGTCTTTAAAATATCCCTTGGGTGATTTCAAATATACAACCAAGATTGAGAACCAGTGTCTAGTTCAGTCTCCACTCCTTACTGATCAGGAAAACAAGGGCTGCTCATTACCACTGGCAGCATTAACTGCACCATCTGGTCTTTCTCCAAAGAATCCCCGTATTAAGTTACACGAGAGGTTTGGTTTTTGTTTTTGTTTTTTTCCTTGTCTGTTTTATCTCCACTGAATCCCCAGCACCTAGAAAAATACCTGATATGAGTGGGCACTCAATAAATGTTTGTCGAGGGAACAAATGAATAAACTCTCTCCTGGTTTCTATTCCACAAAAGTACATAAAGTGCCAGTTTGTGCCAGGCGCTGTCCGAGGTTCTGGGGATTCAGTTCTGAACCAGACCAAGACTATCTTTGCTGTTAAGGAGCTTCCATTCGAGAGCAGCACCATCCAATAGAAATACAACGCAAGTCACAGGAGAAACTTTAAATTTTCTAGTAGCTATATTAAAAAAGTAAAAAGAAACAGGTGCAATTAATTTTAATAATCTATTTTATTTAACACAATTTATTCAGAACACTATTTTAACACATAATCAATATAAAACTATTTTTACAACATTAATGAGGTATTAACATACTATAAAATCACCCAGTTATAAAAATTATCAATAAGGTATTTTACATCCATTTTCTCACACCAAGCCTTTGACACCTGGTGTGTGTTTTTCACGTACAGCGCACCCTCTTTAGACTAGCCCCGTGTCAGGGGCTCCATAGCCTCCTGTGGCCAGTGGCTGCTGTATCGGACAGTACAGTTCGAGAGGGTGAGGCAGACAATAAACAAGTAAACAAATATATAATATAATTAGAAGGGGTGATTAGGGAAGGCCTGTCTAAGGGTGTGGTATTTAGCAACTGAATGACTTAAAGGATAGAAGAGAAATAGCAAAACAAGTACCTGCTCTTCCAAGGCTGAAAATAGAAAATATGTCTTTAGCACACTTTTGAATGTACTTTGTTACACCTACCCATGAGTTGTCAGGGAAATGATAAAGTAACACCCTAAGAGAACAAAGCTCCCCTCCCCAGGCCTCTCCCAGGTCCTTCTCCTGAGATGGCCTGACCTGAGACCCTGGAGTTCTGCCAGCACCTTCAGTCCCAGAAACCAGCTGTGAAGCACTATTTTCTCCGGATAGAGTTGTAGAGGAGCCAAACATCCTCCAACTACTAGCTGACATAGCTGAGGTCCAGAAGAGAGTATGATCCCTCTGCCAGCAGTTAGGATAAACTATAACACGAGAGCATTTTCCGGAAGCACAGAGAGATCCCACGTGATTGAGGACCAGCGTGAGAGTCCTGTGCTCCTTGCCGGCTAAGCTGAAAGGATGGGACTTCTCCCCAGGCACTGAAGACAAGGACTCTCAGTAGAGATCTCTCGGCAGCAGATGGCTCTCTAACATTTTACCGTGTTGTAGCCAAATGAATGGGGGCATTTTTAAAAAATTGTACAATATTGTATAGAGGACCACACTGTTGTCTTAAAGCCAGGTGAAATCAATAATTAAAAATCACATTTTAAAAACTCCCTTAGATGAAATGCTACCAAGGTCTACATTTAAAATATTTAAATATTTATTAGTATAAACATCATATTTATAACTTATAATACTAAATACCATAAAATAAATATAAATTATTATTAATTTATTTAAGTATTTAAAATATGTTTTCAACATCTGCTTGGGGCAGTTGATATGCTGAGATCCATTGCTCTCTCATCCTCAGTGTTTTTTTAGGTGAAGAGATTATAATTCATGCTTTTCATCCTCCAATTAATATCACAACTGGATATCCATTGAAACCTGGGTTTCATGTAGTGATGACAGTTATTGACTTGTTTGCGTTTACTTAAGCCTATTCAATTCAAGCGGATGAGAATTTCATTGGGGAAAATGAACACGTGGTGAAAAGACATTTATTTGGGGCCTATCAGAATAATTATCAATACAAAAACAATAGTTTTAAGTTTAAATCGTATTTTTAAATGATATTGTCAATTTGTCAGCAGTTATCACAAAATACAACATAAATGAATTTATCTTGAATGTGATTTTTAATTTTATTTTTGACTATAAGTGCGGCAGAATTTCCTTTCCTTAAAATTAATTTAAATAAATTAAATATATTAAGGAACTTTGTAGGACAACACTTAGCAGAACTGCATTACTAGCCAAGAGGTGTGGAATAGAGGGGTTAAGAATAAGGGTTTGAATTCTGTCCTCCACTCATTCGTTCCTGGTTCATGGTTCACTTGAATCTCAGTTTCCCCATCTGTAAAATGGGGATAATGATAGTACTCGTCTCTAGGGTTCATGTGAGAGTCGGTTAAGCACTCAATAAATGTGAGCTCAAGCAGCTAAAAACAGTGTGAGCTGCAAAACTTGTGATGATTTGGCCAAAGTAAAATCATGACCAAGACCATTCTGTCTGCATAATATTTTGAAATGTGAACCAACAGATTGTTATCTTTTATTATCATTTTTGGCGTAGATTTACTACTTCAAATATTTTATAGCAATTTTTGTTTTATCAAAAGAAACGTAGGTATTAATAAAATTTTGTAACCAGAAGTTGAAAAATAAATGTTTTTTGTGGTCTGGGCTGCTGGCAGAGATAAGGATGGAGAACAATGGACTTTGCATTAGGATATATTTTTATGAGTTTTAACCCCGAGGGGGAGAATGTTTGGGTAAAATCAGGAACACTGCTTGGAGGAGATGACCTAAGAGTCGTAATTTTAAGGAGGCGGTATGTGATCTATGGGGAGAGAATTTTCACCAGGCCTTGGGTAGGCTGCTGAGCTCTGGCTTTCATTCAGAAAGGCAAACCTGAATGCTCTGGGCTAAAGTTCGCTGCAAAATTTTTAGAACAAAGACCCCAAATAATACGATCTTTTGAGTAAGTTGTGAAATCCCAACTGAGGGCGTTAGATTAAAAAATACACCTGACTTAGAAGTTGATCTTATAAATGGTAACCACGAAATCACCCGATCACAATATCACCTTCAGTGCTAGGGTGTCTCGCCAGTTTTTGAGGCAGAGTAAAAAGAAAAACACCATGTCTGTGTTAGAAAGAAAAAAAAAAAACCAGACCTTTTCTGGAAATGTTCTTGGATACTTGTTCAGAACATTCCAGGACACTCCCAGTATGGTCCCAGATAGACAGAGCAGAACAGAAAATACTGAGGAAGAGGCACTAGCCCAGGGGCTCCTCACATACAAGTCACCTGTCAGATTGAGGCCTCGCAGTTCTGAATTTGAAGACACTATGCTCTGCTGTCCAGCTGATTTTCCCTCCAAGCCCAGCCAGACCTGGCTCACCAGCCAGCCCAGTGCTCTCACACCAACCCTCACCTGTCATCAAAGGTGCTTGCAGGTACAGCAATCTCACTGGGTCCTGGCCCCCTAGTCTTCATGGTGATACCCCTCCTCCCCAAATGAAATTCAAGGATGCTTACCTTTACAGAGGTGAGATTTTGTTTCTTTCTTCCTTTCAAAATCGGGAAGGATGTCAAATTGCATTTCTTTGGCTCTTTAGCATCCATTTCAGTCCTGCAAGAGGGAGAACAAAAAATAAGTTAGCCGTAGGAACACAATATAAGTAATGGCCCCCACACCCAGGGATGGAAGGAGCTCAGGACAGGCTTGGAGAGAAACGTGGCAGGCCAGAAAGCAGTAGCTGAGTGTCTGATGCTCCTTTTGTTTCCCTTTTGGTGGCCGAGGAGGTCAGGCGAGGGGACCTCTTGGCATTAGTCCTCATGTGCTCAGGGCAGAGGGAGACAGAAGCCAAGGAAGGAAGATGAGCTAATCAGGTGGTTAGCAGTTTAGGACACCAAGCAAAAAGACCCATTTCCCCTAGCTCAATGCTAAGTAAGCCATTCTCCTGCCACAAACACTTTTTTTCCTAAAATATAGATGTATTAGCGGTTACTCAGTAGCTTAATGTCTATAGAAAAGGAAAGGGGGGACAACTGGTAGAAATGCTTTCCCTAGACCTCATTTGGCCATGACTGCACCTTCCTCACTGGGAGCACAGCTCTCTGAATAATTCACTCACTGCAAGATGAAAAAATAGCTCTCATAAGTGCATGGAATCGAGTAAAAGCAGCGATTTATAGAAGCAGAAGGTAGAGTCTTAGAGGCTCTCAGGCCCCTGTTACACTCCTGTCACGTTAGCAGAGCACTGCTGAGACTCTGCTGTGTGTCCCCTGGAAGGCCTTTTCCAGCCCCTAACCTTAGCATGCTCCAAAGGAATTTGGAATACACCAAATAGAGACAGAACAGGGACCATGCAAGTGTTACCTGCAAATCACTCCACTGACAGGTTCTTACAGACACTATCATAAATGGTGACACCATCACAATTTTGAAATTATTTAAAGGATTGAAGATGTCACACCAACATTTATTGCAGTATAATGCTGAAAAATCAGAACTTACTTATCTATGTATAATGGGAAGTTAGAAAACTATGGCACACATATATGACGGAAGCTGGTGCAATCACTTAAAAAAATGAGATAGATCATTAGGGCTGCTCGTAGTATATCGAGTAAACACAGAACAATATGTATAATACGATTCCACATTTATTGAAGAGAAAGCAAGATGTTTGCATGTCTTTATACAGGCATATTGAAGGATCTAGAAAAAATAACTGTAAAAAAATAATTACCTCTGAAGAGCGGGGCTGGCAGAGGTGAGTGGGAACATTCATTTTAAAACACATACAAAAAAATGAAAAAATTCTGTGCAAAATCAAATAAAAAGTAACAGTCATTTCTCCGCAAATGATCACAGTTTCTCTTCTTCCTTCCCGTCCTGCCTTCCTTTCTACAAACATAGGCTGAGACAATTTTACCAATAAACCAGACACGGCCTCTGTCCTCAAGGAGAGCTCCTTATCTAGGAGGGGAGAGTCTGTGCTTTATTTTATTTTACTTTTCATATTTCTTATTGGGATGAGGACATAGCTTTCCTATTGAAAACTCTTGGTACAAATTTGCCAAAGGAAGAGAAATCTAAGTTAGTTTAGGTCAATTCATCAAAAATTTTCAGATCGCCAACTGTGTACCAGATACTGTGCTAAGCATGGGGGGTTCAAAGATAAGTAAAACAGAACTCTGGCTTTCAAGGAGTTCAAAGTCTGGTGGGCAAGACAGACCTGTAAACAGTGGTGCCAGCATTACTGCACGCATAGTATTTTAGACATAACTCATCATTTATGTATCCTGAACTTCAATGCGCAGAAAGGAAATAGATCTTTTGAGATTTACCTGCTCCGATTTCCGTATTTCTATCGCAGTTGTCAGCAGCTTGATCTTTATGTCCTGGGGGGCTACCTTTGGGCAGAAATTGTGGCAGTGTGGGACTTGCAGGGACTCCCTTTTCATTTCTGTGAACAGGAGATAACGTACTTAAGTTACTCCCACTCTGCCAAAGAGAACTTTCCAGCCTCTCTGCAAGTAGCCTTGAAACTCTTCATGGTCCACGGACTCACAGACTCTGAAGAGCTGAAAGACGTTTTAGAAGCCATCTCATCCATTTTCCCACCCTGGGCAGGAATCCTCTTAAGACGATTCCTGGCAATCACTCAGTCTCTGCTTGAACATTTCTGTGACAGAGCTCACCGTTTTTCCAGGCACTTCACACGCAGCTGTGAATTTCATAAGGTTGGTGCTCAGTAAATGTTGGTTGGGAGAAATGATATTGGGCAACATATTCTCCACTGACACATGTCATCCTCTGCAGAGCAACAAAGAACACATGTACCCTCTCTTCTATTCAAGAGTTCTTGAATATTCAAAACGGCAGCTGTTTGCCTCCTCAGCACCCACTCATCTCCAGGCATTCATGGTTCTATTTCAAACCCCTCCTCACAGGATAGAGCACCCAGGCATGATGGAAAGACCCTGTACTATGGTTTTCCCTCTCTGTTTTCTGGGTTTTTTAAATCACTTCTCTTAAAGTGGCTGCAGTTTTCTAGATTCTAGATTCTGTTTTAATCAATTCAGCTAAGTCAGGCAGCGAGACCTTTCCATCCCTCATCTGCTCACTGTACTTCTGTTAACGTAGCCTAGATCAGTATTGGCTCTTTTTAGCTGTCGCAACACACTCACATTGGGTTTGGGGTCAGCTAAAATCACTGATTCTCAGCACTGGGTCCTCCACAAGTTTGAGAAGCGTGCCTTCCAGCCAAGTTGCTGCTAACAATATGGAGTTGGCTAGGGCCAGGTCAGGGAAGAGTGGTTGGCACGCTGCTAGAGCTTGTGAAATTCCCTTCAGGTTCATCATACCCGCTTGGTAAGGACTAAGACAGAGAAGGGAAATAACAGACAAGTCACAGAACCAATCAGGCATAGTCCTTGTTTGCAGAATTCCCTGGAACTCCTAGATTTTATGTTACCTATCAGAAGGAGATGTTTCAATTCCTCAGGCAGGTCTGGGGATGAAGGGCGCTTACGTTTATCTTTTCATAGTTTGAACCTTCCCTTTAAATGGGCTCACACTTTTCCCAAGTCTCCATTTAGGCTGAAACAGTGAAGCTCGAATTAAGATTGGTGACTGTCAGTCACTTAACACTTCAGAGGGATCACAAGTTATTTAAGCCCTGAATTGGCTGATGGAGATTTCAAACTTAGCAAACACCACAAATTAACTACAGACATTAAAAAATCCCAAGTTTTGCATTGCTCATCTTCTCTTTAAGGAAAAAAATTTTTAATACTGGGAATTACCCCAGAGTGGCAAGTAGCACTTGAGAGGCAAGTGCTGCTCTGAGTGTGTAATCCACACATACCTAACGTGCTTTTGTGTGTAGGATGGAGCTCTGGTTGTGAGCAGAGGCGTGCAGGTGTATGGGCTGGGGCAGGGTAGGAGGCGTGGGGTGGTGGACCCACTTTTGACTACCCAGACGACAGGACATGCAGCGAAGATTTAAAAAAGGGGGTAAGAAAGTTTTGCGCCCCCAGTTGTTGGCGTCAGGGCTGGAAGCAGTTTCAGGGTAGGGCTGACGAACTCCCTAAAATCCACCTCTCTCCATCCCGCGATGCAACATCCCTTAAGTATTTTGAGGTTGGGCTGTGATGATGCACTTGTTCAGAGCAAAATCCAAAATTGTACTTTCCATCTCTCCGCACCCACACCCCGCCCCTTTCTCTCCTCTGACCCACGCCCCCTATCCCCATCCCCACTTTGCATTCTGTACACATTTCATTCTCCCCGCTTCCCCCACCTTCTTCCCCCATGCCCCAGGCGCTTCTTCCCCTCCAGGGGCCGGGCGGGTCGGACCTAGCTGGCTCACACTCGCACGGGGTCGCGAGCCCCTGCCGCCTCCCTGGTCCTTACTTTGTGCCGGTGGGGGTGGGAGGGGGCAGGAGCTGCATCTGGCCTGCGCAGACTGCCGGGCGCTGCCGGCGGCCCAGACAAGCAGCCTGCGGAGCGCACGCGGCGGACACGCCCTCCTCCCGTCGCTATAGAAACTATTTCCGCCCTATTTGTGACTCTGGAGCTCAAAGGACTTAGCTCTGGTCCAGTCCCAAGCCACCTTTCACGTCCACCTAAAGAACACACCTCTTTTCCTCCTCCTCCTCCCGGTCTCTTGCCCCAGTTCTTTAAAGTAAGGGACAAGAACTGAAGGCCATCCCGTGGCTGGAGAGATCAGAGCTGACTGAACAACCAGACTCATGAAATTACCCCTACCCACCCCCTTCAAAATGTACATGGTTATCAGAAGCACATAGCAAAGTTCTGGATATAATTTGCTCATCAGATAAACACTTTTTACGCACTCACTCTGCACCAGGTTTTAGAAGCATGAGAAGGAAAGCTACGGTGTAGTTGGATGGGGAACAGAGTCAGGTTTGCGGAGGACACAGACATTCAAATGAAGCTTTTTGAAAGATCGCGGTGAAGTTGCGTCTTCAAGGACAAACAGGAATTAGCAATGTAAAGAGGGCAAATAAGAACCCGTCTGAAGGCCCACAGCCAGGGCACCCGGACCGCGTGGGACCTGTGGTAACAGCACTCCGTTTCGTGTGGCGGGGTCAAAGTGCACATGGGCAGCATGAGACAAGGTTGAAGAGGCAGGAAGGGGCCAGCCAGACTCGAAATAGCTTCTGAACTAAACAGGGTAAGTTGATGTGTGTGGATTTTAAGCAGAAGGATGTTTATGCTCAGATTTTATTTTAGACACTCCATCTGGCAATAACCGTCTGGAGGGTAGGCCAGAGGAGGTTAAGAATCAAGGCAAGGATACCTGTTAGCAGTGGTAAGTGATGATGTTTCAGTGAGGGACAGTAAGTGAAAGGAGACAGTATTTTTGAGAAATTTAGGAAATGGGATAGCACTAGTGACTGCAGCGAGGGTGAAGGTGCCACAGGCACCTGAGTAGATGGTGGTGCCTTTTACTGATGGAAAATACTGGAGGGGGAGACGTTGATCTAGTGATGACTTGCTGCATCATTATTAATGGACCACGCAACAGGTCTTGTCAACAGCAAGGTCTGGGTTAAAGACCTTGACTTGGCAGTCACTGTCACACAGGTGACCACTGGAGCTTGAAGTCATCTAAGCTTCAAGAAAAAACAATGGGCTGGGGACAGGATGGAATCACAAGAATATGACACTGTGGTGGGAGGAATGCATGTAGGTGACACAAAAGATTAGAAAGCTGCAAAATAATGAACAGTAGGCAGGGAGGTGGAGAGAAAATTACGAAAGAATGGTGTCACATGGGCCCAGGAAATAAAATGTTTTAAGCAGGGTATGATGAACGGGGTCCCCAAGATTAGGTGGGAAAAACGTACACTGGATTTGGCAACAGGAAGGTCATGAGTGCTTTCTGCAAGGCCAGTTTTAACATATTTTATGGTGATTTTCAATAGAAACGATGAATAACACAAATCAAACATCAAGGTGGTCCAGACGATGAATCTGTGGTATCAGTACCTAATACAGAGCAGGCTCTTAATAAATGTTTATCGTTGACCTGCACTATAGGGAGCACCTCCATGTTATGCAAACATCTGGAAAATAGGTTTTAAAAAAGAGGTGAGGTGGGGCAGGTGAGGAGGCATATGGGAGTATAAATATACACACTACATAAGAAAAAATGTACACTAGAATAGACAAATGCTCACTTTAATCATAATTCTAAATTACGCATCTTCACAGTAACATAGATGTTTCCATGAACCAAGAAGAAGTAAGTATTATACATTTCTGGAATGGTTAACATGATTTGAAGCATTTTTATTAAAAAGCGATCAGCAGCTGGTTGAAATTCTAACCGTAAATATAAACTATCTATTACTATTTTCATTCACAAGGAATTCAGATCTAGGGTTCCTGACAGCTGCGTTATCTTATAGAATGAGGACCCAGTCCGTCGGCCATCCTCTACTGCACCGGCTCCGCAGAGAGTGGTGACTTCAGAAACAGCTCTCCCCATTGATATTTACAACAGAAAGGCTAACGCTTTTTGCAAAGCACTCATTTTATCATGAAATGTAGACAGTCAGAGACAGATGGATACAATTGATTCAAGGAAAAAAGCATATCAAAACTTTTCCACTTTTATTAAATGTTTTGACAATGAGGGCTTCATAAAACGTCACGAAATTCTATTTGCTATACATTAACCATCTACTTTTAAGTAGGAGACATACGCCATAGCATAGCAATCATTTTAATGTGGAAGATAATTCTGAATTCTTAACATAAAAATATTTGGCTAAAATATGAAATATCTATGAATTAAACTGACAATGTAGGTTAAATAACTTATAAGATTTTAGAAATGTCTTCTGGAAGAAATGGGAATGTTTCCTTTTGCCAGATAAACTTGGAACAGTTAAAGTTAAGGTGCCATAACTAGACAAAGCTAGAAAGGAGCATCATGTCACTAGAAAGGAACAGCATGTAACGTGCACTTCCTCCACGTCAAACTGACAACCACTTAATGACAATGACAAATACATAAGGAAAACAGAATATACTCTTCAGAAGGAAATGATATTACGAGATAATTCTTAGTAAACCAACCTCTTACTGAAGTCTTGAACAGCTTTGCGGAGAACATAATCACAAACTGGATAGAGATACAGTCAGCCATCCGTATCGGCGCAGATGAGAAGCCCGCGGATACGGAGGGCCGACTGTACTCACTGCAGTATGCCATTTTATACATAGAAGGGACTCAGCACCCACGGATTTTATATCCCTGGGGGTTCCTGGAACCAATCTCCCACAGATACCAAGGGACAACTATAATTTATATGACCTTAAAGGATCCTTCTTATTTCAATGTCCTCCTCAAATATAAACACAAAGCAAATACAAACATGCTTCTAAAACTGTGATTCTCTCAATCAAACATTTCTCCCATGCTCAGCTACTAGTGGCATTTGGATGCAAAGGTTTAACTCGAGCTAATCTGGACAAGCCAAGGCGCAGACTGTGATTTGGGGACTTGACAGACACTCCTGCCAGTGGGCTGCTGCTGTTGCTGCCACTTCTGGATACCGCTGAAATAAAACACATCACCCGAAGCTGATAATGTTAGGAATCTCTTCACAAACAGCAATTCATAAAATAGAAGAGGCAAAAAAAGTAGTTAAGCATTATTCTGCTATGCAGGTTCTATCAAGATAGATATAGATCAAAAGAATGGTAAGTCGTAAAGAGGAGAAAGAAAACAGTCTTGCCTATCTTCAAACATCCCCACAAGCCAAGGCAATAACACCAAAAGTTTAAATGTGAAAGCTGAAATAGGAAAGTTGGGCGCAAATAACATTGGTCGTAAAGGTAGAAAGAAATGCATGTAATTATAATTTCTAAAGTAGTAGAAAAATCTAATGTATTTTTAAAATCCTGCAATTTTTATAAATATTCCTTCAAAGAATCTATTTTTTCAAATATTTAACTTGAAATGCGACAAATACTGTTTTTAGTTATTTATACTAATTTCATTTATGCCACCACTCTAACATAGCAGTTACTTCCATCAAGTATTAAATTTCAAAATGTATCTACATAAATGTTCATAGTTGATCATGATTGTAGTCGTAATAAGTACAACGGTGTGTACTTTTTTCATACAAAGATTTGTAAACATTTCCATGCTTCTAGCCATCTGATTTATCATTCTTAATTGCATGTATTTGCCATATATTGATGCAATTCCTACAACAAACTTTTGGGTTATTTCCAGTTTCTCACCATTTTTCTTTAAGTGACTATTAAAAAAATCTGACCACTCATTACTTTTTTTTCTTTTGAATTCCTTTTTTAAGAATAAATTACCAAGAGTAATTCCTAGGTCAAAGGATATGTTTATTTTTATGACCCCTGTCAAGTTGTCCCATAAAGGGGTTATAAATTTCTAATAAATAATTATAGCTGCCACCCAACAACCTAGAGTATACTGGATCATACTGCTTTATTATTTCCCAGTTTGAGAGATACAAAACAGTATTTTGTTATTTTAATTTACATTTCCTTAATTACAGTGACTGCAATTCTTTCCATATTCCTTTCTAGCATCTCTCTTGAGGGCCTTGGTATGCCTATGTCATCGGCTCATTTTCCCATTGGGGTCTCGCCGGTCTTCTCATATTTGGAAAAGATAGGTAGGTACTAAGTGGCAACCTGAGTGTCACATCCAGCTCTCACATACACTGTTTGGTCCGCATAGTGTTAAAAAAAAAAAGAGTCAACTTTTAAAAACTAGGACATTTCACATTAAAATCTAGATTTCTAGCTTCTCTTGAAAAAAACCAGAGCTGGAAATACCAGGCCCAGAATCCCGAATGTAGAGAGTTAGGTGAAGCTGAGCAATAGCTGCTCCCTGCCACAGGCCCGGAGCGCTTGGGTCCAGCAATCCCCACTCACTCGAGTTCACCGCTCAGGCCCAATCACACAGTTACCGCACTCGTCCCGCACTTTCACACAAAGAGCTTTATGACACTAACTCTATCTGTCATCCCATTATTTCCTGTGATCTTTTTGATTATGCTACCCCTAAATTTCTACAGTCATTATATCATTTCTGTCGAATTTCTTTTGTTGGGGAATCACTAATTATTCCCAGAAGAAATACACTAAAGACTGTTCTTTAAATGATATGACATCATTATTTCAGTAACTAACCTTCCTCCTTTCCTCCTCCAAAAAACTTTTAAGTCCTCATTAAAGTCTTAGAATTTTTAAACCAGAACAGACTTTAAAGATTATATAGTGGCTAATATTTCAGATGATGAAATGAAGACTCAGAGAAATTAAATAATCATGTAGTCTTAGGCCTAAATCTGTCTATGAATACCTAGTTATCATTAGGGGAGTGGTCAAGAAATGTCATTGAAAAGAACTAAAGTGAACCTGAGGAGACCTGGAGTGACTTAGAAAAAGAGAGGGGACAAACGAAGACAGACATGCTCGTCGAAGGAAACTGGATAACGAGAGGCTCTGACAGAAGAATTCACACGCTGTGCTTAAGGAACAAAAGTGTAGCAGTTCCACTGGAGAAGAGGGCTCGTGTAGCTGGACGAGGGAAAGCGGAGACAGGACTGGTTAGGAAGCCACCAACAGTTTGGGTATGAAATGAACAGGGCCTGGATTAGGGTTTTAGAAATGCTGAGATGGGGGAAGGTCAAAGAATTTTTGAAGGATCAGTGAGACTTGGCTGTGGCGCAAATGAAGACAAAGAGAAGTCAAGTCTGAAGGAGCGGGAGGCTGAGCCTGCGAGGGCTCCTGTTAAACGCTGGCCTTCCTGTGCACAGGCTCTGGGGCATCAGTCAGGTGTGGAGGTCAGCAGGTCTTGAGCAAACAGACTTGTCACCAAAACTACATGCCAGGAATCTTACATGTTAGTACTCTGACAGTGTAATCCTACTACCAGGAATTTATCCTACGAAAATACTCAGGGATGTGCCCACAGATTTCTAAAATAAGGATTTTTGTGCTTATTGCAATCTTATTTATAACACTGAGAAAATAATAAACAACCCGGATGCTCAATACAAAGGAATGATAAAGGAGGAATAAATGCCGCAACCAAAAACCTTGGTTTTGAAGAATATGTGATAATATGGGGAAACGCTCATACGTAACACTTATAACTAGGAAGAAAATCTGCCAGTGTACTTTTCCAAGGCCCTGGCCTTCAGCGATAAATATACCATACCTGGTGGGACCCACTTTGGTCTCTTGCTCTCAGCTGAAGGACTGCGCATTTGTAATGGTTTCCTGGTGGCCTCTGAAGGAAGAGACACCTTTATGGGTGAGGGCTGAGATTCTGATTTGACGGCAGCTGCAGGAGAGTCTACTGAAGTCACTTTGAAAAATATACATAAGAAAGTTTGTCATAGAGGAAGATAAAGTCTAGCACATGTGAGTAAAAATTATAGTTACATAATCTTATAAAAATTAAAGACATTATCATGAATTTGAAAAACTCATTAATCAACAAATATTTATTGTGAAAATAAGAACAGCCATCCTTTATGAGCCTGCACATGCCAGGCAGTGTGGTAAACGGATCAAATACATGACCTTTAACCCTCAGAGCAACTCTGATACAGATCTTACTATCCCCACTGTCAGATGAGGAAACAGAGGTTAAGCAAACTGCAGCTGGATACCTTTGCAGAGGATTCCTCTGAGGAAGAACCATAATTCCAGAAAGTGCAGGGAAAGCTTCTCTCAAAGCAGTGGGAAGAAATAAGTCACCAGGGTACATGGGATGTTGATAGAATTATGTCAAGTCACAGAGACTGAATCTGTCACAATGCTAACAAGAATATGCCAACAAATACAGAAAACAAAACAATAGCCTACAGACTGGAAACGCTCAGTATACATCCTGATCCCCAGGAAAGGAGATGCGAAGGAGTGCAGCCATGGGGCCATCGCTCTGACTTCCCGTGCAAGTAAAGTGATGCTCGAGGTGCTGCAAAGGCTTTGACCTCAGATAGAGCAAGAAGTGCCTTTTCTCCAAGCTGGATTTCAACAAGGGACAGGCACACGAGGCCTAACTGTGGTTACTCCTTGGCTACTGGAGTGCTCCAAAGGGTCTCAGAAGGTTAGTCCATGCTTCACAGACGACAGGAAAGCCCTTGACTGCGTGGATCATGAAAAGCTCTGGGCTGCTCTGAAAGGAAGGGGCGTGCCTCAGCACTTGACTGTCCTGATGCCTAACCTGTACTGTGGACAAGAAGCCACTGTCAGGACAGGCTATGGAGAGACAGATGGATTCCTAGAGGCAAAGGTGTCAGAGAAGGGTGCATTTTATTCCCTCATCTGTTTAATCTCTACGCAGAACATAGCATACGAAAAACGGGGCTAGACTCAGATGAAGGAGGAGTGAAAATTGGTGGAAGAAATATCAATAATCTGAGATACGCAGATGACACCATCTTACTGGCAGAAAGCAGCAACGACCTGAAACAACTTCTGACGAAAGTGAAAAGAAAGAGCCAAAGCAGGCCTGCATTTGAACATCAAGAAGATGAAGATCACGACCACAGAACTACGCAGCTTAACGTAGACAAGGAAGACATGGAAACTGTTAAAGACTTTGTTCACCTTGGTTCAGTCATGAATTTAAATGGAGACTGCAGCCAAAAAATCAAGAGAAGATTGACACTCAGAAGGGCAGCAATAAAGAATTAGGAAAGATCATCAAGTGTAAGGAAGGGTCAATAGAGACCAAAGCCAAGGTTGTCCACACCTCGTATTCCCAATCACTGTGTACGGGTGTGAAAGCTGGACAGTGAAGAAGGCTGAGAGGAAAACAGTGTATCCATTTGAAATGTCGTGTTGAAGGAGAGCTCTGCAGACGCCCTGGACTGCCAGGAAGACGAACGACTGGGTCCCAGAGCAAATTACGCCTCAACTACCACTGGAGGCAAAAATGCTATTTCACAATACCCTCTTCTTAACGTTAACATCTACATTCCCTAGATCAGCAGCGTCCAACAGAAGCTTTTCTGCCATGATGGAAATGTTCTATATTTTGCACTGTACAATACAGTAGCCACTAGCCACATATAGTTATTGAGCACTTGAAATGTGGCTAGCAAGACCAAGGAACTTTTAAATTTTATTTAATTTTAATTAATTTAAATGTAATATAGCTACCATATTGGACAGCATAGCTCTTGAAATTTTCTCTATCAAGGGAAAAATTGTAACTTGTGCCAGATGAAAGACTCTCAAAGGTTACTCAATACATTAGTGGTACTAGAAATATAATCCATCTTTCCTAATTCTTCATCCCATTATTTAGCAATTAAATTTTACTTTAAATATCATATATTAAACTTCCTCATGAAGCAATTTGCTCCAAAGTATATAGAAGACTTTTAAGTAGTAAATTCCAACTTGGAAAAATAAAACTGAAATTTTATTTTTAGTTTCTAGTGTGTCTTGATAAGGAAGCATAAACAAATATCTAAAGAAAATAAAAAATGTATTCATATTTTTTTTCATATGCTCAATGACTTTCTCATATCACAGTTTGTGGTAGGGAGAATAATGGCCTCTCAAAGATGTCTACATCCTAATTCCCAGAACATGTGCATATGTTACCTTACCCAGCAAAGGGACTTAGCAGATTAAATGAAGGATCTAGAAATGGGGAGATCATCCTGAATTATCTGCATGAGCCCAATGTCCTCATAAGGATGCTTATGAGTGAAAGTGAGAAGCAGGAGAGCAACAGTCAGTGGTGGGACGTAGAAAGTCCCTGCCATTGCTGGCTTTGAAGATGGAAGTGGCCACCAGTCAGAGATGTAGATGGCCTCTAGAAGCTAGACAAGGCAGGAAAATGGGCTCTCCCCTGCCTCCACAGAGGAACAGAGCCCTGCTGCAGCCGGATTTTAGCCCAGTGAGAACCATTCTGAACTTGTGACCTGTAGAACTGTAAAACAATAAATTTGTGTTGTTTTAAGCCATTATGTTTGTGATAATTTGTTACAGCAGCAATTGGTAACTAATACCTAGCTTTGTCTCTAAAAACTCCTGCATTTAAAAATCTAATTTCTGGAAACCAGATGAATTTGTCAACTTTAAAAAAGTACTAACTAAAAACTTCACCAATTCAGAATACAGTGGAGGAAAGAATATGATTCAACTAGTATTTAATTCTTACTTCCTAAGACATACTCAGCACTATGCTATTTAAAGTGAGAGCAACTCCCACCATTAATAAATGGAGTCTGAATAACGGAAATTTTTGTTTCAAATAGCATACATATTAAACAATTAAGACATAAAAATATATATCAATAAGTAAAATAAATCAGGTTAGTGGAAGCAATATTTTACAATAATCTGTCACATATTATGAACTCAAAATATCCTAACTTCTTTTACACAAGAAGCAGGAATTCCATGTTCAAGTTGTCACGAATTCCAAAAGTTTTATTGTAAAAATGGTTTCTAACTGAATTTGTTTTGAAAAGACAAACAGACCCCAATCATGTGGCAAAAAGGTTCTCAAACCAAAGACTAAGTCAAGCATAAAAGCAAGAAATTAGAATCACGCAAACTTCCCAATTTAATTGCTTGGAGAAAATATGGTCCAGTGGATAAAGCTTTAGCGCTGAATGGACAAACCTGGGTGCAAATTCTAGCCCCTCACTTATTAGTCGTAAGCATTCCAACAGATTGTTTCACCTCTCTGAGCCTCCGCCCTCTCACCGTGGCATGAGAGCTCTCCAGAGGGTGGCCGTCGGTGCTGATGGGGGGCAACACACAGAAGGTGAGTGCTGGCTAAGGAGGGGCTCAGCGCTCTGTCTGCTCTTCTCCCTTCCCCACCCCACTCGGCCTCCTCCTATGAATTTTAACTGGAAATGAACACTGGCAAAATGTCAAGAAGAACAAACGTAAAGATAATAAAAACACATTAAATAAACCAAATACATTTCCCTTATAAGATTAACTGTTTTTGACTAAGCTTACCCAAATCATTACATTTGGATTTAGGTTTCTTCTTTTTCCTTTCAACTGGGGATTTTACCTTCATTTCTTTTTTTTTAATTTCTTTAACTTTACTTTTTCTCATAGTGAAGTCTTCATCATCATCTTCACTCGCATTAAAATCAGAATCAGCCTCAGAATCTTCACCTAAAACAGAAGATTATATACTTCATCTTTGTTCTACAAAGTGAGGCTTCTGTTGCCTCGACTTTCTCTACAGCTTTTGCACCAGATTCTTGGGCAGCTTTGTGCCCTGCCATTTCTGGTGGCAAAGCACTGCAGTGACTGAAAGCATGGTTGCCCAGGTTTGAATCCTGGCCCCTCCACTTACATATACTATGACCTCAGACAGGTTGCTAACCTCACTGTGCCTCAGTTTCCTACGTATAAAATGGGGCTAACCATAACCTACACCACAGAGTTGTCGTGCAGATTAAATGATTTAATACAAGTAAAGCATTTAGAATAACATCCAGCACAGAGCAAGCAAAATAGAATTGTTTGCTACTACTATTATCATGATAAATGGCCCATCAGTAACCTTTACTCTGATTTCAAAGGTCAGTAACCTTTGAAAAGAATGGTAGGGTATAACATTAGGTACTCCTTCAAAATGATGACCTTGCTGGTAATAATAAAGGTACACCTTCCCTTAATCACATAAACTTCAATATTCTAGAATAGAAACCCACTGGGAATTGAGAAGAGACTGACCATACCCAGAGCAATCTTAACTGATAATCCTATATACAATTTCATTTGGAACACACACACCTCCAATTTCCCACAAACTCTTTCCTGTACTGCGTGGGATGATACAACCCAGAGATGTAGTATGTTAAGTAGCTGCAGCTGCTGTGGAAAAAAAAGCATGGAGAATACCTGATAGTCAAGCAACGATCCTTCTATCTTGGGGAGAGGAAACGGGATCAGAAAACCATGCCTTGTGAATAACAAACTCAGAAAATTAGGTGTAAATAAGGACTGGTGTTATATTCATAAAAATCTTTTTTACATTTTTTATATTATAAAAGCTGTAATGCTTATTACAGAAAATGTAGACCATACAAAAAAAGTATTAAGGAAAAAGAAAATCCACTCCCTGATCTCACGACTCAGATAATGACCATTATATCCACCAAATATAATATCTACCTATCTATATGACATCATAGATTTTATATAAAAATAAAAATATACATGAAAATTTTCAAACATATACAACAGCAGGCAATAATAAACTGCTGCCCAGACTCAACAATCATCAATATTTTGCTAAATTTGTTTCATCTCTTTCTTCTTCTTCTCTTTTCTTCCCTTTCCTTCTTGGAGTATACGAAAATAAATCCTAGGCATTGTGTTATTATACTCCCACAAACTTGAGAACGGTTCTCTAAAACACACGGCCTTTTGTTAACACAGCAACGTCATTACCGAATCTAACACTAACAATAGTTCCTGGTATCACCTTCTATCCGGTCTATATTAATCCCTGTTAATACAGGACAATACCTCCTCCCTTTTTCCCCTATGCCTTTGACTTGTTGAAGTAACTGGGCCAGTTGTCCTATAGAATGTCCTACATTCTGGATTTATCTGTTTTCTTCCTCATGGTGTCATTTAACTTATTCTTCCATTTTCTGTGAGCTGGAATTTTCTCAAGGGTCAATTAGAGTCAGGCTCATGTATTATTACTATTATTATTTCTTTTTGGCAAGAATATACTTCACAGGAGATGCTCTGTACTTAGTATTGTTTCATATAGAAAGCACAGAATGTATGGTTGGCCCACTCTTAGTCGGTTCAGTTGATGCCATCTGAATTCTCCATCGTAAAGATCCTCATCAGGCTTCCACTGATGATCTTTGCCTAAATCAATGATGTAACTATGATCTGAAAATTGCAATTTCCTTATTCTATCATTCTTTCCACACAAATAAAAATTTAAAAACAGGTAAGAGTAATCAACCCACATATTCACATAATGGTTCCTGTGTTATATGGAACTGGCCACATAAGGCCAGCAGATCACACGAAGGCTGTTATAAGTAGTACCTTGTAAAATCAAGTAATTATTTCTGAAGTCCCAGGAGGATCTAGGTTTAGGAAGGGCAAGTAGTGGAGAAGTTTCTCCAACATTTCAGAATACAGAATCTAGGAGGGCAAAACCTCCTATGTATCTAACAGTTCTGGTATTGCATGCATTCTTCTCTGGGCTTGAGAGGATAAGTGGTAGGAGCTGACTATGACTCTATTTAACAAGTCTATCTAAAGATAGGGTCCAAATGACTTCATTACTCAACTGACAAAGCAGTTTAAATAATTTAGAGATCGGGAGAGGGAGTTCCCAGAATTCCAAGTAATTAGCACACCCTATTGGAAAATCTGCAAGGCCCAAACACTTGGGTTATGGATTCTGGGAATCTTTAGACGTCCTTAAGAAAAGTCTCATGCTCTCTCCCATTTTCACTTTTCTTTTCCTACTGAGCGTCACAAATGATCCTTTCTCTTCTCGTGAGGGTGAGCCAATGCAGGGGGAAAACTCTGACATGTCACCTAAAGAAAAGGATCCTGCTTCAAAATAACTTCAAGTTGTCTGAGATGAGACCAGTTGCACATTCAAGTATAATACAAGATCACCTCTGAGGGAACGGGAGAGCTGTTAGTTGTTCTGGCTGAGGGTGAACGGAAGTAGACTCGCTGTATTGCTCCTTACAGTACACAAAGCACAAGGAGGAAGATGTTTGTCTTTCAATTTAAGGTAAAGCAGGCTTGGCTGGAGTAGCTCAAGGAGGTTGACAAAGCTAGAAGACAGTGTAAGGAGTTTGCATTCTTGGGGTGCAGGACAGAACAGGAGGCAGAGGCGAGGAAATAATTTTGCCTAAAGCTTAGTTGGTATATGACAGCACAGGCTAGGTGGCAGTTATCACCCCTCAGCTAACGAGCTGGCTCCCTGTAAGGGCCGAAGGACTACTTCTCAGGGCTGAACCACACGGCATTTTATAGGAAGAATAGCCATACCTGTAGTTTGGTGGAAATCATGATAAGGTAACAGAGGAGAAAACCCAAACTAGCTCTCCAAGAGCTAGAGAAGAGTCATTTAAGTCCACAAGTGACGCAAGAAAACAAGGGATACTTCTCAGAACCTAAGAATTTTTAACTATCTACTTCTACATAAACCATCAGCATTATTTTCTTCTAATGTCCCAACCAGTCAAACATTCAAGAATTCAGACTTTCATTTACTGACAAATCATTTTTACCACACCAGGTTCCCATTCTGATTATTGCCCTTGTTACAGTGTTAACAACTGTCAGTATCAGCATTCACAATAAAATCACCATTTAACAACCACAGCTTCCCCAAACAACTATAGGTCTTGAATCTGTCGAAAGGAAGTGAGAATGATTTTCAGCTAAAAATATTTTTTGCAGTCCTCATATCCAGCATAACCTCAGAAGCACTCATATTTCAATAAATGTTTTCCTTCCTATTTTCATGTTTTATCTTAAATCATCATTCAACTGTACACAACTTGAAATTAAAGTGTATTGTTATCACAGAATTACGGCTCATATTTCATCTCAAAAATATTTGCTATGCAGAATTGAGTAAGAAAAACAACCTGGAACCAAGCTATTTACTTTTTTTAATGATTATTTCTTTTTTAAAATATTTTTAATTTTGGTAAAAACCACATAACATAAAATTTACTATCTTAACCATTTTGAAGCGCACAGTACAGTAGTGTTAAGCATATTCACATTACTGTGCAACAGATCTCCAGAAGTTTTTCGTCTTACAAAACAGAAACTCTATACCCATTAAACAACAACTCCTCATTCCCTCCTCCCCCAAGCTTCTGCTACCCACCATTCTACTTTCTGTTTCTATGAATCTGACTTTTTTAGATACCTCATATAAATGGAATCACACAGCATCTGTCTTTTGTGACTAACTTATTTCACTTGGCATGATGTCCTCAAGGTTCATCCACATTGTAGCATGTGACAGGATATCCTCCTTTTTAAGGCTGAACAATATTCCACTGAATGTATAGACCACATTTTGTTTATCCATTCATCTGCTGATGGACATCTGGGTTGCTTCCACCTCTTGGCTATTGTTAATAATGCTGCTATGAACATGGATGTGCAAATATTTGAGACCCTGCTTTCTATTCTTTTGGATATACACCCAGAAGTGGGATTGCTGGCTCATATGGTAACTCTATTTTTAATTTTTTGAGGAACTGCCATACTGTTTTCCATAGTGGTCGCATCATTTTACAATCCCACCAACAAGGTACAAGGGTTCTAATTTCTCCACATCTTTGCCAACACTTGCTATTCTCTGTTTTTTGACATCCTAATAGGTGTAAGGTGTTATCTCATTGTGGTTTTGATTTTGTATTTCCCTAATGATTAGTCATACTGAGCATCTTTTCATATGTTTTTTGGCCATTTGTGTATCATCTTTGAAGAAATGTCTATTCAAGTCCTTAACTATTTACATTTAAGATCAGAGGGTGATTTTAAAGTCACTATCCAAATCATGCTTTCCATAAAAACTTACTTTTATGAAATGTTTCAAGAGATTATCTGAAGTTGGGATGTAAATAACACAATATCTTTTTGAATATCTATCATACCTCTAGAAACAACCCGTGAATTACATAAACCCAACAAACAGAGCAAGTGATTTCATTTCTACATGCATAGCAAACATTTTAATCCTTTATTAAAGATAAATTAATGCTGTTAGCATGCTAAGCAGACTTGCAATGTATAACTTCAGAATCGTTTACTGATTTTCCATAGACCACCTGCCTTGGGATCCCCTGGGTCACTCAGAAGGCAGGTATTGGCTAAGAAGGCGAGTTTCTGGGCTCTACCCTGCCTTCCTCTTCTTCACAGCTCTTCCAGGATGGCACTTGACACCTTATGTATTTGTCACTGTCTGTGTCCTTTCACTCAAATGTAAGCTCTGTTTGGGAGCTCTGTTTGTTTGGTTCACTGCTGTATCTCTAGTGTCCAGGATATAGTGCATATAATAGGTACTCAAATATTTGTAGAATGAATGTTGATGAACAAACCTGTTTTGTTTGTCAATAGCATGTTAAAACCTATCAAAATATAGCATCTGATTTGGCATAATTTATGAATTTATCATTTTAATTTTAAATTATTATATCGTGATGCTCTGTTAAAGTCCCTATGTTTCCCATTTACCTTAATTTCTGAATGAGTCTGGAAATAACTGTCACAATCAAACATAGGATTCATATCTCCTCTGCCCCAAAATATTTCATGAATTTCTACTACTTAAAGAAAAAAGTCTACACTTCCTGGAATGGTCTGAGAGCCTCCATGATTTAGTGCTGGCCTGCCTCCTTAGCCTCTTCTACAGCATTCTTCCCTGCAGGCCTCACCGAACTCTTGTATGTGCACCTGTCTCTTCCACTGTTTATGCCTTCCTATCAGTCAGAAATGCTATTTTATCCCTTTAGTTTGTCTAAACGCTATTCATTTCAAGACATGGTTTAAAGGTCACCTCCAGATAAAGCTTTTTCCCCAAATGCTATAGCTGAATTTAACTGGCCTGTGTGTTCCTCAAGTTTGCATGCACCAAACACGCAGCACAGTGCTTTGCATACATTAATGGTTTCTAAGAGCTTTTTACTGAATTTCCATAGGATTCAGTCTGAGGTAGGATATAACTTACCAATGGCAAAGTCTGGTTCAGAGCCATTAGCACTATCACCATCACTGCCTTCCAAAAGAATCTTCCTCTGTTGTACCACAGCTTTAGATGCTGCTTTTCTTTTCCCTTGAACACCACGAACATCATCTTCCTCAGTAATCTTATCTAAATCTTCAGGAAAGGTATAAAAATCAATGGAAAGCCTTTTGTGACAGATAATACTTAACGAGCCGCAGAGTAGACTTCTATGACATCTGTTATTTGATTTGCCCAGCTTCATCCCTCCCCTGCTTCTAGGAATAGACCACGTAGCCCAATCTGGGGCAATCGTAATACATAAGTCCCCTGACAAGAGAGTCTGGTTTAAGGATAAGCCCAAGACCCAAACTGAGAGTCTTTTCCCAAGAATTTTCAAACTGGAGCTGGGAAGATGCACCCCCTTTATTCATGGTCAATTGCTATGGACTAGAAGCCATGGATAGTCATGTCCTCCATCAGGGAAGAAACTGAGTATGCAGTAAAAGAGAAGAAAACCAAAACACAAAGAAACAAAGGAGAAGAGGTGAAGAGAACCCGACAAATTTAAAGACCTTGGTTTTAGCTAGAGTTTCAGGAACTTAAATAAGAGTTAGAAAAATAACATTGCTCATGGAAAAAATAAATATTATTATTAATATCAAAAACTTACCTAAATAATCACTGGCTACACTGCAATTGGAGATATGAGGAGACTTATTCATTTTTTCTGTTTCATTATTGCCATGTTTTTCAATGCCTAAATAAAAGGAAGAAGTCAGAAGATACTGATGCCCCTTAATCGACCAATGTCTAGAAATAGGAAGATTAGAACTAAAATGAAATAGCATCCTGACACCGATAAATGATCCCAACTTAAACAAACACAGTGATTTTACTGGGAGAGGCTAGCATATGGTTAGGAGTTTGGGCTCTAAAAACAAACAGACTTAATCAGACTCAGGTTCAAATTCAGGCTCTATCACTGAAACTGGCTATCTGACCATGGGGAAGTTGCTTATCCTAAGACTTAATTTCCTCATCTATAATGTGGAAATAAAAATAGCGTGGGGGATTAAACGTTGATTACATGTGGAAATTA
The DNA here is from genome assembly GCF_037783145.1 of Equus przewalskii. Classification (NCBI taxonomy): domain Eukaryota; kingdom Metazoa; phylum Chordata; class Mammalia; order Perissodactyla; family Equidae; genus Equus; species Equus przewalskii. The sequence goes on along the minus strand of NC_091835.1, from coordinate 33,393,225 downwards.
CTTATTGTAGTGCCTAGCACATAGGAAAGAATCAATAAATATGAACTATCATTTCTGTTTAGGCAGATCCATGCTTTTACTAACATAAAGACTCTTCAGTCATTATAATAACCTTAAAACGATTTAATGTCTTTTAAGAGGACTTTAAGTCACGATAATGGTATTATTAAATGCTAGTGCTACAATGTGTATTACTCTATGAGAAGTAAAACTTCCAAGGAAATCCTGCTATACATTCCACAATCTCTTATAGGAGACAGATGAATTTCATTTCTCAATTTTAGATATAATACAGACAATTCTAAGTTTCTTTGATTCCTGATTACTAAAAGGCCCCCTAATGAACACTGTCTTATTTATTTTCAAATAGGAAGCAAAAATGATTTAAAGATCTATATCCCTAATTAAGCCAATAGGCTAAAAATATCCTCCAACATAAAAGAAGCCAAAATGATTTAATCCAAAAAGCCTTTTAGCAATTTGAATGTCTTTTCCAGGAATGATTTCTGCCTCTCCAGAATACCAATATTGCTATCTGCTGCATAGTTGCCAGAAAACTCAAAGGAGAAAAACCCACAGAGAATCCAGAAGTCATATATCTCTTAAGTTAACTGAGCTTGTGAACCAAATTAGTACCTTTAACCTTCATAAACAATAAAAGTTACCATTATTAGGTCATGTTTAAAAAAGGAAGTGCATTGTTAGGACTGTACAGATCAATTCATTCACTCAACAAATTAAATTTTCACTGTATACAAAGATGAAATTTGAACATCCAAGCTCATAGCCCATGTCCTCAAGCTTACTTTGGGTGTTAAGCAGACATATATGGATGTGTGTATGAGATTTATGCAGCAGAATAAACTGAATCCAACTGTACGCTGCAAACTGTTCCATTTGTCCAAAGTATTCAAATTTTATTCCTTCATCTGTGAAGCCTCATCCAAAGAAATGATTACAAAAGCAATAAAAAGATTTCTATGAAGATAAATATGTAAAAAACAAGTTACGTTTATTTGGAGACTCCTCCACATCTCTGATGACTGCTGGCAGTTCCTTCACTGATAAAGCTAGTGCGACTTCTAAGTCTCTCTGGTAGAGCTTGTCATCTAAAGCCATCCTAAAGTAGACACACAAGTAACAATGAGTTTTTAAAAAATCAATTTCAAATAAACAGTAAAACTTGAGATTTTCCTGAATTACTATTTAGAGTTGTTTACCCCACAAAAATGTTTTTAAACAATAGTCATGATCATAATTGACCTTCAATAAGACTCCTCAAGTGCAGCAATGTCATGTTCTGTCTGGCATCAGAGACGTGAAGCAGGAGCAGCGTGTGCCGTTGCACTTGCTGTCTCCTTTCACTGTGGGTCTGTCCTCACTACCGGCTCTCTCCAGGTGAGAAGCACCTGCTCAACCTAGAAAAAGGATTCAGCTCAAATATCACTTCCACTTAGAAATCTTCCTTAACCTCACCTGCACCTCCTTAGACAATGATTATTATAGCTCTTATATTCATTTTTTTTTTTACATCTGCTCCTCCTAATCTAGACGTCAACAAATATTTCACCAGGTACTTACTGTGTATGAGGCACTGCACTAGCTGGATACTAAAAGTACCCTTGAGGAGTCTGCACTTAATGAGCAGGTGATGGAAACAAGGCATAGTAATAACCATACACGCAGATTATGTCTTCTATTCAAGGTGGGCAAAAGTGCTATGGTGTGTAAGAGGAAGAAAAATCAAAGACAGTTGGAGAAGGTAAGGGTACAAAAGGAGGAAATACTGAGATGTATTTATTATCTTTTAAATAACAGTTTTATTGAGACGTAATTCACGTAGCATAAAATTCACCCTTTTAAAGTGAACAATTTAGCAGTTTGTAGTATATTACAGAGTTGCGAAACCATCACTACTATCACTACTATCTAATTTCAGAACATTTTCATCACTCTAAAAAGAAACGCGACATCATCAGCAGTCACTTCCCGTTTACCCCTCCCAGCATCTGGCAACCACTAATCTACTTCCCGTTTCTATGGACTTATCTATTGCGGACATTTCATATTAATGGAATCATATAACACGTGGTCTTTGTGTCTGGCTTCTTTCAGTCAGCATAACGTTTTCAAGGTTCATCCATGTTGTAGCATGTATCAGTACTTTATCCCTTTTCATTGCTGAATAATATTCTCTGTATGGATATACATTTTATTTATCCATTCATCAGCTGACACATATTTGGACTGCTTCCATCTTTTGGCTATTATGAATAATGCTGCCGTGAACATGCACGAACAGGTTTTTGTGTGGGCATATGTTTTCATTTCTCTTGGCGATAGGTCTAGGTCATATGATAATTCTGTGTTTAACATTTTGGGAACTGCTACTCTGTTGTCCAATGTGGCTGCACCATTTTACATTCCCAGCAGCAACGTATGAGGGTTCCGATTTCTCCACATCTTCCTTAACACTTGTTCTTGTCCATCTGTTGGATTCTGGGCATCCCTAGTGGGTGTCAAGTATTATCTCACTGTGGTTTGGATTTGCATTTCCCTGACGGCTAAGGATGTCAAGCATCTTCATGTGCTTATTGGCCATCTCTATAACTTCTTTGGAGAAATGTCTACTCAAATCCATTGCCCATTTTTTAAATTGGGTTATCAGTATTTTTATTGTTGAGTTGTAAGAGTTTTTTTATATATTCTGGATGCAAGTTCCTCATCAATTATATGATTTGCAAATATTTTCTCCCATTTGTGGGGTTTTTTTCACTATACTTAGAATGTAGTACAAGCTCAAAAACAAAAAGAAAAAAAGATGAAAAAAGTAAAGAGAATGACATGCGGTAAGTTTCTCTATGCTAATTAACTTTTCTCATACTTGTAGCAGTAAACCATCAGAGGCCCCACATTCCATTTGTTAATATCCTCCTCTGCCAATCTCCTCTCCATACTACAAATTTTGGGCCTCTCAGGACTTCCTTCCCTCACTTTCCCTTCTCTCTTGCTACCAACTAATGAAATTCCAAGGTTAGTCTAGAAATTATGGGATCTTCTCACTGATGGACAAGAATCAAGAACATATAAAGAAAATATCTTTTATCTGCAGAAAAATACATGGTTTTAAATTTTATAAAACTGTCCTTACAAATGCAATTTTTAAGAAAGTAGTCTTCTAAGACTTGAGGACCTCAGAGACAGGTACGGGGTCCTGCAAAAGTAAGCTATAACTTCTAAACTTTATAATTAATTATGATTGTGTTAATACTTAAATGATATTCCTTACATGTTTGTGAATTTCTTTTTTAAGTCAGAAAGTCAGAATGAGATTAATGGTACATCCCTGTTCTCCTACATGCATTAAATAAAATAATACCTATGATTCTGCTTGAGTCCTAATTTAAACCAAGTTCAAATCTGTCTCTCTTTTAAATTAACACATCTAACATTGTATATTTACCGTATGTCTTACCTCTCACCTTTTTTTAGGGGTTTTCTCTTGTAGTGGAATGTCTTCTTGCTGGAGACTTTTCAATTTAGGTGTTGTTTTTTCTAGTTTTGACTCCTTTGGTGTCATTCTGGATTTCTTATTTAAACGTGCAGTTGTAGACACAAAATCATCTATTTATATGTGGATTAAAAATAAAAGAATATATAAAACTACTTTAGGAAAAGTAAAAAATAATAAAATTATTTTCTTAGCAGTTGGAATTCATTATAGCGTGTAGTCAAGTTTTATAGGTTAAGTAAATTGTTTAATTTCCACAATTTAAAAAATATTGCTGGTACATTGTTTGTCTTTTTTCTCATTCATGCTTTTCAACTTTGTTTTAGTGACCTTTATTTATTAAAATATCAATCTATCAAAAACCAATTCACTAAAAAATTGATATACTTCTTCTGTTGACACTCAGTATAAAACTGCTGCTGTAGTTTTTAACCCACAACACACGAATGCATACCTTCGGGGTACACGTGGTCTTAACCACATACTTTAGCATTTACTAACACATGCTGTCTCGTTTATGCTTCCCCATGTAGGAATATGATCACTTGTCACTTGCCTCCCACCTCCACTCCACAGCACCTAGGACACAACTTGCACTTTATAAATCTTTGGTGACAGATTGAAGACAGTAATAAAAAGCTAGAAGTTAATTCTATATTTATTTTCTCCCAAGTCTTAGACATACTTAAGGCTGTGCCCAAGGCAAAAAACAGATTCCTTCAAACCTCAGAATGACTAAATATTTGACTCTCAGAAAGCTCTGGTGGTCTGAGAAATATAAAACCTACTTCAAAGTATAACATAATCTAACCCAATGTTTCTCAAACTTTATGATCAAAGTTCCCTTAATAGTAGAGACAAGTAAAGACATAAGCCAATGGGGTATCGCCTAAGCCTAACCTTTCTTCAAGGTCTTGTTTTGTTGTACAATTAATGGGGATTTCACACTTTATCCTAACACATTTGTGTCTCAAAAAGACAGTGTGTTCCTTCCTAGGGGAAGGGAAAGGAGAAGATGAACTCCACTTGAAAAAACATCGACCTAGAGTCGTTCAGACCTAAAGAGCCACTTCACCTGGCCCTGTTCCTTTATCACTCACCTGCATAATTCTTGTCAGTGTAATCAGCAGCATAATCATCTCAAATGCTTAGAAAATTATTTTTCCAGACCTAGCTCATATGCAATTGAGTAAAATAGTAATATGTTCAATATTTGAGCTATATATATATATATAAATATATATATAAAATATAAATTCTGAGAAAATGTTTCCAAATCTTTAAAGCAGAAATAAAAATCTCTACTTACCATCGCTGCCAGAGTCCTCAAACTGTGAGTAATTGACTGGTTTCGTATGCCTATAGCCAAGAAAGAAATTTTTCATTTGCACAAATGTCAGTTTCTCACCTCCAATCCTTAAGACCAATAATAGTCTTGAGTAATGAAAATGTGTTTTGATTCTCTTAAGAAAACTTAAAACACAATTTGGATTTTACAGTAGGGATTTAGCATTAGCTGAAATAGTTTTAACTATACTTGATATACCTGATAAGGAAAAAATAATTGATAACCCACAAAGTAAGCAGAGTCAATATAATTAATACTCACAAGGTATATACATAGTTTAATTGCTGTTGGGCATTTATAAGTTCCTGTTGTATGTATTCTTTTGTTTTGTATGTGCATTCCATCTTCCTTATTAGGTTATAAATTTGTTGACACCAAAAGCCATTTTACTTTTTTTATCTCCCTCACAATACTAAATAATGTTCTTTATGCAATGGACACTTAGAAAACGGTGAGTGACTTTGTACTTGCCACCTGAAACAAACCTTTATACTACTTTAGAGGGCACTAGAAGAAAGCCACATTAAAGTGAAAACAATGAAGTCATTTCCTTCCTCCTTCCTCTAGGTACTAAACAAATTGGTATTCCAATCTTCATTTCTATCTTCTGCCAAATACGCAAGTGTGAATAACCCAGGTCGTCAGTTGTTCTTTCAAGTAAAAATGGTGTTCTCTGAAAAAGAAGCTAGCTCAGCTCACAACTCAAACCACCTCACAAGAGCTTCTCCTTCGAGCAACCACTGCAGAAGTGCGCTACGTGAGCTTAAGAGTCCCTCTCATGGGATTTTAAAAGGAACGGTACTCTTGTTACTCTCCTACTCTTGGGAGTTAAAAAACTTGAGAGCTGAACAAAATATGGAAACCCTGTTAGAAACTCTGAGATTGGATAATAGTAAAATAAAATCAAAACCCTTAAAAAAAACAAGTATGGTCAGTGATTGACCTAGAACAAATATAATCATTCTCACGGCTTCATCAAGCACATTCTTAAGTGAATGGTATTTTCTTTTCTTTTAACTCTGAGTGTGCAGCAGTAAAGAATACGATGACTACTCACACAGCTTGTGTCACTGCCCTGATTCACGCTAAGGTGCCAGCAGTTTTACCACTACTGCAGTGCAAATGACAGAACAATGAAAAAAGCAAGTCTCGGTATTCTTATGAAAATAGTTTTGCCCTCATGGACTTCCAGAGAGGGTCTCAGGGGCCCCTAGGGGTCTGCAGACCATACTGTGACAACTGCTGTTCCAGACGAAGGATTATGTCTTCACGACCTGCATGTTTAAAACCCACTTGAAACTGAACATGCCCAAAACGGAACTCTTGATCCCCCATGCCTTTTCCTAGTCTTCCCCGTCTCAGTTAGTGCAAAGATCCTCCATTCAGCAGCTCAGGTCACTAATATTGTGAAGTAATCCTCAATTCTTTTTTTCTCTTTGCCCCTCATCCACTTCTTCAGCAAGTTCTATCAGCAATACCTCCAAAATATATCCCAAATTCATCTGTCCCACTCCATGTCCACTGATAACACCCTACTCCCAAGCACTACCAGATAATGCAACAGCCTCCTGACTAGTTTCCCTGCTCCCATTCTGCTCACCCTGTCTTCCATCCATTCTCCACCAGCAGCCAGTGGACTCCACAGAACCAAAATTAGATTTCTCTCCCCTATTTAGAACTCTCCAGTGACTTCCCACCGCACTTACAACAAAATCCAAACTCCTTTCTAAAGCCTACAAGGCCCTACCTGCTTCTCTAACCTAATCCCCTCCATTTCTTCCCTTGCTAATGCTGCAGCTTCACGGACCTTCTTTCTGTGCCTCAAACAGGGCCAAGCTCAGGGCCTTGGCTCTTGTTCCCTCTAGCTGGACTGCCCCAGACTTTCACTGGCTGGCTCCTTCTTGTCATTCATGTCTCAGCTCATGAATTGTCTCGTCAGAGAGGCTCATTCTAACTACCCTCCTTAAAGTAAGGCTTTCCTCCTTCTCACTCTCTATCATATTGCCGTGTTTATTTTCGGCCCCCGAGCCTCACCCCTTGACGAGAATGTAACCTCCCACACCCTAGTACGGCATGCAAGTAAATATATTCAATAACTTTACTAAATGAATGGCTGGCCCCAGGCCTCCACAGCACTCGACTGCGGGTAAGTAGAGGGACAGTTTCAAATAATACAACGGGAAGCACACAGGACCTGGAGCCAAGCGAGTTAGGTTTTAAGTACTACCTGCCACGCACTAGCTATGTGGCTCAGGTAAAGTGGCCTTTATGCCGAGAAGTGTAAACTCTATAAAATAGGGATACCTAAACTGCTATATCAAAGAACTCTAGTGATGAACAAATGAAGTAACACCTAAGGAGGAGCCCGGTGAAATGCAGAGCGCTGTTCGAACGCTGCCATACAAGGTCTTATTTGAACGAGGTGGGGAAAGAAATGGCAATAGCCGCGAAGGGAGGCAAAGAGAAGGAAAAAGCTGGGATGCTAGGACACATCTGAAGAATGGGCGGCTCTCAGTGGAGACTGGCGAGTTTCCCAGTACCCGTCCACCCCACCCTACCCCCGCTACCCTCCGTCCTACTCGGCCCGTTCCCCTCAATCGTGCGCAGGTAAAGTTGCCTACAGCGGCCCCCTGCCCTCTCTCCCCATCCCCGCCGGCTGTGACCAACTACTCGCCTCACAGGTCGCACCATGGCTCCCTCAAGGCTGGAAACTCGCAGCTCTCAAATTCTTGTCGGCAGCAGTGGCGGTTTCAACTCCCGCCCAAAATGGGACACCGGAGCTCTCCGCCCCCTGCCACCGGTCCTCCAATGATGACCTGCCGTCCCTGCGGCGGCGCATGCGTCCGGGGGAGAACGCATTTGTTCACGCCTTTCCCAAGGCACTGCCCTTCCGCATCCGGTCTACCAGAGCCGAGGCTGTGCTTCGCCGCTGCACATTCGTCACCACGGTGGCTTTTTGCGCCGTCTCTGAAATACACAACAACCGTAGAAATACACCTTGTTACACTTTTTAAATGATTAAACTGAGGCAGGATGGGACAAGGGGCAGTTAGACCCTAGAATCTTCTACAAGGTGCCAGGAAAGCGGGAAAGGTTTGGCCGAATCTGCAGCAGCGGATCTGCTGGCTGTAAAAACAAGTCGGGAAGTCAGCTGATGCTACGTGTGTGCTGCTCCCTGTGTGCGGCTCGTTGACATCTCGGAGTGTGTCCATCGCTCCGTGCTTCAGATTTAGGGGAGGTGAGCTCAGAGCCAAGAGGGAGGAAACCGTTCAGTCTGAAACCCCCAAATGGAGGGGCTGTTCCCCTCCCTGGGCCAGAGCTTCTCGGTTCCGCAGTCTGCCCTTTTCTCTGACTAGTTTGAACCGCAGAACCTCCGCTCTGTTAGCGTTAGGGGTTCGGGCCAGCCCTTCCTCCTCCCATCCCATTTTTGTACGGGAAACCTTCCTTAATTTCACGTCTGCTAAAAGACCAAGAAGAGAGGTAACTAAAGTTAGCAATTTGTTGGAAAATAATAAGTCTAAATGTTGAACCGATTGAAACCAGAGCTAATGTTTTTTGTTTACGGAAAATATTGAATCTAAACAAGACTGGACCATAAGTCCGTATTTCTGTGACGTTTAGTTCCCTCTACAATGTTCCTTTACTGTCTTTGCCTTCATGCTGTGTACTCAATGAGCATCCTGTGATTTCTTTAGTGATGTGTTCTTAGAGAGCTTCTTTTATTATTTATTATGTTATTATTACTAGCTTTCATTTCTTAATCATGTTTGTCAGATATTTCATATTTATTATTTGAGTAGTCGTTATGACAGTCCTACGAGTTAAAAGGCTTCTTGAGGTTTGTCTTAGCTGAGACCTGAAGAATGAATAGTTGTTAGCCAAGGAAAGAAGAGCAATGAGAGTGCTTGCTCTATGCAGAGCAAAAGCATTCAAAAAGGGTGGAGTGGAAAAAGAGGTTTGATATTGAAAGGAGGTCAGTATGACTGGAAAATAAAGTTTGTGAATTTGTGTTTTGGGGAGGAGGGGTGCAGGTGCTGGGAAAAAAATCTGGAGATATAAATAGAGGCATTGTAAGCTGGGTTAAGGAGTTTGAATTTTATCCTGGGAGTAGTGGAATAAAGGGTTTTAAACAGAGGAGCAGCATGATCAGATATACACTTGGGAAAGATTACTACGACTTCAGTATAGAGAAGAGTCTGAGAACTGATTTGATGGGGAAATGCCTAGTGACAGCAAGTCTGGTAAGGAAGATGATTAGTAAATCTTTAATTGATATTGGTCCTTACTCTTTCTGACTAGATTTCTTCTTTCTGAATGCCTTGTGGAGGATCCTGTACTTTCTATTTTCTATGTATCCTCTTCCCACATCTTCGTTTTCATCATGAAGATTAAAATGAAGAGATAAATGTAAGAACGACCAGAATAATTGACTCAGAGTCAGACAAATAAAATCTCTGAGTGGTGGGATATTTTCTTAGAAGCAGTACAGCAATGAGAAAACATCTTTATTTTATGGACTTATAACCTGCTGTGCTTTTTTTGTTAGTTCTATGGAAATCCTGCCAAAGAAGATGAAGAAAAACAGAGAAAGATTCTGCAACAGAGAGAGGGAATTTGTGTATAAATTCAAAGTAGGAAATCAATGTTTAGAACTTAGGGTGCCCCTCAGATTTCCTGTTCAAGAGAATGCCAGTCATTTACATGGACGTCTGATGCTTTTGCACAATTTGCCATGCTTTATAGAAAAAGGTGAGGAAAGATTTTTTTAATATCACTTTATTATTTTCCTATAGACTCTGTCACTAGAAGTTTCATATTAGAAAGCTTAAAGCTAGGAAGCGTTGGAAACAGCCATAAAATATGAAGTGTTTTTATTGCTTCCAAGAATAAAAACGTTCCTCAGACTTTTGTTTTATTAAGTGTTTTTTCCTATAACCCGTGTAGTTGTTTATAAAGCAGTTTAGTATAAAAATTTAATTATATAGTGAAAAATTAGGTACAAAGTCTGGATTAGAACTCTTAACCTTATAATTTAGTTGACTGGATTCCTGGGACATTTCAGCTGTCACTAATTATGATATTGTAGAATTATATTGCTAAATACATTGCCCTTTTAATGATCTGGACCTCAACTCCTGAGATGGCATGGAAGAGAAGGAATATTCATCTTGAATAATTGTTGCTTACCTAAATTAGTTCCATAAGGTCCTCTGTATTAAACCATTTTAAAAGGTCTACGTTCTCTCTTGTAGATGAGGAAAAAACTTTAAATTTAGAATATGTTGGATCGTTAAAAGTGAGAGTTACAAGCAAACCTAGAAACTTTCTAGCACAATCTCATTGTACAAATAAGAAAACTCGTACATGAAAAGGTTAAATTATCTGCCTAAAGCAGTGGTTCTGCAAAGTTTTTCCATGATCAGAAGCTATAGCATCACCTGGAAACTTACTAGAAATGCAAATTCTTGGGCCTCATCCCATTCCTGCTGAGTCAGAAACTCTGGGGGTGGCGTGCAGCAGTCTTATTTCAGTAAGCCCTCCAGGGACTTCTGATGCATGCTAGAGGTTGAGAACCACTGGTCTAAAGTTACATATGGGGGCCAGCCTGGTGGCACAGTGGTTAAGTGCGCACGTTCCGCTTCAGTGGCCCAGGGTTCACCAGTTCAGATCCCGGGTGCGGACATGGCACTGCTTGACAAGCCATGCTGTGGTAGGTGTCCCACATATAAAGTAGAGGAAGATGGGCATGGATGTTAGCTCAGGGCCAGTCTTCCTCAGCAAAAACAGGAGGATTGGCAGCAGATGTTAGCTCAGGGCTAATCTTCCTCAAAACAAAAAAAAAGAACCACTATGCTAATAAAACTAACAGAAAATTTAAAAAAAATAATAAAGTTACATACATAGTGACAGAACCGTGACCAGAACACAGGTATCCTGACTTCTGTCTCAGTGCTCTTTCCATTGTGTCAGTCTCTAACTAGTGCCTCTAAAATTGGAATTACAGATCATCGAATTAAGTCCATTTTAATACACTAATCATTCAATTTCTCTTTCAAATTAAAAAAATGTAACAGTATGTATAGGAAACTTTTTCACTTAAATACTGTAATTTTCAGACCCTCCAAATCTAGATTTTTCTTTGTTCTTTTTTTCTTTTTCTTTCTTTCTTTCTTTTTTTTTTTTTTTTGCTGAGGAAGATTCATCCTGAGCTAACATCTGTGCCAGTCTTCCTCTATTTTGTATGTGGCTTGCCAGCACAGCATGGCAGTGGCCAATGAGGAATGTAAGTCTGCAGCCAAGAACTGAACCTGGGCCACTGAAGTGTAGCATGCTAAACTTAACCACTAGGCCACATGGCCAGCCCCAGAAGATTTTGCTTTATGTGCTTTAACTTACTCAGTTTCAAACTGAAGAATCAGCCTTAAAAAATTACATTTTTAAATTAGTATGAAGGTTATAGGTAAGAATAAGAATTCTGACCATTCTCCATGCAGTAACCTATAATAGTAAAGAAAAATAATTGTGAAAGTAGTTAAATGATCCCCTAAGCTGATTTTATTTAGACATTCTATTAAGGGTATAAGCCTGATAAAATAAAATTTCACCTTGGAATGCTTAGCCAGGTAAGCTATTCCCTATTCATGTCTGAATTTTGCTGATGATGACATTTCTTGTCCTTCCTACAGACTTAAAAGAAGCTCTGAGCCAGTTTATACAAGAAGAATCCCTCAGAGATTATGATAGAGATGCTGAAGCGTCCCTGGAAGCCGTGAAGGCAGGTGAAGTCGATCTACATCAGCTGGCAAGTACGTGGGCCAAAGCTTACGCAGAGGTAAGAGAGGAGATCAGACTGTGAATGTCAAGGATATTCGGGACTTTGGTGAGGATTTTTAAGTTGCTAAGGTAATACCGAAACAGTTGTAGAGTCCTTTTTTATCTATATCCAAAAACTTATTCCATAATAGACAATATGTCTTGATGCTTGTCTGCTTCCTTCCTGTATCAGAGTGAGCATGTAAGACACTATGTTGTGTCATGCCTTTGTAAAACGAAAGGCTACTTTTGTTTGTCTAACAGCATAGGGTTGCAAGATTTAGTAATTAAAAATACAGGTCACACAGTTCAATTAGAATTTCAGATAAACAATGAATAGTTTTTTAGTATAAGTATATCTCACCTATTATGTGGAACATACTTATAGTAAAAAATTATTCTTTGCTTATCTGAATTGTATCTGGCAACCCTGAACTAACCATATCAGTTCCTTTTAAGCTCTTTGGTTTACTTTTATCTTCTCACTTATCTTCACTGTTGTTATTAGTTACATAATGTTATCATTTTTCCATTTAAATAATATGCCTTATCTCGTAAAGTCTAAGATGCCATTGATTGTAACATACCATTATTTTATTTAGTAATAAGGGAGAACCCCACACCAATTAAACTATGATAGAATGCCCAGATGCCATCAAGTACAAGATGCATCTTGATCTCTGAGAGTTGTAATGTGAAAAAGCATGCATCTTAGAATTGATGAGATACAGTATGTTGAGAAGCTACTTATATCAGGTACTGTACTAGGGGTTGGGTGTAAAATAGCAAGACAGACACAAAATGCAATTTGCATTTTAGTTAGAGAGCCAGATGCAGAACTCTGTAAACAGACAAATTCAATAATTGCAAGCTATAATGAGTGAATTACCTCCCACTCTAAATAGCTCAGTTTATGAGAATTTGAAAAAAATAAATTTTATGGGTCATATTTGTTATTCAGAGCAGTTTGCTCCATACCCAGTAAGGTTTCCTAGTGTATTTAAAAGATGGCACTATTATTAACAACTACAGTAAAGTTGCAGGGTACAAATTCAACTCACAAAAATCAGTTGCTTTTCTATACTCCAACAACGAACTTTAGAAAGAGAACTCAAGAATACAATCCCATTTGCAATCACAACTAAAAGAGTAAAGTACCTAGGAATAAATTTAACCAAGGAGGTGAAGGACTTATACAATGAAAACTATAAGACATGACTGAAAGAAATTGATAATGACATAAGGAGATAGAAGGAGATTCCATGCACGAGTTGGAAGAATAAATATAGTTAAAATGTCCATACTACCCAAAGCAATCTGCAGATTCATTGCAGTCGCAATCAGAATCCCAGTCACATTCTTCATGGAAATAGAGCAAAGAATCCTAAAATTCATATGGGGTAACCAAAGACCCCAAATTGCTAAGGCGATCCTGAGAAAAAAGAACAAAGCTGGAGGTATCACAATCCCTGACTTCAAAATGTATTACAAAGCCATAGTGATCAAAACGGCATGGTACTGGTACAAAAACAGGCACACAGATCAATGGAACAGAACTGAAAGCCCAGAAATAAAACCACACATCTACGGACAGCTAATTTTCGACAAAGGTGCCAAGAACATACAGTGGAGAAAAGACAGTCTCTTCAATAAATGGTGTTGGGAAAACTGGACAGCCACATGCAAAAGAATGAAGGTAGACCATTATCTCACACCATACACAAAAATAAACTCAAAATGGATCAAAGCCTTGAAGATAAGTACTGAAACTATAAAACTCCTGGAAGATAGTATAGGTAGTACACTCTTTGACATCGAACTAAAAAATAAAAAGGATCTTTTCGAATACCGTGTCTTCTCAGACAAGGGAAACAAAAGAAAAAATAAATAAGTGAGAGTTCATCAGACTAAAGAGCTTCTGCAAGGCAAAAGAAACCAGAATCAAAACAAAGAGACAACTCACCAGTTGGGAGAAAATATTTGCAAATCATGTATCTGACAAGGAGTTAATCTCCATAATGTATAAGGAACTCACACAACTGAACAACAAAAAAACAAACAACCCGATCAAAAATTGGGCAGTGGATATGAACAGACATTTTTCCAAGAAGATATATAGCTGGCCAATAAACACTTGAAAAGATGTTCAGCGTCACTAATCATCACAGGGAAATGCAAATCAAAACTACACTAAGATACCACCTTACGCCTGTTAAAACGGCTGTAATCACTAAGACTAAAAATAACAAATGTTGGAGAGGGTGTGGAGAAAAGGGAACTCTCATACACTGCTGGTGGTAATGCAAACTGGTGCAGCCGCTGTGGAAAACAGTATGGAGCTTCCTCAAAAAAGTGAAAATAGAACTGCCATATGACCCAGCTATCCCACTACTGGGTATCTACCCAAACAATTTGAAATCAACAATCTAAAGTAACATCTGCACCCATATGTTCATTGAAGCACTATTCGCAATAGCCAAGACATGGGAACAATCCAAGTGCCCATCAATGGATGATTGGATAAAGAAGATGTGGTAAATGTATACAGTGAAATACTACTCAGCCATAAAAAAGACAAATTCATCCCATTTGCAACAACATGGAACAACCTGGAGGGCATTATGCTAGGCAAAATAATCCAGACTGAGAAAGACAAACACCAGATGATTTCACTCGTATGTGGAATATAAACAAGCACACGGACAAAGAAAACAGTTCAGTGATTACCTGGGGAAGGGGGCCTGGGGAGTGGGTACAGGGAGTGAAGGGGAGCACCTATGTGATGACAGACAAGAAATAATGTACAACTGAAATCTCATATTGATGTGAACTGTTAAGAACTCAATAAAAAATTCCCATATGCCATCCTAACAACAACACCAGAAAAGGTGTGGCGCTATTTGCACATATTATTTTAAATGTTGAAAACGTAACTGTTGCGTTAAAAAAAGATCTGTCTGTGATAAATACAATTTTAAAAACTTAATCTTCCTTCTGATAACGAATAAAGCTGTAAGATGAATTAAAGAAGTAATTCCACTTAATTCAACCAGTATTTTTTGTACTTCTAAAATGGGTTAGGTTTACAGCTGAGGATAAGTCTTTGCCCTCAAGGAGCTTACAGTCTAGTAGGAAGAGACAGAGAAATCCGCGGACTATTATAACACTGTGCAGTCTGTGTTAGGATCAGGGTAAATCCTGTGGGAACACCTAGGGAAGTGGGAGGAAGAAAGACTGGTCAAGAAGGAGTTCTTGAAGAAAACAAGCCCAGCATTCTAGAACTGTAGCAGCTTGTTTGTTTTTAAATAGTTTAGGAAACAAAAAGCAAAGAAGCTATCTCTAGCTGTGAAAAAGGAAATATTAACAGTCAGGAAAATAGCTGAGAAGACCCAAATATTGTTGTACCCACTGGATATGATTGGGCTGTCAGTGGCTGTAAAAATTACAAAAGCGAAACCACTCAGTACCAGCTCCAGAAACATGGGAATCAGAGACCAAAAAGAAAGAATTCAAAAAGAAAAAGAAACTATATTGTAGATAGCAAAAAGGCTGGCAGAAATTAGAAGATGCAGGTTTGTGGTGATTAGAAGAATCGAAGTATGATTAGCAGCAGACACTGACAGTGGCTTCAGAAGGGCGTAGTAGATGAGACAGAAGGGGCCGAACGAAGCATCTCTGCAGGATGTGGGTAAGTAGTTTGTCAGTGACCTTGAGAGGAATGATTGGAGCATCAAGGAAGAGGCAAAATAACATAATGTCTTTGGTAATGCGAGTTAGCTAGGGCTGTGAAGGAATGAACTCCATTTTCTATAAATGGATTTGCTAGATACTTCAGATGCTGACATTTGTTTATTTTTCTTTTTTTTTGAGGAAGATTAGCCCTGAGCTAACTGCTGCCAACCCTCCTCTTTTTGCTGAGGAAGACTGGCCCTGAGCTAACATCCATGCCCATCTTCCTCTACTTTATATGAGGGACGCCTGCCACAGCATGGCTTTGCCAAGTGGTGCCGTGTTCATACGCGGGATCAGAACTGGTGAACCCCAGGCCGCCAAAGCGGAATGTGCACACTTACCCACTGCACCACCAGGCTGGCCCCCAGACGCTGACATATTTAAATAATGAAACTTTTACCTTAGCCACCTTTTGACGAGGATCTTTTAAAAATGTAGTACCTATTTCTTTGCTTTCTTCATCATAGTGAATAAAATTCAATTCTAACTTCTTGTTGACCCTGGGTCATCCTTATAAATATGTTGTTATACCTTTATGTGATACAGTCAGGCACTGCTGTGGAGGGAGGACTGTCCCATCACAGCAGAGAGGTGCTGAAGATGCTGCTGTTTTATAAGAAATTTACGTTGTAGAGGATGGTTGCCCCTGATACGGTGTCAGAGCTGTGCTTTGATGGATGTACTTGCATGGTATAAGGAGGTTCTGATGGTTTACTCAAGTGTCTACGACTGTTAATTCCTACTTTGTAGAGTAATTCTATTTTCTTCCGTGTTTCCTTGTCTTCTGTCAGAGGATCTGTTGATGGCCATCTTTTTCTGCTTCTGGTCTCTACACTCTAAACATAAGCTAGGTGGAAGCTACTGGCTGATAGCAAATGAGAAAATAGGGAGTGTCTGTGGGGTGGAGGTCCTGATGAAGTTAAAGAACCATTTGCCTGGGAGCAGTTGAATGAGAAATCTTGGTTGGAGGTTATAGTCACAGCCTGAATGTTTGAACTTTAGAGGTTGAGCTGTTCCTGGTGATGATGTGGAATGGATGACTGAGGTGAAGTGGAGAGCTTATTGAAGATGCGGGGTTCGGGGAAGTAAGAAGGCGAGGCATTGGATGAGTTGTCTACGTGGACATGCAAGTGACCCAGATTGATGACAGGATGTGGGACAGAAAGGAAGTCTGTGAACTCGGTGACAAAGCTTTAAATGAAAGAGGGTGAGTGGCAGCTAGGTTGTTAGATGATGATGTCTGTGAAAGATAGAGTGCCAAATGGGTTGAGCCTCAACAAAGCTGAACTTTATGCCCGAAGGTGGAGATGGAGAAATAATGGCTTGGACATTGAAGTTTCCTCTCTACAGGCCCTTACTCAATGCCCCATTCCTCCCAGCTGTCACAATCCCCTTTTTAGTATTGCCTCTCCTGAGGGAATGGTGTGAGTTAGGTCAAGGAAGAACCCTGCTTAATGCTTCTCAAATAGGTAGCTTCTGCTTATTTGTAAGGCTGGCTCTAGGCTGAATTTTAAATTGATGCTGCAAATTATTATAGTTAGCTGATCTGGTTAGTGGGGTTACCGAATGTCTGGTGTTCTGTAGGACCTAGCAGATTTCTGTGATCCACACTGGCTCCTTCCTACCAAATTTCAGCATGAGCCCGAAGTGAATTTTGAGCAGAGCTTAAGTCACGTGGACTGTTTATAATCCTAGAGCAGTGCCAGGTCTAAAGGTGTAGAGCTGATATCAGAATGCAGTTTCAGGTTTTCAGAGGCATAGAGTAAATGAAATCCATCTTCTAGATACAGCTAGTCTTAAATTCTTCCCTCCTGATCTGGCAGTTGATTGAAGTGTAAGTGAAAGAAAACAAGGGGAAAAGTTTAGCTGTTGACTGACCGAGTTCAAGATAGTTGTTTCAGTGATTCACTCATTTGTTTTAAGGTAAATTATTACTCTGAGTCATGTCATAGATTCCAGTTTTTGATGTTTGCATTGGTGAAAAAAAAAGGAAGACTTTAGATTGTTCTTTTTTACAGGGGTCTGTGTACAAAGGTCAATAATAGGAAAAGCGTTGAATCTTGGGGTCACTTCCACTTGTGCCATTGAATTGTACGCTCTTTGACGAGGGACTTCTCAGCACATCAGTTTCCTCAGCTCTAAAGCACTGTGTCTGTCTGCTGTGTCGACACATCCCGTGTCGTGAGCAGGCCTCTCCTTCCCTGGACTGACTGGTGTGTGTCCTGAGGCTGTCCCTGTTTTGCCTCTGCATGTTTCTGTTTCTCTGTTTATCAGGGTTTGCTCAGTCCCTTTATCCTTTTGACAACTGCCGTTTTCATATACTTAAAAGCATGCTTACATTTTCTAAAGAAAATGGAGTACTAGAAAAGTTCAGAAAAAGAAAATTGCGCACGTATATCTCCATATAAAATCCTATGCATGGATTGGGTTTTCAAGGTCAATGTTATCACATAGGTAACTTCATTTTCTAAATATATAGCCTATGAAACCTTTCTAGCAATATATTTTTTAATAATGAAAAGCTTTTTTCTGATTACATAATTGTATCAAAATGCAAATTATTATATAATATCATACGTTAGAATATAAAGAGTGTAAAAGTCATCAGAAATCCCACTGCCCTGAAATAGCCACCATTAGTGTTTTGTTGATCACCCTCCGTCTGTGTGAGTGTGTGTGATGTTACAGAGATGGGCTCATAGCATACTTACGTTTGTGATCACCTTCCGTCTGTGTGAGTGTGTGCCGTGTTACAGAGATGGGCTCATAGCATACTTAACGTTTGTGATCACCCTCTGTCTGTGTGAGTGTGTGCCGTGTTACAGAGATGGGCTCATAGCATACTTACATGTGTTGATCACCCTCCGTCTGTGTGAGTGTGTGCCGTGTTACAGAGATGGGCTCATAGCATACTTAACGTTTGTGATCACCCTCCGTCTGTGTGAGTGTGTGCCGTGTTACAGAGATGGGCTCATAGCATACTTACATGTGTTGATCACCCTCCGTCTGTGTGAGTGTGTGCCGTGTTACAGAGATGGGCTCATAGCATACTTACATGTGTTGATCACCCTCCGTCTGTGTGAGTGTGTGTGATGTTACAGAGATGGGCTCATAGCATACTTAATGTTTGTGATCACCCTCCGTCTGTGTGAGTGTGTGTGATGTTACAGAGATGGGCTCATAGCATACTTAACGTTTGTGATCACCCTCCGTCTGTGTGAGTGTGTGCCGTGTTACAGAGATGGGCTCATAGCATACTTACATGTGTTGATCACCCTCCGTCTGTGTGAGTGTGTGATGTTACAGAGGTGGGCTCATAGCATACTTACATGTGTTGATCACCCTCCGTCTGTGTGAGTGTGTGCCGTGTTACAGAGGTGGGCTCATAGCACACTTGCATGTGTTGATCACCCTCCGTCTGTGTGAGTGTGTGATGTTGCAGAGGTGGGCTCATAGCATACTTACATGTGTTGATCACCCTCCGTCTGTGTGAGTGTGTGATGTTGCAGAGGTGGGCTCACAGCACACTTGCATGTGTTTCATTGTGGGCACTTTCTCTCCCTTCCTCCACATTAGCACCTTGCCCGTATCCCTGCCTCAGGGTAACCTGTATTAACAACTTAGTTTATATCTTTCCGGTTTTTTTTGCGTACTCAGATAATTCTGTCTAACATATCTACACATATGTAAGTAGAGGGTCTTGCTGTCCTTGTCTGCTGTACGAAAATGGAATACAGTGTACATACCTTTCTGGTAGTGTGTCGGGTGAAAGTACTGTATGGTGCTTTGAGAATGGCTCTGTGTCCTCTTCTAGACCACCCTGGAGCACGCGAGGCCTGAAGAGCCCAGCTGGGATGAAGACTTCGCAGATGTGTACCATGGCCTAATCCATTCTCCTGCCTCGGAGACCCTCCTAAATCTGGAACATAACTACTTTGTTAGCATCTCAGAACTGATTGGCGAGAGAGATGTGGAGCTGAAGAAATTACGAGAGAGGTATGTCAAATTTCTTGCATTATCATAATTAAATGTTACATTGTCAAATATGATGGCATGCAGAACAGCTTGTTTTCATTTCTTTATAAAATGAAGAATAAAATAGAAATTCTTTAATATTAATATAGTAGAAATTCTTTAATATTAGAAATTAATTTTCTTATGTGTTTCAAGTTGTCATTTCAGCTGGGAAGGTGAGGTCCTCGGAGGTGTATAGAACTTCTCAAGTGATTGACCTAAACAAATTACAGTCACATTATGTATCCTTCTTTCTAATAAGAGGAGTTGCTCACTTCGGTGGCTGGTTTGCTTTCTTCCAGGTGCTGTGCGACAAAGGGCTTTGGATGCTGTCTTAGTCAGCTTGGGCAGCGATAACAAAATACTATAGACTGGGTGGCTTAAACAACAGAAATTTATTTCTCATAGTGCTGGAGGCTGGGTAGTCCAACATCCAGGGGCCTGCAGATTCGGTGTGTGCTGAGGACTTGCTGCCTGGCTGGTAGACAGTGCCTCTGGGTGTGTGCTCATATGGCCTTTCCTCAGTGCCTGCTCCTGGCGCGCGTCTCCTAGGAGAGCTCGAGCATCTCTTCCTCTAGGCACTAATTCCATCATGAGGGCTCGTGCCTCATGAGCTCATCTAAACCTAATTACCTCCCAAAGGCCCACCTCCAAACACCATGACCTTGGGGGTTGGAGTTTCAACATAGGAATTTTGAGGAACACAAACATGCAGTCCGTAACAGATGCCCTGTCTCATTTGATCCTCATTACAACCCACTATTATTATCCCCATTTTACAGAAGAGGAAACAGAGGCTTAAATACCTTAAGTAACTTGTCTAAGGACAAGCTGGAGTTTGAAACCAGGAAGTCTGACTCCAAAGCTCTTAGCCACTGTACCGTGCTGTCTGCCTATTCAGAACCTGTTTAAAATCCTGCTGTTGCTCATTCCAGGGGCACTCTCAGTTCCTTTGCTAAGCCTACTGGACAGGAGGAAAAAAATAACACTGTTATTCCCAGAAATTTTAATTAGATTTGATTCCTTCTGTGTGGATTACTTAATACAATGTGCAAACAATGATTTTATGATTCTTTTTTTCCTTAAGAGGAAGTAAAAAATTGTTAGCATTATTTATTTTAAAGTGTGACTTTCCGGACTACTTTCTAGTAATTCTGTAAATTGTAGTAGTAATTCAGGATATATGTCTCCTTCTAGATAATCCATTGTATCTAGCAGAATCTAAGAACATTTATTACCTTAAAAACATTTACTTAAGAATTTAGGTGTACATGGCATTAAGATAATTTTTTTAGTATTGCTGACATAAAATTTCTTTGATTGTGGAAGTATATTAGGACCAAGTTACATTGATTTTTTCTGACTGATTTAATAATCAGTCCCAAAGAGCTAAATTTAGAATGATGTACTGGTTCACTCTTGGCTGTCATTAGCTTCACATTAGAAAACACCAGGGCTAGAAGATGAGAATAATCTGTTACTTTGAGGGCTGTCATAGTTAAGAAAACTTAAAACACAAAAATCGTAAGCAAATGGGTTTCATCATTTTTTCCCGAGGGATACTCTGTTTTGTGTACCAGATCAGCATTTTTATGAAATTGTACAGATTTGTAAATTTTCATGATAATTCCACTCTTCTGGACCTTTTATTCTCATAGCCAGTAACACATTAGAACTCTCTGTGTGTCAAAAAGAACATGATGTTTTGAGACATTGTCACCTTTATAGTTTTGGGTTTGCTGGTTGCCTATGTTGAGGCACTTTATGCCTTTCTAGGTGGAATACCTGTGGTATGGGTAGCTGCCCCCAGGTGCATAGCTGAAGCTGTGTCCCTGCGGGGGACGAGAATTTGATTTTTTCTAGTTCTTTGTTATGTAGCCAGTAAAATTGTGAATGTATTTTTAAAGTAATGAAATACAAATTAGATTCTTACAAATATATAAAAGCATAATTACTAATACTAATTAGTTACCTTCTGTTAAACTTAATTTGGTTGATTTTTTCGACCAGGGCTTCAAATAATAGAACCTTCAACTTTTTCTGAATCTCTTCTTGGATCTCAGGTTTTCTGGGACTACACTCATTCTGCCCCATAGGTGCAGTCCTGCATCACTCACCAACGGGGATGCACTGAGAAATGTGTCATTAGGTGATTTCGTCATTGTGCAAACATTGTAGCCTGTACTTACACAAACCCAGATGGTATAGCCTGCTACACACGCAGGCTGTATGGTACTAATCTCGTGGTACCACCCTCACATATGTGGTCCGACTTGACTGAGACGTCGTTATGCAGTGCATGACTGTATTTAGAAGTTCTCGCTGGGGTCCATCTCAGTAGCTGTCACTAGCACTTTCCTTCGGCTGGTAGGCTGCCCTAGCTGTGGCCCGCTTTGCTGCCTACTCACCACACCTCCCAGAAAATTCCATATCTGGACATGAGTGTTCTCTTATTGTTCTGGAAATTTGTTTCTTTTAGCAAACCAGATTCAAGATACTTCTTTAAACTTAAAAATGGCAATGATACTTTTTATCCACTAGAGGGAACATGTGTAATGTAAAATATTAATATATCTGTATTTATAAATGTTTAGCAGTTATTTCTGTTTTAAAAAAAACAATTTAACTTGCAAGTATAATCTTCACCTGACCTCTAGTAGTTATTAAATGTTAATAGGGTCAACTGCATTAGAAATAAGTGGAGACTAAATGGTATTAAATATTTAATGGTAGAAGATATATAGAGAAATATATAAATGTATAACATATGAATATTTCATTTATCATAAATGTTTAAGCATCTTAATCAGTTGTTATAAATACGTATAAATTCTCTTTTAAGAGCAATTGACTTAAATAGAATGATAGCAAAATCCTTTTAGTTCATGTCTTTGTTTCATTCTTTCCAAGTTTGTTTGAAATATGTTTTAGAAGAAACTTTTTTTAAGCATTTGTATTAGAAGATAATTTTTTAATTTGAAATTTGAAATTAAATTAATTTGAATCTAATTTAAGTGAATTTATTTGTTAAAATATACATACGGGGCTGGCCCCATGGCATAGTGGTTAGGTTCAGCACGCTGTGCTTCAGTGGTCTGGGTTCGTGCGTCCGGATCCTGGGCAAGGACCTGCACCATTCCTCAGCCATGCTGTGATGGTGACCCACGTGTAAAGTGGGGGAAGATTGGCACAGATATTAGCTAAGGGCTGATCTTCCTCAGCAAAAAAGGAGGAAGATTGGCAACAGATGTTAGCTCGGGGTGAATCTTCCTCAGTTAAAAATAAATATATACACAGAAAAGGCAACAAATGGCAGATGTACAGCTCAATAAATTTTCACAAAGTAAGCACACCCATGCAGTCATCACCCAGATCACAAAATAGAATCTTTCCAGCTCTGCGGAAGGCTCCCTCACGCCCATCTAGACACTACCCATTTCCCCCCCCTACATAACCATTATCTGAACTTCTGACACCATTGGCTAGTTTTTCCTGTAGGGAATACCGTTTTTAATTTCCGCACATTATTTATTTGGGTAAATGAAGGTAAGACTAAACATAACTTTCATATTGTATATATGTACAATGCATTTTATCTTCCTCTGTAAAGGGAACGTTGTGACTTAATACCAGTTTGATTCTTAGAACCTAATGGGCAGCTTCTGGTTAGAATATAAACTAATTTTTCAAAGCTTGGAGTCACTTTAACTCATGGACAAATAAATAGAAAATGTATTTAAGCTGGACTTGCAGAGTGTTACCTTTGAGGAAATCTGCAGATGAAAAAGGATCTGGGCATTTAAACATTAGCCATGGAAATTGAAAGAGCACCCAGATTTTGACTGCCTTCATCCATGCATTAAATTTAGATCAAAATGTAGCTGTACAAATGACATTATTGATATTATATGACATTATCATTTCTACATCTCCATTTCCAGGGCTTTAAGGTACTTTCCAAGTATTATAGTTGCCATTCCTGGACATATTCCTATAAAATAAAAATTTTATTTTCACTTTGTAGAGATTGTTCAGTGAGTCTGGAGTGGCCGTATAGCTTAAACATTTAATGAATATGTCTCTTCTGCTGATTTATGTTTTAGACAAGGTATTGAAATGGAAAAAGTGATGCAAGAATTGGGAAAATCCCTGACAGATCAAGATGTAAATTCACTGGCTGCTCAGCATTTTGAATCCCAGCAAGTAAGCGAAGTACAATGACTTTAATATATGCAGTTGCATTTTCTTTTACTTATTTACTTTTGTAAAAAAACTAAGCAGTTGGTGTACCGTCCCTTTTTTAGGACTTAGAAAATAAATGGTCAAATGAATTAAAACAATCAACTGCCATCCAGAAGCAAGAGTATCAGGAGTGGGTGATAAAACTTCATCAAGACCTAAAAAACCCCAACAACAGCTCCCTCAGGTACGAATCTTCTGTTGTTCTTATTAAATGAAAGCTCACTGTTAGTAATAGTTGGTGTTTATTATAAAATTGAACCTTTTTAGTTGTAGATATTTTTAAGTTATCAATGAAAATTCAAGATAAGTTTATCCTTCTTTTAACACCTTTTGTGTTATAGACATTGTGTGGATTTTTTGAGAAGGGGGTTAATTGCTTGGTTTAAAATAGTAATTTCCCCCCAGAACTTAGCCTCATAAATCTCTTAGGTGTATATCTAAATACCCTGAGTACCGTCTCTGATTTCTTTAAATTGGTTTCCATTCAGTGAAATAAACATTGGTTGAATGCATCTTAAAAGCCAAGTACTCTAAGTAGAAAAACAAAAAATATATCTGCCCATGCAGAGCTTGTATTCCAGCAAGAGGGACTGACCTGTAAATAAAACAATACTGTATAGAGTGATATGTGCAGTAAGAGATGTATGTACAAGGTACAAAAATAGTCTAGAGGACTTCCCATAATGCATAACCTGTATGGTACCTCATGGCCTAAATACATTGTGCTTCACCTACTGCCCTAGAGCTTGTCATTTCCTGGCTGTATACTCAGATATTTGAGAATTTCTTTTTTCTTTCAAATCCAAAAGTATATTCAATTGGAAACATACTTAGTACAGAATAATAATCCTGTTTCCAGCATTTGTTAGTAGATGCTATAAACTTTTAGAAGCAGCATTTTATTGGTATAATGTCAGTCTCCCTCACTAGTCTTGCCTTGAAGACAAAAAACATCTGTTTTTTCTACTGTTGTATACCCAGATGCTTGCCAAGTGTCTGCCTCTTGACACTGACACATAAGACCTACTCAGTAAATATTTATAGGATGGGTGGACAAACAGGCAGATGGATGGATTATGATTAAACTGTTTACCTAATATCTATATCACCTCTTATCTAAATATTATCATCTTTCATTTGTCTTAGTGTTTTCCCCAAGACAACACCTTGGAAATACTGAAACAATTTTTTATGATTAGAAGTGGGATAACATCCTTGATGCTATCATATTTGACCGTGCTCCTCATTTCAGATGAAAATAGTGAACACAATAAAAAGGGAGTGGTGGGGGAAAATTGGGTTGGGAACATCTGTATGCCAAAATGTACAATGGTGTTTCTTAAACTGCTGGTTGCGGTCTGCTAGGGACCATTCTAGATCCCTTACTTTCCAATCAGACTTTTTAAATTAACAATAAAATGAAGGGAACAGAACAGAGTAGAGTAGAGTAGGGAAAAAAGATCAGAGGGCATCATGCATGAAGTTTTCTATAGGTGAATGTGTATTGAGCCAGAATGTAAAATATACACTGCATATTGAGGTTAAAAAGGGGGAAAGTCACTGATTTAAGGAAGCCGAGAAAGCCCTTTGCTACAAAAATTCTCTCTCGCTTTGCTGCTCTAGTTTCAGAAATCTAGACTATAAGATCAATTCCATTGTGTAAATATTGGCCTCCAGCTGCTGCTTCTTTTAAAAACCAGATATTCTTAGGAGAGAGTGTTTTTGCTGTGACTTGTTAGTTTGCTTTCCATTTTGATATGGGTTTCCTTGGGGAGCAGAAGCCAGTTTTCAGCACAACTACATGCAGAACTCCTATATGATCTTGGTAAAAAGTGGTGTTCTGTTTTTATTCATTTATTTTTGCTTTTGTTTTTAAAAGTCAAGTCTATTGAAGGATAAATTACCTGAAGTGAAATTCACCTGTTTTAGGTTTACATTTTCATGAGTTTTGACAAACTGAATTAGTCATGAAACCATCACTGCAATCAATATATAGCATTTCGCTTTACACCTTTATAGTTAATCTACTTTCCCCTTGCCCAGCTCCTGGCAACCTGGTCCGTTTCTGTCCCTATAGTTTTGATTTTTCCAGAATGTCGTATAAATGGAATCAAACTATGTATATAGCAGTTTGTTCTTACTTCTTTCACTTAGCATAATGCCTTTGAGACTCACTCATGTCATTTCGTTTTTGAGTGGTTCTTTCCTTTTGATTGCTCAGTAGTATTTTGTCATTCTTTGTTTATCTGTTCATTCCATGATGGACATTTGAGGTATTTCTAGATTTTGGCAGTTATAAATAAAGCTGATGTAAACATTCACATACAGATCTTTGTAGAGACATATATTTTTATTTCTAGACGTAAATACCTACAAGTGGGATTGCTGGATCACTTGTTAAGTGTATATCTAACTTTATAAGAAATTGCCAGACTGTTTTCCAAAGTGGCTGTACCATTTTGCATTCCCACCACCAATGGTGGTGTATGAGGATGTATGAGGGTTTCAGATGCTCCACATCTCGTTGATGCTTGGTATGGGTATTTAGCCATTCTAGTAGGCTTTGTAGTGGGGTTTCATTGTGATTTTACTTTGCATTTCCCTGATGACTAATAATGTTGAACATTTTTTCATGAGCTGATCTTCCATCCATATCTCCCCTTTGTTTTTTTCTTATTATTGAGTTGTGAGAATTCTTTATATATTCTGGATACAAATCCTTCATCAGATATGTGTTTTACAAATATTTTCTCTTACCTGTAGCTTGTCTTTTCATTTTCTTAATAATGTCTTTCAAAGAGGAAAGTGTTTCATTTTAATTAAATTTTTTTTCCTTTCCTTTTTGGGTGTCTTCCTCTCTCCTTTTTTTTTTTTAACTGAATGATGGATATTGTGTGCACTAGAAGAGAAGAGACTGAGGTAAACAATGCTTATGTCCGGAAATGAACAGGCCATTAAGGTGAAGGTCATGCAAATGTAGTCACTAACAGTTGAGCTGAGTCTGGGTTTTGTTCTTTCAGTACACCACAGGCTTGGTTTTCTCCGGGAACAAGCTGCTGCCACTTTGTATTTAGAGCGGGGCTTTGGGTTCTAGAGGGTTTTCCCGGTCTTTCTGCTCCGTCCTCAGCTCTCTAGTCTTTGCGAGTCTTTGCCACAGTATGAGTTCTCTTTCTGTCCTCTTGCTCTACACCCGCAGCAATAGACTCTTGTTTATTACTTGATGCCTGGCTCATAGTTGGGAGTGGGAGACTGGTCTCTGTCGTCTTTGTCCATCTTTAGTCATGAGCAAGCCCTGTGGATCTGGGCCTTGAGCTTGGAACATTCTCTTAAAACAGCGTTTCTGCCTGTGCCACCAAGGGGTCTCTCTTGTCTCCTGCCCTGCCCCAGTCTTTTCTTGGAAGCACTGGTGGAGACCAAAGGACAAGAGTTTGCAAGTGCATGCAGATTTCTCTTGTGTCTGGGGCTTCTAGCTCTTCTAAATGTAACCCGTTCTTGACCTTTAAGAACTCATTAAAATTTTAGCTGACTTCTTCTTGCTCCTTCACGTTACAGCAACCTGTCTCTACCATGCTCTGCCAAAAAGGAAAGTTGTGTGTCCCGGCTCCCCTTGGAGAGTTGTGTCACACTTTAGAAGCTAGTTTACTTGGTTGCCTTGTTACATCAAATCTCTGATGTAATAATGATGCTTTTGTAGATTACCTGACTTTTTCTGTTATCAGAGTGAGAATAACATTCTCTTGCGGCTTTCTGCATTGTAAGATGAGGATATTTTATTAATATAAACTTATTTTTAGGTTTAAATTTGCCATCTTTACTGATGAAATTAGTCAGTGAGTCTAATGAGGCTATTTAGATTAATCCCCAAACTTTAGTCTGGGGAATGGATGACTGTTACAGACTAATATCATCTTCAGCATCCACGAAACTGGAACTGAGCAGTTATGCGGTTATAGTCCCTCCATGGTAGCCTTTTCAGGAAACATCAGAGCAGTGTAGCAGGCGCAGAGAAGTCCTTCAATGGGAGGAGAATGTTGGTGGGAAAAAAACAGGAAATGGTAAAAAAAAAAAAAATAGAGGATGTGAATACTACATCAAAGTGAACTTCTTTTTTTATTATTCCTTTTATTTTACTTTTAAATTTTGAATTCTCATTTCTGTTACTTTACCTCTATATTCAAGTTTTGCCCGGAGCCAGCCCTGATATGGGACATATTACATTTTTAAAAATATGTTGTTTTAAAGTAATAAGTTAATCACTTAATCACTCTTAGGCCACTAAGAAATATTAAATGATAATATATGAATTGATGTTGTAATGACTGAAAACAATAACAGTGAAACACGGAAGTGAAACAGCTAGTGGAAACGTTAGAACCTGCTGGTGCTGCTGATCTTGCCTGTTGCCGTGGGCAAAGTGTGAGTTCAGGAGGAAAAACAAAGTGTGAGTTCAGGAGGAAATTAAGTGCTACTTTCAGCTCTTTAGTTTTGTCTCTTTTCATGATAAAGCTTTCCTTCCTTTAAGAAAAGTTCTTGACAAGCGTGCAAAAAAGCATATCGATGATTTATCAATTTCAGTGAGGAAATTAAAGTTCAGCCAAGCCAGTTCAGAGAATCCGTAGAAGCAAATGGAAGGATTTATGAGGAACAGAGAAAGTTAGAAGAAAGTTTTACCATTCACTTAGGTAAGTGTTTTGATTTTTTGCAGTCATAATTTATTGTAACTTGTGAAACTTTTTACGCTATAAGAGAGAAATTCCTAGCATATGGGGAGAATATACATGTTATTTTTAATTCCAAATTATGTCCTGCTCCAAGAAAGCCTGTAGTTTGTTGGCTATAAATTTTCTGTTTTAGCTTATATATTATTTGTTGTTAATAGAAAGATTAAGTATTAATAGTTATTAAAATGGGAAATTCCCAGGCCCATCTTTAATTAATTGAAGCACAGATTTATCTGGATCCTTGCCTATTACACTTGATGTTTTTGCAGCTGTCTAAGTATCTTTCTGGGACTGTTTCCTGCCCCCTTAGGAGCCCAGTTAAAGACCATGCATAATTTGAGATTGCTGAGGGCAGATATGCTGGACTTCTGTAAGCACAAAAGAAATCATCGGAGTGGTGTGAAACTCCATCGACTCCAGACAGCACTGTCACTTTATTCCACATCTCTCTGTGGCCTGGTTTTACTAGTAGATAATCGAATTAATTCATATAGTGGAATTAAAAGAGGTAAGTTAACACCATATGTACTTATTTCATTAAGTTTCTCCTTTTAATACCATTCTTACAAAGAAAGGAATTATGGAAAAACTGAAAAAACTTTAGGCACCCCAGTATTCAAGTAGACCAAACAAACACTCACCCAGCCACAGCAGTTACAGGTTCATTGTATGCTTTAGGTGGGTGGAGTGCTGCAGGAGAGTTCATTTTTCTTACAATTCTATTATATTGTAAATAATACTCTTACAGGGTCCCTACTTCAAGGTGAAACAAAAACAATAATCAAAAGATAAGTGTATTTTTCAATTTAGAAGCAGATCCTGGCTCAGTGAATTTTTGTTCATCCATCTGTCCTTTTATCTGTTTTTTTTTAAAATAATCTATTTCTTAAATGTGCTGGATAAAATTCTATCTGCCCTCTTAGTACAACTCAGTTTTTATGATTATTTTTAAATTTTTGAATATATAAAGTGTATTGAAATATATAACATTTTTAAAAAGTTGGAGTAAATATGGATGGACCTTGAAGGGATTATGCTAAGTGAGCTATGTCAGACAGAAAGATAAATACCGTATGATCTCACTTATATGTGAAATCTAAAAAAGACAAAACAAAGCAAGCTCGTAGATACATAGATAGAGAAAGGAAATTGCTGGTTGCCAGAGGCAGGGAGTCGGGGTGGGCAGAATGGGTGAGAGTGGTCAAAAGGTACAAACTTCCAGTTATAAAATAAATAAGTCCTGGGGATGTGATGTACAGCATGGTGTCTATAGTTTAATAACTGTATTGCATATTTGAAAGTTGCTAAGAGTGTAAATCTGAAAAGTTCTCATCAAGAAAAGAATTTTTTGGTAACTAGGTATGGTGACTAATGTTAACTAAACTTATTGTGGTGTTCCTGTTGCAATATATACAAATACTGAGTCATGTTATATACCTGAAACTAGTGTGTTGTGTATGTCAATTATACGTCAATTTTAAAAAAGTGCCACAAAAGTTTGAATAGTGTTTTATTTCCTTTCATAAGTATAAGAACCTTCTTGTATTCTGTAGCACTTTTTGGGATTGGCTTATGATCAAAGTATATATTATTTAAAGAAGACTTGGAATTATATTAAAATTTCTTTGTCTATTAATTGTTCACTCTCTTGAATGATTGAGAGGTTAAGTTTCTGATCAAAACAAAATTGCTATACCCTAGCTTAGTAAGGCATAATTATAGAAAGGACAAGTATAAGAAATCTTACTTGTGAATTTTATATTCTATATCTATTAGATCTCATTGTCTATAAGTGAATACTAAATATTTGGAAGTTAACCTTTAGAAGTTTGTAAATGTTTTGGGTCCCTTAGATTTTGCCACAGTTTGCCAGGAATGCACTGACTTCCATTTTCCCCGGATTGAAGAGCAACTGGAAGTTGTCCAGCAGGTGGTACTTTATGCTAGAACCCAGCGCAGGAGTAAGTTGAAAGAATCACATGGTCAGTAAAACTCAACTTTTTTTACATTTCACTTTCAGTATGTTCTGTCCTTAAGCACTCTAATAGCATATGGGTCATCATGAAAATATAGAAAGTTATATTGATGGAATGGTGGAAGAAAGAAATTAGCAACAAAGTTCAAGATCTTTAGAAGCATCGATTCTGTTCTTAATTTCCTTTTTTGCATGATTTTGCTCAAGATCATGAACAAAACTGTTTTTAAATTTTAATTCTGTAGTTATACTTGAAATAGGCACTCAGTGGAAAGTTGGTGATCTTTTGATCCAAGTTCTATATCTCTAAAATGGCCATAATTATTACTACAGAGGGCACTGAAATCATAGTCAATATAGTGCAAAATATGCACTTTTTATATGTTCCGTCTTTGATCCATTTAAGTAGCGTAAAGTCAGTTACAAGAATTGCTTTTGGTTGTTCTTTTTAAAAATTAGTATGTCCTCGAGTAACTGCTTTTTCTATATTTATCCACAATATAAGCATTCTTTCTGTTTAAGAAATTTAGTGGAAAATGTTTTTAAAGCTATGGAAAAAGTTCATGGCGTCTTTCTTCAGAAGATTTCTGTCTATTCATAGAGAGACTTTACATAGGTTAAAAAAAAATTCAAATCACAGAGTAATTCAGCTATTTTTTAATTAAAAAATGAAAGTTTAAAAAGTAGTTTTTTAATAAATTAAATTGGTATCATCAGTTGTTAGGAGTTAAATATGAGGATAATTTCATTCAAAAATATATATATAAGCTGTGTTTTTCTTATTTTTCCAATGTTTTGTATTATATCACAGGCATGAAATCACAATATGTGCTCTTATCTGGTTTGAATACATACTCAGTATTTTATTATTTCTTATAAAAACTTGATGGCTCACCCAGGAAATAAAATGTGGCAGGTTTTAAAATTGTGGCTGGTCAAACCGTTAAGTCCGCTTCTGGTGCTGTGACTGTCTTTTTTGTATGTTTTGCAACTGCAGTGTTTAAAAGAAACCATTACGGTACTTTTGGTTCTTGTGTTTTGTAGTAAGCAAAGAGATGTTGTTATGTGTTTGCTTGGTGTCTGTCCCTCTCTCCCATGTAAATTGTAGAATTCTTCCCTTTCTCCTGGTGCTAGAATTTGCTATCTAGACTTAACTTGATTAGCATTCACTATAGTTTCCTTATTTATTCAGTAGGCTTTTAAAAAATGTTTTATTTATTTTTAATCATTTCTTAAATAGATAAACATTCACAAAATTCACAATTCAAACTGTACAGAAGAGCATACAGTGAAAGTCTTCATAACTCTGTCCCTGGGCCGTCTGATTTCCCACTCCAGAGGCAGCCAATGCTGTCTGAATAATTTATCTTAGAGATCAGTTCATATCAGTATTTAAAGAGTATCCTCGTACCTTTTTACTTCTGCATAGTAGTCCATTGCAGGATATCCCATTATTAGTCAGCTTTCTATTGATAGGCATTTAATCTGTTCCACGGGTTTTCCTATTATAAGTAATTATGCATGAGTAACCTTGCACATAGATCATTGTGTGTGAGCATATCTATAGAGTAGATTTCTCACGAGAAATTCCTGAGTTAAGGGGCACATAGATGGACAGTTTTGGTGGTGTTAGCAATGGCTCTCCACAGCGGCTCTACCGGTTTGGATTCCTCCTGCAGGTACCTGTGGCTTTGCTGTGGCCGTGTGTGTTACATGTGACTCAGAGCCAGGCTGAGTATTAGGAAATCGGCATGGAAGTGTATCCTAACAAAGGAGCCTTTGGAAAGTTCCCGTGTGTCCTCTTATTCTTCTGCCACCTTCTTCCTCCACCTCATTCAAACTAGCAATGATGTGATGACAAACACTTTAGTATTATTCTGAGTAGTGACTAAAAGCATGAAGATTGAGCTCATGACAGTATGGGAGAAGGTGGGGCAGTCTAAGTGTGCATAGAGGTGGAAAGCGTGCAGGAAATGACAGGAAGTTTCTAAACCACATACGGTTAAGGCAGTGTCTGTACATCATCGTATTATTTTGTTCTTGTTCAAGCAACTATTTTGTGGTTTAAGTGAGTCAGTGAAACAAGTAGTTTTATAAAATACAACTTTCTTAGAGGAACCCCCATGTCGTTAGAGAAGAGTTTGTGAAAATGCTTTCTCCCCCTTTTCCTTTTCTCTGCATACCCACGTTTGTTCTACACATTTGCATCCGAATACGCAAGAGCCTGTTTATTCTAAGACATTCCATTGTTTTCCTAACTGTGTTTATTATGTCAGCATCTTTAGATATAAAGACAATTTGTTATCTGCAAAAACAGTTTGTTTTTTGTACACATTTTATATACATTTTTTGAAAATGAAAAATAGCACTCTTCTTAGTATTACAAGATGTTACCATTGAAACACGAAAAGGGGAAAGACTATGACCTGTCCTCTCTTGTTTAATTAATAGAGATTCTGTTTGTTCATACCCTCTGTGAACAGAATTAGAGTCCTTATTTATTGTTTTTTGTTTTTTGTGCTGTGATCAGACATTTATTCAAGCCTGTCAATTACATGACTCTATGAGAAGCAGACCATTACTTTAAATATGGATTCTGGCAACACACAGCCTTCTCTCCATGCCTTTCTCTCATTCTGTCTCTTTATTTATAAAATATATGTATTTACAAGGTACAGTAATAAATCAATTCATCAAAGTAGTGACTAGGTAAAAATATTAAGCTACTTTTATTCAGAACATTTTTGAAACCATAATATTCCCTTGGTATTTGCACTCTGCTCATTTGATCTTCTTACTATTTTCAGGTGATTTTCTGATGCTGAAGGCCATTCCAAAGTAGTTTTGTATTTAATTGGAATAAATATACAGCCTCTTAAATATAGCAACTTTGGATGCTAATATTCATTCTGCGTTCTGATAGAATTCTTATAAAATTCAGATGCATCTTCTATTAAAAATATATGTGTGTAGGGCTGGCCCAGTGGTGCAGCGGTTAAGTGCGCATGTTCCGCTTTGGCGGCCCGGGATTTGCCGGTTCGGATCCCAGGTGCGGACATGGCACCCCTTGGCAAGCCATGCTGTGGTAGGCGTCCCACGTATAAAGTAGAGGAAGATGTGCACAGATGTTAGCTCTGGGCCAGTCTTCCTCAGCAAAAAGAGGAGGATTGTTGGCAGCAGTTAGCTCAGGGCTAATCTTCCTCAAAAAAAAAAATACGTATATGTATGTAAAATAATTTGTGTTCAGCCATAATAATGTATGGTCAATTGTGCTGTATCTTATTTTATGAACATTTTTCCTTTAAGTAGTATCATGCCTTCTGAAAAGAGAAAGAAAAATTATTGAATATGTGAAAAAAAATTCCATCTGAAACTGTCTCACATACCTGTTTGAAATAAATTGTATATAGTGTCAGATAAGAAGTAACGAATTTCAGGAATGGGCTGAATATCAAGTGATTCCTGGTGCTACTAACCATTTGTTTGTAGTCCTGAACAAGTTGTAGCAACAACAGTGACTCACATTCTAAAAATAAAGATGACCACACTACAGCTATCTAATGAAGTTATTTTATGTGCGGTTAGCTTAGTGCCCTGCACCTCTCACATGGAAAATAGGGTATTGGCAAGTCTAATGTGCCTAAGGCTGTTGGATTTGGAATCGGAGTATGTGGGTTCAAGACCTGGTTCCACCACTTACCTGTGCCTCCTTGATTAAGTTAATTAACCTCTGTAAGCCTCTGTTTCTTCATATGTAAAATGAAGATAGTGAGAGGACTTAGTCATAAGGTTTTGGTTATAGGGGTTTTGTAAGAATTAAATAAGACCATCCGTGTGAAGCATGTATCAGAATGTCTGGCACCTAGAGATCCGTAGTGAATTTTTGCTGCTGTTGTGATTGTTTGGGGAGTAGTAGTAGTAAGGTGTTCTCATATGTTGTTATGTTCTCTCATGTTCTGTTATCTTATGCATAGATTCTGGAAACCGAAATGGAGGAAGTGATGATAAGACTAAAAATTCTGATAGAAACTATTTAAATATTTTACCTGGTAAGTACTATTTTATTCTAAATCACTATTTCCTTATGATCACATACACTGAAATCATACATTTGAAACCTAAGTTCTTATGGTCTACATTAGGAAACATTTGTCAGTATATCATCTGAAACAGCATTGTATCTATATAATACACTTTCACAGATGTTCTACAATTTAAATCTTTCTTCTTACACTAGTACTGACTTTTTCCTAGATCCAGACAAGAAAAATTGCTCAAATAGTTGCATAAGTTTTATCATTATTTGCTATTTAAAATCTCCTCTTTTATACATTGTTCCTTAGTTTCTTAAGATATGAACCAAGAAATAATTTTTACTCTGAAATATGAACAATAGTACGTAAAGATGTAAACAGATGAACTTGTAGAAAGAACATGGATCATCTGACGTGGAATCTTTCTTATTTCTATTTCCCCATAAATTTTCCTGCTTTCCAATTCTTTGATTTCCTTTATTATTCTTGTATATGTTGTTTATCAACTGGAAATCCAATCTCTTGATCCTCTTCCATATTGAACTCGTTCTAATGATCCTTAGTAGTGTTTGAATGACAGAGCATAGCAAAGAAGGCCTATTTGTTTACATTATAAATGTGAAGTCTTTGAAACTAAATGGTAAATTTTACAGTTTCATAAATAGCCATACTCTTGATAGTTTTCTGCTGTCCTTTGAGATTGTTTCCTCACATTTCCTTCCCCAAATTTTCTACACACAGATCACATTCCACGTAAGCAAATAGCATTCCCATTTCTGGTATTCCTTTTGTCAGTGCCAGTCAGTCAGCTTGTGGTCACGAGCTTCCGAATGTCCTCCCACCTTCAGATAGCCTACCTTCGTGGATAATGTTAGAGGCAGGATGGCATCACCACATGCTGTTTCCTCACTTTGTGGAACAGGAAACTGTCCTCCTCTCCATCTAAAAATACTTTCATTGAGACAGGATTGATTGTATTTCTCTTCATAGATCCATAATTTAAATCATCCATATTTTGTGGCTTTCTTAAAATATGCCAATCTTATTATCTATTCTGGAGGTGATGTCTGATTTTTTTAAACTTAACTTTTTATTGCTATATTTATTTCCTTCCTTGCTCGTTTTTGGAAAAAGCCTATATGGTGGTATCTCGTTATTATACCAAATCAGGAGGATGTGTCATAAGTCTGCATTAGAAAAGGAACATTAAACTGTTCAGTTAGATGTGCTGGTAGCATCTGAATTTACAGCCAGGAAGTTTACAGAAGATAAAAAAGATCCAAAATCACAAATACTTTTAAATTTTTAAGTTGTAAGGAAAAACAGTTTTGTTTATCTGTTTTTTTAACCAGTATGTTTGCTTTATCATTAAGTATTTACAGTTTATGTCATCTAATTCTCACAACAACTTTTTAAGGAAAGCCGTCAGGCATTATTTTTCCCATTTCATATGCAAAGTAACAGAAGATCTGTAAGTTGAATTGATTTGCCCAAGATCTCTGAGCCAATAAGTGCTAAAGACTACATCTTCTTAATACCCAATTTAGCCCTTTTCCTACTATATCATATTATTTTGATTACTCCTGCCACCTCCATGATCCCCATTTTACTAATGGGTAAAGTGAGGCCAAAAGCTGAGTCATCTAAGGTCAAACAAAACAGTGCCAGTTTGGGGATTAGGAGCACCTGACTTGTCCACTAAGTCATCCTGTCTCTCTGCTGGACCACAGCCCACGTTTAATGCGACGGCTTCCATCATCTGAAGTATCAGTGGGAGTGTAGGAGGTAATCCACTTCCTCGGGCCCAGAAGGGTACTGTCTCATATAGTCTGCCAGGGTTCTGATAAGCAATGGATGTCTTTTGTTGCCTGCCACTATTCTTTACCAGAGACAATTTTCTCTGTACTTTTTTCTTGTCTAGTTTATTTTGGTATCTCTGTCACTGTCCTTTCTTTAGGTTCTCTTTCTGCTTATCTAATTCTTTTATCTTGTCTAAGTTAAAAAAAAAAAAAAGACCTTTGTTTGCCTGGGGCCTGTCAGTGGCATCCATGGTTTCAACATATGTACCTGGTAACTAGAGATGGTTAAACATTGTGCTAAAGTATAGTAAGTACTTTTAAATATTCTCTATGCTTATGAGTAAATGTGAGCAAAACCCAAAGCTGATGCCTCGGCAGCGAGGGTGAGCAGGAGCCGTGCAGCAGGGACGAGTGACAGAAGAGCGGTCTTTGTAAGCACAGAGCTTTCCTCGAAGGACAGCCGAATCCCCAGAAAGGCGCATGTGTTTGTGAAAACAGATTCTTCGTGTGTTTTATGTGTTATTTATTTATATTGACAGAAACTGTAGAATATAAAAGCTGATGAGATTTTTCTTGGCTAGTGTGGCTACATGGAAAATGAAGTGACT
Organism: Equus przewalskii; assembly: GCF_037783145.1. Lineage (NCBI taxonomy): Eukaryota > Metazoa > Chordata > Mammalia > Perissodactyla > Equidae > Equus > Equus przewalskii. Next base: position 33,356,428 of record NC_091835.1, on the reverse strand, counting down.
GTAGGAAGTGCGATTTTAGGATTTGATAGACAGTGCTCCTGTATTCAGGCTAAATCATTTGTGCATACATTCGTTCAACAAATGCTTATTGAGTACCTTCTCTGTACCGGGTACCGTTCTGTGTGCTGGAGATCGGACATTAAACAAGATAGACAAAATCCCTGTAGTCGTGGAATGTAAACAATGGTCTCTTTAAGATAATATCATAAGCAAATAAACAAAAGAATTTCAGTGCTGAGAAGGAAACAAAACAGAGCAATGTGGAAGAGAATGAGCGAGAGGTGATGGAGCCCTGTATCAGATGGGGCAGTCCAGGCAGGCCTCTCTGAGGAGGTGGCCTTTGAGCTGAGATGTGATAGGTGAAAAGTCAGCGACACAAGGACCTTGGGGGACAGCCTTTCACCCAGCATCCCTGAATTTGGACTAAGCTCTGCATGTTGAAGAACTGAACGAAAGCCTGTGGGTGAGATAGGCACAGAGGGTGAGACGAGGACGTCAGACAGACAGGTAGTGTCCAGGCCACATGGGCCTTGCAGACCTCAGTCAAGTGTTTGGAATTTATTTGAAAGTAGTATGAGCCTGCTGGAAGATTTTAAGTAGAGGAGTAATGTAATCTGATTTATATTTGAATCATTTTGCCTACAATGTGGAATAGGTTTGTAGGGGGGCAAGAACGGGGGCAGAGCGATTAATTGAGAGGCTGTGATAAAGAGTTCAGTGAGATGATGAAATGAACTAGGGTGATAGCACTATAAATGGAGTGCTCAGATTTGAGATATTTTTTGGAGATATTACTGAAAATAGTTGGTGGTGAACTGGATTGTGGATTGGGGAGGAGACACTGAGAGAAGGAAAGTAATTAAGGGCAACTTCCATGTTTCTCTCCCAAACAACTAGCTGGATGGAGAGTGACCCGTGAATTGAGATGGTGAAGAGCAGATTGAGGGTGTGGAGAAGGCAGGTCATCAAGTAACCTGTTTGTATATGTTAAGTTTGAGTTAAGCAGGACATTTTGAGCACGTATATCAAAATAGAGATGATGAGCGCTCATTTGATTTACTTACTACTTGGTGGTCACTTCATACCAATTTGTGAACCTCATGGGAAATTGGCTATTGTCTCTGTTTTTCATCACCTTTCCAAGAATTAAAGAGTAGTAATCATATTTACTTTCTGAGCCCATAGGTTCCTGACACACCTCTACGAGTTCAACACACTGACTGCCCATTATAGTTATTTATAAAAGCCATTGATGAATTTGATTTATGCTCTTGAAAATCATGATTGTATTGTTGTTCACAGGAGAATTTTACATTACACGGCATTCTAATCTCTCAGAAATCCATGTTGCTTTCCATCTTTGTGTGGATGACAATGTGAAATCAGGAAACATCACTGCTCGTGATCCTGCCATTATGGGACTCCGAAATATACTCAAGGTTTGCTGTACCCATGACATCACCACAATAAGCATTCCTCTCTTGCTGGTGCATGATATGTCAGAGGTAAGCAGATAGAAAAGTACCATAATTTTATGAATATGTTAACCCCTAATATTGTGTAATAATCCACTTTACTTTTTAAAAGCACTTTTGTCAAGGCTGGCCTGGTGGCGTAGTGATTAAGTTTGTGTACTCCACTTCAGTGGCCCAGGGTTCACAGGTTCGAATCCTGAGGGTGGACCTGTGCACCACTCGTCAAGCCATGCTGTGGCAGCATCCCGCATAGAAATTAGAGGAAGATTGGCACAACTGTTAGCTTAGGGACAATCTTCCGCAAGCAAGAAGAGGAAGATTAACCCTGAGCTAACATCTATTGCCAGTCTTCCTCTTTCTTTTGCTTGAGGAAGATTAGCCCTGAGCTAACATCTGTGCCAATCTTCCTGCACTTTATTTGTTGGTTGCTGCCCACAGCATGGCTGATGAGTGGTGCAAGTCTGTGCTCAGGATCTGAACTCACAAACCCAGGGTGCTGAAGTGGAACACACCAATCTTAACCACTATGCCACAGGGCCAGCCCTATTTTTTTTTTTTTTTAACTAGTGCATCTTTTCATCTCCTGTCTGGTTAATAGAATTGAGTGACATATAATACAAAACAGTAAATAATCCTTAACCATTTATGTTCAGAGAATTACAGCATTATTCTATAATAGGTAAACTAGAAAATCAAAATTAGCTTTAGATAAGACATGTGCCCCTAACTCCTCCCCGTCTCTCCCTCCTCCTCCTCTTCCATTTTTGTCTTAAGTAGCATTAGATTTGCATCCACATTTGTATTTGGCTTAGGCTAACATTAGAGTTCATTTACCTTCTCTGAGTACGCGCTAATAGGTAGTAGAAGGAGGTGCTGGAGGACAGGAAGAAGCCAGTGTCAGTTTAATGTTTTCTCCAGGTTGCTCTTTGGATAATGCAAGTATTGGCTTCTCCAGTTAAAATGTGGCATAATCACTCATCCATTTTATTATGTGCTGTTCTTTATTTGACATTTTTAATAAAGAAAAATTCTTTTCATGACTATTTACTTTTCTTTTTTTTTTTTAAAGATCGGCACCTGAGCCTACAACCATTGCCAATCTTTTTTTTTCCCCCTGCTTTATCTCCCCAAACCCCCCTGTACACAGCTGTATATCTTAGTTGCAGGTCCTTCTAGTTGTGGAATGTGGGATGCCACCTCAACGTGGCCTGACGAGCGGTGCCATGTCCACGCTCAGGATCCGAACCCTGGGCCACCGCAGCGGAGCGTGCAAACTTAACCACCCAGCCACGGAGCCGGCCCTGACTATTTACTTTCTTTCCTGCTTTCTTCCCTCACCCACATAAAAACCGGTTAGAGAGGATAAGCTGTAGAAATAATATGAGACTAAAAGTTCGTCTTCAGATAGTCCAGAGGAACAAAGGGTCCTCAAGCACATGGATCAGGCGAGTCCTTCTAGGAGGCCCGGTGGTCAGCCTGGTGCTGAAGGACACGTCAGCAACATGGTGCTGCTTGTTTTGAGGTGGCATTTTTTAAAAATCGAAATGGCTAACTGGCAAGTAGAGAGTGTGAATGTCAGGAAGGAGGTTTGAGAATTGATTGTTAGAAGTTGTTTACCCAAGTAAAATGTGTGTGTAGATGCTGTGTTGTCAGGTTCAGTGTGAAAGATTGAGTGCTTTACTTTTTAGACTGACTGAATCCCCGCTTCACACTCGTTCTAAGAGGCCTGAGTTTAAATGCAATACCCTATATAATCAGGCCAAAAAACCAAGTCCATGTAAGACGAGACGCTTTTCAGTTATTTCCCCCTTACAACCCATTTGTATTTTCACCAGACACGTCGTTTTGATTAAGAGAATCCTGGCGCCATCCTGTGACACCTGCATCCGACTTTCTAATTCCTCATCCCATGCACTTCTGTAGCCTCAGTCGCATCTGATATGGTGTCAGGAGAGATTGACAAACATATTTTTCTTTTCCACTGTAGCTTTATGTTTTCATTCCATCAGGAATTTTTAACCATTGTTAAGTTGTCATCACTGACTAGTCCATCTATAAAAGAATCTATGGGGAGTAGCAAAGAAAGTTTGTGACGAATTCCAGCCACAAGGAAACATCCAGACATTCCTGCAGCTGGACTCCTGGTTAACCAGTTGATAAAAATGGTTATATGTAGGTGGGAAACAACCTCAAAAACAGTGTTTCCAAAAGTCACTAAGTTCGGATTTACTTCCAGACATCTGATCCTACCAGCACTCCCTCTCCCACAGTGTCACCAAAGTTCCATGTTTTAAATCGGGACGGCCAGCTGCAGAACATTAAGTTTGTTTCCAAAGTGTCCATTGTAATTCACAAAAGTATATTGAGCTGTGATCCTCCCATTTGTTGTATTTAAACGTCCGTTCAGGTCAAGAAGTTTATTCTACGAACTCAGACAACACTCTTCAGGATATAGAGGTAATACTTGGTTTCGCTTCGTCAAGGATCCCAAAGCATTTTCAGCTGTTGTTTTCTTCCTCTAACAAACAGAATTGCTAGACGTTCGGTTCCCACGTTTCATTGTGCAGGGTAATGATGATAATGTCTGAAACAGTCCATGTCCTGTGGCAGATAAAAACAGGTGTAGAAATTCATTGCAGTTTAAAAAAAAAGGAAAGGAAAAAATAATCTATCAGCAAGAAGAAAGACATACTGGTATTATCAGTTTTGTCCCCATAGATCTTTGTGATCTGAAGTTGTTGTCACACTAGTCAGTCTGACCTAATAGATGCAGAATGAACTTGCAAGTCATTCTTTTTATTTTTACTGTTGTTGAATAATTTGGGACTTAGAGGTTTTACTTATAATTGTTGTGGTTGACGATGATGTTATTTGTTTTAAATTTTTGATTACAGTGTAATACACATATGGAAAAGTACACACACCATAAGTATCTAGCTCAAATTTTCACAGCATGAGCACTCGTGTAACCAGTACCCAGATCATGAGGCAGAACGTTGCCAACAGCCCAGAAGCCACCCTCCTGCTCCCTTCCAGTCGCTTAAACCACACTCCCTCCGAAAGGGTGACCACTGTTTGCACTTTGAAAAGCGTAGATTAGTTAGGCTTGTTTTTGTGGTTTCTGTAAGTGGAATCATGTAGTATATATACTCGTGTGTCTGTCTTCTTTCACTCAGTATTATGTTTGTGAAACTTATCCGTATTGTTGTTTGTGGCTGCAGATTGTCTGTTCTCATCGTTATATATTATTCCATCGTGTGACCAGACCACAGTCATTTAGCCATTCTGCTGTTTATGGACATTTGGGTAGTTTCCAGGTTTTTTGATTGTTATTACTAATGTTGCTATGAACATTCTAGTACGTATGTTTTACCATTTCTATTGGGTATATACTTAGAGATGGAATTGTTAGATGTCACGATACAGCCAAATAGTTTCCCAAAGTAGTTGTACCTAACCCATTGCTTTTGAATGTGGAAAGTAAGAAAGGCTATTTCTGACCTTCTGATAATGGCTGTGAAACTGATTAATACAAGTTTTTCAGGTCCCTCAGAGGCACGTACTTGAGAGTAAAGAATAGTCTTGCAGTTTCTCCCATGGATATATAAACTCAGAAAGTAATTCTGGTATCTAACTTCCAAGACGTACAGTGACGTACAATGAAGACCTAAAAGTATATACCAACTAAATCTTAACCACTTCTGCAGTTCAGCCTTACCCTAATCAGAAGATTGAAACTGCGTAGTCAAAGTATGGCCATTTACTTGAGATAGAAGGTATTATCTGCAATTATAATCAGAATTGACATTTTAACTTCAGTTTCACGGGTTGAGAATTTATTCTCTCTGCAGTGCTCAATTATCTTCTAAAGTATAGCCATAGAATCCAATTTTCTGCCTCATTTCCAAAGTCTGAAGTGTTTCACGTGATCTGTTCAGTTTCTTCAATAGATCTCTTTCATAGTGTGTTCTCACAGGTGTGACACTAAGGTTTAGTCACTTTGCCATTACTTAGAACTCACAATCAAAAACTTTCTGTACTCCTACCTGACTTACTATGTTGTATACTCCATGTACTGTATAATATATACTAAGATTTATTTCCAGAAGGGGGCTCTATGTGGGACTGAAGGTCACATCCCATGATGACATCCAATAAGTTATGTCTTCTCAAGACCTTACTGACTGCTAAGCTTACAGTTTAGCTTTTCCAAGAACTCAAAGCCATTCTTTTTAGGTGCTGGTTTTAATCAGAGGAAAAATGACAGAGGTGCTTGGGACAGAGTCTCTATGTCGACAAATAGGAGGTTTGAAAACAACTTGAATGTGTATGTGCGTGTGCATGCACCTGTCTGGCACTTCCTTTCAGATGCACATGCTGCTAAGTAGCATCAGGCTAAAGTAGATAGAATGCGAGGGTTTATATCGTCTGAAAATTAAGTTGTCTGTCACTTCAGAGATATCCTGGGATCCTGCTGTGAATTTGTATTTTGGTGTACTCTTTATAGGACTCGTGAAACTTTGTCATTAATTCACACCATTCTGAAGAGTGTAAGTTCCTATCTTGTCTCATAGCTATTTGCTCTAGACCACACTGTTAACCACATATACACACAAAGCAAGAAAGCATGGATAAAAGCTGATGATCTTTGGAGAAGTGGAGCAATGAAAGAACTTGGTGATTTTTTTTCCCTGTCTACTTTTGGTCAACCATTGGAACCGTCCCTGCTCCAACTTGTGCTTCAGTCTTTCATCATTACCATATTATCCTGATTTTAATACACTGGGATAATGCATATTCTATAGGTTGGTGTTCAAGGCTGCCTCTTCAGAAGCTCTATGCTTACAATTCACCTCAATTGTCCTCATGTGAGTGGTGGTGCTTAGGCTCAAACTTCGCCTGAAATAATTCAAAGGCTAGTCATAGAAGTCAGTAAATTATAGAGTATAAGACAAGTTACTGTTAGATAATGCTTTTATATATAAAAATGAGTGCTTTGTTATAATAGTATAAATAGTAATAATTTCTTAATTCTGATTATTTCCATGGTATTTTGAAAAATGTTATGTTTTAGATTGATAGTCTAAGGTGATGCAAATACTCATTTATGGTTTAGTATTTATTCCTACATATGATTCTTCAGTAAAATGTTAAACAGAAGTGAAAGGTAAATAGGCCCTTAAGGAAACGAAATATCAAGAATGAGAACCAGCAGAAACAACCAAAGGTAAAACCAGATACACAAAGGCACTGGAATTATGAGACAGACCATAAAATAGTTGGTTACTGTGTCTCAAGAACTTGAAAACAAGCTGAAAATGTCTTCAAGTAAAAAGATGCTATGAAAAAATGACCTAGCAACTGTGAAACTGAGTTTTTAATTGCTGAAAGAAATTTTTTAAAACTTAAATAAATGGAGCGATATATTGTGTTCACAGGTTAGGAGACTCAATACCATTAAGATATCAGTTCTCCTCAAGTTGGTCTATAGATTTAATCCCAATCAAAATCCCTATAAGGCAATTTTGAAGATATTGACAAGCTAATTCTAAAATTTATATGAAATGCACAGAATCTAAAACAGCCAAAACAATTTTGAAAAAGAACAAATTTGAAAAAGAACAAAGTTGGAGAACTCACGCCAACTGACTTCAAGACTGACTCTAAAGCTCCAAGGTGATATTGGCAGAAGAATAGACTACGGATCAAAGGAACAGAATAGAGAATCCAGAAATAAGTCCATACATGTATGGTCATTTGATTTCCAGCAGAGATGCCAAGGCAAGTCAATGGGAGAAAGGGTAGTGTTTTCAACTAGTGGTTTTGGAAGAATTGGATATTCATGTAGAAAGAAATAACCTTTACCTCACATCATACATAAAAATTAAACTAAAAGAGCTAATACTATAAAACTTCTAGAGGAAAACATAAAATAAAACTTGATGACATCAGGTTAAGCAAAGATTTGTTAGGACACAAAAAAATAAGCCATAAAAGAAAAACTTAATAAATTGTACTTCATTAAAAGTTAAAACTTTCGCTCCTCAAAAGACACTGTTAAGAAAGTGAAAATACAGTCTCAAGACTGTCAAATGACCTTGCACGATTTGCTGGCCCCTTTTCAGTGTCTTCTTTTAATTTATAAAGCTTGCTTTGAAGTTCCTTGTAAACGTAAGACATTATTATTGTAGTTTTCAGAGCTATCAGCATTTTCTCTTAGCTGTAGGTAGATATTCCTTAGTCACCTTGCTCTCTCTCTACATTATCTTTTTTAACTAGGGCAAAACAAGCCAGAAAAGCAACTTGTCACTCCCTGCATGTGTGTGTCCCAGAAGACACAGCGGCTGTCTTAGAACAGTCTTTGAAGTTACAAGGAAATACTCTTCCTCTTTCTGAACTTTGAAGCTGGGAAGTGTTACAACACAAAGTTAAACTTCAGAAAATTCTACCAGGCATTTTTTTAAGCTTCCAGACCCTTGGGAAAGAGGACTCTACTTTTTAGCCCTCTCAGCAAGTAGACCTCTTTTATTTATCAACCTTAAAACAAAGTGTCTTGGACACAAAAAGTAGTTTGTCTTAAAGCCTGTTTCTGGTTACAGAGAAAGTCGCTTTCTTTTTAAATTTCTATAGATAAAAGATAATTCATTCGACCTATAATTGTGAGAATCTGTCTACTCAGCATTACAGAAGGCATTGTAAAAGTAATGAGGGCGAATAAACAGTGGTTCGTGCCTTCAGAGAGGACATAACTTAATAAAGAAAAGAAAACAGAAATCCCCTGTTCCTCTCACATCCTCTCCCCCGCAAAATGCACAGTGAAATGTGATTGTTGAGATCGAAGAAAAACCACATACTTTGGAAGTTCAAAGGATAGAGACACCATTCTTAGCTGGGGAAATAGGAGTTGCTTTATGAAGGAGGTGGCAATTAAGCTGGACAGTGAAGAATGGAGATCGGATTTCAATAGATGGAAATAATGGGGAAGGCATTCTAGGCAGAAGAAATGGTTTGAGGACAAATGGGAGGAGGTGGGTGACCGGTGGCATTGCACATCATGTTCAGGCAAAGGTGGACATTTATGCTTGAATGAAAGCTTCGGTTTTTTTAATTTAAAAGTCATAGAAGCTGAGGTAGTTTTAAACCTAATGTAAATGGCCTTAAATACTAAAAGAAAGGCTTAGATATTCATGAGACAATAAGAAGTAATTGTAAATATTAAGCAGGAGTATAATATGATCAGAAATGCACTTAAATTAGTCAAATCAGTGCTTTGGAGGGGAAATATTGTAATCCAGGAAGCTAGATTGGAAGGCATAGCAGTAACTAGGCATGAGGTCACAAAGACCATCAGAGATGTGTGAAGAACTAGGATAATTCGATGACACATCGGCCCCCAGAGGGGCCAGGCAGGGGGCAGGGAAGTTTCATGAAGAAAGGGGAGTGGCCACTAATGTGAATTACGACTGAGAAAATGTTTAGTAATTAATGATCATTGATGATCTCGAATAAAGCATTTTTTCCGTCAGCTGGTAGGGGTGGAAGCCTAATGGCCAAGGGTGAAAGAATGAGTAGCTGGGAAGGAAGCAGAGGCAGTAAGTGGATAGCACTGTTTTAAGTTTCGTGGTGAAGGAATAATGGACGTAAGTGACAGGGTCAAGGGAAGGTTCCCTTTAGAATAGGAGATGAGAGCGGCCGACCTGCGCATGGTGGATGGGAGGGGGGCAGAAGCACGCTGGAGCGAGAGGAAGAATCCAAGGACGAAAGAACTCGGCCAGAGGACACCAGTGAGGGCAGGATCGAGATGCCTAGTCTTGGAAAGGAAAAGCTAAGAGAAAAGAAGAGAAGATAGCAAAATACAAAGTTCTGTGGCAACTCTGTTCTTGTTTAGCCTCATTCAAAATGCATTCGGATTGCATTGTAAGTCCTGCAGATTCGGCAGCATCTGTCAACTTACTGAATCTTAATAGCGGAAGTAGAAATACTGAGATTGCAGAAAACAGTGAGAGCAGCATCCTGCCTTGTTTTCCCTTTGGCTCTCATCCTGAAGTGGACTGCATCAGTGCTCATAAGTTTTTGCTCATGTGTGCCCCCAAATAATTTTCTATAACTACCCCTCACATGTTTTAAAGTTTTCACGTAGGTTTAAATAGTTGTGAAAAGTGTAATTTTCAGTAAAATTGAAAATGTTGCCTTTTACGCTAAGAATTGTTACGTCAGTCTTAGATATGTCCTGTGGAGTTTCAGTACTGTGACCGCATCCACCATCGTCCATTTTTAAAATGCATGAACTTTTAAGAGTCAAATTTTACGCCTTTCCTTTTTCTCTTTGAACTCATAATTCCATTCCAGTATATCCCCATAAAATTTTTTCTAATGTGATGTATTTTATGCTTAATTCTTTTGTGTTAGTCACCTTAGACTTCTCAGAAATGAAAATATGTATATTAACTGAAATTTTTTTAAATGTATTCCCTATGATCCTAGTGCTCTGTTATAATTTTTTTCTGTTATTGTAGCATTACTAGTATATAATTGATCAAAATAACACATATTTTGATAATTCAACATATAAATTAAAATTTCACCAAAATGCATTTCCTGTAGAGATGGATAGGGTTTTGTTTATTTTTCCCCATTCATGTGTCTATAAGTTAATGTTAATTACTGCTAGAATTAGGATCAATGTGATTCTTATTTGGTATTTTTATAGATGTAAGTACTGAGAAGTTTGTTGACATAAATAGATCTGGATGGAAGAGTTTTGTTATATCAATGTCACTGATTTTGTTTTTTTTTAATTGAGATAAATTCATAAACATAAAATTCACCATTTTAACCATTTTAAAATAAAATTTAGTGGTGTTTTAGTGGTGTAAATTTGCGACGTTTTGCAACTGTCATCACTATGTACTTCTGCACATTTTCATCATCCCTAAAAGAAACCGTCTACCCGTTAGCAGTCAGTCCCGATCGTCCCCCATCCCTTAGCAACCACGAATCTACTTTCAGTCTCTGTGGACACGCCTACTCCGAACATTTCATACAAATGGGATCATACAATTTGTGGTTTTTTGTGTCTAGCTTCTTTCACTCAGCATAATGTCTTCAAGGTTCATCCATGTTTTAGCATATATCAGTACTTCATTCCTTTTTATGCCTGAATAATATTCCATTCTGTGGATATCCCACATTTTGTGTATCCATTCATCAGTTGGTGGACATTTGGGTTGTTTCCATTTTTGGCTATTATGAATAATGTTGCTGTGAACATTCATGTAGAAGTTTTTGTTTAAACGTATGTTTTCAGTTCTTTTGGGCATGTACTTAGGAGTAGAGTTGCTGGGTCGTTTGGTAATTCTATGTGTAACTTGTTGAGGAACCGGCAAACCATTTTCTACAGGAGCTGCACCATTTTACATTCTCACCAGCAATGTATGAGGGTCCTAATTTCTTCACATCCTCACCACAGTTGTTACTTTTTTTATTATTATTATTATTATAGCCAATGGATTTCTTTCAACTCCTGAATTATAGGCTAAAATTAACATCACAGTTTTTAGCATCAAAAATTTAACAATTAACAGCTAACACCTCCAAATTAGATCCTTTTTTCAGTTTTATTGAACCTCAAAGAATTGTAAGCCACATGATTTACAATAGTTAGATTTCTTCATTTTTACAATACTAAAACCGATGTTTTGATTGATGCACTGAAGGTCTTTATATTGGGAGGTGGCGGGGTCAGGATAGGAGAGAAGTAAGCTTTTCTTCGTAAAGTGGGAGAAGGAGGATTGTGGAAGGGGAGGTGGCAAAGGAGAAACCTACACCTCCCTCAAAGGTAGATCTTCAGTCAGATCAGTTTTAAGAAAGGATTCCTGTGGATGTGAGGGTCTAAAAAATTGATTCCATTGAAATGATCCCAGTTTGAAGACCTCTAGGGGTCATAAGTGACCAAGAAGGAGATTATGCATTGCCTAAAATTTGCAGTGAAAGGCAGTATCAATGCTGAAAATTGTTAGTTCTTTTGTATATTAGCATGCAGCTACAGGCAGACTAGCAAATGTGAGCTCTCCAGAGCGCAGAGGAACTTCCGTCAAAGCCCTTGATGGCTTTTACAGAGAGTACAGTTGTTTGGTACGGTACCTAACGCTTCCGTAATGTTTTAGCATGAGAAGTACTCTAGAGAACCTTTTGTGATTTCCTGACTTTTATAGAAAAAAATAATCGTTTGTAGGTGAAAACCTTGCATATTGAAGCATTTATATACTTGGAGTTTTTTGAGGTCATTTACTATGCACTGTCTTTAGAAAGTACTTATTAGAGGAGATATTAGTTACTTGCAGCGTAAGTGGCAATGAGCATATTTTTATTCCCAAGAAGAAAAAATATATAAACCGTAAAACATTAGCATTCGAATGCAAATTAAAACATCCAGGTAATAGATACATAAGTATTTCCTTGCTCTGTGAGCTGAAGGGGCCTGGGGACAAGGACACCCCAGTAGCTGTGAGCACACCCAGCACGGGGCCAGCCCCCCTCAGTCATTTTTAAGAGTGTAAAAGATCCTAAGACCCGAAAAGATTGGGAATCACCATAATGAAGTAATAAACATTTTATAGTTATAATTATGAAGACTTGCAACATGGGAAAATATTCTGATGATAGTGAAAAGAAACAATTTAAAATGGTATAATCACTGATCATAACTAGGAAAAACTATAAAGATGTTGCTTATAGAGTGACACTGGCACTCGTGTGCACAGTTGGTCAAAGATTACAAAGGAACATAGGAAAACGAATGCATTTGGTTTGTTAGATAGCTGGGATGCGGTGTTCGTTTATTTGATTACTTTTGTAATGACATGCGATAAAACCATTTTAATGCATTTCTTATTCAAATATTATAAAATTTAATAGAATTATCGTGCTAACCTATTGACAATAATAGGTGGAGTTCTTATGTCATTGATATTTGTCTTTAGAGTTGTCTAGAAAGTTTTAAGCATATGTTAATTTTTAAAATTATATTTACTAGGCTAATTAAATTAGTCTGCATTCTACAAGTATAGTCTAACAGCTGGAAAAGTTTGTATTCCTAAAAACCAGAGGAAATCCAACTGAAATTTGCAAATAGTTGCCTAAATCTATTCACAAAGTGGATAGTCAGCATTATAGATAAATTAGGATCTGACTATACTTTGTTTTTCTACAAAGTTCTGTTAAAAGCATATGATTTGTTTTGCTTCTGTTTTTAGGAAATGACTATACCGTGGTGCTTAAGGAGAGCAGAACTTGTGTTTAAGTGTGTCAAAGGTGAGCGTAACCTTATATTTAACAACCACCACCTATGTTTCTTCCTCTCATATAGTGAAAGTGGAGCCACCCGGGAGAAAGATTATGAAAGTTCCTGCTGTCATCTGGTGCCTCAGTTAAATGGGTTAACAAGCAACTATTTCGTAATGGTCTGTTTTACTTATCTTTTCCAGTCACAAAATAAATCTCTGGCCCCATTGAAATACAAAGATATTTGGATGTTATTTATATTTTGCTCTGAGTGTAGCTTCTTCTGTATTGCCTTTTATTTTCTTAAAAAGAAAAAAAAATAGAGCCACATGTTTAATTAACCTTTAATAGCCTGTTTTAGCTTCATTGTATAGAGATTAAATAGGACTTGAGAAATCACAAGTAAGAGTATGTTGACAAAGCTGTTCACAGCCTCTGGCGTGGAGCAGTAAGGGCTGCAGAAGTTTGTGTCCTGTAGGCTTAGCCTCACCTACAGGCACCCAGCCACCTGGAAAGTCAAGACAAAGCCCCACAGTGAAAATCCCACTCACCTCAGGAAGTGACTGGTAAGTCTGAGGACCAGAACTCATAATTCAGCCAAGTCTGCTGTTCTGTTTTAGGTTTCATGATGGAAATGGCTTCATGGGATGGAGGAGTTTCTCGGACAGTGCAATTTCTGGTACCACAGGTGTGTTATGTGGATAGATCGCACCTCAGTTTAATCTCTGTGGCAGTATTCCTCGCAGATAACAGCTAGGCGCACTGCCCTAAACTCGTAACAGAATGCTGACAGCTTCCTGTGATTTCAAGGGGGAAGCATTTGGGTGCCACAAAGGCACTCAGTTTATCATCAAAGATGTCAGTGTCTACCACTCAAAGGATCTTTTAGTCAACCCCAAAACCAAACTTGACTCGTCATTCCTTTGTTTTTTCCCCCATATTTATGTTATATAGATTTTATTTATTTATTTTTGCTGGGGAAGATAAGCTAACATCTGTTGCCAGTCTTCTTCCTTTTATTTCCACACTAAAGCCCCAGTACATAGTTGTGTATAGTTCTAAGTTCTTCTATGTGAGCTGCCACCACAGCATGGCTACTGACAGATGAGTGCTGTAGGTCTGTGCCTGGAAACTGAACCCAGGCCGCCGGTACACAGCCTGCCAAACTTTTACCTCTAGGCCATCGGGACTGGCTCTATGTTTTATAGATTTTGAAGAGTTCACAAAGAAGGGCATTGGCAGAGAATAATTCTGTATTCTGGCTAGAACTTAGCAAAACTAGCGTCACCTTTACTACCGAGTACACTAGTGTCGTCTGGGGGTTTTTCTGGTATTTGACAGAAACATAGGTTGTCAGAGGATGGAGCCAGAAAAACAGCCCCTGCCCATAGCCATGCGGTTAACCCAGTCCTGAAAGAAAATTTTGACATATTGCATTCCATATCTAAAACTAGTTCCATTATTTTAAAATACTTTAAAATTGTAAAAATCAATGATGATTTAACAAGTACAAACTTTTCTTCTTTTCACTTCCTACAGAGTATTTCTGAAGAAATGTTTTATCAACTTAGCAACATGCTCCCCCAGATCTTCCGAGTGTCTTCAACACTTACCCTAACATCCAAGCACTGAACCCTTACAGACTGACAGGCTGGCGGGAGAGGACTGGTAAACGCTCCAGGAACGTGAGCTGCACTGGGATTCTGTCGAGCAGAAGGTGCCCAGAAAGGCAACTTCCTGCCCAAATCACACATCCAATCATATGTATCTGTTAAACATTCCAAAAATTCGTGTACTGTGCAGACTAGTGATCAGCCCCTTACTTAGGTGTTTATTCTTAAAGTTTCTTTATGAAAGAAATGTCTCCTTTTCCTACTGTTGTGTCCCGTCTGTGAATATGAGTGAGGATATCACACATGGACACTTGACGGAGGACACTGTTTACGACGCTTTCGTGGAGACATTTGACTTTGCAACAAGGTTTGAATGTATCAGATGCAAGGCTTAATTCAGCATACAAATCAAATCTTCCCTCTACCTTATTTGCCAAGTGAAAATTAAACGGCACTGAAATAGACATTGCAAGTATGGATTTCTTCTGAAAATCTTTTTCTAGAAACAATTGTATGAGGCAAATGTGCTTATTCTTTGAAATTTTCCAGTTTCAAAAATTTGCTTTTAATGTACTTTTTCTAAGGTTTTGTAAGTTAAAAGTCAGAAAAAGACTGGATTCTTTACCTCTGTCTCTTCTTCCCTACGTGACCTTGCTCTTCTCTATTAATAATGTTTTTCATGGGCTGGGAAAATAGTGTGCTGCTTCACAGGCTGATGGAGAATTCGTCTGAGCCAGCACCTGCAGTATTTTAGTGCTCATCAGTATTGTGACAGTCAGACAGTGAGGGTCATTTTTATTTCTCCATCCTGCTTCCTGCAGTCTCAGCTTCCCTAACCATTCTTCCACTTCTTGCATCTCTCTGCTGATAACTATGTCCCCATTTCTGTCTGTGCTCTGTTTCCGCTCCTCTTCCTTTGTCTTTCCTTGTAGCACTCCTTTCTCAGATGCTGTGTATCACTTGTTGCTAGGAGTGGTGACTATATTCAACAGAGGCATTTACCAAGGCATAGTTTCATCAGATCCACATTGGATGGATGCTGTAACCAGCCAATGGAATGAAATGGAGGACGCTTGATGTCACAATAAGGTGGTATATCTTGATTCCAAGAAACAGAAATAACTAAATAACTCTAATTTCTTCTCTAAATAACTTAGAGAAACTCTTGGCATGCAAAATGATCTCCCATGACAGAATGTTCTTGATTTTCGACTCAAGGAAACAATTGTGCAAGTAACAACACTAGGGAAAACACTCACTGCAGACTTGTCCGTTATACACAGACACTTTCCAAAGCCTTTGCCAGGGAGCCTGGTGATGCCACCAGGAAGTTAGAGATCCTGCCCTTAAGGTGAGAAGTTGTCTTCTAGGCACATGTTATCACTGAGACTCATTCTAACGCAAAGCAAGGCAGACAGAGGTGGGAAATGTGCTAGAGCGACGTCGAGACTGTTTTAGTTCATAATATGAAAGACTGACTTGGAGGTGGGTGTAGTGGGATCAATAAAAGGCATTCAAAAAGAGGAATGGAGAATCTTTCTACAGAATTTCTGTAACTAAGTGTACACCAACAGCTTGAAGGCTGCAGCCAGGTGTCAGGATGTAGGAGTCAGGGTTCATTCACGGAAGCTTGATGAATGCTGTGGCCCAGCCCTTCGTTTGTCACCTCAAGGCTGTTTTATTAAGATCTATAAAGTGGTGGCTTTCACCCCAGGGCAACTTAAAGGTACTATTTGGCCTGTGACATCAAGATCAACTTCGGAAGTATCCGTTTTGCATGGGGTACTACATTACGAGATGTACAGAAGTGGTAAGATTGGAAAAGTCATGCTTAGGATGCACAAACCACCGATAGGAAGACACACCAAACACTAAGTGATAACAAGTGTGTAGCATGCTAACTGGTGGGGGATTTTGGTGACCGAGTAGATGAGGAAGCCTGGAGTTTCGTGTTTGGACCCGAATGGAATGAAGGGAGGCAGTGATGAAAGGCCAGTAGGTTGAAAGAAGCTGACTCCAAGAGCCTTTTGGCAGTTGAGGGCCCTGGGCCTTTGCACAGACGTGGGTGAGGAGTTTCTCAGTGAGCATGAAGTTTTCTATCTGAAGAGACAGTGAAGTATTCCCAGGACATGACAATATGGTCCTCCAGTCCTTAAAAATACACCTTGGAAATCAGCCAGGGGCATTGAGACAGTTCTCCATTCTGTCCTGCTCTTTCCTCCCCGTGCCCCATTTCTGTTCTCAAAGCACAAAACCAAGCATGGCTATAACCTTGCCCTTGATCAGGAAGTGTGGCACCAGCTGTTCCTCGGCATGACAGTGTGGCCGGAATGGAAGAAATGCATGAAAAAGAATTTCAGCGGAAACACAAGTTAGCTTGCCTGGGATTTGGCGGCTCTCTTATTGGCACAGTACACACTGTCATTTGTGTCACTTCACTTGGGTCCTGGCTAATTCTCACAAGAAGAAAAATGTTCCACAAAGGAAAGATGAATTCATGGAAGCATTCCTGTTCTAGAGGCCACAAGGAGAATCAGCAGAGCTGTGTTGAAAGAACTGGCGAAGCTTGGAGAGCAGAGCCTCGGGGCTATTTTTCAGTGTCTAGGTGAAAATGGTTGCTTTTCTGTTACTTACTTTTCCCATTTAGATGAAACTGACTGCTTTGCTCAGAAGTCACAGCAGTGTAAAACTCATTATCATAATCATGAAATAAAAAATATTTTACAAAACCCATTTACAAAAAGTACCATGTGTTCAGAACCATTTAGATCAGTGCTTTTCTCTCCTTTAACCACCAAAGAACCTTTTCATTATCTTCTCCATATTTCCCTGAAATATTTTGGAAAGTTTTGCTTAGCAAGCAGTTGAAATCATTGATTTCAAATCATTTGAGCAGTAATCTGCTTTTTGTTAATCAAGGATGTGTCTGTGGAACTGAGTGACAGTATTAGCAAGTGATCCATCGTGTGGTAACACAGAACACGAGAGTTCTCACCGTATGATTCCATGCGTAGCTTTGTCACATAGAATACAGAGTTCTCACTGTGTAGTTCCAAGCAGATTTACAAAAACGAAAACAAAACTTGGCCGTTTTATTTAACCTGGGAGGTCTTATGCCAGGTAAATGTATCTTTGGAAAGATTTTTTAAATAGCTTGATAACGTCTTAAAAGACCGCTAATTTCTGGGGACCACAACTTTAAACAGAAGTATTTATGTGAGTGTATTACAAAGGGAGGGCAGAAGTAAGGACAATGTAAGTAGCAGACGGACCTGGGAATCCCGTCCAACACTTGCTGTTTAGGAAGCATTTATTAAGTTTCTTCCACACACACAGGCGTGGTGCTAAGCAAGATTCAGCCTCTAGAAGGCTGGAGACAGATGATGGGACTTGAACTGTTTGATTAATGTAAGGAGACTTGGCAAGCTTTTCTGTTATCTGTGATGCTGACGATCTCTAAGGACCAGGACAAACTGCCAGCTAAAACAGGGGAGTGGATGAGGAGCCTCCTGAGGTGGCCAGCAGAACTAGTATGTGCTCATGATGTCCTATTCACACATACACAGCTAGAATCATCATGATACACTCCAGATCACTCTCGCTGTTCTTTTCCTGCTTTCCCACTGGAAGATGGTTCCCGATGTGTGGATACAAACCTAAGATAGATCAGGCTTTCTGATATATCCAGATCTAAGACTTGGCTGAACTTCATGCCATATACGGTCAATCCTCATTAATCGTACACTCAAATTTGCAAACTCACCTGTTTGCTAAAATTTGCAACTCAGGCATTTACATAAGCACATAGTCATTTACAGAAACAATAGTTTCATCAAATCCAAGTTGTATGAGTATTGTAACTGGCCCACAGAATGAAGGGAGGACTCTTGGCAGCACTTTTGGCATCACTTGTGGACATGAGCAGAGCAGTGAAAAATCTGGGTCGCCCAACACACACATTCCCACTTGAAAAGAGCAAGGCGGCCCTCTGCCTCTGGTTTCAGCTCTCATAACGTAAACGTGTCCTTTTCACGGTCTACTTAGTGCCACATTTTTTGCATTTTTCTGCTTTCTGTTGGAGATTTTGCTGTTTAAACTGGCCCCCAAGTGTAGTGCTGTTTAGTGTTCTAAGTGCAAGGCTGTGATGTGCCTCAAAGAAGACGTGTGTTAGATAAGCTTTCTCTGGGCATGAATGATGGTGCTGTTGGTCATGAGGTCAGCGCTCATGAATCAACACGCTGTGTTAAATAAGGTGTTCTTAAACAGAAACACACATTTAGAAAGGTTACATATTGACTGGCTGAGAAAATGTGACAAGAGGCTCGCAGGAACCTAGCCCTGCGTTTCCCCTGGGAGCAGTCGTTCAGTATTCATTCATCCAGGGTTCACAGCATGAGAATCGACTGTATGTGAGTCTTCTCTCACAGGCAAGAGAGCATAAAGAGCCGTCTGTGGATCTCTTTAGCACATGGAGAATAAAACCTGGAACACATTACGAGAGAAGCACACAGACCCTTCCTGGAGATGTTTAGGAATTAGCAGAAACTGTGCTGTCACAGGTTAGGTATGACATCTGCAGGAGGAGGATGCATTGCTGGGTCTCTCCTTCCTGTCATTCGCTTTCTGTCCTTCCCTCCTTTTTTCTTTATAATGGATTCCTGGCTTCCTGTTATCAGCAAATCTGTGCCCAAAACTCTCCACTCAAAGCAACCATATAGTATCAGAGATGGGGAGCTCAGTCCCTAGAATTAAGCAACGGTGGTGGAGTGCTACCTCCCTGGTCTACTCGCTGTGGCATGTTGCGTTGGTGTATTACCTAACCCTCTGAAGCACGTTGCATCCGTAAGCTAGGAAAAAGTAATAATAGCATCTACCTCACTGAGTAGTTGGATTAATAAGAAAGTGCACACTATCTGGCATATAGTCATTCTATAAATACTGCTGCTATTAGCCTTCCTTCATTCCTTCCTGTCTCCCCTTCCTTCCTCTCTTCCTTCCTGTCTGACCTTTCTCCTTCTTTCCTTCCTTCCTTTCACTAGATAGTAGGGATAGTAAGTCACTTAAAACACCGTGTCCTCAAGGAGTTTACAACCTCACTGAGTTGAGAAGAGAACACATGTAACTCACACTACCAGCCAGCATATGGTAAGAGCATACAGTCAGCGCAGAGTAAAGCGTACATAGCGTGCCGTGGAAGTCAAGGTAGAAACATGAGCAATGCATTGGACAAGAGGGATGTGGCGCCCCTGAGAAGACTGCAGAGCCCTGCCGTTCTGTGGCATTGACTGGGTGCCCTCGGGGAGCTCTGGTCACTCTCAGTAGGTCAAGCACAAATCCTCCTGGCAGACACACAGAATGCTGCCTGTGCCAGCAGCGGCAACAACTTCAGATACAAAGGACACGGCAGGTTAGAATGTCAGGAGGAAGTCACAGGGTGGGTGACTAACCCTGTATTTGAGCGGAGCAGGAAGGACTATCACATTTGTATCAGGTGAATCTGAATTTTAGACATAACAATCGTCTGAAGTAGTTATAAAATTTAAAGTCTCCTACCCACAGAGCAGCTGTATAGAATTTGTCCCTATAATGCTTCCCTGGCTTATCTCTTATGACTGTCTTGTCAGTGAGCTGATCAGATGTTTGCTGTCTTAGAGATGACTGACTGAGGCCAGAGGATCAAATGCTGGCAAAAGGATTAAATGCTAGGATGGTATAGCGAAGATGTCCCAGGGGTGAGAGAGGAGGATTAGAACTCAGAAACAGCAGTCTACTTAGTCTATCTTACGTGTCTGGTGGTGGCGAAGGGAGAAGGGGCAATGGGATAAGTATATCTCTTTGCTCTTTTTTTTTTTTTAAGGTTTGCTTTTTAGTGAGGAAGCTTGGCCTTGAGCTAACAGCTGTTGCCAATCTCCCTCTGTTTTTGCTCCCTTAAGCCGAGTACACAGCTGTATATCCTAGTTGTAAGTCATTCTGGGTCTTCCATGTGGGACGCCACCACTGCATGGCTTGATGAGTGCTGCGTAGGTCCACGCCCAGGACCTGAACCAGTGAACCCTGGGCCACCCAAGCGGGGTGTGTGAACTTAACCACTCAGCCACACAGGCCCCCCCTTTCTTTTTTAAAATCATCTTGGCCTTCTTGTCTAGTGTAGCACATTGGCTCATGGATTCTTTTATCTAAATTTTCTTTTATTACAAAATACTTCCAATATACAGAAAAGTTAGGAGAATTACATAACAAATATTCATGTATTACTACCTATATTTGTTCAATCTTAACATTTTGCTCTATTTACTTCTGGCCTCTGTGTTTTTTTAAGACATAAAGCATCAAAGATACAGTTGAATCCTTGTCCCTGTTGCCCCTCCCCAATTCTATTCTCCCTCCGACTATCAGCTGTTTCTGAGTTGACAAACCACTCCAAACTTAGTGGCTGAAATAATAAGCATTTATTATTCTTCGTGACTCTATGGGTCACCCAAGAAGTTCTTCTGGTCTTCCCTGGGCTCATTTGTGAATCTTCAGATCTACTTCAGTAGGTCAAGTAGGCAGCTCTGATGATCTTGGCTAGTCTCTCTCATGTTATGAGGTTGACTGGCTATAGGCTGGAATAGGATGACCTCAGTGGGGACACCTAGACCTTCCTTCACTGGGTCTCATCTTCCAGGAGGCTAGTTCAGACTTGTTCACGTAGCCGTAGCAGGGCTGGAAAAGAGGGTGGAATCATGCAATGCCCCTTGAGGCCTAGACTCAGAACTGACTCACTGTCACTTCCACCACATTCTGTTGGTTAAAGCCAGTCACAAAGCCATCCCATATCAAGAAGTGAGGTAACAGAATCCACATTTTAATGAGAAGTGCTGCAAAAATCATATCGCAAAAAGCCTGGACACAGAATGGGGAGAATATTTTTGCTATCAATATATCACTCTCTCTCCTCAGCAGTAACCACTATCTTAATTTTGCTGTTCTTCATTCTCATGGATTTATTGATAGTTTCAATGTATATCCATACAGTGTATATCCATAGCTATATAGTGTAGCCATGAAATGTGTCATATGGAAATGTGCCAGAAGGGTCATATTGAAAGCATTATCTTCTACATATCATTCAACAACTTGCTTTTTTTAAATCCGATATCATGCTTTTGAGATTTAACCATGTTGACACAGAGCTAGTTCATTAATTTTAACTGTGGTACATTATTTTTGAATACTCTGAATGATATGCTTATAGCCCTATTTATTTATTTATTTTATTTTATTTTTCTATTGATGGAGAATGAAGTTACTTTCACTTTTGTGCCATTTTGTACTGTTCCTTGACAACTGCATTCTTCTCTATGTATCATTGTGCACATGTGTTAGTGTTTCTCTAGGGTATATATCTATGATTGGAATTGCTAGCTTATAGAGTACTGATATCCTCAGATTTTATAGGACCAAGTTAAACTGCAAAGTGGTTGTACTAAATTCCGCTTCTACTGGCAGTATATGAACATTCCCTTTGTCTCCAGACCCTCATATAAACTAGGCAAGAATTTTCAGAAATTTTAACTTTTGCCATTCTGACAAGTATGAAATAGTATCTCACTGCTGGTTTGTTTTGCATTTCTGTTGTTATTGGTGATGTTGAGTAGCCCAGCTTGTGTTTGTTGAACATTTTGACTTCTCTTTTCATGAATTGCCTGTTTGAATCCTTTGTCCATTGTTTCTATTTCGTTGTTTGTCTTTTTCATATTGATTTATAGACATTCTTTCGATATTCTGAAATTAAACCTTTCTAAGTTACTCTTGCACATCTTTTCTCCCAGTTTATAGTATTCTTTTCACTTTTTTTTTATGTTTTGTTTTTCACAGAGGTATTATGTTTTAATGTAATATAATTTATCACTCTGAGATATGAGAAGAAAAGCAAAAATAAACCTACATTGTGACCTTTCATGATAAAATTGCAGAACACCCAAAACAAAATAAAAATCTTAAAGGTGTTTAAAATTTTTTTTAAATCAAGCAAAGAGAGATTTGAATAACAATGTCAAAAACACCAGAATTCTCACCAGCAACAACAGATGCCAGAAAATGATCAAAGTGCTGAGAGGAAATAACTACCGACTTAAAATTTTATACCCAACTAAACTACCATTCAAGACATCTATCCATCCATCTAAACACACACACACGCACACACACACAAACACACACACATTTAAGTTAAAGGAGGAGTTTTCAACTATCAGAGATCACTATAAGATCTTCCTGGAGATTTACTCTACTTCAGGAAGGAGGAAACTTAACTTCGAAGAAAGGGAGAATCTCTCAAATGTGAGAAGTTGCTTATTCACGTAAAACAGAAAAAGGCCAAGAAAAAGTTAACCAGGTCATCAACAAAAATGCTTAGTTAGCTATGGGTTTTCTGAAATACCTGGAGAGATTAGTCATGGAGCACACACAGCAGACTGAGTCCCTGTAATGTCTGCTACTGTTCTTCTGTCAGCATATCCATGTTAATTAAATCAAGATTGTATCATTTCCTTCATCAGAATTTCTCAATCTTTAAATCTTTATTTCATATTTTCCATCTACACTACATTCCAAATCAATGCCTTTTATCTATCTTAAGTTCATTGTGTTTCTTATTTCTAATTTGCCATTTAATTATTTCAATTCCATTTAATTTCAATGTCAAGGACCATAATATTTTTCATCTAGAAATTCTATTATAGAAATTCTACATTATTTTCATTTCTAGAAATTCTTTTTAAATCTGCATGGTCTTTTTCCATAGAGTTTTATACTTTTCTTATGTTTTATATTCCTCCTATGACTAATAATTTAAGATATATTTATTATATTTCTCTATTAGACCATTAAATTATCTCTTTTTTGGTGAGAATATTTAAGTTCTACTTTCTTTTTTTTTTCCAAAGATATCTTTTTTTTCATTTTTTAGGGAGATTATCCCTGAGCTAACATCTGCTGCCAATCCTCCTCTTTTTGCTGAGGATGACTGGCCCTGAGCTAACATCTGTGCCCATCCTCCTCTACTTTATATGTGGGATGCCTACCACAGCATGGCTTGCCAAGCAGTGCCATGTCCATACCTGGGATCCAAACCGGCGAACCCCGGGCTGCCAAGAAGCAAAACGTGCAAACATAACCACTGCGCCACTGGGCCGGCCCCTAAGTTCTACTTTCTTAGCAAATTTCAATTATATCCTACAGTGTTATCATCTATAGTTACCATGTTTTACATCAGGTCCTCAGACCTTATTCATTTTATAGCTGAAAGTTTATACCCTTTTACCAACCTCTCCCTATTTTCCCCACCCCCTAGCCCCTGGAAACCACTTTTCCACTCTCTGTTTCTATGAGTTTGACATTTTTTTCAGATTCCATGTATAAGTGGTATCATGTAGCATTTGTCTTTCTCTGCCTGACTTATTTCACTTAGAATAATGCCCTCAAAGTCCATCAATGTTGTCACAAATGGCAGGATTTCCTGCTTTCTCATGGCTGAATAATATTCTATTGTATATATTATACACTATATCTTCTTTATCCATTCATCCATTGATGGACACTTACTTAAGTTGTTTCCATATCTTGGCTATTGTGAATAATGCTGCATTGAATATGGGAGTGCAAATATCTCTTTAATATTCTGTTTTCACTTCTTTTGGACGTATACCCAGAAACAAGATTGCTGGATCATATGGTCATTCTATTTTTAATTTTTTGAAAAGTATCCATGCTGTTTTCCATAGTGGCTGCCCCAATTAACATTCCCACTAATAGTGCACAAAGGTTCTCTTTTTTCCATATCATTGTCAACACTTATTATCTCTTGTTTTTTAAATGACACCCATTTTAACAGGTGTGAGATGATATCTCATTGTGGTTTTGATTTGCATCTCTCTGTTGATTAGTGATGTTGAGCACCTTTTCATGTACCTGTTGGCCATTTGTATGTCTTCTTCGGGAAAATGTCTATTCAGTTCTTCTACCAATTTATTTTTGGTGAGGAAGATTGGCCCTGAGCTAATATACATTGCCAATCTTCCTCTTTTTGCTTGAGGGTTGTCCCTGAGCTAGCATCTGTGCCAATCTTCCTCTATTTTGCATGTGAGATGTCATCACAGCATGGCTTGATGAGCGGTGTGTAGGTCTGCACCCAGATGCAAACCTGTGAACCCCAGGCAGCTGCAGTAGAGTGTGCAAACTCAACCACTACACTACCAGCCCGGCTCTCTCTCTACCCATTTTTTAATCAGACTGTTTGTCTTTTGTTGTTGAGTTGTATGAGTTCTTTATACACTTTGGATATTAACCCTTTATCATATATATGATTTGCAAATATTTTCTCCCATTTGGCAGGTTGGCTTTTCATTTGTTGATAGTTTCCTTTGCTGTGCAGAACCTTTTAGGTTGATGTAGTCCCACGTGTTTATTTTTGCTTTTGTTGCCTTTCTTTTGGTGTCAAATCCAAAAAAATCATTGCCAAAACCAATGCCAAGGAGCTTACCCATTATGTTTTTTCTAAGAGTTTATGGTTTCAGGTCTTACATCCAAATCTTTAATCCATTTTAGTTTATTTTTGTGAGTGATGTAACACTAGGGTCCAGTTTTTGAAGAGACTATCTTTTCTGTGTTATATATTCTTGGCTCCTTTGTTGTAAATTAATTAACCATTTATGCGTGGCTCTATTTCTGGACTCTCTGTTCTGTTCCATTGATCTATGTGTCTGTTTTTTTTTTTTTTAAAAGATTTTATTATTTCCTTTTTCTCCCCAAAGCCCCCCGGTACATAGTTGTATATTCTTCGTTGTGGGTTCTTCTAGTTGTGGCATGTGGGACACTGCCTCAGCGTGGTCTGATGAGCAGTGCCATGTCCGCGCCCAGGATTCGAACCAACGAAGCACTGGGCCGCCTGCAGCGGAGCGCGCGAACTTAACCACTCGGCCACGGGGCCAGCCCCCTATGTGTCTGTTTTTATGCCAATACCATAGTGTTTTGATTACTATAGCTTTATAATATAGTTTGAAATCAGGAAATGTGATGCCTACAGCTTTGTTCTTCTTTCTCAAGGTTGCTTTTGCTATTCAGAGACTTTTCTGGTTCCATACAAGTTTTAGGATTATTTTTTCTATTTCTATGAAAAGTACTATTGGAATTTTGATAGGGATTACATTGAATCTGTAGATTGCTTTGGGTAGAATGTACATTTTAACAATGTTAATTCTTCCAATCCATCAACACAGAATATCTCTCCATTTATTTGTCTTCTTCAATTTCTTGCAGCAATGTCTTATAGTTTTCAGTGTAGAGATCTTTCACTTCCTTTGTTATATTTATTCCTAGGTATTTTATTCTTTTTGATGCACTTGTAAATGAGATTGTTTCCTTAATTTCTCTTCCTGATGGTTTATTGTTAGTATATAGAAATGCAACTGATTTTTATATATTGATTTTAAAGTTTTAAAAACAAGCTGTTAGTTTCATTGATCTTTTCTACTGTCTTTTAAATCTCTATTTCATTTATTTCCACTCTGATCTTTGTTATTCCTCACCTTCTACTAACTTTGGGCTTAGTTTCTTCTTCTTTTTCTAGTTCTTTGAGGTGTAAAGTATGATTGTTTATTTGAGGTGTAAAGTATGATTGTTATTCTTTCTTTTTTCTTAATGTAGGCATTTAAGCCCATTCAATTATCTTAAGTTCTTGGGAATCTCATCTATTTCTAGAGTCTGCATATTCTCATACACAGTAGATTGTGTTCTTGTTTGTTTTGCAATTTTTTATTATGTGGTTATCTTCATTGGATCTTCATAATAAGTCTATATAACCTGGACTGAAGGTGTGTCCCCCCAGGAAGGTTTAACATATGTTTCTTTTAGGCTGCCCAAGGGTATTCTTAGCCTAGCACCAAATTTTATGTTAACTTATTAAAGTTGGTTGCTACAAAAATACATGGATAGTGTAAATTTGAACTCCAGACCTACTCACAACATGGACTTCTCCCCCACTTTGAACTCAAGCTATATCCATGTTAATGAATGAGGTTTAACAGAAACAGGCAGATGAATACTTACCAATATCTTACCAATTATTAAACACTTACTCTGTTCTAAGTCCTCACTGCTTTACCTACTGCACAAGTTTACCATATAAGTTCAACTTCTGTGACCAACATTGGTGAAGGCAAGATAAAATTTTACTTAAGTCTTATATTGAAGTCCAAGCTAGAATGCTAGTTCTGCTCTGGAAAGATATCAGGGTTCCAGGATTCTATCTTTTGTTCAACCATCAGTAGTGTATTACCATAATTTCATGGTCCAAGATTTCCCCCCAACATGTCCGCATTCCAGTCAACAAGAAGGAGAAAGCAGGAACGGGAATGGGACATAATCCAAAAGTTGTACACATCACTACCACTCACATCCCATTGGCTACAACATAATTACATATTCACACCTAGCTGCAAATAGCCAGGGAAATAGAGTCTCTTTTTCAAGTGCCATGTCCCAGCTAAAAACTGGTGTTCCTATGTCTATAGAAGAGGAAAACAAATATTAAGAGTAATCAGCAGATTGCCATGCCTACATTCTCTCATTTTATTCTTTACAGCAAGCCTATGAGAAAACTTTTGTGTGTAAGGAAAACTAATTTACCCAAGGTAATACAGTTAATAGAGAGGAGTTTGGACTCAAAGCCAGATCTCTGCAACTTCAAAATTCATCGAAACACTGTTGAAAGTGAGACCTGATTGCATGACTGGTTACAGTCGTTTAGAGCTGTCTGTCAAAATATTGAAGGAGATTTTGGAGTCAGACAGATCTGAATTGTCCCACCAGCAGGGCCAAGCTTAACATGAGGCAAACAAGATGCCAAGAAGGCAACATTTAAGAAGGCACGCCGAGTCATGCAAGCATTCATAACCCTGAGAGTAAGTGCCTCCTTGAATTTTTCTCCCTAGACAACCCACTTGGCTCACCCTACTACCATCCCTACCTGTCACTTCCATTATTAACTAGCTGTGACCTTGGACAAATATTTTATCTCTTTGACTCTCAGTTTATTTGTCTATGAAGTGTGATTAATACCTCTTTCCCCCTTGACTTCATAAAATCAGGCAAGAAAACAAAAATGAGATGTGAGAATACTTTACAGATTATAAAGTTACAAAAAGATAAGGTTTAATTTGATTCTTAAGAGCCAGAGCTATATTTGAATATAAGGATCTTCATATCTTTTTGGGGATGAGTCAGGACATGGATGGGTGAGTGAGTAGATGGAAGGAAATTAAATAAGTATTTATTGATTATCTGTTGTGTCATGCACTGTTTTAGATACTAGAAATATTACATAAGGGTGAACAAGACATGATCCCATCTAGTAGGTGAGAGATATTAAATCAGTAAACAAATACATATGTAATTATAAATTATGATAGGTCTTATAGGAAAATAATAAGGGGGATATAATTTATATGAAATTAAGACAGGGCTTTTAGGAGGAATGATATTTAAGCTAAGACCTGAAAAATTAATATTAATTAGCCAGACAAATAGTAAAGGAAAATGCTTTCCAAAGCTGAGGAAATAAAACAAAACAAATAAACAAAATTTTTTTTAAAACAGCAGTTGCAGGAAGTACATAACCAAGTGGAAACTAAATTCCCAGATTTCTGACTACAGAACCAAAAATGGGAAACACAGGGAAAGCATAGAAAGGGAACTTGAAAGTTACCTCATAAAGTGGTTTATAAACTCCTTGGCTTGCTCTGGAGATGTGTCAGCATGGATCTGATCCTAAACATCATCTAAAATCTCTGAGAATTGAGCTTTGAGAAAGACCACCAGATTCCACCAAGCAGCACACATATGAGAAAAATTCAAATAGCACCACGAAGACTTTGAAAATGGAACTGACTTCCAAACCATAACCCAAAAAGGGTTTGTCTGAATTGTGGCTGAAACAAATTGGGTTGATTCCTTGCTAAGAGAAAAATATCAAAATTCTCCATAAGATTTAAACCAAATCCAGACTCTTATAGCATAACATTAAAAATGTCATGAATACAATCTAAAAAATATTTGTCATACAAAGAACAAGAAAAATCTCAACTCCCAAAAGGCAACAGATGCCAGTTCTGAGATGGCACAGATGTTGGGATTATATAATAAAGACTTTAAAACAGCTATTACAAAAATGCTTCATGAAATATATACTAACTCTCTTGAAATGAATAAAAAGATAGAAATTCTTAGCAAAGAACCACCTGGAAATTTTAGAGCTAAAAAAATGCAGTCTCCAAAAAGAAAAAAAATCACTGGATAGAGTTAGAAGCAGAATGAAGATGACAATGAGAAGACTCCATGAACTTGAAGATAGATCAATAGAAATTCTCCATGCCAAACAACAGGGAGAAAAAAAGCTTGGGAAAAAATTGAGCTGAGCTTCAGGAGGGAAAATAGCAGAAGATCTGACATTCATGTCATTAGAGTCCCAGGGGGAGGAAGAATGTGGTGCTGAAACAATATTTGAGGAAATATTGGCTGAAAACTTCCCAAATTTAGTGAATGATATAAATTTATAGAGTCAAGAAGTTCAGCAAACCCAAACAAGATAAATTCAATGGAATTTATAGCCAGACACATCATAAGAAAACTTCTGAGAACTAAAGACAAAGAAAAAAATTGAAAGCAGTCAGAAAAGATGAGTGCCTTACCTGTAAGAGAACATCTGTTTGAATGACAGCAAATTTATCATTAGAAACAATGGAAGCCAGGAGGAAGTGGAATGACATTTTTAAAGTGCTAAAAGAAAAGACTGTCAACCCAGAATTTTGTATCCAGTGAAAATATATTTAGGAATAAAGGAGAAATAAAGACATTCTCTGCTGAAGGAAGGCTAGAGAATTTGTTGCCAGAAGACCTGTTTTAAAAGTATTGCTAAAGAAGGTTCTTCAGACATTAGATGTTCAAGAGGAAACTTGGAACATCGGGAATGAGAAAAGAGCAACAGAAACGGTAGGTATCTGAGTAAATATAATAGACTATTCTCCTCTTGAGTTCTTTAAAATATATTTGACAGTTGAAAGCAAAAATTATAACATTGTCTAATGAGGTTTTCAATGTATGTAGATGGAATGCACAAAACGACTACAACGTGAAGGCAGGATGGTA
The DNA here is from genome assembly GCF_037783145.1 of Equus przewalskii. Taxonomy (NCBI): domain Eukaryota; kingdom Metazoa; phylum Chordata; class Mammalia; order Perissodactyla; family Equidae; genus Equus; species Equus przewalskii. The sequence continues at coordinate 33,326,871 of NC_091835.1, read as the reverse complement.
AAGATGTCTATATGGTGACAAGGTTTCTACATTCCACTGAAGTGGAAATATGGAGTCTAAGTAGACCTTGAAAACAAGCAAACACACAAGTCCTGAGACAAGAAATTTGTTTGATGGATGCAAGTAAATGAAAGAAGTCAAATTGTACAGAAGAGCTATTGAGTCATGACTGTTTCTTCCTCATCTTTGAAAAGTTCCAAATGGAAAATTTGCCTCGTGGCCCATCCCTCTCACACACTCCTGTATCTAAACAATCAGCAAATCCTCCTTATTTCATTTCTCTCCATTATACTGGTGCCTTCCTAGTCCAGGGCATCATTTCTTACCTATACACCATCCTCCCAACTGGTCCCCCAACTCCAGTTTTGCCTCTTCTCCTTTCTTCCTCCTGCTCCAAATGTCTGAAACTCAAATATCATCATGTTGCCTCTTGCTTAAAACACATCAGTTGCTCCCTCATTGCTTTTAAAATAAAGAGTGAATTCTTTAGCCTGGTTACAAAGCCTTTCATAATCTGCCTCTTGATCACCTTTCTACCTTCATTTATTGCCACTCTCCAATCCCTCCTCCTGAACTATATTCTCTAGACCAGCAGAGTAACTATTTTAGGCTTTGAGAGCCATGTATTCTCTGTTGCAACAACTCAACTTTGTAGCTGTGGCACAAAAGCAGCCATACACAATTCATAAATAAATGAGTGGAACTATGTACAAATAAAACTTTAATTACAAAAACAAGCGGATGGCTGGATTTGGCCCATGGGCCATTATTTGGTAACCCCTGCTTTAGACAACTGAACCACCTACAGATCTGTAGATATAGCATTTTCTTTCAACTCTTGAGTACTGCACAACCTACTGTGTGTTTGGAACTCCTCTCTCCTTTGTCTGGCTACCTTCAGCTCATCACCAGGTCTGAACCTGTATGCCGCTTCTTCAAGGACTCTTTCCTTGGATCCCCATCCCTCTACCTCCATTGTTGCACTTACCACACTAATGTATTTACCTGTTTGTTTGTCTGTCTTCCCTCACTTGTCTGAAAGTGTCTGGAGGGCAGAAACTATGTCACGTGCACACTTTAATCCCTAGTGCCTAGCAGAGTACTCGGTACGTATAAGCACTCAATAAAACTTTTATTTCTTCCACTGAATGAATGGAAAGTCAGTAGCCCTCTGGCTGGCCCAGGCCCGGTCTTAAAAATTTAGGACTGGGAAAACCCTGCCTGACTAGATGGCTGTAATTCCATGGAAGTTGTGATTTGTTTTGAGCAAGCCATCCTTTCCCTTTGGCCTGGCTTCTTCCAGGGAAGTAGAGGTCCAAAATTAATGACCAACCACTGCATCTCCTCTCAGGCAGCACTCAACACATCTACCAGGCAGCTCAGAGCTGTCTGACCCCACTTCCAGCGAGCATTCTCAGCCACTGATTTTAAAAATAAGTCCCGAGGGGGAAATTGCTACATATCTTTCCAAAGGCTGCTGTAGATGCCAAAGGCGGTGGACAATGAACCATTTGTGGTTAAGGGTGGAGCAACCACCATTCACCAGGCATCCTGGAGACTCTCCCTGTCTGTTCAGTGTCCTCCCTTTCCAGCCCATCACCAATGAAGTTGGAAAAGGGCAACTTTCTCTGCAACGCCACCAGATAATTAAGTAGCCAAAAGGGCAATCAATGTCCTGTTCTGAACCAGGGCTAAGTCTCAGATAAAGAAGACCTGGCCCCTTCCTCCAGGACCTGAAAGTCTAGTTCAAAAAAACGAGATAGGCTCATATGAACCATTTACAGATTAGTAAAATGCATTTATTCACTCATTCATTCACTTTTAAAAGTGTCTACTCAATGCTATGTGCTGTGTGGGGTGCTGAGTCACAAAGATGAAAAGGAAGGGCCCTTTCACTCAAGGAACTGTCAGTCTACTAAAATTTATGCCAAAATAGGAGTATATCAGCAAAGGGGGTTTAGAGTCAAAGATATCAATAAAGGCTACTGTCGTCAGAGAAAGTTCCATCAAGGAGGTGGAACTTGAACTGGTCATGAAGTAAGGGATGGAGATTTATGAATGGAAGGGGAAAAAGATTTCAGTTAGAGGACACGGCATGATCAGAGGTGTGGAGGAGAACTGAGTGTGGGGCGTGGAGAGGAAGGTGAGCAGATGGAAATAAGGCTGCAGAGAGGATGGGTCGCATTGTAGAGGATCTCGAATGTGGAGCGTTTAACTCTAACTGGGGGCAGGTGATAATACTCTTATTTTGAAAAATTGAGCTAAAATTCTCATGCCATAGAACTCAACCTTTTAAAGTGTAAAATTCAGTGGTTTTTAGTATCTTCACAAAGTTATGCAACCATCACCACAATCTAATTCCAGAACAGAAAATATCTTTCTGAATATTTCTAAACAGAGCATTCGTGGGGTAAAATTTTATTTCAAGCAGATTACCCCAGCTTCAAAAGCAGGAATGATGTCATGGGAAGAAACTGGACACAGAGGCAAGCTAAGAGACTCAGAGGCTTGGAGACCTGGACCAGAATAGGGCATAGTGCCACTTCCTGTCTGTGATCTTCTTACTTCATCCATAGTAGTGGGATTGACGGCAGGATAATTTTGCAATAATGATCTATGTCTTCTTCTCCTTGTGTTTTTCCTTCCTCATCCCAAGAAGGTGGCAGACATCGGTGTTCCCTAGTGTAAGTAGTTTGGGGGAGGATAGAAGAGACACTTTGGGGGCAGTGGGAGCTGAAGCTGAGAGAGCAGAGAGAACAGAGCAAGGAGGGAAATTCCCCAAAACTTTGAAGAACCAGTGATTTCTGGTTCTGAGAGTAGTAGAGAGCTCAGAGGGAGTAACAGCATGCTCCCTCTTGGTGGCTTGACCCCAGATCCCAGAGCTGCAGGGCTCCAAGCCTCCAAAAGACTCCCATGCCCAAGTGTGGCACAGTGGGCACATTGACTCTGACTAAGCAGCCTGAAGACCAGAAGAGCCTCTCTCCTCAGCATTCTATTCTGCATAAAACTCCTGGGGTTTTGCGCTGTCCTGAGGGATGAGGAGCCTCAGTAATGATGGAGACTGCATTAACCACCAGCTTGGCAGGATAGGGCTCAGCGTCACATTTAAAGAAGTTGGTGTCCCATGGACCTACTTGAGAGATATTATAGCATCGTGGTTAACAGCACAGATTCCAGAGACTGACTCCTGAGACTGCGCCTTGGCTCTGCCATTTGTTAGCTGTAGGACCTTGGGCATGTTACTTCACCTCTCTGCACCTGGCTTTCCACAAAATAGGGATAATGAGAGTCAATGACCTCATCCGGTTGCTGTGAAGACGAAATGAATCAACATCTGTAAAATAGTTATAACACTGCCTGGTACATGAGAAATGCTGTTTAAGGGTTTGGTTGTTATTATCAATTAATGAGAGGGAAACAAATAGTTGGATGGATGGAGGAGTGTTGCCCTGTAAAGGAAAAGAACTATTGGGTAGAAACAAGGGAGAGGAAAGGAGTAAAGGGAATGAAGAAAACTAGGAGGAATAGAAAGCATACGAGACTTAAGGTAGATAACCCCTTAGACGTGAAGGAGACAGGACAGAGAAATAAAAATAGATGAGGATAAATAGGGATACAGAAATAGGTGATTTGATAGACAGTGGATGATGATAGATAAGAAAAAAAGAGATTGAAAAATTAATAGATCGCATAACGAAAACATTACAGGGTAGGAAAATGGTGGCAAAAAGTAACTGATAAAATGATACACATGAAAGAGATCAACTAACATAGATAGATGATGAACTCAGAATGAAACATAAAAAACAGCATCAGGGGCCGGCCTTGTGGGGCAGCGGTTAAGTTCACACGTTCTGCTTCAGCAGCCTGGGGTTTGCCGGTTGGGATCCTGGGTGTGGACATGGCACTGCTTGTCAAGCCACGCTGTGGCAGACGTCCCACGTATAAAGTGGAGGAAGATGGGCATGGATGTTAGCTCAGGGCCAGTCTTCCTCAGCAAAAAGAGGAGAATTGGCGGCAGATGTTAGCTCAGGGTTAATCTTCCTCAAAAAATAAAAATAAAAATAAATATCATCAGATGCTAAATGGAAAAAAAGCATAAAAGGAGAACAAAAGGGAAGGTGGTGGTGAGGACTAGGTCAGAAGGGATTGAACGACCTCTAGTCTGTGTGACCGAGGAGACTGCTGTCCCTCTGCCTTGCCCTGCCCCTCCTCTCCACCCACCCCACTCCCATACAGCTCAGCTCCATCCCCGCTGACTTCCAGACCCCGTTCTTCCACTTGAGAACTCCCTGTTCTCTGTTCTGTACAGTTCGGAAATGTATTTTCTTCTGTCTGGCTTTCTAATTGCTTTGTGTATGCAAGTCTTGTCTCCATTCCAGAAGACTGGGTCTCCAATGAGAGTGGGTGTATCACTCATTCCACTTTCTTGGTGTCTCACTCAGTGTGGTGTTAAGAGAAAATGTGTAGAAGGAAAGTCCTGATACAGAAGTGGGAATAATAGGGGCACTCGAATCTCCAGCTGCCACTATCACCATCCTGTAGGACATCACCAGTCACCCCTGGAAGCTTCATCTCTATAAGATTAACCTGGAGGGAGCTTGTCCAGGCTGCTCTGGCCAGAAAACATGTATGCAATATCTGATGGTCCCTCCCGCTTTGCTTCTCAAGCCCTCTGTAACTCAGTATTTTCCTATAAATAATTGGTCTCCCCTACAAAATTGTGAGTTCCCAGAGGCAAGAGACCATGTGGATAAAGTTACAAAAATTTTATAGGATGAGCAGGAGCTTATATTCTATATTCATCACTTCCAAGCATCTCAGAATTTCCACCACTTTGTAGTTAATGTGCTTGGTCCTAAGGACAGAAATTGTGTGGTAAGGAGAAGGGAAATTTTGGTATAAGAAAAGAGACATAACTTTCTGTGTTTACACAGGACCTGAATATAGGACAGGGGCCCTGTTGGGATCTAGAGAGAGTTCTGGTCATCTCGGCCAAATGAAACTCCCCCAGACTGATCTAAACCTGTTCCTTTCCTCCTAGACAAGAGGAAGGAAAAGTCCCATTCATAACCACGGAGAAATAAAAGTCTTCCTCACTGATTACATACAATTTACAGCAGAGGGTTTCATTTGGTGCCCGGGAGCCTGCAATAGCTGGAATTACCCTTGTTCCTCTTCCTCTTTGAAGAGCCAGCGCCAAGAAGTGCTCTGTGATTATGGGTCAGAGTATGACATCTCCATGCCAAACCTGCTTGGCCTGGTTTGGTGTGTGTGTGTGTGTGTATGTGCGTGCGTGCACGTGCGTGTGTGTATCTGCTTCCAGAACAAAATTTCCCCATCTCGTTGCGTGGTTTTTCAATTCATAAGTAATAAATTAAAATGTTTTTGCCATTTCACCCATCCTTGCTAGGGAGGAGGAAGGAGAGAGGGAGGGAAGGAAGGAAGGAAGGGAGGAAGTAAGGAAGGGAGGGAGGGAGGGAGGAAAGGAGAAACGGAAGGAAGAAAAGCAGAACGAATCATTCCATCACCCCACAACTTCACTTGTGGATTGAGAACTCCAGTATCAACAAAGCAGAAAAACTGAAGTTGGCTGGGCTGTGGTGTGCTGATGTTTACAGAACAGAGATGAGAAGCTGAGGGTAAGACTGAAGACTCCCTGGATTGTGAAGGTGGCACTGCCACATGAAGACGGGTTGTGGCTGGCTCTGCCCTGGAGTTTTACAACACAGAAGCCCTGGGGAGATGGGTACACAATATAAAATATTAGAAGCTCTAAGGCTGGGTTGCAGACTTTCTGTAAAGGGCCAAATGGCAAATATTTTAGCCATATAGTTGTGAGCCATATAGTTTGTTACAACTACTCGATTCTGTAGCACAAAAGCAGATATAGACAATATGTAAACAAACGGACATGGCCATGTTCCCATAAAACTTCATTCACAAAAACAGGCAGACAGTCGCATTTGGCCAATGGGATGTATTTTGCTGACTCCTCTCCTGAGTAATTTAATTTTATGAGGACCTGGTTTTAAAAAATCTTGATACACTTAACGACTAAAAGACAGACTTGGAAAGGATGAAGGAAAGGAAAAAAAAGAAGAGGTGAAGAACGGGTGATAGTTGTTTTTAGAACAAGGACAACTTGGAGCAGCTGGATTATGAACTGGGTATAAGGGGAAGAAAAATCCCAGTTTGAGTCATTTGTGCAGGAAATTTAGGAAATCATCAAGTGGGGCTTTGAGTACTTGCAAGGAAAGCAGTTGTGACCAAGTACTGAGAAGTAGAATTGGGTCCTAATATAAAAGGGCTTTCAAATTAACCCAAAATTTAGTGACTTAAAAACAAACTTATTTTCATGTCTTATAGTTTCTGTGGGTCCGGAAGTCGAGAGCAGCTTGGCCAGGAGTTCTGGCTCATGGTTTCTCACTAGACAAAGTCAGAGGTCAGTCAGCAGGAGCTGCAGTTGTCTGAAGGCTTAGCTGGGACTGAAGAACCTGCTTACTCACATGCCTGGCAAGTTGGTACTGGCTGTTGGCGAGAGGCCTCAGTTCTTCCCAACCTGGGCTTCTCCACACGGCTGCCTGAGCGTCCTCACAACATAGCAACTGGCTTCCTCCAGAATAAGCAAACCAAGAGAACAAGACAGAAGCTAGAATCTTTTTATGACCCAGCATCAGAAATCATGTACCATTACATCTACCATACTCTATTTGTCACAGTGACCAACCCTGGTTCAATGTTGCGGGGAGGCTAACCAAAGGTGTAAATACCAGAAGGCAAGGATCAATGGGGACCGTCTTAGAGGCTGGCTGCCTACCGCCTAAATACAAAGAAAGCTAAAAGATGTATCTCTGCTTTCAGTCTAGGGTCTGCATATCAGGGTGGCCTAGGAATTTCTATTAGTTAGAATGCATCTGACTAGAGAAAGAGAACAAAAGTCAACACTCAGCTTAAAGTTGCCTAAACAATAGGATTTATTTCAGGGTTGGTTAATTCAGCAGCTCAATGATATCAAACTCCTGTTCAACCTTTCTGCAGTTTTCTGGGCTTTTTCTTCAAGGCAACGAGATGGTTGCCACAGCTTGCATTGCATGCTTACACAGCTGCATGTGAAAGCAGAAAGAAAGGAATAGCTGCCAGGTAGCCAGCCAACACTGCTTGCCACAGAACCTGACATATGTGTATATATGTGAAACTCTGAATTGAGTGATATGAATGGTGTACTTGTAACTTTCCTAACACCACAGGATCTGAGAGATCACTAAGCCTAGCTTCCATATGACGTCTGCATCCCTTCTCTGGCATCCAGGGACCCTCTAAGTCATGCCAAGATTTCCTCTCACTGTAGTAAATTAGCTTGGGTACCATAAACACATGACACAGCCTTTTGGTCAAAGTGCAGAATTGTAAGAAATGTAAAAAGTTGAGGCAAACATATTTGGGGGACAAGCCTGGAGCCCCTGATTGGTGGCAGGAACACTGGAAGCTCCAGCAGAGTCTTCTTAGGGACTGCCTCGGCCCTCTGGAACTGCCGTGGAGATGGGTACCTCTTCTGCCTGTAAAACGAATTTCAGGAGACACACATTCACCTAAATGACTTTTGCTCATAATAGTAGACCCCAAAATTGAACAACAGACCCAGGGATAGAAGTGGCCAGGAGAGGGTTTTCCAGTTCAACACTAGCAAGAATTTTTTTAATAATTAGAATAGCCCAACAATGTATTTGTTTTGTAGGGTGGGGTCTGCAAGCAGAGGCTCTGTGATAAGCTATAGAAGATTCTATCCTAGGGATTCCTATATAGGATGAAAAGTTGTATAAGATGACCACCAATTTCCCTTCTAACTCCAAAATCAATTATTCTTCTATATTTACTGCTAGGAATTTCTTCCTGGCATCAGGCCTAAACCTCTTTGGTTGAGCTTTCAACCTATTTCATGAAGTCATAGAACATCGGAGCTGACGTGACCTTAGAAATTGTATCCCTTTGTTTCTCAAATCTCTTGATTTGAGACATTCCTATTCATTTGGAATCAATATTTTATGACCTTTTTATTTTTCAAAACTTCAAAGTCATATTTCAATAATTTTCTTAAGATATAATTTACATAGTATAAAATACAGTCATTTTAAGTGTACTATTCAATAACTTTTGAAAAATGTGCAACCTCCACCACCACTGTCAAGATGTGAAACATTTCCATCTCCCCAGGATGCTCTCTCATGCCCCTCTGCATGAGTGATGGTGCCCCATCACTCCTGGCTCAGGGCACCACTAATCTGCCTTCTGTCATTACAGATTTTTTTGTTTTGTCTATTCTAGCTTTTCATTTAAAATATAAAATCACAAATATGAACTCTTTTGTGTAAATTAGCTTGTGCTCAGCAAATAGTTTTTGACCTTCCTCCAGGTTATTGCATATAACAGTAGCTCCTTCCTTTGTACCATTTGGCAGTTTTCCGTTGTAAGAATACACCCCAGTTTGTTCATCATTCTGTATTGATGCGCAGTTGAGTTGTTTCCAGTTTGGGCACTTATGTACAAATCTGCTATGAATTTCCATATACAGGTTTACAGTTTTCAGGTATAAGCTTACAATTTTTGTATGGAATGTGTTTTCATTTCTCATGAGTAAAGACCTAGGAGTGAAATTGCTGAGTCAAACAGTAAGTGTTATATTAAACTTTATGAGAACTACTAAGTAGGTGTACCATCCTACACTCCTACCGGCAGCGTTTGACAGCTCCAAGTTGCTCCACATCCTCACCACCACTTGTCATTGTCGCACTTTTCATTTTTAGCCGTTCTAGCAGGCATGAAGTGGTATCTCATTGTGACTTTAATTTGCCCTTCCCTGACAAATATTGATGACCTTTTCATGTGCTAATCGATCATTTTATATTTCTTTTATAAAGGTTCTGTTCAAATCTTTCCCTCAGATAAGTTGTTTATCTTATTATTGAGCTATGGGAATTTTGTTAAAATTATTTTATTGAGGTCATATTGTTTTATTACACTGTGTAATTTCAGGTGTACCTTATTATATATCAGTTTCTGTATAGACTACATCATGCTCACCCCCAATAATCTAGTTTTAATACAATACCATACATATGTACTCCATTACCCTTTCACCCTACTCTCTACCCACTTCCCCTCTGGTAACCACTAATCTGTTCTCTTTATCCATGTGTTTGTTTATCTTCCACTTATGAGTGAAATCATACAGTGTTTGTCTTTCTCTGTCTAGCCTTACGTCGTTTAACATAATACCCTCAAGGTCCATCTGTGTTGTCAAAAATGGCATGATTTTGGGGCTGGCCCCGTGGCCGAGTGGTTAAGTTCGCGCGCTCCGCTGCAGGCGGTCCAGTGTTTCGTTGGTTCGAATCCTGGGCACAGACATGGCACTGCTCATCAAACCATGCTGAGGCAGCGTCACACATACCACAACTAGAACAACCAACCCACAACGAAGAATATACAACTATGTACCGGGGGGCTTTGGGGAGAAAAAGGAAAACATAAAATCTTTAAAAAAAAAAAAGGCATGATTTTGTCTTTTTTATGGCTGAGTAGTATTCCAGGTGTGTGTGTATATATATATATATATATATATACACCGCATCTTCTCTGTTCAATCATCAGTGAATGGGCACTTGGGGTGCTTCCACATCTTAGCTCTTGTGAATAATGCTGCGATGAACATAAGGGTGCATAAACCTCTGTATTGTTGATTTCATGTTTTTTTGATAAATACCCAGTAGTGGGATAGCTGGATCATATAGGTATTTCTATTTTTAATTCTTTGAGAAATCTCCACATTGTTTTCCATACTGGCTGCACCAGTTTGCATTCCCACTAGAGGTGTATGAGGGCTCCCTTTTCTCTGTATCCTCTCCAACATTTGCTATTTTTTGTCTTAGTAATTATAGCCATTCTGATGGGTGAAAGGTGATATCTCATTGTAATTTTGATTTGCATTTCTCTAATAATTAGTGATGTTGAATGTCTTTTCATATGCCTGTTGGCCATGTGTATATCTTCTTTGGAAAAATGTCTGTTAATATTCTGTGCCCATTTTTTATTGGGTTGTTTGTTTATGTTGTCATTGAGTTGTACGAGCTCTTTATATATTTTAGAAATTAACCCCTTTTTGGATACGATTAGCAAATATTTTCTCCCAGTGGGTGGGTTGTCTTTTTGTTCTGTTCATGGTCTCCTTTGCCTTGCAGAAGAATTTTAGTCTGGTGTAGTCCTATTTGTTTATTTTTTCTTTTGTTTCTTTTGCCTGAATAGACGTGGTATTCAAAAAGATACTGCTAAGACTGATGTCAAAGAGTGTACTGCCTATATTTTCTTCTAGGAGTTTTATGGTTTCAGAGCTTACATTCAAGTCTTTAATCCATTTTGATTTAATTTTTGTGTATGGTGTAAGATGATAGTTTTCTTTCATTCTTTTGCATGTGGCTGTCCAGTTTTCCCAACACCGTTTATTAAATAGACTTTCTCCATCACATGTTCTTGGCTCCTTTGTCGAAGATTAGCTATCCATAGACATGCGTTTTTATTTCTAGGCTTTCAGTTCTCTTCCACTGATCTGTGTGTCTTTTTCTCTGCCAGTACCATGCTGTTTTGATTACTATAGTTTCGTAGTATATTTTGAAATTAGGGAAGGTGATACCTCCAGCTTTGTTCTTTTTTCTCAGGATTGCTTTTGCTATGTGGGGTCCTTTGTTGTTCCACATAAATTTTAGGATTGTCTGTTCTATTTCCATGAAGAATGTCATTGGGATTCTGATTGGGATTGCACTGGATCTGTAGATTGTTTTAGCTAATATGGACATTTTAACTATGTTTATTCTTCCAATCCATGAACGTGGAATATCTTTCCATTTCTTTATGTCTTCTTCAATCTCTTTAAATACTGTCTTACAGTTTTCAGTGTACAGCTCTTTCACCTCCTTGGTTAAATTTATTCCTAGAAAATTTATCCTTTTTGTTGCTACCATAAGTGGGATTGTATTCTTGACTTCTCTTTTGGCTAGTTCATTATTAGTGTTTAGAGATGCAACTTATTTTTGTATGTCGATTTTTTACCCTGAAACTTTACTGTAGTTGTTGATTATTTCTAACAGTTTTCTGTTGGATTCTTTAGAGTTTTCTATATATAGAATCATGTAGTCTGCAAATAGTGAGAGTTTTACTTTCTCCTTTCCAATTTGGATAATTTTGATTTCTTTTTCTTGCCTAATTGCTCTAGCCAAAACCTCCAATACTATGTTGAGTAAGAGTAGCAAGAGTGGGCACCCTTGTCTTGTTCCTGTTCTCCAAGGGATGGCTTTTAGTTTTTCACCATTGAGTATGTTGTTGGCTGTCAGTTTGTCATATATGGGCTTTATTATGTTGAGGTACTTTCCTTCTATACCCATTTTATTCAGAGTTTTTATCATAAATGGATGTGGGATCTTGCCAAATGCTTTCTCTGCATCTATTGAGATGATCCTGTGGTTTTCATTCCTCATTTTGTTAAGGTGGTGTATCATGTTGATAGATTTGTGGATGTTGAACCATCCCTGCATTCCTGGAATAAATCCCACTTTATCATGGTGTATGATCCTATTAATGTATTGCAGTGTTTGATTTGCTAGTATTTTGTTGAGGATTTTTGTATCTATGTTCATCAGTGATATTGACCTGTAATTTTCCTTTTTTGTGTTGTTCTTGTCTACTTTTGGTATCAGGGTGATGTTGGCCTCATAGAATGAGTCAGGAGGCATCCCATCCACTTCTTCTAGGAGTTTTATTGTTTCAGAGCTTACATTCAAGTCTTTAATCCATTTTGTTTTTTGGAAGAGTTTGAGAAAGATAGGTGTTAAATCTTCTTTGAATGTTTGGTAGAATTCTCCAGAGAAGCCATCTTGTCCTGGATCTTTGTTTTGGGGGAGGTTTTTGATTACTGTTTCAATCTCTTTACTTGTGTGGTCTATTCAGATTCTCTAGTTCTTCTTGATTTAGTTTTGGGAGATTGTATGATTCTAATAATTTGCCCATTTCTTCTAGGTTATACAATTTGTTGGCATATAGTTTTTCATGGTATTCTCCTATAATCTTTTGTAATTCCGTGGTATCTGTTGTAATTTCTCCTCTTTCATTTTTAATTTTATTTATTTGAGCCTTCTCTCTTTGTCAAGTCTGGCTAAGAGTTTTTCAATTTTGTTTATCTTCTCAAAGAACCAGCTCTTAATTTCGTTGATCCTTTCTTTTGTTTTTTTGTGGGGTTTTTGGTTTTTTCGGTCTCTATTTCATTTATTTCTGTTCTAATTTTTGTTATTTCCCTCCAACTTCTGACTTTGGCTTTTGTTTGTTCTTCATTTTCTAGTTCTGTTAGGTGTAGTTTAAGATTACTTAGTTGAGATCTCTCTTGTTTTTTGAGGTAGGCCAGTATTGCTATACATTTTTATCTTAGTACTGTTTTTGCTGTAAGAGTTGGTATGTTGTGTTTTCATTTTCATTTGTCTCCACGTATTTTTTTATTTCTCCTTTGAATTCTTCATTGATCCAATGGTCATTTAGTAGCATGTTGTTTAGTCTTCACATATTTGTTGACTTTCCCAGCTTTCTTCTTGTAGGTGACTTCGAGTTTCATAGCATTGTGGTCAGAAAAGATGCTTGATATGAAAGGTCTTTATATATTCTGAATACTAGTCCTTTCTCAGATATACATATTGCAAATATTTTCTCACATGAGTGACTTGACTTTTCATTCTCTTAACGTTGTTTTGAAAGAGCACAAGTTTTTAACTTAGATGAAGTCCAATTCAAAATTCTTTTCTTTTATGGATCTTGCTTTTAGTCTTATATCTGAGAAATAATTTCCCAACCAAGGTCACAAATACTTTATCGTATATTTTCTTTTGGGAAACTTCATAGTGTTAGGTCTATTTTGAGGTAGGTTTTATACATGATATGAGGTGTGGATTGAAGTAGGTACTATAACAAATTACTATATATTTAGTAACTTAAAACAACATAAACTTACTATCTTACAGTTCTGTAGGTTAGAAGTTCAGCCTGGTCTCACTGGACTAAAATGTCAGCAGAGCTGCATTCTTTTCTGGAGGAGCTACAAGAAAATCTGTTTCCTTGACTTTGTTAGCTGCTAGAGGCCACCCACTTTCCTTGGCTCATAGTCTCCTCTCTCCATCTTAAAAGGCAGCCACGTTGCATTGCTTTGTGCCTTCCTTCTGTAGTCACATCATCCTCTGCCTCTCTCTTCCATCTTTAAGGACACTTGTAATTACATTGAGCCTACCAAGATAATCTCCCTAACTCCACAAATCTTTTACTCAATCAGGTTGTTTGTTTTATTATTGAGACAAATGATAATATTAACAATATTAAGGTCCTTAATTTAATGATATACGCAAAGTCTCTCTTGCCACGTAGGATAACAAATTCCCAGGTTCTGGGGATTAGAACATGGACATCTTTGGGAGTGGAGGATGATTCTGCCTACCACACCTGTAGATTGTTCTAGTGCCATTTGTTGGATTACTTTGTCATCTTTGCTGAAGTCAGTTGTTTATATGTGTGTTTATATGTGTGTAAATCTATTTCTGGACTCTATTCAGTTCCATTGATCTGTATATCTGTCTTATGCAAATACTACACCCTCTTGATTTCTACAGGTTTACAGACGTCTTGAAGCCAGATATTGTAAGTTTTCCAACTTTGTTCTTTTCTTTCAAAAAATTTTTGACTATTCTAGGACCTTTATATTTCCTATAAATTTTAGAGGCAAATCACCAATTTCTATGAAATTCCTTATTGGGTTTTTTAATAGCTTTATTGAGGTACAATTTGCATACCAGAAAATTTGCTCACTGTAACTGTAAAATTCAGAGTTTTAGTAATTTACAGTGTTGTACAACCATCACTACAATTCAGTTTTAGAATATTTCCATCATCCCAAAAAGATCCCTCATGTCCATTTGCAGTAACTCCCCTTTTCTACCCTCAGCCCTAGACAACCCCTAATCTACTTTCTGTCTCTTTTTGCCTTTTAGAGACATTTCAGGTAAATAGAATCATATAACAGGTGATCGTTTTTGTCTGGCTTCTTTCATTTACTGTGCTTTTGAGGTTCTTCTATCTTGTAGCAGTACTTTGTAACACTTTGTAATACCACTGCCAAATTGTATTCTGTTGCAAGAATATACCAGGTTTTGTTTATGCATTCACCAGTTGATGAATTTTTGATTGTCTCAACTTTGGAGTTACTAAGAATGATACTGCTATGAACATCCATATGTTCTTTGTATGGACATATGATTTCATTTCTCTTTATGTTTAACTTTTTTGAGGATCTGCCATACTGTTTCTCAAGGCTGCATCATTTTACATTCTCAGCAGCAGTGTATGAGTTGAAATTCTGGTCACTCAATTCCAACGTGTGAGCCACAGCGGGGGCGGGGCGGGGGCGGTCCCCATGCCACCAAACAATTCTCAGACACTAGCTAGGTGTCCTACGACTCATCTATGAGTCAGCTTGGTGGTACAAATAGGCATTTCATTGTAGATTTAATTTGCATTTCCCTAATGACTGATGATCTTTAGCCTCTTCTTATTTGTTTATTGACTATTCATATATCTTCTTTGGTAACATGTCTACCAAAATCTTTTGCCCACTTTTTAATTGGGTTATTTGTCTTCTTGTCATTGAGTTGTAAGAGGTCTTTATATATTTACAGGACTTATATATTTTCTCTCACTCTGTGGCTCCTTTTACTTTCTTAATGGTGTCGTTTGAGGCACAAACACTTATAATTTTGATGAAGTCCAATTTGTCGATTTTTTAAGTTAACTTTTGTTTATGATGTGAGGTAAAGGTCTAAATCCATCTTCTTATATATGAACATGAAATTGTCTCAGAACCATTGTTGAAAAGACAATACTTTTCCCCCATTGAATTTCCTTGGCACCTTTGTCGAAAATCAACTGGCTATAAATGTATAAGTTTATTTCTGGACTCTCAATTCTGTTCTATTGATCTGTATTTCTATCCTTTCACAAAAAGTTTACGAAAAACAATAGAAAGCTAATTTTGTAATCAAGATGGTAAGTTTTAAAATCAGGAAGTCCTTCAATTTTCTTCTTTCTCAAAACTTTTTTGGCTACTTGGGTTCTTTGCATTTTCATATAAATTTTAGAATTAGAGTGCCCGTTTCTGCAAAAAATAAAAAGGTGAACTTTTCGTAGGGATTACATTGAATCTATCAATTTGGGAAGAATTGCCATTTTAATAATATTGAGTTTTGCAATCCATGAACATGGAATGTCTATCCATTTATTTAGATCTTCTTTAGTTTCTTTCAACAATGATTTATAATTCTCAATGTACAAGTCTTGAACACCTTTAAATTTAGTCCTGAGTTCTGTATTCTTTTTGGTGCTATTGTGAATGGAATTATTTTCTTAATTTCACTTTCAAGTTGTTCATTGTTAGTACATAGAAATATAGTTGATCTTAGCATATTGATATATTATCCTACAAACTTGTTGAATTCACTCATTAGTTTTAATAGTTTTTTTGTTGACTTCTTAGGATTTTCTACCTACAATATGTTGTCTGCATATAAAGATAATTTTACTTCTTCCTTTCCAATCCAGTTGCCTTTTAGTTTTTTGTTGCCTGATTGCCCTGGTTAGAACCTCCCCTGAAATATTGACTAGAAGTGAGAGAAGAAATGTGTCTGCCTTGTTCCTGATATCAGGGTGAAAGCATTCAGTCTTTGACCATTAAGTATAAGGTTAGCATAGGTTTTCATAGATGCTCTTAATCAAGTTGAGGAAGCTCCAGTTTATCCTTGATTTTCTGAAGGTTTTTATCAGGAATGGATATTGATTTTGACAAATATTTTTTCTGCTTAAGAGATAATTGTAATCTTTTTTAGTTTGTTAAATGCTGAATTACATTGATTGGTTTATGAATGTTAAAACAAGATTGCATTCTTGGGATAAATCCCACACCATTGTGATGAGTTACTCTTTTCATATATTATTGTAATTGATTTGCCAAAATTTCCTTAAGCATGTTTGCATCTATATTCATGAGGGATATTGGTCTATAGTTGGGGTTTTTTTCTATTGTAATGTCTTTATCTGTTTTTGGTTAAGTAGTAATGCTGGCCTCACAGAATGAGTTGGGAAGTATTTTCTCTTCATCAATTTCCTGCAAGAGTCTGGGTAGAATGGATATTATATCTTCCTTAAATATTTGGTAGAACTTACCGGTGATATCATCTGGGCCTGAAGTTTTCTTCTCGGGAAAGTTTTTAACTATAAATTTCTTTAATAGATATGGGGGTATTCAGGTTATCTATTTGTATTTCAGTGACCTTTGGTAGTCTAGATCTTTCAAGAAATATATCTGTTTCAGCGAAGTTGCCAAATTTATTGTGATAAAGTTGTTCATAATACTCCTTTATTATCCTTTTAATATCTGTAGGATCTGTAGTGATGTCACCTCCCTCATTCCTGATATTAGTAATTTCCATCTTTTTTATTTTTTCCTAATCAGTCTGGCTGGAGGTTATTGATTTTATTGATCTTCTTGAAAAAATCAGCTTTTAGTTTTATTAATTTTCTCTTTTCCCCCATTTTCTATTTTATTTATCTCTCTAATCTTTATCATTTCCTTCCTTCTGCTTACTGTGGGTTTAATTTACTTTTCTTTTTTCTAGTTTCTTAAAATCAAAGCTGAAGGCATTGATTTGAGATCATTCTTCTTTTCTTTTTTTTACTTTGATTGGCCCTACACTAACATCTATTGCCAATCTTCCTCTTTTTTTTCCTCCCCAAAGCCCCAGCACGTAGTTGTATATCCTAGTTGTAAGTCATTCTAGTTCTTCTGTGTGGGACACTGCCACAGCATGGCTTGATGAGTGGTATGTAGATCCACACCCAGGATCTGGACAGGCAAGTACCGGGCCACCAAAGTGGAGCATGTGAACTTAACCACTCAGCCATGGGGCCAGCCCCTCTTGTTTTCTACTATAGGCATTTAGTGCTATAGATTTTCCTCTAGATACTACTTTAGTGGCATTCCACAAATTTTAGCAAATTGTTTTAACATTTTCATTCATTCCAAAACACTTTTTAGTTTTCCTTTAGAGTTCCTCTTTTACCCATGGATTATTTAGAAGTAGGTTATTTAGTTTTCAAACATTTGGGGGATTTTCCAGATATTTTCTGTTATTGATTTCTAATTCTTTTGTTGTTAGAGAACATACTTTACATAAATAAAATCCTATCAACATTTGTTTTCTGGCCCACAATATAGTTTATCTTGGTAAATGTACCATATGCCTTTGAAAATAATGGATTTTCCGTTATTTTTGGATGGAGAGTTTTATAAATGTCAGTTAGCTCAGGTTGGTTGATAGTGTTGTTCAAGTTTTTGCAATCTTTACTTATTTTCAGTCTCCTTGTTCTATGAATTGTTGAGAGAGGATGTTATATCTCTGACTAATTACAGACCTGTCGATTTCTCTTTGTGGTTATGTCAATTCTGGCTTCATGATTTCCAAAATTCTAATATCAGGTGCATGATTATTTTTGATTGTTATGTTCTTTTAATTAATTGCCCCTTTTCCATTATGAAATGACCTTCTTTGTTTTTTATACTGTTTCTTATATGAAATCTATTTTGACTGATATTAATGTAGACATTCCAGCTTTGTTTTTATTTATTTTTAATGTCTTTGTATCTTCATATTTACAGCAGTTTTCTTCTAGGCAGCATACATTGAGTCATGCTTTTTTATCTGTATGACAATCTCTACCTGCTAATTGACACATTTTGACTATTTTAATGTGATTATCGATCTAGTTAGGTTTACATCTAGCATCTTGTTATTTGTTTTCTTTGCTCTCTTACTCTTTTTCTGCCTTCCTTCAGGTTAGCTGAGTATTTTCTAAGATTCCTTTGTACCTCATTTGTTAGCTTATTAGCTATAACTCTGCTATTTTTTAGTGGTTGCTTTAGGGTTTATGGGGTACATCTTTGACTTAATGCTCTCTACCTTCAAGTGATATTATACTACTTCAAGTATAGAATAGGAATAGCACAACATTTCTCTCCTCATGGACTTTTGCTATTGTTGTCTTATATTTTATTTCTACATATATTATAAACTCTACACTACCTTTTTATTATTCGTGTTTAATCAATTAATTATCTTTTAAAGAGATTTAAATAATAAGTTAAAAAAACTTCTATATTTACCAACATATTTACCATTTCTGATACTCTTCATTCCTTTACGTAGATTTATACTTACATCTAGTGTCATTTTCTTTGCCCAAAAGGACTTCCTTTAACATTTCTTGTAGTGTGGGTCTGAAAGTCATAAATTCTTTCAGTTTTTGTTGGCTGAAAAGGACACTATTTTACCTTTTTAAAAAAAGATATTTTGCTGACTATAGAATTCTAGATTAACAGTGTTTTCTTTCAATATTTTAAAGATGTTGATCCACTGTCTTCTCATTTGCAATATTTCCTACAAAAACAAATCTGCTATTATCCTTACCTTTGTTTCTCTTTATATAACATGTGTCTTTTCTTTGGCTACTTTTAAGATTTTTTACTTGTCACTGTTTTTCAAGAATTTGGTTATGATTGTCTTGTTGTTTTCTTTACATTTCTTGTGCTTGTGGTTTATTGAGCCTCTCAGATCTGTGACTTTACAGTTTTCTTCACATTTGGAAAATTTTCAGCCATTATTTCCTCAAATATTTTTTCTGTCTCTTCGCCTCCATCAGAGACTCCAATTACACATATGTTAGGTTGCTTCAGTGATGCTCTGTTCATTTTTTAAACTATTTTTTCTCTGTGTGATTTATTTTGGATAATTTCTATTGTAATGTCTTCGATTTTACTAATCTTTTCTTCTCCAATGTCTAATCTGTCATAACTCCCAACCAATGTATTTTTCATCTCCGGCTTTCTGGTTTTTATCTCCAGAAGTTCAATTTGGTTCTTTTTAATATCATCTATGTCTTTACTTAACATGTTTGATCTTTCCTCTAGTTTTTTGAACATATAAAATAAAATTATAATAACTGCTTTAATGCCCCTATCTGATAACATGTCATTTCTGGGTGGTTTTCTACTTTTTTATGTTTTCTCCTTATTGTGACTCATATTATCCTGCTTCTTGGTAGGACTGATCATTTTTTATTGTATACGAGACATTTGAATTTTGCCCTCTAGGAGTCTGGATGTTTTTGTATTTTTATGAACATGCTTGAGCTTTTTCTTGGAGTGAACTTAAGTTACTTGAAAACAGATTGATCTTTTTCAATTTTCTTTTAATATTTGTTAGGTTGGAGCAGCTTATAGTCTGAGGATAAGTATTCCCCACTATTAAGGTGAGTCCCTTGTGAGTACTCAAACCAATGTCCCATGAGTTATTATATTTTTCCATCTGTCTGGTAGAAACAGGCATTGTCTCTAGTCCTATCTGGGCTCCAGGAACTGTTTTCTCTAATCCTTTTGGGTAACTTTCCTTAGCCTCAGGTAGCTTATATATGTGCTAATTGGTACTCTGCTGACCACTTGAGAGGGTTGTCCTCCTGTACATCTCTGAGTCCTTTTTCTGTGCAGCTCTCTCTTCTCTGGTACTCTTCTCTGAATAACCTCTTAGCCTTTGTCTCCCTCAGGGAGCATCATCTCTTCAATTCGAGGTGTTCACCAGGCTCCACCTAGGTTTCTCCTCCCTGTGCCATGCTTGAAAACTCTCTTAAGACAGCAAGCTGGGGCAATCATAAGACTCATCTTGTTAGTTTCTTACTCCTCAGGGATCACTGTCCATTGTTGCCTGATGTCTAATGTCTGGAAAACTGTTGTTTGATGTATCTTTTCCAGTTTTTCAGTTATTTGAGCAGGAGGGTAAGTCCATTTCTGTTATTGCATCTTGGTCAGAAGTGGAAATCTTGAAATTGTTGGGAAGAGAGTCTGGAGTCTTACTCTGGGGCCCATTCATCCCTGTTAGTAAGGGTGTGACTCTTCTGAGGTCTCTACTGAATGCTCCACTGAGAAAATCTAGTTCTCTCCACTCTGGCTGGTCTGAACAGAAAAGCCCTGTGTGAGCTCTGGAAACTGTTCAACTTACAGCTCCCTGGCAGCACTTTTCCTGTTCTCATGGAGTTTCACCTTAAATTTTATGGCTCAGTAGTCAGCGACGGACTTAACGCAAACATAAATGGATTTCTGGAGCTCTTTCTCTACATCCTCCCTCTTCTTTGGTATGCTACCCTGCAAGTTCTGGCTGCCTCAGCCTCCCCAGCCTCTGATCTCTGTGTCCTCAATGCCCCGTGACCCCTCGGCTCTGCTGTGTTCCCTTTTCCTGCCCTGTGGTCTGGAAAGTGTCTCCAGGCAGGACGAAAATGGGATCCTAGGGTCCACCTCATTTGTCTCCTTCCTTTCAGGGATCACAGTCCTGTGCTGCCTCTTACTCAATGTCTAAGAGCAGTTGTTTCATAATTCATCCAGTTTTCTTCCTGCCTATCACGGGAGTGAAGACCAGCACAAGTTTCTCCGTCATGGTGGAAGCAGAAGTCTCCAACGTAACTATTTTCTTAACAACAAAATGCAAATCATAATATTGAAAGTGGTTTTTTCAAATTAATATGCCCCACCTCCACCAAAATTCTCATCACCCCCCAAGAGAGTGCTTGGCCCTTATTTGAGAATCACTCGTCTAGTGAAATCCATAAATTCAAAGCCTTGAATTCAACAATATTTAGTCAAACATTTCAAAAACACTATTACGTGGTAGGCACTCTGATTAGGTTCTGAATGTGCAGAGATGAATAAGACACTGTTGCTGCCACAAGCATTTCACTATCGAAGTGATTACCTCATCAGATTATCATAATCTAACCTGATAAGGGCAGTGATGGAGATATGTGCAAAATGTTAATAAGGCAGGGGTGGGGGGAGGGGAGACAAGGGCACCAAATCCAGCTTAGAGACAGGTGGAAGGTTGTCAGGGACTGCTTCCGGAGGTGACATTTAAGCTGAGTCTTTAAAGATGGGAAGCAATTCACCAGGCAAAGAGAGGACAGTTTGAGCAAAGACAGGGAGGCAGAAGCAGCACAAAGTATACCTGGCTGGGAACAACAGGCCATTTGAGGTTGCTGAAGCAAAAATTCCCAGAGAGGGAGAGGCAGAGGATGGAGCTAGAGAGGCCAGCAGAGGTCAGGACGTGGAGGGCCTGTCGTGTCACACTGGGGAGCCTGCCACTAAGGGCTGAGTCTTTTACATAACTCTGCACGGTGGCTGGCAGGGTGCATGCCCGCCTCAGCACGCAGTAGGTATTATTAGATGATGATCATGAAAGGCGAATCTGAGAAACCGCAAAACTCTGAGCAGAGCCAAAATCCCTTACGTTCTGCGGCTCCAGAAAGTTATCTGACTCCTCTGCCCCTTTGCAAATTCAGCTGAGATGTGTGGTCATGGTGGCCAGCCAAGCCTGAGGTGCTGCCTCCTTGGCAGTTGGCTAACCCTCTAGGCTTATATAGACGGCTGCAGAACAGTAAGGGGGGGAGGGGACGGAGTGGGGAGAAGAGAGTGAGTGAGACAGAGACAGAAGAAGGACAGAGAGCTGGGAGACAGGAAGTCAGACGGAGAGACATGTCAAGATGGGGCTCAGATTGAAGGGATAGATCATGGAGCACCTTAACCGAGAAGGCGATTTCTTGAGGAGGATACAGCCTCCTCAGAGCAGACTTTGCAAATCTTTGGACAGTCATGCCACAAAGCTGGGTGTCCAGGGCATCCGTCCTCCCAGTAGAGGGACTGCTGGGAGCGGAGCAGGGTCTCCAGTCTGACTTGTGTCAGGGTTCAGGCATATCTAGACAACTGGTGTGCTGGCCCCAGCCAAAGCCTATTTGCCTGAGAGTTGAGGAGCCCCCTGAGAAAGAATCCATCCTGAAGGAAGAGGAATTCGACCTGTTGAGCTTGGCTCCTAACAGAGACTGAGTCCTTTGAAGGCAAGGGGTCTGAAAATAAAGTCCAAATGAGTAAACCCCCAGGGCACAAGCGGTTCTGGTCAGACGTTCCTTTAACAAGCACAGCTGTGAGCAAAGGGACTAAGACATTTGCCCTCGCTTTGAAACAGAACAGAAAGCAACTTTGGCTCCTTGAGGGCTTCAGGTCCCAAGCTATGGTGGGAAAAGTAACGCCCATCGGCTGCCCAACAGGAGGGGGAAGACTAATGGGCAGAGGGGTGCACGCAGATTCCCCGCCATGGTCTTAGGCAGGGGCAGTCACGTGTTCACAAACATGTGGAGACATGCTGGGGAGCTCCAGAAATAACTGGGGGGCAGTTTACGGTTGGTGAAGTTCTGCATGAGCTGATAGAAGCAAGAACTAGGGAAATTTAGATTATGATTGCTAACGGGTTCCCACACATATGGATGAGACCTGTGGAAGGTTGAGTTCCCCAGGAAATTGCAAAGTCCGGATTCCTCTATACATCAGCTGGTAAGAGCATACATGACTCTTCCTGGCAGAAGCCCAACCTGGAGACCTTTGTTCTGATCGAAACTTTTTCTCTTGAATCCTCCCACTAGGAGCAAGTTGCATGAGTCCTAAAAGCCCCTCTTTGCTCAGCTGTAGTGCAGGGGTCCTTCCCAGCCCCTCCCCTCTGCGTGTGCCCATCTCACACCCATCAAGTGCCCTGAGCAAACTCCCCTCTCCACACCTGGCGTAGGTGCACCAGTGCCTGTCTGAGCGAGAGACGGGGAGAGACCAAAGGAGGCAGCCGCAAAGGTAGCTCAAAGAAAGCCTGAGACAAAAACCACAAATGGCTATTTTATTTTCTACCCAAATGATCTATAGAAAAAGGCAAATGTTACTTTTTCAAAACCAAATGTAAAAAGTACAAGGAAACACAGCTTTGCACAGTCTATATGAGCTTTACGCGTTCTCCCTTACTGTCACTCCTGAGGGGTTTGAACTTTATTATGTCATAAACAGGAGTCGTAGAAGGCACCCTGCCTGATCGCAACAGGTAGTTCCACTATGCAGGTGATATGCCAAACTAGACCAACCTGTACTCCGTGGTACCCCACTCAGGGACAAGGACCCTGTTGTGGAAGGAGAAAGACATTAACATTTTTTCCCACACACCTCCACTAACTCTTGGCTTACCCAGAGAGAGTGACTGACAACCCCAAAGGCTGCTGGGCAACTATTTGAAAGAGGGGTCCACAGAGAGGCCTCCTCCACCTGTTACTCTTTTCTTCATCACTTCACATCCATAGGGGTCCCTAAGCCCCAAGGGAAGGGTCAAGTGCAAATCTGGTAAACCAAGAAGCCCTAGCAGTTGTCAACTTAATTAGCCTTCAGGCAAAATATATGGATCTATGAGCACAGTGGAGTTGCTATAGAGACAGGCCCAGGAGGCGCATTTAGAACAGGGCCTCATCACATCACCCGATAAAAATAAGACACAGGCTTTTTAATAGAATGAATTACTTAAGTTTTATATTTAACAGAGGACGATACCAAGGCTATTACTGGTTTTGAGAATATTTTAGGAATCCAGGCTGCCTGCTTCTGCATATGTTAACGGCCATCACAACATATGTTCTGGTGGCCAGCAGTTAAGAACTGGAAGCCCATGTGCCTCTCCCACCCTTTGAGATGAGAGGTGGTCTTTCTCACTTTGGGTTTGTTCCCCTTTAATTGGGTGAGGGATTTTCCACGTGTTTCAGGGAAAGGACTGTGGAAGAGTTATATTGTGCTCTGTACTGGGCCCTTTGCATATATTCTTGCTAATCCCTACAACAACACTATGTATAATGTTCTCCTTTTGCAGATGAAACAAATGAAGCTCAGAGAGGTTCAAAGTTTTCCCAAGGTCATGTAGCTAATAAGTAGTGGAGGTGGGATTCAAATCCAGGTGTCCAAAGCCTGTTGTTTCGTAAGACACCAGCCACAATCTCTGCACAAAGAACTGGGGAGGAGGTGAATCTAAAGAGATTCACCGTTTGTATTACTACACAGCATAGACCTTGTGACAGTTTAATCTCTCCTCTAAAGTGGATGAGTTCCGAGAAGAATCCCACAGAGATTCTGACCTCTGCGGATGAGCACCTGTCCCATTAGCCAAAGCAAGTGTTAATTTCAGACTGACTTCTTACCATCCAACATGCTTCTGGGCTGCCCTGGCCCTAAGTCAGTACAGCAAGCATGATTAACACAGGATTCCAAAGTGAACATCACGAAGACAGTGTCTCTCTGTCTGACTTATTTCACTCTAGCCTTATACCCTCAAGGTCCACCCATGTTGTCACAAGTGGCATGATTTCATCTTTTTTATGGCCGAGTAGTATTCCATTGCATATATAACCACATCTTCTTTATTCATTCATCCATTCATGGGCACTTGGGTTGCTTCCACGTCTAAGACAAACACAGTATGAACTCACTCATATGTGGAAGATAAGCAAACAAACACGTAGATAAGGAGAACAGATTAGTGGTTATCAGAGGAGAAGGGGGTGGGGGAAGGGCAAAAGAGGTAAAGGGACATATATGTATGGTGATGGATGGAAACTAAACTTTTGGTGGTGAATGCCATACAGTCTATACAGAAGCTGAAATATAATGACGTGCACCTGAAATTTACACAGTTATAAACCAATAAAATAATTTTAAAGAGAGAGTGCCCCTGCTGCTCTCGCACACGCAAAAGCTTCGACGTACGAAATCAAGCTGGAAATCCAAAATGAAGGTCTTTTTTTGTGACAATTTTGTCTTTGGATTATTCCTGACCCTCCTACTCTGCAGAGAGATGCTTTTTTAAATTATTATTATTTTTACCAATTTCCCAATGAAGACCCACATAATTAGACTCAATCTGTGCCCATAAGGTGCCAGCCTTTCCTCGTTGTGGGAAATGGTGGTGCTGGTGATGATAATGCTGGACCTGGGGCAATGGAGGCAACAGGCAGGGGAAAGACGGTCGGGAGGCTGGGGGACCCAGTGGTGATGGGGATACTAAGCAGAGGTACATGTCTCCCTCCCACTCATTTTACCAGCTGCAGGTCATGACACAAGGTGTCTGGGCTTCAAAGGATCTGGGTGAACAGGTCTAGGGCAGAACTGAATTGCGAGGTTGACAGAAATCCTAACGAAAGCATCAATCCAAATCAACTAGGCAGAGAGGCAGAAGGCAGGTAGAAGCCACAGGCTGGAGGCGGGGACCCAGGCAAAAGCGGGGAGCTGGGAATCAGAGAGGAGGGAGTGGCATCTTCCAAGAGTCCCTGAGCACTGGGACTGTCCTGGGAGCTTTCTCCGGGCTACTTCCGCCTCCAGCATGGGTACGTGGGAGAGTCATTCTGTGCTGTTGAAACAGGTCTGTGATGTACTCTTGTCATGTAACGAGATCAACCGACTGTGGGGCAGCCTGGAAATCTAACCTCTACCACAGGCAATCGTGCAGAGGTTCAAAGCACAGGATTCGGCCTCAGGCTGACTTGATAAGTTCTGGCTTTGCCTCTTACTAGCTATGGTAACTTAGGCAAGTCGCGTAAGCTATCTACCCCTCAGCTCCCTCCTCCATAAAATGGGAATGCTGTCAGTCAGATGCCAACAGTGAGCCCAGGCGGGAAAAAGGCCAGTGGGCTACATCCAGGGCCAGACACGACTTCCCCACCACTGGCTGAGTGGATGCCACGGCCAGGAGGGTGGGCAGAAGCCTGACCCTAGCCTTCCCTCCCCACAATCCTAAAGATGTTTCGACAAACCCTCCCCCATCTCTGTCCTCTCCTGCTAAAAGGGTTTGGCCTTTCAGTGTCCCCCAAGCCTCTCTTGTCCTCAACTGTGAGCTCTTTCTATGAACAGTCTCCAGGGTAACTCGTAGGTCCCGGTCGCCACCCACCACCAAGCCTTCCCCTCTGCGTGACTTTACCCTTTGCCCTCTAAATAAGGAAGCCAGCGCCGCCCGGCCAAGAACTCCTGCCCAATTTGGGTCCTGGGTGGCCTCTCGCCTCCCTGTTCCCCTGGGCCCCCAGCCAACTCCTCCCTCCCTCAGAGATGCTCCCTGCTCACTTCATTCCTGCCTCATAGTTGGAATGACAGTGGCTCCCAGAATCCCTGGGGTGTGGGGAGGGTGATGGGGGTGTGGGGAAGCAGCCAGGCCCAGGAGCAGGTTAATGTTACAGCCCTGGATGAAGGAGCTGGGCCACCTGACGTCAGGGTGATGATGGGTGGAGGGGAGGGCCGGGCTGCTGAACTATAAAGACAGGTCAAATCAAATATAATCAACTCGGGACGGAGCAAGCGGGCGAGCTAGACAGCGTCCCCAAGCCATGGTCCCTACCAGCCGCGGCTCAGCCTGGGTCCCTCTGCTCCCGACCCGAGTGCCCGAAGCAGGCTTTGGTTTCATGTCAGCAGCCTTCATCTGCCTTCCAAAAATAAGCCCCTGCCGCCATGCCGAGGGGAGAAAAACAAGAAGGGCGGTATTTTTAGGGCCATTAATTCTGACCACGTGCCTGAGAGGCAAGGTGGATGGCCCTGGGACAGAGGCTGTTCATCACTATGTCCCGGGGAGCAGGACGTCTTCAGGGCACGCTGCGGGCTCTCGTCTTCCTAGGCGTCCTAGTGGGCATGGTGGTGCCCTCGCCTGCAGGCACCCGCGCCAACAGCACGCTGCTGGACTCGAGGGGCTGGGGCACCCTGCTGTCCAGGTCTCGCGCTGGGCTAGCTGGAGAGATTGCTGGGGTGAACTGGGAAAGTGGCTATTTGGTGGGGATCAAGCGGCAGCGGAGGCTCTACTGCAACGTGGGCATCGGCTTTCACCTCCAGGTGCCCCCCGATGGCCGGATCAGCGGGACCCACGAGGAGAACCCCTACAGTGAGTGCCAGTTGCAGCCAGTTGGGAAGCTGGGGGCTTGGGCTCTGGTGCATGGAGTCCCATTATAAAGGGGGTAGAAATGTTATTCTCCACTTGGATGCTCGTAAGCATAGCCACCCCGGATTCTCTGACCCTGCCTAGGTGCAGGCTCTGCATGCTAAGGCCCAAGCATCCTGGTGTCCTTTGCCATCACCCCACCGAGCTCCTGTGGCACTAATTACCTCAGCATTACAGGCCCATCCGTGGCCATGTAAGACCATCAGTCTGGGAAGCCATGAGGCAAGGATGGGGAGAATGGGTGAGGATACTTGGCCCACGTCGGACACAAGCTTATTTTTATTTAGCTTCCCACTTTGAGAAGGAAAGGCAAGTGGTTTGAAAAATTTCCAGCTGAAGCACATCCTTCTTTTTCTTTCAATCTGTCCCCTCTGTCCCCAAGTCCTTGTCCTACAGGTTGATGGGTTGCTGCATAGATAGGTTCTCCCATCCCAGGGGGGATGAGGGCTGCAGGATTCAGACACGCCAACAGCCGCTGTGTGGCTGCAGCGTCTGCAAGAGCAGACAGGCTGAGATTTGTTGACACATATTGAGTGTACATTTAACAAAACTAATCAGAATTCTTTTTGTTTGTTTGTTTGTTTTTGCTGAGGAAGATTCGCCCAGAGCTAACATCCGCTGCCAATCTTCCTCTTTTTGTGTGTGAGCCGCCACTACAGCATGGCCGCTGACAGACAAGTAGTGTAGGTCTGTGGCCCGGGAACCAAACCCAGGCTGCCAAAGCAGAGCATGCTGAACTCAACCACTAGGCACCCGGGGCTGGCCCACAGAATTCATTGTTTTACCCATGTCAAGGCCCTCATGTGATTAAGCCAGTGAAAGCCCAGATGCAAAGCTACTCTTAAGGAGATACCTAAGCAGCTACCGTGACCCTAACTCTGACGTCAGAACTTGCCCTTGCAGAACTTGAGTGTTAACAGCATAGTGGCAGGGCCCGATGCATCTAGCAGATAGAATCTCCCTAAAATTAGAGCAGCCAGGGATAGAGGTGACGGAGGGGCTGACTTTCTAGGAGCAGGGCGACAGGCTTAGACGCCCTTCTAGGGTCACCTTCAGGGTGACGTCTCACTCCGATTTGCACAAGCCTTGGGTAACACAGCCCCCATTTCTTCGCCAGGCCTGCTGGAGATTTCCACAGTGGAGCGAGGCGTGGTGAGCCTCTTTGGAGTGAAAAGTGCCCTCTTCATCGCCATGAACAGTAAAGGGAGACTATACACAACGGTGAGTTCATCAGGCCAGGGGAAGCTCCAGGTGGTGCAAGGCCTGAAGCCGACACAATTACACGAAGAAGATAATACAAAAACCTGAGCAGATAAGTGATTATTTATCTAGAATGAGAAAAGAGGGGCCTGGGAAGGCGCCAGCGCACGTGTGGGGTTCGTCAGCATCAGTTAATGGGCCTCTGCACTGGACCATGTCTTTCCTGGCCCTACCTGCCAGAAACTAGTAAGTAAACAGGAACTGTAGCTCAGACGGCTATTGGGTCCAAGGGAGACCTGCATTCTGGCATTAAGCTGTCATCAGGCTTAGGGTGGAGTTTGATTCCCTGAACTGGAGAGCCAGAGAAGCAAGCCTGGGTGCACCATGACCCACCCTCCGAGACACGTCCCTGGCCTAGAGAGCAGCGGGAGGAGGAGACATGGAGGCTGTTTTCCTCACCTTAAGGTTTATGTCCTCTGATCTCTGACCGCATGGGCTGGAAAAGCATCCTCCCATTATATCCTCTTGGCTGGCACCAGACCCCACCGGCGTCCTCCTCCCCATCACAGATCAGCCCTGGGAGGGCAAACGTTAGCACTCTGGTTAACCTAGCCAGCTTCTAAGCACATTTACCAAAATCTCTGCTCTCTCTGACCCCCTTGTTCCTGGGTCTCTCCATCCATGATTTGGCTTATTCCAAAACACGGACTGGGAAAACGTCCCTATGAAGTTGAAGAAACTGAGAGTTCTTTTGATAGAAATAAGAAGGCTAAAAAGGAAGACCTCTGAGCAATAGTCAAGGAATACCAGAGTTATTTATGGGGAGGGTGTGTAGGGCTGTTCCACCTCTCCTTGGATACAGGCTGAGGATCAGGAAGTGAACAAAGAGATCTGGGATTGGTGCCAGGTTCCGGGGAGCCTATGCAAACAGAGGAGAGCTGATAAGTACCTGAAGAGGGTGCCCAGGTGGCCTCTGTGATCTTTAGCTCTAACACCTCTCTGTCTGGGTTGGTTTACGTGGAGATGACCATGGATTAAACTCCATGGGTGTCCGAAGTAAGACAAGGAGCTGGAAGGTAGGTGGAGCCAGCTGCCGGAATCAGGGCCCAGTCTGTACACCAGCTATGCTTCTGCTGTGGGCCTTACGGGCATCACCTGCAGAGCCCTGAGGCAGGTCTGCACACAGCCATGATTGACGTGAGACCCTGGAGACGAAGCGTCTCATCTATAAAGTGAGGATAAAGATCAAATGCAGCCCCAGGGGTGCTGAGGGGCTGATGCTGACATTGCTGGGGACCAGCACTCTGCAGGGCACCTGACAAACAGCAGGTGCTCAATGTGGGTCAGGCTTTCATATTGTTTAAGGATGGCGAGGCACAGCCTCGAGGCTCTACACCCCTCTTTCTTAGAGATGAGACATGTGGGAGGAGATTTGCACCCACATCACCTTGGTAACTTGTTAAAGGTACAGATTTCCAGGGTCCTTCCTAAGAGATGCTTATTCCATAGGGCTGGGATGGGAGCCCGGAAATCAGTTTGTGTTTGTTTTGTAAGTTTGTCAGGTATTTCTGAGGCACAGGCAGGCGTGGGGACCACCGGACTACCCGGCCTCTGGAGGGCAGGGAGTCATCCCCACCCGAGGGTTACACCGGCCCTGAGAGCAGGAGGGCTGGGAAGACGACACCGACATGAGACTGGAGTTCTCAGACACACTCTTTACCACTCCCTGCAAAGGCGATGGGGAGGACAGGCAGCAGCCGGGACCACCCCGGGTCTGGGTGGCGTGGGCACCCCCTCTGTGGAGTGAGTCAGCTCAGAGCCCCTTCTCACCAGCCTGCATAACACCTGGAATCCACGGATGGCAGAGCCAGGAATGGGGATTGTTGGCTGTGGGACTTTATGTGAGGGACTCTTTAGCAGGTAAATCTCCTGGAAAGAAGCACAAATGACAGAAACCCTTATCTTCGCCACCTTTAATAACAGCTATTCAATATTTCTTTCTCCTTACCCAGAAAGGAATGCCACCGTGAGGGAGGGAAAGGGCACAAACATAAGGAAATTTATCCACTTCCCACTTAAAACCTTCTGGTCCTGTGGGAGAAGCTGGGAATATGAGCTGTAACAATCAGAGGAAGCCTGCCAAAGGTCAAGCATTGCTCGGGCAAGACGAAGGCGCGGCCTCTCTGCGGCGCGGGCTGACTGCGAACGTGGGAGGCCGCCAGCCCCTCACGCGCAGGCCACACTCCAAACCGGGTCAAATCGGCCCGAGGAGAGGGCTCCCAAGTGAAAAGAGCCGGCACGAGGGGGACTTTCCTGAGAGAAGACGCGCCCTCTCCTCCCCCTCCCAGCCCCGCAGGAGCATCGGGCCCACAGCACCTTCTCCTCTGTGGGAGAGGCTCGCCCGGAGCCCGGGCCCAGGCCGGACGGGGTGCAGAGTCCCGCTGAGCTGGGCCCCAAGCCCAGCACCTGATGCTTGGTGAGGCTTGGCACCAGATGCTCCAGAACCCCTCTACCCACCCCTTCGCCGCCCCTCAGGGGCCGTTATCACAGCCTAAAAAAACAATTGCCAACTGATCCCCGGAGCCAGGAAGACTCCCGCTGGCTCATGATTTCATTCACGCTATTTCCCTTTTAAGCCCCCAGAGCTGCCTCCTCTCCCTGCGGCTCAGCTGCTACCTCCGCTAGAGGAGATTTCTCGGGGTTGGGGAGAGGGAACCGTGCTGGGGCCGGAAGGCGAACAAGCCGAGGTCAGAGAATAAGGGCCAGGAAAACCCACCTAGGAAAAGTGGCCTCCCGCATGTCTCATCTCGAGGAAAGAGGGGTGCAGAGCCTCAGGGCAGCGCGCCTCACTCTACTTAGACAATAGAAATAGCTACCCGGAACTGAGCGCCTCCCGTTGGTCTGCACCCTGCAGAGTGCTTTCCAGCATCAACCCCAGTAGCCCTGGGAGGTGCGTTTGGTCTTTATTCTCACGTTACAGGTGGGACACTGGGGCCTCAGGGCTCTGCAGGGAACGCAGTAGAAGCACATTTGCCGGACTGACTGGGTGGGACCCTGTCCCAGCCCCTGCCCCACCTACCCTCCAGCTATTTGTCTTACTTCTGACAGTCACTGACCTCTGGGCCTGAATCTCTGCTCTCTCAGGTGTAGACTGAGGCAGAAAACAGTGAATTCCAATCTTCATGATTCTTTTTTTTTTTTTTTTCATGATTCTTTTTAAAATGAAAAAAAAAAAAAAATCAAGGCTCTCCACCTGGCAGTGGTGCTGTTAGAATCCTTTGGCTGAGAAAGATACATAGAGACAAGAAGTGACTAGGATTCAGTTACGCTTTTAAGTGACTTTAGTTTTACGAACCTATAACTGTATCTACATCCTTTGAATCAATTGTAATATGACAAGATGCAGAACACAGAATTTCTTGCATCCATAAAGGCCTTTGATTATTATCTGGGGCATTCCTTTGAGGGAGGGGAGGACCAAGTCTCTCCCAGCTCATTGAACTGTTCCTCTCATCTGGCAGAGAATGGGTTCCTCAGGGAATGGGACAAAGGATCCCTCCAGGTCGGCCCCTGCTGGGAGACGGGGTCCTGAGGGGAGTGAGAGGCCCATTCTGCAGTGAGGGGCCTGGGCAAAGGGCTTTGTCTGTGGCCTGCAGGCTACAAAGGGCTCCCCAGGAATGAGAAGAATGAGAGGCCTGGTGAAAACATTTTCAAACACTTCTAAATCGCCGATGCAATGTCTGTGCTGGAAACAGGGGCTAGGAAACACAGATCTCTTCAGAGCTGGGAGATGCTATTTCTCCATTTCAGCTAAGGAGAGAAAAAGAAGCAGTCAGGGGCTGCAGAAGCAAAGGGTCCTAGGACAAGGAGTTTTCTTTTTTCCTCCCTGCTCACCTCCTTAAACGTCCCCCTCCATGTGCACACACACACACAACCAGCCGTAACAGGGGCCAGTGGCCAAGGGCAGCCCCAGGAGGAAGCACTTTAAAGACAAGACTATACCTCCATCAGTCAGGGTGACTTAGCTTTGCCTAAAGACAAGAGGATGGATGCCTGGTCCACCCCAGACTCTAAGGGGCATTTCTGCCAGCGGTAACTCGTGCTGAAACACCCATGTACCTATCCCTCTGAAAGACGCCCTTCTCCACGGTGAGAGCTGCACGTTTAGAGTTTGGGTCCACATAAGTCTGATTAGACCTACGTGGAATCTAAGACACTGGGGCCCGGCAAGCCCAGGAAATGTGATCCGGTGGAATTATTTTCATTTGTTCAAGTAATCATATACGGTAGCTGCTTTTATTAACGCGGCGTTCACTTGGCATGAGTGCTTTTCTCACCAGAGCTGAGGAGCCAACATTCCTGAGCCATGAGAACTCAGAGCTCCAGGATGCGGTGGAGATGAAGTTAGGGGCTGGGTCTTGATACCAGCTGGACCACCAATCTTGGCAGCAAGAAAATCCCACCATCCTGAAACAGGGGCTGCATGAAAGAGTTCAGGGAAATGGAACAATCTTGGCCTCTCCGCACAGGCCTCATGGCCACATGAACCCCCAGGGTGGGGGAGCTGAATGGACCGGGTGAGGGAATGGTAGAGAGGGCTTCTAAAGCAAGCTTCATCTATTTCTCTCTCTTTTTTCTTTTAAAGATTGGCACCTGAGCTAACAACTGTTGCCATTCCTTTTTTTTTTTTTCCTTTTTCTCCCCAAATCCCCCCAGAACATAGTTGCATATTTTAGTTACAGGTCCTTCTAGTTGTGGCATGTGGGACGCCGCCTCAGCGTGGCCTGATGAGTGGTGCCATGTCCGTGCCCAGGATCCGAACCGCGGAAGCGGAGCATGGGAGCTTAACCATTCGGCCACAGGGCCGTCCCCTATTCCTCTCTTTTCACTTTAGACTTGTACAGAATTCTGGGGAAGCCTAGGAACATGAGATAGACCAGAGAAAAGGGAGAGAATGAAAAAACAGAAGTTGGAAACTTTAAAAAGTAGGGGGGACTTGAACAATCAGAATCTGGTGAGCAGAGAACAAAGCACACTGTATCCGGCCCCTGTCGTGCACATTCAAGCGGACAGGTTTTGGGAGACCAGACACTTAGGAAAGGCTGGATTCTTCAATTGGGCATATTCTAGAAGGGATGCTATGGGCAACTGCCCACAGAGTTGCTTGTCCAAATGGCTCAGTTCCTCCTTTTCCCCTCCTCTTCCCTACACCCTCCGCCCCAAGATTTGATGTCTTCTCTAGAGTCTGCAGACCACACTGGAAACCTCTCCCTTACCCACCATCCAGATCAGAAATGAATTCTCCAGGAAACAGGAGAAACAGCTGGGTCCCTCTCCAGGGACATAGACGTTAGAACAGAGGTGGGTGGAGAGGGGGCTGTGACAGGACTAGGAGGAGACCCCCAGTTTGTGATGCAAACATTTTCTCACTCTGTCCCTTGGCCCATCTTCTATCCTGAATTCCTTTCCCATGTTAAACGATCTACTTATGTGACTAGGTAGTACATGAACATGGCTTAAGAGGGAAAAAAGGTACAAAAGAATATGCCATGGAAATTGTCTCACCCTCACTGGTGTCTTGAAGCCACCAAGTCCCCCCCAGAGGCAGCCACTGTCCCCAGTCCCTTGTGTCTCATCCCAGGAAGAACCGTGTCCCTGAGCGTGTGCACGCACGGCTTTTGCTTTTTAAACTCACAGGAATAGGAGCATGCGATGCACACCGCTTCGAACCTTGCTTCTTCACTTCACAGGACCTCTTCGAGCCCATTTCAAGTCAGTGCTCAGAGGGTCCTCCTGTCTCATGGCTCATAGCATTCCATTGTGTGCATTCACCGTAGCGGCAGACCACTCCTTTCCTAAGAGACACTTAGGTTTTCAGTCTTGACTGTTACAAGTAATGCCGCAGTGAGTAACTTTCGTACCCAAGTGGGAGTCTACCAGTAAGATAAATTCCTAGAAACGGAATTACTAATCAAAACTATGTTCTTTTTTTTATTCTAATGGATGTCGTCAAATTGCTCTTTATAGAGGTTATAATAACATACGCCCCAACGGACGTTTCATGAGAATTCCTAAACTCCATGCCTCACTGATGGAAATATATTATCAAACCCTGTTCTCTCTGCCGCCCGACAGTTCCCGATGTGGTCTCTCAGGGATGACTCGCATTTCTCTCATTAGGCAGACGTTCTCATGTTCAGACGCCATTTGCATTTCCTTGTCTCAGAATTGTCTGTTCATAAATGCCCATTTTCCAGTGAGTTAAGGGTTCTGAATATAGTAACAAAATGTCCTCCCAGCAATCAATTGCAACATATATTACAAAATACAGTGCATTGTAAATATTTTTAATCCAGTTTGCTGTCTATATTTTTATTTTGTTTAAGGTGGGTTTTTTTCCAGACAGAAGTCACACATATTCATTCTGGGCTTTTTTTATGACTTCTAGCTTTTCCGTGTCTCACCTAGAAAAATCTTCCCTACTCATTATTTTTTAAAAATTTTTCTGGGCGGCTCTGTAAGGCTCTCTTTTTCACATTTAATTCTTTGCTCCTTTTGGAATTTACTTTAACGTAAGGAACAAAGTCATACATCACACTTTATTACTATTGTTATTGTTATTATAAGATGGTATCCAGTTGTTCCAATGCCATGTTTTCTCCAGTGATCTGAAATGCCGCTTTTATTTTATGTTCATTTCGGATCCGGGTTTATTTTACACCCACGTGTGTTTGGATTTACTTCTGGACTATTTGTTCACTAATCTGCACCAGACTTTTGGTCAGTGTAGCTTTATTTCTACTTAACTTTTACAATCAATCCGAAGTTTATTTTCTCCTCGTGCTGGTGCTCCAGAGCTCTGTCCATCCACAATCTTTGCCGCTGTGACTGACTCTGCGCCCGAGGCGCAGGTGGAGAATCTGAGGTCCGAGAGACCCAGAGAGCGCTTTGCCGGAGCCGGCATCGACCTGTGCTTATCGGAGCTCCGTGCTCTTCTCGTGCAAGCTCACTGTCTCCCAGTCATTCAGGCAACAATTGCAGAGCTTAAAAGCTAAGTTGTCTAATACACCCCACAACAAGTTTTCAAGAATGGTGACTCAGGGTAAGATGAAGTCTTTTAGGGCTTTCAATGTAAAGTAGGTCATGATTCAGTTGGAGAAGAAGAATTATAATAATATTAGTTATTTTATGATATGCCAGGCATTACAAACACTTTCCATGCATTATTTCAATTCACACTCACTCCGATTCTATGATATAATTATTCTTCCTGCCCCTGCTTTACAGATGAGGGAACCGAGGCTTAGCAGGTTAAATAATTTGCGCAAGTTCACACAGCTAAGGAAGAGATGAAGCATCATCAGTCTGACTTCAAAGCTGTTGTGCAAATTTGCTCTTTACCTGCTTCGACTAGTTTGTTCTCCCCACCTTTGGGATGTTCATTCCTTCATTCATTCCACAAATACTTACTGAGCACCCATAACGAGGGAAACGAAAGCTTGCGAAAACCCAGACTCCCTAGTACGGTATTGAGGAGGCAGTTGACGTGAGTGGGGAAATCTTTCACATTCCTCTCAAGCCAATTAACATTATGAGAAAGTGCTTCGTAAACAGTAAACTAGGAGTGTGAGTGGGGAAAGGGGGAAGTGCATTCAGCCAAGGGTGAAGGGCAGGAAGGGGTGTGGTGTTCGCTGTGCTCCCATAGAGGACGCCCCCATCTTGCTCACTCTCATCCTGCAACAAAGGAGCCCTCCATGGGGGGCGGGTATCCATGTTTCGGTGCTGTCCCTATGGAATCATCATTCGGCGTCATGTACCCAACAAGACACAATCCTTGTCTCAGGGCACTTGGACCTATTGGGAAAGAAGAGCCTGTCCATAGGGATGGCACACTGTTCTAAATGGTGTGTGACAGGTGTACACAAAGGGCGCTGGGAGGCTGGGAGCCCTGATGAGCTAGCTTATCACCATCCGTTCATAACAGGAAGAGGCTCTCGTCCATCCCCCACTGCCAGCCAGGCCAGGGCACTCATAGTACGATGCCTTAGAGAAGGTCAGACGACACCTCTGGCACAGCCAGTCAGCCATTGAGTGGGTTTTTTATAGCCGATGGCCTCAGTCAGCAGGAAGGAGTCAGAAATTGTACTCCACCTATTTCTCCCTGTTTCATTCTCTATTTCTTTAGAGACTCAATCCCAGGTGTCACCTGGCTCTCTCTTCCTCCAGACGCCACCAAGTTACTCCCTATCAGAAGCACAGAAACTCTCCAGCCTCCCCTCAGGGCAGCGAGCAGAGGCAGGCTTGGGGAGGAAAAGACTCTCTTCTCTAGGAATAAAGGAGGACTTGGGTGATTTATTGGGAATGAACTTGTTGATGTGTGACAGGAAGTCCAGCATTCATTTTCTGAACAGGTGGTCCCCACACACTTCTCTACCAAATTAGCATTGAAGGGGGCGATTTATCACTGGCCCCAGACTCCGCGGCACCACCTGTCACACAGGGAACCAGGTTCTCCCCATAAAAGTCCCTGCTCCTCACCATCTCTGTTCCTGAACTTCCCTGGAGAACTAGGAATGTCTGGGAGGCACCGGGCATCTTCTGGGCTCAAGGCCAAAACCGAGAATGGGCTTTTTAAGGGATAGCAAACTCGAGATGTAAACTGGGGAAGACAGAGTGAGGGAACACAAGTGGGAGAAAGAGTCGCCAGAGTTGACAGCCCGTGCTGCAGATGACTTAGGAAATCTTCTGTCTCCACCCTCCACTAACAGTCCCCATCTCCCTGTCTGCAAAGAAGAGAAGTGAGGCTGAGAGGGAGAGCCCGCCTCAGGTCACACAGCTACGAAATGGAGAGCCACCGAGCAGAACCCCAGGCCCTCAATCCTGGTACACTAGATTACCTCTCGCAGTGGACTTGAGAAAACAGCTTAGTCTATCCTTTTCTTATCCTTTCCCTAAATGGAATAAATGATCATCTAGGTGCTTAGCAGAAAGTGCCCTGAAGTGGAAGTCAGGAGACCCACCCCATGTGACACAGACCATCCATCTATGTCCCTCGTCGTAAAGGAGGGAAGGTGAGAGGGGACCCTGAGAGCTCTGGAGTCTCTTCCTGTTCTAACCTCCCATGACTCTGTTCACCGAGGCTGGCTCAGATCTCATGGTAGCTGTCTTACAAAGGGGAGGCGGGTACCCAGCAGAGGGGCTGCTGTGCCTCCTTTATAACTGAGCCTCTGCTATTGTTCATTTCTTTCGCAGCCCAGCTTCCAGGAGGAATGCAAGTTCAGAGAAACCCTCCTGCCCAATAATTACAACGCCTACGAGTCAGACCTGTACCGAGGGACTTACATCGCACTGAGCAAATATGGACGGGTAAAGCGGGGCAGCAAGGTGTCCCCAATCATGACCGTCACTCACTTCCTTCCCAGGATATAAGGACCTTGAAAGACGGCTCACAGGTTGAAAGCAGCATCTTTTCTATTGGAATTTTGCACAAGTGAACAATTCCTTTTCTCCCCCATGACTCCTGAGTCAGGCTTCTCTTGCGCTTGGGGGACCTGAGTTGGTTCCCTTGGCCACAGGACCCCATGGCATGTAACCCACCCATAGGGGTTACAGCCAGCGACCTAGAATGCCAATGGATCCCATGCTCTGATCTCGCCCGAGGAAAGAAGGTGCAGATGACAGTTGTGGAATGTGACCATGGGCAGAGGGAAAGGCCAGGGTAGAAGTATGTGTGTGTGTTGATGTACATCCATACATCTTGGTAGCTATTGTCAGAGCAAAGGCATTTCAAAGCATCGGGTTTCTTTCTCCCCACATCATCACTGCAGGAATCTGCCTACAAGAATGTCACTTGTCAAACCAACAGGATTGATGTGTACTCCCATTCTGCCCTTCTTTCCAATCATCTTTCCATTCAGAGGCCACTGACTGCACGGGTCGCACGGGGGCCGGGAGCAGCTGTCCCGTAAGTGCAGAGAGGGCAAGGTGAGAGGGAGTGAGATTTAACTGCAGACCGGAGAGAAAGGGAGCAGCTCCCTGCCTGTGAGGGCTCTGGGGACACTGGGGGGCACTGTCAGGGAAGCTGGGGGAGAAGGGGTCCCCTTCCTGGAGGAAAGAGGTGGAGCAGTATCGCGGGCAGTTGGGGAGGGCTTGCTTGAAGCAGCAGAAGGGACTGGATGTTCTGTGGAGAGCCCTTCTGACCTGAAGGATTCAGGGCTGTGTGTGGCTCCAAGAACAAGCCGGGGCCAGGCTGCCTGCCCATAACTTTTCCTCACTTTGAACCGGGTCTTATTTTAACCTCAGATGACAAGGATCCTAATAATGGCAACCTCTTTGGCGAGGGGTGAGGGGGTACAAAATAGGGCACGAAGGAAGTAGAGAGGCTTTGGACTAGAGATGATAATTCCTCTCCAAGTACATCCAGGAAACTCACCCAAGTTCTCATCTGATACCCTCACTTCCTTCTTCGTCGTCCTCACCTTGCATACACACTGGTGCCTGGATGCATCAGAATGGGCACCATGACCTCTAGAGTTTGCCCCCTCTGACCCCCTACAGTAGGAGAAGAGTGATAATCCTGTGAAATCAGGCAGCCAAGCTAAGCGGCTCCTTGCCATACGATGTCTTCTTGCCTCCTGTCGGTTGAGAGTATTAAAAGCAGAGGTTCCCCAAGCGACTATAAATGTTGTCTGCCTGGAGCCTTCAGATTCCTGAACCATTGGAACGTTCCTAAATCTGAAACCAGAGAGAGCCATATCAGAGTGCAAATATTTTCAGCATACGTGAACCATCGAGTTACAAAATGATCTGATGCTCTCTGCTGCTCTCAGGGGCCCCCTGCCTGCAAGACAACCCCTCATCTGCCGCAAATACCTTCATCTTCGGCATACCTCTCTATTTGCAGATGCGTCCATCTATAGATAGCTCTGAGCCGAGCGACTGTGCACAGAAGGTGGAGGTTGGCAATCCAAGGGAGAGACACCATACTGGCCACCTCCTCTGCCTGGCAAACGTCAGGACAGACATGTGCTGGGTGAGGAGGAAAATGCCATACAAAGGTGAGCGAAGGTGGAACAGTAAGAACTCAAGGGCAAGAGTGCACATGGTCAAGCCTTGGATAGAAACTGGAAGGAGCTGCAGTCTTGGATCAAACGGAACGGGGAAAAACTTAGTCCATCTTGAATGCTGGGGACATTTGAAGCACAGGTCTCCTTGGAGGCAGGGGACAAAGCTTTGCTTGTTTTTCAGGAAGTCTTGTCCAGAGTAATCTGCCTCTTTAACAGGGTACATCAGAAACTGATGCCCTCAGAACCTGAGGTGTGTATCAGTTCCCGACGGAATGTGGCGGGAGTGTAGGAAGGCTGGGTGGGCAGAGGGACTGTGATCTGGAGAGGAGAAAGAGCTCTGGGTCCTGAAGCATTTATTCCTAGATCTTTGAGCTAACTTGGCACGAGAGGAGCACTCTTCCAAAGAGAGTCGCAAGGCCTCGGACGGCTAGACCTTTCTTGCATCTCTCTAGAGGCTCATAAAAGCATTCAAACCCTGACAAGGAGTTTCTCCAAATGTCCACTCCCATTTTTCATGCCGAGAATGAGAAAGAGAAGCGATGAGATGCCTCGATCAGGCAGGCTTGCTGTTCAGTCACTAGGGAGCGGCACCAGCACATTGGTTGGCTATGACTAGCATCAGCTACAGGCAGCTAGGTGTCTGTTCTAACGAGTCCCAGGACCCATGCTGTACTAGTTGTTAATTATTTTGAATGTCGCCCCTGGATGTAGGGATGCATCGCTGACTCTTTGAAATCCTTCCCATCCAAAGGAATTCTCCAAGGGCTCTCTGTTTAACCTATAAGTGACTTCGGCTTAAGAAAAGTCAATCCCTATCCAAAAAAATGAGTTAAAGGGCAGGAACAGAGTAAGAGCAGCTAGGGGCTTGTCAGTTCCTTCTTTTCTGCTACTTTGTCTGAACACAGGTGTGCAGAGCATCTCCTATCTGACCACCATGTCTACTGAGTCCTGAACTCAGCCGTCCGC
Organism: Equus przewalskii; assembly: GCF_037783145.1. NCBI lineage: Eukaryota > Metazoa > Chordata > Mammalia > Perissodactyla > Equidae > Equus > Equus przewalskii. The sequence continues at coordinate 33,286,649 of NC_091835.1, read as the reverse complement.
CCCATTGGATCCAAAAATCTCCTTCCTCCAAATCGTGAGCTATGACCCTGGTTTATAGAGTTTTGTAGCTAATTGGCCTCTCTTCTATCCTGAACCTTCTTTGGCAGCTCCATGCACACTTGGGGTTCCAGGAGCCCAGAGGCTGTCTTATTTCCTCTTCAGGAGCAAATGAGAAAGAAGAGAGCAACATCTGTGCACTCCCTTAAAGACAGACTTCTCAGTCGGGCAGAGGTTAGCTCAGTATCAATGGGGGAGCCCCAGGCACTTGCAAACTCTGCACCCTCTTCAGGACAATGGATGAAGCTCAGAGGAAACCAGAAAACTCCAACTGCCTTGTTCAAACTGTTGATTACGTTCGTTTCATTGTCTGCTGCCTTCTAACACCCCCTCCCTTCCCACTTCCCACACCTTTTGGAACCTCCCTTGGAAAGCAGCATACAATTTTGTAATTAATACCCTACCATTATCCTTCACAGCCTTCCCCCTCTGCCACAACGTCCCACAACACCTCCAAAACACATACACTCCAAGCCCCTGGTCAGGGCCATTCTGCAGCTTAAGAAAGAAAATATTTTCTCTTATCATCTGATCCAAGCTGCAAACCTCTTTCCTTTTTAGACACATAGGTTTCTCCCCGGGCCAAAACTCAGGCCTGAAATTCTCTCCTGATGTCAGTCCTATCCTGGGCGATTTGGAATTCCTCTTCCCATGCTAGCTCTGGACCCCTTTCCTGTCCTAGACCTCAGATCTTTCAAATTCTCCATCTGTGCAAGTCCTGAGGGAAGAAGGAAATACAACAGTCCGCGAGCTGCAGTCCCCCTTCCTCCAAGTGTTGCATGTCCATTGCCTTTGCCCACTTTGTGCCACCGCCACCGATGCAAACAGATCTACCAAATGCGGTCACTGGCCTCCAAGTACCAGGATGTCCCCTCTGCCCTCTCTCCCCTTTTGCCCCTTCTCGTGTAGACACAGGCTAGAAAACTCCTCCATCTTCCTATCTCAATGCTTCTCCCCCAAAGACTCTGGGTCCGTTGTCACTGAGGGGGGATTCTCTGCCACCTGCCACCCCGGTGCCTGCAAAGTAGGTCTCTGCTGTTTGTCCCCTTCCTCCCGGCAAGGAACCAGCCACTCATTCTGCTACCTCCCGGGAAAACTCCAAATGTAGGAATATTGGGGACAAGTCCAGAAGAATAGGGAGAAATTCCCCACCTTGCACGTGCAGCTGAGTTGGGGTTTCCTCTTCCCAGAACAGGAGGGAGTGATGACGCCAGAAACAGACCCCGAATCTAGCCCATCATGCAGAAAGCCGACACAGAACCGTGTTTGTATACCTCACTGACGTACTGAGATTCCAGCATTCAGACAGCTGTCTCCTCTCGTGATTTTCCCTTTCTAGAAATCAATAAGTACCTCAGGCTGGGTCCCAGTGCAGAGCCGTCCTCAAGCTTGAGTAGAGCGGATAGGAAAACTCACAGAATTTGTTCAGTCATGTGCTTGTAAAATGTGATGCTTCTATTTTTTTAATATGTATGTGCTATGCACAAACCATATCATGTTCCAGCAAAAAGTAAAAGGTCTTTTTATACGTTCCTCTAAACTGTTCGACTCCACCCCTCCTATTAAAACTGACAACAAATCTCTGGGTTGTAGTTGATTTTTACCTTGATTCTTTTCCACATTTCAAGGAGGCAGGTGAGGGGAAACAGAAAGCATAGATTCACGGTGCCGTCGATATTATAGATTCGTGGTGCTGTGGATTATTAAAGCAGGAAGAGTCGCGTGTGTCACTTAGTCCAACAGCCATATGTCATAAGTGGGGAATCTGGCCCGGAGCGGGGAAGGAAGCTTGCGTAGACCGTAGCGAGGCAGCAGCCGTCTTCTCTTCCTCCTTGGTCAAAGCAAGATATCCACATTTCTGTGACGACAACATTCAGTCACTCACTTGTCCACGCATCAGAAAATACTGATTGAGCACCCTGGCTCTGTGATGCCTTGGGTTAGGTGTTTGGATATGTGCGTGAACAAGGTAGACGCAGTCTCCATCCTCTCACAAACACGCTTTAAAAAAAAATCATGCAGGGAGGGGCTGGCCCCATGGCAGAGAGGTTAAGTTTGCGCTGCGCTGCAGGCGGCCCAGTCTTTCATTGGTTCGAATCCTGGGCGCGAACATGGCACTGCTCATCAGACCACGCTGAGGCAGCGTCCCACGTGCCACAACTAGAAGGACCCACAACAAAGAATATACAACTATGTACCGGGGGACTTTGGGGAGAAAAAGGAAAAATAAAATCTTTAAAAAAAAAAATCCTGCAGGAGAATGTTAACACGTCACAGGCACACAGATTCTGATCCAGAGGCCTGGGGCAGGCTCAGGAGTCGACCTTTGACACACATGCCCCAGGCGATTCTGACGTGGAAAAGCCCTGGTCTAGCTGGACAACTGGAATTGTAGAACATGTGAGCTAAGAGAGGCTCTATAAATTAGGAAAAATCCTTTCACATATTAGAAGAAGAAGACCAGGGAATTTGTTTCTTACCGGAGATCACAGAACCAGCAGCCAGGACCTCTGAGTTCACTCTCTCACTTCCCCCACCCCTTCCTGCACCTCCACATCAGCAGACCTGTGGTCTCCCCAGCATGCTCCTGTTCACGCCACCCCCACATCCCTCTTCCAGTTCCTCGTGCAGTCTCTGGGGGAGATTAAAATGTGCCTGCAGCTGAGCGATGCCAGGTTCTGAATAAATCTATGTATTCTTGGAAGAGCTGTCTGGTCCTCTGGCCTCTGCATCTTGCTCTGTAATTATTCACACAATTATATCTCTCAGATCCTACTCTGTGCCAGAAATCGTGCTGGGCTCTTGGAATATCACTGTGACAAATTACATATGGGCTTATATACCAGTAAGACAGACATTAAACAAATAACTTAGCAAAACGTGATGAGTGGCATGAAAGAGAAAGTCCAGGTGTACTATGGGGGCACAGAATACAGTCCTGATCTCACCTGGGTGGATAAGGGAGTCCAACCCGGAGAAGCTGAGCTCTGAGGGCTGTCAGCCAGACTTCGGGCAGGTGGGAGGAGGAGTGTCCTGGAGGAAGGAGGCACAGCTGGTGTTCAAAGTTGGAGGTGGGGGTCCTGGGGGAGAAGACGGCACCTTCAAGGATCGGAACCAGGGCCAGCATTGCAGGTACACAGAGTGAGGGAGAGGTGGGCAAGATGCGGCTCGAGACAGGCCGTTAGGAACTGTATCATGGAGCACCTGGGAAGCTATGGTAAGGTACTTGAATGTTTTTAAATTTTGCATGTCATATAATTCACCCTTTTCAAATGTAGAATTCAAAGATTTTTAAGTAAAGTCACCAAGTTGTGCAACCATCATCATAAATCAGTTTTAGCACATTTTCACTACTCCAATAAGATCCTTCATGCACATTTGCTCCTAAGCCCCACCTCCCCACTCCCACCCCAGGCAACCACTAATCTACTTTCTGTCTCCATAGGTTTGCCTTTTCTGGGTATTTCTTGTAAAGGAAACATACAATATGTGGTTTCTTGTGTTTGGCTTCTTTCACTAAAGGAGCTTGAATTTTAATCTAAAAACAATGAGAGGTCCTTGGTGTAACAGGACCAGACAGGGGTTTTAGAGAGATCACTGGCCCTGTCTCATGTCAAGTGACTTGGAGGAGGCGAGCCCTGTGCAGGGAGAACAGTCTGGAGGCTGCTGGAATGTTCCAGACCAGAGGAGATGGCTGGATAGAGCTGTGACAGATAGAAAGAGGGCTGGTCATTTCACACAACCGTCCTGACCACAGGGAGCTCTTCCTTGGCTGAACATGACTTTTTTTAAAACACAGGAACCAGCCTCCACCATTTTCTGAGGTGAAACTCTCGAGATTTCATGTTCTCTCTCTGACCCCTCACACCCCTCGATGGACCAACCAAGAAACCCCTTGGCTGGTATCTGTGTCTATCGTCAGGACCTTGAGGGCCAGAATGACGGTTCTGGAGCAGGCAAAGGGACACCGCACTCTACAAACACACGCTCGACCGGGACGGCTGGTCCCACCCCTCCTCAGGTTGTAAGAGAAAGAGCAGAGATGCCAAGAAAACAAGCTAATAACAGGTGTTGAACCTCTTTTCTTGTGAAAACAATATCCCAGAGATATTCTAGAATCTGTGCACACTCAGTCAAAACTTCATGGCATATTCTCCCAGAGTCCTATACAGCAGGAAATGAGGCTCTGAGTGAAAACCCCGAGGCCTGCAAAATCCTCAGTTGACAAAGGTGTCTGTTAAGGAATAAATGCATATTTTTAAAAAGATTTTCAGTGCAAAATTTTGGACGCTCCAAAAACAGAGTTTAATGCTCAGTTTAAAAAATATCAGCCAACCGGGGCCGGCTCCGTGGCCGAGCGGTTAAGTTCGTGCGCTCCGCTGCGGCGGCCCAGGGTTCGGATCCTGGGCGCGGACATGGCACCGCTCGTCAGGCTACGTTGAGGCGGCGTCCCACATCCCACAACTAGAAGGACCTGCAACTAAGATATACAACTATGTACCGGGTGGGGTTGGGAAGGTAAAGCAGGAAAAAAAAAAAAAAAAAGATTGGCAACAGTTGTTAGCTCAGGTGCCAATCTTTAAAACAACAATAACAAAAAAAAAATCAGCCAACCAAAATATTCTGTCCATCGAATGTTCCTCCTGAGGTTGCCCTGAAAGAGCGAAGAGAAGTTGTTGACTCCGGCCATTTGGGAGGCTGAAGAGTCACTAGGCTGGCCAGTTGTGGGGTTTATTATAAATATCAATGATTAATCATTACTTATTTTTACATGGACCATTAGAACCCTCCCATCTGTTTTGGTGGGACACTCTCCATCCAACAGGTCATCACATGTCCCCATGGGGCAAGGCTACTCATGGTTCCAAGGGACCACAGGGGACTGCCCCTCTCTCTCTCGGGGAAGTGCATAGGGTGCCTGCCTCAGTCTACTCAGGCTGCCTTCACAGGATACCACGGACTGAGGGGCTTAAACAGCAGACATTTACTCTATCACCATTCAGGAGGCTGGAAGTCCAAGATCAAGGCCCAGCAGGGTCAGTCTCTGGAGAGGCTTCTCTTCCTGGCTTGTAGGCGGCCGCCTTCTCCTTGTGTCCTCATGTGGCCTTTCCTCTGTGTGTGGACATGAAGAGAGAGCACACTCCGGTGTCTCTCCCTCTTCTTATAAGGACACCAGTCCTATAGAATTTGGGGCCTGCCCTTATGACCTCATTTCACCTTAATTACCTTCCTAAAGGCTCTATCTCCAAATATAGTCACCTTGGGGTTAGGGCCTCAACATACGAATTTGAGAAGGACACAAACGTTCAGTCCGTAACAGTGCCCCACTGCCATCTGGTGACGCCTGAGCTCAGAAGTGATGTCATTCTGACAATATCCCAGGAGGAAAGTCATCAGTCAGCCTATTTACCAGCCCCCCAAGGGGTCGGCTACAATCACGAGCAGCCTAATTTGGGGGCCTCATTCTCTTGAGTGTGTGCAATAGGCAGTTAGCTCTAAGGTACTGCTTCTCACCTGGGGATGATTTTGACACGTAGGGAACCTTTGGTAACATCTGAAGAAAGTTTCGAATGTCACAACTGGGGGTGGGGAGTGTGCGATACTACTGGCACCAATAGGCAGCAGCCAGGGACACTGCTAAACACTCTAAAATGCGCAGGACAGTCTCCTACCACAAGGAATGATCCGGTCTCAAACATCAACAGTGCCAAGGCTGTGAAACTCTGCCCCAAGGTAGAGTTTGTCCTGAAATTCTTAAATTAACCCTCATTGAAGACTCAGGTTAGGAAGGAAAGGCTGGAAGAGAAGATTCAGATGCCATTATCAACCCTTGCACTTTGATCGGGTCCCCAGCGAGTCCCTGTGGGGATGTGCTAAGGGCAGCGGGTCATTAGGAATTGTCCAGAGCGTAGGGTTGGCAGATGGGCACTGAGGAACCTCAGACCTGGGTGCCAAGTAGGCGTTTCCGGGTTGACAGAGTAGAATGAGGGGCAAGTGACAACTATCGAAGGGAAATGAGGTGAAGAAACTCAATAGGCACTTTCTGTTCTTTCTCACAATTGTCTTTCATCCTCTCACACCTAGGTCAGGGCTCTTCCTCCAGCCCCCCCTCTGCCCCCCCATCACAGCCGAGCAGGACTTCTCTTCAGAACTTAAGCCATAAATTGTTTTTACCGATTTAATCTTAATTTCTTCATTCCTCCCTGCCCCTGTAAATTCACTCCATGGAACTAGGATCCGGGAGGAAAATTAAGGTGCTCCGCGACCGTCCTGGCCACTCTTCCCTAACACAAAGCGGTAGGGTCATTTCAAGTTGCAAAACAACTTTTTTTTAAGGTTTCTTTTTGTTTCATTTCAAGTTGCAAAACACAGCCACAATTCAGAACTTAAAACACGAGTTAACAAGAATAACGTGGCTTCAGTCTCCATTCAAAGGTAAGCTCTCTTCCCCAGCTCCCACGGGGACCTGCACAGACCCAGGCTGGAAGGGAGGCGGGGTCAGTTTCTTCCCCCTTCCTCAGTCACCACCTCCCCGGTTTGCTGGGTGTTCTGTCTGACCCTATTGGGCGCAGAGGGAGACCAGGAGGAATGGTGAGGTGGCAGCAAACTTCTCGCCTGAGTGGCACTGGTATGAGTTGGTTTGTGCTCTCTAGACCTGGTAAATGCCTAAAACTGATTCTCTCTGTCTCTGTCTGTCTGTCTGTCTGTCTCTCTCTCTCTCTCTCATTAGAGGCTGCTTTAAATTTTTCAGAGACCCTTCATCTCTGGAGAACTCTTGTTTACAGGATCCAGGACCCAGTGAGTTCATCTGTTTTGGGAGGCCCTTTCGTCTACTCCTTTCCCAGCCCCTCAGAAAGCCAGCAGTCCACCTGCAGCTTCTTTCTGCCACATCCCACTACCCCCGCGACGGCCGCATTGGACAGGGTCTAAGTCAGCCCCTCTCTCATATGGGGCCCACACACCCAGTCCCCGGGAAACAAGCAGACAATCCTGGCCCCTACAAACTCTAGGAGTGGAGACCGGCCCCAGAGCAGCAGCGGCCCGCCCTTCACTCCTACCACTGAAGCGGCACAGACCCCTCCTGCCTCCTGCCTTGGAGATCTCCCAGGGAGAAATCACAGGCATCCATCATCCATCGTGACCCTCAACTTCAGAGACACATATCCAGCCTTCTGCGGGATCTCACCGAAGTCTCTCTCCTGACTTGTTATGGCACTCCAGGACTTCCTAAAAAGTCCTCCCAAAAAGATCCCCCCTAAGAAAACACTTCTCAAAATCCTTTTATTTTCCAACCCTCAATATGGATGAATCCCATGAATTCTTGAGTCTGTGGTCCACCAATATTCTTTGGCCATTCTCCTCCATCTAACCCTGCCCCATCCTTCTCCAGGGTGCTGTGGCTTCCCTCTGATCTCCAACAGTGCTAGGAAAATAACATATCTCAAAATTTTTATGGTCTTCTATTCATTTTTAATTGAAAAACCCAGCAAAACGACAATAACAAATAAATGAAAAATAAATAACCTATAATTCTTGATTAAAAACATTCTAAATCCATAGACAACAGTTAGGAGGGTGGAGAGAGAGAGGTAGCAAAATACGAAGGGGACTAATAGAAAATAACGTTAATTATATTTTTAATGCTCTTTACAGATCTAAATGCATATTTTCCTTGAGAGAATGTATTAAGTGTTTCTTGGCTTGCTAATAAAATTATTTTCAGGAAACTAAAGATGTAAATATTATATAAAGAAGAAAAAAATTGCAGAAAAAGCTATTTCCCTCGGTTTCCCAACTATTTGTAAAACTCCAAAAGTTTTTAAAAACTTCCAAAAAGTTATTCTTTTTCTAACTTTCTTCCAATTTTCCTCCCATACTTCACATTGCTGTTTACTTTTTTGGCTAAGCACATTTCAGCTACTTCGTACCTTGGTTCCTCTGCCCGCAGGGTCTCTTACACAGAACAGTCTCCCAGGGCGATCTTTATCAGACCCTTTGGTACTGCCCCCTTGTGGTTACTTCCTTAATAATGACAATTTAATCACTAGATTTCATCCCTAGGTGTTCAAGAAAGATTCACTGAATACCAATGGTGAGTTGGGACTTGGATCCTGATTTTAGAAATGAGTAGACCATGGTCCTTGCCTAGAAAGAGCTCACAGTCCTGAGTGGGGGACAGTCACCTGCCCAGCTAATGCTGCTTTAAATCAGAATACATTTGAAGTCACAGAGGAAAAAGTGACTCCTCAGAGTGGATGGGATGGGTAGATTCACAGAGGAAGGGCCCCTGGAGCTGAGACTGCAAGGATGGAAGGCACACGAAAAGAGGAAGGGATGTTCTAGGCTCAGAGAGGAGTCTGAGCAAAGGCCCCAGTAGAGATAAAAAAAGCACAAGTTCAGTCCAGTTGAGTGTGGGGGGTATAGACCTGGGTGGCAGATCGATGGGGGTCATGTCTTGAATGTGCCATTCAAGAGCTGCATGATCTCAGGTGAGTTATTTACGCCTCATTGCCTCTTCCATAAAAGTGGGGATAATCATAGTGCCTATCTCATAGAGTCCTTGTGAAGATTAAAGGACTAATGCACCCAAAGTGCTTTGCACAGTACTTGGTCCACGTAAGTGTTCAGTCAATGCTAGCTGCTGGAGGCGAGTAGTTCAGGGTGTCTTAGTGTGGATGGCATGGACGGATGTGGAGAGGAATGTAAGCTGGAGTGGGGTCTTGAATGCCAAGCTAAGGAGCTCAAAATTACCTTGTGGACAGTGGTGAACCAGTGCAGGTTTTCGCAAGAGAAGTGGTGTGATGAGATCCTATTTTAAGAGCAGAAATCTGTGAAGAAGATAAAAGATTTGAAGCCAGGAAGCTACTAATTTATCTATTAAACAAGTATTCATTTAAAACCTGCTAGCTTTAAATCACTATGCAGTGCTTGTGAAGAGCAGTAAACTAGAGGGTAGTGGGCCCCTGCCTACTGGGAGCTTTTATTTCAATGGAGACTAGACAGTCCACACAACACAATATCATTTCATATCACGGGCAGGGCTGGCAAGGGAGCAAACACAGGGCTCAAACGGAGACTAACCCAGGGGACGCAAGTCACTTAAGCTCTCTATGCTTCAGTTTCATCTCTTTCTCTCTCTCTCTTTATTTTTATTTTTTTTTTTGCTGAGGTAGATTCACTGTGAGCTAACATCTCTGCCAATCTTCCTCTATTTTTTAGCATGTGGGCCGCCAGCACAGCATGGCCACTAAAGAGTGGTATAGGTCCATGTCGAGGAACCCAACCCGGGATGCTGAAGCAGAGTGTGCTGAACTTAACTACTATGGCACCAGGGCTGGCCCTCGGTTCTTCATCTCTTAAATGCCACTTACGACCCTGCCCTGTATACTGCAGAATCAGTGTGTAGACTCAACAGAGATGATGTGCTGGGAAGAGTTCTGTGAAGTGTCAGTCAGTGTGGCAGTAAGAAGGATCTGCTTGTTCTTCCTCCCCCGCTGATAATGGGCCCTGGTGAGATCTCAGAGGCCTGGCCCCAGGGCCCCCTCTCGGTGACCCGTCCGACCCATCCGAGTCTTCCTTAGCCCTTCCACACAGCAGCACAGGGATCATTCTTCTTCCCCTTGTCCCTGCTCCCACTTCTTAGAATCACATGGAAAGACAAAAGGAGGAAAAAGGAAGAAAAAGAAAAGAAGCGAGGGAAGGGAGGGAGGAAATATTTCTGTAAGTGCAGGCACCTTCACACCTGTCTGTCCCTGGTCAGCAACGGGAGCATTTTGGCAATTTGGGAGGGTGTTTCCTTGTCACAAGGATGGGGGACGCCACCAGCATCAGTGGGCAGAGGCCACAGATGAGAGACATGTGCAGCAGGCAGGACAGCCCCATCATGAGGAACTGTCCTGGGCTCTGCTCAGCTTCTCAATGTCATGAAGTGAAGCGCATATTTATAAATCTGAGCCTAGAATCAAACTCTATTTTACATAAAGCAAAACGTGTTTTTCCCATCAGTTTAACACACGCCGAATTTTGCATAGGGCATAAGTCCAAGGCAGACTGCACTTTGTTCTGTTTGGAACTTTTCAAGCGCACTTCAGCATTTTGGAAACTCATCTCCTGACCTCGCCACCCGTGGCACTGAGTCATCGGTACGAGTGCACCTGTGGCCCCCACAGTCACAGTGCTTCTCTCTCTAGATAAAGCTCCACGGGTGCATTTATTTAACCCTCACTTCAAATGTCAAAAAGTCACAGAATTTTTAGTTGAACATTTTCTTGCTGCTCTTAAATCCAGATTCATCCATATAACTAAGTACGAGAATCTGAATCCTCCGTCTGTCTGTCAGTGTAGCTGTGCTGAGCATTTAGGCACTGAAATAGAGAGCGTTTTAAAGTATTTTCCATTTATTTCTCCTACAGTTAAGGCATCATATTGGTTTTTCTAAAAGTGTGTATATTAACTATGAATTTCACTTTAAGTTAGTAAAGACGATGTTATAAAATATTTTTTATTAAATGCGCTGTTGTGTGTGACAAGGTAGAGAACTACAGTGTTAGTTCATTTAACCAAAGAATGTGAAGCTAAGGCTCCCGGAATCCCCTGGTGACCCGCTACTAAGGCAGATTGAGAATTGTCGCTGAAATTATTTACCCCACGTTCCCTGGCCTTGCGGCTTCCTTGTAAGGTCTCTCTGAGCAGCAACTCCATCTGGTCTGAATTTAGCAGGTCCCAGCACCTTAGAGCAAGGATCAGGGAGGATGTCCTTACAGTTGCTCATAAAAACCCATGTTCTGTATCCAAAACCCCATAATAATCCACTATGCTCCTAGGGTGAGAGTGGGGGCAGGGGGAAACCCCCAAATGACAAAGAATGAACAGTATTCTCCTGATGATTCCTCTTGGGGACAGTGCATAAGGCTGTCACAATCAGTGACCTGAGCCGAGTTGCCTGGGCTAAATTTAAGTCCCCTAGGGACCCTCCCCCATCTGGATCCCTCTGGTGATGTGTCTGTCACCTCTGGCGTCCCGATTAGCAGGAAGATGCTGTATTTATAGAGCATCCTTCTGAGAAGAGCTCCAGGCTCTTTTCGGACATTAGCTCATCATGGCAGGGGTGGAGGGAGGAGAGAGGTCCACAGTGCTTTCCGCTCCCTTTAAGGCAGAAGAATGGCTCCACAGGGCGACTGGGAGACTTGGGCTCCCAGAGCCTCTGTCCAGCGTGCTCTTAACTGAGTCACGTAAACCTCCCCCTGCCGGCTGGCGCTGAACTCCTGGCCTCTGCGGCCTAGATGTTGAGCGGCAAGGAGAAGCCTTAGCTTCATCTATATTTTTCACGTCCAGAGCAACCCAGAGGCAAGCCGCCTGCAGCTTCCTCCAGAGCTCTTTTAAAGACACGGCAGGATCTTGGACTGAATTCTTTTTTTCTTTTCCTTGTCTGTCCAGAAGAATTTATTTATTTATTTATTTATCCCAGTTGTATTGAGATATAATTGACATACAAAACTGTACAAGTTTAAGGCGTACAACATGATGATTTGGTTTATGTCTATATTGAGAGATGAGCACCACAATAAGTGTAGTCAACATCCACCACCACATATAGTTACAAGATGTTTTTTCCTATCATGAGAACTTTTAAGATCCACTCTTAGTTGCTTTCAAATATATCATACAGAATTGTTAACTATAGTCACCGTGCCATACATTGCATCCCCTGGACTTATTTATCTTATAACTGGAAGTTTTCACCTTTGACCACCTTCACCCATTTCCCTTCATTTTTTTATTGTGGTAAAATATGCATAACATAAAATGTACTATGTTAATGATTTTTAACTGTACAGTTTTAGTGGCATTAAACACATTCACATTGCTGTGCAACCATCACCACCATCCATCTCCAGAACTTTTTCATCTTCCCCAAACAGAAACTCTGTCCCCATTACATACTAACGCCCCACTCTCTCCGCCCCCAACCCCCGGTAACCACTGGCTGCTTTCTGTCTCTGTGAATCTGACTGTTCCAGGTACCTCATACAGGTGGAATCATACAATATTTGTCCTTTGTGTCCGGCTTATTTCACCTAGTATAATGCGTCGAGGTTCATCCATGTTACGGCATTAGACTGGATTCTTAAGCCTCTCTCTCCTTCTCTACAAGCTTCCTCTTCCCCCAACTTACCTCTCCCATCTGGGACACGCCACATCCTCTCACACACGTACATTGAAGGAGAGGATGCAGACTTAGCTTGACATCGTACTTTGAATTTCATGAAGTTTCTTTTCGGGTCCCTGGTCTCCTTTTCTATGCATCTTCCTACTCTTAATGCAGGTTTGCCAGATTGAGCAAATAGAAATACAAGATGCCCAGTTAAAATTGAATTACAGATAAACAACGAATAATGTTATAGTATAAGTATGTCCCCATGCACTATCTGGGTAATACTTATACTAGAAAATTATCCATTCTTTATCTGAAACTCAGGTTTACCTGGGCATCTTGTATTTCACCTGGCAACGGTGTCCTAACCCTCCACGCCCTTGGGAATCCCCTGCCTTCCTACTCGTCCCTCCCATATCAGTCATTTACACCTACAAATGGAACATAAGTGAAAAGAATATGAAATTTATACTTAGAAGACCTGGTTTGAATCTCAGCTCCACACCCAGCTGGTAGAAAATCAATTGGTCTCTGAGCTTCATTTACCTCATGTGAAATAAAGACAATAAAACCAACTGCAGTGTGGATTTAAGGATCAAACGACATAGTATATGTGAATATTCTTTACGCATATTAATTTCTTTGCTCTAACTGTGGATTGACAGGCTCCCACTTCATCCCCATTCACAGGAATTATCCGCCTAAGTGACTGGTAAGAGAACATATGGACCAGGGGCAAGCAGGGGCTTTGCTAGGGCCCCTGGAATCACAGTCGCTCTAGGCAGGCCCCTGCTTCTTCTGTGGCCTTGTCCATAGCTGTCTTGGGAGTATGGCAAGGAGAGGTTCAACGGGCTCAGAGGCTAGCCTGGCACGCAATTCACATGCTCCTGCCCCCTCCTCGTGCCCAGAATATGGGGGCCCAAGGAGTCCTGCTTGGCTGTCAGGCGGGACTCAGAAGTCTCCCAAACGTTTTCCTCTGCCACACTGACCACGCCCTCAGCAGTCTCAGGCCCCAGCCTGCCAGCCCATCAGGGCAGCAGGAGTGTTGAGCTGTCACCAGGACAGCAAGTCTCTTCCTGGAAGCATCTTTAGGATGGGGTTCTTGGCATCTCTGCTGAGCTCTGACTCATGGGAAGTCATTTGTTCGAAGCAGAAGACCCATAGGAAGGGTAGGGGCTCTGGGAGGGGTGCTCAGTGCCAGAGGGTGGGGCATCTCGGCTCAAGGAGTGGAGTCCCCGGTGGAGCCTGCACTGAGGCACTTCCCAAGCGAAGGGAGCCATGGCGGCTGCCTGTGTCTCGGAGGCTTTTCATAGGGAGGCCTTGTGAGGAGTGGCCTGAATCTGGCCACTGCCTGGTGACCTGGCATCTTGGAGCTTTGCCCAGTCGGCAGGGCGGAGTTTTCTGGCCCCGGTGCTGTAGAGTCAAGGCCAGAAGAACGAGACTCTGTGAGAGTCCGGCTACCAGGGCCGGGGCTAGCATCAGGCATGTGACGCAGCTGCCTTGGGGCAAAATTTAAGGGGATGCCCAAAAACTCAATAACCAATATAAATGCAATATTTTTTAAAATCTAAATTAATGCAAAATAATCCATGATGAATGAAAAATCTCAAAATTTTAAATAAAGGCCATCAGTATTACTGATTTTCCTATTCTTTCAGGTGCCAGTATGGCTCTGCACAGCCCTGTTACCGATCCTACTGGCCTCACCCAGCCCCAACCTTGCCAGATGCCCTCCAACCTCCCCTTTCCCCAGAAGCCCCCCTGACAATCAGCCCACCCGTCCACCCACAGCTATGGGGGCCTGTCAGGTCAATAAACAGTCCCTTCTGGAGTCTTCCCGCTCTCGAAAGCTAGTACCACATCATGCAGCTGCAGCTGATTTCAGGTACACCCCACACTATGGGAGACTCTTCCTGAAAGTCATGGAGGAGAAGCCCCATTGAACCCTGCGGATGGGCTCATTTCCATCAAGAAGCCCTCCATGGTTGTTCCTGTGCCCCACATACTCTTCAGGCCTTCTAAGACCTTTCTCCGCACCCGTCCACAGCGTCATTTGTGTAGTGCTGACAGAGGAGCTAGACGGCCAAGCACTGAGTGGAGCTTTACAAACCCCCCTCCAGGGCCAGCTCCTCCTGTGACCTGCTTTGTCACCATGGCCAGGCCACCCAATAGCTCAGGGTCTCTCCTGTCTTTACGGGGAGTGAGGGCTAGAATCCAAACCCTAGCCAGCCTAGCTTCTAGAAGTAGAATTCATTCTACCTCTCTCTCCCGCCCTTCTCTCTCTCTCCTCTCTCCCTCCTTCCCTTCCTTTCTTTCTCTCTTTCTCTATCTCTCTTTCTTTATTTCTTTCAACAGTCATTGAACTCCTAATATGTAGCAAGCACCATGCCAATACTGGGAATACCATAACAGTCAGAATCCCTCCCCAAGGAGTGCCTGGCTAGGGAGGGTGACAGGAGACAGTATCCCCCAAATCACACACGTGGGGATGTCATTACAAACCTATTGTGTAGGAGCACATGATTGGGTCATCTGACCTAGCCCAAAAGGTCACGGAAGGCCTCCCTGAAGAGGCAGTGTTGGTTGCTGGTGAAGGGGGAGGAGGAGAGCATGCCAGGCGGGGGTGTAGCAGATTGTATTTCCAAAGATGGACACGACAATAGCTCCCATCCCACATGATCTCCTACACTGTGACTCCTTCCATTCAGAGACGGGGTCTTCATTCCCTCTGCTTGAAGTGGTGTGACATGACTTCCAAGGCTGCATGATAAACAGCGATATAACTTCCACCTGGCTCTCTTGGAACCCAGCCACCATGCTGTGGGGAAGTCCAGGCCACGTGGAAAGGCCATGTAGGCGCTTGGGCCAACAACCTCAGATGAGGTCCCAGCTGAAATTCAGCATCACCACCAAGGGATGGTGTGAACAAGGAAGACTTTGAGATGCTCCAGCCCCAGCCACTGTCTGACTGCATTCACATGAGAAATCCAGAGCAAGGACCACCTCGCCGAGCCCAGTGAACCCAGAACTGTGAGCTCTAATAATAAAATGATTGTGTTTTTTAAGTCATTAAGTTGTGGGGTCATTTGTTTTGCAGCAGTAATTACTGAACAAGTGGGAACAAGAAGTGCAAAGGCCCCGTGGAGGACAGGGGCTCCAGGGGGAGAACACAGGGCGACGGGCCTCATTGTGGCCTTTTCACATATAGAGTCCATCCCCTCAAGTTCCATACCCAACCCAAGTTCTATTCTCTACCCTTCTCTAGAGCCTGCCCCTAAACCTGCTCCTCCTCTTGTATTATTCTCTTCTTGCTAATGATAGCACCACCCACTCGGCTGCTGTCGCCAGTCACCATGACTCCTCCCACTCCTCCCACAGTAATAAGAGCCCCCGGGGATAAAGCACCCACTGTGTGTCCGGTATTGTACATACATTGTCTCACTGAATTTTCACAGCATCTCTTTAAGGTGACACTCTGACCATCCCCCCCAAGGACAGCTGAGGGTCCTGAGGCACAAAAATGTTGAAGAACTTTCCTGTGCTCACAAGAAGAGGCAGAACCAGGACACAAACCCAGGAATGTCCTACTCTAAGCTCGGGCTCTTACCTGCTGTTTGTTTTTACTTTATGCAACTTGTAAATCCCCAGCGCTGCTGCTGGGCCATATCGTGCCTCATCACAGGTGTTCGGGAGGGTGGAAATCATTGTCTCTCAGCCTTTCCTATTGTCCCTCTCCAGTTCACCCCGTGTTGCCACTAGGATCAGATCTCTTTGACCCACATGTCCCATAGAATAAGATCCACACTCCCTTACAAAGTAAAACTCCCTTTGCAAGTCCTTCTTGGTCTAACCTTTAGAGACCTTCAATACCCACCTCCATGCACACTCACAATGTCACACAAAACTCACTATCCCCCAGCGTCCTGTTCCTTCTGAGCTTCTACCTTCTGCATGAACTGCTCCTCCTCCTGGAATGCCCTTCCCCACCCAATGTAGTCTTCATGACCCTGCTCAGATGTCAACCCCAATGGAAGCCCTCTCTTCTTGAGGCTTCGAGTCCAGCACCCTTCATTCTCTGTGTATATTTCTCATGCTGCGCTATCATTATCTGTGTCCTTGCCAGCTCCCCCTCTTGCTGGTTGCTCCTAGAGGGCAGGCATTGATGCTAGTCATCTTTTTATCCCAACCCCAAACCCACCTGCTGGTACATGATAGATGCTCGCTAAAAATGTGCATTGAAAGAATAAATGAATATGCTTGGAGTATATGGGATGGGCTAGAAAAGTAATTAGAAAATAAGTGGTATTGATGAGTACGTAGAGTGAGCCCTTTCTGATTTGTTGAGAGAGCAAAACAATCGATGAAGGAGGTGAATGAATGGCATGTATTACAGCTAAGCTCTGGGCTCTGGACCGTGGGTAAGTGGGCCTCCAGGTTTTCTAGTCCAACCAGCAAACAGGCCAGTAGTCCTAAGACCCTTTTGGCCTCCTGCTACGATGGCACTCAGGAGAGAGATCCCTTCCCCCACGTGCCCTCATTTCCTCCCCTCCTCTTACAGTGGTTGTGAGGAATTGGGAAGGAAGCCGATAGCAAAGCCCTACACAGCTGATGAAATGCTAGTAAATGGTCGCCTGTGTCTGGCGGGCCCACAAGATAAACATCAGGCCGAACGTGCGATTCCTGTCACCTTTAGTCCCATGCTGTGGTTTATCGTAAGCATTTCTCTTTCAGCCAACAGTTCTAGGAATCAGGCGGAACACTGGAGCCCTGGGCTGGGGGGAACCTACGGGGGCCCACAAGCCTCCATCTCCCCTGGCGACTGAGCACACCCAGAGCACTTGCTCAGCTCGGAGACGCCTTCAGGCCGCGACCCGCGGCTGCCGTGGGCGCCTGGCCTGTTCTGGAGTTTCTAGAGTCAGGCCGTTTACCCACAACCAGCATCTTTTCCGTTCAGCTCAATCCCCACCGGGCCGTTTTCTGACTCTGCACGACTCTGTGCTCAGCACCGTCAGGCGCCGAGGGAGGACACTGAGAAGTGCAATGCGCAGTCCCTGCCCCAAGCAGAGGCAGGAGAGCGTGGGGACCGACCGAGGGCACAGCCTCCAGAGGCAGATCATCTGTGGCCAAATTCTGGCTTCACCACTTCCTAACTACACGGTCTTGGGCAAGTCACTTAACCGCTCTCAGACTCACTTTCCCTCTCCGTAACATGATGTGATCCTCAGTCACAGCCCTTCCTCACAGGGTTTTTCTATGAATTAAACTCGCCACTACACCTAAAGGGCTCAGCACATGCGGCACATAGTGCAGAGTCGGTATGTGCCAGCTATTGTTCCGGCCCTCCTGGGGACTCAGACACGCACACACAAGCCATTACTAATACAAGCAGCATGATACGAAGTCTTTCCACATATTCTACATTATAGCCTGCTTTATACTTTATCTCATTCAATAAAATAAAAGAAAGAGAGGTGAGAAAGACAATTATTGGCTACTAGAATTAAACGTATGGAGCTGAGAGTAACCTTAGAATCAACCTAATACGAATCCATCATTTTGCAGAGAAGAAAAATGAGATTTAAGTAACTTGCTCATACCATACATCGCACCAACAGCCAAAGGTGGGGCTAGACCCTTGGTCCCCAATTTCCCACAGAATGTCTGTTTCCCTGCATCCTTAGCATCCACACGCAACCACAGCAGAGTTGACATGACGAAATCTCACTGGGAGGAATCGTCTGCTCGTTCCTTCCCTGGTAAGGGTAAGAAGTGGGATGAGGCATCTCTGTGGTCCTGGGCTGGGGAGACAAGATCTGTCAGGCTGAGAACGCAGCCAAGTCCACCGACCCAAAGCTCCATTTTCCTACCTACCGTCACTCAGAGTGAGACATGCTTCTGCTGCCCTTCACTGCACACCACAAAAAGGCTTGTGCTCTGTTGGGAGGCCCTAAGTCCAGTCCTGGCCCTGCCACTTATTGGCTGTGTGACTTTAGGCAGTTTGCTTCACTTCTCTGGGCCTCTGTCTCTACATTTGTCTTTTCAGATTTACTGAGATCTCATTTGTGATAGAAACCACAACTTTCATAAAATAGGGGCTGTATTTAACCGCTTCTTTGATTTTATCAGGTGGGAACACACATTTTGGGGCCACTTAAAAACAACTGGTGAAGATCAAATGCGTAGAGATAATGCCTGGAGAGCTCTCAACAGGGCCCAGGTGCTCAGTGAACACGTCGAATGAAACGACAGTGAGGGAGTATTTGTTGTTCAGGGTGATTCTTTCTCTGGAAGCAGGAGCCCAGAATATCTACCAATCTTTTCACTTTTTCATCGGTCACACAGCACCTGCTGGGTCTTCACACGGGCCTAGCTCTGAGCTGGGCACAGTAGAGGGAAGTATAAAGCTGAGTCCAAACCCTCAGGGGCTTACAACACACATAGGGAAACAAGCCTGTGTCACGGAAAGTGGATCATCGATGTGGACGCTGAGTGACACTAAGGCCGGAGCCCAGCAGGTGCAGGAGGAGGCTCTGGGAGGGAAGAGCAGGGAGGAAACAGCAGGTGGGGCTGAGCGCTGGGAGGAGGCACCCGGCCTACGTGAGTCCTGAACTGGACCTTGAAAGAGAAGCAGGACTGAGATGGGAGGCAGAACAGAGGATCTGAGAACTCATTCTGAGATGTGGGAAATCATTTAAGTCCTGCTTGGTAGTCAGAGAGCCCTGGCTGGCGTTCCAACTCTCATTTCTTAACTACGTGGCCTTGGACAAGTTAATTAACCTCTCTAAATCTTAGGTTTTTCACTTATAATAATAATCATAATAGAGGGGTCGGCCCAGTGGCATAGTGGTTAAGCTTGCGTGCACTCCTCTTAAGTGGCCCAGGTTTTTCAGGTTTGGATCCTGGGCACAGACCCACACACTGCTCAAGCCATGCTGTGGAGGCATCCCACATACAAAGTAAAAGTAGAAGACTGGCACAGATGTTAGCTCAGCGACAATCTTCCTCACCAAAACAAAACAAAACAAAATAATAATAGAGCCTGTTTCCCAGAGCTGTCAGCAGGATTGACTGAGACCATGCGGTAAAGCACAGTGCCCGGCACACAGGAAGGCCTTTACAACCTTTAGCTGCTACTATAGCGAAACTGCAGAGGTGGAAATGCCCGTGTGGGTGCAGAAGGTGGGCCCGTGCTGCCGTCAGCAGGACTGACAAGATCAGGGCAGGAGAGCCCCACCTAGCAGCAAAGCACGGCTTATTCTGTTCAGTAAAATCTCTCCGGCAGGAGCTCAGGAGACCTCACTCTCAGAGCAATCTCAGAAAGTTGACCTGGCACAGCACCTTTGTGAAAACCAGGCACTCAGGAAATACTATTGGGTGGATAAATGATTGCATGGACTAGAGAATTATTCCTGAAGTTTCTGTGTTTGCCTGATTAACCAGTGAATTATCAAACTTTTCTTAAACTGATTATGCTTTTCTGCCCATAGTACTTTCCAGAGTCACAAGAAGCACATTTACGTGCACATCCCCCGTGTGAAAAGGAACTTACATAGCTGGCGGCCCAAGCTTAAATCGAGGCCCTCCAAAATTTTCAGAAAGAGCATCCTTGCCCATCCTCAGTTATAAAGTAAGTACATTTCTACAATATCCCTTCAAGGTCCCTTACAAACTGCAAAGGAAAATTGCAGTGCATGTACTATTTTTCAGCTATCCATTGGTCAAAGCACTGAAATTTGAAAGTTACCGCTGTGTGAGACCAGAGATCATCAGGGTCGGTGATCGTCCACCCGGCTGCACATGAGACTCACTTGCGGGTTTTCTCATAGTGCTGATGCCCGGGTTCACCTGGATCATTTCTGGACAATTCTGAATCCAGAATCATTCCTGAATCACTCATCTGGGGTGTCGCCCAGGAGAGCTACAGTTTGCAACTCCCGGGTGTATAAAGTACAGCCTGGGCCGAGGACGAATAACCCCAGCCAGCCCCCTCATTTCGCAGATGACAAAACTGAGGCCCAGAGGGGATACAAAATTTGAGGTCACTTCGAACTAACTATGTGCAGACAATAGTGCTTTTCAGAACTCATAAGAACTACCTCTGGTTCCCGCGTGTGAGCTCCTGGAGCAGTGTGTTGGCGCTCCCCCAATATTCCCTCTAATTGTATCATAATGAGCTTAAACGTCCTCTTTGAAGCCCAGGCAGTGCTGAAACCCCTTCCCCTTCACTGTTCTCCCCTCCCCGCAGCCTCAAGGTAAATGTTACCCTTGATTTGCCCAAGCCCTCTGCAGGCGGAGGGGAGGAGAGAATTAGCAGCCGTGCTAAGCAACTGGGAGAGTTCCACACTTCCCACCTTAACTGCTACCACAAATTCCACCCCAAGTGCCAAAGGCTGCAGCTCAGTGTGGGCTACCGTAGATTAGTTCAACATCTGAGGCTTTCTTAGGAGTCGGTCCAAATTGTTACATGATTTTTATGCTTGATTGTCCCTCTTCAGATGACCAGCATGACCAAATCTCTCATAAAATGGTCAAATTGATGGCTTATGCACAGAAGACAACTTATTGAACAATCAAAACTAAATTGAACAGCCCATCTTAACCAAACACTAACAAAATGACTCTTTCTTTTACCCAGACTCATAAATTGAGTAAACCGGTTCTCTTTCTTGGCCTCTTAGATACAGGCTCCACCGTATTTATTTCTGTAGAAAATGTCTTCACATCAGTAGATGTGTGCTCCAAAGTGTATCTGCTAAGATCTTAAAGTATTCTAGAATTTTTGTACACAGGATTTCTGAATTTTCTACTTTTCCATATGATCCATATCTGCCTCTCTTCATTAGCAAGGAAACACAGAATTTACAGCTAGTCAAGCTCCGCAGTGCGACATTCAAGGCCTCCATATATTGCCCATCTTTCCTTCTGTCCTAATGATTCAGGCCCTTCCCACATTCCAAGGATTCTTGGAATCTAAACCATACTCAGGGGTACACTGCTGACAAGAAGGGGTGGGAAGAGAAGGAGAAAGTTGGGGTAAGGGAAGGGTAGGGTGGTCAGCAGGACCTAAGGCCTCTGCACATTTGCGTGGTTTCTTTTCCCAGGGCAATTGTATCTGTGCCTGGATAAAAACATTTTCTGAGAAATGATCATCATTGCTGTCCTCCTTCCTGGACCAACTTTGGCAGATGCTGGCCGGAAACAAGTCTTTTCTACTCTTTACTGGAATGGTATCCTTATTGCTGTTTCTGGAATTAACATGTTTTTTACGCCTTGCCCCCTCCTTACCATAAAGAAAGTGGAGTCTCATTCATTGGGTTGCATCTATTTGTTTAGTCCATTTATTCAGTAAACATTCATTAAGTGCCTTCTGTGTGCTCAGACCAGTGTTAGTACTACGGATGGGGATATGGTTACCACAGAAGTAGAATTATTCCTCTGATGATGATCAGTCTTACTAGGAAGACAAGACAAATGGGCAGAGATAAGAGGACCATTTCCAGAGGACAACTTAGTGCAGATTACTGTCACCTTATGAAGTAGGTATCTTCATGAAAACTGCATCCCAAGTAATTTTTGTACAAAAAAATTGTATTATAAGCATCTAAGTCAACTTTCTCTTTTAAAGTTAATGAGGAAGAACATTTAACTAATACTAGAGAACAGTTGTATTAAGTCCTGAAGGTCCTTTGTGGCTTTAAAATTCCATGATTCTTTGCAATCAGCCCAGATCTTGCTCTAAGTTTAAAAAGACTTTTTGAAAAATGAATACTAAGACAAAGGCAGGGATATGATATGATCAAAGCCTGCAAAATAGTTAAGTGTAATTAGGGTAAATATGGACTTTATACAGCAAATCTCAAAATATTAAAATGTAAGCTCCCTTCTCAAAACTTATAAAAGTTCTGGAAATTAAAAAAAAAAGTGCGATCAATTTCTTATGAAGGTGGTAAAGTTATAGAACTCATTACTGCCAAGTGTTAATATAGATTGACAATATAGTTATGGTTGGGAAAGAAATGGGGAAAGTAAGTTAGATAAGTTAATGCATGAATTACCATAACGGGCATGTTTGGGGTTCCTGACATTTGAGGCTAACAGCCAAAAGACTAATCTGTCCTGGCCTGGGTTCTACTCCTTTACGTGATACTAATCAGCTGTGAAAACTCAGACAAGCCATTTCCCCTCTCTGGGCCTCACCTGAAAATCAGGAGTTAGACTGGATGATGGCCAAGTCTCTTCCTTCTCCATCATTCTGAGAAACCATCTTTCGGAGCTTCTGGACAAAACAGGATACAGGGCTAAATGCCCATGGGTCAGATGCAACAGGGTAATTCTGGTGAAAAGAAATCTGTGGCAAATGCATTTGTTATCTGTATTTGGGTTTTCACATGCTCGCTTATAATCACTTTTACATCTATAAGCCCTGAAAGGTCATGGAAGGGCCCAGGCTAATCCAGAGGGGCAGCTTCCCTGGATTTTGGAGGGGGAGCCAGGTGATGAAAACTGGGACCAGCACACATGTCCAGCAGTCACCAAGGACAAGCATCTCCCAGGAACAGCCAGCAAATGCAGCAACTTAAATGATGTGATTGAAGGTGGGTCAGAAATTACTCTAGGCTCCCTTCCTCCAACCAGAAACATCCCCCCTGCCAACTTGCCTGAAACCTGTCCTACCTGTGGACTTCCTGTTACGAGGTGATAAATTTCATTTCTGTTTAAGAAAATCTGAACCAATGTTTTGTGTCACTGTGTACTAAATTTAATTTACCTCTTAGCGGGCAAGCTCATTTCCAGGCTCTGTGGGGTCAGAGGACTTCATTTTTGTCCCCATTGCCCCCAGAGTCCTTGGTAGGCTGTCTACACCATTGGAACTCAGAAGAGCAAATACAGACAAAGGTCCCAGCAGTTAGCAGCTCAGTGGAGTAAAACAACCAGGTTCCAAAGTCAGAAACAATCCTGTACATTTCTTAAACTAACTAAGCTTCAGTTTTCTCATCTGCAAAGCAGGAATCATAATATCAATTTCTTAGGGTTACTGTGAGGAATAAATGCGATAATGTATGTAAAATAGCTGGTATATAGAAAGTATTATTATTGCTATACGTCACCAGGTATTTGCATTTTCATAGAGGTCTGCTGGAGTTACATCCTTGGCATAAACAAATGAATTTTTAATGTTTATATCTAAGAAGGCCATTGGAGAAAGTGTACAGCTTCAGCAACCGCGGGTTCAGAAGTGTGGGGATTGCCTTAGGGATTAAAAGATCATGGCTCTTTTTGGCCAAGATTAGGGTTTCTCTGGCAATATAGTTCCCTTAACATTTAGCAGACTTCCATCAACTTGCTTCTCATCAGTTCCACGGCTTATTAACCATGAGTCAAAGACCCCATCTCAATGTAGTCTTTGAGTCTCCTGATCAACGGCTTTTGTGCTCTGCCCATCCCTCTGATCCCAGTTTAAAGACCTCTGACCAGAGGCAATCCAAATAATATTCACAGGCAGGGAGTTCTCACCACAAAGCTGATCCTGCCCACAGCCTGTCCAGAGTGTCAGGTGGAGAAGCTCAAAGGAAGGTGTTTGGGAGAGGTCTGCCCGGTAAGGCTTTTCTGGGCCTCAGTATCTCCTGGAGATGAGACTCCTGCCTCCTCTGCTTTCGGATGGGTATAAACTTATCTCTTTCTTGTGAGATTTTACTAAAGGTCACAAAAAATAGCCAATACACCAATATTCTGAATTTTCCATCATTTCCCCTAATAACATGCCCTCAATGGCACTTACTTAGTTCTATCCCAAGGTTCTACTAAAAATAGTCGGATTGGTTAATCACAGCCACACAGCAGTGTCTCCAGCTTTCCAGCCGAGAACAGCAGGAATCCTGGTTGTCACTGCCTGCTGCCACAGCTCCTCAGCTCACCCATTCCTCCTTTGAGGACACCTCCACTGCCTCAGCCCGAATTCTGTGAACATGCCTTCTCCAACTCAGCGTTGATCTCCCACAAGGAGGGCAGACTCCACACGTGGCCCATGAGACACCAGCTTTGCCTGCATGCCATCCCTTGGCTGTGCCCTCCTACATGTGCTGGCTTCATCCTCAGGCTAGTAGAAAAATAGTTGTAGCATTTCCTAACGCCATGTGCAGACATGATCACATTTTTCCTATGTTTTTCTTCGGGAGTAAGAATTTTCCCTGAAACCCACCGGCAGCCTCTCCTAACACCTCATGGGTCAAACTGGGCAATGCCCCCACTCCTGGACCAGTCACTCGCAAGGCAATGTGATCACCATGGCAGTTTGAGGCCAAAACCATTTTCATAACAGTATTGCCTTTTTCCCTCTCATTTGCTCACAGTGGAGATTTACAGAGACCACCTGTTGTGTGATGACACAGCAGACCAATGCAGAAGCAGATATGAAAATCCAGCTGTCCTCTGTTAAGCCAGACAGTAAAAAGAGAGTTGCAAAAATGTAAAACAATGGTGCTCTACTTATGAAATTTTTTTTGGTTTTGGAAAATATACCTGTTTTCATAAAGATAAGCTAATTAAGTTAACATATAGTGGACTTGTCTTTAAATTAATTCAAAATGGTTTTTAAATTTCTCAGTTTGGGTGTCAAATTACTAGTTTTGCTAGTATAGTAGTTAACAGTTATTTGGTCAGTATATTACTATACTAACATCGATAGTTATGACCTATTTAAACAAAAGCTTTTCGGATTCCTCAATAATTTTTGAGAGTGTAAAGGGGTCCTAAGACCAAAAAGTTTGAAGACCACTGCTTAGATTAATCAGCATCCACCCACCGAGGCTGGGACAGGGTCCACGCCCCCTGAAGCTCCAGGCTACACAGAGTAGGGGTGCTGTCTGAACAAATCAGGATTCTGTTAGAAAGGAGGAAAAGGGAAATAATTACTGGGCAGGTAATCAACAGTGTCCACGACAGTAGACAATATATTTTAACTCAACTGAGAAGTGCAGTGACTTGCCCAAGGTTACACACAAGTGCTGGTGGAGTCAGGACTTCTGACTACTAGTCAGAACTAGTTGGACCTCTGATTGCTGAGCTTTCTGCTAAGCCACATTGCTTTCTCACAAAAGGGCTGAAAGAGGTTCAGAAACCCTGTAGAGGCTGGAGTCCGCTGAGCATGCTCATAAAATGCTGGTCAGAGTATAAAAGGTACAGTCTTTCCAGGAAGCAACTTGGCAATATGCATTAGGAGCTTTGAAAATGTTCATACCCTTTAACCCAGTTATTCCACTTCTAGGAATCTACACAAAGGAAATAATCAGAAATGTGAATAGAATTTATGTACAAGGATATTCATCAGAATGTTATCTTTAATAATGGAAACAACCTAAATGTCCAGCGACATGGGAAAAGTTAAATAAATTCTGATAAAGCTGCTGGCTGCTGACAGTGATCTTCTGTCGAGGTGAGAATATAGGGAATATTCATAAATATGAATGTTTTACAAGGAGCATGTGTTACTTTGGTGATCAGAAAAATAATAAAGATAAAAAATAATTATGATTATGACTGAAAAAATTCAATGGCGTGGGGAAATACAATATACTACTCAGTAAAAAAGCATAGCATAATACTAAATATATACTATGATATCATTTATACATTTGTGGAAAATTTTGGAAGGAATGTTCACATTTGTCGTTAACTCTGGGGTATGAGATTATTGATGATTTTGCTCTTTATTTTTTCCTGAATTTTCCAAGGCTCTAGAATGAGCATTTTCTTCTTTTGTAATCATGGCAGAAATTAAGTTTAATATACAAATGGATTGGTGTAGAAAGAGGAAATATGAAGGCAGCAAAGCTAAATATCACTGCTTACCAGACAAGGGCAATGGAAGGAGCAGACGGTGGCCCATCTATGGCAGACACTGCTGGTTGGCTTGCTAATGGAACCCAGTTTTGCTTGGGCCAGCAATAAAAATCGCATAAAGAAAGTGACTTTTCCAAAAGAAGTGCCTGGATTCCTGAATCTCTGGGAAAACGGGGAGGAACTCAACTGTCCAAAGCCCGTGGTCCTGAGGTGATTTCTGCCCTGTGGTGCCCCGCGCCCTGAAGTAACTGGGCTCAGCGTCACTCCCCTCCCAGCTTCTTGGCCCGCGCACAACACTTTTAAAGGGACTTCTGTTTGGTTCTCAGAACCCGGTGACCCTTTCCTCTCAGATGGCCTGGATGCTGAGAGGAAAGGCCTTCAAGCTCCCAGTTTCACTTCACCGCCCAGCAGCTGATCGCAAGGCAGCGGAGATTGACACCAGCAAGACCAATGAGCGACTGAGCCCAGCTGCTCAGCCCCGCCCACCTCTAAAGGGTCTGGGGTGTGGCAACCGAGCCTGCTTTTGGGGCAGGTGATGGCGTTCCAAAGTGAGCTTCTGTGGAACACGTCGCAGAGTCAAAGTGGCCCTTCAAAATCCCTGCGGAAGGTACCATGTTGGAGATCAACGTCTCTCACGAAGTCCACTTCTGCCAGTTCTTCTGGAAGTTTCTTGAAGGATTGGGTGTCAGATGAAGTTTGACTGGTGTTCAGGGGTCGTGTTACCTGTCAAGAATGCATTTTTAATAACAGAAGGTGAACTAAGACTGATGGAGTGTTCTGCACATTCTTATTTTCTATCTTTTGCTGACTCAGGATTATTCATTGTAGAAAAAAGTGAATAATTCTGTTCTGCTAAGTTGAGTATCCTCTCCTGATGTACACAGTAGGGGCCTTAATGATCTAGTGACCAAAACATAAGCACAAAGAATTACAATAGGGACATTATTTAACAGAAACTTTCGAAAGAAAGCTGCCAGATAAACTCAAGGCGTTAGGAGTTATGTACTTTATTACTTCAGGCATCTGCTTCATACATTGATAGCCAGCTCTCCTACGTTCCATCACCAAGATTGTCACTGCCCTGGTTACTGCTAGGAAAGGTCCTGGTGCGGCGTGAAATCCAGACATATCTATGCTTGAATCCCTGCTCTGCATTTCCTAGCTGGATTTGACCTTGAGATACTCATCTTCCTCTCTGAGCCTCAGTTTTCTCATCTGGAAGGTGGGTATAACAATTAGAATGATTAAATGAGGTGATGCAGTTAAGAATATAAAACTCTTGCCTGCTTACTAGCCCAGAGTACAAAACTCTCTCCCTCTCACAAAAAGATGTTAGTTCTCTTCTCTTCCCTTCTGACAGTACTTGCAAATTGTGATCACGCATCAGAATCCCTTGGATGCTTATTTAAAATGCAGATTTGTAGACACCTTCCCAGAAGCAGACTCTCTGGTGGTAGAGCTTGAGAATTTGCATTTGTAAGAAGTTCGCCCGTTGAGTCTTCTGCCCACTAAAGACTGAGAACAACATAGAATGCCGCAAAATCCAATAAGATTGTTCTTCTGTATCATGCACCATCTCAACATAATAGCAATCTGAAACACCTTTGTTTTCACCAGTTTTTTTAACTAGAGACCTGTGCTAACAAAGTCAAGGTCACATGTTAGACATCCTTGTGAACACATTTTCCTTCCTCTTGTTTCAAGGCAACTGGCTGCAGCCTTAAATATGCCACCAAAATTACTGCCTCAGCGCAAGCCCATCCCCGCTGCCGAGTGAATCCAGATTTGAACTCTATGCAACGTGTTTCAGGACCTTTAAGAATGATCACAAAACTCCATTTCCAAAGAATTACATGCAAAGATATTCATCAAAACCTTATTTATAATCCAAAAAATGAAACATTGTGCAGCCATCAAAAAATTACATTTTCATGAATATTTACTCACTTGGAAGAAGTGGTCAGGATTTATCATTAAGTAGTTAAAAAAAACAGAATGCAAAACTATTTATAGAGTTGTTTTGGTTGTCTATTTATATTAAAAACCACTCTAAAAGTTAGTAGTTTAAAACAACAATCATTTATTATTCTCACAATCCAGTATATCAAGGATTTGAGTAGGAATTAACTGCGTGGTTCTTCTGTTCCACGTGACATCAAATGGGGTCATTTACTTAGTTGCCTTTAGCAGGTGGCTATGCTGGACTAGAAGGTCCAAGAAGGTTTTACTCACATGTCTGACACCGTGGTGTTCCTCCAAATTGTTTCTCTCTCTTTCTCTCTTGCCATGTGGCTATCTTAGACTTCCTAACAGCATGGTGGTCTCATGGCATTCAGACCCTTTATATGACAGCTGGCTTCCAAGAGGGAGCATCCCAAACATGTAAAAGCATAGGCTAATATCTTTTGAGGCTAAGCTTGGAAGTTATACAATGTCACTTCAGCCATAACCTGTCGATCAGAACAAGTTATAGGTCCGACCCAGATTCAAGGGGAGAGGATATAGGCTTTATCTCTCAGTAGGAGGAATGGTAAAGAATTTGAGCCATATTTAATCCACCACAACAGTGTTATCTCAATTTTTAAAATATGTTTATGTGCATTGAGAAAAGACCAGAAGATAGAATAACCCTGGTACAAAACATTTAACCAAATCTCACAAGAGAAAGGAGAGTTAAATAATCCAACAAAAATCTATATAGACTTTTCAGAGCTATCCTCAGCCTCATCCCCAAACCAACAGCAAACAGAAGGTCTAAATAGAGTTGCCCAGTGTGAGCAAGATCAAAAGAAATGGCATGGGGGCTGGCCCCGTGGCCGAGTGGTTGAGTTCGCATGCTCCGCTGCAGGCAGCCCAGTGTTTCGTTGGTTCAGATCTTGGGCGCTGACATGGCACTGCTCATCAAACCATGCTGGGGTGGCGTCCCACATGCCACAACTGGAAGGACCCACAACGAAGACTATACAACTGTGTACCGGGGGGCTTTGGGGAGAAAAAGGAAAAAATAAAATCTTTGAAAAAAAAAAGAAAAAAGAAATGGCATGGAAATTATGCAAACATACTACAGAAGTACAGTTAGGAAGAAAATATAACCCAAGGAAAAGAAGGAAATTCTTCACGTGTTTCACACTAAAAAACAACCTAAACAGAACATGAATTCAATAAAAACAAGAACTCAAAGATGAGATGATAAAATAATAGAATAAGACAAAAAAAGGAGAGGGAGCTTGTAGAGCTAAGGAAACAATGAAGGGAGAAGCAAAGCAAGATCATGAGAGGTAATAACTAGATACGAAGCAGAGTAGATATGCTGCATGTGAGAATATGTGTCAGTGGAAAGGCTGAGCCAGCGCCCATGAACAGAAGCCATTAGAGAGAAAATAACAGAAATGAAGGAAGGTGAAAGACAACTCAACAAAAGATATTTTGTTTCCCTGAAGTCGAGAAGCCGAAAATGGAACAGAAGTATTAAAGATATAATACAAGAATTTTCCCTGAAAGGCAGGAAGGATCAACTCTGCAGGTTAGAAGAGCACACTGGTTCCACGAGACACTGACACAGAACCTTCAACAGCAAGATCTGTCCTGTTAACTTGTGGAGCTGGAAGCACTCTACAGGCATCCTGAAGATGTACGAAGTGCTAATTAATATAACTCAAATATTAAAAATAGTTAAACAGTGCCTGACACTTAGGAAGTCCTTCCAAATAAAAAATCTAGCCATAAAAAGCAATTCACCCACCAAGGGGAAAGTCAAGCTGATCTCAGACTTCCAAGAGTAATATTTAATGCCAGAAAATAATGGAGCAATATTTACAAAGCTTTGAGGAAAGAAAATGGCACCCAAAATTATAAGCTCCAAGAATTTTTTCAACATAAAGTCCAAAGAGCAGAATTTCTCAAACCTGGAAGAACTTAGGAGGACAGCACCCAGGAGCCCTGGTTAGGGGAGGAGAGAACTATTTGAATAAAATTTTACATATCAAAATATGAATCCAAATGAAAATTCAGGAAAGGAGAAACAGTTGAAAAAGTACTGGTGGTAAGCACTGAAACCATTAGATACTGAATAAAGACTAGACATTTGTAGAAATTATAATTACAGAGCAAATTTTGACAATGTAAAATTAATAATATAATTAACAAAATTAGTGAGTTGTGAGGATAGAGAGAGGACACATGAGAGGTGCTAGTTACCTAATTTTTCATAGCATTTACCCAATCTGAACTGCCTCATTTAAATCAGCAGCCTATATATATATACACACATATGTGCATATGTATATATATGCAATGATTCTAACTTCTTAATATTTTTCATTACATTTTCATAATCCATTTTCTTAAATGTGAAAGTATTTTATAGAAACATCTCTTGTGCAAATGTCACATTTAACTGAAGTTCACAAATTCCTTCACCAGTTTCACTTCCATTTCCTTTTCTTCTGTTAAACCTGAGTAATATCTAAGCAAAATATTTTTGCTTAAAAAATAGAATATGTGGTATGACTCCATTTTTATAAAAGTACTTCTGTTAATGTTTCTGTCTGTTCTTCTAGCTATAAAAATACACATAGTTATGTCTACAATAATGTTTATTCAAAGGTGGATATTTATGGGTGGTGGGTTTTGTTTTTACTTTGTTCTTTTTACTTTATTTTCTTAAACTATTTATGAGCAGCTTATTTTCACAAAACAAAAAAATATTATTCAAGAAAGAAAGATCAGAAGAAAATACACTAAGTTGTTATCACATAATTATTGATGTTCAGAGAGATTATGGATATTTTTCACCTCTCTACTTTTCTGCAGTTTCCAAACTTGCCCATCTTTCAGATCTCAGTTTAGCCATCACCATTTCCTCCTGGTTATTCACTGACCTCTGTGCCTTGATGGGACCCATTATCACACCTTCCCATGGAAGGCTTCCTCTGTGTTCTACCTCCATTGTAACATTCATCACATTTTAATGTTACTTATAAAATTGTCTCTCTTCCTCACTAGACACTAACCACGTTGAGAACCGAGGCCATGTCTATCATTTTTCACTGCTGAAGTATCACATAAGAACTCTACTCGATAAATATTTATTAGATAAATACATGTGCTGAAGTTGTATTGCAGAGCAAATGTTACAGCAGCACACAGAAACTGCTTTTCATTTTCCAAATTGAATCCTCTGGTTTTGCCAAACTTATAAAGCTATAAGATCACACGGACATTTTAAGGAGGAAATCATTTTTTAAGACTTTATGTTTCTTAGAGCAGTTTTAGGTTCACAACAAAATGAGAGGAAAGTATAGAGATTCCCCGTATACTCCCTGCCCCTACACATGCACAGCCTCCCCCATGATCAACCTCCCCCACCAGAGTGGTACATCTGTTCCAACTGATGAACCTGTATCGACACATCATTATCACCCAAAGCCCATCGTTTACATCAGGGTTCATTCTTGGTGTTGCTGTAGATTCTATGGGTTTGGACAAATGTATCAAGTTATAGTACCATACAGAGGATTTTCACTGCCCTAAAAATCCGCTATACTCTGCCAGTTCACCCCTTTCTGTCCCTCAGTCCTTGGCAACCACTTATCTTTGTACTGTCTCCATAGTTTTGCCTTTTCCAGAATGTTGTGTAGTTGGAATCACACAGTATATAGCCTTTTCAGACTGGATTCTTACACTTAGTAGTGTACATTTAAGGTAACTCCAGGTCTTTTCATGGCTCAATAGCTCATTTATTTTCAGTGCTGGATGTCTCGTTGTCTAGGTATACCACAGTGTGTTTATGTACTCACCTACCAAAGGACATCTTTGTTGCTTCCATGTTTTGGCAATTATGAATAAAGCTGCTATAAACGTCAACGTGCAGGTTTTTGTGTGGACATAAGTTTTCCCCTCCTTTGGATAAATATTAAGGAGCACGACTGCTGGATCAAATGGTAAGAGTATGCTTAGTTTTGTAAGAAACTGCCAAACTGTCTTCCAAAGTGGCTGTACCATTTTGCATTCCCACCAGCAGTGAATGAGAATTCCTCTTGCACCATATCCTCACCAGCATTTGGTGTTGTCTGTTCTGAATGTTGGCCATTCTAATAGGTGTGTAGTGATATCTCATTGTTGTTTTAATTTGCATTTCCCTGATGACAAATGATGTGGAGCATCTTTTTTTTAATTGAGGTATAATTGACGTATAACATTATATAAGTTTCAAGTGTACAACGTAATGATTTGATATTTCTATGTATTGTGAAATGATCACCACAATAAGTCTAGTTAATATCCCCCACCATACATAGCTACAAATTTTTTTTCTTGTGAACAGAATTTTTATGGAGCATCTTTTTGAATGCTTATTTGCCATCTGGATATCATCTTTGGTGATGTGTCTATTCAGGTCTTGTGCCCATATTTTAATCAAGTTTTTTGTTTTCTTATTGATAAGTTTTAAGAGTTCTTTGGATGTTTTGGATGGCAGTCCTTTATCAGATGTGTCTTTTGCAAATATTTTCTCCTAGTTTATGACTTGTCTTCTCATTCTCTTGACTTTGTCTTTCTCAGAGCAGAAGTTTTAATGCTAATGAAGTCCAGCTTATCAATTATTTCTTTCATGGATCATGCCTCTGGTGCTGTATCTAAAATGTCATTGTCATACCCACCGTCATCTAGGTTTTCTCCTATATTATCTTCCAGGAATTTTCTAGTTTTCCAGAGGAAATAATTTTTAAATGCAAAATGCAGTCCCTGATTTCCCATTTCCGTGATTGGAGAAGACAGTCGGTCACGCATTAGCCCTGTAAGCCCTCCCAAAGCTGAAAGCTTTATGATCGAAACAAATGAGACAAATGAGGATTGGCAGTAATATTTCTCGAAAAATTTTCCTTTTGTGATCTGATAAACACATCATTTTCCTTTTGAGTTTCTTAGCTAATTAGCTTGTAACATCACCATACATCCCTTCCTATTATCGTCTCTCCGTACTTTATAAGAGTGTCCATCTTCTCTATTTGCATTTCGTAATTCCTCATTCTGTCCTCACTCACACAAGCCGGTCTCCAATTCTGCCCTGTTAAAATGGCTGCTCGCAAAATCATGAATGAAAACTTGCACATTCTGGTTCGTCAGCTTATGTCTCCTCCTGCAGCATTTGACATGGTTAATCATGTCCTCTTTCAGGAAATCTTGCTTCCTTTGGCTTCCCTGAAACCCCACTCTCCCATTTTTCTTTCCCCATTGCTGGTAATTAAGAAGCCACTCTGATCTTGACAGGGACTTTAAGACTTCCTCCTTACTCCACCCCTGGGAAGGGAATCTCAGATGTGAGTCAATAACAAAATAGGCTTCCTCCTCAGAGGGATATACACTGGGGTCCTGATACTAGCAGCTGGAGCTTTTCAGTACAAGGAATCAGTAGACTATGCGTGGAAGTGGCATGGGGTAAATTGCACCATGCCCTCTTCTCAGCCACTAAGATCCCTTTTAATACTTCCCTTCTCTCTCTGCCTCCCTAGAAGAGGCATCAGGGCAGGGTTGGAGGGAAAAGAGACTAGATCAGCTCTGCTCCAGCCTTTTGGAAAGAAACCTTCAATTCTTCCCTTTATTTAAATGTTTTTGTTCATTTCCTCCTTTGCGAATTGGAGAGGTAAGACCCCAAGGATCAAGAGCAGGATGGAAGCTTAGAGGAAAGAGGCCAAGAAGAAGCTGCCTTTGCCTTTAGTCAAGATCACAAGTTAAAGTTACAGATGCCCTCAGGACTCACACACTGCTTCGCACAGCTCAGCAGGGTAGAAGTTCCAGCTCGTAATAAAGAAGGTGCATTTGCACGTAGTATCTTCTGTACATCTTCTGTCAGGAATCCACTGTGACCAAAGGTAGTTAATACAGAATCAGGTCCGCGGGTTTCTCAGCCAAAACTCTGTGGGAAACATTTCTCCATCTCCTTTGTGGGCTCCCCTTCCTCCACTTTTTTCTTAACTGTCAATATTCCCCCAGAAATCTAGGGCCCTCCTTTGTTAGTCCATAAACTCTCCCTGGATGATCTATCCTTGAGGTTTCTTCAACTATCACCTGTGTAAAATCAACTCCCTTTTCTCTATCACCTGGCCTCATCTCTCTCCTAATGACCCCAAACCCAACAAAACTGAACTCATCTCCCCTACCAAACCTATTCCTTTCTGGTGTTTCTAGCCTGAGGATGGTCCCATCGGCCCCTGGCAGCTCTCAACTCAGAAACCCGGGCATCAGCCTTGACTTCTCCTTCTCTCTGACACTCGTGTACAATCAATCATTTTTTCCTGTGAGTTCTTCAGTCTAAAGATGTCTCATAACCCTACTTTTTTCTAGCGCAAACGGCCCCTGCTTTAGCTCAGCCTATTACCATCTCTCATCTAGAAAATTTTGAAAATTTTCTGACTGGTATTCCTACATATAGTCTTGTTCCCTCTCAGATTTATTCACCACACTGCCACCAGAGTGATCATCCTGAAACACAAGTTTAATCATGTTGATTCCGTGCTCAATATGTCCATGGTGTCACCAGAGGCTGAAGTTATAATCTAAATTCCTTAATATGTCATACAAGTCCATTGGTACCAGGAAAGTGCAACTCTGCCCACTTTTCCCCTCATTTCCCAGGACTTCATGCCTCTTTTAATACTGTGGTTATATTGAAATTCTTAGAGCTCTCCAAAAATGTCGTGTTCTTTTGTGTCCCTGCATTTTCACATGTGATCTCCCATTTTAAAATAACCTCCGCTATATCACACCTTATCCGCTTGGATATCTCTGACTCCAAAACTCCGCTCAGCTGTCAACTCTTCTGTGAAGCCCAGCTTGACTTCCCCTGGCCAGTTAGAGGCTCTTGCTGCTGGTCCAGAGCCCTGTGAACACGCCTCCTTCAGGGCACAAAGCACAGCCAGAGTAGCTTTCTCTTCAGCGGGTGCTTTTCCTCACACCGCTGTAAGCTTCCTGAAGACAAGGATAATGTCTTTTCACACGTTTATCTCTGAGTCTAGCACAATGTCTGGTATATATTAGGCACTCAATATATATTCACTGAATGATTAAATCAATATTCATTCATCCCACCTTGGAAGACCTTTATGGGTGTAGGAATGGAAATATAATATAATGTGCACACACTTATGCAAGGCCGTTGGGCACTTTGAGGAAACACAGGAATGGAAGGGAATGCTGGGTTGCAGATGAGATAGATATTATATCCCCATTTTACACACATGTTAACTAAGCACAGAGAGACCACATAACTTGTCCAAGATGACAGCCAATAAGAGGCAAGCAGAGATTGGGAACCCCAGATCTATCAGACAGAAGCTGGAGCTTCCAAGCCATGCAACCCATCAGAAGAACCCTGGTATCCACCGCCTCACCTTCAGGATTCCCAGCTGTAATGCAGAGAAGACTGGGTACAAGTCATTGGCTATGAGACCTTGAGTCAGTCAACAACCTTTTTTAGGTCTCAGTTTTCTTATCTATAAAATGAGGGTAATAATCCATCTCACCTCCCTCACAGAGCTGAAAGCTGAGGTGAAGTTCAAGTGAGGCCATGAGGTCTTGCTTTGAAAGTCACGGAGGGCGTGAGAGGTGCCTACGCAGTCGCCATGAAACCATGGTGATGGATGAATTCCTCAACAACATGAGGACAAGCCCAAAGAGGAAGACAGTGTTCTTTCGGGGTACAGGGAGTGTTGGAGTGGTGGGTCGACTGGAGCCCTCGGGTCCGGGTGAGGCTGGTGGCGATGGCTTCCTTCACGAGGTGAGTTTGCTCAGCTCTGAAGGAAAGGAGCCCCGTATTTTGAGGGAGAGGAGAGAAAAGGAAGGAAGAGGCTGTGGAGAGCTCAGGCTGACCTCAGCGCGGGTTGAGAACATGGGAATGTGAAGTGGGCTAAATAGAATAGATCTACCTTCCTGGGGTGGGAAATTGGAAATCGTTGGACGTAAAGAATAATCTGCATAGAAATGCACAGCCCCTCACAGCTTCCAAAGCAGTGTCACACCCCTTGGCCATCTGTCCCCAGATGAAGAAACTGAGGCTCAAAGAGGTGAAGTAGTTTGACAAAGATGGCACACCTGCTGTGGAGCATAGCTCAGTTTCCGGCCCAGACTGTCTAACTCAGGGCCTGAATTCACCCACAGGACCATGTTAACTCTAAGCTACACTAAAGAAAAATGATTCATGCCAGGGAGAGGGCAGCAGTGGGTGAGAGTACAGGGAGCTGCTGGAGGTGTGAGCAGGCTGAGTGCTTGCCTCTCCCCGTGGACACCCAGCTCCCCCCAGTCATGCTGCAGGAGCATCCTGTCTGCCCCCACCCCCATGTCTCACGTCTCAGCAACCATGACCTCCAGCAGGCTGAGGGGATGCCTGCCTCCGGAAGCCCCAACATCCTGCACTCTGCTGAACCCACACGTGTCAGGCGGCCCGTTCCAGCTGCGGCGCTCAGACGACCTGACCTGACAGGCTGGGGCTGAATTACCGGCCCCTCAGCCAGAAATAACCCTCCGAGAAGTGTGTGGTGGCTACGTGTCCACAGGAAGGGGAGGAGGCAGGGCAGGGGAGCCAAGGAGTCCCAGGATCCCGAGATAACCCGGGTCCGGATGTGCATAGTCCCAAACATGGTGGGCTGGCCTGGGTCAGAGGCTGCAAGGAGGTGAGTGGGAACCAGGATGTCTGCTCCCTGACGTGGGCTGCGTGACAAGCCCCAAGCATCCTGAGAGGGTGGGCTGGGTTCCCACAGGCAGCCTTTGAGCACCAATCAGATCAGGTGGACTGTGTGTGCGTACACGTACAAACACACACACACACACACGGCTCCTCTGCAGTCCTGAGTTTCTATTGTTCCTTCCCTGGGCAGAATCCAGCTTTCGAAGCATTACTGTCTTCCCTCGTTCTGGGCAAAGGCATGAGTCGCCGCAGAGTCGGGTAATAGAAGACAGCAGCCTGGCAAAGGCCTGCAGGCAGAGTCGCTGAGGGCTCTCGACATTGCTCCTTCTCCCCTCACCTAGAAAGGAACAAACATCTTCTAGCTGAATCCCTTTCTTCAACAAAAAACAGACTGAGAATCATAAAGATGAAGATGAGCTTGCCAAAGGCAGACTCCTGCCTCTAAGATCTGCTCTTCCCATTATAGGACATGAGTTGGTAAGGGCAAGATCAGAGACAGAGACAAAATAATCATGCAAGGAGTGATTCCAATGAAGAATTCCTTCTTCATACTGTAGGCATGAAGAGGAGTCACTGGCCCTGAGGTGGGGGAAAGTGAAACTATGGGAAGTCAACCTTCCCAGCCCTGGGCCAGCGCTGGGACTAGGGAGGCAAGGATGGATCTGTTTGCGAAGGCCTCATTCAATGCCCAAATGCAGTTTCCTTTATCTCCATAGCATCCCCTTTCCAAGGGTACACGGAGCCACCACGCTTTCTCCGTAGTGCCCTGTATTCCAAGTGGCACAAGAGAGTCCTGAGCTACTTGTGCAAAGCAGATCGAAAGAATCACCCACTAGTCACAAAGTAGGCTCAGAATCCAGGCGGCCTGATTCCTCCCAATGAATTCGTTCCAGTGAATAAATGTAAGTGTGGTGTGATGGAAGGGACTCTTGCCGAGGGTCAGAAGGCCGATTCTAATCCTAGGCTCTGCCACTAATGTGGCTGTGTGACCTTGGGCAAGTCACCCCTGGGCCTCAGTTTTCCTCATTGTAAAAACAGGCTGTAATGAGGATCCCCAAGGTTCCCAACCTCCAACTATGAGATTCTATGCTTTTATGACCATATCCAGAGGAAAATGGGGGGAAGAAGAGACCCCTTGATCGCCCTGGTTGGGAGGAATTAGCAGAGGGAGTAAAAGGAAAGAAAATGATGGGGAAAGGGAATGGATTCCGAATTCACAAATCCCCCAGGCTCAGAAAGCTCCAGGTGGGGTTCCGATTCAGAAAGGCACAAAGAGGAGACGTGCGCACGGGGCGAGAAGGCTGGGGAACTCCCACCTCAGCAAGGACTTCGCTCCACGAAGGCTGGCAGCCAAGGGAGCCTGGTCCATGCTGGCTTGTAGCAGTAACGGCCTCTCCAGGTAGACCACTTCCGTGAGGCACAAGTGAGATAACCGTTACAACAGGATTTTGAAAAGTTAAAAAGCCCTATGTAAGTATAACATAAAAATATATTTTTTTCTTGGAGGGTAGAGAGTGAACAGAAAGAAAGAGGAGTCAAGGGGCCCCCTGGAAGTGACCCTGGAATATGTGTAGGGTTTGGGGGAGGGAGCACAAATTGACCAACTTTACACTGCGAATTCTTAATTCCAAAGCTGCGTCGCCCATGCTCCCCGACCCCAAGTCTGACCTAACTCTGGCTTGGCTCTGCGTGGAACAAACACAACCCTGCTCTTGTCACCCAAAGTGAAGCTTCTGGGGAATCACGCCACAGGCCTGGCCTCCCCAACCTGGGCCACATGTCTGTAGAGGCAGAGGCCAGGAGAGGGCTTCCGGGAAGAAGACGGTGTCAGCGGGAAAGAGGAGGGGTGAGGAATTAAGAGGGAAGGAAGGGAACTCATGGCAGCAGCCATTGACCGGTCACTTGGACTTCTGCGTCCTCTGCTCTCAGGCTCCTCGAGGACCTTCAGTTTACCAGGGTCCCCAGAGCAGTATCCGCAGGGCTTGAACCCCTCTGTCCTGCAAAGTAAGCTTCTAGTAACGGCAGCAAAGGTGAAGCAGACGCGGCACGGATTCTGCAGTATGAAGAGGGTATTTGTATTCGTTTTGGAATGTATAACGAGGGCTCTATTTATATATTTAGATTTACTTTTGAGCAAATCTGTTGGGCTGAGACTGACATTGGAGTGGCCTATAATATTACACTATAAAATATACATCATCATATATACGACAGTAAGTACTCGAGGAAAGGACTCTGCCTTCCTTGAGTTTGTCTCTAATCCAGTGTGGATGTTATAAGCCACGCAGGAGGAGAGAAGCAAGTCCACCAGCAGAGAACTGAAACCCTTCCACTCCCCATCCACAGGTGGGTACCTCCCAGGCTACCAGGTCTAGTGTAGCAGACGATAAAGCAGACAACCTGAGGGGGTTGGAAGACAGGACAGTGTCCTACCCCCCGAGAAACTCCCAGACAGGGATGTCTGGAAGACACTTTAGGGGGTATTTCCTCCACACATCTCCCCTCCCCAATTTACAGCTGGGACACTTAGGTGCAGAGAGTAGAAGTGACGTGTCTAAGGTTACACACATAGATTTTCTAAAAAATGACTTCCACTTTTGACAGGGAAGCGGATTCATGTGATGGGGGTCGGTGAGAGATGTGCTCATGTCTTATTTTAAAGGAATGAAAGGTGACTAGCTGTACACAGGGAAATATATGCTGGTTTCGTGCATTTCACTTTTCTGATCCTGGAATGAGCTGTTCCAGGTAGTGATTAAATTTTGACACGTTGAGGCAGACACTGTTGCTGAGTTTTGCTTTTTTTTTAATAGATTTTATTCTTTAGAGCAGTTATAAGTTAACAAAAGAGTTAAACAGAAATTACAGAGAGTTCCCATACACCCGCTCTCCCCGCCATGCACACAACTTCCCCATCATCAACATTTTGCATTAGGGTGGAATATTTGTTACAACTGATGCGCCGATGTTGACACGTGATTATTAACTGAAGTCCGCAGTTTACATTAGGGTTTGCCCTTTGTGTGTATAGTTCTGTGGGGTTTGACAAATGCATGACGGCATGTATCCACCTTTACAGTATCGTACAGAATCGTTTCACTGCCCTAAAGACCCCCTGCGCCCCAGTGCTTTGCTTTGTGCCCCCCCAGCACCCAGCTCTCCTCACTGTGCGGCGTCTCGCCTACCCACAATGCACCAGTGACACCTACCCACGAAGGCCAGCACAGAGTGACACAGCCCATCAACTGTGCGTGTTCAGCTCTGGCCTGACAGCTGGCCGAGCCGTGCTCAACGTGCAAAGCATTTGCTCCTGAGCGATGCTCTGGGTCATAACAAGTCCTGAGGCTCTCCTGCTTCTTCTCATTTCCAGCCAGTTTTTGTTCACTGTTCTGGCATCAGCTCCTTTTCAGTCACTGTCTCTCAGATCTCCCTTCTGATGTCACTCAGAATTCTTATACTCAGTGTGGCTGTTTTATACTCTGGAAAAACTTTAAACCTCTAAGCAAATGAACATTTGGACATGTATAGTTTTAATAACTAAGTACTCTCAAACATTTGCTACCCTTATAAAAAAAACCTTTTATGCTCTGTATTAAGTTCAAAATAGGTGGCAAAGTTTAATGTTACACATTTGAAAATGGAAGCTTATATTCAAAAGGGCTAGGTAAACAGCTCTTGGATGCCTAGCCTTCTCATCAAGTCGTGAGCGACCCATCCGTGTCAACATTTACAAACTTGCCAGATCGCTGGAAGCTGGGGTTTCACCAGAAGGAGGGGTGGGGGGAACTTGGAGAAGCACCTCGACATTTTACGTGGGTTTGAACTCCTCTCCAGGCCTTGATGTCCACTCCACCTGAGCTCCAGGTGCCCTCGCCCAGAGTGTTGCAGAAGCGCCTCCCCTGGAGACTAGCCCTTCCATGAGCTTCTATTTTGGAGAGGCTACCACACTAGAACAAGCTGGAAACTTTGTCTTGGGGAGGAGAAATGGAAGCATCTCAATTGGAGGGAAAGAGGGAAAAGGAGGAGATTGCCCTGTGGGGGGTCGGTTCTAGACTTCCTAGCCCACCCCCCAGGACTGTTGGGAGCACCAAACGAGACAGCAGGTGTGAATGTGCCCTGTGGGCTGTGAGGGGCTGGACAAATCCACAGTACGCTCTGTGCTTGTGCTGCCTTGTTGAAGAGCAAAACTGTACTTTTTCATTCCTAGGCTTCTCTCAGGATTTTCTACAAAGCGCTAGCCATAAAAATAGGCTTTCTCTAAATAGTTATATGTTGGTTGAGTGGATATATCAGAACAAGCAAGAATCTGATTACATGTAAGGAAGCACATTTTAACTGTCAGGAGAACCAGATATGGCAACGGCATTTTCAGGAAGACAACTCTGGGAAGAGAAGAAACCACCATTTGTCCCTGGATGGCTTAGACACCCAGCTGCCCAAACCTAGGGATTGGATGAGCCGGATGACAGTGAAACCGTTACTGAAACAATGGAGACAAATCGTGAAGTGGTAGGAATAGGGAGCAGAGGCCTACCAGGTCCTACCATGGGCAGCTGGAGCCTTTCGACAGAGTCTCAAAAAGAAAGGAAAACTGCGAGCCGCCCAAGACTGCCTCCCTGTCTCCAGCTTTTCCTTTCACCTCGATGCCTCCAGCATTTTTTCATCATAGCCTAATAACAGTCAAGACAATCTTATCTCCCAAAATTGTTGAAAAGTCTTCACATTGAGAGAACACGATGTGGGGAACATAGTCCTCCTTAGCACCTTCTTCGAGAGGACTGAGAAAAAGAAGTCAGGGGATGAGGGAAAGGAATGGGATTGTGGGAATATAGATTCCTGTAGCCCCTAGTCCATATTTAGAGCCTTGATTCCCCGTTTGCAAATGCAGGGACTGGACCAGAGGCCTCCACGCAGCCCCCAGGGCAAATTCTCCTAAAGCCGGAGCAGGGGCTGGGGGGCAGGCTGGAGAAGAGTGGGTGCCCCCACCTGCCGCCTACCAAGCAGCCACCAGGGCACTAGGGACAGTGATATTTGAAAACCACAAACCACTGGGCTCCTCCCTGGGCTTCCTGCTCCCATCAGTGTTTCACATTTGGCTCCAAGGTCACACTAGCTCCCAGATCCTCCGCCCTGAACTATGACAGATGAGTGCCCCCTACACACAAAGAATAGAAACCGACTTGCCCTGGGCCCTCCCTTCCTTCACCCTCTGAAGCTTCTGAGAGACGCCACACCCACCAGGCTCAAGGAAAAGGCTGCTCAAAGGCACAGTGTACTGATTTGGTGTTCATCACTAAATTTCCTAGAAAGGCCCATTGACACCTTCACTGCCCAATTAGTCTGGAAATCCAGGATTGGAATGGCAGGTGGAGAAGGGGCCTTGGTCTCCACATACTAGTTCCAGGACATGGTTGGGATGCAAACTCAGTTTCTTGATAAGTACTTTAGTGTCATTAACATCTAGTGTGGGAGATTAGACTCTCCAAGGTAGCTTTGGAAAAAGTGCAAATAGCTGGGCTTTTCCCCTACGTGTTCAGCAGGTCTCAGATTAGACCTGGGGTCCTTATAGTGATTCCAATGGGCAGCCGGCGTTGGAGCCCACTGGTAGGGATTTCAACCACGAGCTGGAAGTTCTGCTGTCTGTGTGCTAACGGGCAAATCCTCGTCTCCACTCTGTTTTTCGATATCTCAGGTGGGAAGAATTATTCTGAGAGTGTTGTACCTTCCTTTGTTCTTGTCAAGCGCGGAATGCTTCTCTCCTCATTCCCTTCAGAAATAAACCTACTCGCCTGGCTGTCCTCTGGCTTCAGATCCAGCTGCTAGGCTTTCCGGGCTTCTTCTTGGAGGGAAGTCTTTGGAAGCGAGTAAGCTGGCACATCAATTCTCCTTCCTAATAAGACAAGCTGAAGTGGCCAGAGAGGGACCCCCTCAGTCACTCCAGGAATGGAGCAATGACCGTGTCCTCCTCCGCACCGTGCCGCGGTGGGTACTGGGAAACGCTCTCCCCCATCTGACAAGGCTCCCTCAAGCCTCTCTTCCCTCCCAGTCCTCCTTGACCACAGCGTCCACCCTCTGAGATCGCCCCCTTTTCTGAACACCCTTAGCATTTCTCACACATCTAGTAATTTAGCTCCTCTCAGACACGCCTTGTATTGAACAAAGTTTTTCTCTGCTCAGTTGTGTTACAAGCCCCTTGAGGGTAAGTTTCTTCTGCTTTTTATTCCTCTAAGTCCCTCCTCCCTTCTCTCCTGCCCAGAGAAGTTTCTCAATACCTGCTGATTGTTTCCCAAGTACTTCCCACCCCTACCACTCGAAACCAAAGAGGAAATGTAGGGGCATCAATTGGCAAATTTTCCTGAATAATTCGCATTTCAATTCTGAAAGCTAGCTATTTCTTCATTAGCTAAGATGTGGTACTACATTTATGAACCATCCTGTGATCATTATTAAAGAAGATTGTCTTATACGTAAGCATTTAAACGTCCTAAATCTTCTGTCTAACCAGGGGAGACAATACTGTACCTTAGAGACACATCCCGGATTTACTAGAGAAAAGGCAAAGAGCGGTATCGGTTTGTAACCGCCTCACTGCTCCCTGCACTTTCTTACCAAGCTCCCCGCTCTCACGGCGTCAGCCCTGACGCTTCGTGGGGTTTGTACGCCTAGCAGTGCTGAGGAGGTCTGCAGGCAGACTACTCAGGCTCAGATGCAACCTCTTCCACGTGCTAGCTGCACATCCTGGGGCACGTTACCTAAACCATGGGCATCAGTTTCCTCACCTCTTAACGGAAACAGAAGCACCTCCTCACAGGGTCATTGTGAAGACAAAATGGGTTACTGCGAGGAAAGCACTTAGTAGGCTCTCAATAAGCATTAGCTGTCACCATGATCATTATGCAGAAGCAGCCTCAGGAGCCAGAGACCTTGTCCTAGCTCTCTCATTTATTTGCTTTGTGACTTTGGACATACAAACCCCAAGGTCTCCATTTCTTCAGGTATAACGTTAAAATATTGATAATGCCTGGTGTACCTGCCTCACAGAGCTGCAGTGAGATTCAAATGAGCTAATACATGGGAAAATGCAGGAGAGCAAATGGCCCC
This sequence comes from Equus przewalskii, assembly GCF_037783145.1. Classification (NCBI taxonomy): domain Eukaryota; kingdom Metazoa; phylum Chordata; class Mammalia; order Perissodactyla; family Equidae; genus Equus; species Equus przewalskii. The sequence continues at coordinate 33,242,817 of NC_091835.1, read as the reverse complement.
TCTTTTCACCTGCACCTGTATGATCGCACAGCCCAGCGCGCTTTGTAGGATGGTTACTTATTTTTATCTGCCTCCTCAATCAGCTTGTGGGTTCCTTGAAGCAAGGATCCCATCTTACTCTCTCTTCTGTCAACCATGATGCCTGATTATGCACGTGATATGTACTCAGGAAATGGGGAACTGGAAGGGCAGCAGTCTCCTTGTGTGTATATTTTCCCAGGATGTGTTCCAGTAGCGTGCTTCCCATTGGACTGCATGTGCTAGGGCTAGCCCCTCACATCAGATGTAGCTCCCAGAAGGCACATCTGTGAGCAGCATCTGTAAGAAGGCATCTAGTCCCAGGAGCCAGGCACCCAGTAGGCATAATGTGGGGACACCCTGGCCTGCTGCTCTGCCCCTGGGACCTTCCTGGGCTCTGATCCCCTGCGCTCAGCCAGCAGTCTTTCAATCTTCATGAGGGTCTCTGAATTCATCTCCATACTATTGGAGAGACCATAAAAGCAGTTTAGTTGCCATAGACAGTCCAAATGAGGGACACTGAGAAATCCAATCTCAGCATTTTATACAGCAGCAGTGACTTGAAGACCTTGTTTTCTTTCTTCCCATTTTGAAGTCTTCCCAAGGAGGCAACTTTGGTTTTTGTGCCTCTGCTCACAGCTCCCATATCTTTATTAAGAGGTAGTCTTGGGGCATGCCATTTGCCTGATGGTGTCCTGTATTATTTCAGTATCCTTCAAAACACTCACCTAGTGCTGTGTACAGAGAAAGCACTGGATACACAGTTCCCAATTGGAATGAAAAGGACTGAGAAAACCAAAATGAGTGGACTCAATGGGAGATTAATTGCATAGGAGTCTGCTGACGGCGTGGCTGAAGCCAGATTTTTTTCGGAACCGCTGACTGCCTTCACATTTCCTGGTGGAAGTGGGACAGGTCAACAGACAACACAGAGTCCTAGATAACTTTTGCCCACACATCATTCACTTTGTGGAGCGTTGGCTTGAAATTGAGGGGTGTGTGTGTGTCTGGAACCGACGTGCCTTCCGTGAGACTCAGAGGTCTCTGCACTCTCTTCAAATGGGCTGATTACAACACAGAGGATGTGGACAGTGGAGTTTTTCCTGTTTGATGTCACACTGCTACCCTTTAAAAGTCCAAGGGAAAAAAGGAGGGAATTCAGCCTAGGATCCTCAGGCCAGATAGCCACAAGGAAGAAGAGGAGAAAAAGGCCAGTGAGGCACAGCTGCGGAGTCCAGGAGGCAGTGTCAGGTTTCAAACTCCGTGCCAGCCATTCAGAGAGCAGCGATGTCAGGGCCCTGCCTTGGGCTCCTGGTCTACGTCCTGTGCTCCGCAGTGAAAGCCTATCCCAACGCCTCCCCGCTGCTAGACTCCAGCTGGGGCAGCCTGACCCACCTGTACACGGCCACAGCCAGGAACAGCTACCACCTGCAGATCCACAAGGATGGCCACGTGGATGGCACACCCCATCAGACCATCTACAGTGAGTAGGGGCTTCATTCAGGCTGGGAATAAGGGGGAGCTCCTCTGTCCATTCATCTGCAATGGACGTGGAGAGGCCTGGGGCTGGACCAGAAGGCTAACCCAGCCTCCTAGTTTCTTGCCCAGGATCCACTTATTTGTGTGTGCGTGTGTGTGGTGTTCAAACCTTGGGAGAAGACTCTGCCACCTCCCTAATTAGTGTTTACTGGTTTCTCCCAGAATGAATAATTTCTAACTTAACAAAAATCCCTCTTCCCACAATACAGCCACTTTCTCTTGATCCTGTCCAAAGAGTCAAAAAATGTGCTGAAAGAAAGGCAAGGAGGCTGAGAGGCGAAGAAACCAGGTAGCTCATTAGACACTGGGTTTTACCTCATGAACTTTGGACTGGGTTAACAATGGAGGTTGTAAAGAAGATTCCGGTATCAGACCAAGGACTGAAACAGACGAACTCAGGGGCTCTTTCCAACTCTGAGCTTCTAGTATTCTAGCCTTATAAAAATTCTCGGGAAAAATGTGCTAAAGACAGACTGTTCAGGTATGTTGTCTTGGTGAGTCTGACCAACTGCATGAACCATCCATGCATTCACCTGTCCATGCATCCACGCATCCTTCCATCCAACAGGTTTACTGGGGGCTTCAGAAGTACCCAGTTTGGTATGAGTTGGTGATTCATCTCTGCGGAGCTGAAAGTTCCACTCAGCAGCAAATTGAGGTTGTTGGGAACTCCTTGGCAACATGAGACAACTGGAATGTTTTAAAGACTAGATTTTTGGCAAGTTGGATCACAATCCACAATAGTCAATCAATTAGCTATGATTCAAATGAGGGCTCCTTGGTGTGCACCTATATAAGGGATAATGACGTAGGAGGCAGGATAGATACTGAAAAAGACAAGGTCTTCTATTTTAGAAGAACATCTAAAAATTACTCTAAGTATACGGAAAAATGCAAACTGATTCAATATAGATCAAATTAAAGGAATGAAAGAGTAATCATAGTCTTTGTTTAACTAAACAAAATTTCTTATAGGAATAATGATTTGCCCTATATTGTTGTACTAAATTAATCAGTAATTTTGCTGTGGCCTTTCTGTGTAAGACATTCAGTATGCTAAGACTCAAAGGTCCTTAAACCTGGGAGCAAGATATATGCAACTGCAAAGCCGACAGTTCACCCCCTCCAGGTGCTCAATGGATGGTGAGAGGAAATGAGAGGAGGGAGAGAGGGTCTCTCCAAATACCAAACGGGTTCTAGAGCTCAAAGGGATACAGTAGGGATCTGGAGTCAATATCTTGGGAGCCAAGTCTGAGTCATTAGATATAAGTCTGGATACATGTGATGCATCCAAAGTGTTGCTCGTTTTTTTCAAAGGATATTTAACAGAATCTCCAATGCGTCCGCCATTGTTTGAAGCTCTGTGACTGCAAAAGAAGACATGGCCTTTCAGGCACCTCACGTCTTTCACTCCTTCTTGTCGCCCAGCTCACTGTCAGACTTTAGGGAATATAATTTGGGACCTCTCATGGGGGGGCACCCTTACTTCCACTGCAACATGATAGGAGATTTAAAATGTGTGATAGTGGGTTCTGGTAAATTATTGTGATTCGCATAGATGGAAGGGGCTTCATACAACTAAAGAATGCTCATAAAACTTGTCTAGAATCATGGAATCCCTTCACCGAATGAACCCGGCAAAGACGCATCCCTCCGGACAAGACATAGAGCACAGCAGTGCGGCAGTGCGACCTGCTGCGTGGGCTGTGAGTAGCACCAAATTGTAGAACTTTTCCCTCAAATATCCACCGGCATCAGGCCCAGAGGAGGCAGGCGCTCAGTCCTAGCTGGAATGAATTAAAGTGACTGGGAAGAAGCAGGTCTGAAGATTTTTTTTTTTTTTATAGAAATGTGATTTTGTTTTGTCAGTTACAGACACTAGCTAAGCATCGTGTGCCTGTGGAAATCAACACAAACCTGGGAAGGGGAACCAGGGTCAGCATGGTGGGAGGGAGACACTTTTCCTAGTTTATATCACCTTTTGTATGATTCAAATCAGCTATCGTGTGTATTACCAGAGAAAATGTATACACTAAGAGAAAAAGTTACCAGAAAAGGACAGAGGAAACATTGATGCACGTAGATGGGTGGCGCAACTAGTTAACAGATTGGTGAAGGATCTGTAATCCCCTCCTCAGGGAACATAAAGCAACGCTTTCACGCTGGTGGAGAGGTGTGGGGTGTTTTTTTCCCTCTTAATTAATTATACATTTCTAGTGAAATCTGGTTCATTGATTATTGTGCTTTAGGAAATTCTTGATTAGTACTGGAGTGCCCAAACCCTCTTTGGGTTTTGTGACGTTATCTGCCTACCAGATTCTAGGGCCACCCTTGGGACTGACAGCGCCGAGGTGAGGGAGCCTCTCCAGTGTCTGCGTCTCCTGCCCACTATGAACGAGGCCACCCCCACGCCCCGTTATCCTCACTTTGTGCAAACAGCAGAAAGGCGATGCTCGTGACTCCTGGTTAATACACTTCCTAGATCCTGATATCTTGACTTCCTCCACCTTCCCCACTGGCGCTTTCTTTACTTGAAGCTGAATTATCCTCTGGCTCTTCAACCCTTCAAAATATTATCTTTCTTTTGGGGAGCTTGAATCACTTTATATCTACTGCCTTATTTGTCATTGACCGGCCATGAGAATAGAATGGGTCAGGTAATTTTCTACTTTCATAGCAGAGGTTGAGGTGAAGTGGCAATAGCAAAAATTATTAGTACTTAGAAAGTGCGTTTATAGTGGATAAAAATATTACCTCATTACATCCTCAAGACGACCAAATGAGATAAGTGATGGTACTACATAGAGAAAACAAAGGTGGAAGAATGTAAATAACTGGCTCAAGGTCACATAGTTAGTAAATGACCTAAAGGACACCTTGACCCCAATCCGTTGCTTCTTCCAGAGTCACATGCACGGACACTGGCCGTCACTGAAGGAAATGTCTCTTAAGTCTGCCTCGCTCTAACAGGTTGTGGCTCCGGCAGCCAGCGATTTGTGCTTTCCTTCTGTCAAATTCCGCCCTTGATTCTGTGACACTGGAAACCTGCCTTCTGAAACTGCAAAGGGAACAAAATCTGTCTCTTATTTTCTGAACTTCCACACTGGCTCATGCTGGTTTGATACATCCGTTCATCCTCTGTAGCAGCTGCTCGCTCTTCTTCTGCAGGCTGTTTTCTGTTGGGACTGGGCCTGGCAACCGGGAGCACGTGTACCATGCACACTGCCCACACTGACCCCAGCATCTGGCTGGCATGACTGCGAGGTCTGGGCTTGTCACAGACGAGAGGTCAGCACATACTATACGTATCCCACGCGCTTCACACTTTCGAGTCACTTTTACAACCATCACTCCATTCGATTCTAACTGTAATCCTGTGAAGTAGGCAGGACGGCTTCTATTATTCTCTCTTTACAGCTGACGAAACTGAGCGATGACTTGCCCATGGCCACAAAGTTAGTGAGCAGCAAAACTGGGACCAGAATCCAAGTGCCCTGGTTCCTGGTCCAGTGCCCCTTCTGTGACCCACTCGGGGGCACTGCAACTTGGGGTTCTTGTGCCTGCGGGCATGAATTCTGGCACTTGGTTTTGTCTTCTCATACTTGTAATGACTTCTGTGGGAGGCAAACTGTAGGGTCATGGCAAGAGGATTCAGGAAACTGACCTGACTTTGAATCCTGCCTTAGTTTCCTTGTCACTTAAATTGGGATACTGAGACCACCAATATTAATACTAATGATAGTAACGATATAACCATTGCCTTGAAAATTTAAATATGTACTCAGAACCCAATCACTCAAAACCAGTTACTAAGTGTAATGTTTTCCCCAATTAGACTGAAAAATTCATCAGGACAGAAACTATTTCTTACATGTTCCTTATGTTTCTCTCAGGGCTTACCATAAAATTAGCCACATATGTGAGACATGCAGGGAGACCCCATTTGGGGATAATTTAAATATCCTCTACACCTCCCATGCTCTACTCCACTTCCAGAAGCTTCCCTCAAGGCTAACCCTCAGCCAAACTTTGAAACAAATTAACTTTTCTCTTGGGCCCTCTCCCCTTCTCTTCTTTCTGGGCCTGCTCCCATCCTCACTCTCTCTGTCCCACATCATTCCAGTTTCAGTCCATATCAGGCTCTATACTCAGCTAGCGGGCCTGCTCCTCTCCTTGGAGGTCTTCGTATTGAGCGTACGTGGGGCAGGGGAGGAGACTCAGGCTGTAAACCAGGCCATGAGGATGATGGGCATTTACAACCTCTCCACACTTCATCTCTAGAAGAGGGATCTGAACCCCTGCCTGGGCTACCTCCCTGGGGGCTATGAGGCCAAGTGAGACGCATGTGGAAATGCTCTGGTAGGCAAATGAGAGTGGCCCCAAAGACTTAAAGAAATGATTTTCAACAGAAAATGTCAGATAATTAAACAGCATTTGGAGCAAAAAAGTCTTGCTGAATTGGACCCTTGCCACAAAACAGAAAGCTTTAGATTTTATTTAACAAGACATTGGTACTTGTTAAAATTGCAAGTCCCCACGGGGAGCGGGAGGGAGCCACAGTTAAAGCCGTTATCAATTATTTAAGGCGTGGCTAGTATGATTGGGCTTCAGGCTCTTGTTGGAGACTAGTTTTGAGTGGGGCGATTGAAAGACCATAAAAGACTGCACCTGGAGGGGACACCACCAAGTGAGAAAAGGACAGAGAACAGCGATAAAAACCCAAGAAAATTCCATGCATCCCCGGTATCTATCCAACATGGAAAGATCAACCCTCTGCTCCTAAGTAGCTCACTTTAGGGGAGGCACAAGATACATAAACTTGGCTAAAGCAAGGTGAATGATAGCCATGCTGTAAGAGAGGTGTAGGCACTGTGCTGAGGGAGCCGAGAAGAAAGAACACTTAATTCTGATTAGGGAGATCAGGAAAGTCTTCATAGAAATGGTGACTGGCCTGGCCTTGGAGGATGGGTGACTTCAGTAAACAGAGAAGGGAGAGGAAGATCAATTCGAATACATACGATTCCAATATGGCAGACTATTACACAGCTACGTGGGTGGACATCAGACTCCACATGCAAGCTGGATCTTTGAAAGACACCTTGGCATAGACTTAAAAATCGCAAAAGCAGAAGGCTTGGAAGAATGTGACCACCACCAGAAACATTAAGAGGGATTAGCCAGGCAAAGGGGAAAATAAAGGCAGTCCAGGCAGAGAGATAAAGGTGTACAGCACAGGAGAGAGATGCCAGAGTTCAGAGTGCTCCCTGCAGGCAGGAGGATGCAGCAGGAGGCAAACGTGGGTGGTGGGGATTGGAGAGGAAGGGGAGCCAGAAGAATCAGGCTGAATAAGTAAGTATAAGGGGAGGGTTAAGTGGAATCATCACTGCCCTAAAACTCAATCACGGGAGGTTTCATGAATGTGGGTTTTCAGGAAGTGCTGGAACGTGGAAACTGGATGCGCAGCAAGCCTTGACCTGAGTAATTTTCTCCGTAGGTGCCCTGATGATCAGATCAGAGGATGCTGGCTTTGTGGTGATAACAGGTGTGATGAGCAGGAGATACCTCTGCATGGACTTCAGAGGAAACATTTTTGGATCAGTGAGTTTCTTTTTGTGCTGGTCACCATTGGCAAATAATTAATTTCTTTGACAGAACATATAGTGTTATAACCTAAAGATTCCATTTGCAGTTTTCACTATGCACTTTATTCAGCCTAGGGACTAAATGTTCAGGTTTATACAGCTGGGGTGTGAGCCCGGGGCTCTCAGCCTCTAGTCTGAACCGCCTGTTGGTACCCACGTTTGTGTCTAGCACAGCTCCAGGTCATCTAGTCACGCCAATTCATGTTGTAAAGTACAACAGAAAGCGTGGGAAGCCATTGGGGTCTTCCTGATTCTGTTGCTAGACCTCCGTGACCTTGGGCAAGTCCCCTCACTTCTATAAACTTCAGCTTCCTCACCTGGAAAAAGTGAAGTGGGATGGACCACGTGCCCTGGGGGGCTCCCTCCAGTTAAAGGCGTCTAATTAACCATTTCTGCCCCAGCTGTGACGGCTGCTCCTTCAGATTGGTAAGCAAAGGATTTCCCAAGCTACAGGTTGCAGGCTTACTCCAAAGGATTTTGAGATAGTAAAATAGTTGGACTGCTTATCCCCGGAGCCTCCTGCCACCCAACAGGCCACTAGAAATTCCACAAGGGCAACGGCTTTCCGTTTGGCTTACTGCTGTGTCCCAGCACGTGTAACAGTAGATAAATATTTATTGAACAAATATAGACAATCAATCAATCAATCAGTGTCTGTTCACCACATAGAGGCACACGGATAGTGCTCATCTGTAACATACTTCGGAGTTTGAGCAGCAGGCGCTCACTAAAACCTGGTACTGGTGAGCAGCAGAGTGAGGGCTCAGACCTAGGCCATCTGTGGCGGAAGTCCATTCCCTAATTCCCAAACCATACTCTCTTTCTGATGGGAGTAACCTCATTTATGTTTGAGCCTACAAACCCCATCCCATCTCCTCTCTCCAGGTAAGGAGACAGACTCAAGCCCCCTTTCAGCCAAAACAGGGTTCCAAAAGGCAGAGCGGGAAGGACGAGGTCGCGTGTAAGGGAGCCCTCCCTCCGGAGCCGCACTCACCTGGGCCCGGCAAGCCCCGGAGGCCGGCGGGGTCTCCAGGCAGGCCTGCGAGGCCCTCGTGGTCGCCGCTCCTGGGAGAGGCATCTGCGCTCGGTGTGGGGCGATTTGGGAAGCACTCGTCAGAAGCACTCTTCCCCGCAGGGCACGACGGGGTGAAAGACACCTACCTGTAGGGTTGTTGCTGGGGGAGGGTGGGGGGAGCCGGGCACAGCGCCAGCCGACCTCAGGGCCGCAGGCTGGCTGGCAGGAGCGCACGGCCCGGTCGGCCGCCCTCACCGGGCCCGCTTGTCCTTCCAGCATCACTTCAGCCCCGAGAGCTGCAGCTTCCGACAGCGGACGCTGGAGAACGGCTACGACGTGTACCACTCGCCGCAGCATCGCTTCCTCGTCAGCCTGGGCCGCGCCAAGAGGGCCTTCCTGCCCGGCACGAACCCCCCGCCCTACTCGCAGTTCCTGTCCCGGAGGAACGAGATCCCCCTGGTCCACTTCAACACCCCGCGGCCGCGGCGGCACACGCGCAGCGCCGAGGACAACTCGGAGCGCGACCCGCTGAACGTGCTGAAGCCCCGGCCCCGCATGACCCCCGCGCCGGCCTCCTGCTCCCAGGAGCTCCCGAGCGCCGAGGACAACAGCGTGCTGGCCAGCGACCCCTTAGGGGTGGTCCGTGGCAACAGGGTGAACACGCACGCGGGGGGCGCGGGCGTGGAGCGCTGCCGCCCCTTCCCCAAGTTCTTCTAGGGGAACCAGAAAGGAATCCTTTCCAACCCATCTTTCAGAAAACTGCCTCTAAAGGGACCAGCTCCCTTTGCACTGCAAGGAAGGGGGAGGGAGCCTGGGGGAGGGGGAACATGTGGAATTAGCTTCTCCTCCCCATTCGCTTCCCCTGAGGGTCTGCTTTGAGCCCTGAGAAACGGGAGTTTCACGGCCTTCCCCACCCGGCCTGTACCACCCTCCTGAATTAAGCCCCAATAGGTAAATTAGAAATTTCCCCTTCATTAAGGAGAAGGGATTCTGACCCCCGGTATTTCTCTTCCTAATGCCCCTTTTCTTTATCAGTTTAACACTAAAACCAAAGCAATGGCTTAGTGAGTTCACCACTTTGAAGGTGAAGGAAGAGCCAATGCCAGCAGCTTCTCCCCTGCTCCGTGCATTTATTTATATTATCTGCCTGGGCCCTGCCAGCATTCGAGTTTGCAACCTTGACCTAGGGCGTTACAGCTGAACTGAGCAAACTGATGAAAATCCTAATCTCAAACCTTTGTTCTTCCTTGAGCATCTCTGGAGAAGAGCTGTCAAAAAGACTGCTGGCAGGCTGTCAGAACTTAACTAGAATGCTTGGAGAACTGAGGCCGAAATCAAGCTAGAAAACTCAACCTCCCTGTAGGGTGGGCACCCCTTGCCGCGCTCTCTCCCTCTGTGCAGCCAGTCAGAGGGCCGAGAATGGGAACAAAGGGCTCTGTTCCCAAGCGGCCCATGACCCAGCCTTGCCTCTTGGCGCCATCTTTGGCACTAGTGAATTTGGCCTGAGGAGGAGCTTTGGTACTGGCTCAGGAAACTACCCTGCTGGGAAGAGGAAGTACATTCAAACTCTCCCAGGAGACATTTAATTAAGCCTCTACTTCCAGGTTGAGTAGTAATCCATTCTGGATGAATTACACAAATGTTACGGGGGGGGGGGGGGGGATCTTGAGACAATGGGACTGTTTCGAGTTAGAGTTTCTGTGGACTGGCAAATTGCGTGCTTTTGTCTAGTGAAGTGGCATCAAGGACTCAGGGGGAGAAGTCCAATAACCAGGGACCACAATGCAGGAGGTACGAAAGGACAACTCGGTCACAGCTCTTATCTCTTGACCATCCTGCAGCAGTGGCTAGAGGATTAGGTAAAACTCTCCTAGGCTGACACATGTGGGTCTTAATCCCCTTGGGAATACTCGGAGCATTAAATGAAGACAGCTTTCAGTCCCAGGAGCGCCAGTGCTACTCTGAGGAAAACAAAACCTCACTTAGCAGCTGAGCAGCACACGACAGGCAGGACTGTTGCTCAGCCCTCACCCCAGCCTGCCCCGTGACTTAGGTCTTCCTATAAGGGGGCCTCATTTCCTACCTCTATTTAAACGGCCAACTAGTGAGCAGAACATTAACAAGCAAGCTAGATCAAAACAACAGCTTCTCTCCAGGTACCTTTTCTTTTCCACTGCCAGCATGCACCCAGCCTTAGAAATCGATCCATTCGTTTTACTTAGGAATCATTACACAACTGTTTTCACCTGATGGTTTGAAGCTGAACTTGAAGGACTAGTTCCTATTCTGAAACACTAAAACTATGCATACTACTATATAGCAGTGCATGGCAAGTATTTTCTTTATATGGTTTTCATTTCCCACTGGAGACATTATACGTATAACAGCTATTAGAAGCCCCCAGTACTGACAACTAGATGGAAAATCCCAAAAGGGCTTTGGCAGAAAACTGGTTGTAATCTCACAAACTCAATACTATTTATCAGAACTTTCTCTTTGGCAAAGCCAAGGTAGCCCCCACAATCTCCTATGTCCCTTAGCATGTGGCAATATTTATTTATTTATTTGGAAGATTTTGCCTATCGCTCTATATTTATAGATATTTATAAAAATGTAACCTCACCTTTTTCCTTCTTCTGTTTAAAAGAAAAATAAAATTATCCCAGCTTCTGTTAGCTTTTAATCTCTGTATTCTTTCATCCAGCATATGAAAATAAAAGGGATTATGGAAGGGGAGCATTGGGGCCATCCAGAGAAAGTGAAATTGAAAAAACAATCAGAATTTTTAAATATTCGAAGTTTTTTCCCTTCATAAGTGGACTCAGCAAATTTGGCTAATCCAGGCTGTATTACTGAAAACAAAGAAATTTTTTAAATCAATATTGGATTTCTGATCACTCTAGCTCTAAAGTGTTTCAAGAAAGTAATCTTTCTATTTGAAAAATATTCAGACATAACCACATCAATATTCCAGTGAACCAGATGCTACACACTTACACACAGTGTCACTGCCCAGTGAGACTTGATAGCAGGACACTAAGATAATGAATCCACGTCTTCCACTTCTGAATTTGGTACCCCCAGAATTCCTTCTTTAATGTCTACCTGATCAGCTACCAAAATACAGGAAGCAAAGATGCTTTCTATACATCTACAGCTTTCTGGATTCAAATTTGCATCAGTTCAAGCCTATAGTTAGTTTTTCATTACGTGACTATAGAACTTAGTGTGGGCTTCACTATTTTGACTGGTGTTCAAGTGACCGTCTGACGAAGTCTCCTGAGGGGACTGTCTTCCGATTCGGTCCCTCTGAGTGCCAAGGTCCTCTGAGCAATAGAGAAGGGCGACGGGTAGCATGAGGACAGGTACAGAAGTACAGGTCAAATGCTCTGTTTCTTTGATTACATAAAACAGAATTATCAAAGGCAGATTATTGTTTTTAAAGTTCTCTCCAGTTTCTTTTCTTTCCCTTTTTTTTTTTTAAATAGATAACTTGGCCTCTGCTTATAAGGTTCATCCCTCCACAGTATTTCAGAAATAAAGGGCAGAAGGAGCAAGGGAATCTGAAGTTTTATTTCTGGTCCGAAGGATTTTAACATGTGATAAGCCATAGGAATGGAGCAGTACCAAAATAACCATTTGGAAATAAACAGGCCTTCATTCCATTATAGAAGGAGAGTTAAATACTGTAGGGAAAAAGATGTCGTGTGGACATTTCCCTTCCACACACTTAGAAGAGTTCCTTTCTCTGTCCGTGAACGTTCTCCCTGAGGAAAGGAAAATTTAAAGCTTTTTAATACAACACAATTAGTGGGGTGGGGATGGAAGAAGGGAAATAAAGAAAAAAATATACATCCATAGTGAATTTCATGATACATTATATACAGCTGGCTACTAGAAGCTTAGGAGATCCAACCAGAGGCAAGGTTTCCAGTATTTAAAGTCCAATCTTTGTCTTGTCTACAGAATTAGAAATGCTTGTAGGATAAAGAAACCACAACCTTTACACATATATGACGGGTACTTAACGTTTCTATAAAACTTTCGTACATCTTAACTACCTTAACACTTAAAGCCACATAGCTTCCACTGCTAGCCATGACACAGCAACTGGTACCAGACTCGCTCTCCTACCAAAAACCAGTATATAATAAAGCAAAATATATGAGGCAATTGTTTTCAGGCAGGGAGTAGCAAAGACTATGATCTTTGAGAGAAGAGAAGTTTACAAGTCCCATGATCATCCCACTTTCTGCCTCTGGAGCACCTGACAGGGAGAGGGAAGCCGGGCAGAGTAGCAGGCTCGCTGAGCTGAGAAAACAGCTGGACTTTGCAGGGCAGAGTAGCTAGAAGAAGGAGCCATGCAAAGAGGGGATTTCACCAGTTTGCAGGAGTGTTCACTGCAGGCCTTTGGCCAAGGACTGGGCTGCACACGCTCAGAGAAAGATTCAGCAGGCCTAACAAAGATCATCTGCTACAGAACTGGGAGAAAACAGTGAGTGATACCAGAGGCCACAAAATCCTGAGAAACTAGAAATCCAACTAAGCCAGGGTAAAGAGACTCCCTGAGTGCATCAACATTTAACTGAGGCCAAAGAAAGGCCACATTTTAGGACTAAGCCCCAGAGAAAGGAGTACACACTAAAACTGAATTCAAAACTGAAATATACCTGCTCTACTAGAGATTATACCCGGCCAGACAAAACCACAATGATCTGCCACTAATTTAACCGTCTGCCAGAACGGTTGAACACATTTCAAGGAAGATGATACAATGCAGACTCAATACATGGCATCATCCACACTCCATGAGAAGGAATGAGGCAAAGGGGCCCACAGTCAAGAGAAGATGCAATCACTAGAAACCAACCATATGATGACCCAAATGTTGGAATTAGCAGGCTAGAACTTTAAAGCAGCTAATATAAATATGTTTAAGGGTTTTAAAGAAAAGTATGATTATAATGAACAAACAGATCAGGAACAAACAGATCAGGAGAAAAAAGGACCAAATAGAAATCTGGAATCAAAAAATACAATATCTGAAATGAAAAATGTATTAAATGGGCTTAATAGCAGACTGGAGATAAAAGAAGAAATCGCCATTTAATATAAGTTAATATATGTTATCTAATCTAAAGAATAGAGAAAAACTATATTTAAAAAATAACGACCAGACTCAGTGATCTGTGGGACAGCATCAAACCATCCAAAATATGTGTAAGTGGAGTCCCAGAAGGATAGGACGGGAAAGTTTAAATGTAAGAAATATTTGAAGACATATGGCTGAAATTTTCCCCAAACTGGTGAAAAACTGATGTACTGATACAAGCAGTTCAGTAAACCTCAGGCAAGATACACACAAGGAAAACCACATGTAGGTATATCCCAGTCAAACTGCTGGAAACCAAAGATAAAACCTTGAAAAGCTGCTGCAGAAAAATGACACTTTACAGACAACTAGAAGAATTAAGGCTGATTTCTCATCACAAAATAATGGAAGCCATAAGACAAAGGGATGGCACGTTGAAAAGGTTGAAAGAAAATAACAGCTACCTAGCCAGAATTAAATCCAACAAAAAGATCCTTCAAAAATGAATATGGAAAAAAATGAAGGTGAAATAAAAACAGAGAACTTGTTGCCAGGCTGAAAAGAAATAACACCATATGGAAAAAGCATAGGAAACAAAAAAGAGCACCAAGAATACTACAAATGTGGGTCCATTTAAAGCCACTATGTGGGATGGGGAAATGAAACAACATGGCTGCAAGATTATAACACTGTACGTGAAAGTCATACTACAATAACTCTAAGCGGACTGTGAAAAGTTAAGGATACTGCATATGTAACTCCTAAAGTAACTACCAAAATAATAATAATAACGCAAAGAGGTACGGTCAAAAATCCAACAGAAGTATTACAAGAGAATACTAAAAACTATTCAATGGTCCCAAAAGAAGAGAGAAAAGGCAGAACAGTAGAACAAAAATCAGATGTGACAAACAGAAAAATGACAGAGTGAATCCAACCATACCAATAATTACATTATATAGAAATGAAACACTACAACTAAAGGCGGGAATGGTCAGACCGGATTCAACAAAAATACCCAACTATATGCTGTCTATAATAGATGCACTTGAAAGAAAAGGATGGAAAGACATTGTTTTGCTAGGGCCGCCATAACGAAATACCACCGACTGCGGGGCTTAAACAACAGAAATTTATTTTCTCAGAGTTCTGGAGGCCAGAAGTCCAAAATCAAGATACCGGTAGGCTTCACTCCTTCTGTGGCCTCTTTCCCTGGCCTGCAGATGGCCACCCTCCTGCTGTGTCCTCACAGGGTCTCTTCTCTGTGTACACGCATCCCTGGTGTCTCTCAGCGTGTGTAAATTTCCTCTTCTAAGGACACAGTCAGATTAGATTAGGGCCCACCCTACTGGCTTGGCCTCATTTTAACTTCACTGCCTCTCAAAAGGCCCTGTCTCCAAATCCAGTCAGAGGCTGAGGTACTTGGGGCTCAGCTTTCAACACAGGAATTTGCAGGGGACACAATTCAGTTCATACAGATACATACAGTGAAAACAGTAAGCACAAAAATATGAGCTCACTGGGGCCAGCCAGGTGGCGCAGTGGTTAAGTTCGTGTGCTCTGCTTCAGCAGCCCAGGGTTCATGGGTTGAGATCCTGAGTGTGGACCTATACACCGCTCATCAAGACATGCTGTGGCGGTGTCCCATATACAAAGTAGAGGAAGACTACCACAGATGTGAGCTCAGTGACAATTTTCCTCAAGCAAATAGAGGAAGACTGACAATGGATGTTAGCTCAGGGCCAATCTTCCTCACAAAAAAAAGAAAAAAGAAGTATGACCTTACTATATAAACTAATATCATACAAAATAGGCTTCAAATTAAGGAACGCTGCCATAAATAAATGAGGAACATTTTATAATGATAATGGGGCCAATTCATGAAGAAGACATAAAAATCATAAATGTTTATGTCTCTAAAAACAGAGCAACAAAACACATGACACGAAACTGAAGAGAGAAACAGACAAGTACAAATCTTAGATGGAGATGGAGCTGTGAAAACCCCTCTCTCAGCAAGTGATCAAGCAAGTAGGCAAAAAACTCAGTAAGGATGGAGATACTAATGAACTTCATATAATTTATATTTATAGAACACTAAACTAAAAAACTACAGAATATACTCGCTTTCCCAGTACAAATGGAACATCCATCAAGATTGACCATAAACTGCGCCAACAAACAAGTCTCTCTTAACTCAAAAGTTCAAAATCTTGGTGAAAAATAAATAAATGAGGAAGAAGAGTCCAATGTCTTAGGCAGAATTCCAAATAATTTATGTGGATGCTCTGTCCTCAGGGAGGGGAGCACAAAGCCACACTGTGCACAGTGACTTCCTTCCGAAGGGGACAACATGGAAAGTGGAAAAGGAATAACTTTGCAGCGGAGAAACCTCACAAACACTACCCTAGCCAGGCAATCAAGGTCAACATCAACACCAACATCAACAGTCAAATGAAATGTCATGTTCACAATATGTGCCCTTGATCTGATGTAAGAAAAATGATACTTTGCCTCTGCGACCTTCCTTTCAGAAAACACAATGCCACTCTAATGACAAGAAAAACGTCAGACAAATTCCAATAGACAGGCGTCCTAGAAAACAGCTGACCAGCACTCCTCCAAACTGCCAAGGCCGTCCAAACGGGACATCAGAGAAACTGTCACAACCAAGAGGAGCCTAAGGAGACAGAGAACCAAATGTAATGTGGGGTGGGATGCGGTGGGGTGGGGTGAGGTGGGATTGGAAATTCTGGAACAGAATAAGGACATTAGGTAAAAACTAAGGAAATCTGAATAAACTACAGACTTTAGTTAATAATAATGTATCAACATTGATTCATTAATTTTAACAAGTGTACCATACTAATGTAAGATGTCAATAATAGAGGAAACTGAGTGCTGGGTATATGGGAACTCTTGGTACTATCTTTTCTGTAAATCTAAGAACTATTCTAAAAAATAAAGTTTATTAAAAAAATACAAAATACCTGCAATAGCAAAAGAAAACCAAAATAAGGCATCCAGAGATAGACCCACACTTACATAGTCAATTGATTTTTGACAAAGGAACCAAAGCAACTCAGGAAGAAAAGAAAGTCTTTTCAGCAAATGCTGCTGGAACAACTGGGTACCCAGGTGAAAACCATGAAGCTCAACACCTTACCTCACACAAATGTTAATTCCAGATGCATCACAGACCTAAACATAAAAGGTAAAATTATAAAGCTTCTAGAAGAAAACGGAATACTTCCATAACCAGGGGGTAGGCAAAGACTTCTAGAACCATAGCAATAACCACAAAACAAACACAAGGATAAATCAATCTTCTGAATATTAACCACTTCTCATTAAAAAACACTAGTAAGAATGAAATTACATTTTGTAACAAACATATACACTGGAATAAAATTATAAATATATAAAAGTACATATTTTAAAAATATGTAAAAGTATATATACACAATTACATATATATACATACACTTATAGCTGACAAAGGACTTGCATCTCCAAAATATATAAAAGGAATGCTAACTCAAAAATAAAAAGACAAACACAATTCTAAAAAAATAGACATTTCACAAAGGAAGCTACATGAATAGCCAATAAGTACATGAAAAAGTGCTCCACGTGATCAATTAACAGGGATATTAAAAATTAAAACCACTGTGAGATACTACTACATACCTGTCAGAATGGCTAAAATTAAAGACCGATAACATAAAACGTCAGTGAGGAAGTGGAGCACCCAAAACTCTCCTACTTTCTTGGTGAGCATGAAATGGTACAACCATCCTGGAGAAAGATCTGGCAAATTTCTTGTATACTAAGCATACACCCTGCCCTACCCTATGACCCAGCAATTGCACTCCCAGATGGCTATCCAAGGGAAATGAAAACATGTCCACAAAAACACATGTTAAAAAAAAAAGGATTTGCAGCAGCTTTCTCAAAACAGCCCCAAACTGGAAATGGTCCATGTTTTCATCAACAGAATAAACTGTGATATATTCATACACTGGAGTTCAATGCAGTGGTAACAAGGAAGACCTAGATTAGTAACGAGCACACCTGGCACCCAGATCTTGGGTCCTTTATGCCATTTCCACTGAAAGGAACCAGGGCTCTTTGGAGAAAAAGCTGATTCCTGGGACTGGGGCTCAGAAGGAATAAGGTGAGTCTGGAGCATCTTGTTATGTCAGAAAGCAAAGAAGTGCTTAAAGAATGAGGAGGATGTGTCCACTGAACACAAGCAGCAGCTTGAAAGGGTTCCTACAGGACAAATTTGGGACAATTTGAACATAAAATAATAACACTGGGTTTTAAGTTACTGAATAAGAACCCCTGAGTTCATACTGATGTAAATAAATAAGGGAGAAGGAAAAGTTCTTCCTGACTGTATGATGCCAACCAACAAATACAGAACCAAAAACACTTAGAAAATAATCAATGGAGGCTAAAAGAGTGAGTGAAAACTGAATGAGGAACCAGATAAATAGTAATTTTTTGGTGGACAGACTCAATACAACATCACGTAGCTCCTGACAACACTCAGCATTTCTGAATGCTTCAGACAAAATGCATAACCTGAGCCTAATAAGGAAAAATATCAGAAAATCCCAGTAACTGACTTGGGGTTTTTTTTTGCTTTTTTTTTTTTTTTTTTTTTTTGCTAAGGAAGATTCACCCTGAGCTAACATCTGTGCCAGTCTTCCTCTGTTTTGTATGTGGGTCACTGCCACAGCATGGCCACCAACGAATAGTGTAGGTCTGCACCTAGGAATCAAACCCAGGCTGCCAAAGTGGAGGGCACCAAACTTGAGCCCTAGGCCTTGGGGCCGGCCCCTAATAACTGTCCTGTATTTTTTTTTTTTAATAACAATGTCAAGAAAGACAAAAAGAGGATGAGGAACAGTTCTAGACGAAAGGAGAATAAAAAGACATGACAACTAAATGCAGGACACAGCCCTGGATTGGATGCTGGACTGGAAAAAAATAGCCATAAAGAACATCAATGAAATAATCACAATATTTCAATACGGTCTGTGGATTAGAGAACAGATTGCATCAATGTCAAATTTCCTGATTTTGATATTTATCCTGTGGCTATACACGAGAACATCCTTGATCTCAGGAAACTCACATTGAGATTTTGTTGGGGGAAAGGGCACCAAGTCTCCCAGCTTACTCTCAACTGTTCAAGGGGAAAACACGCAGAGAGAGAGAATGACAAAGCGACTGGGGCAAAACGTAGGCAAGTGGTGAATCCAGGGAAAGGATATACTGGAGTTTCTTGGATTATTCTGGCAACTTTTCTGTAGGTTTAACATATCAAAACCAAAAGGTTATCAAAACACACACACACCCATACATACATCACTATAATTATTCTCCATTTAACAAGAGGACACAGCAGCTCAGGGACAGGAAGAGACGTGCTCAGCCAAGAAACTACTAAGGCTTAGAACTTGAATGCAGGTCTTCTGACAACAAACCTTTCCCGTGTCACTGCCCAGTCGGGTCAGACTTAAATCAATCAACAACGACCCCCTAGTCCTTAGCATAGGCCACAAGGCCGCGCCACTCTCCCATGCCCTTAGCTCCCTGCCCTCCTTTCCTGTCACTCTCCCAACTCCCCTGGCCCGGGCCGAATATCAGAGCCTCATCTCTCTTCAGGCCTCGCTCGCCCCGCTCCCTGTCTGGGGAGCTCTTCCCCAGTCACGCCCTCAGTACTCCAGTGTCGCTTTAGAAAATCCGTCCCTGCTCACCCTGGATAAGCAGACTTCCTCCCTCCAGTCTCGATTCCCCCTGCCCCACTTCATTTCTCTCAACAGCACAGACCACACTCTCACAGGTTATATATTTACGTGTCTTCCCTGACAGAATATAGGCTCCACAAGGATGGGGACATGACATCGTCTATTTTTTGCTTACTGCTATATATTTGCAGTTCTTATAATAGCTCTCATAGTTCTTATAATAGTCTGGCATGTGTGTGCCATGCTCAAAAAATATATCTTGAATGACTAGATAAATAAACAAAGGCAGGTGATACCAATTAAATTTGCAACAGAATTTTTCTGGAAATTGACTGATTGAGTCTAAAATGTATATGGAAGAAAAAAGACGCACAGACAGCTAATACAACTAGAAAAATGAACAAGAGAAGGTACTCACCTGACAAGGTACTCAGCAGCAAAGCTACAGTATCTAAGATGACATTGTCATGGGTATACACAGCTCACTGAAACAGAATCAAGTCCACAGACAGACTCCCGCGAACATGGGCGCGCGGGGGTATGAACAGAGAACTGCAAGTTATCTAGGAAAGGAGAGACTCCCAATAATGGCGTTGGGGTAACTGTTTCACCACATGGACAAAAACATAAAACTCAGTTCTGACCTCATGCCACACAAAAATAAATTTCAGATAATTTGAAGATTTAGCATTCAAAAAGTCCTCTAAAACTTTAAGAAAAAAGGAGATTATATATGACCTTATGGTAGAGGAGACTTCTTAAAGACACCAAAACAAACCCCAGAAACCATAAAGGGCAATATATATGGGTTTGACTTAAAATGAAAAACACTTATATGAAAACAATGCATGATGAACATATGTAAAAGGCAAGTAAGCTGGAAGGTATTTGCAATGTTACCCCTGCAACTCACTAAGAAAAAGCCACACAGTCCAACAGAAAGCCAGGCAAGGAATCTACACTGGCGGTTCACCGTGAGAAAATACTAATTGTCAATACACACAGGAAAAAATGCCCAGACTCATCAGCAATTACAGAAAAAAGCTTACTAAAACAACAGTATAATGTTTCTCACCTATCAGATTAACCAGATTTCATCAGACAGTATCAAAGATGTGGAAAATGGGAACTTTCGAATACTGCTAGTGAGGCTGAAAAACAGGACGGCCATTTTGAAGAACCATTCGGCTTTTGTCAAACTGGAGATGCACATTTTTTATGACACAGCATGAGGAGAGGTGCCAAAGGCTGTTCCCTGAAGCACTGTTTCTATAGGAAAACAGTGAATACACCTAAACATCCACTAATAGGAGAATAAACAAAATGTGGTATATTTATTCAATAGAATACACTGGTTATAAGTAACTAGTTCTATACACACCAACACAGAGCTCCAAGATACAACAGGTGAAAACGAAGAACACAGACAGCTTGATGATGTTTATGTACATTTTGAAAACACCAAAACAATATCATTTCCTTAAGACACTAGGTGAAAATGTAAAGAACGGGTGAACGCACACACAGACTCAGTGCCGTGGTCCCCTCTGCAGGGCACAAGAGGGCAACAGGACCGCGAGGACTAGTCAAAGGAACTTCACCTGTATCTCAATGTGCTATTTCTTAAAAAAAAAAAAAAAGGTGGGGAGTTATTACTTTTGGATGGTGGGAATGCGGACATTTATCATTATTTGTCCTTTTTGGTAATTTTTCAAGTTTTCTTTTGCAGCATGCTTCCCCTGGGGCTCCACATGTGCTCTGCTCCAACACTGGAGGAAACTGGTGGCACTGGACACTGAGAACAGCATAACACTGAATTTTATATATGATTTAAATGATGTTCAAAGTAAATTTTGCCTATACGTGATTTGAGCCTTAGCTGACCCACTTCAGAGATTCACAGCGTCATCAACATGATAACTTAAAACAAAATGCACCTAAAACACTTCCTGCATTTAGGGGAGGATTTTTGAGACCAATCGAACTACAAAATTAAGTGAACCAAAATCTCTTCTCTCCAGTGCCATCTGGTGGAAAAAAGAGGCAACCTCATCTGCACCTCCCACGGGGACCCACAGTCGCGGTCCTCAGGCCGCCATTCTTCTCAAGGAAGCGCCCTCTCTCACGCTGGGGTGACCATGAGGTACCCTAGTAACTGCTCGCTTTCTTTAGAGCCTTCCTCAAACTAAATTCTTCAGCCTGCAGGTTAGATCAGAAAGATCTGCTCTTTCGTCTTCCCCTGCTCAGAATCCTTCTTTAATGTTTTTTAATCAGATATGCTTTAACTTCTCCCTCACAAGACCACTCTGTGATCATAATCTGCATTCATCCACATTTCAAACCCTCCAGAGTAAAAAATTGCAAAAGCTGATATCTATATTAAACATTTTAGTGTCATTTTGCTTTTACATAAACTTATGATGGCAAGCATTTTTCATTTAAAGGACTTTTTAAATATAACATACTGTCACTATACATATGCAGTGGGAATTATAAATACTTCCTTCTTGCCAGCACTGGACGGGATCGTAAAAAACATACAGTATTTTACCAAGAGCCAATAAAATAGGCTAGATTTTTCAGACATTAAAGAAAAATATCAATTAAGAAAAGGAAAAAAAACAGTAACAAGGTTATGAAACTCCCAATTTGCAATACTGAGTTCCTCCATCCGTTTACAAGCCAGAGACACAACCATGCGGGGTGTAAAATTATTCCGGAAAATGCCAACTGTACTCAGACACAATAAGTCAATCCTAAATGATTCTCCCTTAGTGTTTTTTTGTGGCTATGATTCCATTCGAGCTTTATGACCTGCTATGACAGACAGCTTTTCAAGTGTTTCCAAACCAGCACCAGCAGAGGATGGAAACAGAGTCAAAGGCACTCCCTCAGAGGCTCCACACCGTTAGCCTTTGATGTACGTTTACATTTAGCAAGTTTCAGTGACTCCATTCAGATGCTCCTGCAGGTTCATACAGACACACTGAACTGTTGGTTGGACTTCTCTTCCTTCCTCAAAGTTTACGATAAAGAGACTAATCCCCGTATTGGGGCTGACTGACACGAGTTCAGATCTGCTCACACTCGCTGGTAAGGAACACTTGAGGTCAGTCACAAGATAATCAAACAGGTTTCTCATGTAGGCACCATGACTCACAACTAAGACACTGGCCGCTAACCCTGGAGCACTGCTGTCTGAATTACATGCGGAGGCACAGGTTTTTCCTAAAGGAAATGTCTTTGCCAAAGAAGTTTCCAGAGAGTTGCTTGGAGCTCCTTGGGAAAACTGTCCTTTCTCATCTGCTTCTTTCAGGATCAGTTGACAAAGAAATTCAAAAAAGTCTTTTCCACGCATTTTCACCTTCAAGAAAAGAAACAAAAGCTTAAATAAAGCGACACTAATGACCGTGTTAAACATGAACATAGAAAATAACTGACTGAATTTTTTCTGTCATCGTCAGCACTACACAAGCAGAGGAAACCGTTTCTCTTCATTCAGTCAGTGGTTCCACAGACCTTTGTGAGCGAGTGCCCACCACATTTCTGGAACGACAGAGGCACTTCGGAGACAAAGATGAGTAAGACACAATTCCCCGCTCCTGACTGCAAAGCACTGAGTCTAGTTAGGGAACCCACAGACAACGGAAGCCCATCAAATAAGAGTGTCAGTCATGAAACTACATTTGGCACCCCGGTTTAGTTAGAACCACAACAAGGACAAAACAGTCTTTCCCTTATTAAATTAAAAGAAAGTCTTTACAAGAAAATTGTAAAAATAAAGAATAGGGGGGAAACAACCACCAACAGTACAACTGGAAAGCAGAACACTCCAAAGAGATGCAAGCACGTGACGACGTCCCTCACCAAGCTGCAGAGGCTGTGACCGCTGAATTACTGGGCCTCTTGCTTTGCTCAGTCTCGCCTGCCGCTCCCCTTGAACAGCACCACACCAGCTCTACGGCCCACCACTACCACTGCTGAAGCTATTGCTTCATATTCAAGTTTTCCTAAGAGTCCCATCCAATAACACATTTCCTTAAACCCGTTATCCATAATGACTGCCAACTTAGTAATACACAAGAAAGACAGGATAGCTTAAAAAGGGGGAAAAGAATGACACTGTACCGAGTTGTTTCATGAACCAAACAACTTTCAAACTGCTTAGCTAAAATTTAGAAACATCCCATTTACACACTAAGTCAGATTTCAGCTCCTCCGACGCTGGGCAGTGTATCAGCGTGCACCCTGCCCCAGGGCTCCGTACCTGGGCTAAGGTCTCTCCTCCGGGTGGTGTGAACATGAGGCATTCTTCTCCGGCTGCTTTGGCCATTGCTCTCAGCTCACTCAGTGCCCTGCCTTCTGCAACTCCGTATTTCTGCAACGGTCCAAGAGACAAAAGGGCCTCAAGTGAATTTTCAGTACAACAGGTCCAGGTTTATGGAAAATTTAAGATAATCATCATCCGGGAATCAGCTTAGTTTCCTTCCGTTTACTTGATTATATCTCCTCTGAAGTGATAATGGGAACATACCCAACAGCGGGCCACGTTCCCCTGGAAAACACAGTTGACATCTTGCATTGTACACTGTGTCCAGGTGGGTTGTACTGAACATCTCACTCAGGTTCACTTACATAGACCGTGGGGCTTTACTGGACAAACACAGGGATTTGCACAGATTCCAGGGCAAGAGACTGACAAGTGCAAGGCACCAGACAGCCCCCGACACCCACACATGCTGTCTCATTTGATCTAATCACAGCACTATGAGATTTGTATCTTCATCTCCGTATTTATAGGTGGGAAAGCTGAGCTTCAGAGAGGCTGAGCAACTAGCCTATCTTCTCACAGGCGATAACCAGCAGAGCGAAAGTTCAAACCCAGATCTACGTGACTTCAAAGTTTACCACCTTTTTAGATTCATAAAGATTGAGCCTTAGCAAAGGACACAGAAGTCACAAAGTAAATACAAATGGCCAAGAAACATGGGAAATCGACCTCATTAGGAATCCATAACATGAAAATTAAAATGGCACTTTTCATAAGTTATTAAATTGGAAGACCAAAGAGACCGCTAATAGCTAGTGTTGATGTGAGAAAAAATTCCTCGTAGATCACTCAAGGAAGCGTAAATTGGCAAAGCTTTTCTGGAACCAAATTTAGCCATATTGATAAAAAGGCTTTAAAAAAGTACACCTTCAGCAATTCCAATTCTAGGAAATGTATTAGATATTTATACAAAGAATTAAGTACAAAGATGTTTATTTTAACATTATTTACATCAGTGGAAAATCTAGTCATGACCTAAATATCCATTAGTAGTAGGTTGGTGAAATAAAATTATGCAATAT
Organism: Equus przewalskii; assembly: GCF_037783145.1. Lineage (NCBI taxonomy): Eukaryota > Metazoa > Chordata > Mammalia > Perissodactyla > Equidae > Equus > Equus przewalskii. The sequence goes on along the minus strand of NC_091835.1, from coordinate 33,218,397 downwards.
CCATATATTAGAATAATAGAGTCTTAACTAGGTGACCATACTGATGTGCATTTATGGGCACTGGAAAACACAGTAAGTGAGAAAAGGTGGTTAAAACACAATACGTGTAGTAGGATCACATTTAGAAAAACACAAACATAATCAGACAGACAGACAGATAAATAGGCTTACAGACAAACGTGAACAAAAGTCAGGAGTACACATGACCAAAATGTTCACTGTGTTTGTACGGGGTAGCAATTTTAACTGTATTTTTTTCCAAGCTGTTCTGACCTTTAATTACCTACGATAATGGATTACTTGCAGAATAAAATATTTCAAGAGACAAATCATTATTTATGATTTGCACTGATGGTGTCAAAAGACTGTAACACCACCATATGACAGAAATCCAACAGTAAAACATTACGTTTTATAGAATACATGCACATTTTGCCAGCTGCCCATGCAGTCCTCAGGTCCAAACTCTTACACCGTCAACTATATCTGGAGCAACCTCTACTACAAAGAGGGACATTAAAAACCATCACTTGCTTCGTTTTCACAAGAATGGAAACATCCATTTGTTAAATATCCCAATGCTACACTGAGACAGGTCAGGCAGCACGGCCAGAGCGAGGAGGAGCCCGGGACCCACTGCTCCCCGGCCGTGCTGAGAGCGCAGTGCAGTGGGGATACCGACCACGAACGGCGGTGAAAAGTGCCGCAATGGAGGGAGGTCCCGGACACAGACACACAGCAGAGACGTCCAGTGTGGACTTGGGGAATCACAGAGGGCGAAAGCCTCTGGGCGAGTGCATGTCGGCCAGGTTCGGGGAGCAAAGACTCCAGGCAGAGTGGAGGACAGAATCAGCAGCTCGGTGAGGGAAGGGCACAGGGAGCCTGGGTCACTGAGAAGAGCCCTGAGAGGCAGATGACCAGCGGTCCAGAGCATGGACTCCACGGCCAGCGGGCCCTGATCTGAATTGGAGCTCTGCCACAAACCAGCTCTGTGGCCCTGGGTGTGGATTGACCTGTGGGTGCCTCAGTTTCTACTTCCGTAAAACAGGGGTTAAAAAAGGAGGTTTTAAATCTTCACAACATCACGCTGCTGTGAAGATTAATAAACCGGAAGCACCTGGAAGAGTGCCAGAACACGGTGAGCAGCATGTGAGTGCTCGCTAATGGTATCCACCAGGCTGGGCACCAAGCACAAGGCGAGGGGAAGGAGGCAGGTGGAGACAACAGATGAGATCCCACAGCATGCTGAGAGCCAGGCTGGAGTTAGGACAACTTCTCGAAGGTAAAAGAGAAGGACTGAACTGTTTTATCCAGGGCACAGCAACCAAACTTTCCAAAGATTACTCTAGCCGCAGAGTGGAGATTAGATTGGAAAAGCGGGAGCAAGAGAGAAAACAGGAGCATCACTGTTGCAGAGATCTGGACGACAGACGGCACACTGAACTGCAGCAGGATGGCGGCAGTGGGTTCACAGAGAAACGAAGGAGTCCAGGAACTCTTTAGACGTAGACCTGACATGATGATGATAGGGTGTGCAGTGTGCGAGACAGGGAAGAGTCAAGGATGAATGGTGTGAGAAACTGGGTAACGCAGGAGCGGGCGGAGAGAAGAGAGTGCTTTCCAGTGAGCTGGAGGCAGCGGCTACACAAACAGAATCAACAGTAGGCAGTCTGTTGTGTGGGTGTGCGGCTCAGATAAGAGATCTAAGCGACAAATACTTATTTGGAAACCATGAGCCCACGAAGTGAAATCATAAGAGAGGGTGAAAATACTCAGGGAGAGAGCACAGAGTGAGAAGAGATGGCCCCGCCCAACGACCACGTTTTCTTCTACTGGGCCTGTTCAGGGCTCCGCTGAACTCACATTTTTGCTTAACAGGTGAGCATGGGCTCTCAGGCACAGAGTGCGCCTTTGCAAGCAGCATTCATGCTGAAGCTCTCGTACCTTTGTTGAATTATAACAGAGAACACAAGCGAGTTATGGAAAGCAGTTCTTTAAAGGTGCCCTAGCCATTCTGTCACATTCCTATCCAGGTAGAGAAGGAATCACAGGGCTGGCAGGGACATTAACCAGCTTACAGGTCAGTATTACAGAGCATGCTCAAGATGCTGCTCTAGGAGGAGACAGGGTCAAATCTCAAGTCTGAAATTGCTGGCTGGCTCCAGCTAAATCACAGTTTCAGAAAGACTTCTTTCTGTTGTACAAAATGGGTATAAGAAAGTCTATTCATGCTTAAAACAGCAGAGTAGCACTGGGAGGCTGAGGAGAGGACTTCTCACTTTGAAACGCTTCTGTACCGTGTGAAGTTCTTATGAGGACACCTTGCTTGTATAATTTAAGAGGCTTATCTCATAGGATTATATAATCAAGTAAGACCCTATCTACGAGAGTATGTAACAGATTCTTCACACACGTTAGCTGATTCTGCATCCCTAGCAGGAATGCATGTCATTTTCAGCCACGTGATAAACTGAGGTGGTTTATTGATAGTTCATGGAAAGAACACTACGTAAGTTACCTACCCTTTCTCGAAGTCTTGAATCGTACTTTACTGCCATATCTTTGCAAAATTTGCTCTTCTCCAAAATCCCACACGTGGTCTGAAAATCAAAAGATAACTGTTTCTTTTCTCATAAAAATAACCATTCTGGCCAAAACAGCAATATAATACATGCCATTTTAGTGAATGAAAAGGAACTAGAAATAATCTTCCTTTGCAAAGCTTGCCTCTCCTCTCTACTGCTCATCCTTTGTCTCTTCACTCTGGATTTTCCTATTTCCTTCTAATCTGTCCTCTAGTTCAGAGGTCAGCAAACTCCAGCCCACAGGCCAAATCCAGAGGGCCACTTGTTTTTACAAATAAAGTTTTATTAGAACACAGCCATCCACGTGTTATTTATGGCAGTTTCACGGTCCAACAGCTGTGACAGAGACCATACAGCCCACAAAACTTAATATTTGCTCACTATCTGGCCCTTTACAGTGAAAGTTCTAGTTCACTAATTCTCCATTCAGGTGTGTCTAAACTGCTGTTAAACCTATCCCTTGAGTCTTCATTTCAGTTACAACTTCAGTTCTAGAATTTGCATTTGGTTCTCGTTTACAGTTTCCAGTTCTCTGCTGAGACTCTCAATGTTGTCTTTTATCTGTGCATTGAACGGTTATTTTAAAGCCTACGTCTGGTAATTCCCATGATTGGATAATGCCCGCAGCCATTCCTGCTGCCTTTTGTCTTTGCTCATTTTTGTTCACACTCCCTTCCCTCATTGGGTGCCTGGCTTTTTTCATTGACTAGCGACACTGTATTTGCAAAACTGCAGAAATCATTTCAGTCCACATTTGTTTTGTTTTTTAACCCTCTCCCCACAAATTGGACATTTTCAACATTACTGTTTCATATTGTCAATACCTTTACCCATGTCTTTGCTCACTATTCTCTTTTGAAACTCAGACCTTCCTTCTGGAATTATTTTTCTTCTTCAGTTATCCTTTGAAAATTTATTTACAGCCTGTTTGTCTGAAACGTCTTCATTTCACCTATACTCTAGAAAATGTCTTGCTGAGTATAAAACTCAAGGCTAACCCTTATTATCTCTCAACACATTAAAGAAATTATCAATATTGACAAATTTGTTGGTCACCTAATATTGGCCTTTGGTAGATGGTGTTTTTCCTTCTTATTTCTTCGGAGTTTTGCAATTTTAAGTGTAGATGTGGGTTTCTTTTTATTTATCTTGACTGGAATTTGTCATACTTCTTGCATCTGAGAATTTGTTATCTTTCAACTTCTATAAAATTAACTGTGACCTCTTTGAACGTCATGTCTTTCCCATTCTGAGACCTCATTTTGAAAGACACTAGACCGTCTCATCATGTCCTTCATGTCTTTTAAACACGTGCTTTTAGATCTATCATACTGTGCTACATTTCATTTACTATCTTATATTTACCTATAAGCTAATAATTATTTCAGTTGTGTCTAATCTATAATTTAGTATATTCACTGAGGTTTTTGGCTTTTTAACTTTTTCCAGATTTTTAAATCTTTATCGAAGTATAATTTACAATAAAATACACCCTATTTTAAGTACACAGCTCATCAAGTTTTGACAAATGTATACAACCATCTACATACCATCGAAATCAACATATACAAGAATTCCATCACCCCAAAAGATTCCTTTGTACCTTGCCAGCCGATCCCTCACAGCCTGGGCCCCGGGCAACCACTGATCTGCTTTCTGTAACTACAGATTAGATCTGTCTTTTCTAGAGTCTCACAGATGGAATCACACAGGAGGTGCTCTTCTGTGTCTAGCTTCCTCTGCACAGCATGTTTTAGAGACTCATCCACGTGGCTGCTGAGGTGTTTCCATCACATGACTACACCATCGTTCATTTACCCATCCACCTACTGATGAACACATGCGTTGCTTCAACTCTTGCCTATTACAAATAAGGCTGCTATTATCAAACAGTCGTGTATAGTCTTTGTGTGGACATATGTTCTTATTTCTCTTGGATAAACTCCTGGGACTGAAATTGCTGGATCAGATACTCAGTTTTGTTAAACTGTCAAACTGTTTTCCAGAGCATTTATTGTGTTTTACATTCTAACTAGCAATGTATGAGTTCTAGCTGCCATGCATCCTTTTACCTTTTCAATTTTAGCCATTCAAATGTGTGCATAATGGTATCTCATTGTGGTTTTAATTTGCATTTCTGTCGTGATCAATAGTGCTAAGCATCTTTTCATCTGTTTATTGGTCTTCCATACATCTTCCTTTGTGAAGTACCTGGTCAAATTTAAATCATTTGCCCATTTTAAAGTGGGATGTTTGTCTAATTACAGAGTTGAAAGAATTTTAGATATATATACACATCTATCAATATACAGAGAGGTGTATGTATATATATATGTATGTCTTTGTCAGATGTATACATATACACATTTTACATATATAATATACACATTTATAATTTTCTCAATCTGTTTCTTGTTCATGCTTTGTCCTAAGAAACCTGTGGACAAACCAAGGTCATAAAGACTTTTCTCTTGTGTTTTCTTATAGAATTTTTATAGATTTAACTTTTAGATTTGTTCTATATCAACTACAAGTTAATTTTCTGTATGGTGTGAGGTAAGGGTCAAAGTCCATGTTTCTCCACATGGAGAGCCCACTGTCTCAGCCTTTATTGAAAAGACTACTCTTTTCCCATTGAATTACCTTGGCACACTGTCAAAACCCAACTGACCAAAAAAACACAAACAATCAACTATATAAGTTTGAATCTATTTCTGGTCCCTCAACTTTTGCTTGAGAGAAAAAGTCTTTATTTCACCTTAATTTTTGAAGTATTTTCACTGGGTACAAACTTGGAAATTTTTCAGTCATTATTTCTTCAAAATATATTTTTTTATCCTCCATACTCCCTCCCACCCCACTTCCGTCTTGACACTTCAACTACATGTGTAGTATATTGCTTGATATTGTCCTATACTTCACTGAGACTCTTCATTTTTTTTTCAGTCTTTTTTCTTTTCATAGACAATTTTAGTATGTTCTATTTCTGTGTCTTCATATACACTGACCTCTTCTTCTACAGTGTCTAATCTACGGTTAATCCCATCTTGTGAAATTTTCATTTCAGAATATTGTTTTTCATCTCTAGAAGATCAATTTAGTCCTTTTTTAAATATATATTCGATTTCTCTCTTCATTATGTTCCTCTGAGCACAGTTCAGCCTCACTATTAAAGGTGTGATCCTTCTGAAGTCTACATTTTATACTCTGTGTATTCAACAAAATGTCTCCGCTTTGGTTGGTGGGAACCCAAATGGTTCCCAACCATGTGTGAGCTCTAGAAGTGTCTGCTTAGGGCTCCCCAGTAATTGCTCTCCCCGCTGAAGCTGTGCTGCTGGCCTCATCCAGTCTCATTCTCCGCACGTGCAGATTAACAGTCCCCGAAAGATTGGAGGGGATCCCTAGACATGTCTAGAGTTCTTTCTCTGTGCAGCTCTCTCTTCCAGTACTCCGCCCCACGAATTTCAGTTATTTTAACCTCCCCAAATTCCAAGCTTTGTCTCCTCAACTCACTGAGTCCCCTGGACTTTATCTGGCTTGTCCTACCAGAGCCTGGAAATTGTTTCGGCCAGAAAATCAGGACAATCCAAGGGCTGCCTCATTTGTCTCACTTCATTGGGGATCACAGGCCTATGCTGCCTGAAGTCCAATGTCTGAAAACTGCTGCTTCACACATTCTGTCCTGTTTCCTTGTTGTTTATGGGGGTAGGCTACATTCCAGCCCTGTTACTCCCCAACGATTGTCACAAAAGTCTCCTTCCATTGAGCTTTTAGATGTTGATTTGGTTCCTGTTTAAATCTCTGGGGTCATTTGTATAGTAATCTGTTCCCTAAAGATATTTCAAAAATGTCTTTTATTTCCTTATAGTAACAGTTTTTTGGTTTTTTTTAATTTTAATTAAGATTATGATAGATTACAACCTTGTGAGATTTCAGTTGTACATTATTGTTAGTAATGTTGTGGGTACTCCACTTCACCCCTTGTGCCCTCCCCCCACCCCCCCTTTTCCCTGGCAACCACCAATCGGTTCTCCATGTCTATATGTGTAACAGTTTTTTTAAAATTGTATGTGGTAATTCTAATATCTGATGTCTTTATGGGTTAAAGTCTCCTGTCTGTTGCTTCTGCTGGCTCTCTCCCCCATGACATCTTCTCTGTCTTTTTTCAGACATTTCCCCCCAAGCTACTCTAATTTAAAAATTACCAAAATAAAGTAGGAAAATAAAATGAAAAGAAAAGAAGTTCTGTCAGAGGGAGGCGAGGATTGGAGGTGATGTCTGCGTGCGATTTAACTCCCTACAGAATCTGGTGGCAGATTCTTTTTCAAGGTTACAACTGTCGAGACTTTTGACTCATCAGCCTAAACCTTGACTCTAAACTTACCTGCTTTGTCCTCGTGAGGTCACTGGAGAAAACATGGGTAAACTTCACATTCTTAAGAAATATACCAGCAGCAGCTGCTTGTTTAAACCCAGTTTCTGAAAGAGGCTCATCCACTCCTTGTCCTGTGGTGTTAAGAGAAGCAATAATAACATTCAAATACAAATATAAGGGATGAAAATAAAATCACATGGAAGAGAACATAAATAGCACTTATCTATATTTTACTAAAATATTTTCTTGATTAAAAAAAGAAGGAGGGGCCGGCCCCGTGGCTGAGTGGTTAAGTTTGCGTGCTCTGCTTTGGCGGCCCAGGGTTTACCAGTTCGAATCCTGGGCAGGGACATGGCACCACTCATCAAGCCATGCTGAGGCAGCATCCCACACAGCACAACCAGAGGGACCCACAAGTAAGAATACACAACTATGTACCAGGGGGTTTGGGGGAGAAAAAGGAAAAATTAAAAAAAAACAGATTTTCTTGGGTACTTTTCCACATAACTTTTCAGAGAACTGACAGCAAGTAAAATTAAGCAATAATCCTATAAAGGCTCAGGTATTCAAATTTTCCTAAAAGAATGTTTGCCTCATGAAAATAAATGACGAGAATTCCCGTCTCAAGCTTTCCCCTCCTTCACAGTCACCCATCTCTCGATCAGCTGTGCTTTATTAATGCCGGCTCTGAGCTTACATTCTCAACACATGTGTTATGGTTGATGGAAGGACCAGCACCGAAAGACTTTCCTTCTTTATCTCCGTTACCCAAGGGTTCCATATTGTATTACTTTCCCTCCCTTCCTTCTTCCTTCCTTTCCTTTTTTCATTTAAAAAAAAACTCTGAAACCTTGATGTCCAGGAGACAGGCTGATTAGACACTCTGACAGGCCCTCCTACTACAAAAGGACTAAATGTGTGTATGTGGGTGTGTGTGCGTTGTGTGTGCTGTTCACAGGTTATAAGGAAAATCCCTAAAAGGCAAAGCAAAGAGGCCAAAATACCCTGATCTGAAACTTGAATATTAACACGAGAAAATGGAGCTGCCATGATGCCAGAGAGAGCAGGCGGTGGCGGGGGAGGAGGCGGCCGCGCGGGACAGCAAGGGGGGAGAAGGGAACTCAGCCTCCCTGGCGGCCAGGGACCCTGTAAGGAGCCTCACGCAGTCTCAGTCAGTGGTAAAATCAAACACACATCATCTTCAGAGCGAGTCGTTCTCAATAAAGGCTAACAAGTTTTCTACTGATCTACAGCAAATAATAGTTCAGTCACTAAGTTAACGCACAAGAAAACAACCCATCACGAATGAAAGTCAGCAGAAACAACACAAAACAGATTTAGAACTACTGATACAATTCAGACATTGAAATCAGCAGATAAAGACTATAAACTGTGAATCAAACCGAAAAACAAGGGGCCGGCCTAGCGGCACAGTGGTTAAGTTTGGGCACTCCGCTTCAGCGGCCCAAGGTTCACGGGTTTGAATCCTGGGCGCAGACCTACGTATCACTCATCAAGCCCTGCTGAGGCAGCATCCTACATACAAAATAGAGAAAGACTGGCACAGATGTTAGCTCAGGGCAAATCTTCCTCAAGCAAAAAGAGGAAGACTGGAAACAGATGTTAGCTCAGGGCCAATCTTCCTCATGAAAAAAAACCCCAAAAAAACATAAAGATAGAATCACAAAAATAAGCAAGTAACAAGAAGCCATCAAAAACAACCAGACAGCTTTCTAAAAGAACCAAACCAATCTTTTAATAATAAAAAACAGAATTGCTGGGAATTGAGGGAGATCCCTCAGTGGATAAAGGAGACTCAGGTACACAGAGGCTTAATGAACCCCATGAATGGGCTGAAGGTATTGCTCAGAATGCAGCACAGATACAAGGAGATGGAACAAATCTCCAATATATCAGAGACACAAAGAAAAAAGTGAGAATTCCTAACACACATCGATTGGAACTCCAGAAAGAAAAGAGAAAATGGAGCAGAGGGAATAGGAGATAATGGCTGAGAACTGTCCAGAAATAAGACATAAATCTACAGATAAAGGACACACAATGTACACCAAGTAGGATAAATTTAAACAAAAAAGATCCCTCCTAGACATATTAAGGGAAACTATAGGATACCAAATCAAGCAAAAGGTTTTAAAAGCAGGTATGCAGAAAGACAGATTACCCACCATGGAACACCACTTTGCTGGGGAAGACTTCTTAACAGGAAAATGGAAGCCAAAAAAGCAAAATACTATATTCCAAGTGCTAAGAGAACTGTCAGTCTAGAATTGTCTAGACTAAAAAAGACTGAGTAGAATAAAGACAGAATACAGAATTGTCTGGAACAGAAACAATGGAGACTATCTTTACTATCAACTGATCTACACTAGGGGAGCTTTCAAAGAAGATACTTCAGGAATGAAGGTTTGAGATGCAAAAGAAACGAGGAGAGAAACTGGGTAATGTATACGTAAAGCTAAACAAATACTGGCTAAATAAATTAAATAATAATGCCTATGTTGTGCAGTTAAAAAATGATAGGACCAAGATATTAAACAACAGTAACGTAAGTTCCTTGTTATTTTTCAGGACAGGGGCTATTAATCTTATGCTTTACTAGCTATGAATGGTAAACATTTAAAGGTAACCATTAAAAGAATGGAAATGGTTTATCATTTCAAAGACAGTAGGTAAGAGAAGAGGGAGTTGGATAAGAAAAAGAAAAAGAAGCACTTACGAAGTAAAAGCAAGTAAGAACGAAAAGGAAGACTAGAAAAAGGGAGAAAAGAACACCAAAGAAAAACAGTCCAAACAGTAACCAGGAAAAAAGTAAATAGACTACTCTTGCCAATTAAAAGACATATCATTAAAAAAAAAGAGCCAAAATCAGCCACCTACTACTTATGAGGTAACACCTAAGACATCACTAGACAGAAAGGTAGAAAGAAAAGGAACGGAAATAAATACCAGGCAAATTCCAGCCCCAAACAGCTGGGGTAGCTATATCACCATCAGAACAGCAGGACTTTACAACAAAAGTCTTAGTCAGGACTGTCAGGATCACTAGAAATAATCAATGATCCAATTCACTAGGAAGATACAACTATTTTTAGACTTGTATGTGCCTAATAAAATAGGCTCTAACTATATAAAGGCAGAATATATAAAGCAGAAACTGATAGAATTTGAGGTATTACAAGACAAATTGGCCATCACAGTGGGAAATTCAACATATTCATAAATCAGTATTTAGGTCATGCAGGCCAATCAGTAAATTTACAAAATTGGTAAAGTATAGAAGATGTGAACAAAATCGAGGTTGATTATTTGAAATATAACTCCAAATCCGAAAATTAAGAGAACACAGATTTTTCTCTAGCATACAATGGTAGATTTATAAAAACTGACCATGTTAACAACTTTAAAAGAAGTCTTATCAAATAAACCATATTGTCAGAACGCAAACAATTACACTGGAAGCCAGTCACCAAAGATGAAGAACAAGAACAAAACGCCCAGTCATTTGGAAATTTCAAAAGCAGCTGGAAATAACTCACAGATTAAAGAAGAAATCATAATGGAAGTTTAAGACACTTGGTGCTGAATACTCATGAAACTGCTACATATCAAAACTGCAGGTATGCAACCAAAATGGTACTTAGAAATATCTAAGCCTTGAATGCTTAAAAAAAGAAAAAAAGAGGCTATAACTTAAAGAACTAAACATCTAACTTACAAAGTTTGGAAAAGAACACAAAACAAACCTAAAAGACAAGTGTGAACACAAAAACTTTTATTCGTGTTCCACTGTCAGCTTCTAACAAAATGCGACAAACAGGCAGTACTGAAGGACGAAGCAGTAGGGAACACAAGCCCAAAGGGTGATTTGGGCAAGGCACATGTCAACAGAAAACAAAGGTTCACTTAATTATCAGACGAGCTTCCAGAAGAGGGAGTCAGGCTCAGTGGGTAGGAAAATCAGTTTCTGCAAACTGCAGATGTCCCTAACCAAAAAAATAAACCTAAATGCTTTTCGAATCACAGCACAGAAATAGCACGTCTAGCTGAAAGCTGATCCAAGATATTCTTTAAAAGCCAGACTAGCTGGATCATAGGGAGATTAAAAGATCTGAGTCCAAATTAACAGGACAAGGGAGGGAGAATCTGTTTAAAATAAAGCATCAATCTCATGTGAGAATAGCAATTCTCTTTTTAAACCTCCTCTTTGTTACTCCTAAAAATAAAATAACTGTCTTAGCAGAAAAATACCATTAACACCAGCCAGTAAACTTTATACATCCAAATACAAAATCATTTTAAAACCCAGCAGTTATATTTTAAGACAACTAGACCCAGTATAACTCTTTAATCAGCTGACTGGGCCACTTTGAAGCTCCCCATAAACAATCCGGAGCCCCGTCCTTTACAGCCAACTCACTTAAGAGACTTGTTCCTCGTGCTTACCAACAACTGCTCTGATCATACGTCTGCGACTGTGACGCTTTAATTCTGTAATCCCAATTCGCAATGCGGAGCCCAGCCCAGTCCACCTGCCCCACCAAACCTGATCAACTCACAGATCACGTTAACGCTAAAGGAGAGAGCCAAAATAACAGTCAGAGTATACCAACCTTGAAGTATTTTCTCCTTGTTAAATCTTGTTTCTCCACTAAAATAGAGAGAGGGGAAAAAACTTTTAATATCAAATTAGGTTATTTTGGGGACGAGAAAAAAAAATCAGCAATGAAAGGTAATGATACTCAAAAAGACGGCATATCAATTTTGTAACATACTTCATAATCTAACCTATAAAATTATAATTTATTCTAAACTAATATTTGCAATTATCTACTCTAATGTACTTAACGAGCTAAGAATTTCAAACTGCCTCAAATTAAAATGAATAGATCATAAATCAATCTTAAGTGAACTGCAGGTAGAAAATTCTATTAAAATATATATATAATTTTTGTTAAATAATCTTGTTATAATAATGTTGACCAAAACTACCTTCCCAGGCAGCAGGACCAAAACATGAAAGTCAGTCCGTTCACTGTGAAGGAACAAGTACGGGGAATCTGCATGGATGGGAAAGCAGCTCGCAACCCTTCAAATCCCCTGCCTTCTCTAGTTCCTAGATCTTCTCCAGCTGTTCCATTTTGTAGTGCCGAGAACTAGCTTGACGATCGCAATGAAGAATGGAGGTTTGGGTACCACACTTTTAAGAATTAGAAAACCAAACCAAAGCAAAACAACTGTGAAGCAACCAGAAGAGTGAAAGGACTGGAAACTGTCACAAAATAATAGGCAACCAAAGCTGGAAGAGAAGACAGTGGAGGGGGGTGGGTACCTGGCCAAGACTGGAACAGGGGGGACCTACAATGAAAGCAGGCGTCAAATGCACGGAAAGCTATCAAGGACAATTCAGGTGACACTCCCTGAGCTCCGTTTACGTGCTAAGTACAGTGCCGTGCAGGGGAGACACAGAGATGCAAAAGCCGTGTGGCTGCCCTGGAGAAAGGAGCCGCCTTGTTCTGTGTGGACACTGGACCTAGAATTGGAAATAGTGGGTAAAAACAGTAAACAAGTTTCCTCAGAGCAAGTTATTTTCTCACTTGGAATCAAATGTCTACAGCCCATATTTATATCCTTCTATGTCAATGAGAGGTGAAAATCCTTTAAAGTAAACTTCGTTGCCCTATATCAGGCTTGAGAAAAAAACTGCTTTGGCTCTACACTTACCAGCTGGGTTAATCTCAAGCGCCTCAGTGTCCTCGTCTGTAAATGGGGATAATAATCACAGGACTCGTGATACTCGAGTGAATATAGACAGGTAAAGCGTTTAGAGCACTGCTTAGCTTTTAGTAAGCACCCAATAATTATAGTTGTCAGTCATTTTTGGACAGAGCTACAGAGAAATCAAAGATTTAGCTTAATGCATTTTTAATCTTTTAAAAATGCTGAAATAAACAATATAAACAAATAACATAACTATAAAGCCAACACCCACATAAAACCACCCAAGCTAACAGATCACTGCCAGCCTCCTACGCCCTTTCCCACCACAATGCCCTCCCAGCCCAGTGGAACCACCACCTGGACGTCTGGACGCTCTGTGCTTTCCTTTCCAGCCCGTGAAGAGCGTAGATTAGTTTGCCTGTTGCTGAACTTTATAATGAATTGCGTCTTACTACAGTCGTTCTCCGTCATCTGCAGGGGATACATTCCAAGACCCCCAGTGGATGCCTGAAACGGCAGAGAGTACTGAACCCCATAAATACTATAGGCTCTCCTATATTAAGTACTTATCACACACTGTGGCCGTAACTTTTGCAGCCTGGGGTGCAACACAAAAACTAGCACGAATTACTTTTTCCTTGTTCACAATTTCACAGTTAGAAGATTGGTTCTTACTGTAGATCTGAGCAACCTCAGCATACGATTTTTTTCTTTGACCTTTTCACTTAAAGGAAGCACTTTATGGCTTCTCTTTGGCATCTCCGAATTGCCAGCATCTCTACTCTTGCACTTTGGAGCCATTATTAAGTAAAATAAAGGGTGTCAGAATACAAGCACTGCGATACCACAACAGTTGATCTGAGAACTAAGACAGCACTAAGCGACTAATGGGCAGGGAGCACATACAGCATAGATCCACTGGACAAAGGGATGAGTCACGTCCCGCCGGGATGGAACGAGATTTCATCATGCTACTCAGAATGGCGCACAATTTAAAACTTATGGATCGTCTATTTCTGGAATTTTCCATTTCATATTTTTAGACTGCAGTTGACCACAGGTCACCGAAACTGCAGAAAGCGAAGCCCTATATGAGGGAGGGCTACTGTATATGTAGCCTTCTGTGTGTTGCTTTTTTGGTTCAACATGTTTGTGAGATACTTCAAGACTGCTAAGTGGGGCTGTACTCCCTACATTCTCATTACGGTGTAACACGCCACTGTAAGAATTTACAACAAAGCATTCATGTGTTCTATTGTTGATAAGATATTTAGATTGTTTGCAGTTTGGGGCTATGCTGCCGCGAATGTGTTTGTACAGCGTGCATCAGACTCTCGAGGGCAGTGGTTCTTAAAGTATGGTCCCGTCCCAGCGTCACTGGCATTGCCTGGGAACTTGTAAAAACAAAAGTTCTCAGGCCCCATCCCAGACAAGAATCAGAAACTCAGAGGCTGGGGCCCAGCGATCTGTGTTTTAATAAACCCACCAGGTGGTTCTGATGCACGCTCATGTTTGAGAACCACTCAAGGATTGGTAAACAACTCTTTTTGTACACAGTTTTACTGGTATACAGTCACACCCATTTGTTTATATACTGTTTAAGGCTACTTTCACACCATACCAGCAGATTTGAGCAGTTCAGACAGACTGGCCTGCAGAGCCTAAACTATTTACTATCTGGCCTTTTAATTAAGAGTGTGCTGACCCAAGCACTAGAATTGCTGGGCCACAGGGTATGCAAACATTCAGCTTTACCAGACACTGAGAATGTGATTATACCAATTTATACCACACTGCCGTGCTCCACATCCTCACCAACACTTAGTCATGTAAGAGTTTTCAATTTGTGCCGATCTGGCACCAGAACAGTTTATTGCGCCTTGATTTTAATTTGTATCCCTGATTACTATGAAGGCTGATCCTGCTCTGTTTTCAAGGGAAGCATCAGTTTAAAAAGTAAAAAGTCTCACATGGGATTGATTTACTCAGATCCAGAAGGGAACTCCATCAGATCTTAAAGCCAGAATCACAAACTCAGGTCTCTGCCTGGAACATTGTCCCTTATTTACAAAAGACAGTTGCCGACCCCTGCCTAGAGCAGTGGTTCTTAAACTTGAGCATGTATCAGAATTCCGTGGTGGGCTTAATACAACCAAGACTGCCGGACCCGGCTACCATGTGCTCATTCTCCAAGACCCAACACAGGCAGCCAGCTCTTTTAGGTAGCCTTCCCTCCTCAGTACCATTCTCCACCTACCTATCCTATTTTTAAATACCCCACCTCTCTGCTCTCATTTTACCAGGGCACTACTACCATAAGGTATCATCTGTATGCTAATTAACTTTTCAGTTGTGTGTCTACTCTGGCTCCAGTTCCTTAAAGGCAGAGCCAGAGGTTGCACCACCCTAACATGCCACCACCTGGAGAAAGTTCTGGAAAATAACAGAAGCTCAGTGTACGTACTCTGCAATGGAAGGTCATCTGGAAATACCAAAGTGACAAATCTGTTTACCCTTTGCTCCAACAACCCTATCACTGGAAATACCTGCATTCATCCCCATTTAAAAGAATATTTGCTACAGTATTATTTCTAATAGCAAAAGATGGTAAATAACCTACAAGTCCATTCACGGGGAACTGGTTACAGTAACAAACAGTGGGATATCTACTTAATGGAATACTATGTAACTGTGGCCCCTGAAAAGAGAGAGATTGTATCTAAAAATATGGAGAAATCACCAAGATACTTTATTAAGTAGAAAAAGCAAGATGCAAAATAATATAAAGAGACTATCTTTTTAGAAAGAAGAGAAATAAGAATAAACATTTGGATACGCACAAAGAAACACTGGAAAGATACAGAAGAAACTAATAAACATGGTCACCTACGGGGTGAGAGAAGGAGAACAGGAAGACTGGCAGAATTGATTTGATTACCAAATATGTGGAATTATTAGCTTTAAAAACTATATGACAAGTAACTGAAATTACACAGAACTAGTTACCAAGGATTTGCCATTACTATCGTTGTTGTCGTTAATATTAATGAAAGATTTCTTATACTGCAAAATTCACTCAGAATCATATAAAATGGTTGTGAAAGAGGATATTAACCTCTACCATTCAGACAGACAAAGCCTCCAGGGCAATGATGGGAAACTACCATTTCTGATACAGAAAATGGTTCCCAAACACTAGATTCACTTCCGATCCCAGCCTCATGGTCTTGCTGACACCAAGAATGAAAAAACTGCTGTTTAAATACAGGTGACATCCTCTTTAGATAGTGGCTTTGTGGCCAAGTTCAATTTCCAGCAAAATTCAAAGAACCACCCCCCTCAATCCCACATTTACTTTTATGCAGGAACCTCAAAAGGTTTTGCCTACTTTCTGTGGATCACAAGCTCTCTTGCTCATTTCATGAATTTAAAATCAAGGGTGAGGGGAAACTTAATAATTTTGCCAGTCCAGGTCTCTACAAATCACAGAAAATCAGCAGAGATGATAATTTTTTGTATGCCTGGTAAAAAGCTCAAGATCTTAATTTAATCCCAAGAGCTGATTTGATAAAAAAGATTCAGAATAAAAGATTATATCATCAAAATTGTCATCTTATAAAAAATGGAATCTCACCACTTTGATAGCTTTGTAATGGCACTGCCCCACCATCTAACCATTTTTGGTGAAAGGAGAAAAAATAGCTATAATATAACAAAAGGTTTCCTTTAGCTTGAGGTCAGTAGAGACTGCTGCAAACATTATTCTATTATTAACCTTCACTGGCATTCTAATGGGCATTTTGCCTTCAAATCACTTTATAAATATTACAGAGTAGGACTCTAGAAATAGAATTTATTTCCAAAAACATTCATAAATATTTAGCTTTACAGCTTTTATCAGCCTATCAAGAAGTTTGTATAAATCCTTGAAGCAACCATTTAAAGTAAGTGTTCTGGGGGAGTGGGAGAGAAAAGCGGGTGACTAAAATAGTTTTACTGTTAATCTACTTCCCAATTAACCAAAGTTTGGCTTGTGACAGTGGCAGAGAAGGTGGAGGGAAGCTGAAAAGTCAGAGGAATATATTTTGAAGGAGTTAGGAATAACACCACTCATTTTCAAAATCTACAGTGTGACCCACTTCCAAAACAGAACACTCGACTCTGCAAGAATCCAAATGCTTATGCCAAGAAGTTGTCTTATGACCAGCCATTTATAGGCCTACAAATATGCATCATCCGTTTTGTAGATTATCACACTGTTCTTCACTTAAAAAGATATTTTATTTTGTTAGTTCTGGTCTATATTCTATGGCATTTCTTTAGAAATCAGATAGAAATCTTAATTTCCCAATCATATCATTTTAAAAGTTCAATTCAATAGACAAGTACTCAGTTTGCCACGAGAGAGACAAATCATGAGAAATTAGTATGCATTTGGGACAAGTTTTCAAAATATCCATGCTTTAGCGTACACGGAAATGTAAAGCCTCACCTACCGCTTGATCATGAATCCAGCTTTATCCTAATTGCTCTACAACAATTAATTCACTTTAAAATATAGAAGATTTCAAGGATGGGTAACACAGAGTCTTTCCCTAGATGGTTGAGGGGAAAAAGAATATAAGATACCCAACCCATGATATATTTTTGTTTACATAGAGATTAGCCTTGGTGGCAAAGGATCTCCCAACCGATCAACTCCATTCCCAGAAAACAAACATCACAGTAACACAACAATTACATACGTCTCTGAAAGTTTACAGACAATCTAATATTTATTTTTCTCGCTTTGTTAATGACCAGAACAATGATTAACATTCAACAAAACGTAAGTTAACTGATGCTAGAGGTAGAGTAAGAAAAACAAATCAGTTTTGCTAGCAATAATTTCACTAAGTTATCAACTTTAAGTTATTAAAAGTAAATTAAATTCAGTTTGTAAAACTTTAAGAGTTAAAAATAGAAGTGAAATTTGGATGATTTTTCAGGCAACTGATTGCAAACACCTACAAACACCATTTCAAGGGAACTAGGGCCTTCACCGTGTTGTGTAGGTGATGGAAATGCCAACCTACCTACTGGAGTTGTCAACACTGCTGTGCCACATAAGATCATGAGAACTTGCAGTTTAACAATATCAGTAAACTTCAAGTTCGAAATGTTGGGCATTCTACCCCAAAAATGATACATACTGGTACTTTCACTTCCAAATATGATGAAGAAAGATAAACACACATACAGTAACAGCACAAGATTCATAAAGAATTCAGCTGACTTAAAGAAAGCGCTTTTTGAAAAAGTTTTCTTGCATTGTCTGAAGAGGCACTGTTCAAGAAAATCATCCAACTCTTAAAAAACATTGATCGTGCCTTCAGCTCCAAAGTATCTGACTATCTCAAAGAGTTATCCAGAATCAGGTAATAGAAAACTCAAGCGCAGATTCTCAATATTACGCTAAATGATCCAATCTCACTGATTCCAATAAGTCATTATATTTAACTATGGTGATTATCAATCAAGATACAAATCGCTTCTTCTCCTGAAAGAACCACCAATTTTTAGCTTTGAGAACTCTGAAAGAGAAAAGAGAGATGATCTAAACAAGAAAGCAGCTAACCCTAACTCTAGCAATTATTTCAACAGCTTCATTCCACTTTCTCACGAATAAAACAGAACAAAGCAAACTATTCTTATCACTCTTCACCATTATATTAGGAGAAATAAAAAGTAGCCTCTAAAATGGCTGGTGATATTCAAAAAATCTACAAACACTTTGCTTTAACCCAATAAACTAGGAGGCGGAAGGGTAGGTACAGTGGTTAAAAGGATGGGCTGTAGAGTCAAGTTGCGTTGGTTCAGATCCTGCCTCCCCAGCTTGCCATGTACTTTAAGTAAGTTACGCACGCTGTGTGTTCCCTCACTTGCTAATTCAGGAGCAATCCTTACCTAACTGGATTGTTATCAGAAGTTAATTACAACAGGGCCTAGCACATAATAATTTATTAAGACTTTTTTTATTTTTATTTTTTGCTGAGGAAGATCGGCCCTGAGCAAACATCTCTGCCAATCTTCCTCTAGTTTTGTATGTGGGACACCACCACAGCATGGCTTGATGAGCAATGTGTAGGTCTGTGCCCAGGATCTGAACCCACGAACCCCAGGCCACTAAAGTGGTGCACACGAACTTAACCACTATACCACTGGGCCAGCCCCAAGACTTATTTTTTAATTGGTTTCTACAGAAACCGTATGAGGAATCAATTAAAAAATCAAGCCCTTCTGAAGAAGCAGAGAAGGGATAAAATCCACACTCATATAACTATTGTCTATTAAGAATCTAGATAGGGATCACCTGATTTTTCAAGAGGGCGGTTTAACTCAGATGTTCCACAACTTCTGAGCTTCAATTACATGCCAGACACTGTGCTGACTGCGTCAAGATATCAGAAACTGCTCTAACATTGGAAGAAAGGACAATCAGGACTCTGGTCCCTGTTCTGCTACTGACTGGCTGTATGACCTTAAGTAGGTCATAAAATGGTCATAAAGCATTCTAGAAAATGGAGAGAGGTGGTGGAGAAGAGATAGAGAGGAACTCGATTTCTAGTTTAGTTATTAAAATCCTGTGTATGGTAAAGGGACAACTTCAGATGGTTCCCAAGATTGCGGTCTTATAAAAGAAGAAGACAGAAAAGATGGCAGGTAAAGTCAGCTTGACAAGGTTAAATCATATTAGTGTCCCTTGTGAGCTCCATGAAGTCAAAAATGGTATCTTATTTGTCTGTGTAACCCAGTCCACTGGCACATAGCACCTACGCAAAATGCTGGCTTAGTAAACTACACAGACATATTGGAGGACTAACCACATTTTTATTAGAGCTGTCCTTATAGAAACAGAAGTTATTTCATTCTCAGATATACTTCTTCCCCTCCATTGTGCTACACACTTTACCTTTCTCCCATTTAATTCTCAAACTAACGCAGTGAGGTAGGTACTATCATTATCCCCATTTTATATATAGCGAAACCGAGATCGGAAAGATTAAGTCAGTTAACAAAAGGCCAGGTTAGGAGGCTCCTAAGTGGAGCCTGAATCCTAACCTAGGTCTATCTTGCTTGAAAAATCTGTGCTCTCTTAACCACCTTGAATTTCACTTCCTATTAACAGTCGGCAAAGGAGTGTTGAGAAGGAAAAAGATAAGAAACATAAAAACCTATCAGCATTTAGCTCCCAGTAATGTTAAGATAAAAATATTTGTTCGGGGTGATGCGGTAGGCTGAGATGAGGGCGGAGGCCCCTTTTTCTCTCTCAGAAATGTAATCTCTTGGGGGAAGAAATAAATCTCAAATATATGTCTGTGGGGCTGTCTGTCCTGGCAAACAAGGGGGAACAGCAGAGACGGGGAGAGCGGAAGGCAGGCAGCCAGCTTTAGAACTCTCAGCCTTGGACGAGCTATCCTGCAAACTCTTTAGGATCCGCTGGGGACCAAAACGGTGCACTGAGAAGTCCAGAGACAAGGCTGTCTTTCTTGAGCTTTAGCTCTGCCACCAAGTGGCCGGGAGCCTTGATCATTTTACACTCATCCAGCCCTCAGTCTCCCACTCTGTAACACAGGACTGACGTTATCTAACACCTGCCTTCTGGCTCAGCGTTGCTGGGGGGAGGGGAAATCGAAATGGAACAGCACGTACGAAAACACCTGGAAAATAGCCCGGTGCAGGCTACCCCTCTGAGGAGTGAGCAAGCAGGGAAGAGAGGGGATGACAATCAACGGTCCCTTCACCCACTCCAAAACACACTCAATAAAAGGCACCCCGCGACAGCAATACTCACTGCCGGACAACGGTCAGAGCGAAGCGCGTCATCATGCTGGCCCCGGACGGAGAGGAGCACAGGCCACGGCTCGGTCCCCCGCCCAGCGCCGCCGGCCGCTCTGCACTGCGGGCTCAGGGCGCCCACACCACTTCCGCCAACCCCCGCCGGCCTGCCGGCTCCGCAGCCATAGGCCGAGGCGGCCGCCTACGTCATCTCCCGAAGGCCAATCAGGGCGGTGGGAAGCCGACAGGTCGGAGGAGACTGGTGGGAGGCGAGGCCCCGCCCAGGGCCGCGGCGCTTGCGCCCCTGCGCGCGGGCCCGTGATTGGTGCGCGCAGGTGCGGGCGGGCCCGCCCCGGAGAGCGCGGTGGAAGCCGTTCTTGCCCGGGCAAGCTCGAAAGCTGGAGGCTGCGGATAGATAAGGCAGCCGACGCCCGGATTTGGGGTTGATCTGATTTCAGGCTGGACTGCAGCCAGGAGTCTTACCTCGGTGGTGTACAGCCTAGTACAGTGGGCCCAAGGGGCTTAGCTGTTCACGCCTGCTGAACACCTTGGCTGTAGGGTCCGCAAGGTCTGCGGACTTAGACCGACCCACGTTCAGTCCCCAACTGCGCCTTGACAGACGCCCTCCTGGAGCAAGCTTTAGTCAGGCTCTTTTGAACCCACTTCTAGACTAGGCCTCACGCCCCTGTGTTACCAAAGAATCCTGCTCAGCCAGGATATCAGAATCTCTTCGCCCTTGGTATCTAATCAAGTTCCTCTTCCTGTGCTCTTGATTTCTAATCAAGTTCCTCTTCCCTCTCACCCCTGATAGCTAAGTAAGTTCCTCTTAGTAATTTTCCGTTCTCTCCCTCACCCTGAGCTCTGGCTATAAATCTCCACTGGTCCCGGTCGTATTTGGAGTTGAATTCAATCTCCCCCCATTGCGACAGTCTTGATCCCTATTGCAATGGTCTTGAGTAAAGTACCCGCCCTCCCACATGCCGCCCCTGTTTGTTAAAGAGAGTCCGATGAAAAATTTCTCTTTAACACCCTTCAGGGCCTTGATAACTGAGTTGCTTAACCTCTCTAATGCTCAACTGCATAATAGGGAAAATGGGTAACTGTACCTAGCCATGACACAGGTAAAGCTTACAACATTACATTGGTAAAGCTTAATAATGTTACCCTTACAATGTTTTCCATGCATTTTTACCTAAATTCTCGTATTTGATATGCATTTTCCCCCCTGAATCCCCAATTATATACAAGAAGATGGGTTTAGAGAACTTAAGTGATGCATGGGACCCTTAGCACTACAGCCACACATTTCAAAACAGTGCCACATGTATAATCCCATTTGGCCCCCAGAATAACTCTGAGGTACACAGGGTAGGCTGTATTTTTTTCACTTAAGAGATGAGATAGCTGGCCTACAGAGAAAGTAAGCAATTTGTCTAGGCTCACAGCTTGCCGGTGGTTACACAGGACTAGGTCAGAGATTCTCAAACCGGCTTGCACACTGGAATCATCTAGGACTTTCTGAATGTCAGGCTGCACCCGAGAAAAATACAGTCCGAACTTCTGTGGGAGGGACCCAGGCATCGGTAATTTTTTAAATTCCCAGCTGTTTCCAACGGGTAGCCAGTTTTGAGAGCTCGAAGTTTAAAGCAGTGCTTCTCAAACCTCAGTTTGCATACACATCACCTGGCGGTCCTGTTAAAATGCTGATTCTGATTTAGTAGGTCTGGAGTGGGGGCCAAATTCAGCACCTCTAACAAGCTCCCAGGGAAACGTGAGGCATTTTCAGAATGAGATTTTCCAGAGGGATCATCCAGAGGGCACTAATAGTGGGCCCAGATTACCAGGAGGGTACACTGCCTGTACATAGTAGATACTCTATATTTATGTTCTGATGCCTGAATGAACAAATCAGTCCAAAAGAGTCTCCTGGAAATTTGAACTAGAAAAATGAAATTAATTAGGTAGTTATCTGTAATGGCTAAAGCACAAAGAAAACAGAGTGAGAAACCATGAGCTAGAGTTAGAGATATGAAGGCGCATGTAGGCTGAAGCTGTGAAGAAACAGAACCACAAATAATACGAGCTTGAGAACAGATCCACAGAGCAGAGGATAAGAACAAGCAAAGGTAATGGAAGAAGGAACGACACACAGAGAGAAGCAGACACAAGTGAGTGATGCAGAGACCGCCTGGTCCCCAGTCCCTCAAGCCGCCATAGTACCACAGACCTTGTAGGTTCTAGTTTTTTCGATAAAACCCCTTTCTCTTTAAGGTGGTCTGAGTGCATTTCTGAAGCCTAATTAAAAAGAGCTTCCCACTTTGTCTCATTTAATGCTCACAATGACTCTGCAAGGAATGAGTTATTATTTCCAGTTTACAGATAAAGAAACTAAGGCACATAGAGATTAGTCAATTTCCTATGTCTCAAGATCTCAGAACTGGGTTTGACCCCGAGTAAGTGTGCTCCAGGTGGTATCAAAATTATAACGATGAGAGTCAGAGTTGGCTCTGTTCCGTTAGTTCCCTGACTCCCAGCAAAATGTTTGGAACATGGTAGGGACTCAACTAAAATGTGTTAAATGAATAAATGAAGAATATCTTTTATGATCAATTTGTCAAATGAATCATACATCTAAAAAGTTAGCTGATACAATGGAAGAGAATTGTATTAGGAGAAATTTAGAAATTAAAAAGCAATATTAATTTTAAAATTATCTAAGAAATATATATAAAACAGTGTTTTCATAAACTTTAAGAATCAGGGGAAAAAGCCAGTTGAGAAATGAGGATCTTTGAAAGAACACACATTATCCTACATTCTTCATTCAGTGGTTCAAGGATTGCCCTTCAGCTTATAAAATGAACAGGGAGTTCACTTAAACTTTGTTTAGATAGATGCTAGAAATAACCACTGATATACTTTTGTTGGCAACTTATCAAATCACACATACCTTTTTTTTTTTTAAATGAAAAAGAGTGCTTTTTTGTGTGGCACATTGTATGATGGAATTCTGAATTAGTGAGGATAGGCCAAGTTATTCTGAGGTACCAAGTTAACACTGAAATTTCTGTGGCTTACCACATAAAAGTTTATTTCTTCCTCATGCTAAGTGTCTGACATGGATCAGAAAGGGGCTTTGCTCTGCATAGTCAGTCAGGGACTAGGACTGACAGACATGTTGACTTTAACACATGGACTCATGATTACTGGGGCAGGAGAGGTGTGCTTGTGAAGAATGTGGATTCACTCATTATTTGGTGCACAGTTCCATATATGTCTGAATCAAGCTTATTTATAGTGTTGTTCAAATCTTCAATAAGAAAGAAATGAAAGAAAGGAAGGCAGGGAGAAAGAAAGGAAGGAAGAAAAAAAAGAAAAATCTAAAACCTTAAAAAAAAAAGTTTCCGTAGGCTCTGTCACCAGATCACGTCTTGAGTCCAGCAATTCTTGTGGCCCCACTACATCCAATGTTAAGGCTCCATCGCCTCTTGTCTGAATGACTGTCAGGGCCTCTTTGGCTATAGCTCTGCTGCTTATACTCTTGTCCCCTATAAAACATCCCCTCCTCAGCCATCAAAGTGATGTCCTTATAATCGTATCATGTCACTCCCTTGCTGGAAAAGTTCTCTAATGGATTCTCATTGCAACTAAACTCTTAAAAGGCCTGTGTGATTTTGCCCCTCTCCAGGTCTCCAGTCCCATTTCCCTCTGCACTCTCCTCTTCACCAAGCTCCATTCGGAACGGCTTCTCTCTGTTCCTAGACCACGTCATGCTCATTCCTGTCTCAGAGCCTTTAGATTTTCTGTTCCTTCTGCTTACAAAACTCTTTCACAAGATATTTGGATGGCCACCTCCTTCTCGGCCTTCAGATCTTAACTCAAAATTCACCTCCTCAAAAGGGCTTCCTGCAAGCACAAAGGCCTGCCCAGTTGATATGTATCGTCCTACGGTAGAGCACTTCCATCTGAAATTACATCATTTATGTACTGTTTTTACAGGCTCATAGCCTGTCTCTCTCTGCTTGAACGTAGGTTCCCTGAGGGTGGGGACTATCTTGTTCTCTTCTGTCTTCAGTGCCTAGAAGAGTGCCAGACACATTGTTGGAGCCCAACCAATATTTGTCATCATTAGAAATCATGTTCCTAAAGAATATTTAATAATATGGTAACATTCACCTGATATGTGATTAAACGAAAAAAAAGGATAGAAAACTTTTCACTATAAGCCTGATTTTATAAGAAAAAATACATTAAAAAAAAGAGAAGAATAAACATGTCATTTGTATCAAGGGTTTCTCTATTTATAATGTTATAATACTATGACATACTATAATGTTATAATATTTATAATGTTAAAAATGCTTGTGCTATCCTATTATTAAAGGGTTTTTTCCATAGATATATGCATATAATTAAGCAAAATATCTTTCATAAGGAAAATTATCCAGAGGGTGGAAACGACAGAATGTATATATTGTTCTATGTATGTGGCCACTCATACATGCTAAGGCAAGCCGACTTACTATTACTACCATTTAATAGAGTACAACTCTGAATATTCCACAAGAAATCTTAGTGGATGGGTATGTGTGTCCTTGGTATTTGTTCTGTTTACTTCTGATAGTGTCACTTTATGATTCTAAGAAAATGCAATTTAAGACTCACCAGAATAGAGACAAGAAGATTTTAAGTTTAAGACTGAAAATGGACAGACAACGCTGACATCAGATATTAGTATAAACTGAGAGTCTTCAGGACCAACTGAGAATTGTGGTTTTGCAATTACCCAAGTTACACCCCTACTTTGCTTGTTCCTTCTATTGCTTTTAAGTTGGAAATTAAAGTGGTTTATGCAAATTTAATAAGAGAAAGTCTTGGACTTTGACTGGCAGGGATTTTCCTGCACCTCCCACTGTCATAATTGATTACATGCTGTACCCTGATGGAGGAACAGAAATTCTAGGCCAACAGAAAATCACAAATACATGGTAAACCATCTGCTTTGTCCAGCGACTGAGAAATAATAATGTGACCAATGATCCAAGCAAGACAGGGCTGCCAGTCCAACTGTGCCCATTCCTCCATCAGCTTGATGTCTGCAGGCAGAGGGAGATTTATTTTGGCAGCCACTCTGCCAACATCTGACGTCTGTCACCCATAGTTCCCCATTATTGCTGTTTCCAAAAAATCATATCTGCCAGTCAAACAGCTTTTCTACTGATGGACAGTCGAAGGATGCCTTCTCAGGCTGACCTGCTTCCGAGGAACTCCCCTTTATTTGAACACATATATCCACTAATCCCTTTTCACGCCTTGCCTTTTAGCCTGTCACTTAGTGGGGAAAAGAACTCTCCCAAGCCCGAGTTCACTGCTGTTTGGAAGCATGGCAGTCACACAAGGAAAGATCATGAAAGTTGTAAATGCTATGGTTTTACTGCCATGGTATCAAGAGTAGCCCCCTCCATCAGGATCCACAGAAAAACGATACTCCCCTCCACCCCTGCCTTTCTGGGAAATTAACATTGCTTATATGACACCTTTAAAAATATTAACACGGTACTTGATGTATTTGCATCTATTCGGATTGGCTGATTCTTGATGAAGCTTCCTATGTATTAAGCACTTTACACTGGCTACCTCATTCAGTCCTCTTAAGAATGCAGCAAGGTTTCCTATTTTATAAGAGAACAAGCAGAGGCTCAGAGCTCATACAGCTAATAAAGGGCAGCCCTGGATCCAAACCCAGATCTTCTGTTTAAGTGAAACTCTCTTTCCACTACAGCATCCTGACCCTCCCTGTCACCGTATTTGTGACACTTTGTACGTAATGACTCAACGTTTGATCCAGTCAGTGATACTCTGGGCAGACAGCAAGCACTGGGGGGAGTGATTGGGAAGGCCAAAGCACTTGCGTTTGCCAGAGCCCTGACATAACGCTGAGGAAAGAGAAGACCACTAGAGCCCTCAAATCCTGGTCTCCTGGCCCGAGTATCTGGAAAGACTTAGAGAATAAAGCAAGGAAGGCAGTAGGAAGTGCCACATAGAAGCACGTCCTCCAAAGTCTCTTGATTTTGATTTTACAGAGACATATGGAAGATGTGAGTGAGTGACTGCTGTTAGAACATTGGAGGCATCAAGGCTTTCTAGAAAAGTATTGACCAAGATGTCCAGAGGCTCATTGAACCGAGCCGTGAATGGACCCCTGCAGAAGCCAAGAGTTCTCTACTCACTTCCAAGCCTCCCTACCGGGCAATCCTGAACTAAGGATGGCATGAACCCTTACAGATCCTCAGCTTGTTGCATCCGTGGCAGGATAAGATTTTTGGAAATAATAATCACTGTTTTTTCTCCAGTATTTTTCCCCTGCACTTTTTGACCCTTTATCCTTTGTCCCCTCTTTCAGGGAAAGGAAAGTAACAACAAAAGAGCTAAGGGAAAGAATGTGTCTCCCTGGAGGGTACTAAAGTCATCTCAACATAAGCAAAGGCTTGAGAGACTGTGATGAGAAAGCTCGGCTGCCCCCTGGACTAGAAGGACTCTCTGGGCTGGGGGGTTGGGGGGGGGGCATGTGGGAGGAGAAATGATGAGACCATGGACGTTGGTGGGTCCCTGAGGAATAGGGACAAACTAGAAAGAGATGTGATTCTTTTAAATGACAAAAGTTTCAGAGTTTGAGAGGAAAGCAGAACCCATGCCCCTTTCCCAGGCGGAGCTCCCCTGGAGGCGGCGACACCCCGGAGAAGTCGTGGCGGTGCAGCGCCCTGGACAGAGTCATGGATGACCTTTTGGCTCCGAACCCCAGCACATGTGGGAGCAGCACATTTTTTTTTTACATCCAAGAGTAGCAAAAAAGTCACTGAGAAAGCCACAGTTCAATGTTTGCAATTTTCTTTAAAATATTTCAGGATATTCAGTCTGTGTGGGTGGGTGATTTAGGGAAGCTGTCCCCCAGATGCCACCAGCACTGTGTCTCAGTCTCCCGGGCGGCTCTAACAGAATACCACAGGCTTACACAACAAACACTTGTTTCCCACAGTTCTGGAGGCTGGCAGTCTGAGCTCCTGGTGCCAGCACGGGCGGGTGCTGGGGACAGCACTCTTCCGGGTTGCACACTGCTGACTTCTCTTTGTGTCCTCACGTGGCAGCGAGAGAGCTCGCTCGCCCTTGTCTTCGCTGAAGGTGACAGCTGCCTCCCAATGATTTGAACAGCGATAGCATCATCCAACCCACCACGCTCCCCCAGCGGAAAGTCTCAGGCTTCAGCTCAATTCTCAGTGAGCCAAACACAAATAAATACAGCAGCCAGTGTGGTGGGAGAGGCGTGATGTTTGAAGTCAGCCACATCTGGGTTCCAGTCCTAGCGTGACTCCCACTGCAAGCTGTGTGGACAAGCTGTGTGTGCAACCCGCAGTTCACTCAAGCACCACACACGGTATCAAATTCTCTGGGAGGTTGTGAGAATTCCCTGAGATGCTCGTGAAAAGCTCTTTTAAAACTACAAAATCCACTTGGCTGCCAATTACCTAAAAAGTCCCCCTCACGTCAGTGCTTAAGCTGGCAGTACTGAGTAGCTGAAAGGTTGGTACCTGTCTGTAAAATTAATTTTTGAGAAGATGGAATTAGTGCCTCTCTGACACTCTGCCGCAGCCTTGACGGCAGCTGACACTTACAAGCTCTGGCTGTGTGCTAACATGAATCATCTCAGGAGGTCCTGCTATTACTTAACCCTGTTTCACAGACGAAGAACTCAGTCACTGAGGGGCTAAGTAATGTGCCCAAGGTTACAGGCTAGCAGGTGGACTGGTGGGGACTCCAGAGCAGCAGTCCACCGGGGCACTGAGTTCCTCACCACCCCACCAAGTGGCAGGCATCCTGTGACTTCTCATCTGTTCCTGCCACTGGCCATTGAGATCAAGGAGGGCAGGGACGGCACGTGGGACCTGGAAAAGCAGGGGCCGAGGAAACATTTGCTGAACGAGGTGCTTGGCACAGAATGCCTGGGGTGTAACCAGCCCCCCCCCCCCCCCCCCGTCTGTTGGATGCATGAGCAGTGCCCAGGGCCACCCCCACCCCCCCCCCACCCCACGTGAAAGTGAACGATGAAAAGTACTCATTTTTAGTGGTTGGGATGACTGAAACACAGCCATGGCACTTGTACTTTTTCAACATACCTAAACATTTCAGACGTTTGTCTTCTCATGGGGTAATTATGGTGCCATGACAACTAAAAGTGACTACAAAAACCGACAGCAGAGAAAAAGCTGATCTCTAACCAGTCCACCTGGCCCACCTGCAGAATTCACTGTGGGCTGAGGGGTCTCCAAGGAATTTCAAAAATCTGGCCCAGTCCCCGGTTATCTGATAACTAAAAACCCATAAAGAGATGAGGGAGGTGACAAAGGCTAATGAGGAGTGGAGGTCGTTTCTATTTGGGGTAGAAAAGCGAAGGGAGGGTCCCAGACCTGTTCCGCTCCACCTGGGGCTTACAGCCGGCGAGGTGCGCCAGGCACGTTTCAGGCTGCAGAGACGGGGACGCGTTAGGAGACAGGCAGGGGACATCAACGCGTGAAGCAGGTCCGGCGGGCGCTGGGGGCAGATATGGGAGTCAGGCGGTCCTCAGCTGCAGCCCCTACGACTCTGCGGGCCCGTCGCTGCCGGAACCGGAACGTAGATTTACCAAGGCTAGTTAAAACTCTGATTTTCACGTGAAAGCTCTCCTCCTACCCTGGCGAGTGAGTCCAAGGCAATTTAAGTCGTGGTGGGAGTCAAACTAAATACATCGGCAGGCTGGCTTTGGTCTGCAGGCTGCCACTTGGCCATGTCCGAGCTGGGCCCTGGGAAGAGGCGGAAGAAGTCGTTCATCACCTCCGCCGCGCCCAGGCGGAGTCAGATGCGACCGGACAGAGAGAAGCAGGTGCGCGGTGCTGGCCCCGCGCGCGCCCCCGGGCGGCCGGCAGACGCCGGGCTGCGCGGCTCGCGTCTGTGGCACTCGCGCCACCTAGTGGACTTCCTAGGAAGCGCCTATTTTTCAACCTCCCTGTTGACCCCTACAAAGGCCCGAGGGTGGTGGACCAGGGGGGCCAGTCAGAGCCAAAGCAAATGACCACAAACGAAACGGAAGCCGTGTTCTGGATAAGCATTAACCCACAGCTCCAGGGGGATACTGGGATAGGGGCCGAGGGAGACGAGCGGCCTTCGCATCGCTTCTTTCCCAGGCTGCCCAGTGAGCTGGATCCAGGCTGTGGTCAGAGCTGGCAGAAGCGGCCCCCCTCCTGCGGGGAGGCCCTGAGCCCGGGCGGGGAAGCCACTCACCCTCTCAAACTGCCAGCCGTAGTCCTTAAGCCTCAGGAGGAATTAGGTCCGTGGGAATCCCAAACTCAGGTTTGTGGCTGAGTTTATCCTCAGGATAACATCTGTGCACATAGTGTTTACAATCCACTCCACTGTGTGCTCTTCAAGCGACTGGAATATTTCCCCTTCACTTTTAAGATCGCTTCCCATCTCTTTATTTTTGGAAAAGGTCAAATTTTGTTTCTACTGTTTCCAACTATGCTGCCTTTCACCGAAAGTGTTTGCCTAAACGGGTTCGTTTGAGGAAGCTGTCCTGTCTCCTCAAAAGGTGCCCGCCCCCACAGCAGGGCGCCCGTTCAGGCCATAGGCTTGGGCACAGCTGTGACGGCTCTGCACAGCCTCATGGCCGTGTGTGTTGTTTCCCTGTGGAAAGCTTAAACCACAGGACACGGGTTTTGTTTTCTCTGTGTTTCCCTGAAGGCCCAGTGTAGGCCCTGCACACACGTCTTGGCTACGGATGCTCAGCTTTTCTTGACGTGCTGAACCTCCATGCCTAGTCGCCAGCATCTTTGAGGTGGTTGTCGCAGGGGAGAAGAAATCGGTGTAGTATTCAGCTTGGAATACTTGCTTCAAGACAGTACGTTGAGAAGATTGCTAAGCCAACTGGAACGTTTTACTTTGATAGTACCTCTATGCACTGAATAAAAGTTCCAGATCTCTGGAAAGTCTTTAGAAACACAAAAAGACTAAAGCACAAACAAAAGACCTGGGATTTCTAGGTCTTCACTCCATCACCAAATTCCACTTTCCGAAGGGCACTTTTTTCTCAACTTTGAGATTTTCCAATTGTAAGATGAAATGGGTCTGAAAGAGCGTGTAAGGGGCCGGTAGATTTATCCCTGGCCAGCTGTGTGGAATGCAGCGCCTGCTTTGTCTGCTTTTTTCCCATCCTTCAGCATCCACAGCTCTGAATGGGAGAAGCCCTGGTGTTACTGGATGGCATTTGAAGGAGTGGTGGTGTCGTGTTATTAACAGCTCCGGCACCGATCCTGCAGGGAGACCAGAGCAGGAGGGGAGGGAGGGGGGCTGGCTGGACAGCAGGGTGCGCACAAGAGAATTCCAAGGATGGTTCAGAGTGGTAACTAGAGACCTTGGAAACTCCCAGAGGCCCAGCAGAGTCCACTAGGCAGAAACCCAAGAAAAAGTTATCCCTGTTTGTCTCCAAGAACGGTGGCTACCAACAGGGGACGGAGACAAAGGGGAATTTCTAGAGTCCTTGTAAGATCAAAAGTCCTATTCAGTGGACTTACTTGAGAATAACAGGGAATGTCTTCATCTGGACTTTCCCAATGACTGGTGTTAATCTTACTGCTGGCAACTCAGGACAGAATTAAACTGGAAAACAGCCTGCAGCGTCTTTGAAAGACACAGAAAACTACAGAGAAAATGGATTTTTATGATAACGTCCAAACGGCTATTAAGCCATTGCCTTTAGCATACCCACCTCTCTGGGGAACGAAGCTGGTCTGAGGAGCTGAGGTCCAGGAGCAGCTGGGACCAGGGCCTGCCAATTCGTTTAAATGCTGACTTCCTCTCCCCTTTCCCGGGCTCTGCCTCGCCACCCCTCCACCAAGGGCAGCTGTGGCCTGGTCCTCACAGGCGGGATACAGAGCGGATCAGGAGTTAGATGGGAGCCATGAAGAGCAGCAGGCAGGAGGCAGGAAAGCTGCAGGGGTAGGGTTCTCCAGACACCCCCTCCAGAATCTGGAGATGGCACTAGGGGCTTCTGGCACCTCCCAAGCCAGGAGATGCTCACTCACAACCAAGAGTGAGTGGCTGGCTATAATCAGGAGACTAGCATCTGAGGCCCAGTGATGATAGCAGTGACTTCCCCCCCTCATGAAGGTGGGCTGAGGCTTCTGGTCCCTCAGATGGTTGCAGGGGTCACCCAGAACGAAAAAAAAAAAATGTCGTCAATTACTTGTATTGCAATAACAGAGATGCACAGGTGGATTACCCTCCAGATTAGGATTTGTATTTTATGCCGCTACCCACTGTTGCCAACACAGTTCTGACGTGACAAAGATGTCTTCCATTCTGAGGACTGCTGGTATATAAATAATTCAAAATGGCCAGGGAATTTAGGTCAAGGTGAGTTTATTGTCCAAATAGCATAACCTAATTGCATCCAAAACCATTTTCAAATCCATCTTTAAGCTAGTCAGAATAACAGGTTATTATTTTTTTTAAATCACTTAACACTGAACAGATAGGACCTCTTAAAAGGTAGCTGACTATACCATGTCACCATCATAGCCAATAAAACATTTTTTCCATACTTCCTAAAAACCTTTTGTTTATACTGATCATGCTACTTTAGCACTTGCTAGCATCCCGACCAAATAAACACCCACACCTCTTATAGAGTACATTGTGAGAGAATAACATTGACTCGATATGGCATCACACTTGTTTTAAAGCAAAAAAAAAAAAAATTATAATAATAATAAAAGAAGTCCAAGATGAGAAACTGTAACTGAGAGAGAGAGATCTGAGGTACATGGTACAAGGGTAATGAACATAATGGAAAAAATCCAATGGCCCAGTGATTTGCTGGGGATTTAAGAGTTGGCCAGTAAGAACTAAAACCAATTAAAAATAAGAAACAAAAAAATTTTTTTAAGGACAGGCACCTGTCAAAATACATTGGATACTGTAATGGCTACAGTCAGTAAGGCACTTTTTTCCCCAAAGTGGGCTGCAGGCAAAGGAGTAAATGCCGCAGCTCCAGCATGCATGTGTCCATTTGCTGATGGCTTCTTGAAACCTGAGCCAAGAATCGGGTCTGACTGCCCAGCCAAGTCTAAAAGCAGAGACACACAAATGTAGGAGAACAGTTCTGGCTGAAATGACCGTTCTGGGTTGTTCAGAATCCAGAATCGTGAAAAGCCACATGGTATGAGGAAGTCATAAACATCCTCTTGAATCTTCCTGCCCTATTTTGTACAAACTGACGACAGCCTGAGCAGCTCTTGACAGCTGCCCGGAGCCCGCACCGACAGAAGCCTGCACCCACCACAGCTCCGGAGTACGCTGGCTTAGGGGACTTCACCGTCTCAGCACTAATTTCCCTTTTAAAGCTATGCTCAGGGTTGGACTGTCTCAAAGATAAACAAAGAGGACTCCTTTTGGCTTAGAAGCCAACTGGCTTACTCAGCCCTCCTCCCATTCCTACGTCCCATTCCCACACTACCAATATTATCTTCTTGAACTAGAAAATCATTATTTACAGGATATAAGGTGCAAGTCTATTTCTTCTCCCATCCCTGCCCCCTGTGACCCAAGGAGAGAAAATTCCTCTGCCCTCTTTGAGAAAGTCACTCAATCCTGCCTAACATGCTTAACCTGTGGGTTCCAGAGCTCCCAGGGTGGGCTGGAAGGGCCCCACAGGCGCCGGGCCACGGGAAAGCTACGGCTGCCTCTGAAGAGCAGCCCGCTCTGCTCGCAGAGCATCGCGGTGTGCCGCGGTTGGGGCTGCCTCTCCGGGCCGCGTGGGCCCCTGACCTGGGGGCTAAAAGAGGCAGGAGAGAGCCTCTTGCACAGCAATCACAGGGGTCTGGCTGTAAGAGATGGTGAGCTCTTCAGTGGGGTCCTGGGGCAGTTCCAGAATAAAGCGTCCTCTAAGAGAAGCCCCTTCTCAGAGGAGCTCTCCTCTCAGCACAGGGGAGACATTCTGCCGAGGGATCTGTCCCCTGCGTCCACCTGCAGGCTGCATGACTGTTAGGAACCCGCACGGACTGAATTATGCTTAGCATATATTTTTGGCATACTAGGATTTTCCCCCCTAGGATTTGGCCAAAATAGGGGAACAAACAAAATTTGGCAGGCTAGGGGAACAACTTAGCCCCCACTGATGGAGAAATAAAAGAAGAAAAAAAAAACCACAGAGAGGAGGAAGTAAAGAAGAAACAGAAAGACAACAAGGTAAAAAAAAAAAAGACCAGAATAGGTTTGGAACCCCCTTTAGATGGAGATGAGAAAGAGAAAAAAAAAATCCATGGGGAGAATTGAACTCCCCTGGGACAGAAATTCCTACAAGGAAACCAAGAACCAAGATCAAGAGGGTATTAGCCACTTTAACAAATCCAGGGTTCCTTCTTTTGTTTAAGGAGGGAGCAAGAAGAAAAGCCAATCTAGCACCTTCCCCATCATCAACCCCACACCTTCTATCACTCTAAGCCCCGGGAAGGAGAAGCAGCTAGAAGGCCCCAGTGGTACCCGGGGCTCCAGGAAAAGTGGAAAGTTACAGATGCAGGGAGAGTCTGTAGGCCTGTTCCCTTCCTTATTTGTCAGGTTCTCTCATTTGCTGCTTCAGTTTGAGCTTAGAGGCTCACTGTTAAATGAATCTGCACCATGTTTTCTCTTTAGGCTCCAAGACTCCCAAGAACTCTGGAGACCATGCCTTTTTCCATTCTGTGGGACTCCTCAGGGCCCAGAAGAGAGTCCTGTGCAAAGTGGGCTCTTGAGAAAACACTGGCTGCTCAGCTTTCCTCTCCAAAACTTCGGAATTCACCACCCACTGCCCCACCAGAAACTCCCTAGAATTTTAGGGTCATGCTAACTCACCAAATCCTGAACCCTTCTAAACACACTCCAAGAGAGACTGACTCATCTAGAATTGCATCTCTGTAGAGAAGCAGCCTTTCCACCTCCCTTCCACGACCAACCCAATACTCATCTGGCCTATTTTTTCCAATCATGCCAAATCAATGCGATTTAAAACCCGAAAACCACTGAGTGACCCTCAGCAGAGGACCTGGCCTCGCATAGTGCTTGCCTGTTGGCAGTCCGAGACTGGTGGGAGAAGGAACCTCCGCAACACTGCCTGCCACAGATTCACGTACCCAGATTCAGACTTAGAAAACCTCTGAGATGATCCTAACCTGGGGATGCCCATGTCAGGGAAGGGAAAAGAGAATGGGGAAACTTTCAAGATGAAAGGACCCTAAGCAGATGAAAGGCCTGCTTTAGAAAGGGCCTTCAGGTGAGGATTTCCAAATAGCCTGCTGGAATTCTTTTTCGTCTGTCTCCTGATACCTGGGACCTAAGTGCAAATTGTGACTTCCTAGTCCTGCGTCAGTGTTTGTGCTGAAGGGTCTGCCTTGGGGGGGGGGGGAGGGGAAATCCCTTGGTTCAATTGTATTTTTTCCATCATGATGAGGATACCGGAGTCAAAACGGAAGCCCGATGACCTTCATGACTGACCAGGTCCCTGGGTGTGAGACCCTGGGGACACTCACCCCTCC
Organism: Equus przewalskii; assembly: GCF_037783145.1. Taxonomy (NCBI): domain Eukaryota; kingdom Metazoa; phylum Chordata; class Mammalia; order Perissodactyla; family Equidae; genus Equus; species Equus przewalskii. Next base: position 33,183,283 of record NC_091835.1, on the reverse strand, counting down.
TTCCACCTGAGAGGGGCACGCAGCCCCCTCCCGCCCCTTTCTCCACACTAATGGGCTCCCAAGCAGAAACTGTACGGTTGTGAGGTATTATGAAAACAAAACTGTGAATCATTGTCTTTTGTAGCTATTGATTTTGTCCAGTAAACCTGAGGTAAAGAATACTCTGTCTTTGAAGAATGTGATCAGAGAGGAAAAAAAAAAAAAAAAAAAAACCCATGAATATGCTACCAGAAGAAAACAAACTACGGAAGGGCTTTTCCAGTACGAAGAACTCATATCTCAACCATCTACTTCAGGACTTGGAATTTAAGCAGTAAAATAATATATTATAAAAATGTTTATAAAATAGCAGCACACTCTGTGAAACCTTACAGCTAGGTTCTGTTAACGTGAATAAGGATGAATGATCTTAGCTTCTTAGCAGCGCAAAAAAAAAAAAAATAATAAAAACTGAACACAATAAAATGAAAAATAAGAGACCCTTAGATTTTTCTCCATCCTCAACCCTCATACTACGAAACAAGGCAGAATCTGTGTATAAAATAATTCTTCAAGGTAGCCCTGTTCTGATTTTTCTTTTTTACTTAAAAAAGGCAAATATTTTAATAGCTTCATTACCTGTCAATTAATAATTGTGCAAAAAAAAAAAATTGTTGCTCCAACCTCTTTGCTAACTGAATGCATCTAAGAAGTGGAAAGGAAAAAATTCAAGTACGCTGAATACAACTTTGCAATGAAATTAACAAAAAACGGAAAAGGGAACAAAAGCGGCACTGTGATGCTCAGCTGTCCGTCTTTGCCCAGCAATAACTTTTCTTTCCATGTCCAGAGAAGAAGTATATGGGTGGGAATTAAGATCCTTCTGTGCCATCAAATTGGTAACAGATCTTTGTTTTTAGGCTTTTCTGAGGAATGTTGTGATGGGAATGTCAGCGGAAAGGGGTGTCTCTCGAGTCCCGGCAGGGATACCAGAACTATGTACCAAAGAACGTCAGATACCAGAAGTGAACAGTTACCCGACCAGGGTCAGGAGGGAAAGGGGCAGAGGAGAAAAAGGGGAGGAGTCTCTTCAGCACGATTTGCATAAACCATCCCATCTATCCCTCGGGAACAATGTTTCAAAGTGCTTTTCGAATGGAATGGTTTATAACAATGCTACTCTGTGGACCAGACATGCCAATCAGCACCAAAAATTAGTTTTTTCCTAATAAGGGATGCCAAGGTCACATTACTGTCTTTAATACATCAAGAGAAAAGATTCCACTCCACATCCCACCCTTGATCTCCATCTGCCTCCATTTCGTCTGAGTTTTGGTTATGGCCCATAGCTAGATTGCCCGTTTAGATAAGAATACAGTGGCGTCTGCAATGAACCATGTTTGGAAGAAGAAGCAAGATGTCAAAACCGCGAAGCCCAGGATCCAATCACCTGTGTCCAACTGGCAAAATTAAACATCCTTTCTAGGTAGCAGCTACTGTAGACAGCAAGAGTTTCTAACGAGAGACCCAGCAATGCTCCTGACTTAGCAACAAACAGGTGTCCGAGAGCAAAGGTGTTTCTACATCCAAAATGGTTCGGTCACGTTGAGAGATTGGACTCCCTCCCCATCACGTCCCTCCTTATTTCTAATTCCTTCTTGAGTTCATTGCTTTGCAATCTAATCATGCCATAAGTGGCATATGCACTTCTTTGAAATTATACTAAAAGGGGTGTATATGTGCTAGTTCATAACATGAAAAAAAAAGCCTCCTCTAATTTGTTCCCATGTTGCAGGCGTACATTTTCTCTAGCTACTCTGCAGGTTTTCCTGTAAGCGTTTTACTATTACTTTTAACATAATCAAACAATAACTGTTCGCATATACAAGGGATTCCCTTCTGTTGTACTTGAAATAGGCACCAAATGCTTTTAATTATTCCATTTTTATAGGACCGTTTTCTCTCACTTCTAAAAGATCTTTCAATACGATCTAGGCGGGGGCAGAATTTTTTTTTTTTTTTTTTAAGTTTCATCCTAAAACATAAAGAACAAAACACAATCAGAGAGAAGGAGAGAGAAGATTTGAACATGTCTCTCCCGTTCGGCCCGACTGACATCCTCACAGGTCAATATCCCGCACGTCTGTAGGGGTGCTGGCTTGGTCCAGTTCATCCTCCGACTTGGATCCATCCCCCTGGTCCTGACGGAACTGCTGCAGACTGTTGAGCAGCACCACCTCAATCTGCTCCTGGCAGGCTTTGAGGCAATCCTACAAGGAGAATGGTCCAGACCAGAGCTGTTAGCGAGATCAACAGTGCACAGAGCATTTCATGAAGAAAACATACACAATTCAAGCCTTGCATAATTCCGTGCTAGTTTTCCAGCAGAAATAACTATGAAGTGAAGGAGATGTGTTCGTGCAGTGCCATGGAACCTCACTCCTCCAGGTGGGGTCCGTGGGCTGGCAGCATCAGCATCACCTGGGAGCTTGTTAGAACCGCAGACTCTCAGCCCACTCCAGATCAATCTAATCAGAACCTGCATGTTAGCAGAAGCCCGGGTGGTTGGGATGCACGTGAGACTCTGAGAAGCGCTGGCCTAGATGAGGAGCCATTTATGGACATGGAGCACCTGGTGAACAAAGGGCCAACCAGATGCTTTCTGCTTGGGGAAGTTGGGAGGAGACAGAGAAAAGAGGACAGCCAGGACTACAGACAGTGCTCCAGGACCAGACAAATGTAGGATGTGAGGAATAGATAAGAAGGAAGAGGATGGATTGAACGGTACTAACCTTCACAGAAACTGCATTAAGCGCTTAAAACGAAAAAAAATCTGTTTTTCTGCTTATTTGCCACTCCCTCAACTCTGATAAAAATACAACACAGAATGTTTACAAAATTCTGGACACTTGAGCTGTCCAGTTTGGGAATACGCAAGAATTTGCAGCATTGCTTTGATATTAGTCTATATTTGGTAGGGAAAATTTGGAGCGTGTTTGCCCCAGGCAGAAGCTTCTGTTAGTTGGATGCCATGGCAATTCGTGGTGTCACGAGAAAGGGATGATGGTTCAGACTAGCAAGTGGTGTGTGAGCTCAAGAAACTGCTCCTAGTAGATACTTCCCAGCCTCTCTCCTCTGCAAGGCCGCCTTTCTGCACTCCCTTACCGGCATATACATATGGGAAATCTGTTAGATGGATCCTGCCTGGGTCTTCCCACAGTTTAATATATGCTTCCCTCTTGTCTGTTCCACTGTGCAATTTTCACTGCCCAGAAGTTAATGTTTGCCAAGCACAAAAGCATTATCTTTATTTTCCGAAGATCTAAAATAAAGGTGGAGTTAACGACTGAGGAACCAAGTTTCCATTGCCCCAAATTTTCCCTTCCTATCTGTCGACCGTTTCAAACTTCCAACTACAGCTTTTTGTGAAAATTAAAATTAGGGACAAGAGCAGCCTGAGTGCTAAGGGCAGAGATGAAATCTCACCTGGAGTGTCAGAAGGAAGAGAGGGAAGGTGGCACTTGCTAGTCACCCGCCACACTTGCGGGCAGCAGCTACGTTACTGAACTTCTCTGTCACTTTCCTCACTTGTGAAATGAGGATAACAAAGTGGTCACAGAGTGACGATCCACTGAGGCCACATATACAAAGTGCTAAGTTCAATAAATGATAACCATTTATCGTGAACAGCAATAAATCAGTCCTGGAATCTGAAAGAATTCTTTAGATTTCTTTAAAATGGGGTACAGATTAGCATTTGGTCCAGATTGGTGAAGGGGCCACTGTGTGTCTGGCACCAGGGATTGAGTGTCGAACAAGACAGACCCTGCCACAGAGGCCTGTGTGCCACCCTAAACAAGCTGAGGAGTCGGGGACTGGCAAACCACGGACATCTCTCAACCTTTTCCGTGGCATCTACTGCTCACGGCCTCCACCCTGTCTGACCCCCTGAACCTGTGATTAGAAACCTATGGCCTTGCCTGGCCCCTTGCCCTGGTCTTTCCCATGCTCCTCCTCTGGGGCCCAGCCTGCAGCAGCTGTGCTCCTAGCTCACTCACCACTTCCCGAAGGCGCTTAGGTGGTGAAGGATGAAGGCATATGCTTCTAAGGGCACTTGCATTTCAGCAGAAGATATCTAAAAACTTTAAAGCCTTATAATCTACAAAAGTCAATCTTAAAAAGCCAAAGCTACTGGCAAAAAATGCCTATCGTCCAAACTACTCTTGAGAAGGTCCTCCATTAAGAGACCGACAGTGAGTCCAACTCTGTCAGTTTTCCTTTCAAAGCTGAAATAGACAGCTCGTTCTCCATTGGAGCACCATCTGAAGGAGCCGACTTGTTCTTAGGGGCCATGTTGGCAGCATAAAACCATCTTCAAACTCTGGAATCTTCCTAAGATGCCCCCACCCCCAGAAGTGAGCAGGAGCGGAGACGCAGGAGCACAGCAACGGGTCTCACGTCTCAAGCACCTTCCTTTCCTCCCGTGCACCCCTTACTGAGGAATGCTGAGCCACAGAGTTTACGTGAATATTATTTTCCTCTTTCTTTTTTTTCTTGCAGGTACTAATGAGCTGAATCCAGGCAGCTCCTGTGTGAGGTCCCCCACTACAGAGGTCCTTGAGGAGCTCTTGAAGATATGTTTAAAATTTTTTTCTAGGAGGCAGGGGGAATGAATCAGAGCCCCTCCGTAGCACAGAGATAGTAACTGTATGCTTGTCTCCGTGGAAGGCAAATCCTACCAGAGCATACAGCACGAAAGAGCTTCTGCTATCTAAAGAGGATGGCAGGATTCTCAGCTGACTGAGGGACGATAGATATGTGTTTTGTGTACAGACAGATGATAGCCCTGAACCATTAAATTAAATTAAAAAACAAATGCCTCTTAGGTGCCAGCAATGAGGGCTTTTTAAAGAAAGCTTCACGTGGCACAGCAACTTGGTGAAGACTTGCTGATACGAAGTTCGTGTGGAAGCCAATGCCCCCCAATAAGAAACCCAGAGCCTCCTGGCCAATCCTGTCTGGCTCTCCTTCAGAGGCTCTAATTTGGCCCCACAGAGAGGTAATCTGGGTCAGCACACTTTCCACCTCAGTAACAGGAGCAGCTCAGGACGCCATGATCATCGCTACGTTAGCTCACCAGCATCCCTGAGATGGATAGTCCTTCAAATGAGGAGACAGGGGCTCCAGATAGCTAAAGAACTTGCTTTCAGGCCATGCAGGGTCTTCCCTTTGGAGTCGTCAATGTTCCTACTGTTGCTGGTATTCGGCCTCCCCTTCTAGCAGCCTGAGCTCTTAACGGGACAGTTCTGAGGGCTGGGACATTTGCCAGTCACTTCTACTGGACTTTCAGAGCCATGGGACTTCAAGATATCACATGTATCAAGTGTCACATTTATGTAATTTCCAGCCAAGAACACATGTATAGGCTTTTCTGAATAAAATGAAGGAAGATTTCATATAAAACATATACTCTCTTTCCTTTCTTCAGCCCCATTTTAACTTCAATCTAAATTATTACTATGGCCAGCTCTTGATCTTTGATACCTCTTACTTGAAGGGAAAAATGATGACTACAGCAGTTACCCCAGAAATGAAGGACCCTGAACCCCATTCCCTGCTCTCTTCTAGATTCATCTGTGACACAGCAGGAAGCTAAACCTCTCTGTGGTAAACCATGTCCCCCATTCCTGGAAAGCTCTCTGCCTAACCCTCCTTCACGTTCCACTTGTTCACAACTTGGCTATTACCAGCTCAATTTTCAACTGTGTAGATCTCTCGTTCTTAGCTGGATGAAAAACTCCTTAAGGGGAAGACCCTGTCTTGTATTCACAATGTTGAACATTCTACTCTGAGATGGTGGCGAGAAAGAAATCAGCATCCCCCTTCCTTGAGAGAGAGCTCACTATCTGCATTTTGATACCCTCATTTAGCACCGTAGGAACCCTTCTTGGACTTGCAACGAGCATGTGAATTTCCTGTGAGCTGGTGGAAAGTGAAGGAAGAGAAGAACGTGTGGTGGTGCCATTACCTTCAATCAGACACGCCAACTCCACACGGCCCCATTCTTGCCCAAGGAGCTCCCAGTCTCCCAAGGAGCAGGGCAGCAGGGTGCCTGGGACTGGGGTGGGGAGGCGGTGACCTGCGGGAAAGAAGAGCCCTGCCTCAAATCCGCAAGGCTGCTTGTGCCAGGAGGCCAGGAGAGAAGGAACTGGAAGGGAGGCACGTTGAAGAGCCTGAAGCGAAAAGGAGGCAAGGCTGGAGAAGAGTGGAGTTACAGTATTCCCAAAGGGCAGAATTATAAGACGACACACACGGATAATTACAGAATGTGAGAATTTGGGGGTCCAAAGGGCTTTTGGAGATCAATCAAACAGCCAGATGCTCTCATTTTACAGCTAGAGGACTGAACTGAAGCCTGGCTCGTCCCCCAGCTACATCTAGTTAGAAGCTAAGCCTGCCCTTAGAAGGGCAAGCCTTCAATTTCAGAACTCTTTTCCCTATGAACTTCTGCTTCTTCCCAGCTCTAAGTAAAGACATACAGGGCAGAGAATCTCCAAGAAAGGGAGACACAGCCCAAGTGGCCGGAAAAAACCCGACAGAGCCTCCAATGAAAAGATGCTACGTGCATGTAAAGTGCAGCGGCTCTGGGACCTCTGCTTTCCGGCAGCCTCCCAAAGCACCAGCCATTGTGTTAAGATGCCCCAAATTAAGCTGATTAAAAGGAGAGCCATAATGCTCGTCTGTCAGCCTGGACAGGTGGCACTCCACAGCGCTGGAGGTCGGGCAAGCCTCCAACTTCGATGATGATAGGCCCCTCCTCTGCGCGCCCCCAGCCTCGGAGCCCTGACAGCAGTGTTTGTGATCTCCGGCTTGTTACACGGGCCTCCGACTTCCTCTGCTCGCTGGCTCGAGCTCTGCGCCCTGCACCCTCCTCGGCCCCCATGAATGGGCTGACGGAACTCCTCCCATTAGCCCCCAGTGTATCTGCATCACTCCATTGTCACCACACACGCACTGCACTCAACACGGGGACAAAGGGCTGAATGAGCCCCGGACCCCGGCCAACTCAGGCAGAGACAACTTAGGAAACTATCTCATTCTGCCTTTCTTCACAGGCTGTTTGGCCGATTTCCTTGCATACCAAATGAGGCCCGCAGGAAAAATAAGGCAGGAGAGGGAAGCACCAGCTCCAATTCTATCCCCTCCACCGCCCCACCCCCAGCTCCCCTCCCGGCAACTCTTCACAAGGTTCTCGACCACAGGCCCTGAAAAGTTCACCAAGGATGGTCTCAGTGATACAGGGGGCTCTAGAACAAGGTGTGTGTGAGAGGACTGGTGTTTCTAGCTAAGAAGGACCAAGACACACGGCTGGGGAACAGCATCTCCCACAGAGAACAGGTGGTCAACATCCAGGCTTCTTCCACGGCACCACTAAATGTTTGATAATAGCTCAGACAACCAGGATCATAGCATGCCAGGACAACCCTAAGCAAGAAGATCCTGGCATCTTCTCTGGGCAATATTTTAGAATATGAGAGACTTTAGACGTAACCTAGGTAGAAAAGGATAAATATAATGGCCATGTGACTAGAGCTTCTGTCTGTTCTGTTCAACAGCTTCCAGAAACTTCACAACATCTTCATGGCTTGTGAGCCTCAATTCTACTTTTTCCTTAGTGAATTATTTAGCAAAACTGTGTCACGTGAAAATGAAGCGACTTGTTCTAAGATAAAATCAGGTAAAACTCAGAAGACCCTGACATATAATTTATGTGAAGAAATACCTTTCCAACAGACACGGGGAGAGCAGAGAATGAGAAAAACACTCGAACCCCATCTGCCACCCTTTGTCCTCCGTTCTGTCCTTCTCCCTCCCTCCCTCTTCAGCATCATTCCCCAGTGGCTCTGCCAGGGGCTCGGGATAAAGAGCTGAGTAAAACTTGGGTGTTGTTCAAGAGGTTCTATAGACAAGTGAACAGTGAGATAAACGCTGGCACACAGCGTGAGCAGAGTGCCCGGGGACGGAAGAGGAACCCCGATTCAGCAGGGAGAGGTTCACTGGGGAACCGGGACAGTCGATCCCCCTCTCAAACTTACCCTTGGCAACGGAAGCCCCGGTAGAAGTTCCCCTAAAAGCCAGAACTGCTTCTCTGGCTGGTGTCTGTTTTTAGCAACACTTACGAGTGGAAGGAAAAAGTACTTAAAATATACCACCCTCTGAGACTTTCATTCCCTGTAAAACTGTCAGGCTTCTCACTCAGCTTTCTCTTTGGAATGAAGCGTTCCGGTTTATTTTGGCAACGAGAGGAAGCAACAAAGACCAGCTTTCTTAGAGCTGCATGGGTCCCTCCTATCAAAGCTATCTGCCGCTGGCCAACGAGCCCAAGAGACTCGTCTGGCGTTTCAAAGGAATCAGGGTGAAACCCTCCTTCAACAATCTGATCCTTGCCAATCCATGGGCAGAGAACACTGTAAGCTTGCAGAGGTCACAAACAACAAGGTGCCCGGGCAAGCACAGAACGGCAGGGATCCTAGGGTGAAACGTCAGCTCTTCCTGATTCCTATGTGTTAGTGCATTAGAGCCAGGGGGACAAAATGCGGTCCGTGTCTGTGTGTGTGTGTGTGTGTGTGTACATATGTACTTTTTTTATTGTGGCAAAATAAACATAACATAAAATTTACCATCTTAATCATTTTTAAGCATACAGCAACATTAAGTACATTCACATTGTTGTGCAACCATCACTACTCTTCATCTCCAGAACTTTTTCATCCTCCCAAACTGAAACTGCATCCCCACTAAACACTAACTCCCCCATTTCCCTCACAGCCTGGGCCCTGGTAACCTCTATTCCACTTTCTTTCTCCACGAATTTGATTATTCTAGGTACCTTGTCTACGTGGAATTATATAATATTTGTCTTTTTGTGCCCGGCTTATTTCACTGAGCATGTTTCCATGGCTCACCCACGTTGTAGCGTGTATCAGCCAGGTTGAACAGTGTTTCCTTGCATGTACATACCACATTTTGTTTCTCCATTCCAAGGATATTTTCTATCACCAAGTTTACTCTGCCGGGAGGCCTGTGTTTTCACATCAGGCCTGGTGAGCTCCTCCCTCTGAGGTGATTTCCTACTGCATTTATAGATCTAACACATTTTCTGGTACCTGTTCATTTACGATCTTCATTTGCTAGGGTGTTACACGCTTTACTCTTGATACTCCCTAGCATTGCTAGGTTCCTTGAAGGCAGGAGCCTCATCTTTCACTTCCCACGCACCAGCCACCCACCCCAACTTCTGCCATGCCTTGGCTCCATGACTGGCTCATCTATTATGGCTTGCTCATCATGCAATAGTCTGCAACAAGTGGGCCTTTAATAAATACTTGCAGAAACGAATGGAGAGGGAGTGCTTGCAATACACCACTTCTTGACTCACGAAATGGTAAACAGAGCTCAGGAAGCAAAACTCACCTCCCTCCAAATGCTAACGCCTTCCAAATTCTAGTCCTTTCATATGCCTTCACTCTGGGCTTCAGCTCTTCAGCACACACAGGCTGGTGGATGGGGGCAGGCTCAGCACTTGGAAGTTAGGCACACACAGAAAGCCCAGCCCGCTGCTGCGCAAGCCTTTCCACTAAGAACGCTCCCAGGGAGAGAGTGAACCAGCCTCTGGGGAGCAGAGGTAAGCTTGGAATTTACTGAGGTCTCAAGATGTTATCTGAAACAGTGGTATGAATTTTATATTCTACTATGTTCATGCGTGGGTTTTAATATTAAAATGTTTAACCCTGGGTCCACTGGTGAGAATGAGGCACATGCCTGCATCTCCAGGTTAATAGCTGGGATTTATTTATTGGAGGAGACCTCTAAGCTGGTTTTGTATCCATTCAACTCAGTCTGACAGCTGACTTGAACAGACTGGCTACATAGTATCTGGAAAGGGCCAGCAGTTTCTCCGGGATGAAATGAGAGACTGGATTGCAGTCCTGAAAAGCAAAGCATAGCCCAAGAGCCTCAGTGGCACCCCAGGAGTGAGCTCTGTCCATCTGAAACCAATAAAGGGAGACAAAGAGATAAGGAAGAAGGCTGGAGACCGGGTGGGGCAATCAGCCAATCAGAGCAGGTCTATAAATATCTGAAAGAGGTTACAATGCCTGGGGGTCAAACTCTTGTCACTGACATTTTTGTCTCTGGGGGTCGAGGAAGGGCTTGTCTGAAGCTGGTTGGGAGTCCTTTTTGCAAGGCAGCCTTAATAGGAGATATTCAGAAAAGGAAGGAAGCGTAACATTTCTATAAATGTTAAGTTCTGTCCAAGATTTGTCTCTAGAGGATTCAGAAGGCATTCTTCACGTGAAGCTGCACGGGAGGGGTCTTTTCAATCCGGATTTTGGAAACCACATTTAAAAAGCCTATGTGTTGGAGCCAGCATTTTAAAAGCATATCTGAGAACTGTTTCAGAGGAGGACCCACGTTTGTTTCCTCACGCCCTTCAACACCTCCCTGAGCCATTTCCCTGAGATGGTAATAAATGCCAAGGCAAGACAGAGGCGGGTGGATGAGAAAGCCAGCAAACTGCAGCCTCAGGCTCTCGACGTTTGACCTTCTGCTCAGTGTCCCTGGTGGAGGCATCAGCCAGGCCTGTGAACCACATCATCCCTTAACTCAATATATTCCCACCGCGGGGTGTTCCGAATCCCCCAGGCACGTCCCGAGGGAGTCATCACGAAGTTCCCCTGCATTCTTGGGCCCTTCCATGGTGACTCGCGGGAAGGCCTCCGAGCTGTCACCCCTCTCTCAGTCGCCTTTAAACCGAAGGCCTTTTTCAGACAAAAAGATTCCAGGAGCTGCTGCAAGGGTGGAGTGCAAAGTTCCCAGGGCAGGCGTCAGAGCTTCCAGGTTCTAGCCCCAGCTCCGCTGCTGCCCTCCCCTCCCCCAGGCCTGTGACCTCTGCCCTCTGCACTCCAGCAGAAACTAAAGGAACTGCTTCTGACCTCTCAGAACCACCCTGGCTCTAACCTTCCGAGGTTTGCAACTTCCAACCAGCTGACTCAGAGCCTCACTTAACCCTGGTCTGTCTCAAAACCTTTCTTCTTCTAAGGAGCTTCAGATTCTGCCAACTAGAATTACAGCCTGTGGGCTGTCCACAGGGCACACACAGGGGAAAAATCTATAGCTAATAATAGTTCCTTGAATTCATTGGGCACTGTATTCTTTTAAGAGCGCTTTTGAATCCATTACCACACTGAACAAAAGGGAAGTGAGAGACGGGCGGGGCTGAGAGGTTCGTCAAGGGTGGGCACCACTCTCGTGGTGGGGCGCTTCTTGCATCTCCACTCCGTTCAGTGCAGCTGATCCTGGCTCTAGCTGTCCCTTCTCTCTGTGCTTTCCAGCCTCAGCGTGTGTGAGCAGACACAAAAGCTCCACACTGTGGAGGAGAGGCAGCCTGACAACGTGGACATAAATGGAAATTAAGCAACACTTCAGACCCATTGGGAAGCCCAGGCCATAAAGGAAAACTAGGAAAGAGCCCTCCCTTCCCTCTGTATCTACTCGCTAAGTTCTTTGCTCTATGAGATGGTGCACAGGTTTTTGAAACCTTACAAGAAGGCCACACCTGAGTTTTGTACTCCCTTGGATGTTGATCTTAGAAAACGGAAACCAACCACAAAAAAAATATACCTCTGACACATCATCGTCAAACCAACTGTCTCTTTCCCTGAGCTGACAAAAGAGACGTCTGGTCCTAACCAAGATGATGGCTGCCACCTACCACGTCTGTGTTGGTGATCTTGGCCAGCAGGTCTACCAGGGCATCACCAGTCAGCGAGCTCACATCCTCATCCTGCTGGAGCCCACAGATGGCAGCTCCCACACTTCCAGTTGCGATCATCGATGGCGGGTACATGGCGAACTTAAAGTCTGTGAGAACAAGAGGCAGAAGGTCAGGGCACAGCAAGAATCTGGCTCCAGGAGCTCCCCAGCCTGAAGACACTCAGAAATAGGATGGTGGCAGGTCAGCTGTACAAGTGACCCCTTACCCTACAGACGCATCCTCTCTTGACTCTTTCCTTCCCAAGACACCATTTATTTATTTGCCACCTCACTGAGGTGGTTCGATTTGAAAGGAGGAGACTGCGGCAGGGAAGGCAGAGTTTATCTGAGTGCGCACAGTGAATTCACAGAGGACTCAGGGTCCCCAACTCTCAGCCCCACAATCCTGTGAGGGGCGAGTGTGTGCAAGGGACTATTCTCGGCCCTGGTTGGGAGGAAGGTGAGTGAGACACGGTCTCCTCTGGGGGTGACGGCAGGAGCAGAGCAAGGAGGCCTGAGACCAATACAGATGAGACAGCCCACGTGCCACATAAGTGGGACAAACCAAGGGTTCTAGATGTGGGAAGGAGGAGGTAAAATTTTATGAAGAACAGTAATCCTGATGTAATTTTGCCACATTCTCTGGACAGGAATCAAGGACTAATGTAGCCCCAAACAAGACGATTTTATTTAAAAAAGGAAATGAAGTGAGAGAAGCAGCAACAGAGGGAACGAGATGGTGGGAGCCGAGCTTCACACAATTCCCAACTTCTAGCCCAATGCCAAGGACCTCAGGACATTAGGAGAGAGAAGGGGAATTTAATCACGCACCCAAGATTAACCATTGCACCATAACCAGATGGATAAGCTGGTTTAGATTTTATGACTCTTGGACCTAAAAATTCCATTTTCTTGCTGGGAAAAAAAAAAGTGGTTTGCTAGAGAGAAGTGCAAAATGAGAAGAAATTTGAGGGGCTCAAACCCCCTCCACTTCCGTTTCTCCAAGAGGATGCTCCTAGCACTAGAGAGCTCAGCTTGGGAGACCAAACCCTCAATTTCCTCTGAGCGCTCCCCAAAAGGGGCTGGTGACCAAGATCAGCCACTGCTCCATCCATCAACACAAGAGAAGGAAACCTACACCTTACTCCTGTTAGTGCCGCTGACAGCTACCACCAAGCAACACACAGTACCTTACACGTTATGTCCCGTTTCAGCTGCACGTCAACCATGTAAGGTACACACAATTATTACCCTCACGTTGTGGGTGAGAAACCTGAGACTTCTGAGGGTCTGAACTGCCCTCTCCCCTGCCCTGTGCTGTACGTTAAAGAGGCTGTCGTTTCATCACTCATCCTATTAACGGTCTTGGAGGGGAGCCCATCTTCCACAGCACGCTCTCTCTAGTTTTAGCATACTCCATTGAGTTTGCTGTACGTAGAGTGGGAGGGGGTCAGAAGGGAGGGTTCAGAGGGAAGACATGGGTCATGTTCCACATTTCAGCATAAATATTAGGCTGAATCTAGAAAAACAGTCAACTTAATATTTCTCCTTCTTCCTCTTGTAACAATGCACCCATGCAAGCACCCATATTAGTAATGTCACCATCCAGCATCAAGTTGGTGGTGGTCTTAGAAACACTGCGGGACCCCAGACCATGCACACGCCCTCCCTCCCGCCTCCGCCAAGACCCACGAACAGAGCGGGCCTGGCCGTCTGGCCAGCTTTCTCCTGGACTTCCTTCCCTTAGCTCACTCACATTTCTACCTCTTGAGGGACATATATTGTGGCGTTCCACCCAAAACCTGCTCTCCACTGACTCCTCCAGTGCCTTATCTATCCCCTTGGCTGGTGACAAAGCCAGCCTCTCTGCCTCCTGCTCTGCTGGAGGTCTCTTCCACATGGGGTCACAGGAGACTGTTTCTCTGCCCAATAACCTCGTTAGCTTTCCCCTGTGACACTCATAATGCAGATGAGGCAGCCAGCCCATGGCCCTGGGCCCAGAGGCACTGGGTGGGAGCATCTGGCAGGGAAGGGCATCTCTGCCCAAGGCCTTGGACCAGGAAGCACACCTCACACATGCCTATCTTTGTTGTTCTGCTGCATGCAAAACCAACTCCTATTTTTAGCAAATTAATTAACTTCTGGAAGCCAGAGAGTTTATATGGGCAGTCCTGGGGTACAGCAGGTGCTAGAGTTGCCCAGAAGGACTCCACCTCCCTTCTTGCTTTGCTAGGAAACTGCTGTGGGGAGTTCCCCTGGAGACACTGTCCCCTGCCCCCAGAATTGGGGAGCACGGTGTGCATGAACATGGCTGCTTCTCGGCAGCTCAGAGTGGCACAGACCAGGCAGAGTGCTCCGGTGGCAAGAGAAAGAGCTGCTGGAAGCTGGGCCAGCCACTGTGCCGTTCCTCTGCCGCCCATACAGCAGCAAACCAGTGTCTTCTCTAGCTCCCTGAGCAACTGCCCAGCTCCTCTGGGTTAGTCAGACAGGAGACAACATTAGCACTAAAGCCGGGTCCACACTGTGGGACCGTGGGCAAGTCACTTCCGCCCTCCGAGCCCCAGAATCCCATTTATCTAATAAGGGGTCAAGTTAGATCAGTGTTTTTCAAACTTCCAGCTGCAACTCATTAATGGGTCATGAAGTTCATTTGTGGGTCATGACCACCATATTTGTTGTTTAACTGAACAGAATAGGATAGAAAGTATCAGTAAGTAATGCATGTAGTAAGGGTAAACACTGTTTTGAGAAACTTTTGTATCAGTTTGACATGTATCGTGAGTTTGTGTTATAAAATGTATTTCTTCCTTCATGGTTGAAGTCAAAAAGTCAGAAGACAGCAGAGTGGCTAATCTCCCAGATGCCTTCCAGGTCTAATTTGCTTTTACTCAAGGTTCTGTACTAAGAATGAATCCCAAGGAAAAGAACAAGAACGAGACAACAGAACACAGCACAGCTTCCCCCCGCCAGCAAAGTCACAAGGCATCTACCCCTCTCAGAGCAGTGCTAGTTCTGCATGGCATCAGGGGCTGCCCCAGGCCCACTCGCAGGGACACCCCCTCTCTGTGGGTAGGGGAAACAGCAGAGACAAAAACACCAGAACGAAACATCTGAAGGGTCGTGTCCTTGTACTAGTTCTATTTAGTCAACTTCTACAGTCACCCGTGGAAATTTCCACCCAACCCATTCAGCCATTCCTGGAAACCTTAAACTTTGGCTGTGTAACCATACTGAGAACCACTCACGATATCCACTTGAGAGGAGGCGGCAGAAGAATCAAAACTTCATGCACATGTGCTATGATCAAGGTTATGATCTTCCAGAAATATATGAATACAAACACACATGCGTACGGATGAACTGAGAGGATACAAAGCAAATGTTTGTAAAATTTTCTACCACTGGGGGGGAAATATGAACGTTTGTAAAATTCTCTTGTAATATTTTATTTTAGCAAATAAAAACCAAGTAAAAACCTCTTAAATCTCTACATCTCTTGGTCAAAAAGGCCAACAAGCCATATCTTGGTGCAGAAGGCACACCCTGGGGTGGGGATCTATCTCCACCCTCAGTTGCCCACCTGGAAGGATGAGACATTTGTGACTTCCTGAGATCCCTCCTTCTCCTGCAGCAAGGTGACAGGCAGTTAACTGACCAGTGACCCGTTCTGACCCAGTTCTCACAACATGTTCCTCCCTGTTCTGGGCAGCATGGATGACTCCCCCCAAGATACACAAACACAGTAATACAGCACGGTGCATTCTAAATGGCTAGGTACATACAACATGGATAACTTCCAAAGAAACCTCTCAAAGAAAGGAGGTGCTCAAGTGGACAGGAGCATTGGAGACCGCGGAGGACTCTCCAAGGAGACAGGAAGGATTTAGACAGCAGAGTTAAGAAGCTCCAAGAATCAGAATGTGGAGGACACAGGCTGATGTCCCTCTACCAGCTGTGTGAAGATGGGCAAGTTACCTGAGCTCTCTGAACTTCCATTTTCTCACCTGCAAATAAGGATAATGATACCCACCTCATAGGGTTGTTCTGAGGATGACTAAAATAATCCATGTAAAAGTACAGTGCCTGGCTCATGCTAAGCAATAAATGTCAGCCGCCGCCACCACCGTCATCGTCATCACCACCCGTTCTCACCACTGGAACTTCCTGTGGGATGGGGATGGGCAATTCTGACTGTGGGAGATTCTGTTCAGCATCTGCAGGGGCGAGGAGAAAGGTGCCCAGCATCCGCAGACTGCAGGCAGATGCTGAGAGCAGGCCAAGCACACCAAGGCCAGGAAGAATGAGGGCTCTGATGCCTGGAGAATTCTGCACTATCAGTCATGTAGGTGTCCCAGAAACGACCTCATCAAGTCCCCAAAGCCTTCTGCTGGTTTGTCAGGAGCAGAAGCCAGGGGCCACAGGAGAATGAAAGAGCTCACAAACATGCAATGAAGGAAAGACAGAAGTTGGCACCCGTCTTCCCAGTGCACCCCACAGTCATCAGCTGTCTCTCACCCAAAGGCAAGGACAACGCCCACATGCTGGAAGCCTCTGCATGGCCTCCTCCTCCTCCTGGTGAGGATGTGGAGACAAGGGGCAGATGCTAGGGTGATCCCAGCTCTGCAGACAAGCACGGGCGGCTCAAATGCTGTGGGCCCATCCATGGGGTAGTGATGGCAAGGTATTAATCCAAACAACTCCGAATTCATCTATTTCAAAACCCTTTCTTTGACAGGTGAATCAATGAACTCTTGAGAGGTTAAGTAACTTGTCTAGTGTCTAATGCTGGGCCTGGAGTTAAGATCGAGGCTTTTGGACTCTGGATCCAATGTTCTGTATAACTTACCAGAAGGTGACTAGCTCCTCCAGGTCACCTCCCACACCCCACCAAGGAAGACAAGGTCGCCTTTCCAATCAGAAGTGCAAGAAAGAGCCCTGGCTCAGGAGTCAGAGACAGTCCCGGTCCCAGCCATGGCCCCCAGCACGTACAAGCTGCTAACCTCCCAGGATGCCAGAGGAGCTCCTCGGGGCCCCGCTGGACCCCTTAATTTGGGAAAGGGCAGTGAGAAGTGCTCCCAACTTGGCACCTTGGTAAGATTTCTCTGAAGAGTTCTGATCTAAATGGGTTGAAAAACCATGGATTACCGGGTGGGGCAGGCAGCTCAGCCCTGCTTGTTTTGGCTGCAGCGGCGGGGCCTTGAGTGCAAGAGCGGCTGCTGTGCTTCTGCTCACCACTAGGGGGCGAGAGGCACTTGTTCCGAGGCTGAAGAGACCCAGGGAAGCCCCAGCCAGGCATTTCCCCTCTCCTCCCACCAACCTGCAGTCAGGTGGAAGTTTAAAAGGCCAGAACCCTGGGCGCTCATTGGCCAGCAAATGACGTGAGCAGCACACATGTCATCTGCCACCCCCAGAATAGGTCCAGCACGCCCTGTCCTTGTGGGGCAGGACTGCCACAACAAGCTGATGCCAACTTCACTCCAAAGGCCGAGGGGGAAGGGGAGGGGAGGGAGACGGCTGGAGAATGGAAACAGCCTGCTCCTCATTCATCTATAGCTAGACAGGAAGTGAGACAGCCCTCCTCTCACTGCCTGTCCCCACAGGGCGCACTCACAGAAGAACTGAGACTCCCGGTTCAACATACCACTTCCCCTCAGCCCCATGACCTCTCAGCTGTTGAGGCAGCTCAGGGGCTCACAGATGGAAAGGCAGTTTCAATTCTTCCTTCCTGACAACCACCAAGGCCAACCTCCCTTTCTGGATCAAGGGCCAAGTCATCCACCCTCTCTGGGCCACCACCGTCTTGCTATAGCCTGGGGATGAAAAGTCAGGAGACATCTTAAGGCAAAGCCAGGAGGACTCAGAGAGCACGTGGGTTGTCATCAGCACTGGGACCCAGGCCCCGGGGTGGTGAGCCTGGTCCTCATGCGCGTGGCACAAGAGCTAAGCATGGCATCTTGAAGTGGGGCTCCTGGGCAAACAGAGGGAGATGTGGGGTGCCCTGGGTAGGGAGGATGAGCACCTCCTCCCCCACCCCCGCACCGAGTTCAAACTCAATGCCACCGGCTCTTCTAGACTAACTGGAATCATCTGTTGAGCATGATATCATGCGTCAAGAATCTCCCAAGGCCAGAGCGCGATCCTGAGTCATCTCCAATGGTCTTCTTCCCTCATCAGAGACCTGGAGGCTCCACCATCAGGGCTACAACCAGGGGACGCTAAGACTCAGTTCTGCTTCCTGGGCATCAAAACCTCTAGGAAAGGGTGTACCAGGGGCTGGCAGTTATAAAGGTCTCGACCTCACCCAAAGGCCTCCAGTGACCAGGACCGGCCCGGAGAAGGACGCCAGGCAGATGGAGGCAGTCTCGCTCCCAGAAGCCATTTTGGACTGAGCCAGGAAGGGAAGGAGGGCACCTCTGCGTCTCAACACCATCTCACCCTCGGGCCCCTTACGGGAAGACTGACACTCCACTCCCCTTCCTGCAGCCCCTCTGTGCTCTCCTGCACTCTCTTCCCCTTTCACACACACATACACTCTCCATGCAGACGGCAGAACGACTGCCAGCTCTTTCACAACCAGCTTTCCCCATAAACTAGCCACACAGCCTGAGGGCTGGCTACTTTCTCCTCTGGACCCACCGTGGGCCTCCAAGACCCCAGCTGCAGGTGCTTCTTCAGCTCCAGGACAGAATATCCAGAATTGGGGGGAAAGGAGAGAGGCATGAGGCTTTAAGGAACAGGCTGGAGTGTCTCCGGATCACCTACCTCTGGTCCTCCAGTTACCTTGCCCCTGCTACCTGCCAGACAGCCCTCACCCATGCGTCACACTCTGGCCCCAGAGTGTGGAATCTCATCTAACTGGAAGGCATTTCCTCCAAGAAAAACAGCCCTTGGCCTTCACGCTGTCAGGCTGACTGCCATAACCGCCACACAGTGGGGATGCTATGCGACTCAGTCACCCACCCAAACTCAAGGGCAGATCAGGAAAGAAATGCCTTGCAAGACAGGCCCGTCCTTTCTAGACCGAGGAAGCTTCTGAGAGCCTTGCTCTGCTCTGACTGGTCCCCGGCTGAGCTCAGCACTTGGTGCGTGGTTTTCCTTTGGTTGGAGATGCTCTTCCTCCCATCTTTCCCCACCCCCTGCCCAAAGCTAGTTCAAGGCTCCCAAAGGCAGTATCCGCGACTTCCTCTGCCTCCCCTCAGACCTCTGTCGTCAGTCCTCGAATCCCAGGCTCCCTATTCTGGCCCCAAAGTTGGCTGCCACCCCAAGGATCTAGGCAAGGAGGCCAGGAGTGGGGGATGGGATTCTCAATTTTAGAAAATGGACCTTTACCGAATCTGGGGACCTGCCTGTGCCTGGTATGTTCACCCACCATCTCTACCCCGCTCAGAGATCAGAGAGGAGGAACGGGCAGACAGACCCCAAAAGATCTGTCAGTCAAGAGACAAGGTTGAAGCAGAACTCTGGCCATCAACAGCTGGGCAATGGCGGAGCTGCAGGTCAGGGGGTCAGCTGTCCTAGGGCCAGAGAAAAAAGACTGGTTGACCCCTCCCCCAGAGTGAATCATGACAACAGGGAGGAAAGGGACAGCCGGGCCTGGGAGATAAAATGACGAGTCAATGAGGGACTGACCTCTAAGGCCCAGGCCAGACAGCAGAAGAAGGGAGGAAGCAGAAGAATGGCTACTGTCTAAAAGGCAGCAAGCAAGGATCTATGCAGGCTCTGAAGAATGGTCCCAGGGCTGCAGGACAGGCAGCTAACTCTCCCACAAAGGGGCACAGGGCACAGACGCAAGCCGCAAGCCGTGAAGTCCTGGCTGGATCTGGAAGGGCGGGACTAAAGAAAACAGCGAGAGGAAACCTGTGCCCTGGAATCAACCGTAGGTGGCTTGGAATCCGACATTCGAGCCAGCGAAGGCAAAGTGAGAGGTCCTGCCGGAATCGGATGAGGGCAGCTGGAAAGGTCATCATATCCATCTTAGTTGGAACAGTTAACATCGGAAATGGCAGCATTTTCACAGTCAGTACCCAGGCACGTCGTCCTGCACAGTCCTTAGTCTACAAAGTACTTCCTGGCACATCAACTCTTTCTAATTTTCATTTGCCAATCACCCTCAAAAGGCTGTAGGATCATGTATCAACAGGCATGTTTTGCAGATAAAGCAGCTGAGGTTCAGAGAGGTTAAGCAGCCTGTCCAAGGTCACCCAGTGATAAGGAGGAAAGCCTGACCTTTTGACTGTGAACACAGAGCATATACAGTATTGCATATTATATGATCATCTGTACATACTCCTGAATAACATGTAACAAGGTACTGAAAACAGTTAACCCCTGAGCCCACCTACGCAACTCAAGCACTCCTGGCAAACTTGAGCTGAACTCCTCCCCACGCCCCCCGGGGGGCAAAAGGTCTGCCCAGAGGGTGGGTTCGTTACTTAATTCTGATTGTGAAAATACGAACTCCTGACCTCTCTCCCCTGAACGATTAAGGTTCCAGGGTCTCTACCACAGCCACTACCAAGAAAACAACGGTAGAAACTGTCCAAGTTCAATTTAACGAGACAGCATCAACCACTGTCTTTAGTTTATTAGGAAAATGCAAAGCAAACGGGGCCAATAAAAACTATGTATCAATTGTGGGATCAACATGACGGGTGGAAAGCTTTTAACATGAAAAAGCCACTTGAGACTGCTATGTACGTTAAAGGCTACAACCCAAGTCTAAACTCCCCACGTGAAGGGAAGGCGTCAGAACCCAGGACTTAGAAAGCCAGTCCTTGCTGCCAGCCAGCCAGGTTCACTCCCCCGGCCTGCGGAAGGAACAGCTAGAAGGCTATAAATGCCCCACAGTAAAAAGAATTCCTTCGGCCTCCCTTACCACTTATCAGGGCAGGCAGCACATTTATCTCGACGGTGTGCCTTTAACCTATATTTGCTCCCACCCCCCCACCCCCCAAATTTCCTCTTGGGCTTATCTCCAAGCCATCCTTTTCCTCAAAAGATTAAAGATTCAAACACAACCAGAGAGCAGTATATATAATTTTCAAAGAGTACTTTAGACATCATAAAGAATATTTTAACAGGTACAATTTTTTTTCCCTTACCACACCTGTCCTCGTAAACCATTTATGAGTTCAGCAGAGAAAGAGGATATACCAGCCCAGATAAAGTAAAAAGAAAACAGCCCAAGAATGAAACCTTGGACTCTAGATTAGTGGGGACCACCCCCTTCCCTAAACCCTCAAACCCAAGGAAGTTAGCACCCCGCTCAGCCTCCCCTTGAACACTCCCCAAAGGGCGCTCCAGCCTCCCCCGGCTCCAGGCGGCTCCTACCAGTGGCACACAGAGCAATGAAGGTCTGTGCGTGCTTGCGGATCAAAGGCAACTTGTCATTCGGCTGGGGCAGCTTGCGGAGGATGTGCTCGATGAAGTCGTGAGGGGTGACGGCTGCCAGGTTCCACTTCAACTTCCCCAGCACCACCAGCTCCCACTCCTGGTAAGGAAGGGAGGAAGAGAACAGTATAAAACCCGACGGCTGCCCTGGTGTCAGGGCCTGGGGGTTGGGATACAGACCAGTTTTAACGATGCTCATTAGGACGCTGCTAGATCGTAAGGTGGACCCATTTGTCAAAGTGTCCCTAAAGCTTTGAAGTTGCTGTTGACAGCTCTTCTTATGCTTCAAATGTCAGGCTCCATGGAAAAAAATGAGTGCCCAGGTGGCAATTGCCAAGATTCTGCTTTCTTCTATTTCTTTTCCTCTCCAGCTCTCCCACCCCCACCCAACCCTGACTTCCATGCAATGCTTTTGCCCGCCCATCCAGAAGGTTAAACCCACAATAAGAAACTGCCAAGGTCATTATGGCCCTTTGGTAGTAATTTATTGTCTATGTCCCTATCACTGGATTAATAGGCTTTTTAATCCTCATGGAGAAATGATGCACACAGATGAAGCTCAAAATAAGGTTCCTTGGCCCAAATCCTTGGCAACCAATTAGCTTGCTTGTAGTTGGTGCCAAAAAGTGCCATTTTCCTCTCTACTATTAAAACGTCCCCCTCGACATATAATGCAGTAATCTTGGGGAAACGATACTCAGCCAGAGAGCACCCTTCCACCTAGATGTTGCACAGGCCTGTCATCACGATTGAAGGATCGAGATCATCATTAGTAACCTCACTTTGCAGCTGGAGGTGATTCAGGGCAAGGTGAAGGTGCTTGTCCCAGGTCATGAAATCCCTCAGTCCAAATGCTGGGACAATACAACCCTGTCCTCTGGGGGCCTCTCCCCACAGCCCACCTAGTGAAAAACCTGTTTCTCTCCCTCATGGAGGTATTTTTGGGGAGTTGTGTTCACAGGAAAACAAGCCAAAAAGAAAACCTTAAAAATGTGTGCAATCAGAGGGGAAATAGGTCTATCGATCAACCATCATCAAAAGAAGGAGAGGCAGAGACCCGCCTGTCAGTGTACCCCGCTCTCCCATGCACCCCAAGATGCCTGACTCTCTTTCGTTTGCTGAGCCAGCAACCAGAGTCCCAGCCTCCTCCTGCAGCACGAACCAGCTGTGTGGTCTGGGGTGGCCTCAGCTTTCTCGTCTGTAAAATAGGACTCCTCCAGACCCCACCCTCTGGGATAGAGAGACAGGTAATGGAAAAAGGCACGTTTATTTGGAGCAAGAGAAATGAGCTTGGGGGGGGGGGGTCCCAGAGAAACTGGAGTGTTCTGAAGTATACCTCAGTCCACCATCACCTTGAAATAAATGAACCAAAAGAAAAATAAACTAGTCCCAGTGCTAACGATTTTTTCTTTACAAGCTTTAAAGGCTGCTTTGCCTTTTCACAGAGGGTGAGTAAAAAACCCGACAGACTCCGAACAACCAGGGTCTTCAAAGATGGCTTAGAATTCCAGCCCTCCCTCACGGGGGCATGTGAGCATAAACCACTCCGCTTGTCCCATTATTAAAGGAAGCAGATCTCCCAGAAGAAAGCACCTTTCGGGGCCTCTCAGACCAAACCAGAAGCAGCTGAAATCTGGCAGCGGTTCAAAGGTGAAGTCATTCATGCCCCTCTCTACATTCTGGGCAATTCTATCCTTGCACATGTCTGCCACTAGATGGCAGCACAGCCCCAGAAAGGATGGCCTCTCTCACAAAGGGCTCAGTTCTAGCAGCCAGGCTCAGCCCTGTGGACTTCGTGCAGGCCTTGCCAGTAAGCAGGGGGCGGGGGGCGGGAAGAGGGGGCCCCTTTTTCAAACAGTGCAGAGAAAGGTGTGCAGACCACTGAAGGTGGGCCTCGGAGCCGCTCTACCATTCCAGGGCTGTTGCAACATGGACATCTTAAGTGTGAAGCTGCAGGGAAAAAAAGTTAGATGGGACGGGGGAAAGGTTTGTTGGCAGAAACCCAGAGTCAAGACAGGACCCCCGTGGTTGTATAGCGGTCACAGCCCCACTGGAGCTAGGAACCGAGGCCTCAGATCCCTCCAAAAAATGCCAAACTTTGACTCTGCTCAGAAGTCTAGGAGCTGATATTTAGTGAACAACTACTATGTGCAGGTTCTTTTGAGATGTTCTAGATACGGAAGACGCCACCTTTGAACTCAGGTACTTAGGAGACACACCATGACCTTCTTACCATGTGAGAAGTCAGACTATTTTCTCAGAATTCAGTGATCGAAAAATTGGAATTTAATTAAAATATTGTCATTATGTTCCAAGCCTCCCTTACACACACTCACACATGCGGGCACACGTGCACACGCACGCGCACAACTGCAAATGAATCCCAACACCACAAATCTCCGTGGGGATCTTAGTCCCGGATGTAGCCTCAGTGCTTGGCACAGCAGCTAGCACACAGTAGGGACACACACAGTCTAATGTTAAATGAGATACGTCCCCTAAGTGTGAAAATTCCAGTGTGGGGTAATTTTGCATCCTGAGAATCTGTTTTGGGAGCAGTGGGTAAGAGCACATTAGGCCAGGAGGCAGCGAAGAGCAGGAATGGAGGGAGAAAGGAGACAGTCATTACCAGCAGCTCCTGAGGCTTGATGGAGTTGTCGGTGTAAATGCACAACTTTTCTGCCGTCAGGGGAATGGTCTCCTTGAGCTTGGAGGCTAGGAACATGCAGACAGCACCCAGAAGCTGCAGATGGGTCTTAGGAGTCGGGACCCCTGCCAAGAAGCGGTCCAGGTAATTCATGGCCAAAGGGAAGACTTCCTCTTCACACTTCTGCTCCTCACAGACCTACAATGGGAGAGTGGGGGGGGGGGGGGGGGGCGGGGGAGGGGGAGGGAGAGAATAGTATAAGGAAAAGAGAAAAAAAAGAGAGAAAAAGCATAATCTATGGAAACAACAAAAAATATTTAATTTTGGGGGGGAGGGGTGTAGACTATGTGATAAGAATAAAGACGAGGAAATTGGGGTGACTCTAAACAGCCCATCCGTGCTCGGGTCTTCCCCGGGAGCCTGAATGAAGAGAGAGGCGGCTTCAGGACCCGAAACCAGGAGTCAAAGAACCGCGCGGCGGCCGCCCAGCGCGACGCTGCCTTTGGCTCCTCACTTCTCCGCTCAGTCTCACTCACTCACTCTCTTTTTTGGATTTCGTCATCTTTTCAAAAAATCAATAAAAATATTCTGGAAGCTCCGGGGGTCCCCTTCTTGGTCCCATCCGGATCCCCAGACCCTGCTCTATCATTCCCGACAATTGGAAAAAATCTCCCGAGGGGTCCCTGCGGCCCAGGCGCCGCTATTGGGGGGGTGGGTGGGGAGAGGTGGGGAAGAGAGGGGGAGGGCGCAGAGGAGGAAGGGCGCCGCAGCCTCGGCGGCTGGAGTCTGAGCATGGGGAGACGGTTTCAAAAAATAATTAAAAATCGAGGAAATACCCTAGAAAAGCCCTTTTGGCGTGAAAACCCCAAAGAGGATGCAGGCTTCCCGAAACGGAGGTTTCGGGTGCCGGCAAGGTCTGTATCTGGACCCCTGGGGCTTCGGATCCCGAGGGGGAACTTGGAGGGGTGAGCGCCGCGGCGGGAGTGTCCGGCGGCGGCCCACAAGGGCAGAAACTGGGGGACGTGGTGACGAGCTGGGGGAAGACGAGGATCGGGGGGCCGCCGGAGAGAGGCCGGGGGACGCTGACCTCTCCTTTAGGGGTGCCCCGATATCCCCCCTACACACACCTCCTCCCCCCTTCCTACCCCACCCAAATCGCCGCACCGAGGAAACTGGAAAGCCAAACCGTAAGTAACCTTTGTGAGGTGGGGGTGGGGGGAGAGGGCACTATTAGAAGTGCGGTGGCCAGGATAATGGGGTGCGAGGGCGAGAGGGCGACGTTTTCCAGTCTTTCCAACCGGAGTTTGCAAAGCAACATGGCGAAACCACGGCAGGTCCAGAGCTGTGCATACGTGGGCACACGGCTTGCTCGGCAAAGATTTGGAGCAAGGGTAAAGAAGTGGTTCTTTTGGGTTCCCCTAAAACACACGTTTCTTCAATATGACTTCCGGGGCTCCTGAATTCCCCATTTCTCTCCTCCTCCCTCCTCCCTCCCCCTCCCCCCTTAAGTGCCAACGCGGAGTCGCGACCACATGCGGGGACCTGAGGCTAGGACGAATCTGCTCTGGCCTTTTGGGGGGCTTGCTTTTTTACTCTTGGGTCCCGATTTCACGCTTCTAGTCCCTTCTTCACTGCACCGAAAGCAGCCGCGGCTTCGCAAAAGACAGGTCGGGATGGGGGTGGGAAGAAGAGGCAGCCACATGCAGGCACACGCGCGCGGGATGCTCCCCCACCCCCGCCCCAGGACAGCCTTGTTTCTCCCAGATTTTCCTCCTCCCTCCTCGCCCCCTCCCCCAGTTAATCTTGCATCCTGCAAGGATCAGAAATGAAGCCACGCGTCTCGCCAAAGGGCGCGGGATAACCTCGCGCAGAGGAGCGGGGCGGCGGGCGCGGAGGCTGCCCTCTTCCAGTTTTAGGGTCCCTGCGTGGGAGGGGGCGAGAATCCGGGTGGGGACAGACAGAGCGTCTGTCTGCGGACCTACCTCCAGCATCCAGGTGGCCACCATCCTGCGCATATAGGGCTGGATGTCCTTCTGCACGCATTTGAAGTAGGAGCACTGGGGAAGGTAGCGCTCCTCGATGGTGAGCAAATTCTGCAAAACGCGGTCGTCGTAGAGCAGGTTGGCGTCCGGCACAGCCCTGCGGACCGGGTCCACCTCGCAGCACAGCAGCTCCATGGCCAGCCCGGTGCCCACTCGTTCCCCTGCTTTCTCCGGACTGGAAAAGTTTTGTTTTATTTTTTTGGAGGGGGAGGGGAGAGTGTTCCCCTTACCTCCTTCCTTTGGCTAAATAGGGAGTTTTCGGGGAAGAGTTAAGAGCAGAGAGAGAAGCAGGAGGAGAAGAGAGGAAAGGGATGGGCAGTGGGAGAGAGCGCCTCGGGGGCTGCTAACTCTGCCTGCCCTCCCCTTCAAACTGGTCTCGCTCTCCCCAGCTCGCTCTTCTCTGCTCTGCGAGGCAGTGACGCAAACTGGCTGGGCAGTTAGCTCTCCTCCCTCTCGCCTCGCTCCCCTCTCTGGTTCCTCCTCCCCTTCCCTCCCCTCTCGTCCCTCCCCTCCTCCTTTCAATCTCTCCCTCCCTCCCTCCTTTCCCCTCTTGTTATTAAGGAGAACAGCAGCTGGCCCGACCTAACTTCAAACGCGGTCCCCCGCCTCCCCCCACCCGTCTCCTCAGCTCTCCGAGGCCCTCTCCCTCTATCCAGCCCCGCATGCCAGGGGCCCCGGCTAGGGGAACCCACCAAAAAAACACCGATTCTTACTTATTCCTTCTAATTTCTCACATTCTGTAGGTGTATCAGGCCAAATTACGACCCTCCAACTTCGGCTTCTTCAAACCTGGTCCTAACACTCCTGCCCATGTATTTAAGATCCAGGAATGACGGGTAGATTACTTGAAGACGGGGTGGGCTCAGACGATTTAGAAATAGACTCCTTGAGTGAAAAATAAGGAGGGTGATTTTTAGAAATTAGCTACTTCGCATCCCCAGAGAGAAAGGTTACGTCCCTGAAATTCATATGTTCCTCATCCTTTCGAAGTTTTTTCAAAAGCCCGATTTAAGGGACCAGAACAGCGTCCCCCCCTGTTCGCCCCCCCCACCCCCCGCAGATGTATGTGGAGAGGAAGAAGAGGAAGGGGTGGGTGTTAGGAGGGAGGCGGCGGCTTCTCCGACGTGATAGAATGTGACCCTGGAGCAGAAGCCATCCTGTTCTTGGGGGCGCTACGGGCGCCATTGGGAGACGCGGCCAGGCTGCTGCAGGCAGGGGGCAGGGCTCCCAGCGGTTCCTCCGCGGCCAGAGGCCACGCAGGAAAAACCCGCTTCCTCGCCCCTGCATCTGCTGACAAGCCGCCCGAGGTGTCAGCACGGAGCGTGGCCACACTGATACAGCTTTCTAGGAAATAGTCCGGGAGGGGGAGGGGGGAGGGGAGGGGAGGGGAGGGGGGCGAGGGAGGGATTAGGTTTGGCTCCCCCTGTCTCCCCCTGCGCATGCAACACCACCCCTTCCTTTCCTCGGAGGCCCAAGGCTTCCACCCTTGGTCCTTCGCCTGCATCCTCGCCGACCCCTCTGGGTTCACGCCTCACTCGCCAGCCCAGACTTTCTCCCTTGGAGCGGGATTGCGGTGGAGACGCTGCCTGCGCAGGCGGCTCTGACATGGCTCAAATGCATCCTCGGGTCAAGGCTGCTCTTACAGGGGATATGGTGGCGTTTCCTCACCTCCTTCCTCCCGCCACCCCCTACCCTGCCTTCCAGTGTTATTTCCCTTTGGGAGGTAGGCGAGTGAGCCCAGCGCCCCCAGCGTGTTGGCCGAGCTGGCACGTGCAGCGAGCATGGTGTGGGTCGGGGCTCTCTGGACACACCGAGGGCGACCGAAGGAGGGTGGCCTCCTTCACCGAGAAAGGGGGCCCGAACCGGGGCGTGCAGAGCAAGGGGCGGGGGGGGTGGGGGGGGGGCTGGGTGAGCTGTGCACGCCGTTCCCTGAAAGGAGGGGGGAGGTGGAATAGAGAAGGCGGAGAGTGAATAAACCAGAGGCGCTAGCGATTAACTCTGGCCCCGGGGCCAGCCCCTTTAAACGAGGGTGGGGCGGAAGGGGTGGGTGGGTGGGGGGGAAAGGGGGGGGATATCGCTTTAAAAGGGTGAGTAAGAGTTTGGGGCGCCGTCTCCCCTCCCTCTATTTGCATAGCCAATAGCTCTGGGGCTCCTGCTACTGCGCGCTGATTGTTACCGGGCAGATTACTTTTTTTTTTTTTTTTTTTTTTTTTTTTTTTTTTTAGTAGGACGCCTTCCCCGCTACATCAAAAGGAAGCCAAGGGAGGGCGGAGGGAGCGCGGGCACTGGGGCGGGCGAGGGCTGGGGAGAGGCCCGGGCGCCTCCGACCTTATCAATAGCCGCAGGAATTAGTATCCAATCTACAGTAGGTAAAGAAAGGGGAGGGAAGGGGGCGGGCGAGGAAAATGTCTAATTGCTGTGGAAGCCATTAGCTTTCGGGAAGGAAAAAAGCTCACTGAAAAACCCAAGTTGCAAACTCAAAATGAAACAGTCCTGCGCAGCGGATGACACTCGGCCGTGCACAGTGTTCCTCGGAATAGAGTCGGTCCATAACAATCGCCTATTGGTTTTAGTCAACTTGGACTTCCCGACTTAAGCTTTTTGAGTCACTCTGGATAAATACATTAACTTACATTTTAAGACCCCATAAAGGAATTACTGAAACTTCACGTCAGGTACCTTGGAGCGGATCAAAGAAAGCTGCTCGGGAGGGGGGGCAGTAAGGGTGAGAGGTATTTTAGAGTATAAATCTAACCCGACAGGCAAGGACAGAAGCCGGCGAGGGCTTCCAGCCTCTTGACATCACTTGATAACTAGCCGAGCGCAGTCTTTTCTCCACCTCGCTGCGGGGAAAGCATCCGAGCCCTGGGTCTCCTCAAGGCGGGTGGGGGAGAGGCGGGTGGTCGTCCTCGGGGTCTCGCCCACCCTGGGGAGAAAGCCTGGGTGGCGAGTCCTCAAGTGTCCTCAAGCCCAGGGCCCTCTCGCCCCTTCCTTCCCCCCCTACCCTGACCCTCGTCCGGCTTTCTAGAGAAATTCCGGCGAGGAGCGGGGAGGGGGGAGAGGCAGCTGCGAAGGGGAGGGGCGCCGAGGGTCGCGGGCGGATGCCCCCTCTCCCCGCGGCCCGCTGCATTCTCCGAGACCCGCGAGTTCGGACGCTTCCCGCGTGGCAGGCTCGCCTCTTCAAGTTCCCCATGCACTTCCCCTTCCTATTACGGGCTGTTCCGAACCTTAACCTCGCCTCGAATCCGTCTCCCGGGAGAGCTTCGGTCTCCGGCCCCTGGGGTGGGGCGTGGCAGGGTGCGGAGGTTGGCAGGAAAGTCTCCCGGACGCTTGGACTGGAAACTGAGTTTTCCCTTTTGGTCGCCACTCGGACCGTGTGTTAAAACTTTAATTTTGCTGTTCAGAAGCACTCCGCCTAGCACGCGGGAAAAGGCACGTTGCTTTCTGGGCAAACGTGCGCATTTTCTTTGAGTGTAGACTTAGGTTTAGAGAAGCCCAAGTGCCGAGGCTCTGGCTTGGAAGTCAAAACTGGTCACTGTGGCGGGGAAAAAAAAAAAGAAGTTGGTTCTTCTATATCCCTTTTTCATCCCTCAAAGAAAAAAATATATATATTGTGTCCTTTGTAGCATCAGTGATAAACTTGAGAGAACGCAAGTTTTCCGGGACTTTCATTCCCTCCTTGCCGGCTCCCCACCCCCTGCTCCTCGCGTTTTGCAGTTTCGGTTGGAAAGTGTACAAAACCCTGTAGGTGTAGGTGCAGCCCGGTGTTGGGTGTTCATAGGCACATTTCTGCAGGAACCTGCAACGCTAGGCACACGGACTCCCAAGCTCACCTGGCGGACGCCGGCCAGCCAGGTGATCCCGCCGACGGCTCAAAGCTTCAGAGCCGCGCGAGTTCGGGCCCCGCCGCCTCCGCGTCCGGGCGCTCAGGCCGGGTGGGGGCAGGGCTGTGAGTTCAGGCTCAGGAATGGGGGCCGTCGCCCTCCGCCCAATTCTCCCAGAGACTAGAGCTGTGTTTGTGTTTTTCCACTGAGGGATGGATGGTCAGACAATCAAAGCCGAAAACCCGACGGTTACTTAAAAGTAGATGGGAAGTGTCCCAATGCCGGCTCCGGGCTCAGGGAGTACCGGGAAGGACCTAGAAGAGGTATAGAAAGGAATTGGGAGGCCATAGGAAGGGAATAAAAGCAAATTAGAAAAACGTGCGAAAGGAAAAGAGGGACAGGTCGGCCACTGGACAACAGAGGGGAGGGTGGGTGGGGACGAGGCGCCGGGAGGCTCCAGGACGCCGGGGCACTGCGATTCCAGGTGTGGCTGCGCTTGCGGGACCCTCGCACCCCCGCCTGTGCGTCCCCGGGCGCTCGGGACCCTGCGGGGCAGAGTCGCCGGCCTGCGCATTCACACTGCCCTCCCGGCGCTGGGCTTGGAGCGGGGCTGTGTGCCGGAGGCAGCAGACGCGATAGGCGTGGGTTCGGAAGGCGCGCGTCTGCCGTCTCTTCACCCACCTAGCATCTTACTCCCCTCTCTTGGAAATAAAATAAAAAATAAAAGACCCGCTTCCCCCCTCTTCCTGTCTGATTCAGCTGCAGGGCACGCCTCACACGGCCGAAAATAGCTCTGGAAATGCATTCGCTTTATGAAAGTGAATTTTCCAATAAGATTTGGGGCGGGGGGCGTCTGGCTCGCGGCGTTGGCGGGGCCCTGCCTCCCGGAGGAAAAGGAACAGGCCGACTCGGTCCTTCGCCCTCCCCAAGGCGCCCCCGGGAGGGGGCCGCTGGGCGGCGGAATCGCGCCTCCGCTGGGGGAGCCACCACGCGGCTTTTTCGCGGAATTTTGACGTCACCCACACGTGGGGGAAGGGGCTGGGAGAGCGAGAGGAAGCGGCGGGGGAGGGGGCCGGGCGGCGGCGGCGGCGCGCCGTGTCCGGACCTCGCGGTGGGCGCTCGGCGCGGGCGGTCGCGCGGCCCGCCGACTCGCGGGCTGCGAGAGGCTGAGCTCGTCTGCCCGGGAGCCCGAGCGGCGACCCTCCTCCCGGGCCCTCCCCGCCCCGCCCCGCCATCTTCCACCCCCGAGGAGTTTGTTTTTTAACTTTGAAATCGGGAGCAGCACTGGGCTCCCGAAAAAGCTTATTTCTTGGATGGTGGTCCCGTTCTGCTCGCTAGCGACGTCAGGCTGAGTATCGCGATTGCCGGTCGCGACGGCCCGCCGCGTAGCGGTGTCCCCTTCCTCCAGGGAGGGAGGCTGGAACGTGTTTATCTGTTCCTCGGGTAGTGAGTTCTGCATTGATTTTTACACCAGAAGTTTTTCACGCGCGACTTATTCCTCCCTGCCCCACGCCCCATTCACTATTTAAATACCAGCTGGGTCGATGGATGCTGTGATAATTACATGTAAGATCTATCTCCCGAAGATGGAGATGAGCAATATTGGACGAATTTTACTCTATTAGGAGCAAATCTCTCTAGAAACGTGCTTGTCAATAGTTCCACAAATAGATGGGCAGAAGTGCAGGGGGACTCCCCTCCCAGCCGCTGGACGCCCAGGGGGAACCCGCCCTCGTGGAGAACCTTCTGGTCTGCAAGGGCTTGAGCTGCGACTGCGGGGTCAGCCCACGTGCCCTGATTGCCCCTACATTTGGGCAGAGTCTTTTAATCTTTCCATCTGGGGGGTGATAGCTGAAGTGTGTCCTTTTCTAAACCCACGGTGACAATGCAGAGTTTGTGCTGAAATTTACAGGAAGCTTCAGTGGAAGTGTTTGGGAGAAAAACAGTAAATGTGAACCGGCTTCTACCTCAATGAGGTGAAGAGGCTGTTGCAGGAATCAGATGCAGAAAGCTAGGGGCTTCTTTGAAAATATGGATTTGAGGGGGAATTACTTGTTTCAGATGTTAAGGAGAAGCTTTCTGTTTGAATCAGGAAGTGTGGAAATGTTTCTTTTTTTAAGATGACAGAATTTGGTTATGAGCAGTACTTTCTTCCTTCGTTTTAACACGTTCCCTCTATTTTCAGCTTATTATTTATTTCTTTTTCGTTTAATAGTTGCTGATTTGACCCAGGAGACTTTGTTTTGTTTCTTCTGAAAAGAAAAAAAAGAGTTAAAATTAATAAAAATGTCCATACTTGCTGTTGAAGCTCAGCCTGAGTGAATTGTATTTAAGAGTGCTTGGTTTTTGGTGTCTGATTTGATGGACGCTTGGTTTGTGTGTGCAAAGGTGGAAAAATAGAATAAGTTATTGGAAAAAAAAAGGAAGGAACCAAAGGAAGTGTTTAAAAAACCAAAAAGACAAATGTCCTTTACAGTTTGCTCCTGCTGAATTTCAGACATTTAAGTTGTGGAAGGTCAAGTTAAGCACTTTGTAGATCCAAATTTTTAGTAAAATGTCAAGACTACCCCCACCAGAATATTTTTTTGAGCACTAGTCATTTTTATTTGTTTTATGAGCACTTCAATTTTGTCCAAGTTCAGACACTCATTCTCCTTTAAAAAGTCCACTTTCCCAGTGTGATTGAACATTCTTTCGATTTCATACGTTTATTCAGCTCTGTATCAGTTGCAACCAAATTGAAGCAATATAAAATATTTCTAATAAATATTCCTTATTTCGTATTTTATTTTTCAACCTTTAAACACAAGAATTGATAGCATCTGTTAGTACAATTTGTAACATAATTCTACAATATGTTCAATTCATCTTCTCCGAACTTTTAAAAACTAATTAATAAAAACCAGAGAAATAGTTTTCTTGTTAAGACTTTTTTTTTCCTAGTGGCAAATTTCAGGAGGCAAATTGAAAATTTTTCTAAAATTACTTTCTTGGTGGTCTTTTGTTGGCATTTAAGAGGAATGAGTTTTGAAATGTGAAACAGGTTGTTTTTTAAAGGTTTATAATCTTCAAAGTGTGCACCTCTGGAGAGAGATGTTCTGTCTATTTTAGGATTGACCTGAAAGCAGGCAATCTGTGTAAGTATGCTGGACAATCGCAGCTAGGTTGCATTTAGACTATTAGGAGGAATGCATTTCCTCTTTGCTCAGCCCTAAGTAAGGGCATCTGCTCTTACATGAACTTGAAACAAAGTTTGCGCCTATTCATTATGTAAACAACTTAGAAAAGCACAAATCCAGAGCAGAGGGGTTTATGTGGAAGGTGAAATTAGAGCAGAAAAATCCTAATTTATTTCTGTGGTTAGCCATCTCAAATCACACTTTCCTTGTGGTCCCATCAGCTATAAGACAAATAATTCCTTCTTTGTGTTGTATAGAGGTGAGCTCCTTCAGCCCTATTTAATGATGATGATGATAATCATTCCTCTGTCTCCTTCTTCTTTCAATGAATGTGTGTGTGAACCTTTATTTTTCTTTAAAAACTGTTATCAAATTGTAAAGAAATATGGTTACTACAGTTAGATTTTTGTCCTGGGAAATAACACCAAAAGCACTCAATTTTGTGCTTTTGAAAACAAAAAAAATCACCAAAATTTAGTATACCTGTTGCTTAGGAGAAGAAAAAAACACACAGGATTAAAAAGGAACCAGAAAATTCCTTTGCCTGACTTCCAAATCCTTTCCTTCATCGTGCCCACATATGTTTCCGTTTTTTGAGAGCAGTCAGTCAGTCCATCCAGCAAATGGAAACCCCCGTCCAAAAGTCTGTCCTGGTGGCAGGGAAGATATTCTGAAGCAAATGGTTTGGGTTAGTTTATAAAAGGTTTCAGATGAAAGGTCTTACATCTGGCATCCCATGGCCACCAATTATTTCAGGATCATGAAACATTATTTTAAAAAAGTATTTTGAGAGAGGGGAGTCTAGATTCTGGATTAGATCTGTGCAGGCCGTTTTGTGCGTGGGTCTTCCGGAAATCGTTCAAACTCAGGACAGGTAGTTGTGTCAGGTAGCAGCACACGAGATCTCTATTGTGTCATTCCAATAAACTGGTGAATAGCAAGTTTTTCTGCCCCTTACTTCGGAATATTTTTCTTCTATTGTTTCTCTTTTTAAATAGAATGGTATATCTAATTAAAAATTTCCCTAACAGAATAGTGGATAAGGCTCACATTTACTTGCCTTTGTACAAGAAAAATTCATATACTCTTTGTAGTGTAATTACCAGCCATTTTGTGTCATCTAGCCAATGATTTAAGAAAGTCGGTAATGAAACTCCAGTAAAATTTGCCACACTTGGGATGAAAACCATACTTACCTAAAGAAATCAAGGTCTGACCTAGGCTGCCTGCATGTGTCGTTCAGTGGAAATCTTTCCGATTTAGGAAAGCCTTGTTCTCTACCGTAGATTAGATACAGTCCTGCTTGGAAACAGAGAAATGGACTGTAGAAACTTGTGACATTTTGGCCAATCATAGAATACGCCTCCTGTGTCTGGGAGTCTGTGATGGAAATTCTATATAGTATTCATCAAGGTTATTCATGCTGAGCGATCACATGTGTTAAACTGATAACATCACAGGTCTGTGCACAGATACATCAGAGCGTGTGGGGGGCACGCTTCAGATTTGTAAGGTAGAATTTAAGTGGTTTTAATGGAGGAGTCAAATATGCTGAGATTTCTGTGCTTTGGAGAATGCCTTTGGCTTTTGCGATTTATTCATTCGTTTATTTGACAAAAACTGAGTTCTTGCCATGTGCCCAAGAGTGGGCTAGGCATTGGGGGTGTAGTGAACGTATGGTTAGACGCTCAGTGAATGTTTTGGAAGGCAGGCAGGAAGGAAAAAGAGTGGAATAGCACAGTGCCTGTCCCCGAGAAGCACATTGTCTAGTGATTAAACATGGGAAAGTATTAACATCCCATACGTGAAGGCTTTTAAAAAATAATAAAACTTTAGAACAAAAGGCATAGAACGAGATGCCATGTTTTACCCATCTCCCATGACCTAAACCAGGGACGTGGAAATTGATCTTCTCTTTAAAATTCAGTCTAGTCAAGTAATTATTACTTGAATGGCGTAGTGTGTTTTATTATGTTCTTAATTTGTTTGTAATCCATTGGAACTAGTTGGTTGGCTGCCTGGGTCACGTGTTTAGGGTTTGGTTAGTCCTTTTCAAGTAGCCATAGCTAGAGCTGCTTTTTTGGTCCGTCAGTCTGAGAACATTCCTTTCTTTGAGTAGCTGTATTTCCTGGAGCATCTGTTTCTCGTCTGAGTGAACCCTCCCTCAATCTGACAGGGTATTGATTAGTCTTTCCCTCCTTTGGTTAGCAAGCTGATGTTAGAGGAATTCATTTACTTGTCCTGAGTCATCCAGAGCAGAATGTAGACCCCTGATTATTAGCTTGGGAGTCTCCTAAAATTGATGCAGCAAAGATTGTCCTTGTCATTAGCATCACGTTGGTGAAATGGCTGTAGGCTAGAAGTCAGAGCACTGGCATTCTGGTTCCTACTCTGCCACCGGTCAGCCCTATGATCTGGGGATAGCTTAAATGTTTCCATTTCTGATGGTCCTCAGCTCCAAAATTAGCAAGCTGTAGTAAAGGCTCTTTAAGTTCCCATGGCTGTATCATCACATCATCATCATCAAAAGAGGCATCAAATCTTATAGCATCTTTTATATATTTTATGTTTTATGTAACAATTCTTAAATTGTGGATTTAGATGTGTTCTCGCTCTCTAGGTATCTGGGACGTATTAGCTCATAGTGGATTGGAACCTTTTAAACTCAGTTCCCTAGATAGGTGGGCACTTGATGCATGTTTTCAGCTGAGGGAGAATGCTGTTTTCCTTACCCTAAGTCAACAGAATAGGATGTCAGTCTTCGAAAATACGTGGAATGTAAAAATAGATGGAATATAGCACTGTTTCAGGGTGCTTACGGAAATCCCAGCACATAGATTAAACTAACCTAATGCTTATTCCTGCAACTCGAGCACAGCCCTCAGTAGAGCACATGTGGAATACGGTTTGAATGGGCCCTCACTTGCAGTTCCTTCAGTGACAGCTCGAGCCTCGTGGGCCTCTCTAAACGAGGCTCCTTCTGAGCCATGTGGAATTCATGGCGTATCAGGTGGCTCTTTAGGTGAAGAGAATAAAGCAAATTTCCCAGAGTTGAAGTCTTTAGATGAGACAGCCCTCTTGCTTTCTGGCATATTCTAATAACTAGAAATAAGCAAGTAGAGCTCTCTGCTGTTTCCCACATTTTCTCCCTCGTGTTTTATTGCTTTGAACATGTGAGAAACTTCATTTATTGGGGTTCTTTGTATTCTAGTAAAACCCACTTAGATGTAATTATTTGCTTTACAAAATTATGTTTGTAGACACATTTCCTCTTAAAGTGTGGCCACTGAGAAAGAGAAACTTGTAGTAATTAGTAAACAATTACATTTGGAATAGTTTCTGGGCAGCGTTCTAAATACTTTTTAAAATATGTGGCATACAGTGTCAAGGAGAGAGCGCTGGACTAGGGTGGAGAGGGGTGGGTTCTAGTCCCCACTGTGCCACAAGCTGTACAGCTGGAGGCAGGACTTGTCTGGTATTACAACATTTTAGGGTAGTAAGGGAACTCCGTGCGTCTCCCAGTCCATACCCCCGTCAATCATGGAGGAACCCCTTCAGAGCATCCCTGACAGATAAAGATAATACCTTACCTCAGACATTTCTACTGAGGAGGAACTCATGTCCTCTAAGGCATCCCCATTGTCTATTCTAAGTTTATACATTGCTTTCTTACGTTGAACAATATGCTTCATCAGCATCTAAACTTAGCAACAATGGTGAGTGTCTGCTTACTATTGGTGGGCCTTGAGCTAGGGCCTTTGCTCTATAGGATCTGCCTGGGAACCATGTGCCATTTGGATCCTGAAGAACAGATAGGCTAAATGACTTACCGAAGGTCACACAGCTAGTTAGGGGCCCAAAACTTCCTGCTTCCTGGCGATTTCTGCCCACAAATGCTATCTCTGACCACTGAAACAAGGTAGAATTAACCATCTCCCTCATTTATGCTGACAGTTGGTCAGATATTTGAAGATGCCGTCCCTCCATCCATTCTCCCCCAGGCTAGACTACCCTTTCTCTTCAGCTATTCAGTTGGATGGTAGCCTCTCGCTAGCAGGCTAGCCTCCTCTAGATCCTGACTGGTTCACAGATATCCATCTTAAAGTATAATGTCTTTCTTGATGTGTGTCTAATGAGAAAGAGCAACTTGGAGCAACTCCAGAAACCTACAGACCATCAAGATGGTTACAGCAAAACATACTAGGCCATGGACCACCATTTGCCTCCCCTCCCTCCACTTTCCTGGTACCATTGAGAATATACTCAGTGAGTACCACTGAGAGTATACTAGTCTAGACAGGAAAGAGAAAATACTTGTCCCATCTCTGGAGGCTGGTTTTATTAATGAAACCCAAAACTGCAGTCCATTTTCTCCTCTATAAATTGAGTGAATTAAACTATGGATAATTTTGCCTTGTCTATATTCTGTGGCCCCAGGGAACAAAACTAAGATCTCTAGTAAAATGTTAGAAGGAAGCAGATTTCTGCTCATATAATGAGCTTGCTCTGTGATCTGTCCCAACAAGGCAAGGGTTACCTTGAGTGATCAAATAAAAGACCTATAGTAACTTATTAGGGATGATACAAAGGAATTGGTGAGTCATTTATTTGCTCTGAGCCTAGATTTCCTCATCTATAAGATGGGAATAATAATATCCACCTAGCAGAGTGGTTGTAAGGAGTAAACATGGTGTGCTTAGCACTGTGCCCTGACATAAAATAAGTACTGAGATAAAACCAAGTGGGGTTTATTATTATTGTTAAACTCTGTTGTGATTGTGTTCTCTCAGAATCAGTTCAGTGCTAGGAGTCCATGGAATTGTTACTGTATTTCATACACTCTATGAAAGTAGGGACATTTCTGTACCACATCTCAGCTCTGGGGTATCCCTACATACTGTTTACCACTACCATGGGTCAGTTACTCAGTGGCTGCTGCCAACATGGTTTTATCGCAAACTAGTCCATTCTAAACTCCGGAGTACCTGGTCCTCAGAGGGACATGTCCTAGGAGGTAATATTCCAACCTGAGTAGAAGGGACAGGGGAAACCCAATCTACACAATCACAGAAGTGGAAAGAACCTTCCATATTGAATCCATTGTTTACCAAAGTGAGATGGTGGTCCATGGAGGGGCATTTTGTGTTTTACTGGTTTGAGGTTTATTTTAATGAGTATTAGAAAAACATGCAACATATCAAACCCATAATTTCACAAATGTTATAATGGTATTTAAGTTTTAAAAAGAATCAATTTTTTAAAAATTAAGTTGAAGAAGGGGTATATAGATATTGTTTTTAAAAATCAGGGAGGTTGTACGCAAATAGTCAAAATTTGGGAAACAAACTCCAATACTTCCTTAGAAAACTAAGGGACAGCAGCACACTTACACCCACAATCACACAGCCTGTCAGTGGCAGTGCTGGGACTAAAGTAGCTTTCCTCACTTCCGAAACTAAAGTTAAGACTTTGCACAGATTCCTATCATCTAAACAATAGCATTACAATTTCCCCTTTCTTTTTGTTTCTTCTGTCAGTATTTTATTGTGTTCTGCACAGCGTTCTTTTCACTGACTGGCCTTAGATGCTTCTTGTTATGTATTTCTGTTTTAATGATTTTCCCCACTTTGAACTTTTGGACTGAGTCCTTTGCTTTTTCCAGGCCACCACTGCCTATGATTTTTGCCTCTCCAAGTAGGTTTTCCTTTTATCCTGTCACCTTTCCAAACTTCTCTGCCTTTTTAAAGGCAGAGAAATGTCACTATTTGATTTATCTGGCAGTTCTCTGGAAAAACTCCATTTTAAGGGCTTTCTCTCTGTGAACAGCCCTATCACCACATGTTTGTCCAAAACAATCAGCAACAATTGTTTAACATTTCTACTACCTGAGTTTGCTGTACCCATTGGGGCAAACAAGAGGCCAGCTGAAAAAATTAAAAGGAAACACTGGGAAATGTGCCATCCATAGAGGCTTTGAAAAGCACTGACATATCCTTGGGAATCTGGAAGGCCACATGCATGTACATGGCTTTACATGTACCCAGGAAAGACCTGAGAAAGCCCTAATTACTCACCACGAGCTGACCCTGAGACTCTGTGCAAACAGAAAGTGATAGTTAAGGCAGAGTTTTAAACTGCCTGCCAGATTGCTGAAGGCATGGCCCCCCCCACACACAGAGAGTCCCTTGACAAAGGCTAGGAGACATATTGGTTCAAGACATTTAAGGAAATCTCTGTCTAATCATTAGCTGACCATAAAGCAAACTAAACAGAGACTTCAGTGGTTGCACATGACCAAGAATACAGACTTTATAGAATTAGTCTAGGAGAGTCATTAAGTAAACAAACAGCAACAGCAACAAGAACAGAAACAATAAACCTGGCAGCAAGTGTGTGTGGCTGATCTGATTGGGGGAGTTGCAACTTTCTATTATCTGAAACATCTAGTTTTCAATAAAAAATCTTAAGACACACAAATAAACAGGAAAGTATGGCCTGTACACAGGGAAAAATGCAATCAATAGAAACCAACCCTGAGGCAGCCCATATATTGCATTTACAAGACAAAGACTTTAAATCAATTACTTAAAATATAAATATGTTTGAAACACTAAAGGGAACCATCCTAAAGAATTAAAGCATAAGAAATAGAGAATATCAATAAGAGACAAGTTCCTAAAAAGGACCAAGTATAAATTCTGGGGTTGAAAACTACAATAACTAAAATGAAAAATTCACTAGGGGGCCTCAGCAGGAGATTTGAACTAGCAGAAGAAAGAATCAGCTAGCTGGAAGATAGGTCAATTGAGATTATACAGTCTGAGGAACAGAAAGAAAAAAGGATGAAGAAAAATGAACAGTCTCAGAGACCTGTGAGACCCCATCAAACATACCAACATACACATAATGGGAGTCCCAGACAGACAGGAGAGAAAAAACGAGGCAGAAAGAATATTTGAAGAAATAATGGCTGAAAACTTCCCCGTTATTTTAAAACATTAATCTTTCTTTTTAAACATTAATCTGCACATCCAACAGGCTCAACAAACTCTAAGTAGAATAAACAAGGATAGTCACACCTGCACCCATCATAGTCAAACTTTCAAAAGACAGAGAAAATCTTGAAAACAGCAAGAAAAAAGCAACCCATCACATACGAGAGAGCCTCAATAAGTTTAACAGCTGACTTCTCCTCAGAAGCCATGGAGGCCAGAAGGCAGTGGGATGACATGTTCCAAGTGCTAAAAGCAAAAGACTGTCAACGAAGAATTCTCTATCTGGCAAAATTACCCTTCGAAAGTGAAGGAGCAATTGAGACGTTTTCAGATGAACAAAATCTGAGAGAGTTTGTTGCTGGCAGACCTTCTGTACAAGAAATGCTAAAGGAGGTTCTTGTGGGTCAAATGAAAGGACAGTAGACAGTAACAAATCCACACAAATAAAAGCACTGGTAAGTGTAACTACATAGGTAAATATGAGATACAATACAGATGTAGTTTTTTTCTTTTTTGGTAACAGTTTTCTTCTCTTATCTAATTTAAAAGCCAATTGCATAAACTGTTAATAGGCTTATAAGGTATAAAGATGTAATTTGTATGACAATAATAGCACAAAGGGGTGAAAGGAACAGTGCTGTATTAGAGTGAAACTTTTACATACTATTGAAATTAAGTTGGTATTAATCCAAACTTCATTGTTTTAAATTAAGATGTTAATTGTAATCCCTGGGACACCCACTAAGAAAATAATTTGGGGAGAAAAAAGGAAACAACAAGAGAATTTAAATGGAACACTAGGTAAAACTATTTAACACAAAAGGAGACATTAAAAAAATAGAAGAAAATAGAAGAACAAAAAACACATAATACATATAAAAAACAAATAGCAAAATGCAGACATAAATCCTACCTTATCAGTAATTACATTAAATGTAAAACGGACTAAACACTTCAATCAAAAGGAAGTGATTGGCAGAATAGATAAAGAAAATATGATCCAGCTATGTGCTCCCTACGAGGACCAATTTGAGATTCAAAGACACAAATAAGTTTAAAGTCAAAAGATGGAAAAATAGATATCATGCAGTACTAACCAAAGGGAGCTGAAGCGGCTATACTAACACCAGACAAAAATTGTTGCTAGAGGCAAAAAGAATAATTTCTCATGATAAAAGGGTCAATTCACCAAGAAGATATAACAATTATAAACATATATGCACCTGATAAAAGAGCCTCTTTTGAAATGAAAGCCCCAAATGAAAAATATTTGTTTTGTATTGAACAGAAGCCTGCCTCTGTTGCTTGTATTCCGTGGTCTTATTTCTGCCCTCCAGAGCGTCATGCAAAGAAAGTCTGACTCCTGTGTGACTAGAGAGTTGTTCAAATGTTGGAAGCCGATGCTCATGTCTCTTCTGACTTTCAATCTTTTAATGTGACCTTTGTCTTATAAAATTTTTCCTAGAATTCAGTTATGTTCTCTCGTAAAGAAAGCAACTTCAGTGTTCAGAGTGGAACCAACTTTCATAGAATTTCACAATTGGAAGGAAACTGAGATTATTTTTTCCAAATCTCCAATTTTATAAATAAGCAAGCTGGGGCCCAAGCTGGTTAGATCATTGAGCTGGTTAATGGCAGACCAACATCCCAACTCCTTGTCTGGTGCTTATTCCAACACTTTCCTTCTATGATAGTTTCCCCCACTTTGGGTGCTGGAGAAGGTCACTGGCTTTGGGTGAGAGAGAGACTAAATAACTCTTCCCCCTTCTTTCAATTGTATCTAGCATCCTTCATCTCAAATTTACCATGGAAGATAAAAGCTAAGAGTAATGGAAGGAACTACACTGGGCATTGAAAGACATAGAGTCTCATCTTTTTTGGTCACTAACCAACTTCTGAGACCTTGGATAAGTCACTTCAAAAAATAATGATAACTACCATCTGTTGAGCACCTGCTGTTTACCAGGCACCGTGCTAGGCACTTCACCCTCAAGCCTCTCTATGTAAGTGTTCAAATGGGTCTCTTTTCTCATCTATAAAACAAACAGGTTGGACTATGTGTTGTCCATGGTCCCATCCACTTCCAGACTTGGGTGACTGCACGGAGCTATCTTTATCAGGATATTGTTACAGTCCCTGAGGCTTCATCTTCTTCCCCCTCTTTCCTGTTTCCCAGCTGGCAGTGGTAAGGCCGCTGGAGAATAATGGCTCTAGACTTGTCACTAGATGAATCCTCTTCTCTACCCGCCCAAAGGGCTTTCCCTTCTCCGTAGGATTTAGCTTGACTCTCACTGGCCCATTTTGGGTTCCCAGGATTATATTCTCTGCCCTCCTCTCCCTTTAGATTCTCCCCATGGGCCTTTGATTCGCTCTGATGGCTTCTTATTTCACCTACGGTTTCTGAGAAGTCAAGTTGGAAGCGGTCGCTCAGCTTGTACATAAGCGGCAGACTTGGCAGCCGTATGATCCCATTGCCTTTGTTATTTCTGCTATAACATGACTCCTGCTTCTGAAACTTCGCTTGATCTAAATTTCCCACCCTTGCTTGAGACGTGGCCAAAGCCCTGCCTTTTCTATCATCACCTCAGCCTGGCCAAGTGCTCTTCGCTCTCAATCTACCCAGCAAGTGCTGTCTGCACTACACATCAGGCACCGCCTTGGGACTTATGCCTTGGGGTTTAGTGATCATACTACTATGAATCCTGGCTCTATTACTTATTAGCTGTGCAACCTTGGGAAAATTACTTAACCTTTCTGGGCCTCAGTTTCCTCAACTACAAACTAGAGATGCTAGTACCTCACAAGGTTTTTGTGAGGATAAATAGGTAAAGGCAAATAGCATAGTGCCTGACACATGAAGGAGTGCTCGATAAATTGACTCGTCACAAGATGTAGGGGTGAGCCTTGGCTAGCCCAAGCTGATCAACATAATCCCATCCATCTTGCTAGAGAGACTGGGTTAGAGATGGGTACATGAACTTGACTAGCCCAGAGTGACTTTTGGGACCACAGTTGGATGATGTGGCCTCAGATGTGAGACCTGGCATTGCTAGAACCGTTTCTTTTACTAGCAGGAAGCCAGCCTGAGAGCAAAGCTGACACTTGTAGTAAGGCAGAGCTGAGAAATCAATGAGAATTAGAACTAGAGGCCTGATCAAGTATCTCCTGAAGTGCCTCCGACCTCTAGAATTTTCCATTGCTTGAGCCAATTTAAAAATTTAGTATTTAAACTCACGTGCTAGGTTTTATTTTTAATCATTTGCAACTGGAAATATCCTGACTGACACTCTATATTATTATTATTACCTTCCCATGTATGCGCAACCCTCTGTCATTAGACTGGAATGTCCTTTGGAACATAGCTAACTCACTAAGCTCTATGCTGCCATGCCACCTAGTACAGTTTTGTCACATAGCAGGTTTTCATTCACCTACACTTCATGCCACCATACTCATTTCCCCCTGGGATTATGGCCTTTGAGCGTCTTTAAGGCGGAAAGAGAAGGTGGCTAGAGTCCCAGGGAGAGGGGTCCCCTCTTGCTTCTTCAGCTTCTTACTGAGGCATAATGACGGGAAAGTAAAATACTTCCTGGATTAGCTAAGCTTTACTGAGCACTAGGCATTGTACACACAGAACCATCCTTTTCCTCTTGGTTACCTATGGCTACTGCTATTGTGCCCTGTGTTACAGATAAGAAACTGATGCTTAGAGAGGTTACTCAACTTGTGTAGGTCACACAGCTTCTACATATCATAACTTAGAATCCTGAACTCAAATTACCGTATCCCTGTCTTTAAGTTCTCATTCCACTTAAAGAAAATGAAGCTAGGAGTCTTAGCCAGTGCATTACGGGTGTGGCTTATACATGAAAGATGATATAGAAGTCTAATCATCAGACCCATGCTGAAAAATAGGCTTTGGACTGGCATCAAGAGATTGGTAAGTAAATGTACATTAACTTCAAAGAAAATGTTTAAGATATGCATGATTCATTTTGTATGATTTCTCACTTTCCCGACATTTTCAGATAACCCACTACCTTCCCAATCACATCAGAGAGATCCTGACTTTTTGGTTCTCTTTTTTGAACGTAAGAGT
Source organism: Equus przewalskii (assembly GCF_037783145.1). Classification (NCBI taxonomy): domain Eukaryota; kingdom Metazoa; phylum Chordata; class Mammalia; order Perissodactyla; family Equidae; genus Equus; species Equus przewalskii. Next base: position 33,139,314 of record NC_091835.1, on the reverse strand, counting down.
TGAAAACCTACATGTGATCATGCAAACATAGCGCTCTGCAACTTGATTTTTTTCAGTTAACAATAACCTCTGTGCCAATACACAGAGACACACTTCATTCATTGTAAGTGCAGAATGCGTCTCCACAGTAAGACTGTATCATGATTTAACCAGTTTCTACAGTTAATGGGCGTTTGAGTGCCCTTCTTCACCAATTTTTGGCTTTTATTAACAATGTTCCCTCAAGCATTGTTGGTACTTTTCTTCTTTGTGCACTTGGGTGTCCATAGGAGGGGGAGAATTGTGGGCTCTTGATTCTCTAAATTAAAAGATCCAAGATAGAAAATGAATATCTTGAGGTCCCTATCTTCAACGACCTTACAGTCTATAGGGAAGCAGACACATACACACATAGCTTTTAAGAGAGAGGGAGATAGGGGTTACCTCAATGTTCTGGGAGTACAGGAAGACAGAGACTAAGGGGCTCAAGTGAGTGGATGACTGAGAAGGCTGCATGGAGGAGGTGGCATTTGAGCCTGGGCTTGGAGGATGGAAAGGTTCTGATGCTTGGTCTCCTCATCTTCCTGTCATTGCTTGGCAGTGAGCCTGTTGTTTGGCTGGACTCTTCGTTAACCGTTTGATTGGACGAACAGCAACAGAGATGAAAGGGAAGGATGCTCTGGACAAAGGAGACAAAGGCCAGGAACAGAAGTGGGAAAGTGCACAGTGTGCTCAGAGGGCCAAGAACTGGCTGGTGGAGCTGTAGCATATGGAGCCCCAGTCACCTTGGGGTAGCGTGGGAATGAAGAGATATCAGGGGCGTGGTCTAAAAAGCACCCGGGAGGGATTAGGTTTGCCTGGAAAAGAATTTTTCTTTGATGAAGGTTGGGTAGAGAGTTTAAGGAGGGAGCAGACAGCTCTCTGATTGGGATGATCTGAGCCAGCTGGACGGATCCACGCTCTTTATAGGTGACCTGACAGCCCCCAGCTTTACCGAATTTGTTACTCTGGCAGTCTTTATGCTTCACTTTTGGGGGTTGTTTCTGCTTTGATTTCAAGGAAAATCACCATGTGGAAGAAAAACTACAAAGTTTTAGCGGGGGAAAAAAAACCTTTTAGCTGCCACTATGTCTACATCCATAAAAATCCTCTACATGCCCCATGAATTTGAACATGCGGTTTATCTCATTTGTTCCATAAAACATCAGATGCGACTTTAATGGCCTAACCCCAAAAAGATAACTTGACAGCCCTCAAACATTCAGCAGCATTCCAAATAACCTTTTACTGGAGCTGGCCTTCTACGGGGCCATGTGGATGTCAGACGCACACAACTTGAGTCACGCTGACATAGCTGGGATGCCTGGATTGCAATGGAATCTCGGGGGTACCAATCACAGGCCAGAGAGAAGCCATTGGCTGCAAGAAACAATGCCAGAGTGTTCACGTCTCTGCAGAAGGAGGGGTGTTGATGGCGATGGGAATGACAATTGCAGGCAGAGGAGGACGATGACCCCAAAACAGGATGGGCACTTGTCAGTGATGCTGGGCCACTGGGCAGAAGCATTCCAGGGGCTCGGGCTGTGGCCACATCCTTCTTCTCCTGAGTCCCAACCAGAAAAGTTAAGAAAGTATACATTTTCCCTGAAACTGCTTCCTGAACGGAATGCCCTGCTGTCTTCTGGGGTTTGAGAAATCCAGAGTTTTTAATAATGGCCAAAATGTATTAAGCGTTTATGTCCACCAGACACCGTGCAAGGCATCTTACAGAGAATTCATTTCATCCTCATGACTCCATGGTGAGGTAATTTTCACAATTCCCATTTTATGAAGGAGGAAACTGAGGCTAGGAAGAATGAAGAAATTTACCTGAATCCCACAGCCAGGAACTGGCAGAGTCAAGACTTGAACCAGAGTCTTTCAAAAGTCAAGGCCTGGGCTCCTGACCACAGCACTCAAAGCCACGTGGCTGGTCCATGTGATCTGTGCCACCCACAGCAGCCCCCGCCCCGGAGGCTGGAACTCTTGAGTGTTGAGCAAGTGGAGAAAATTCTAAAAGGGATTCTTTTTACTCTCCTGGTTTCCTGGGGTCAGGTAAGCATGTTTAAGCATCCTGTTCAGTCAGCACTGGTTTACTTCAGTGATTGTGCTGTTCAAGACCCAAGGCTAGGCACAGTGAGGGGATGCGAGGAAGACCCAGACGCCGCGATGCTCTGGAAGGGGGCTGCAGACTGCAGGCAACGTGCGGGCACCCGTCTTTGGGAGGCTGAGTTGAGGTAGTATTCCTGTGTCGCTAATGAGTTTGCTCATTACTTTTCTAGCTAGGATCTGTCTTTCTTTCTTCCAAGCTTCTTTACCTTTTTCTTTTTCTTTTTTTTTCTTTTTTAACAGTGTAAACCTTTTTCTGACTTACTCTATGCCAAGTTAGGTGCTAAATCATTAACACAAAACCATTAGCATGCAGCATCTCAGTTGGTCCTCCCACAGTAGAATGAAGTTGGTACTGTTAGTGTCCCTGTTTTAGGAAGATCAAGAAACTGAAGCCCAAGGAGGTTAAGTGATGTGTTCAAAGTCTGCCTAATTCAGTGCCTTGCCCTCTTCACCATGATAACAACATGTGCTAACAGTGCCCTCACTCTGTACTTCTTTTATGGCAACCCATTCGGTCCTCACAACACCTATGATAGGAACTACTATTGTTTCTGTTTAATAGATGGGGAAACTGAGGCACAGAAAAGTTATGCAGTCACGCGCTGCATAACGATGTTTTGGTCAACAATGGAGTGTATACACTACGGTGGTCCCATACGATTGGCCCCACAGAGCCTAGGTGTGTAGCAGGCTAGACCATCTAGGTTTGTGTCAGTGCACTCTGTGATGTTCGCACACAATGAAACCGCCTGGCCATGCATTTCTCAGAACGTATCCCCATCGTTAAGTGACGCACGACTGCAAATTTGGCCAAGCTCACCCAGCTGATAAGTGGCACAGCTGGGATTATGTTTGACTGCTTATATTTTGTAATAAAATAGGAAGACATTCCTCACTTTTTGTTTTGTTTTGTCTTCCACTTGAATCCTCCTGTGATGACCCAGAGTGGGATGCCAGGGTACTGAGAACAGAGTCTCTGAGCTGACCTGGGGAGGGTGCCAGTGACAGCCACGTCCCTGCCGCTCTGGAGGTGGAGGGCAGTAGAGAGAGCAATGAGATGGCAGCCGCAAGCCTGGGGCCCTGCCAGGGAAGGCCTCAAAGCCCACCTGTGGGTCGGCACCCCTGTGCTGGGCAGTGCACAAAGACGAGCCGTGGCTTTTAGGAGACCAACTGAACACGGTCCTTGGGAGAGGAGAAAACCCAGGGGCAGGGCGGGCACGACCTCAGCCTTCGGGCCTGAGAAGGGCTGTTCTGTGGAATAGGGGATGTAGGGAGCAGCTGTCCCAAGAACGGGGCAAGAAAACACAGGTTCCTGTTTGGGGAGCAGCAGGGGCATTTCAGGGAGAAAGCGGGATCCATACCCCACACTGTACAATGTCCAACCCTGAAAGAGGAGGCTGCGGAGTCTGGACCCAGAGGAGGGGTCTCTAGAGAGAGGAGAGGGGCCTCCCTTAAGGTGACCTCTTCCTGACCTCTGCCCCCTAACCTTCTGAAGCCCTATCCATCCTTGAAGCTGTGGCTCCAATGCCACCTCCTCCATGCAGCCCTCCCTGAGCAAGCATCCCACACACACCCTTAGAACTCACAGTTCCATTCAGGGGACGGAAAGCCTAGGTACTCTGAGGTCCTGGGCAGCCCGCATTCGCTCAGGGCAGGGCTCCCCAGTGGGCTGAGGCTCAGACGAGTTATTTGGGTGATCGAAGCCTCAGACACTCTGGAAGTCAGCCCAGTCAGTCACAGGCACTCTCTCCCCAGTCACCCCCTTCTGCTGTTCATTTGGCCTTGGGTGTGGGATGTCCTGTCACCTCTCTGGTCCAGTGTCTCCTGGTGTTAGCAGCTCCTTGCATGAACACGTGTCTCAGATGGTCAGACAGCACTCACTGAGCACTTACCGTGTGCCAAGCACTGCTGTGACTGCTTCCCAGAGCTTATCTCATCTAACCCTCCCAACAGCCCTATGAGGTGATGTCATTATTGTCACCATATTACAGAGAAGGAAACAGAGGCTGAGGTCCTCAGCAGCTAAGGAGCAAGCTAGGACTTGAACACAATGTGGAAACAAATCTGGGATTTGTCACTGACTTGTCCTCGATGGAAAGAAGTCAGGGAGCTTCTCCCTCCTTTCCAGCTCCTGTAGCTCCCAGCAAGTCCTATACATAAGAATTGTTCAATAAGTGTCAGGGTATTGACTGTTCAAAGACATTTCTAATCTGCTTTTTCAATAATCAGTGAGTTAGGCTGCTTTGGAGAGGACAAGATAGTGTTGAATCCTTGCTAGGGAAAGTCAGCTAGCTCTTGGAGGAAGTGAGAGGTTTGCCGGCAGTGTCCTAGAAAACTTTATTCCAAGTCTTTAGGCTAACTGTGAGATAATAAAAACATATATATTTGGCCTTCTTCCCCAATTCCTGACACAGAGCTCCTAAGTCCCTTGGAATTTCCTGGGTGATAGGAATAACAGGAATGTCTTCTGTTCTGATAAGGCCGCTCTTGGTGGGCCCCCAGATCGCTTCAGGACGGGGACTGGTCACCAAAAAGAGCAAGGCATGATTAGAGAGTTTGAACTCTGAGCCCCATCCCCCAACCTATGGGGAGGGGAGAGAGGCTGGAGAATGAGTTAATCACCAATGGCCAATGATCTGATCAGTCATGCCTAGGAGGGTGCACTCCAACTGCGTGGGGACAGAAGGTCCTGTGCTCAGATCCTTCCAGATCTCACCCTATGGACCTCTTCGTCTGGCTGTTTATTTGCATCCTTCATAATAAATTGGTAATAGTAAGTAAATGTTCCTGAGTTCTATGAGCCGTTCTAGCAAAGTCTTGCACCTGAGGAGGTTGTGGTGGGAACCCTCGAAGTTATAGCTGGTCAGTCAGGAGTGCAGGAGGCAACGTGGCCCTTGTGACTGGCATCTGAAATGGAGGCAGTCTTATGCCCTTACGCAGTCTATGCCCTTAACCTGTGGGGTCTGTGCCAACTCCAGGTAGTTAGTGTCAGAATTAAATTGAATCGTAGGGCACCAGTTGGTGTCCGGAGAGTCGGAGAATTGGTTGGTGTGGGGACAAAGCTGACACATTTGGTGTCAGAAGTTTTGTGAGTAAAAACACTTCGTAGTAGCAAAGAGAAACGTGAGAAGAAGTTGGGAAGGAGGGGTGCAGGGGGACAGCCCATTTCAATTAATTAAGTGACTCAGCCAATCAAAAATGCTTTATTAACTGCTCTTTCTTCTGTCCTCCGCTTGCAGGAGATTGTACTATAAAGCTCATACAAGGACTGATGCTGAAAATGCACCTTCCAGAAGATGCCAAGGAATCACTGTATACTCAACTTGATCTCTGCCGCCTCTGTCTACATCTCCAGTCCTGGACACTGAAACCGGTGCTCAGGGGTAACCTCGTCAGAAGAATCCCTAACCACGGGCACCAGGAAAGTCGAGTCTGTTTCTCTGTGCTTGCTAAGATAGGGAAGCAGACTCCAGCGTTTAGAGATTTTTTTCTTGGAACAAGAATTGAAACAGGGGCCGGCCGGGTGGCATGGTGGTTAAGTTGACATGCTCCACTTTGGAGGCCTGGGGTTCCCCAGTTCGTATCCTGGGTGCAGACCCAGCAGCGCTCATGGAGCCATGCTGAGGTGGCGTCCCGTTTAGAAGAACTGGAAGAGCCTACAACTGGGATGTACAGCTATGTCCTGGGGGGCTTTGGGGAGAAACAAACAAAGTTTGGCAACAGATGTTAGCTTAGGGCCTATCTTCCTGACCAAAAAAAAAGCATAAAAAAATAATGTTAAAAAAAAAAAGAACTGAAATGTAAAGGATTTTTTTCAAGTTAACATTCAGTTCATACAAATGGAATTTGGAAGAACTTCTCCAAACGTTGCCTGTTTTGGTCAATTGACCTTTTACTGTAACAAGCTAATCGGAAGCCACAAATAAATTGGGGAAGAAGGTATTCATTTCACCAAAAGATTTGTTGCTTAGCTGGATACTCTCATGGTGCTTCTTTAAATTAGGAGCATTTCTAGTACCTATTAAATAGTTTCATTGACTTCAGAGTGAGATTTATATATTTCATTCAGAAAATAGTCAAAGTGTACTTGATTTTGAAATTCTTAAAGAATTTAAGAATTAAATTAAAGCTGAAAGGGGCATTTGCGCCCCCCCTCCTCACTTTAGAGATGAGGAAGCAGTAGCCTGGAGAAATTAAGTGTCTCGGTCACATCACAAGGCCCCGTGGCAGGCTACTCGATTTCCAGCTTTCTCCCATTACTGTGCATCTTCCTTGCATCCAAAATGTCTGACTCTCTACCTGGTCCTCAGCTGTTGTCACAGATGCTTAATCACTCACCCCTCTTTTGGATTTCTTCCCTTTTATTATGGAAAATTTTCAAACATAAAGGTAAAGAATATAATAGAAATAACTCCCATGTGCCCCTCACTCAGCTTCTACAATTATTCACATATGACCAATCCCCTTTTATCTGTACCTATCCCCAGTTCCCGTTCCTGCACAGATGATTTCAAAGCAAATGCAAACATCATGGAATTTCATCTGTAAATACTCGGGTGTCACAGTGTGTGCGCCCTCTCGCACATGTGTAAAACCCACACTACAGCTATCACGGCTAACAAAATTAACAATTAGTTCCTGAATAGCAAATTTCCCCGATTGTCTGTCTGTCTGTCTTTCTGTCTGTCTTTCTCTCTCTTTTGCAATTGTTTTGTTAGAGTCAGGATCCAGACAAAGCTGGAGATCAGGTCTCAGGTCTCAGGTTATCTGATCATTCGAAGTTCTGGCGCTAGAAGGTTTGCTGAGCAAGGGGAAATACGTTGCAAGACAAGGCTCCTCAGAATCGTCGTGGATCGCGTTTGTGTACATGCCTTGACCCTTCCTGAGCTTCTCTGACCCATGGCATTCGGGTCAGATCTGGCAAACAGGTATCAGCTGCCTCGCACAGAGCAAACTGAGGCCTGGAGGTGTTGTGGGATCCAATCGCTGGTCAGGCTGAGGCCACTGCAGTTTCCTGACTCAGCTCTTCGGACCCCACAGCATGTCGTCGTAACCCCATCTCGTTGCAATTAGCACGGCTCCTACTTTTGTAGGGGCTCAGTATGTTCCCACCCTCTTCTAAACACGTCTCTGTAGGAGCTCGTGTAACCTTCCAGCAACCCTAGGAAGTAGGTGCCTTTATTCTCATTCTGCTGATGAGGACTCCTAAGCACAGAGGGGCCGAAACATTTTCTCAGGGTCACCCAGCACCAGCAATTACAGTCAGGTCTCTCTGATCCCGGAGTCATGCCCATAACCTCTGTAATTTTCTAGCATCACACTACAAGGCAACTGTAATTTTCGGTGTGGAAAATTTACCTCGATTCACTTCATCTTTCTTCTCTTTTAGAATTTGGCTTTAAATAGGAAATAAAATTACAATTTCTACTCTTCAGACACCTCCTGCCCACGGACGTGATCTTCCTCCACCTGAATGCGTGAAGCTCTACACGATCCCTGACTGGATCATTGAGAGCTGAAAATACATCCCAGGCTGCGGACCTGTCTGCCCCAGCCTCACCCGGCCGACAGCTCGCGTCACGCAGTCCCCGCCTCGGCCTGGCCCTGCTCACTCTGTCTTGTGCTTTCAGGAGCAATCAAAGCCCTTTTTAGAAAATATTTCCTGGGCTTCTGTGGCCTTGGATGGACAGAGTTTTCCACTAGGCCTTTTTTTTTTTTTTTTCCAGCCACACTGGCCCTTAAGAAGATGTTACTCAAGTCTCCACACCTACTTCAAACATTTTTAGGGGCCCTGGCTGGGGCCTCGTGTGTGACTGCCAGGAACCCTACGGAGAGGAGGAGCCAGCTCCGGGGCCCTGCCTTGGTCGCAGTGTTTACTGAGAGCTTGGAGGCCGCCGGCAGGGTGGCCATTCTTTTTCTCACACTTCCCCAAACGGCATATTCTTGTGGGGCAGCTGCTGCTCCCGAGGCCGTCCTTCTGCCCCCGGTTACTTTTCCCATGTTTGTATCCCTGGTGGGATTCTCCCCCCTTCCTTTTTTTAAGGGCTTTCTCCTAAGTCTCTCTGTCGCGGAACAGCTGTGCTCTGATATTAGATAGAATGTGTTCTGTGCTCACCACGAGCTTAGGAACAAAAGGGTTTTAAGAACCCTGATAAATGAACAAGGTCTCTGGGAAGATGAAATGTTACCAACATTTCAAACAATCACAATCCTTGTGCATCTCGAAGGCTTTGCCCTTTCACAGCAGTGCCGGGCGGGCACTGATCGTGGAGCCTTGGAGACTGGCATTTTTTTTTCCCGTCTCCCTGTCGACCTCACATGGGAAAGTTGGTCAGAAGATGGCCCTTCGCTGGCATCACACCCCGAGCTCGCTTTCCCACCGGCTCTTTGCGCCGGGGTGAGGCCCCTTGGAGAGCTTCAGGGAGCTCAGTGAGCACAGAGAGGCCAAGGCTGGCTTTCCGGGGTCTCTTACCTTCCAGGTGGTGTGGAGGTTCTCACCTCCTCTGAAAACACTGGGCGCCACCCCTGATTCCGCGCCCCCTGTCTGCAGGTGCTATGCTGAGCGCTGCACGTTATCCTATTCCATTTGCAAAGCAATCCCGTGAAGTCAGTGTTACCGCCTTTAACTTCAAAGGAGGAAACTGAGGCTTTAGGAAGTTAAGCGACTAGCCTAAGGTCGTAGCAAGCAAGAGGTGCAGCCAGTATTTAAATCCAGATTTGGGGGACTCCAAAGCCTCTGCTTTCTTTGGTAAAAATGGCATCCCCGAGTGGCGGGCCATGGATGGCCAGCCAGGGGTTCCTTGGCTGTTCTGCCCTCTTCCTTCCATGGAGGACCTCCTTCTAACCCGGGGGACTCGAGTTTCTTTAAATGGTTCTCCTCACCCCGATTCCCACCTCGCATCCCCACCCCTGAAGTGTGCACTGTCGTCCGTAGTTCCCCATTTTAATGTCCTCCAGACCTTAGGCTACCTACTTTGGTTTACTCGCAGCCCAGTCCACACAACCCAGCCCAACAATCGCTCTGCAGCCCAAGTTTCCTCGTGGTCCTGCCTTACATGGGAACAGAAAGGTCAAGGCTTGAAGTAAAATGACAGATGGAAAGAAAAGCCTCTTGCAGCCTGTGGAGCTCCGTGAAATCCTTCCTTATGGGATTTCCCTTGTCAGGGCTGCGAGAAGAAGCCTAAAGGCTCACGGCGAAAATCTATAACACACAAAGGCACTGTACGCAGGGGCACGCACCACAGGGGAACATCTGACTAGCAGTCCCGGGGGGTATTGGGGGGGGGACACTAGGGTGATGGGGAAGGAGGGGGGAGGAGAGGGGAGGAAAGAAAAGAGGGAAATGACCAGCATCATGATTTCGTTTCCTGCCTGTTGGCACCATGCCTGCTCTCCTCCACAGAGATCTGGAGAAGAGGTCTTTTTAAAATGCAGCAAGAAAGACTGAGGCTAGACCCAAGGAAGAACAGCAAAACCACCTGAGCCTGGAGACCCAGGAAGTGATCGTCGAGGCCTCTCCTTCTCTGGCAGCCTCTAGGACTAGGATTCAAAGTCGTCATGAGGGGAGCTCAGGGGTGGCCTGGCACCGAGGTGGAAGCAGGAACTCAAGGATTTTGGCCCTGTGGATTCAGGAAGGAGTCATCATGGGTTGCCTTAAGTGGCATTCCTTTCCCAAGCCAGAGTGGGGTCGAGTCAGTAAGTCCACATAAGAAACTGCCAAGATGTGGGCGCATGTGGAGCAAAGTCAGAATCTCCGTCTCCAGCCACACACGTGTCGCACACCTTTTCCTCTTCTGTCCTGAGTTTGCAATCTTTTCTAATTTCCTTCACCCTTTGAAGCCTCCCTTTACCCTTATGGAAAACACAGACGGAGCATCTTTCTTTCTGGGCTTTTCATGTTGATAAAGAAAAAGACTTGCCTGGGCCACAGAGGTGATCACAAAGCGCATGTTTCCAGCAAGTCTGGGGAAGAGGAAGAGGCAGCTTCTGGTGGCCAGGCATGGCAAGGCTGCACGGGAGTGAACTACTGTCCCTCCATTGCCCCTGTGCTCCCTAACCGGGCGCCTCCGGGTTCCTTCCTGCAAGGGCAGGCTATAAAATGTGCTAAGAGACCTCCTTGGAGAGGGTGTGGCGGTGGTGATGAGGCGTGGGGAAGGTTCTGTGGGTTCTGTGCCAGCTAACTGGCCGTGGGACCTTGGGCAAGTCATTTCACTCCCTCTGGTCTCTGTTTCTCCTTTGGCCAAAAGGGGTTAATCTTGATTACCCTGCTTGCCGCATGGGGAAATCATGAGGACCATGTGAAATAAAATTTAGAAAGTTCTTTGAAAGTGACGTTTAAGTGTGATTGTTACTCCGGATTTCAGGGAGTGCAGGAACAGGAGCCAACAGTGGGCTCCCCGGCCCCTCCTGCCAGAAGTTGCCAGGCCTCTATAGCGGCAGTGACCATAACCCGCCAGAAGCCGTGGGAGGAGAGGGGCCCCAGAAGCCAGCAGCAGTTGGAACCGTGGCTGGCCGAAACCCCCAACCTCCCTCCTTGCCTGGCCTGCTCCAAACCCCAGGAAAATCAGAGCTTCTGTGGAAACTTAAGCTGTGCCTGCTGGACCAGACTGGGATGGGGGTGGGAGCTCTACTCTGCCAAATGGTGGGCATGGAGGGCGAGCGACAGCTGGAGGGTAGAGAGCTGGAGGGGGCCAGAGCCCTTCTCCTGCCAGCCTGTGCTAGGCCTGGGGACTGCCGCCTGCACACAGCGTGGCCCAGTGTGGGGACCAGGAGTGGGGGCAGGGTGAGTGGGGGAGCCTGTGTGGGATGCTGGAGAGGCCTGGGCCGGCAGGCAGGCGTAAGTTGCACACTGCCCATCGAGGATTCAGGATTGGGTCCAGCCTGGCAGTCCCCTGTTGTCTCTTCCTCCAGTGGAGGAGGCTCCTTGCTTGGCTAGAAGCACATGAAAGGCTGTGGACTCACCTGCCGCTCTTGGTGTCCAAAGACCCTCTATTCCCTCCCCCGCCGCCACTCCTCCTCCCCAACACGCAGTGCCCTCCCACCCCACCCCCCACACACACATATGGGTCCACCTCCTGGAGGAAACCCAGATGCACAGGACCTTCCAGGCAGCTCCTGTGGGCCCATGTGTGAGCCTGCTCTCCCTCAGTTCTCCCATCTGCCTGGCCACCTAGCCAAGCAGGAGGACGCAGTGCAGGGACCGTGACATGGAGCCCACAGAAAAGTCCGCCTGAGGCGTGAGTGCTGCCACGCAGTGCTCTGGGCTTCCGAGGTCAGCTCTCCGGCCACAGTTTTACCCTCCTAGACACTGGGGAGCAGTTTCTATACCCTGGCCTGTGACGTCAGCTGGCCTCTCATAAAAGGGTCCATGTCCCCTTCTGTAGGACACAACATTTTAAGACTGATTTAATTAGCACATAACATAGTTTTAAAAACTAAAACGTATACTTATTTCTACTTGTGGCCATCAAACCAATGACATGAGCTTCACTGGCCTAAGGAATCTCCAGTACTTGTTTCAATCCCTCTGCTGATTATTCCTACCCCCACCCCACCCCAGGCCCTGCCCGTGGCCTTGGGAGGGTGCCTTCGCCTCTCTGGGCCTCAGCGTCCCCACCCCACCCCGAAGGAGGGGGATGGGCCAGGTTTCCCTCCAGTAGGAAACTCACTAAAAGGCAGAGGAATGATGATGCTAACTTTACCATGTATTTACTGCATACCCTCTATTTTTTCATTTAATTCTCACCAAAAAAATGTATAATGCTAGTTGGTAAGTTCAGCCTCAACCCCTCTTCTATCACTGACCTCATTTAGGTTTCACCAAACTGCCCATTTTGCCTCCAAGCCCACCGGATCTCTTGACCCTCTCCTTTCATTGGTATCCTCACTGCCGCCCTTAGTGGTCATCCCCTCACCAGCATTTGGCTGAATAGCACAGCAGCCTCAAAGATGCCCTCTCCTTTGCTGCAATCCACTCACGATTCTTTTTGAGGCCTACAATTGCCCAGCCTGAAACCCCACCGTCTTCCAGACAAAGCCCAGGCTGCTTAGTGAAGCCCACGAGGCCCACCATGAGAAGTTGTACACCGGCTGCCATTTATGTGCCACTCACTAAGTGACAAGTGATTATCATTGGTTGTAGTTGACTGTTATCCTGCCCTTTTTACAGATGCGGAAACGGAGGCTCGGAGAGGTAAAGAAACTTGCTCATACAGCTGGTCAGTGATGGAGCCATGATTGGACGCCAAGTCTTGACTCCAAAGCTTGTGCCCTCTCCTCTGTTCCACGCTCTTTCTCCAGCCTCCCTGCCCACCATTTCTCACTTCCCTCACTTCACTATCATGCACCTTGAAGGTGCTGTGACGTTTAAAGCCTCTGGTTTTTATAGGGTGTTCCTTCTGACTCATGTGACACCCCCATGCCTGCCCAGGAAACTCCTATCATGCTCCAGGTTCTTGCTCAAGCATTTTATCCTCTGTGAAATCTTCCCAGACCTCCTTAAACAGCTTGAGATAGTTGTTCCCTCTTCTGGTTCACACTGTCTTTTTCATCCTGCTGTTACTCTATCAATCGTGTCATACAGTCTTCATTGAACGGCCTGACTGCCTCCTCTATGGATCTGTGAGCATTCAAGTGTAGGGACCAGGTTTTATTTGTCATTGATTCCCTAATCCCAGTCACAGGACCTGGGGTTAACATAGATTGAACTGTTTTTCAAATGTTAAGTGCTTTACACGGACTATCTTACTTAACTTTCCTAACAAGCCTGTAAGATATTGTTTCCCTGCTTTTCCAGGTGAGGAGATTGAGAGTAAGGGAGCAACATCAGCTCCAGAATTTTAATCAATTTAATTTATGAGTTCTAATCGGGTTGCAGGGGTACCAGGAGATTCGTCCTGACGCTGGGTTTCGATATGCATTGTTTTACTTTACACATTGTGTGTTTTGGAGGGTTGGCTATGACAATTATGCCGACCTCCCCCTAGTGCCACTCAGCCACTCCTTGGTGCCACTTCTAGCAGGAAGTGATTTGCCCACGATCACACAGCTGGAAAGTGGCAGAGTGAGCACTTGAACCGTGCCTAGTTCTGGAGAACACCTGAGGGGGCTGCCAGGAGGCGGGTAGTTAGAAGTCATTAGGTAATGAGTCATTAACATGGGCTTTACAAGAAGAAACCCGAAAGACTCAATTTTTTCTAGCTTCTAGGTTAATAGGGGAAATAAGTCATTAAAATGTACATAATGACACATACGAAAAGGACACACCTAGCAGGTGCATAAAAATAGCAACTGGGCAGAAATCTCTCCTGGAGCTGGGAGCCGTGGTGAGGGACACTGGGTGAGGAGGTTCTGGGCAAAGGAGCTCTGCCTCCCGTGTTGGTGAGGAGGTGTGCCGTCGTGAAGCTGCAGCCTGCCTCCCATGGGGTTCCGGTTTCCTCATCTACAGAGAGGGGTTTACATTCGGTGTTCTCAAAGTCCCCTTCCAGCATTGATGCTTTACGGCTAGTTTTGTCTTCAAATATTTCAAAATACTCCAACTATTCCCAGAGAGAACGTACTGAACGCACAGAGCACTTCAACTCAACTCAACTCATTCGCTTCCTTTTGAAAACCTTCTCAGAGAGCAGCCTCTCAGACATTCCCATGAGGATGGTCTGTTTTGAGACTCATCTGTGGCTGGGTCTCCTGGGGAATCTGCTTCTCCCCTCCCTGTCCGGGAACGCACGGATCTTAATATTCAGTACTCAGGAAAGTCGGCTGCAAGAAAAGAAGAAAAATCATAAAGTTCTCCAAGGCCCAACAAAATTGGTCTGCAGTTCTTCATGATTTTGTGTTATCGGGGCCAGTTCTTCCTGTGATAGCGTAGATGGCCCAGTACTGTTACCTGGGGGTGTGGGTAATCTGGCAGATGACAGAGGAGAAGAAGCTGCTTGGGTTTCCCAGGCAGGTGAACTGGCCATCTCCAGGAAGGACGGAGAGCTTCCCCCCAGGCTGTTTCCCTGTTCTTGCCGGGAGTCAGAAGTGGAGTGGCCCACGGGGTGGTGGGGAGTCCAGCTGCCTCCCAGACGCCAGCCCTGCCCAGCCCCCTTTGGAGAGCAAGAGGGAGATGAATTTAATGGTTCTGGTTCCAAGCCCAAGGGTCATGGCTGCCTCGGGGCGAAGGTTACCAGCACTCCGAGTCTAGGGGAGCAGCAGCTGCCTGGGAACCCCATGGAGCTGCCAAGCGCCTTCCATCCAAGGATCCCAGCAGCCTTCGGAGTGAGAAGGCAGAGACGATGGGGGAGGCGGACACGGAGCATGTTGGGAAAAGGCCACTGAAAGGAGCTAGCTCTGCTGAAGCTCTGGCTCAGAGATGTTCTGGGGGCTCCTGGGTGTTTCTCTGAGACCTTCAGAGGGGGGAAGAGGTAGGCAGGTGGGAGGCAGTGACCACGGCCTGGGAGGACAGCTGACCTAACAGGAGTCCTCATGGCCTGCCACAAGGAGACCCTTCCACAGAGGAAACAGTTTTAAGCAATCATTTGGCAAGTCATTTGTTTTGTGCCAGGTGGAGATGGTTTACAAAGAAGACTAACTTTACCTGTTTTGTTCTGGACTAAAAATAAAATTTTTGGTGGTAAATTTGTAGCCCACCTTTACGGGGGTGTTGAAGAAGATTGCAAGAAGGGAAGATGTACATGCCCCTGGTCTCCTCCTCATGCTGTCCCTCTGCTGCTCTCTCTCCTGCCCAGTGGCAGGGAAAGCACAGCAGCTGGGATGCAGGAGGAGGGAGGCAGGCAGAGGGACCGGGCGGGTTCACTGTGATGTCTGGACATCTTCCTCTCCTCTTCTGGGTCCACTGAGCCCCCTGGGAAGCCATCACTCAGTCCTCCTGCCCATTTGGGGATCTGGGTGACCTTTCCCAAGGACTGGGCCAGCCAGTTTCTCCTAGTTGGAGCTCCAGAGAAGCTCCTCCTCCTGGATCTGGATGCTCCTGCTGTTGACAGGCTAATTCAGCGACCCCTGCTTGAGCTCATGGTTCCCAAGATCCAGCATCACTTCCTTGCACAGTAATGGGCTCACCTAGCTTAAGGAAAGCCAGGCCACTTGGGATATTCTGATTCCGAGTGTGAACAAATAAGGAACCTCTGCTCTTCCAACACAGAGAAAATGCTACTGACCACTCTCCCCCACCCTCAGTGCTGGATGAACAAGCAGTATCTTCTGGGTTCAGCGCTGGAGATGGGGTGAGAGAGACAGAACACAAGGCGCCAGCATCCGTGCTCCCCGCTCTCACAGTCTCTTGCTAGACATGGATGTATAGGAAACTCGCTGTAACACTGGGGGGGAATGTGGCTCTGGGAATGTAGAGGATGGGCAGATTCTCTTCACCTCCCAACAGGGGGCTGGGCAATCAGGAAAGCTTCGAGGAGGTGGGATTTGATTCAGAATTTGGAGGACTGTAGGATTTTGGTGGGGAGAGATGGGAGGTGACACTCCCAGGCATAGAAGATTTGAGCAAAGCCTTGGGAACAAGAAATGTGTGTAAGGAGTAGCAAATATTAAATTTGAGTGAATCATGCATGTTTGGGGGAAGTGGATGCTTAGAGCTGGGATTCGAGTGAGAGTGTGAAAGACCTTGTTGGAGATACAGGGGGTTCCAGCCAAAGTGTGGAGGACCTGAGTTCTACTCTAAAGATTTTGGGCTTTGTTCTCTAAGCACTACAGACCCTCTGAGTGTCAGGGGTTTGGAACAAACTACCTCTACTTGTTGGTACCTCCCCATCTGCAAGAAGACTGCCTAGAGCCAGGAGCTCAGCCTGGTCAAAGCTAACCAGCCCAGAGGAGCTCAGACCCAGTGCCCACAGCTGCCATCATTAGCTGTGTGCTCTCAGCAGCCCAGTAGGGGTGCACAAAGAACAGGAGGGCCCAAGGCTCAGGATGCTCAGGCTTGTATTTGTTCTGCTCTGAATGAGGTAAGTGTCTTTAGAAGGACAACTCATTCGACACACATTTCCTGAGCACATACTGCTTGCCAGGCACTGGGACAGACTTGGAAATCCCAAAGGAACAAGACCCAGTCCCCATGCTTGGGGGTGCTCACAGGCTACACAATTAAACAGGTTGTTTCAATACCACCAGGTGACAAGTGTCCTTACGTTCCTTCCACCCAGGACTCTCTGTGACCTCCTTCTTCTGTGCCTCTGTTTCTACAAACCAGATCTAGAGGTTGGACGGGGTACTGGGCCACCAGGCACAACTCCCTGGGCCCATTTCTTTCCAAATGGAAAGAATGCAGGAGGTCCCAGGAGCCCTGCTTCCTGAACTCCTCCCACCCGCAGGCCCCGTCCCTACAGAGCCGTGTAAAACCTGGGTCTTGCCCCTCGCTGGGAGGGGCTGTCTGGGAAGGTGAGTCTTGCTGTGAATGTTCTCCAAGATTGTGAATGCCCTCCAGACACATGGATTCCCAAGGGTCAATGAAAAGCCCACTGCTTTAACGAGGAGCCAGGGCCCAACACACCAGACAGTGCCTTGGGCTCGGAGAAATTGCACACAGGCCCTGCAAGAAGGGAAGTCCCTGAGACCTAGGGCGGGACTCTGCCGCCCACCACCCTGACCCAGCCTTGCTCTCTGCTGCTTCCCAGCCCACGTTCCTAATGCAAACCAGATTCCACCTCGCTGCCACTGCTTCCCCTTTGCTCTTGCCCACCCCGGGGGGTCTGCTCATAGGCTCATCTCCACCTTGGAAAGGCCAGACCCTTCTCTCCATCAGTCCCTATCTCTCCCGGCAAAATCTGACTTCCAAGAAGCTTTCTGGACTTGTCCTTGGTGATACTGACCACTCCCTTTCTCTGTACCTGCTCAGTGCTTACATTCTTTGATCTCCCTTCACTTGGTATGCCTCTCAGTGACTCATTTCTGTGCTATGAGACTTCTGAGAGGACTAATGGGACCAACCAAAGCCATGGTCTCCCCCCCGGGGTACACATACACAGTAGGTATGCAAGATGCATGGGGTTAGGAAGAAAATGGTAAACTTCTATTTATTTAAAAAATATCACTGTAAAGCAAGGGCTTTTTAATAATAATGTATCAGTATTTGTTAATTAATTGTGACAAATCTACCTTACTAAATTAAGATATTAATAATAGGGGACACTGAGTGTGGGATCTATGCAAATTCTCTGAACTATCTTTACAAATTCTCTGTAAACCTAAACTTTTTCTAAAATAAAAGGTTGATTTTAAAAATAGCATGCTTTTCACAGTCTGTATTTTCTATATGTCTTATGATGGACACAATGTTATTATAAAAGTACAACATAGTTAAAATATAGACATAGTTATATGGACAATGTTATTATAAAAATACAACATAGTTAAAATGTCAGCTGCACAGACAGTCGGGACTCAAGTTAGACAGAAGTGTGTCGAGGCAGATGGCCCGGGCTGGCACCAAGTCTCTGCTCCGTCAGGCTGTCCAGAGGCCCAGGCGCCTCCTTTCCTGTCACCTCGCCATTGCTAGATCTGATCCTTCTCCATGGAGTCTGAGATGGCTGCCTACCAAGTCCATGCTCCAGGGGGCAGCATGGGGGAAATGAGGGAGAGGGGCAGCTTCCAGAATTTACACATCACTTCCCCTCAAATCCCATCCTCCAGAACTTAATCCAAACGGCTATACCTGGCTGCCAAGGCATGGAAAATGTAGTCTTCATTTTGGACGGCTATGCGTCCAGCTAAAACATAGGGGTTTTAATATTGCAGAAGGATGGAAAAAGGGTATTGGGAGATAACTAACATCCTTTGTCACAATTGACAATTTTACTTAATTGATGACTTAGAAATAGGTGGATATGCATATATTGAGGGTACTGCTCAAATTTTTAAAATGGTAGGGGCACACAATCAGAAAAGTTTAGGCTGCCAGTTTCAGACACTAGTGAGGGGACAGGTTGCATTTCTGGCGCAGGCTGTGTGGACCCTGACCAGAGATTCTACCCCGAGGTCCCATCAAGCCTGATGAACATGTGTACGTTTCCCTGTTGCTTGGTACCAGACGCCTCAAAGCCTCATCTCCTTTGGGTCTGTTTCCTGGTCCCCAGTTGGTCACCATCTCCTTGTATGCAGGAACCCTGTCTGTGTCCTTTGGAGGGTCTTCATTTCAGTCAGGGAGGACTGGCGAGTGAGGAAGGAGAAAGAGAGCCTGAGAGAGATGGGCAGACAGAGAAAGAAACAATGGCAGGTAAAACCAGAGAAAGAGAGAGAAGTACCGAGTGCCTAGACATTGGGCCTGGCGCCCAGGAGAGAAGGCTGCAGAGGTGGAGGGACGCCAGGCAGAGGGGAGGCCCATAGAGGCAGGCCAGCCCAAAGGGAAGAGGATGTTTATTTGCAGGCCTGTGAGGTCACTTGCCCTCTGAAGGTGGGGCAGCCGAGTGGTGGGCGGACTGGCCCGGGAGCGCTGCTCTGAGCTGCCGTCGGGGGACCTCCCAGCCTGCTTTGCCAAGGTTGTTCTGCCCTAGTGGTCATCTGAGAGGTGGGGAAGGGGCTACTTTGTGGGTGGGAGGAGAGTCCCGTCACATCTCTATTTCCTGTGTGCCCTCCCCCTGCACACACGTGGGACAGCCTTTGTGTAGGCCTTGTGTTTATTCGTATAGGTGAGTTTCCTTCTGGGTCTATGTTCCTGTCTTCCAGGAGACCACAGGTGCCCCAAATACTGTCCCCTTGGTGCTTAGGAGAACAGAGGTTCAAGCCAAGTAGAATGGGAACACTTAAGTGCCAGAGATGATTTCCACCCGGGAGGACTGGGGAGGGCTTCACGGAGGAGGTGCCAGTCTTGAAGGACAGGAAGAGAGACTTTAACAAGTAGAGATGGAAAGAGGAGGAAGGATGTTCATGGCAGAGGGAGCCCTGTGATCAACGGCAGGAAGCACAGAGTATACTAGACACCAAAGGGGGTAGAGGAGGAAGAAGGTGGGAGGAGAGTACCAGGAAGCTGGGGCCCTTCCCTGTACTGGTAACAAGAATGCAACAAAGTGACTTCCCTCAAGTTGCAACTGAGTATTTCATGTTCTGTCTGCAGAAGATAGGGGCAGGACCAGGTGTCTGCCCTGGCGTCTGACAATGGGCAGTATTCTATAAACCCCACTCTCCCAGAAGCCCTGGGCATGTAGCTTTTGTATGCAGAGGGAACTTCTTTCTCACCCAAGGGGTCGAAGTTTCCCAAGTCCTGGACACTGGGGTCATCTTCGCCATCGTGGAGTAACGGGTGGGGAGGACCAGAGCTGTCAAACAAGCAATCAATTATACAGGTAGTCAGTCAACCAGCAAATAATTGTTTCCTCCTCCTTCTTCGCGCTGGCTGCTGTACCACTCTATTGTTACGGAACCAATTCAGCTCCCCTTCTGTACATGATTTGATTCCACTTATCGTGCTTTTTTTGAACCTCCTCATTCCATGAACTTGCACAACATATGATATTCTAATTCCCTCCCTGCCGGTAATGGTGCTCTTCCTCTGTCTCCTTTGCGTCTCTCACCCCATATGATTGGCTTTCCCCATGGCTTTTTCCCTCCCCGAACACTCCATTGATTTTTACCAACACTCTCATGGTTTTGTGGTCACCTCACTCATGCAGATATTTATCTGCATGGATGGTGTGTTGGTTGAAATACTTTTGGCAGCAAGCAACAGAGACCTTGACTCAAATGGCTTAAATAAGGACGCTTATTATCACATAGCAAGGAGTCTTGAGGTTGTTTCTGGAGCTGGATAATTTGATGGCTCAATCTGATGAGACACCCAGTTTCTTTCCGTCTTTCTGCTCTGCCATCCTTAGCATGTTGATTTTTGCCCTCAGACTTGTCCCCTCATGATCACAAAATGGCTGCAGCAGCTTCAGGCAATGTCTCTTCACAGAGTCATATCTAGAGGCAGACAAAGGGAAGATCTTCTTTTCACCTCATTTTAAAAAAGAAATAAATCCTAGAATTTACTAGAATCCTCTTTACAGACATCCCATCTCATTTCATTGTCTAGAACTGTATTGCATTCCCAGTTTTTTTTTTAATCCCACTCTTAAACACTGGTAAGGGGAATGGAATTATCTATGATTGTATTGTGTTAATCAAGATGCATGCAAAGTGCTTGGGTCTGAGGCCGGGTTAGGGTCCAGACTCCTCTGAAAACAGAACCACTCTACATGTGAACAAAAGTGGAATGCAGGGGCCAGCACATGGTGTAGTGGTTAAGTTCACACACTCCAGTTCAGCTGTGCGGGGTTTGCTGGTTTGGATCCTGAGCACGGACCTACATGCTGCTCATCAAGCCATGCTGAGGCAGCATCCCACATACAAAATAGAAGAAGATTGGCACAGATGTTAGCTCAGCAACAATCTTCCTCGAGAAAAAAGAGGCAGGTTGGCAACAGATGACAGCTCAGGGCCAATCTTCCTCACCAAAAAAAAAAAAAAAAAAAGTGGAATATAGTTAGCTAAGAAGAAGGGGAAAATGGTTGTTGGATAATCAACAGTGTCTGCCACAGATGGTGGCCAGATCTTTGTCTTCAACCCAAATGTTTCTCCTAAATCCAGTCCTGTGTCTTCACCTACATTCTGATATTTCCATTTAGATGTCGTAAAGACACCTCAAATTTAACGTACCCTTAGCTGAGCACCTCACGCAGAACAGCTCCCCCTCCTGATCCCCTCACGTGTGGAGACTCCACCGTTCTCATGGCCTCCCAGCTGGGTGCTTCCCACTGGTCTTTGCCCTCCTCCCTTTCCTCGTCCCCGTTTCAGTCACTAGGACGTCCACTGCTGCAGTTGAGAGGAAAGGAGATCTCTGGCCGCTGAGAATTCCCAAGTCAACCAGGGATGGCAAATGGTTTTTGTCTTGCATTCCTATTTCAATTGGTTGGTGATAGTTACCTGGAGCCTCCTGTGAGACAGATCCTTAGGCAAGTCTGGGCTCTGGGAGAAAGAGGGTCTCGATTGATTAGCAAGTTTGTCATGAACACTGGAGAATTAACTAGTGAGATATGTGCAATGTGTTTGCTATCCCTGTGTCGGGGTTGGTTTAGGGAAGGTAAAGGGATCAACGGCGTGGGAAAAATAACAACAATTATAAGAATACTAGTTAACGTCTATTGAGCACAAACCATACACCAGGCAGGGCGATGAGGACTTCACATAGAGCGTCTCATTTGATGGTCCCCGTAACCCTGAGAGACAAGCACCGTTATCACTCCCAGTGGAGTAACTGAGTCTTCACTGAATAACTTGCCCAAGATTATGCAGCTCCAAGTGGAAGAGGCAGGATTCGGTCTGGCTCATCAGACTCCACAGCCCTTGCTAAGTAAGAAAGTGGGAAGCTGAACCAGCATCCTCATTTCCTGTCACTAGGACATTTCTCTCAAACCTGAAGTGTGCACACAAACCACTTATGGCTCTGGTTAAAACACAGATTCTGATTGAGCACATCTGGGCTGAGTCTGCGATTCTGCATCTCTAACATACGCCCAGGAAATGCTGATGTTGGTGGTCCACGGACCGCACTTTGAGCAGCAAGGGCCTAGAAGGTGAGGCCCATCAGTGTGGGATCTTTGTCTGCTTCCCCTGCCTCCTGGGAACACGGCTCACATGTGTTTCCCAGTCTATCCTAAAGACAGACATCTGCATCAAATCCACACAGAGTTATATACGCCATTTACACACCTGGCCATAGACGCCTCGCAGGAAGTCCTCACTCCACTCTTCTCTTCCCTTGTCTGGCAGCTGCATGTCAACAGCCAGGCATCCTCAGAAACCGTGTTGAAGAGGACAGAGCCCCTGCCAGCCCGGGCCCTTGAATGACGTTGTGGAGCAGCTTCCCACCCCCAACGCCAGGTGCACGTTAAGTGAATGAGAGACTTGTCTTAAGCCACTGAGATCTGGGGCTCTCACTGCTGTGGCAGCTAGTATTACCTTAACTAATACAGTTCCCAATTTTTCAGATGAGGAAGCTGAGGTCAAGAACAATAAAGTGATTTTTCTAGGAATATAAGCTAGCTAAAGAAAGAGGGAGAACCGGGATCCAAGCCTTCCAGCTCTAGCTGCCGGCCTCCCCTCCCCTTCACCTCCTGTCCTCTGAGGGATTTCTCACCTTGCTTGCTCCCTGCTCTTCCCTTTGCCTTCTAGGGCTAAGGCTGGGGCGGAGGGTGGGCCAACAGGGCATGGGCAGGCGGACTGGAAAGACCCAGCCGTGAGAAGAAACAACCCTAAGAATGTGCATGATGTAGGCCAGGCTGCCGCCAGTGAAGGATTCCTGTGATTGTTTCCTCTGTAGCGTCCAGGATTGAACTTTACAACAAGATTTTCTGGTGTTCAGATTCATGCCAGGCCTTTCTTAGAAACAGGGCTAGTATTCCAGCTATAATTGGGGTTTGGTGTGGGATTCCCACCTAAGGAGGGAGACTGAGCTCCAAGGATCTCCTAAGAATAGAGAGGAAGGACTCCTGCCACTGTATGGGCCACTGCTCAGCACCAGCGCTGGGTTTACCGTCAACTCTTTATTGTCCTTGGGACAGACACGGGCCACCAGAGGTTCTCTGTATCCCCAATGGATCCTCAAAGTTGCTGCTACTGCCTGTTGCTGTTATTTTCATGTTTCAACCTTTAATGGGATCCCTGCCCTCAGCTGAATTCTCCTACCTTACATATCATGGCTCACCCCATGGAGAGTTAGAAGAAAGGACATTGTCAAAGGGAACTGGGAATGAGGAGCACCAGAACTGGGAATGAGTCAGCTCCCCGGGGGCAGGAACCTCGTGTGTTTTGTTTAAAGCTGTATTCCTAGTACCTGGCACAGAGTAGGCCTCAATCTATTTTTTTAAATGAATGAATGAATTCGTTGACCTAAGCCCCCAACACGTAGGGATTGTGCAACTTAATTTGTTTCTAGGTACATTCTAGCCAAATGCGAAGGAGGGAGGACTTGTCTTCAAACCCAATTTAGCTCCCCAAAGCTTCACCCCATTTCTGTGCCTCTCCTGCTTCTCTTGAGATCCTTTTCTCATTTTTGGAGTTACAGGGGCCTACCCTTTGTGTTTTTGCTGTAATGACACCAGCACCTGACGGAGGGCAGAAGTCCTGACTTTTGGTCCTGGTTTGGTGGCCACTTTGCTCTGTGGGCCCAGGCGAATCACTCATCTTTCTAGCCCTTCAGCTACAATGTTTTCCAAGCTTCCCATAAGTTCTAATCTTCTAAGAATTCTCCAAAGGGAGGATTGGCTATCAATCATTCACTTGTAACCATGGATTTAGCCTCCAAATGCCTTCCCAGATGCGTTTAGAACTTCCTTTCTGACAGCAGAGTGAAAGAATCCCATTTCTAGCAAAAGGAGATTCACCCCTAAGATCAGGAACAAGACATCTTCACCGTTTCTATTTAACATACTATTAGAAGTTCTAGCCAGAGCAATTGGGGGGGGGCGGGGAGAAAAGAAATAAAAGGTACATATTGGAAAGGAAGAAGTGAAATGATCTTTGTTCACAGATGACATGGTATTATGTACAGAAAATCCTAAACATTCCACCAAAAAAAAATTTGTTAAAGCAAACAAACAAATTCAGCAAAGTTTCAGGATACAAATTCAACACACAAAAATCAATTGCATTTCTATACATTGAACAATCTGAAAAGGAAATTAAGGAAACAAGTCCTTTTGCCATAGCATCAAAAAGAATAAAATATTTAGGAATAGATTTAAGCAAGGAGACAAAAGACTTATAAATGAAAAACTATAAAGCATCCCTGAAAGAAATTAAAGACATAAATTGAATGACATCCTGTGCTCATGGGCTGAAAGACTTAAAATTGTTAAGATGGCAATACTACCCAAGGTGTCCTAGAGATTCGATGCAATTCCTATCAAAATCTCAATAAATTTTTTTGTAGAAATAGAAAAACCCATCCTAAAATTCATATGGACTCTCAAAGACCCTGAAGAGCCACAACAATCTTGAAAAAGAACAAAGTTGAAGGATTCTCGCTTTCTGATTTCAAAACTTGCTACAAAGCTATAGTAATGAAAACAGTGTGGTACTGGCATAAAGACAGGCATATAGACCAATGGAACAGAATAGAGAGCCCAGAAATAAGCTTTCAAATGTATGGTCAAATGATTTTTGACAAGGGTGCCAAGACAATTCAATGGGAAAAGGACAGTCTTTTCAACAAATGATGCTGGGAAAACTGGATATCCACATGCAAAAGAATGAAGTTAGAACCCGACCTTCCACCATATTAAAAAAAATAAATAACTCAAATGGATCAAAGACCTAAATGTAAGAGCTGAAACTATAACACTCTTAGAAGAAAACATAGGGGAAAATTTTCATGACATTGGATTTGGCAATGATTTCTTAGATATGACACCAAAAGCACAGGTAACAAAAGAAAAAATAGATAAATTGAACTCCACCAAAATTAAGAACTTTTGTGCATCAAAGGATACTATTAAGAGAATGAAAAGACAATCCACAGAATGGGGGGAAATATTTGCCAATGATATATATGATAAGGTATTAACATCCAGAATATATAAAGAATTCCTAAAACTCAACAACAACAAAAAACCCAATTTAAAAATAGGCAAAGGACTTGAATAAACGCTTCTCTAAAGAAGACATACAAATGGCCAATAAGCACACCAAAAAATGCTCAATATCTCTGGTCATTAGGGAAATGCAAATCAAAACCGCAATCAGCCAGCACTTCATACCCATCAGGATGGCTATTATTAAAAAAATGGAAAATAAATAATGGAGAAGATACGGATATATTGGAACACTTATGCATTGCTAGTGGCATGTAAAATGGTCTAGCTGCTTCAGAAAACAATTTGGTGATCCCTCAAAAAGCTAAACATAAAGTTACCATATGATCCAGCAATTCTACTCCTAGATATGTACACAAAGGAAGTAAAATGAGGGACTCAAACAGATACTGGTATGCTAATGTTTGTAGCAGCATTATTCACAAGAGCCAAAAGGCGGAAACAATCCGAGTGTCCACCAACAGAGAATGGATAAACAAAGTGTGGTACATACATACAATGGACTATTATTCAGCCATAAAAGGGAAGTTCTGATACATACTACAGCATGGATGAATCTTGAAGGCATTGTGCTAAGTGAAATAAGCCAGACACAAAAGGACAAATATTGTATGATTTCTTTTATATGAGGTACCTAGAGTAGTCAAATTCACAGAGACAGAAAGAAGAATGTCCCAGGGGCTGAGAGGAGGGGGAGATTTATTGTTTGTTTATGTGTTAATTTATTATGGGGACATTTTTTAATGGGTATGGAGTTTCTGTTTGCGGTAATGAAGAAGTTTTGGGAACAGGCAATGGTGATGGTTGCACAGCACTGTGAATGTAATGCCACTGAACTGTATGGTTAAAATGGATATTTGACCACAACAGGAAAACATATGTGAGAGGAAGAGAGAGAGAGATTCAGTGATCAGTAACAAATGGCTAGAGGGCCCTCGACTCAGTGCCACCTCTTCCTTCATCCAAGGTAGCTCAGTGCAGCCACTGTCAGATGACTTGACAAATGCTGTCTGGTCATCCTACCTGTGGGCAATAAGGGAGAAAGGCAGATCTCAGCCAACTTCTGACTCAGGCTGCTCCTGCTCAGAAAAGGGCCTGTGATAGGATGGAGGAGCCCCTAAGGAATGGGGTTTTGTCTTTCAATCCTGGCAAGTTGATCCTTCAGCTTCTGGGGTTGCCCACGTAGCCACCTCAGCTCCTTCCACAAAGCGACTGTGAAATGAGAGCCTGAGACGAAACTTTAAGAAGTCCAATAAGTTTTCAAGACCATCACATCCCTGGCAGCCCCTCTGTCTGTGCATCACTGAATGAATCCACATCTTCTGGTCTTCTGTTCTTACTTTTGCCTTAACATCCAAATAATACGGATTGAGCATCCATTCCAGTACCATGGGAAGCCCAGAGTCTTTCCCAGAGCCCTCCCGAATATTTGCCAGGATTCTGTTTGGGAATTTATAGTCTCATGGTCTTATTTGCATTCTAATTCTCGCCTTATGAAATTCTTGATTCTCATTTACATTTTGCTCCCCACTCCCTACCCCCGTGGCGGGGCAGCTGTTCCTCCTCATTCCTCTCTTGTCTAGAGTTCAGACCATGGCCCATCCTCCTTCCCCCAGAGCAACATTAACACAATCTACTGTGCTTAAGAGACTTTCCCAAGGGTCGGGAATAGCTGGCCGGGTGACACAGGGCAGGAAAAAACCACATATTGAAGGGCACACACCAGTTTCTAGAAACTCATTGGCCCTTCTCTGACATAAGACCCTTTTTACTGGTCATACCCCACTTAGTTCTACATTCCCTCAAGGTGACTGAGAATCCCTTCTCCTCTCTTCCAGGATCCTAACCCTGCATAACTTCAAAATGTCTATTTAGCAGCTCACAAAGCAATTTTGCTTTTAACCTCAACATCACACTGAGCTCTGAGATTTCTCTTTGCACATCTGAAAGTCCCTTTGAGGAGTTTTCCTAAACCCCAGATGTTCCACCATTAGGTACACAAAGAACCGGGAGAAACTCTGAACTTATAGTTTCTTTACTTTGGGCCGGATCAAATCTTAGGCAGGCAGGACTCACTCATCCACAAGAGAGAGGCAACCTAAGAGGCTGTAGAGTTTCTCTCTTCCTAACATGCATGTTTCCCTGGGTTTTAGTAACACTGGAGATGGGGACTCTGCCTAGCTAGAATACTGTAAGGACTTCCACAGGCAACAGGAGTTGTCGGATTGTCTAGATAGAGGTGCCTGGTGCTAGAGACAAGCAGGTGTGCAATGCTGGGCCCTGGTCACTGGAGAGTGAGCCAGATGAGGGTGCCTGGGGCTGGTGCCCGATGAGATCAAGTTCTTGATCTGCCAACCCCTTCTGTGTGGCTCTTTGGGTGTGGTGAGTCTCAGATTGTGAATGAGAGGTTAGGGGGAAAAGAAAATTTTTCTGGACTGGAAGGTTCCAGAGACAGATGCTGTCATTGTCGATGCTGTCATTGTCAATGCTGGAGGACTCAGGGCCAGGAGAGGCCAATCTAACACAGCTTGAGTAATTAAAACATCGTGGCAGTGCCACAGGATGGATGCGTGGACCAATGGAACATAATAGAGAATGCAGAAACAGACCTGCGAATATTTGCAACTTTGAAATGTGACAGAGGTGGAGTAGCTGATTGAGGGGGAAAGAGGAACTCTTCAACAAACAAAGCTGAAGAAAATGGTTATCCATATGGGAAAAGAGGAAATTTGTTCCCTACCTCACACCATATAAAACAACTTCAGTCGACTTAACCATCAAAAAGTTACAAAATTTTAAACTTCAGACTTCAAATTCTAAATTTAATAGAAAATATAGGTGAATGTCTTTTAGACCTTGGAGCAGGGGAAGGTTTTTCAGACAAAACACAGAACGTGTTAATCCTGGAGTTATTAAAGAAAAGAACATCAAAATGTTACCTTAAAAAAATTGAAAAGACAAGTTACAAACAGATTAGCTTAAAGAATATTTAAAGAACTCCCACAAGTCAACAAGAAAAGCATTAACAACCCAGTAGAAAAATGGACAAGAGACATGACAGGCATTCACAGAAGAGGAAACACATACAGCTAATAAACAAAGAGATACTCAACCTCATTTGTGACCAGAGAACTGCATCCATTCAGCTGGAAGATTAAAAAGTGTGACTAAACCAAATGTTGGAGAGGATGTAGGTAAACACATCTCTGATTGCTTATGGGTGTAGAAATTGTTACAACCACTCTGGAAAATCTTCCTATAACTCCACAACACGGCAATTCCACTCCTAGTTACATAAACAAACTTTTCACACACACCGAAAGACATTTCATGGCAGCATCACTCACAATAGCAATGATAAGAGAAAAGATGAAAACGTGAATGTTTCACACAATGGAATATTGTACAATCTTCAAAATGAGTGAATCACATGACATACAATATGGGGGATGCTTAGTGGCATCACATTCAGTGCAAAAGTAAATCTTAAAACATAACCTACAACAATTATATCCTTTCATAATGTTACAAACAAATAAAATTAAAATACATACCATTTAGGAACACACGTAAATTAAATAAAATTATATAAAAAGGAAAGCAAGGAAATGATGCATCCAGAATTTAGTATATTGGTTACATCCCATGGGGGAGGCAGGGAGGATGGGATGAAGAAAAGCCATGTGTTGGGTAGTGTGTTTCTGGGAGTTTGTTATATTATTAAAAATAATAGCTAAACAAACAAGTAGGGTTATGCATGAAACGAGGATAGGAGTGTATCACGAAATATGTATTATCATTTAATACAGTTCGGTGCAACGGAAATCCATCTAGCGAAATAAAAGGCGGGGGGCACGTTAGGTGTGACTGCAGTGGAAAAGCCCAGGATCTGACTCAGAAGATAGTGGGATGTAACCTTGGACAGTTGTTTAGTCACTGGGAGGCTCAGTTTCCTGCTCTCTCCCATGGGTGAAAGTCCCAAGAGCTGCTTGGAACAGGTCTGCTGCAAGGGTGAAGTGAAGAGCATTTTGTGCGCTGTCCAGCGTTTCAGACGCTGCGTGCCCCTGCTCCCTCCCTCTCCTGTGCACACCACCAGCGGTTATGCACATGTGGGACAGGACGTTACAGCGAATATTAGGGGCATCTTGATGAGAAGAAGTCGCAAAAGATAGACAGTCTGATGGGAAGGAAAGGGCAGTCCAGCTCCTCTGGCTGCGTGATAATTAGATTGGGGATTTCAGGGCTGATTAAACATATCAGAGTCTGTGTCTTTTCTCCACAGTGAACCACTCCCCACCCCCATCATTATAATCTTTTATATCCAAGTGACAGTCTTAGTGCTGATGTCAGTCAGAATACTTACTTTTTTTTTTTTAAAGATTGGCCCTGAGCTAACATCTATTGCCAATCTTTTTTTTCTTCTTCTTCTCCCCAAAGCCCCCAAGTACATGGTCATACATTCTAGTTGTAGGCTGTTCTGGCTCTGCTATGTGGGATGCCGCCTCAGCATGGCCTGGTGTGTGATGCTAGATCTGTGCCCAGGATCCAAACTGGTGAAACCCTGGGCCTCTGAAGCGGAGCTTGTGAACTTAACCACTGGGCCACAGGGCTGCCCCAGAAAATACTTTGTTGTTTTAGGTTTTAGAGGCAGTTTAGCATGGTGGAATACATATAAGCTTTTGTAGTGGATTTCTAGGGCTTCCCCATTTCTGATTTTCCTCTTTCCTGGACACAAAGCAGTCAGGCGGGGGCATGTGAGCGACTAGTTCACGGAATGTAGGTGGAAGTAACATGGTCAGGTCGTCTTCAGGCCTAACCATGAAAGGACTTGCACATCCCTCCAGCCCTCTTTTCCTCAGGTGGATCACAGAGGCCACACACTGGGGTGGCAGAAACACAAGATGCAAAGAGACAGGTTGGCTGAGTTGCCTCAAGGATGGAAAGAACCCTGGAGACACACTGGGATCTGTAGTGGCTTTTGCATGGGTGAGAAAGATGCTTTTGTTATATATAGCCACTGACATTTCCGAGTTTTTTTGTTACACAGCATACCTTAGCCTAGCCTGACTAACACAGCTTTTTCTCAGACTTCTTGAGTCTGAATGCTGATACCATTATTTACAGGCTGTATGACACGGAATAAGTCGCTTAACAAATATGATCCTTAATTCTTTGTCTTAAAATGTTAACAGTATTTACTTGTGCCATTCTTATGAAGATAAAATAAGTTGGTGTATTGACAATTCCTTTCATGGTGTCTAGAACAGAGTAGGCACTAATTACCCATAGCTATTATTATTGCTGCTACTTGCTAGGCTCTATGCCAGGCACAGTGGGAAATAGGATAAAGTGTAAGATACATTCTCTTGCGTGTAAGGTGAGTAGATTTTTTTTGGGAAAATGGCCCATGTGCTCAGGAGAACTTAACAAAACCTAACAAGAGACCATTGAAAGAGCTGAAGACACAATCAGTGCTATTAGACCATAGAGGAGGGAGGGCTCCAAGGAGACCAGGACAAGGTAGAGGCTGCTCCCTGACACATCCTGTCATACGGGGACTTGCACTTCTCGAGTCCTCTGAAGCAGCAGGTAGCAAATGTGAGCTACCAAGGCACCATCTGTGCCTGCCTGAGGTTCTAGCTGGCACGAGATGCTGAGAATCTTTGGCTATGCCTAGTTGTACCGATTAAAGTACTCACAAGGCCTGCACAGATGTGGACCTAAAGAAACGAGAAGGCAGAGCAGTTGGAGAACCCCAGATGTGGCCAACCTAGAGAGAGTGGGATGAATCAAAGGACTTTCAAAGCTCTTCCAACTCTGAGGCTGAATTCTAGGCCAGAGTTATAGAAGCCAGAGATTTTTGTTGAGTTGAGAAAACTTCTCCTTCAAAGCTTGGAGGGCCTGTGAAAGGGCCAAGAGTAGATCAGGCAAGAAAGGAGCTGGAGTTAGCCCCTAGGTTATTAGGGATCCAGTTCCTGTTTTTATTAAGGGTCTGACAGACAAGGCTCAGAAGCCTGGACCAGGGCCAGGCCGCAGGGCTGTGGCGTGGGTGCCGGGTTCATGTTCAGAAGTTGAGCAGCTGTCAGTGCCCTCACTGGGTGATGGTAATTGCACGCCTATTAAGTATGCATCACAGCATCTGAGGGAAAGGACAGGTTTCTTCCACCCACCAGCTCCCCATCTCTGTTAAAGGAAACCAAAAGCAAATTTGTGTCACACAGATTTGGCCCCAGAGCCTCAGACACTGAAGCATTTGCGACTTTGGGGCATCAAACCTTGACTTTCGCATATAGAACAAGTCCGTCAGATCTCTTCACACCATCTGCCAAATCTCAGTCGTCTGAGTAATTTTCTTTATGGTCCACTCTTTGAGCAGTCTGGGCCAAAACCAGGGCCTGCCCCCGAGTGACGCCTCTGCGTGGACCCATCTTTTGAAAAGCAGTTTCTTCGTTCTTTCCAGATTGCTTTTTCAAGCTACTGTCCAACCCTCTTCCCACGCTGCATGCTCACAGATTGAGAAACTAAGTCCCGGGAAAGGGTGACATGTGGGAATGACCTCACAGTAGGTTAGACGAAGAGCCATTAATAAGCCTGAAATAGCATTTTTAGACCCATATTTCACTAAGAGTTTCATGCAGCTGCTGGTCTTGGCTCAAGTAAGTAACTTAGCCTCCCTGAGTCTTG
This sequence comes from Equus przewalskii, assembly GCF_037783145.1. NCBI lineage: Eukaryota > Metazoa > Chordata > Mammalia > Perissodactyla > Equidae > Equus > Equus przewalskii. The sequence goes on along the minus strand of NC_091835.1, from coordinate 33,107,929 downwards.
ATTTCATCATCTTTAAACCAAGGATGATGTCAATTATTTCACAGGGATGCTGTGGGGATCCAAGGAGGTTAACATAGAGGAAAGTATCCAGCTCAGAGCCTAGCACATGGCAATCGGCCTTCAGGACAAGAAGAATCTAAAATCTGAATTTCCGGGAGGGGGACAGGACTACCCTCTAGCCATCCCCATGGCCACAGCTCTTCTGCGCCATGTTGGCATCCTCCCTTCCCCTCCTTCACCAGCTGCTTCCTTCCTGGCAACCCCCAGTCTCCCCATGTCTCCCCTGCTCCATATCATGAACATTCTGGCTTTGTGTTTTGGGGGAGATGTTTCTTGGTCCTTTGGAATGGGTTTTGGGGTAAAAGTAAGAAAACCTCTGCCTTGAGCTCAAAGTGAGTGTGGAGCATGAGTGTGGGGGGTTGGGGAGTGGTCAAAGACAGGCTAAGAGGCCTCTGTGGCTCTGCGGACCGCACCCACAGCCAGCTTGGGAAGCTCCCTGCTTCCTCTCGATTTCTTTTCCCTCCTCTTCTAGACAGCCTTTTATGAATCTTTTGGGGGCAACCTTGCATGTTCATTTTAAGTGAGATAAAGATGGTGGGGCTGAAGAGGACCACACAGTGCCATTTATCCCCATCGGCAACTCTTTTCCTCCCAGTTAACTCCTTATTTGCGAATTGTGGATAATTACAGCCATCTGACAGCCTTTGAGAGAACTTGAGATAACGCATGGTGCCTGACACATACTAGGCCCTCGGTAACTGATTTTGATGACGTTTGTGCCTCAGCTGCCATATGTAGCACTGGACACTACACGTATAGGGACGGCCCTATCTCCTCACATCTTAGATCTCTGCGATGGGTGACACAGCACAGGGGACCTCACTTCCACATGGTGACTCTTTAATTTGGGAAGATAACAATTAGGACCCCCAGAGATGTCTTTTTCCAAGCTAAGTAGATCTGGTTCCTCGGCTGTTCCTCCTGTGATCTAGTTTTCTCCACATGTTATCCATATTCCTTTGGGATGAGCCCAAATTTGTCAGTATCCCTTTTAAAATGGAATGCCAGGAACTTAACTCGGTGCTTCAGAGAAAGATCACCAGAGAAGCCATCACGTTTTATTACAGACTCAGGGAAGTTAACACCAGTCACACCGATTGACTGTTTCAGAGATGAGCAGGGAGACTTCTGGAGACAGTAGGCTGAACAAACACGCAACAATACATATCTTCACAGGAGGTAGGGAGACTTCTAGGATGCTAGAATGTTCTATTTCTTGACCTAGGTGATGGTTACATGAGTTATTCATTTTTAATAATTTACTGAGCTGAACATTTTTAAGTAAGAGCTTTATTGAAATCCAGTTTCCATATAGTGCAAGTCACCCATTTAAAGTGTACAATTCCACGGTTTTTACTCTAGTCACAGATGTGTGCAATCATCACAACAGTTAATTTTAGAAACTTTTATTACCTCCAAAAGAAATTGTACCTTCTAGCTATCTTCTTCCTATAACCCCATCCTCTTCAGCCATAAGCAACTACTAATCTACTTTCTATCTCTATGGATTTGCCTCTTCTGGACATTTTGTATAAACGGAATCATGTACTATGTGGTCTTTTGGGGCCAGCTTCTTTCATTTAGCATAATATTTTCAAGGCACATCCATGTTGTGGCCTGTATAAGTACTTCATCATTTTTTACAGCTAAATAATATTCCGTTGTATAGATATACCACTTTCTTTTAACCCCTTCATTAGCTGATAGACATTTGTGTTGTTTCCACCTTACAGCTATTATAAATAATGTTCTGTAAACATTTATGTGTTAGTTTTTGTGTGGACGTGTTTGCATTTCTCTTGGGTACATACCCAGCAGTAGAATGCCTGGGTCATAGGCCAACTCTATGATTAACTGTTTGAAGAGCTGCCAGCCTTGCTTTTCAAGGTGACTGCGCCACTTTGCTTTCCCACCAGCAGCATATGAGTGTTTTCATTTCTCCACATCCTTGTTAACAAGTTATCTGACTTTTTGACTACAGCCATCCTAGTGGGTACGAAGTGGTATCTCATTGTGTTTTGATTTGCATTTCCCTGATGGCTAATGATGTTGAACATTTTTATTTATGTACTTTTCTTAACATACATCCTCCTTCAATAAAAAAGCACTCGGTTCTTGATCCTTGATACCCGTAACAGTCGCTCAGCTCTGAAAGTACAGAAACCAGAACTTCCGGATGCTGTAGATTCTGCATCTCCCAGGTTGGGTTCACCTCTGGGGTTAACCAAGCCTTCTTGATTCCCAGCTAGAGTGGAGTTGCCCTCCTTCCCAGCCAGGAGTTTCCCCTGGATTGTACACTGAAGGCACTGTGTGTACCTGCGTGCAGGAATACGTCTTTCCCTGTACACTCAGGGCAAACTCAGGGTGTGGAATGGAGGAGAAGGCTCTTATTCACACGTGGGTACCTAGAAGATCATATGTGGCACTGGACATTTTTGGCCACCTTGAGTCTTTGTCTCTTCATCAAGGCACAGAGTCTAGGGCAAAAAGATCGATGTACTTGATCCAGACACGGGGCTTGAGAATGGAATCATCTCTGGATCAAGTGAAAGGTACACCTTACCAACACATGTTACTTGTCCCATTTTACATATGGGGCACTGGAGGCTTAGAGCAGTGAAACAATTTACCCAAGCTTCAGAGGAACTTGGACTGCAGAAAGCCTTACCTTCCAATTCAGCATCTCCTTGGAAGGAGGAGTGAGAGTTGGTACCTTGGCATCACCGCCTAAGTGCAGTTAGCTGTGTTTGGAGGGAAACCTGATGGCCTGGGCCTGATAGCCCACACTTAGCTCTGGTGCCAGCCACTGCCGTCCATGCCTCTAGCCATTTAGCCATCTTCTTCCTCTGGTGATCTGTGGGCCGGTTTCTTCCTTCTCTTCCTATTAGATGCAAGATCTTGATGTTTCCAGTTTCATTCAGGCACTAGGTACCTCCATTGTTTTGAAGGTAAAGGCAGGCATGCTGGTTGGGTGCTCCAGGAAGCAGATGTTGAGGTGGAGTTAGGAGTGCAGAAGGTTCTGGGGGAGTAAGACCTGGGAGAGAAAAGGGGAGGAAGTAGAATTGGGCAGGGGGAGCCATAAGACCACAAGGCACATCTAACAAATTCTCTGCCAGTCCAAAGAGGAGCTGCAAAGCAGAGACTGCCCAACTGAGGAGTCCCATACGGCAGAGAAATCGCCGGGTGTTTGTACTACCACCTAGCTCCTGCATGGCCCCTCCAAGGAAATTGAAGTGGACCCTGAGGGAGCTAAAGCTGGACCCTATCAGTTAGTCACACTCCTCAAGTTCTCTCTTCAAAAAGGATCTTAACAGCACATGCCCTCATTTGCCAGTGCCCCAGACAAAGCCAAACATCCTTAGAGGAATCAGTTATCGACTGGCCACCTCAGGGAATCAACTGGAATTCCAGAACCATAGACTATAGATGGGGATTATAAACTAAAGAGTAGATTGATTCCAATCTTCCTGGCTACCACCTTTTTTTGCAGCTCATGTCAGGAATGGTTTTGTAACCAATCTTGGTGGACTCTGCGAGGCCTTTGGGCCCCAGTACACAAGGACTTGGGAACAGGCGAGCTACTCCAGTGTTTTTTGCGCTGTTGTTCTTGAATGAGTTCAGGTTTCTGGTGATGGTCATTGTCATTGTCATCATCATCACCATCTTCACCATAACCATCTTTCCCAGCATCAAACAGCATTCTTAGAATACCAAATTCTCTGTGATGCTAGATTGAACTATACGATAATCAAAAGGAAATGTTATAGCTTGCCCTGTCTTCTAAAAGCTTCTTATATTCGAGGCAATCACGTGCTAAGCCAAATATAGAATAAATACAGTGAACTTTTGGGTTCTATGATCCTGGGCTTCCAATTTCCCCTCTATACTATGGGAGTTCCTATGACTGCCCCCCTCCTAGGGCTAAAGCACTAGAGAGACTTCAGTGAGATAATGGAGGTGAAAGCCTTTGAGCACCTCATTCCAGAGTTATCAGAGCATCTTTTGCCTGAGGCTCTTGAAACCTCTTAAAAGCACCACCACATTTTCATCATATGAAAATTGCCCAAGAGAGATCTCCTCATTACGAGCGCTTGGTGGGATTCTTGCATTCATCTTCACATTTCCCTATGATCACAGAGTCTTGTTGGTCCAAAGAGACCACAAAGGGCATCTTTCTGCTGGGTTTTCTGCAGAGCAGTCTGGGGCAGAAGGCAAAAGCGTGAGAGTATCTTGCTTGCCTCCTCCCCTCTGTTGGGGCCCAGGCGGTGGTTCACAAGCGTGGTCCTCAGCACGCTGGTCTCCTTGGCATGGTTACTGTTTGCCAAGCTAACTTTTATTTAATTCTACCTCCTGCTGCAGACCCACTAGCAGAATTTTGCCCACTGTTCAAATTCAGTGACTCATGTTATGTGGGCTGAGCATGTCCAAGTTTCTGTGGGAACTTGGGAGGCAGGAGGAGACAGAGCCTGTTAAAGCAGGAAGGGACCTCCCTCCACCTCCTCATCTACAAGTGAGGCAGACATCATGAGCAGGTGCCCAGGCAGGCCAGACACAGCCCCCCTGATTGAAGTATCCTGGTTCTTGCTTCAGAGATGTGGTGCGAGGTAGGAAGAGCTGGGGCTCTAGAGCTAATTGGATCTGGCTCTACCACTTGCTGTCTGACCTTGGGCATTCAACTTAACAGCTAAGAATCTGTTTCCCCAGCTATAAATTAGAGATAATAATTCCCACCCTGCAGGATTCCTGTGATTAGAGATAATGTATGAGGAGTGACTGGATCATAATAGACACTCAATAAATGGTAATTATTATAATCATTACATTTTCTGCTATAAATTCAACAAGTAGCTATTGAACATGTGCTCTTTATTCATTCATTTGTTCAAACATCCATTCATTCATAAAATGTTTATGAAGTCAGGATTGTATTAGGCTCAGTGGGGATGCTATCAAGAAATAGAAAGCAGGATCCCTGAGTATAAGAAACTCAAACTTGAGTTGACAACAATATACTAGAGAGGAGTTGAATTATAAAATGGAAACCATCATACCTTCTTGACTGCGTTGTGAAACTTTAGTGGGCTAAGCCTGCAAGCTGAGCATCTGGCCCAAGGTGGACTCAGTGTAGCCAGACTGGAGTTGTGTCTTACATGGGGACAGAGGTGGATTCTGTCAACCTGCAGTGAAGCTAAGAAGCACGACCTTTAGCATTCTTTACCTAGATGGGCATCTTCCAAGGCTCTGTACCTAATTTTGTTTTTCTTTCCTATAGAGGGCCCCCTAAATTGCATAAGCTTCAACATCCACAAACCTTGGATTATCAGTCATGGGGGACTGGGTTTTAAAGTCAGATGATAAAGTAGAAATCTACAAGGGAACGTCTCCCATCTCATGCTCTCAAGCTGTCAGGAGTATATAGTCACCTATTGGGCAAAGCATCAGGAGACCTTGATGTCTGAAATGAAGGGGTAAATCAAGGAAAGCTTAACAGTGGAGCAAGGATTTGAAAATTGGGAGCTACATGGACTAAGAGAAAAGATGCAAGGGGCAGGTGGTGAGGGATGTGAGGGTGAGGAATCATACTTTAAGCAAAATGCCCACACCATTTTCACTTTATATGTTCAAGAATAATGTACAGATGGTCCCCGACTTACAATGGTTTGACTTGGATTTTTCGACTTTACAATGGTGTGAAAGTGATAAGCGTTCAATAGAAACTGTACTTTAGATTTTGAACTTTGATCTCTTCCCAGACTAGCAATGTGCCATCCAATCCTCTCTCGTGATGCTGGGCAGAGGCAGCGAGCCACACTGGAGGTCAGCCACGGGACCACGAGGGTGAACAACTGACACACTTACACAACCATTCTGTTTTATCTTTCAGTACAGTATTCAATACATTGCATGAGATATTCAACACTTTATTTTAACATAGGCTTTGTGTTAGATGATTGGGTCCAACTGTAGGCTAATGTAAGTGTTCTGAGCACATTAAAGGTAGGCTAAGCTAAGCTATGATGTTTGGTAAATTAGGTGTATTAAATGCATTTTTGACTTGCGATATTTTCAACTTATGATAGTTTATCAGGCGTAACCCTCTTGTAAGTCGACAAAGACCCATATAAAGTATAATGGTGCAATGGCATTAGGAGACACTGATCTTGGCTCTACTTATTTGAGCATCATGACATCAAACAGATCAAGCAATGTCTCAGAATTTCAATTTCATTTGTAAAGTGATGATAATAGTAATACCGCTCTCACAAGTAATATTGTGCGAAGTTAAGGAGATATTTTTGTAAAGTGCTTTGCAAACTGTGAAGAGCTCTGTTTATCAATATTGGTTCTAATTCATTTTTCTCAGACTGCAGAAAGGATTTTTTTGTTCACCAACATGATAATGGTGGGAAGCACTTTCAGGGGAAAAAAAAAACAAATCCAGAACTCCTTGAGCAAAATCTCCAGCTTCTTACATGAATTTGAGCAATTGCCTTAACTTCTCCAAGCCTCAGTTTCTCCATCTGAAGCATGAGTGTAATTATATTTTTCCCTCAGTCCTCTTTTCAGACACCAGTGAAGCCGTGTTTTGATCAGACTGATCTTTAAGTTCCTTCGGAGGAAATAAATGAAAATATTCCCATTCGTTCTCCCTATTCTGACCTTTACTAGAATAAAGAAAGGAGAATTTCTCAAGCTTTGAGTAGCAGGGAAGAGCACTGAGAGCTGCAGTCCCTACTGGGGCTGGACTGTGATGACAAGGACAGTGACGGGAGATGTAGCTGGGTGGTAGCTGTAGACAGTAGTTACCTTTGGTGAATGCAGCGTATGCTAGCTGCTAATATACAGTTTTGCATCAGTCTCCTAATAGGTCTGCATTTTTGATATGATGGTTTACACTATACAGATGAGGAAAACAGGGATCGGAATGTTTGAGTCACTTCTCAAAGGTCCCACCTCTAGCAAATGGAGGAGCCGAACTTCAAACCCAGGCCAACGCTGGAGCCCGCTTTTCCTGGTGTCCCTGGTTGATTTTCAGCTCTTTTGTGTCCCAGACAAGGAGGACTGAACCTACATTCTACAGGAGGTCAAAAGACCTGTTATGGGTGAGATTGCATATGGATGAGCCTGTTGTAGACTTCAGTACGTGTGAAGTTGCTGGTTATTGTTTTCACACCAGAGAGGGAGTTCCCACCTGTGCTCTTACAGAGAGGGAAGGGGCTGCGATGTCTGGTGGTTTTGCCACCCTTGCCTGTCTAGATGAGTGCCCAAAATAAGAAGCTCTGTCTTCCCTCTATGTTATGGCTGTTTCTGTTAGCCAGTCGCTTCAAAAGGCTAATGAAGGAGGTCACCATGCATGTCACAAAAAGAACTCGTGTTCAAATCTCCCTCATGCCAGGGACAGGCTCAAAAGCAAAGTCTACAGTCAGTTTTTGGAGCATATCCCACTGTGATGTTCGACATCCTACAGACACTGTCTGATGGACTGACAGAACCAGCGTCTTCTCAGCATCACATTGTGGAGGAATAAGGTAGATGGGAGGACCCCTCCACCCCAACGCCCCGCAAAACACACCTGTAGCACCAGCCATGCCCCCGCCTCGGCCCTTAAGGCAGTGTCTGTTCTCCATCCTGTGCTCACACCAGTTGATTCACGGGTCTCCACTATTAGGTGAGTAATAAACAGTAGGATATAAGTCTGCCCTTCTGGCCAATCCCAGAGCAAAAGAAACATGTTCAAACGCCCTGTTATTATTATTACCAATGATAATAAGAGGAGTAATGAGCAAGAATTGCTTTTATTAACTAAATCATGAAAATGCACTTTACAATGCGTTCCAGAGCCACGTCGAGAGGCTCCCTAAGTGCTGGGTTGGTGTTGCAGCATGTGCTGCCTCCGTTACGAGGGAGTTTCTCTACAATTACTGGGCTCTTGACAGCAGGTTAGGACTCATCTTATAAATATATAATAACATAAACGGATTTTCTGTTTATTAACTACTCCAGTATAAGTGTGTGTTTCCCTCCTATAAACACCTCTTTTTAATAGGTGCATTTTGGAAATGATACCATAATTATAGCTATTTAAAGATGAAAATATTTAACCTTCATCTGTGGCTATTTTTCTCAATTTTGGAATTAATAGGGAAATTGTAGCTTCCTTCGCCCTGTAACCTTCTCCAGGGTCAAGAGCAGTGTTCTGAACATGCTAAGTACACAATAAAGGTTCCCAGTAAGTTTTTTTTGGAAGAATGAATAATGACAGAGATCTTGTAGGTCACCTCTGTCACTTCCTTGCTTCCTAACGGGGCTGTGTCTGATATGATCCTAGAAGGGAAGGAGTAATAACGTAGGAGGGCATCTAGCTTGAGAGCAAGCTCTGCCCACCACTGGAATTCAGTGTGCTTGCGTGAGTGGCACACACAGTCTTCGGTGTGCCTAGAATATTTGACACCTGGAATAGCTCATTTTTTTACACCTCCACCCTCTATTCCTCTAAATTATTTTCCATAATAATCATGTAATAATCATTTTCTTGATTCGTTCTTTAGTTTTAAAATAATTTTAAAAAGATAAACGATATGAAAGCTATCATCCAAACCTAGTAAAATATTTCATGCATCAACCAAAATGAACGGTTACCACACAAAAAATTGTACCTTGCAGTTCACACTCTGTTTCACTGTCTTAGATTTTAAACAACAATAAGACTCTAAGTCCTTACATGAAACGACAGAATTAAAGTAATCAGAATTCTATTTCTTTGCCTTAACAATGACTGTGTTGTCACCATTTCCAATGTGTGTTGTTTTTCAACTCTACCAAGCAATTCTCCAATTCTCAGCGGACACTGACTAGGTGTTCCACAAATTTAACTCGCTTCTGACACAGTCTATGTGGAGGTAGCGTCAGAGATCACAGGTTAGGGGTTCAGTCCCACAAGATTGCTCACCACTTCAGACACCAATTGTAAGTCCGGGTTGTTACCTGTGCTTCTGACTGACTGGATGTAAGTCAGAGGCTCCCACAACCTCCTCCTCAGGTTTAATTAATTTTCTGGAGGGGATCACAGAACTCAGAAAACCAGTTTACTTACTAGTTAACGGTTTCTTACAAGGGCTATTGAAGGATGCGAACCAACAACCAGATGAAGAGATACAGAGGGTGAGGTCTAGAAGGGTCTCAACACAGGGGCTTCTGTCCCAGTGGGGTTTGGGCGGTGTCATCCTCCTCACATAGGGATGCATTCTGATTCACCAACCCTGAAGCCCTCAGAAAACTCTCCTTTTGGGTCTTTGTGGAGGCTCCATTACATAGGCATGATTGGTTAAATCATTGGCCATTGGTGACTGAGTCAATCTTGGGTCCCTATCCTTCCTGGACGGCGAGGAGGGGAGTGGGGCTGGAAGCTCCAATCCTCGGCTCCTGAGTGGTTCCCCTGGCAACGAGCCCCATCCCTAGAGGCTTTCTAAAAGTTGCCTCATTAACGTACACTCAGTCTTGGTTGAAAGGGGCTTGTTAGGAATAGCAAGACACTCATTTCACCTCTGAAGCATTTTCAGGAACTGAGGACAAAAGAACAAATATTGTAACAAAAGATGCTGCCATTGCTCTTATCAAATTCCAAGGGTTTAGGGAGCTGTGAGCCAGGAACCGTGGACAAAGACCAAAATATGTATGTATCACACTGTTTCTTTCAAATCAACTGTTTAAATGCAAGAAGATATGATATCACAGGGAGTGAAGACAGGGACTGAGTCTGGAAGAGAGCTCCAAATTAACTGTCATATAGAATAAAATGTTTACGGAAAATAACTAATGAAAATGTGCTAATTTGAAGTATGCGTGTGTGTCTGTGTGTATAGTTAAACTCAACAGTAATCACAGCAACTGTTTAGGAACTTAGACCAATATAAGGTCGGCGGGAGGGGGAGGAGCATGTTATCAGTGACTTTGTTCAGAAGTGCAGGTGCATGGTGATAATAAAAGGTCGACTGATTTTAGTTTCATTAATGTTTTAAATTCTCTACAGAAAATGCCCCCGCCCCCTTATTCTCTCCCTGCAAGCAGTGGATGCTGCCTCGGGAAAACCCATCCCCAAGGAGCCAGGGAGGACAGCGGGGTCCGGTCATGAGGCCCACCCACAGAGCGAGGGGCTCTTCCCAGCACAGCGGGGCCTGTGCCTCTGTCAATGACAAAGCTAAAACAATTGAGTAACGAGGTTGAAGTCTTTATTCAAGGGAAAATGATCCGTGGACTGGGAGAGTCCAGCGCCTCGTGAGCAGTGGGCAGGGGTGCTCTCCCCTAGGGATTTAGGGCAAGAGTGAGTCCTAGAGAGCTTAGAAGGGGTGCTGTGGAACCGGGGTGACAGGCTAGGAGGTCAGGAATCTCCTTGCAAGGCCAGCAGGTCCTGTAGTCTAGGGTCAGGCGTGCTGGCTAATGCGGAGTGGGGCACTGTGATTGGTGTATGCAGGTTTCCCTGGCAGGTGTTTCCCGAAAGTGCAGGCTGACTTAGGTTTAGATTTGTGACCTGGCTGGGCCACTCGGGGCCTTCATTTTGTGTGGCCCGACAAACGAATTAACGTTCTCCCCTCTCACACTGGTGTCCTTGCCCAGAGAACTTGCTTCTGAGTCCTGCAGGGTTGAGGAGGTGCTAACAGAAAGGGCCCCGGATCAACAATTTAGGATATGACTAATCACTTTAGGGGTCTTTCCCGGCACAGTGTTACCCCGAAGTATCAGCAGTCATTTTTGCCCCCTCCCTGTAGAATGCCACGTGGCTGAGGGCCCTGATGTACCAAGCAGTACCCAGTACCCAGCACAGGGTGACAAGCACAAGAGCCACAGAGCCAGGTGGTAGCTGATGGGAGCAGTAAACCACAGGCACGCCAGCAGAAGCCTTGACTGCATCCATAGTTAGGACGTCGTGGAAGATTTCTGCGGTCTCGGTGTTAAACGAGAACGTTCACAGACCCTACCTTGTTCAGGCCTCCCGATAACTCTGTAAGGTGAACACCATCGCCATGAGCCCTATTTCATAGCCTAGAAACTCAGACCCAGAGAGAATGATCAACTCTCCCAAGATCCTAGAGCAAAGACTGGACCCTGCTCCTTTGAAGCTTTCGTTTTCTGAGTGACTCTGTGGCCTTGAGCAGAGCTGGCAAAGAAGAAACCATGAAATGTGAACGAAGAATTCTGATAATACCCAGCTTGTAAATGTGTAACTTCAGAGGCCAGAAGAGAAAAACGAAGACCTCTTTCTTTCTACTTTTTAAAAATTGAGGGATAACTTGATAGAGTGGCGCACATGAGCCATAAAGTGCAGCAGGTGACTGTAAGCGTTTAACCCTGACCCCGATGGAGACAGAAAACAGCCCCGCACCCGGCAGCCCCCTCACCCCGTCCCAGCAGAGCCCACCCTCCCCAGGGTAACCACTCCTCCGGGTTCTGTCTCAAGAGATTAATTTAAAGATGTTTCCCCGCTTTTTTGGCATTTACCAAACAACTTATTAGACTGATGTTTTTCATAAAATTAATTTATTTTTGTAAGTAACTGAGCAAAAGTGACACACTCCACCTCAGAAACTTTGTCCTTGTCCCCACTCCTGGAATGAGCTTCTTCCCCCAGTAGCCACATGCTTTGCTCCCCCTGCGCTCTGCCTCGTCAGCTCTTTGCTCCAACACCTTCTCATGAGTCCTGCTCTGCGCAGACCCCGCCACGGGCCCTCCGTATTCTACACCTGCTTTCTTTTCCTCCACAGCACGTCCCGCTGTCTGACTCAGTCTACATTTCCCTCCTTTCTTCAGTCTCCATCTCCCCCGACCAGAATGTGAGCTCCTTGAAGACAAGGCAGCTGGCCTCTTCTATTTACTGCTGTGTCTCTGTCCCCTCCAACAGTCATGTCTGGTCAGTAAATATTTAAAGAAATGACTATCATGTGGACCAACCCAAAAAACTCAAGCAAATGATTCAAAACTTAGTTTGAACATTCACTTCTAATTTGGGAAATTAAAAATATAACTGCATACGTTTTATCAGGAATTACAAGCTCCTTCTTCAGCAGGTTACTATGACTTATAAACGTGAAGAAGGAAACTAAAGGAACCATCAAGATCTTCAGAATTAGAAGGAATCCTGGCTCTGCCGTTTCCCGGCTGTATAGACTGGGTGAGTTCGTTTACTTCAATGAGACATAGATTTTTTTTCCCTTTTGACAAATGGGAATAGCAATGTCTGTTTCATAGGAGGGTTAGGAGCATTAAGCAAAGCACTGTTCGATGAATAGGAGCTGTATTTCCCCCATTGTTCTCAGAGTCATATTAACATTACAGAGTTCAGACCTTAGCAAGGAAGCCGGTGCTAGTCCTGTCCCCCCACCCGCAGCTAGAAAGAGATGCCTTGTAATTATATTTCTAGAAGTTTCTTAAACCCACACTCATTCTCTCCGATTATGGTCCATATCACTGAGTCCAGATAAGAGTTAAGGGTTCTGCAGCCAAATGCCTTTAAGATACACCCGCCAGTGGAAATTTCCCACCAAAATGGCGGGTGTAAAGAAGACCCAGTCTTATTTCTTAAAGGTTCCCTCCAGATTTCTCTTCAGGCCATGTGACGATTTTACTGTTCTTAACCTTGCAATGAGGCTCTTTTACTCCATGTTTAGCAACACGATTAGATGGTCTGTGAGGTCTTTCTTCCAAGACACTTTCAGCTGGGGCACGAAGGAGCAGAGCAGCGTCCTCCTGACCAGCTGCTGTGGCTCCCCCGCCGAAAGCTGGATGCTTCAAATTGCACCGCAGCTTTATTCCCTGGCGCGCGGCTTTCTCTCTTAGTCTGCGGGAGTACCTGGGAGGTTATCAGTTGTTTATATCTTAATGTGAATGGGCTTTTCGGCTCCTTTCATAAGAGCAGCGAGATGAGGGAAGAGGGAGAAATAAGAATGAGAAGTAACCGAGGAGAAGACGCCAACTGTGAAGAAAAAGATTGACGACAGAGGAGACTTGAGTAAAAGCAAGCCAGCCTTGCTCCTTGCAGGTCTAGTTCGGAGCCTAGGGGTAGAAGTCTTGGCTCTGGCTGGACACATGGGCCCCTTGGGACCTGTCAGTACTTTTATTTCCTGGTTCCCCTGAAGAGGTTGCTGTGCACAGTGCACAACAGACTGACGGTTTTCCCATATTCAGCATTTATCACAGCCTGGAGGCTCCAGGGTAAGCCTGGAAGCTGAAGAAACCGTGTTCGTAAATTGAGGCCCCACATAAATAACAAACAAATAAAGCAAAGGATGTAGGGAGCGTTCTGATCTGGCTTTATCCTGTGCGGGAAGCTGACTACGGCTGCTCAAACTTTTTCCTCGTGGGTGATTAGATTTCAATGGAACCTAAAGAAGGACTTTCTTTTCTCGTCTATAGTTTACCACAATTACTGCATGATACACACGGTGCAACTGATGCAGTGTAGTGAGTATTCTGCCCTATAATTAATGATTTTATTCAATAAATATTTACCGAGTGCTTGCTGTGTGTTACACAGAGGACAGCAGGCTACTTTGGTGAATAAGACAGATAAGGCCCCTTCTCTCCTGGAGTTTACATTCCTGGAGGTGGGTGAGGGAAATAAACAGCAAACAAATAAAAATAAATAAGTAAATTTTAGATAGTGATAAGTGCTGTAAAGAAAATAGTCTGTGACAGAGAGCGCCTGTGGTGTGTTGAGGGTGTGCGAGGTCAGGAAAATCCTTTCTGAGGACATGACATTTGAGCTCAGATCTGAATTAAGAGAATGGCACAGATATGTGTGTACTGGGGAAATGGCACGTGCAAAGGCCCTGAGACAGGAATCAACTTGGTTGGTGTCATTAAGGACTTGAAACGTCAGTGTACTTACAACATACAGAGCATGATGGAGAAGAAGCAGGAGAGGCAGTCAGAGAGATGGGCCCAACCATTAAGACCTTGGTGACACAGTAAGAAGTGTTAAACACAATGAGATGACACTGAGTGGTTTTAGAGCAGAGGAATAACATGATATTATTTATTGAAAATGTCCCAATCTCACAATGAGATTGGAAAGAAAGTGTGTTCCAGTTTACTCTTTCTTTTGTTTTGAAGATGCTTACTAAATATCTGTTGAATGAATGAACACATGAGTGAGTGAAGGAATGAATCCCATGACTGAGGAAGCTTGTGGTAGAAAGGATATTGACTTCAATCCAGAGTTAACAGAGGCATCTGTACCGCTTGCTGGCCATGTGAACTTGGACAACTCCTGTAACCCCTCTGAATCTCAATTTCTTCATGGGTAGGATGCAATGATCCCTGCCTGAACTGCCCCCATAAGGTGTGGTGAGGACCAAACGAGAAATGTGAGAAATGCACATGTGAAGAGTGATGGGTGATGATGGAGAGGATGATGATAAGCTTTTGGTTGTGTTAAGCCACAGAGGGATGCCTTGATTTGAACTGCAAAGCCTTGGATGGTCATGACCGTCTTCCAGCTTTGTTTGGAGTCTGTTGTACTTCTCAGCCCATCCGCCTGTCGACCGGGTGGGTCTCTCCCCTCTGTGTAAAGCAGTCCTGCCTTCATTTATCCTTAAGGCCTCAAGAGAGAACCCCAGCTCCTGTACACAATAAAAATCCCTTGTCCTCGCCTTGGCACCAAACAGCTGACAAAATGCTTTCAGAGATGTTATCTTATTTGGTGCTGGCAACCCTGTAAAGGAGGCAGGACAGATTCGATTTCCCAGCTGGAACTCTGCCTCTGCTCTGCATCCTTCCACGAGGCTCACGTCCATTCTCAGCCGTGTCTTCCCACGCTACAAAGCCATAAAGTTTTTGGTTTGCCTCCTAGGGAGACTCTTCTTGGCTACGGTGATGGGTGCATGTTTCCTGGGAAAGAGATTCTGCAAACGCTTCCTAATTACCACCGTGTTTAGCAACTTGCCAGGCAGCCCCTCTCTCTGAGCTAAGTCTCTCTGGCCATAACTGTAGCCCGTGTCCTCAGGTTCTGTCTTCAGAGACCCTCTGGAGCAGCATCGTCTTCTGGCACCAAGACGATTGTATCAACTCGCCTTTGCAGATTGTCACAGTAGGAAAGGAGGCCTGGAGATCAGCAATGCCATCTATTTGTTTTACATGTGGGGAACCTGAGGTCTGGCACAACCTGGCCCCCAAGAAGTAGACACAGTTAGGGCTGGCCTCCTGAGGCCCAGTTGAATGTTCACGGCACTATTGCACACAGTATGTACACCACTTACTTCCCAAGCCACCAGTATCAGCAGCTAAGGACGTGGCAAGCTTTCAGTGCCCATAGGATAGTATAAATCAGAACTGTTTTGCTGTGGAAGTGTGAGATGATCCTTCTAGATTCCTGCTAGTGGAAGGCTTCAGAATGAGGAGACAGAGGAGAGAAGCCAAGGGAAGCATAAGCCGTGGCTGGCATCCTTGGGCCTGAGCAGCCTGCTTCCCTGCGATATGGTGTGGTACAGTGGAAAACGCAGTCTTGGGGTCAGGCGGATCCTATTCAAAGCTCTATTCTCTCACTTATGAACTGTAAGGCCCCTATCTGAGCCTCAGCATTCTCATCTGTGATATAGGCCTAAGAATCATGGAATATTCTGGAGGATCAAATACACTTCTGCACTGTGCCTAGGCTCCACTCTCCTCTGTAATTTGGGTTGTGCCTCCCTAGCTTCCGGCCAGGGTTGGGGTTTGGAGTAGATGGGCTCAGAAGACCAGGAGAAAAAGAAAGGCATCTTAGTCATCAAACAGCTCTCACAAACCAGACTTCACTGAACTATTTTCAGTGAATCAGACACCCTCGAATTACATTACCCTTGAAATCCAGATAGGTATGAAAGTCAAGGAAGAACACGCTAGGGGCAAAATACTTTTGGGGTTCTGCCAGCTCAAGCTTCTGCGGAAAGTAAATCCACGAGAGATGCTTGACTGAACCTGGAGCCTGGCCGGCTTCCCCACCCACCGCAGGAGCTCGGCTGGCCGGCCAGCACGCAAGGGAAGAGCCCAGGACTGCCTCCACCACCGATGCTCAGTGCCCGCACCCTGGCTCCCTGAGCCAAGGCGTGCTAGAGGAGATGGGGTCACGGTGCATGCACAAAAAGGTTTACAGCTCGGTTCCTGTAAAGATACCTATGCCGAATGCTCCAGTTTCCAAGAGTTCACTGGTCACTTGAGATGCATGTACGTCCCTGATCTGGGGATGTGGGGATATTAATGGCTTTGGACTATTTAGGAGTGTTTTATTTTTCCCTCACGGAGATGGGTAGAGAACCTATGTTCAGCTGCTTTCTTTAGGTCGTAGTAAAATGAATTTGCATTCCCTGAGCACACATGTATTTTGTGGAGGGTGATACGAGAATGGTTAGTGTACTAGAGGCCTGTGCTGAGGGCAGAGGGGAGAATTTACCCTCACATCAGCTGAGATGCCCATCTTCTGACTTGCGGTTGACCAGTTGGCTTACTTGTGCCCTGGAACCTTGGTGTGAGCAGGCGGAATTTAAGGGAGGGGGCGCCTGTGCTGCCTTGCATGCCTCTTAGTCTTGGTTGCTCTCCAATGCAGCCCCCCATCTTCTATAACTCATGAATGAGCACATGGCGTGAGAGAAGTACATTTTTCCCTAAGAAATTCTCTAACCAGGCCCTAGGCTTTACTGGGTCACAGATCATTGGGAAATGTCTTAGAATCTGCTCTTCTTGCCTAAGTTAGTCATTCACCCCTGCATATTTTGAGTCAGTGGCAGTTACCCTGATAGGTGGCTCAGCACTCACATCCCCCTACTCCATGCTTATAATAGATGAACTCACATAAACAGCGGAGGAGAAAAGAGAGATGTGGGGAGAAAGAATGTCTTTGAGGATATTAATAGAAAGCGTCCACATTTCTTGGGTTTTGAATTCACTTGGGAAGCAACCGCCCCATCTCCCCAAGGCCAACTCTTGGGTGTATCCTGCCTGGGGGCTGAGTTAAGGTTTTTGATTTTGCTATAACAAAAGCAATACCTCCTTCTCAAAGAAGGGGCTATTTAAGGCAGCCCAGTGCCTACTAGGGTGAGGGTTTTGTAAACAACCCAGAGTCAGAAAAGACAGAGATTGATGGATAACTATGCATTAGGTTCAGAGTGGAATCTTGCACCCTTCCCCTCCCCTTCCCCCACCTCACCTCCCCTACCGTGCATCTCCTGTTCCACGCTGGCACCAATCTATGTGTCCCACTCCATTGATTCGAGGGGTATGAGATGAGGGGAGAGTCCTTATAGGAGGTTTAACCCCAGGACCCTTTTCACCAGAGAGGCGAGGCATTGTCTAAACAATCTGTCACATGAAAGATCGAGCTCTGTTCTCTGTGTTAGGGAGTGCTAACAGAACATCATCTGCAAAGGGGATGAGAAATCCCTTTTATCTTGGCCTGTTTCTTTTAAGCGGTTCCACCCCTCTAAGGATACCTCCCTGGTGGAAATACTCTGAATGCCCGCTGCCTGCTTCCTATCTACTTGGGGAAGAGAGGATTCTTCCCACCCCCATCCTACCCCTACTGTTTGCTCTTGCAAATAGTTGCTTGCCTACTGGTCCAGAAAATAGAACAACACAAGCTGGCCTGAAAAACAAAAAGGCACATTTCATTTGACTCCCAAAGTAGAAAGGGCAGGACTGACCCATATTTGCTGGACAAGCACATTCTGCAAAGTTGAAAGGTAGCATGGCAGTGGAAGACCAAAGACTTTGGAGTCAGCCAGAACTGAGGTCAGATCCTATCTTCACTACTTAAAAAGCTGAGTGCCTTTGGGCAAATGATTTCCTGTTTCAATACCTTCTTTGCACGTTTGTTATGAGGATTAAAGACAATGTGTGTTAAAGTGCCTAGAACATAGTACATACTAAATAAATGATCATTATAGCAATCTTGACTGGAGTTATTTGCAACATATTCCTCAACAGATTGTTATTACACGTGCTATTAGTTAATTCGTTTAGACAGTCAATCAATATTGACATAAAAAACATTTCTTGAACGATAACAAGATTAGTAAGTAAAGAATTGTGTCAAGACCCTTGAACTTAGGATTTCAGATGAAAACACTAAACAACAATCATTTGATTCCTACTGTAGGGGTCTCCACCACATCCTGCTTGAAAGTGAGGGTAGGGTGAAGGGCGAAGGAGGCAGCTGGCTCTCCCCTCTGGACCAAGGTCAGGTCAGCACCTCCTTTTGCTGATCATTTGTTTCTGATATGCATCCTGTGTGCTCTAAGAGAATCGAAGTTTATTGACAGCAGGAACTGTGGAGCCACTGCTTACAATGCAGTGCCCACCGACCGTCTGGAGGAACTTCTTCGTCTGTTGATACAGTTGGCTGGACCAGCCCAGAGCTACAGATGTAGCTGTACTTGGGTCAGACAATTGAGTCAGACCCTTCATTAGAGAATTTATGGGGATGAAAATTGAGGGTTGCAAGGGAACTGCCCAAGGGAAGATGGACACTCTTGTCTTCTAGTTTTTTTTTCTTTTTTTTAAACATCTTCAGAGAGAAAAGGGTGGAGACGTGGGGAACGAGACCAGCTGGCATGGTGGGCCCTCCACATTCCAGCCCTATGAAGAGCCTGAGTAGTTTAGTGTGAAGAGTGGGGTCCCAAGTTCCAGGCTTCTCTGCGTCTCACATGCCATGTGCTCTGGGAGAAGCACCTCGTCTTCCTGAGCCTCAGTGTCCTGGTGTGTGAGACGAAGGGGTTGACAAGGTCGTTGCTAAAGGTTCTTACAGGACAAACATTCTGTGCCTTACTTCCCATGGTTTGTGTTTATGAAAAGCGTAGTTCTGGAGAGTTATTGATTGACGTTCTCTGCTATAGATTGCAGTATGCCAGAGGCTTCCGGAGGATGTGTGCCTCTCAGGGGAATTAATCTGCCACTTTCAAGTCAAGGCCTGGATGTTAATGGTGTAACAAGGTCAGGAATTCATGGGCCCCTAGCCTCTTCTGTTAGACTGCTCCGTACTACACAGTGGGCCGCCAACAAAGAGAGAGAGATGTTCTGTCTCTGCAGGCAGCTTCTGGAGAAGCCATTAGTCACTGCTGTCTCAGGTTCTTTCCATTTGCCTGCAGATCCCTGAATATGTGAGAATTAGGTCGTTGCCTTATCCTCATCCCTGCGAAGTCACTGGGACTTACATATGCCAGGAATGCCTTGAGGAAGAAAATGCGTCCATGTGGTGTAATGCTTGGTCTTCATTCATTCATTTCCCAAGTCTCTATAGGGCACCCACCATGTGCCAGGAGCTGTGCTGGGCTCTGGCAATTCAATCATGAACAAAACCAAACACAATCTCTGCTCTTATGGAGTTTACAGCCCAGTGGGGAGGCAGATATTAATACAATATTTGAAACACCCAAACTAATGAATGTGTAACTTCAAACTCGGGGAAGTGCTATGAAGGAGAGGGAACTGTTCTATGAAAGTGTAGTAGCAGAGGTTGCTGAGGTTGCTGACCTCAATATCCAGGCTCCCCCCGTCTTTACTCACTGAATCCCTGTCTCGTTAGAGGGAATAGTGGACCCAGCTAGAATACTGCCTTTCCTTGCTTCTCTTGAAGATAAGGATGGCTTTTAAGCTAATTTAGGTGCAATAAGATAGAGTCAACGTTCCTGGGTAGCACTTGTGGGAATTCTCTTTAGTAGAGGGTGGGTGTGGTGATGGCTGGAGCCCAGGAAGCCCTTTGGCAACCCTGAGGAAGGGGGCCCTGCACCAGGATACAGGGCAGGGCTGGAACGAGCCTTGGCTGCCTACCTCTGGGCTGCTTGCTTCCCCTCAACCTGGTGTCCCCAGTCCATCTTGTTTAAGCTACTATTTGGGCGGGGGGGGGGGGGGGTTCTTTCTCACTTACAGGTGAAAGTAATTCTTAATTGATACAGCGTTTAACATGGAAACGTGACCCAGGTGGGGAAGGTGCAGGAGGGGAGGGTGGGCGAGCGGGAGGCACCTGAGAGGTGCTGGAGTGGGGAATGGCTGCTGTGGAGGAGGGATTAGCCTGGACAGAGGCCCCACGGGGGCAGGAAGCAGGATGCGTTCCGGGAAGCCAGCGTAGGTAGGATGCAGAATCTGAAGGGGAGAGTGAGGGGAATGAAATGGAGTGGTAGCCATATTAGAAACTTCGGACATTTTTCTGGGAGCGACAGGAAGCCACTGAAGAGTTAAAAGCAGAGGGAGGTGTGATCACTTTTGGAGGAGAAGGGAATGGATGCCAGGAAGCCAGCCTGGGTTTTGCAGCCTGGCGCGGTAGAGACGTGACAGTAGCTTGGATGGGGATGATAGCAGTGGAGGAAAGTGAACAGCTCTGAGAGACATCCAGAAAGCAAAATTATAGCATTTGGGAGATGACTGAAAATGCAGGAGTCAGAGAGAAGACAGTTTCAAGGATCACTTGTAGTTTCTGTCCTTTGGTAATACGTTGACTCACCCGTACACGTGTGGACACTTCCTTCTTCCCTGCTGGAAGTATTAAAACCCGCTCTCCACGATAGGAGCCCACAGTGGTGGCCACTGACTTTCCCAGCAGTTCAGGCAGAGCCATGGGATCTAGACCTGGCCAGGCGATTCTTTGAACTGCTCCTATCAGCCATGATCCTCATTTTATTTTAAGAGGGAAAAGAATTTAGGATTTGGACTCAGACTGTCTTGCTTAAATCCTGGCTTTATCATTCACCATGTACGCCCTTTAATATATCATTTAGTTACAAATTTCTTATATGAAAAATGGATAATGTTGCTCCCAGGAAAATGTCCCCAAATAATACCCAACCCTCAGATTTGCCATGAGGATTTAATAAGATAACATATGTAAAAGTACTTTAAAAAAATAGTGTTTCAAATACAAGTTATGTTTCTACTCATAATGATTAAAATAAGGAATATTTGGAACATTTCAGCTCTTGGTAACAAAAATTAATAATAGTAGTTATCGCTTACTGTGTTTACTAAGTGCTAAATATTGTGCCAAGTACTTTACAAATATTATCTACTTTTAAACTTCACCACAACCTCTAAGATAGATATTCTTCCCATTTTTCAAGCGAGGAAACTGAAAATTTAGAAGATCAAGTAAATTTTCCAAAGTCACGGTTAGCAAACGACAGAAGCAGGATTTGAACAAGGGCTGTCTGATGTCGAGCTCTTAAACAGTCCGTGGTACCATGCCTGAGTCTCAGATCCTGTTTCTCATAGTATTGAAGCCGGGTACCTGAGGGTTACTGTAGATATCGAATAAGCAATTTGCTGTCTTCCGGTTTAACTTAAGAGGTGACTCAGGGGTCAGGAGGATTTGTGAATTTGTTTTGCAGAAGAAAAGAGAATGCCTTGGGGGAAGTTGTGATCACCCAGTGGTGGGCCTGCAGCACCCGGTGATGCTCAGAAGTCAGATTGCCCAGGGGCTTATCCGGAGTGAGCCCTGTGTTTCTCTGAAGCTCCTCCTGCCAAGCACCTTAGCTCTTTCTGTTCTTGGGGAGGCAGATTGAGGGAACCCCTGCTCCCACCTTCTTGCTTTGGTCAATGTGAATAAACGTTTCTCCATCTCCAAGCACCCAAGTCTCAGTGTTTGGCTCCCTGTGCATTGGGCACAGGAACTTGAGATTAAGAGGTTCAGTATCAGTATTATCTTGTCTACATGGGTGGTACCTTCTTTTCTTCTGTGATCTGTATGTACAATTTAACTTATTTGCAAATGACAGGGCTGGGCCTTTCAGATAGAACTGATGTTGCTGGCACACCTGTGAAACACATGCTATCTATATCAAATTTTTATTCTAATATAAGACTTCTTGCCTGTACCTTAAGCTGCTGCCTTTTTCTTCCTAGCACTTAATATCACTCACTATGGCATTACATGTCTACCTAATTATTGATTTATGATCTGGTTGCCCAACTGGAAAGTACACTCCTTGAAGGCAGGGGTTCCACCTGTCTTGTTTCCCTCCTGTACTCCCCAGGGCTTAGAACAGGGCCAGGCACAAAGTGGACACACAATATATATTTGTTGAATAAAGGAATGAATAAGGGGAGAAGTGGGTTTGAAACTGCTCGCGTACATTGCTTTATCCTGTCCCCTAAGTCTAATGACCACATCTGTGGAAGCTGACTGGGTGAGAGGAACCCTCGATCACAGCTGTGAAAGTGTGAGGAGCCTGTGAAAGAGAAACAGAGGAGGCAAGATAAAAATTCCTTGTGGGGTTTTTCCAAATAAATTGCCTGTCCACTAGCCCCTAACCCTAATTCTCCCCTCTTTCCCACCCTTCTTTCCTAGCCCCCCCCCCCCCCCAGTGGACTGAGAGCTTTCTGAGGGCTGAGACCTTAGTCATATTTTGTATCCCAGACCCAGTACGTTTCCACACACTCAATGATTGGGCAAGAACAAGTGAGTTACACTCAGGGTCTTGATCTCTTTACCGTGATGACCCAACCACCTGGCCCACTATAGCTCCATCTGCAGATCCTTGAGGACCAAAGGCACCCGTTTAAAGTTGGCTTGAAGGCAGAGTCAGGTCAAGAAAGATGGAGATTTCTGTAGCCGGGGTTGATGATGTCAGCTAGCTATGCAGGCCCACGAGGAGAGGGAGGAATAGCGGGCGGTGAGGAGGGGGGAGGTGTGGTTTGGCAGAGGGCAGGCCGCCTGCACACCAGCACGCACCACTGCTGTCACCTAAGAGTGATAGAAATTCTACCGCATGTCACTTCCACTAACAGTTAAAAAGAAAGAAATTAGTTAGAGAGAAACGTCAGAAAAAGAAGAGATTGAAGTAGGATTCCAACTACGTGTGGATTTCACACGTGTCACTGGCAGAGTTTCTTAGCTCCCCCAATCTCAAGGCCTTCTTTTGCAAAATGGAGACAATGATGCCTAGCTCATTGGATTGTTATGAAAATAAAATGAGATCATGTATATAAAGCACTTGCACAGTACCGACACTTAGAAGGGCTGGAAAAATCAGTATTAAATTGCTTTACAAACTATAAAATACTGTGCTAATGAAAAGAATTATTAGATAGATAATGGGAGGCTACCCAAAGGTCCGGGGTGGAGGGAGTCGGGGCAGGGGAAAAGGACCCCCTCCCCAAGCCTCACTCCTCTGGCCCTACCCAGATGCTTGACATTCCAACCTCTGGCCCTTAGGGAGCCCCTGTTTAAATGCAGATTTTATCTGGTACTGTTTAATGGCATTCATTCAAGTTATTAGCACTTTAACTCTAATCAGATTAACCTCCGCTGAAAAAGGAGTCTTGGCCAGGAAACGTGGAGTGAGGGGAAAAGATAGTGTGTAGGGTTCTTAGCACCCGAGGTCTTTAACCCTTGCGTGGCCTGGGCAGACTTAGAGGCATGCCTGTAGAAGAGACCAGTGAAGCTGGAGGGTCAGCAGCCCTGTGCCCAGACTAAAGGAACGAGAGGACTTGCACACGGCTGGAGCAATGTTCTCTTTAACGTGTGCCCGCGCTGTTGGGATGGTCTACGAGTCACTCATTTACAAAGCTTCAAGGAGTTTACAGTGGCCTTGGTCATTCTGTAATTTCTCAATCAAAGTGTCTTAAAGTTTCAGCTACTCTCCTGGGGGGATGGAGGAAGGAAGACGGAGGGACTCATGATGGGGAGTCTTTTTTCTTAATATACAGACTCTATGTTTTAGAGCAGTTTTAGGTTTACAGAAAAATGGAGCAGAAAGTTTGGAGAGTTCCTGCATATCCCTCTCCCCCTTGAGTTTCCTCCGTTATTAACATCTTGCATTAATGTGATACATTTGTTGTAATGGAGGAGCCAGTATTGATACATTAGTGTTAACTAAAGTCCACAGCTTACAGTAGGGTTCGCTCGTTGGGGTGTACAGTTCCATGAGTTTGGCTTAATGAGTGATGTCATGGATCCACCCTCACAGTATCATATAGAATAATCTCACATCCCTCAAAGTCCCCTCGATGTTAGGGGTTCTGATCCTCGTGGAGGCTGGGAAACCCTAGTTTAGCTGGGCCTCGGGTTGGAGGGATCGAATTTGTAGCGAGGTCCGCAGGGGAGGGTGCAGCCCCCTGGAAGGATATGGGCCGTCCTGAGGGGGCATCTCAGGAGCTGGAGAGGGGCCGATCAGCACCCCACATGTGAGGAACTGTGTCTTTACTTCCCTCCCTCCTTTCTTTTTTCCTTCCTCCCCGCCTTTCTTTTGTTAATACTTTTTCCTTTTCAGGTTTCAAATCTTTTGGTAGGTCCTTTATAAAAGATTGAGAGGTCCTTTGTCACCAGGTATTAACCTTGACTGTACATTTGAATCACCTACGAAAGTTGAGAAAAAAATTCTGGTGCAGGGGACCCACCCTGGTTCAGTTAAATCAGATTTCCTGGGGGTGAGGCCCAGACGTAGGTGTTGACCCGGGATCTCCCCAGATGATCCTAAGTGAGCCAGTGACTCCCAGTTCTCAGGGGTGCCCTTCAAGGTGGCCCACTGTAGGGCAGGAGGAGCTCACAGGTGCCTCTAGCACGCAGGTGGCTGTGGACAGAGTATTTCACAGCTTCACTCATGCTCACAAAGCACAGGGACAAGGTTGTTTGAAATACTGAACAACTGGGAAAACCTAAATGTACACTAGTAATTCACAATTACGTACAAACGGCAGCTCCAGACCATGGAACGACATAGCAGTTCAAGTGAATAAGAGAAACCCGCAGGTATTGATACACGGGGCGATATTGGAATGTGCAGCCCCTGCCTGCATGTGGGAGTGGAGCAGTCAGAACAGATGCCTGACCGGCGGAGACAGAGCCGGCCCTGCTGCCGGACCAGTACACCAGGGTGAGCATCAGCTTTGCTGACACGTGAAAAATATCTCCAGGGTGTTGTTAAGTGGAAAACGCCAGTACCAGAACAGCCTGAAGGGTGCGATCCCCTTTAAGTAAATAAAAAACAAGCCCTAAAAATAGGCATAAATATACATATTGGACAGTAAATGTAGAGAAGAAAAGCCAGGAAGGAGATAGAAGGCTGCAAGCATAGTTACCTTCCGGGAGGGGATTAGGGATGGTGAAGGGGGTCTGTATCATTTTGGTTTATGTAATTGTGTTATTTGAATTTTTTTAATGATGAATGCAAGTTCATATATTATATGTGTAATGAAAAAATAGGTATATATATATTTTTTTTGATGAGGAAGATTTGCCATGAGCTAACATCCACTGCCAATTTTCCTCTTTTCTTTTTTCTTTTTTTTTTTTTTTTGCTTGAGGAAGATGAGCCCTGAGCCAACATCTGTGCCAATCTTGCCCCACCCTGTGCTGGGATGCCTCCTCAGCACAGCCGACAAGAGGAGCAGGTCTGCGCCCGGGACCCGAACCTGTGAACCCAGGCCCCCAAAGCAGAGCATGCAGAACTTTAACCACTAGGCCGTGGGGCCGGCCCGATATGTTTTTTTTAATCACAAGAAAAAAATACCTCTGGGGCCAAAGTTCTGGAATGTAGCCTAGTTTTATTAACAGGGCTTGCCACATAAGCTTTCTGTACCTCAGTTTCCCCATCCATGAAATGGATATAATACTATTTCATACTCCACAGGGTTGGAGTGAAGGTTAAATGAATTGAGATATATGATCTTGGGTGTGAATTAAAACGTGTAGCTGAAGAGGAGCGGAGAAGGCTGCCTTCCCCACCAGATAAAAATGGAAATGGTTCACTTTTCAGCAATTTCCACTGAGAATGAATGCAAACGATCAATACAGAATTGGAGGTGAAGTAAAAAGCTGTGCACCAATGGGGGCATTATTAATTGCCTTCACCTCCTGTTTGTAGTCAAGCCGCTCCACTCCCATTCATTTATCCTTGTTCTATTAATCCATTCACCAAGCGTACACGAAGCGAGTCTTATGGAGTGAATTGTGCCTAAACCCCAGGACTCAGAGAGTGACCTTATTTGGAAATTAGGGTCACTGCAGATGTAATTAGTTAAGGTGAGGTCATACTGGAGTGGAGTGGGCCCTTAATCTGGTATCACTGGTGTCCTTATAGGAAGAGGAGAAGGGACACAGACACAGAGGGGAGAATGCCATGTGACGACAGGGACAGAAATCGAATGACAGCAGCTGCAAGCCAAGGAATGCCATGGATTGCCAGTCACCCGAGAAGCTACGAAGCGGAAGGAAAGATTGTCTCCTACAGGCGGCAGAGGGAGCAGGGCCCTGCTGACACCTCGATTTTGGACTTCTAGCCTCCAGAACTGAGAAGAAATTTCTGTTACCTTAGCTCCCCACTTTGTGTCACTTTGTTGGGTTAG
The DNA here is from genome assembly GCF_037783145.1 of Equus przewalskii. Classification (NCBI taxonomy): domain Eukaryota; kingdom Metazoa; phylum Chordata; class Mammalia; order Perissodactyla; family Equidae; genus Equus; species Equus przewalskii. Next base: position 33,081,571 of record NC_091835.1, on the reverse strand, counting down.
TCCTAGGCAACCCACGCAGCCAACGACACGGGAGGCGAAGGAACAGACTGGGGCTTTGGAATCAGATAGATGTTGGATGTTGTGCTAGCTGTGTGATCCCAGACGCATTCTTTAATGAGTCTAAATCCGAGTGTCCATATCTGTAGAGACAGAGATAACAAGAGTGAGATTATTCAGCTCCTTCCTTCAATAGTCTTGGGTCAGAAGATGCTGAGTGCCGCTAACTCGTGTTACATGCAGAAGCGTTCCTTCCCGAGAAGACGCTGCCACGTAATGTAAGATGAAGTGGAAGTACCAATATAACCCCAGTTCTGAACCCTAAAAAGTTAGAAATCTGTATTAGAACACATTTTGAAATGGAAAATGTTCATTATATAATATTAAAGGAAGCAATCAAGATCATATGTGGTATAATCTTAAGACACTCGCCACTAAAAAAAATTAATAAGCTCAGGAAAAAAATACTGGAAAGGAATCATCAAAATGTTGTTATCTTTGACGGTGAGATTATTGCTTTTCTTCCTTAATGTTGTTGTTTTCCACAATGAGTATATGTTACTTTATTTATTTTTTAAGTAGTTTCTACATTTTTATAGTACAAAATAGATATTTAGTGAAAAGAAAGCCCCCTCTTCCATGCTGTCCCCCATCTACCTGGTTCCTTTCTTTAGAGGCCACCAGAGTTACCAGCTTCTTGATACCCCCCACACAATATATTTTATATCATACAAGTGGTAGCATATCATATACAATGTTCCATAGCTTGCTTTTTTCATTTAACCATACACTTCAGCAATTTTTCTGCATCAGGACAAACAGCTGTGACACATTTATTAATAGATGATGCCTAGTATTCCATCATATGGATGTATCAAAATTTATACCAATGATAAAGCATTTATGTTGTTTCCAACTTAGTCATTGCTTTTATGTTACAAATAATGAATGTTCCTGATGGTAATTTTTCATATGTTCAGGCATATTTGTAGTGTAGATACCTAGAGATGAAATTAGTAACTCAAAGGGCATGTGAACTTTTGATGTTGATAGAGATTGCCAAATGTCGCCACATAGAAGATGCATCAAGTCCCGTCAACAATAGGTGAGTGTCTGTTTGCCCACATTCTCATTAGTACAGTAGGTTATCGAACTTAAAAAATCCTTTACCAACCTTGCTGGTGAAAAGATGGTATCTTATTGTAGCTTAAATTTGCATTTCTCTTATTATGAGTAAGGCTGAACATCTTTCACATGTTCAAGAGCTATTTGGGTTTCTTTTTCTGTGAACTTTGTATTCCTATTCTTTGTGTACTTTTCCATTAGATTGTTGGGTTTTCTTTGGGTTCTTGATATATTAAGGAATATAACGCTTGCCTATCATATGAGTTACAAATATTTTTCCCAGTTTGTTGTTTATCTTTTGGTTTTACTGAGATATTATTATTGTTATTTTGGTTTTGTTTCACAGAGTTGTAAAAAGTTTTTACAGGTTAAAATTCTTCACTCTTTTCTTCGACGTTTCTGGGTTTTGTCATACTTTCTCTCACATGAGGTTATAAAATACTTCTCAAGTTTCCATCTAGGAATTTATGATTTCATGTCAATCTTTCGCCTACCAGAATCCATTTTGGTATTAGTTATGAGGTAGGGTTCACCTTTATTTGTCTTCACATGCCTATGCAGTTGAGCCAACATCATTTATTTAATATGCAAAATTCTCATATATACCTACATCTCTTGCTCAATTTTGTATTTGGTGTTAGTGATTTTTGTTTCTATTCATGTTGTTTTGATTTTTGAGGACTTGTAATAGGTTTCCATATATGGTAGTTTTAATCTTCCTTGTTATTCTAATTTTTGCAAAATTGTTCTGGCTATTCTTCGTAATCTTTTCATGTGAAACTTAGAACCAGCTAGTCTAGTCTCGTTCCAGAAAAATATCCTTTTGGTATTTTTGCTGGGATGACATTGAATTTACAGAGCAACTATCTTGACAGCTTTACGATGCTAAGAATTGGAGGGCGTGGCGTGCCTTTGCATCGTTCAATCTCCTTTCGTATCCTCCAGTAGCATTAAAATTTAAAATTACAGGACCTCCATATTTCTTGTTAAGTTTATTCTCAGGAATTTTATTTTTTTGATGTTATTCTAAACAGGGTCTTTTCTTTCTTTACATTTTCTTACTGGCTATTTTTGGAGATATGAGTTTCATTTGATTTCCATATATAAATGGAATTTACTGAATTCTGTTTGAGTTAGTCATATTTTTATTTGATTCTCTTTTTTCCAGGTGTACTAGGAATCTACAACTTACAGCCTCTGGGACAAACTCAGCCATGGACCATTTTTGTACCTCTGAGAACTAGGAATTTTTTTTTTACATTTTAAAAGAATTGTTTAAAAAAAAAAGGAAGAAGAACTAAAAAATACAACAGAGACCTTTTATTATCTGACCCTTTAAAGTGAAAGTTTGCTGACCTTCAAAGTATACAATAATATCACTTATATTTAATGATAATTGATCTCTATCTTTCCAATATTTATATGTCTGATTTCTATTTCTTCTTTAATTACGTTTTCTGTTACCTGACGATAGTGGACATGCTTGTCCTGCTCCTGAATTTAATGGGATTCCAATTCACATTTTGTATTTTAGGAGGATACTGGCTTTTAGGTTATGATAGGTCTATTCTATCAAGTTAAGAAAATACCCATCTATTCTCATTTTCCTAAGGATTTTAACGGAAACAAAAAGATGTTTAGTTTTTTTCAGCATCTGTGGAGAATGCTATGTTTTTATCTATTAAAATGGAGAATTATATTAAAGATTGTTCCATACTGAATCATCCTTACAATTCTGGAATCAATCCTTTGTTGTTCATAAGTGCGATTGGTTTGTTTCTTTTTATTTAAACTTTGCCATGTTTACCTGGCCTACACGTAAATATAATTTGAGGGCTTTCCTTTCTAAAAGTCAAAGATATAGGTGCAAACAATTGAAAGAAGCAAATAGTTTAACAAGATTGTAAGAAAGAGAACTCCCCGGCTCCATCTTTCATCCCATTTCCCAGTCCCTGGAAGCAACCACTTAGAACTCTCCATGAGCCACTGGCCGCTGTACTCGTTTCCTAGGATTGCTTTAACAAGTTACCCTAAACTGGATGGCCTGAAACAACAGGGATGTATTCTGTAACAGCTCCTGCGTCAGAAGTCTAAAATCAAAGAGTCAGCGGGGCCACGCTCCCTCCGAGGGCTCCAAGGAAGAACCCTGCCCGGCCTCTTCTCAGTTTCCGCGGCTGCTGGTCATCCTTGGCATTCCTTGGATCGCAGCTGCGGCACTTCAGTCTCTGCCTCTGTCCCCATATGGTGTTTTTTGCAGTGTCTGTGTCTCTGTGTGTGTCTGTCTCCAAGTCTCCGTGTCCTTGTAAAGACCTTAGAAAGATACTCCTTATAAAAATCTGTCATTGGATTTAGGGTCCGCCAGAATCCAGTATGACTCATCTTAGCTTGATTTCATCTTTGAAGATCTTATTTCTAAATAAGGTCACATTATCAGGTTTTGGGTGGACACAAATTTTGGGGGGATGGTATTTAACCAACACAGTCCTTTCTTTACTCCCTCAAAAAACTCATGCCTGTCCCGTGTGCAAAATACATTCACCCCATCTCAACATCTCCCAAAGTCTCAACTCACTCCAGTACCTACTTTAAACCTAAAATTCATCTAAATATCATCAGCTCAAAACATCCCAAATCTCATCATCTAAATCGGGTATGAATGAGGCTCTGGGTATGATCCACCCTGGGTCAAAATTCCTCTCCATCTGTGGGCTAGAGAATAAGTTTTCTGCTTCCAGAATATAATGCTGGGACAGGCATAGGATGAACATTCCCACCCTGAAAGGGAAAAAATGGAAGCAATAAAGTGTTCATTTGTCCCAAACAAGTTTGAAACTCCATTAGGGAAAATTCCATTGGATTTCAAGGCCTGAGAATAATCCTCTGTGGCTCAATGCTGTCTGCCCCTCAATGCACCCCAGCCTGGAGGCCTCTGGCTCTGCCATCTCTGGCCTCTGCATCATTGGCTCTACCCTGTATCAGTGTCCCGTAACTTATAAGACACTGAGTTCTTCCATTTATCTCTCTTCTCTCACATTTTACACATAAGCAGCAAGGAGGAACCATACCTTCAATACTATGCTTGGAAACCTCAGCTACATATCCAAGGTCGTTACTTACAAGTTCTGCTTTCCACCCTGCAGTATAATACAATGTCAGCCAGGTTTTCTGCCACTCATAAAAAAGGCATATTTTCTCCATTGCCCAATAACATGCTCTTCATTTTTTCCTAAGCCCTCACCAGAAGCATCTTTAATATTTCTTTAACATTCTTTTTATGATGATATATTTATTTTCTAAGATGATGGAAGCGTTATCTACCATTCTCTTCACTTTCTTCTGAGTCCACACCAGAATCATCTACAACATCCATATTTCCCACGATGGTCTCTTCAAGGCAATCTAAGCTTTTTCTATCATGCACCTCAAAATTCTTCCAACCTCTTCCCACGACCCGATTTCAAAGCTGCATCCACATCTTTAGGTATTTGTTACAGCAGCTCCCCACTTCCTTGTACCAGAATCTACATGAGTCTGGGCCCTCCAGAGAAACAGAACCAATTTATTTAAGGAATTGGCTTCCACGATTATGGAGGCCCTCCAGCGGCCAGCAGGCTGGCACTGAGGCAGGAGTTGATGTCACAGTCTTTCTTTTTTCTTTAAAGATGGCACCTGAACTAACATCTGTTGCCAATCTTTTTTTTTGTCTTCTCCCTAAAGCTCCCCAGTACATAGCTGTATATTCTAGTTGTAGGTCCTTCTGGTTGTGCTATGTGGGACGCCGCCCTCAGCATGGCTTGATGAGCAGTGCTAGCTCTGTGCCCAGGATCCGAACCAGCAAAACCCTGGGCTGCTGAAGCGAGCGCGCAAACTTACCCACCCGGCCAGCCCCAGGTGTTGCAGCCTTAGAGGCAGGACTTCATGTTCTCCAGAAAAACTCTGTTTTTTCCCTTAAGGACTGCAACTGATTGGGTGTTAGCTGTGGTCCACCCACATTACCAAGCATAATCTCCTGACTTAAAGTCAACTGACTGTAGATGTTAACCACATCTATCAAATACCTTCATGGCAACACCTAGATTAGTGTTTGATTAAATAGTTGGGTACCACACCTTAGCCAAGTCGACACATAAAACTAACCATCACACTCCCTGAGGATCAATCCAAAATTAAAATGTCTTTCGTGTTTTGAAACAGTTTCACAAAGCCATGGAAGATGTCAGCCCTCTCAAAAAATCAGTTTACACCCAACTTTTCAGAAACTGTAGGCTATGAATTGTGAGGTACAATGTAGAACTCAGAAAGTCAAAGGTTAGTAATGAAAATCATGTGACTTCTTTTTTAAGTTGTAAACTATAGAAAACATACAGAGGAGTGTAAAAGAAAGCATTTGTACTGGCCCGCCTGGAGGCATTAGTGGTTAAGTTCGCACCCTCCACTTTGGCAGCCCAGAGTTCTTGGGTTCGGATCCCAGGTGCAGACCTACACACTGCTCATCAAGCCATGGTATGGTGGCGTCTCACATATAGAATAGAGGAAGATTGGCACAGATGTTAGCTCAGGGATGATCCCGCCCCCCCGCCCCCCAAAAGGCATTTGTACAATTTTAAGAACAATAATAAAATAAACTCTTATGTACTCACTATTTAGGGCAAGAACACTATCATCAATCAGATATGTGCCAATATGCCCTTCGCCAACTGCATTTCTCCTCTCTTCTCACCTGGAGCAAATTTTGTGCTAATTATTTTCATTCTTTTCTTTAGAGATTTTACTTCCTAAGCAGTACTATAAATCAATTTAATTATTATCTATTTTTTTACTTCATATAAGTAGAACCCTATTGTACAAAGTCTCCTTTGACTTGTATCTTTTGCCCAATGTCATATTTTTTGGATTTTTTCCATGCCGATGCACACGGCTCTTGTTCATAGATTTTCAGTCCCACAGAGTATTCCTATGTATGAATATACCTCAAGTAACTTATCTACTTTACTGTTGATGGACATTCGGTTTGTTTACATTTTTTTCTCTTGTGGAAAATGCCACTATAAACATTTTTGTAAAAGTCTCCTGGTGCACATGTGCAAGAGTCAGCTAGTTTCCCATAGTGATCATGACGTTTGAAATGCCCATCAGCAGTAGATGATAGTTCCCAGTGCTCTACATTCCCACTAACCCTTGCAATTAGCAGAATTTGAGATATTTGCTAACTTAGTAGGTATGACACGCAAGTTGTTGTAATTTTTTTTTTAATATTGGCACATGAGCCAACAACTGTTGCCAATCTTTATTTTCTTCTGCTTTTTCTCCCTAAATCCCCCCAGTACATAGTTGTATATCTTAGTTGCAGGTCCTTCTAGTTGTGGCATGTGAGACGCTACCTCAGCATAGCCTGATGAGCGGTGCCATGTCCGCGCCCAGGACCCGAACTGGCGAAACCCTGGGCTGCCAAAGCGGAGTGCATGAACTTAACCACTCCGCCATGGGGCTGGCCCCAGTTGTTTAATTTTAATTTGCATCTCCCTGGTTAGGTTGAAGATGGTTTTATATTTGTATGGAGCACTTGTGCCTCATTTTCTGTGAAATTTTTGACAATTAATTTTGTTAATTTTGGCAGGAGGATGTTTATCTTTTTCATACAGATGTGGAAGAGCTTTTGAATTTTGGATACTAATATTTTTAGGTTACATTGTTCAAATGTCTTTCCCTACTCTGTAGTTTTTGATAGCGTCTTTTGATGAATAGGTGATCATAATTTTAATGATGATCTTAATTTTAAAAAGATAAAGAGTTTCCTTATGGCATATCGAGCTCCTTTTCAAATGCTTATTGGTCACTGTGATATTATCTTTTATGAGGTTCCTGTTCAAATCTTTTGTCCATTTAAAAAAAACGTATTTCAGTCTTTTTCCTATCATTTTGTAGGAGTTCAAAATGCATTTTGAATATTTGTCCTTTCTCAGATATACGTATTGTGAATATCTTCTCCCAGTCTGTGGCTTGCTTTTTCACTTTTTAGATGTCTTTCGATGAGGACAAGTTTTGAACTTTGATAAAGTCCAATTTATCATTTTTTAAAGTTTATACTTTGTACTTTTTGCATCCTGTTTAAAAAAATATTTTCCTATTCCAAGGTCATGAAGATATTTTCTTTTGTAGTCTTCTGGAAGCTTTATAATTAGCTATCACGTGTGGTTTTATAATTCATCTTAAATTAACTTTTGCGTATGGCCTGAAATTGGGGTTCTGCTTAATCCTTTTTCCATATGGATATTCAGTTGCTGTAGCACTATTTATTGAAAAGTTCTTTCTTTCCCCATTGACTCATGCTGGCACCTTTGTCAAGAATCGAGTGATTGCATTTGTGTGGCCTCCTTTCTAGACTATCTGTTGTATGCCACTATTTCTTAAGAAAATACTACACTGTCTTAATTTCTGTACCTTTATGTTAAGCTTTGAAATACAGCAGTGTAAGTTCTCCAGTTTTTCTTTCTTCTTCAAGATTGTCTTGTCAATGCACGTACATTTTAGAATGAGCATGTCAATTTCTTTAAAAAAAACCGCTGAGATTTTCATGGGGGTTGTGCTGTCTCTAGAGATCTATAGATCAATTTGGGGCAAACTGACATTTTAACAATAGTGAGCATTCCAATCCATGAACACGGCATTTATTTAGGTCTTCTTTTATTTTTTCTTCAGAAATATTTAAAAATTATCAGTATAAAGCTCTTTCACATATTTTGTTAGATTTCTTCCCAGGAATTTGATTTTTTTTAATCCTCTGGTAAATGATACTGCTTTTAGTTTTATTTTCCAATTATTCATTGCTAGTATATAGAAAACATAGTACATAGAATTACAGTGGATTTGTGTATGTTGACCAGTGACCTTGCTAAATTCTCTTACTAGTTATAGCAGTTATTTTTAGATTTCTTTAGATTTTCCATGTTTGCTATCATAGATAAAGAAAAATTTACTTTTTCTTTCCTAATATTTATGCATTTTATTTCTTTTGCTTGCCTTATCACACTTATTATAACCTCCAGTATAATGTTAAACAGAGGTGGTGAGAGTGGGCGTCCTTGCCTTGTTCTTAGAGGAAAATGTTCAATATTTGACTTTTAAGTATGATGTTACTGTAAGTTTTTAGAAGATATTTCATCATTGAGGAAGTTCCCTTTTATTCTCAATTTTCTGAGAAGATGATAAGATACTGAATTTTTTCAAACATTTTTAATTTTTTACTCTATTAATATGATTACACTGCTTTCTCCTTTTTTCTGCTAATGTGATGATTTATGCTATTTTTCAAATGTTAATCTAATCTTGCCTTCCTGACGCAAATCCCACTCAGTTGTCATATATTGTCCTTTTCATATCTTGCTGAATTTGATTAGCTAATACTTTTATGAAGATTTTTTTGTGTCTATGTTCATGAGAGATATTGGTTTGAATTTTCTTTTTTTGTAATGTCCTTGTCAGGTTTTAGTATCAGGGTTATTTTGGCTTCATAAAATTAGTTCAAAAGCATTCCCTATTTACCAAATAAATTTGAATATGATTAATACTATGTTTTAGATGTTTGGCAGAATTCACTGTATAATTATCTGAACCTGGAGTTTTCTTTATGGGAGGGTTTACAGATACTTCTTTAACAGATCTAGACTTATTCATATTTTCCATTTCTTCTTGTGCCAGTTTCAGTAAATCGTGTTTCTCAAAAACATTTGTCCATTCAAGTTGTTGAATTTATTGGCATAAAGTTATTGGCATAATATCCTTTTATTTTTATTTAATATCTGTAGTTTGTAATAATACCTCCATTTCATTCCTGATATTTGCAGTTTGTGGGATTTTTTCTTCTCTTCTTGATCAGTCTTGATATGACTTTATCAATCTTATTCATCATTTCTATATCTGTTATATATGTTTTCTCATTCATCACTTTATGTTCTTATCTATATTATTTCCTTCTTTCCATTGCCTTTGGTTTGCATTTCCTTTTCTAGTTCCTTTCAATGGATGCACTTAAAGTTATAAATTTCTCTCTAAGTGCTAGTTTAGAAGCATCTCAAATTTTTCTATTTCCATTATCATTCAAATTGAAATCTTTTCTCAATTTTTTGGTGATTTCTTTTTTGACTCAGATTATTTAGAAATGTATTACTTAATTTCCAAACGTTTGAGGATTTTCTAGTTATTGTAGTTATGAGGAATTTCTAGCTAGTTTTTGTTGTTTATTTTTGGTTTAATTGTATTGTGGCCTGAGATCATACTCCGTTTGATTTCAGTTCTTTGGATTTTACTAATATTCACCTTATAGCTCAGCATGTACTCTGTTTTAGTAAACATTCCTGTACACTTGGAAGAATGAATATTCTGAAGTCGTTGAGTGTAGTGTTCTAGAAATATCAATTGGGCCAAGTTGAACAATACTGTTGTTCAAATCTTCTATAGCCTTATTGATTTTTGTCTGTTTATTCTATCAGTTACTTTTTTCCCCTCTCCCTGCAGTTCTGTCCATTTCTGCTTCATGTATTTTGGAGTTCTATGTATTAGATGCATATATGCTTTGGGTTCTTATGTCTTCCTGATGAATTGATCTTTTAAATAACTTTTAAATGCCCCTTTATCTCTGGGAATAGTCCTTGTCTTGAAATTTAGTTTGTTTGATGTTTATATAACCAAACCATATATATTTATGAAAGCAAACAGATGGGAATAGATATGGCATGCAAAATTTAACTATAAGAAAGCTGGCGTATATATATACACACACCGTATATACACCACAGAAAAGATGGAAGGAGCTTGAGACTTTGAGGAAATTGTGGAACCACTGAAACAGCCCTGGACTGCCTGTCCTCAGAACTTTCGTTTAAGCCTTTCTTATTTAAACCCTGGTTTATCAGGTTCTTGGTTATTACAACCAAACTCATTCTTAGCTGATCCAGATTTTGATATCCAAAGGGGGGACACTTTAAGTAACATAATCTAAAATGTGGAACTGGCTGAATGGAGGAGGGACAAATTTAATGGCACACGACTGGAAGCACACAAGCCTGTGTTTGTATCCAGGTTCTTCCTCTTACTGACTTTGTGACCCTGGATAGATCACTCTACATAAGACTTAGTTTCTTCATCTTAAATCTAGATAGTGAAAATACGTGTAACATTATCTTGCACATTAAAAGAGAAATGTATTAATATAGCTCGGCATAGTGACTGGCATTTAATAATGTCAATAAGTTGTGGCTTTTTAAAAGGCAAATGTCAAGTGGGTCCACTTTGCCTTTCTAAGATATGATTCAACCTGGAGGGACCCTCTATTCCACAGCCCTGTGAAAACCCAGAGCCTTTTTGTGGTAGGCTGACTGCTAAGTGGCCCCCAGGATCCCCACCTCTTGGTGTTCATGCCCTTGTATAACTCCTTCCCCCTGAGCCTGGGCTCGACCTGGTGACTTACTTTTCATTGATAGACTATGGCAAAATGGAAGGGATGTCACTTCTGTGATTAGGTTACAGAAGACTGTGATGTCTGTCTAGCTAGTAGACTCCACTGCCTACGAGGTTTGTGTGTACTGATGAAGCAAGTTGCCATGTGGTAGAGGCCCATGGGGCAAAGAGCTGAGGGCAGCCTCTGACCAACAACCAGAGAGGGGCAGCATCCTGGTAGCAGAGGATGCAGAGGTAGTGAGTTTGGAAGAGGGCTCCTCCAGTTGAGGCTGCAGAGGAGACCCCAGCTTTGGATCACACCATGACTGCAGCCCGGGAAGAGACCCTGAAACTGAGGACTCAGCTAAGCAGTGCCCAGATCTTGACCCACAGAAATGAGGAGATAATAAAAATGTACTGTTTTAAGACACTACGTTTTAGGGTAATTTTTTATGCAGTAGATGACTAATAAACTTCCCCAGATTCTTGATATTGGTCATATTTCTGTTTGCCCTAACAATCTATTGTCTGTGCTCCTTCACTGTTTTCCACAAAAATATCCCATCAGACCCAAATATTTTGGGGGTAAGGCATTTTTAATGTGGACTGAGGGCTAAGGGAAACTGCATCCTGTCTCTCCTTCTTTCTCTTTACCTGCCCTGAGTGGAGGAGAATAGCAAATCCTTCCTTTGACCTGTGCCAAACAGTTCTGCCCACATTCAGGCACAAGCACCTGCCAAAGATACAGTTTCCTTTCTAAGAGAAATTTTGGAAAATCCAAGTTTTTCTTCTCTGTTTCATGGTAGTATTATTGCTGTTAATGGACCAAAACAAAATGTAGGGGAACCATGGGCAAATAGTCAGGAGAAAGAAGGCTGAGGTGTGAGACATCCCTTCAGAATCAGGGTAGATTCTGGTAAGGCCAAAGAGAAAGGATGAAAGGAAATGAGCGTTCACTTTAGCAAGAGATAGAGGGGCCGGGATCACTGAGAGGCAGGGAGCGGCAGGTCAAGTTACTCATTTGTCTGGAATCTTGTAGGTGTTGCCCTTTCGTGGGGCAGAGAATGATGTGACCTTCTCAGCAAATTCCCATCAGGCCTCTGAAGAACAAGGTATTCGTGCCAATCCAATGAGGAAGATCTGAGAGAAGCATCTTCCCTGGGATCACTCAGCGTGTAGCATGGCCCTGGTCCAAATGTTGCCTGACTGGGTTTCAAAGGCAGAGACCTGAGGAGAATGTCACCTTATTCTCTTTCCAGTGTTGGCCAGAGGAGATGAGTACTAGAATGGAGCCAAATCCTGGAAAGGAAAGATTTGGGCGTGGAAAACAGGGAACTACTTATATTAGGTATGTGGGAGTGGTAGCATCCTGGAGATTGAATACAAGAGTTTAGGGCAGAATGTTGGAGACTGGGACTAAGAGGAAGAGATGAGGGCCGAGTAATCAGGCTAAGGCGTTAGAACTGAAGATGGTTGAAAGTGGTTGAGTCACTTCATGCTCGGGTACATAAGTATCCACTATAGACCTCTCCTTTCATTTTGCGTTGGCCTCATAACCAGCCCCTCAGGCAATGGTGTTTTTACCTTCTATCCAGGTTAGTCAGTGCTGGGCTGGGATTCTACTCAGGCCTCCAGTCTAGAGTATTTTCCACAAGATACCGGAAATGCTACATGTCCTCTGGACTATGGGTTAGAAATCTAATTGCCCTTTGAAGGCGAGAAGAGGAATTAGTAGAACACACAGAAAATCCCGAACTTACCATTTGTGGGAACTAGGGCGAGTCATTCACTTTCTCTCCAGAAGTCCACAAAGATTATTTACTTCCCCTCAACTCTCAAAATGCCTCCACTTCCGCCGTTACGCTCTACTGATGATAACATTCTGACTTCAGAGGGAAAAAGGAGAAGCTCTCAAATGGAACTCGCTAGAGACACCAACTTGAGTTCACCTTCCCTTTTCCGTGCAGGGGTCTCCCGGGTCTAAAGCGATCTCTCCCCATTTGCCTGGGCTTCTGTCTTTCCTATCTTCTTAGTGTTCTTGGGGCTGCTGATGATTTTCTTCTATCTTGTTTCTTCAACTTCTTTCTCCCTCTCTAAAGACTTCTCATAAAGATTAAAATATGTTCAATTCTCTCCTGCATATAAAAACCTTCTCTTGATCCCACACCCACCTCTAGTCTTATCTTTCTCTCTCCCTCACAGCCAACATTTTTGAAAGAGCTGTCTAAACTCATACCTTTTTTCTCAATTCTCATTTACTCCTCGGTGCCCTATAAGTTGGATTTCATCCCAATCACTTCAGTGAAACTATGGTCCCCAACATCACCAGTGACCTCTATGTTACTAATTCAGTGGGCACTTTCCAGTTCTCATCTGATTTGACATGTCTGCAACATACGACATAGCTGTTGACTTGCTTCTGGAAACACATCTGTCCCTGGATTCCATGAAACCGCACTCCAACACTCTACTGCTTGTCTTCCTCTTTTCTGACTTTTCTTTGATCAACTTGCAACTTCTTCGCTTCTACTCACCCTAACATGGGCTCTGTCCCGGGCCCTTTTCTGCCCTCACCCTATATACTCTCCCTTGGAATCTCAACCTCCCTCCTGGCTTTAGTATGACCAGCTGGTAACTCCAAAATCTATATTTTTAACACAAATCTCTTTCATTGAAAACCAATCATCCACTAGAAATTTCCATTTGGAGGCGTCCCTAGAACCGTAAATTCAACATGATCAAAATGGAACTCATCCTTCCCCTACCCTGTTCCTCCTTTTGTGTTTTCTCTCTTGCCTAAATGACACTAAAACCCACTCAGTTGTCTAAGCCAGAAACCTGGACATCATTTTTGACGGTTCCTTTTCTCTCACCTTTCAAAGTCAATCAGACAGAAAATCCTGTGATTCTAAATCCAGAATATCTCTCAAATGCATCCATGTCTACCCTTCTCCAGTGCCGCGACCTGAGACCAGGCCACTACATCTCTCACCTGTGTTATCCCAGTAATTTTCTTACCCGCTCTTCCTCCTTACACTGATTCCTTCCTAGTGATGCTCCATATTGCAACCAGAGCGGGCTTCCTAAAACAGAAAGCTGATCATATTTAAAGTCCTTCAATAGCCTTTCATTGCCATTTGGTCTCCTTCACAGGCCCTGCAGCCTTTCTTCTGCTCCAGCCTCTCCTTTTGCTCATTGCTGGCCATTTTATACGCATTCTAGACCAGTGCTCCCAAATTGGCTACCCATTGGCCCATTAAAGCCACAGGTGTGTTTTATTTGGCACATACAGTATATTTTTTTAAGTTGAGTGAACAGTTAAAATCAGAGAATTTCTCATAAAAATCCAGGCTTCCAAATTCTTTTGAAAAATTGGAATACACATTGGCACCCTCCTCCCCTATTCTTGCATGGCCACGATATGTTGGAGCTGAATACTGGTTGTCCCTTTAGCTGGGGCATGAGCTCCGTAGTTTTCACAGTCTGCCACTCCCTATTGCCTCCATGTCATTAAGGCTGAGTATTAAGTTAACATTGGGACCGTGTTTATGCTGTTTTCTCTGGCTACAATACTCCTACTCACTCCTCTTTGCCTGGTCAACTTCTCCTTTACCTTGGGTCTCATTTTAATCATCGCTTCCCCATGGAGATCTCCCTTGAGCCCTAGGGTCCTAGTTACATGCTCCCATAACATAAAAGCAAAGCAAAGACTCTTTCCCGTGCTGGGAGACCTGGTATTGCCCAGGAATGGAGAGGAGGTGGGCTCTGAGGCAGTAAAAGGGGACTAAAAGTAGAGCGTGGGACTGTCCAACAATATTTGTCACCACACCACGTCCCTGAGCAGAAGGTTGACATATCCGGCCCTCACAATGTGATGTGCTTCCCAAGGTCAGGCTGAAAATGGCTTTCCAGGTTCTTCCTTATGAGCTGGAGAACCAAGTCACTGAGCATTTGACGTGTGCCTAAAAGGGACCAGAGTACAGGTGTTGGGCTAGCCACAGGAGATGTGTAAATAAGTAATACACAGTCTTCATCTTGAGTATATGATCCAGTGGGGAGAAAGGCACAAATGTCAAAGGCTAGAGTAAAAGTGTGAAGAGCTGTGATAAAGGCGTGTGTGCAAGGTATGATAGGAATACGGTTGCAAAAGTGATGATTTCTGCTGAAGGAATCGGGAAAAGTTAGTAAGAGGAAATGACATATGAACTGAATCTCGTGGAATAGGCAAACCCAGCACAATACAAAGCTTGGAAGAAAAGCCATGGGGGGAGGTAGCATGAGTCTATCCTGTCTCTGGTGTTAAGGACTTAGGGCAACAGGGTTTCAAAATACAGGCAGCAGAATCTGATAGAACTGAAGGAAGAAATAGTCACTTCCATAGTCATTGCTGGAGATGTCAGTGCTCCTTTCTCAGTAACTCTGGCCCCGGAGAAGTCACTCAATCTTTTGTGGGCTTAGCATGCTTACCTGTAAAGTGGGGAGGATACTGTTTTATGCTCACTTTTTAGAGTTGAGGGAATGAAACAGACCTAAGGAACTTAGCAGTCTTTCAAGGGCTTTCCTCCTACTCAGAATAAAATGTTTTGCTCTTCATCACACGGCAAACAAACAAGTTAATAAACTCTTGAATATTTACTTTCTGCCAGGCACTGGGCTAGAAGCTGAGTTCTAGAGAAAGCTCAGACACGGGAATACCTACCAGGAGCGCACAGTCCCATACAGAAGGCAGACCCTGGAAATGTATGTTATATATTTATATACTATATGTATAGACATATATTATGTATAATATATATATTATATGTTAATACATGTTTATACATTATAAATAATAATTTAGTTGGAAAAGCTTTCACATAGAAGGATGCAGAGGGCACCAGGCGTCACCGACACCTAGCATTTCTTCCTTCATCCACTTATTCAACAAAGACCTGCCTACTGGGTGCCAGGCCCATTCTGAGGCTGTACAAAGGGTGAGTGAGACTGGCAAGGTCTCATCTGTAGAGCTCACATTCGTGGGGACAGGGGCGTGGAGGGTGATTGTAGTGCTCAGATAAAAAACCGGTAAACAAATACTTAGACAAGACCCGGTTCAATAATGACAAGTGCTTGGAGGGAAATGGACGGGGTAGTACGGTAGATCCTGGGGAGGCCAGCTTTAGACAGTGTGGGTGGAGGGGGCCTCCTTGACAGAGCCCTGATGGTGAGGCATCCCCCAGGTGAACAGTGGCACCGGAGGCGGGCATGGGTGTGCGCAGAGAGGAGGCAACAGCAAATTTGGCTATATTGGCTGTTTTCTGCTCCTTGGCGGTGGGGTGAGTCTATCTTGCACAAAGCACACCAGGACAGAGCACAGCTGTCTCTGCAAACTTCTTCTGGGACGATCCTCGAGGACAAGTGCATTCTCTCAGTGGCCCAGATAGGAGCGCAGCCTGCGGCAGGGTCTGAGGAGGAGCAGGGAAGCAGCAGGACACCCAGCCCCTCAGGCTGCCCGGCCCCAGTGGAGCTCAGCGCTGGGGTTGGGGAACGGTTTGGAAAGAGAAAGGGACATTTCCCCTCTGCCCTCGCTGAGCCTCACCCGCCCTCCATCTGGTCCTTGTCCAGTTCCCCCAAGGGATTAAGTTCCGATGCAGGAAACTCAGGCACCATTTGAGGTGGAGACCATGTTTTCTTTTGGGGCAGGAGAAAAGACAGGGGTCCAGCAGTGAGCTGCCATGCTGCCAGCCCCGCAGCGGTCTGGGAGCTCTGAAGATGGGGCTCCTAGGTCTGTTGCTCCCATCTTTCCACGGCGACTCCGGGATTCACAAGGTTTCCGTTCCTCCAGACAGCGCTGTCAGGAGGAAATGGAGGAGAAAACGGCTTTCGCCTTAATTCAAGCCGCTGATGATATTGGGGCTGGAGTGAGAGTTAGGGGTGTGTGTGGGAGGGGTGTGTGTGCGCGAGCTGTGCGTGTGTGAGTGCATGTGTGGCTCCGCGTTTGGGACTCCGGTTTGGGGAATGTTTTACATGAAGCGAACGTCTAGCCAAGCCCATTTCCTCTTCTGTCTACCCCTTCCTCAGAAATACAATGTCCGCTCCTTCAAAGCCAGCCCTGCTGGCTGTCGTTGCGCGGCTCTGGATGGAGAGGGGGCGCGCGGCCGGGCACGGCGCGCGGCCTGGGTGGGAGCCCTGGGGCACCCCTGGGCTCAGATGCCTCGCAGATGAGGTCACATCCTCTCCCCGCCGGCTCCTCCGCGGGATGAAAGGCGAGAGGAGGCTGAAATGTATGCGGAGCGGGGAGGGCCGGCTCGGCTTGGCCATGGCTGGAATTACATAACAGCGACGTGGGGCGCGGGCCCACCTTCAGCTGTCCCTGGGCGCCGCGGAAGGGGACGAAGGGCGGGCAGGCAGCTCGCCTGGAAGGGGGAGGGGGGGACGTGGGGACGTGGGGACGTGAAGGGTAGCGAGGTGGGGGGTGGGGTCTGCGGGGACGTGGGGGGAACCAGGGAGGGGAGGCAAGGAAGGGCGAGGGGCGGAGGGGCAGTGGCAGGCTCCCGGCTCCCTGCTCCAGCGCATTCCCTGCGAAAAAGCAGCTGCAAGCTGTGTTCCCCGGCCAGGGGACATGATGACAAATTAGATGGCTATGACGTGGCAGACGAAAACATTCTCTTGTAAAGGATGTGAAAATGAGGGAACGAGAGAAACGGAGGGGAATGGGGCGTGCATTCTGTTTCACACCCTGGGGACCAACGTGGGACATGAAGCCGGGAGTCCGGAAGTCGCCCCACGCAGACACACAGCAGACAGCCCTGGGGAGGCGTCGCCCGCCCGGGGGAGAGCTGCAGGACCGGGCGTGGACGCCTGGCCTTGGCATCCCCCTAAGATGATTCGGAACATAATTTTGCAAATGACCCATTAAGCATCTAGAATTTCTCACCATAACTTTAAATAGTTGAAAACAGTGTAACTTTTGCCATATTGACATTTAAAAATATGCCGGGTTATACCACTTTAAAATGTATCAAATGGAACCTTAGCTTCCTGATCTGATCATTATTCATTTAAAAAATACATTTATAAGCTCTTAAGAGTTGAAAGTTTTACCTAGTTCCTTTTTCTCCTTGAACTCCACATAATCTTATGTGGGCATGATTATTGTTATGGCTGAAACAGTTTTATTCATCATCCTGTTAAGTTTTTCTGACACCAAGATATGCATATACATTGAAATAAATTTTTTATGACTTTACACAATATACGTATTTTTATAATTACTAATAAAGGGTAAAATTTTATTGAAAATGTATTCTCAATTAGCCCATATACCCGTAGATGAATATTAATTATGTGATTCCATTCTGATTTTTCATTTTTATGGACATTTTGTTCACATAAAAAGTAGATGACAAGGGAAGAGGTTTTATTATGGTAATGTCACTCAATTCTTTGAACTACTTCCAAGTTATTTGCTAAAATACCGCACAGCGATATATCATTAAAACTACTTTTTGTCAGTTCAAGATTTATCAACTGATAATTTATGTCCTGCTTCAATTTGCTAGAAACAAAGAAATAAAAGCCATTTGACTTATGAATAGATTTGTTACTCAGATATTAGTGTCATTCCTTTCAATTTCTGGGAATTCAGCTAAGAAGGCTTTACCCAGACCTATTAAATGACTATTAATTATATCTGCTACTCTTTCACTTAAAGGCAGTTTGTTTAAGCAGATGGACTCATAAAGCTTTAAAAAATAGAAATATTTGTTAATTTCAGTATATCTGTGCCAATACACCTTTGTATTAAGATGCTTTTATTTTGTGACTTGCTTTAAGTATATTTTCTTTAGAACCTTGGTGGTGCAAATTTATGTCATTCAATTGGTGGAAAATATTTATTGGATAACCAATCAGCAAAATCAGACAGCTCTGTCAGAGAGACCCTGCCTTCCTCTTTCAATTCAAGAAAATGTGTTAATAGGAATCCTTTGAACAACCTTGTCCCTTCTGACTTCTAATTTTTAGATAGAGAGAGAGCCGTAGGAAGAAAGGACAGGAGGCTCTCTGTGTGTTTGTCCTGGGCGTGAGTGTGGAGGCAGTGCCTTCCATGTTCCTGCTGAGGCTCTCCAGGCTGTGCTCTCGCAGGACTGTCCCCAGACACTGTGCACCCTTTGGCAAAAGTGGCCAAATTTTTAAGGCCATTATTTTTTTGCCAAGGAAGATTCACCCACAGCTAAGATCTGTGCCAGTCTTCCTCTATTTTGTATGTGGGTTGCTGCCACAGCATGGCTGCCAACAAATGGTGTAGGTCCCAGGTGGGGAATGGAACCTGGGTCACAAAAGTGGAGGGTGCTGAACTTAACTACCTGGCCATGGGCTGGCCCTTTAAGGCCATTTTGTCCTTAACAGACATTTATATAAATCAGAAGGAGAGACTCCCTCCTGGAGCCTAATTAAAGACTTCACAGACACCAGGTTTTCAAACTGTGCCTCCGTTTTGACGCCCATGAGATTTTAATGCACAGAAACAACACACCGTCCTGAGATCCCAGGATGGGAGAGATGTGCCTTTATTTTGTGAAATGGGAGAGGGGTAATGGCGGAAGGAAAGGTGGGAAAAGGGACCCAAGCTGATGTTTTGATTGATGGCAGTCACCACCATCCTCAATGGAACAGTTTCAGCAAAATGTATATCAAGAAATTGAGGGTCTGGAGACAGAGTCCTTTCAAATTATCCATGCTCACACACCGCATGGAAAGGCTCTGTGTGCCCTAGGACCAAAGTGCTAGGATGCCTGAATCCCGCGCTGCCCACTGCCTTCGTCCTGACACCTTCTCTTCCCTGTGCCTGCTGCTCCTCTTTGGGAGGAGCGGCATGTGGGGGGCAACAAATTGCTCTCTATCTCTCTCCACCTCCATCCCTTTAGTCACCTACAGCTGAGTATTTTATCTCCCCAGTATTCTCCAATCCTTGCCCTGCTCTCCATCTCCACTCCCTGTGCTTTAGTTCAGAGACATGGACCACACCACAACTTTCCAGCTTAGCTCTCCAGCTCTCCATCATGGAGTCGTGGAGTGGTTTGGCTAAGATGCAAATCTGACCAGATCACTCCCTTGGATAAAGCCCTTCATGGCTGCCTAGCACCAATAAGATAAAGTACAAATTCCCTATTCTCGCGTGCTGGGACTCTGCCTGCCTTTGTAGTCTAATTTCTTATCTTTTCTACTTTCTGTCACGTGTCCCTGCAGTGGAAAGTGGTGACCTATTATGGTGAACTCAGTGTCTTATAGCCACATACACACAGAATAGCCCCAGTGTTAAGCATGGAAGAGTTGGTGCTCACCCACACAACATAATTTGAGGACCATGAGAAGATCTTCCTGTTCGCTCTACCTGGCTGAAATTGCAACATTAACCTTTCATTCCTTTGATTTTAGGCCTTACTATCATCAGTTGCCTTCTTCTAAAATGTACATATCCCTGAGAAAGATAATACGTGGTGTCACTAACAGTGTACCTCAGAGGTACAGTTGAACCACTGAACCGTTGCCCAGACAATTAGCTGAGAGAAGAAGTGGGATGCAGTAAAGAGAGGGAAAAGTGATTTTGGAGTATGACGTGATGTCTAGACTGGATGGTCCAGGGTGGAGCAACATGATTGGCAGCAAGAACACCCACTGGTGACGGTAATAGACCCCCTAGGAGGGGCTCAGCCAGAAGTGTCCTTTACCTGCTGTCTCTCACATCTGTTTTCTGGGTCTGGTTACTTTGACAATATTAGAAATGCGAATTGTCGTCACAGGTAAGCCTTCCAGACAGGAAGTTATGTTTAGCCTGTTCTCTGTCCTACAGAGTGACAGTTAAATTGTACACCCTTGAAGAGAATATCTCTCCACTAGTTTCCACAAGACAGCAAGCTTGGGGGCAGGCCAGTCAAGCAGCTGTGAGGGACAGCATTCTGTAAGGGGTGATAAAACATCAATGACATATAACACCTCTTAGGGACAGCCGTATATGTGGTTAGCACACTTTGCCAAGCTTCTTGGTGGATATTTGTGTAGGTGAGACTCCAAGGGACGTACTCAAGTAACAACTGGTAGTAGCCCATCTGCCTTCAAGGAGGGTAGACGTTGTTAACTGCTCAGCTCTTCCTGATTGGGGTGTGCAAGCATGGGGCCCGAGCTGAATTGCTCAGGGTAATGGACAGCATCATTTCCCCCCGGCTTTACTGAGATATAATTGACATATAACATTGTGTAAGTTTAAGGTGTACATCGTGTTGATTTGATACACTTATATATTGCGATATAATTACCACCATAGCGTTAGCTAACACTTCTAACCCATCACATAATTATCATTTCTTTTTTTGTGGTGAGAACATTTAAGATTCACTCTCTTAGCAACATTCAAATGTACGATACAGTGTTATTAGCTGTAATTACTATACTGTACATTCGATTCTCAGAACTTATTCATCTTATCACTGGAAGCTTGTGCCCTGTGACCAACATCTCCCCATTTCCTCCACCCACCAGGCCCTGGCGAGCACCACTCTGCTCCATTTCTGTGAGTTTGCCTTTTTCAGATTCCACGTAAGTGGTATCATACAGTATTTGTCTTGCTCTGGTAGATGGCGTGTTTACTGCATTCTGCCAAGAAGCACCTAGCATCTCTAAACAAATGTTGAACATCTTTTGGATAAAATGTGATCTTACACATTCTTGGCCACGCAGTAAACATTTTGGAGCAGATTCTAGCCCCTGCCCGGGAGGTCTGTAGCCTAGAGGAGTAAACTCACTTCTTAGGCAGTTATTAGCAGGCTAATTTGGCATGATTTAAATCATGTCATCCAATATGGCTTTATCAGCAGTCTAGGTGGAATCTTGATATCCATCTATTTGAGTTTGATATTTATCTCTCAGTTTAGAACTAGGGCAGGAAAAAAAGGAATGTTCTTTCTTTGGCCCCCTGTACTAGTTTCCTGAGGCGACCATAACAAATTACCACAAACTGATTGGCTTAAGACAACAGAAAATTATTCTTTCGCAGTTCTGGAGCTCAGAAGTCTGAAATCAAAGTGTTGGCAGGGCCGCACTCCCTCCGAAGGCTCTTGGGGAGAGTCCTTCCTGGCTTCTTCCAGCTTCTTCCCATGGCTCCCGGTTCTTGGTCTGTGGCAACATCGCTCCAATCTCTCCCTGCATCTTTGCGTGGCCTGTTCCCTGTGTCTCTTCCTCTGTGTCTGCGGCTGAAACCTCCTGCTGATTTTTCTTATAAGGACACCAGTCATTGGATTTAGGGCCTACTGCAAATCTAGGATGGTCTCATCTCAAGATCTTCGACTAAAGACTCAATTTCCAAATCAGATCACATTCATAGATATTTAGGGTTAAGATTTGGACAAATCATTTTAGGGCACACAGTTCAACCCACTACACTCCTCTAAACCCTAACATCACATTAAGGAGCAGAGAACATTGAAAAATGGATAACAATTGTCATTTGTGAGCACATGACATGTGTAGATTGGGGCTTTGGGCATGGCCAGGAGGCGAGGTGTTAGGCTTTTGCGGTTGAGACACTAAGGGTTGACTTCGGCCATTGGCAGTAGTGCTTACACGATGTCCTGTAGTTGGTCTTGATGGCTGTGATGTCGGCTTTTTAAAAAATTAACTTTTTAGTGAAGTACACATATCATAGGTGGACGGTGTGATGCATTTTTACAAACTGAACGTTCTCATATAACCAGCACCTGGATCAAGAAACAGAACATTACCAGCATGCCATAAACCTCCTCATGCCACTTACTACCTGCTGACTACCATCCTGACTTCTAACAGCACAAAGATGGCTTTTGTTTGCTTTCACACTTTATATAAATATAATCACACAGTATGAACTTCTCTGTGTCCGTCTACTCTCACTTCCCCTTATGTTTATGAGGTCACCCATATCGTTGTCTATGGTTGTCTATCACTCCTTCTCATTGCTTTATAAGGCAATTGGCTTTCAACAGGTGTGGCCTGGGCAGGTGGCACTAGGCTCCAGGAAGCATGGGCCAAGCAGGGCCCTCCTCTTGGTGGGTCACTGCAGCTAAAGGCTGCTTTGTCCTCAAACAAGTGGCGGTTTGCACAGTTGTAGAGGCGGGCTGGACCTGAATGAGGGGGTGGCTTTCAGAGGGACTCAGGGGCAGAGGCAGCAAGAACCTGATGAAGAGGAGGCGTTAGGTAGGATTAAGAAGGAGGCAAGGATTTGATTGAGGAGAAATGAGGGCATTTCCTGAGGCCTTTTAGGTGTGAGGGAGCGGCATGATTTTATTGTGTTCCTCAGCAAGGCCTCCAAGCCAGGAGGCCAGGACTTTGAACTGAGGTTCCACAGATTTTGCAGAATAGAAGTGAATTTTGAGTTTTACAGTGTTAGTGGCAGGTATCTTTAGGCAGTAAAAGATAAACCACGCCAAAATTCTGCTATTTTTATGTATTGCTTTAAATTTTCTTCAGAACCAAGAGAGAGACTACAAAGGAACTTACTCTTAATTCCTGTAACTTGCCCACAAGTTCGAGAGAAACCCCCATCCTGTGATTTCAAAGTGGTTTCAGATTTGTTACTTATACAAACTCTGACTATTGTTCTAAATGTCAGAGATCCAAATTGTGGGTTCCCCCACAGAACGATAGTAGATTTTACTAAGAAAAAAAAAGAATTAAGCCCTTTATCATAAAGACAATGCCATCTTTTGAGTTTGTGGTAGAGAAATGGGTCTATATTATTGAAAATCCAGGGTTAATCGTTCTTAAAAGGGGAATTGAAATGATGGACATATTTTAGATATAAGTCCATAACGGAAACAGTGTTTGAATTCCAGTAGAGTCCAACAGAAGAAGAGAAGCAAAATTTTACACAAAGCAGACTGGAATGACTTTTGCAGGGGCAGCCAGTATCCAGGAAAATCTGAGAAGTGTCTGTCCTCAGATCCGCCCGGAGGGAAGGGCTGCAGAGTGGGCGTGTGTTGTGAGAACAATTGGCAACCTCCCCTTGAGGGATGGGGCAGAAACCCAAAGTGGTTACAAACATTTGAACAGACTTACGATGAAAGATCAGTGGAAAATACTGAAAAAAATCATTGCGTGAACTTTACTGTGACCCAGGAAATGCCTACGCCTAAAGGAATACCTGAGAATTCGTGGAATTTGGTCTCTAGAAGAAAGCACAGGAAAGATGAGATGTATTAAAGGGCAGCCAGGCAGGACAAACACAGGACGAGTCCAGGCTGGAGTCAACGCTGGATTGATGGGAGAAGACCTGTGGGCGGGATATTCCAACTCAGTAAGGGGATGGTGGGCAAGATTTGTCTAAACAGTGGTTGCTTTTAACAGACCCAGTATTAATGATCTCATCTCTCTCGTTATGGGAAATCCTGTAAGGAAAAAACCTGGAGGATTACGTTCAGAAAACAATTATTGGAAAACAAAAGAACGGGTTGACTTGATACGAAATAAAGTGGCCAACTTACAAAACAGGTGAAACTCATGCCAAGCTGAGCCTTCCTGAAAGGAGCAGGGGCTTGTCAAGAGAGAGAAGGCATTGGGGCAGCATCTCACCATGGCTGCCTTAAATGGCAGTAAGAAGTGACACTCAAAGGGCTGCCATTTTTAACAAATTTGTGAAGAAGAGTGCCTTGAGAAGTATGTGCAGAGCAGAAGCATCAATATAGCTTTAGTTCAGGATTCTGCCAGAGCGATCCCCCAGCTGAAACGAATAGGGGATGAGGAGAAAAGCTTCCTTAGGAGACAGGATTCACAGGTCTCAGCAACTCCACAGCTGGTGGCAATGGACACTGTGACCGTGGGATGCTCCCCAAACTGTCTGCCCACGAGAGGGAGTGGAGGTGCTCATGCTGCAGGAGGCACTGGAGCCCAAAAGAAAATGGACATTCAGAGGTTGCGACTATTTGAGTTGGGAAAGGAAGGTACCTCAAGGAAGAGGACCTGGTGACTGGAGCTGCCATTCTTGCAAATTACTCAACTTAGCATGAAGGCAATAAATTCTCAAATGCCTCTGTCACAGAGAGCAGATGTATACACAGTGCCCCCAACCCCGTATGGCACTTGCATAGTGGCAAAAGGAACCTCTATGGAGGATTTGACTCTATTGAATTTGACCCTATTGAATTTAAGTGGACTCCAGACCCTAGTCCAACATTGCCTGACTGGCATTTCTTGGTCAGCATCTTCTTTTCCTCACACCCTCTGGGCCTCTCCCATGGTCCCACCCGCAGGGCCCAGAGGATGTAAATATGTTTGTGATGACTCCTCCAAGAGCTGGGGATTGGTTGGGTATGCGGCTGGCACAGTATTAATCTGTTGGGTGATGATAGCTCTTCAGGCACTTTTAAGATGAGCCTCATGAGAGGCTTGGTCGCTGTCACTTCTGTGGCGCTGAAGGAACCACGCTCATTCCCACTGGAGATGGCCCAAGCTGTGGCCACCGAAGGGACCCCAGCCTCACCCAGACACTCAGAACCCCCCCAGCAGAGACAGCAGAAATCAGAAACTGCGGGACTTGAGTTCATTCAAACTTCAGTTTAACTTTAAAACTTTTGAAGATTTTGGACTTTATTTGATTTTAGAATTTAATTTCTTTGAACTTTACTCTGTAAAAGGATTTAAACATTGGACTTTAATGTCACCCAGAGAAATTCACAATGGGAGTGAATTTAGTTTAAATTTGGGGCTTCTCTGTGTTGGCATTTTACTGTTGGTGTATTTTTATGCTGCCATTTACTTTCACAGTAACTCTGACGAACCATATTGTGCTACATGGCAGTTCATAATTTGAGATGGCAGATGGAATAGGGAGTTATTTTCCAGCTTAGGTATTGAGTGGCTTTGGAGTAAATTTAAATGTCTTGTTCTGCTTTGTTTCTGACCTTCTGGCAACCAAACCTGCTTTTAGGAAGACGCCCAAAGGAGCAGTGACTGGTACTGTGGCAAATTCCTCCCTGTGGTGGGAGCAAGACGTCCCAGACCCAGGGGGACGTGCATACCCCCAACATCCATAAGGTCAACGGGTACATTCAGTGAGCTCAGGGAGCAAAGAGTTGGGAAAGTTAGCTGGGAATGAACTTTCCCAATTCTCTTTGTATTTCCATGTGGCGGGACCTCCGCTAATGTAACCCTCTTGTCCTTCTCCATCCCTCACCCATGTCTGGCAGGGGCTTAGCTGATGGGTGCCTCTGAGCATGGTGGAACTGGAACATGGAGGAACTAAGCATGGGCTCGGTTCTTCCCTCCTTTGTCTTTGCTTGCCAGCAGAGAATATTTATTTTGCTCTGCTCCCCCTGTTTCCCCTGAGCAGACCCTGCAGCGGGTCAGGGAAGGCGTCAACACACAGCCACTGTGCGTAGAGGAGTCAGCCAAACCGAGAGGGGGTAGTCGCAAGCTCACTTGCACAAAACAGGTAATGCCAATTCTCCAAGAGCTTTGTTGGATAGTGCTTCGATCTTCTGCCTGTCTTTCGTTGGTACTGAACTAGAGATGAGGGGCTATAATTTATTAGGGTCCCTCAAATCCTATCTAAGGCAACATTTATAAGCAGTTTCTTGTATACCTTTTAGAGGTATCCTATGTATAAATAGTGTGTGTGTGTGTGTAATTTTTTCTTTCCCAGCATGCTTTGAATTGAGTCAGAATAGTTAATTAAATTAATTCTAAAACCATTCTATGTTAGAGGCAGAAAAAAATCATTCTTATTTCTATTTTCTATTCTAAATTGCATTTGAAATATGAAGAAAGTAATATATCTGCCTGTAGTGTTGCTGTAAGGGTTAAATGTGAACTACTCTGAAGGGTGCCTGACGTGAGGCAAGCACTCAGCAGGTGTGTTAGCTATTGTTGTAGCTGACTAGTGGGAACAGCGCCCTCTCTCCTGCGCCCCCGAATAGTGGCGTACAATATACAACGTTCTTCACCTTGCTCTTTTTGCCTTAACAGTTCTACTTAGATACGGGTCTTCATTGGTACAAACAGAGCCACCTCGTTCTTTCCATCAGCTGTATGATATTTTACTGAATGGATATACTAAAATTTATTTAACCAGTTCCCTACTGATGACATTTAGTTTCTAACTTTTTGCTCCTCCAAATGATACTGCAATAGATTGTGCAAATGTTAATCCTTATATGTGCGAGTACATTTGTAGTTCAAATTTCTGGAAGCTTCCCCGCTGAGTCAAAGAGTATTGAACAAACATTTAAAGAACGCTGGCTTGCAGGGGGGCTGACTTGGTAAGCAGGCACATCTTGGTTTGGCTCTGTTCCCTTGCAGTGAGCCATGGAAGGGAAAAAACCTCTTCTTTTCATGGCATCAGATTTAAGATATTATTATCATGCCCCCTGGCTCTGGCCAGCACTCAGCAACATTATCACAGTGACAGAGCCCCTGTGGCGGAGAGAGAGGCAAGGGTTCAAATCCCTGTTCTGCCACTTACCATTTGTACTGCTTTGAGCAAATCAGATTTGTCACTTTAAAAATTACAGGAAAATAAAATAAAATAATTGTACAGAAGAGAAATCAGACAATCCCTTGACCGGGTGATCAGAATTAACGTCACAGTGAGGGGTCTTTGGGTGCCTCCAGATGTGATAGCCTGAGAAGGACGTAGCTTTTATGTGGTCTTCTGACTGAGAATCTAATCATGGAGAAGCATGACAAAACACCGAGTGAGGGATGACTGACTTACAAAAAGGAGGGCGGACTGTATTCTTAAGAAAAAAGTCATAAAAAGGAAGAGAAAGGCTACGGAAGTGTTTCGAATCTACGTGGTCCAACACGGTAGCCACTAGCCTCGTATGGCTATTGAGTCCTTGAAATACGGCTGGTGAGACTGCAATGCTGTGGGAGAGTGAAGTGCAGGCTGGATTCCAAAGACTTAGCAGGAAAAGGTATAAAATATCTAATTAATAATTTTATATTGATTACATGTTGAAATGATAATATGTTTGAGATATCGGGGTAAAGAAAAATATATTATTAATTTCACCTGTTTCTACTTTTTTAATATGGCTCCTGGAACATTTGAAAATTTAAAAATGTGGTTTGCATTTGTATCTCCAGTTATATTTCTATTTGAAAGTGCTGTCCCAGGTTAAGGGGGCTAAAGAGACGTGACCATGAAGAGCGATACCTGGTACAAGACTGGAGCCTGTGCGGAAGGAGGAACAAAGGCTGGAAAGGGCTGTCCTGAGCCAATTGCCAAAATCAGAATCCAAACAGCAGATTCAATAAAAGAATTGCATCACTGTGAAGTTTACTGTGGTTTATAACTGCTCTGTACTTATATACGACGATGTCTCTGTTCTTAGACAATACGCAGTGAAGTCTTTAGGGATAAAGGACCACGAGGTATGTAACTTACCCTTGACTTGTTCGGAAAAAAGTTCTATATAACGTGCAATTACATACAATGGAAGTTGTTAGAGAGAAAGCAAAGGATAATGCAAATGGGGTAAAGTGTTAACAGTGAATCTGGGTAAATAGTATATGTGTTCTTTCTACTTTTTGTTTTTGCCACTTTTCTATAAATGTGAAATTATTTTCAAATAAAAAGTTTTAAAACTTGGAGTAATTTTATCTACTTCATGGAGCTATTCCTCAACATTATCCGTTTGACAAGTACTCATGGGGTCCCTTCTGTGCGCCAGAACTGGGGGGAGTGCTGGAGTAGACAGTGCTGGTCCCCATCCACGGCACCTGGAGTGTTCTGGGGAAAGCAGACTCAGTCTGTGCTGGGAAGAAACAGGGCGGGCACACAGAAAACGTAGTAGCGGTACCGAACCTCTTTGGGAGAGTCAAGGAAGACTTCCCTAGGATGTAATATGGAAGGGGACACCTGAAGGATGAGTGGGAATTAGCCAGATTTGGGGGTGGAGTGGGGGAGTAGATGAAGGGAAAAGTGCCTACTAGGCAAGAGGAACAGCATGAACGAAGGCCCCGAGGTGGGTAGGAGGGTCAGTGTGGCTGGAGTGCAGGGAGAAAGGGAGTGAGTGGGACAAGATGAAGCTGGGAAGTCAGGCAGGGATTTCTGGAGCTCTTATGGATTTTGACTTTCCTCCAGGAGCAGAGGGAAAGCGTTGGGATGTCTTAAGCTGAGAGTGATATGATTAGATGTTGAGGTTTAAAATAGCTACTCTAGTTGCTGAATACAACACAGAAGTGGAAAGCCCCATTCTGAGGCCATTTCATGGTCTGGAGGACATGAAGCTGACTTGAAATAGAAGATGGCAGTAGGGAGGGGCAGGAGTGAACAGACCTGAGAGATACTTAGGAGTGAAATCCACAGGACTCAGCAATGGACGGAAGGTGGGGCCAAGGGAGAGGGATATGTTGAGGAAAACTCCCCGTTTCTGGCATAAACAACCTGCCGTTTATAGAGTTAGGAGGAATTCTGGAGCAAGAGCAGAACTGGGTGATCTCTCTGCTGTGCGAGCGGAAGCACCTCCAAAGAGCCTGAGTTCAGTTTTGTGTGTGTAAGGACTGACAGGGAAAAGCTGCCTCCCTTCGCCTAACACGGCCCCGTCTCTCTCCTTCCTCCACAGCTGTTCTTCCCGAGGGCATTGCCTCCAAGTCTCCTCTCCCATTTACCGCTCATCCACTGTGACCAGACTTCAGACTCTCCCTCTGCGTGTCACTGCGGCTGCTCTGGATAAGCTCTCCAATGGCCTCCTCATGGCCAAAGGCGAGAGACGTGATCTTCCTCCCACTTAACTTCTCGGAGGCGTTCAGCTTTCCTTGCTTCTGGAAAATCCACCTGGCTTTTCTCTTCTGGTTCCTTTTACTCCCCCATCTCCCCACTGGGAGCCTCATTGCTCCCAGGCTGGTGTCTGTGTCTCTTGTGTTCTCCCTCTACGCCATTCTCAACTGAGTGATTCTGTCCACCTTCGTGACTTGCAAACCTGCGTCTTCAGTCCAGATCCAGATTACCAGCTTCCTGATGGACATCTCCATCTGATGTCCCATAAGCCCCTCGAACTCAACAGGATGTGCAGAGATGAACCAGAATTAGCCAGTGAAAAGTGGGTGTAGGATGAGTTCTAGAGAGAAGGAAAAGTGTGTCCAAAACCAAGCTCACCTTTCCCTCCTCTTCATCAATGACACTACTGTCCCGCTACCCACGTTAGAAAAAGGGGAATCATATTAGATTCTTCTCATTTGTCCTCTCTCACCTCCATATTTGGTCATGAAACACTGCAGAGTCTACCGCCCTAACATGTCTCAGACTCGCCTCCTCTCTCTATCCCCCTGCCGCCTCCTGGATCAGGTCTTCATCATCTCAAATCGCAATTCTCGCCCTTATCTTCCAGCGCCCTCCTGTATCGCCCCCTCTCATGGAGCTGGTAATAATTTTTTTAAATCCCATAACGAAACATGCTATTCCTCTACTTTACATCCTGCAGAGGCTTCTCCTCACTTACGCACTACCCACCTAGACACTAACCCCCCTCAACAGACACCTAGTCATCGGCCCCACCCACCCTCCTAGTTGGACCCTGCTCCCCTCTCCAGATTGGTGCCTTGCCTGGCGTGCTCTTGGATGCAGACCCCTTGGCTGCAGCCATTCAGAACAGTTGGTCCTTCTGTGGCACCCGGGCTGCTTCACACCTCAGTGCCTTGGCTGCAGCTGCTTCCCCTACCTGTGATGCGCTCTAGACTGGCTGGGAAGCACCTACTCATCTCTCAAGAACTACTTCTCCTAAATGACCAGGAGCAGTAGAAAGTTACATAATGGCAGCTTGAAGTTGGTTTCTTTCCTTGCTTTGTTGATAGTATGTGTTTTGATGTACTTTGTTTAGCTATTTTAATAATGAGATTTATTATGATTTTTAGCAAAGAATCAGCTCTATCCCAGTGGCCAAAGTTGGAACAATTTGAGTAATAAAATAAATAACGATAGGCATAGATTATAATCAGGAGAAGAGAGTAGGATCAATGTTAACGAGTCCATACTGATATAAATAAATAATTGAATAAATAGATACATAAAAAAAAAAATAAAGCTCTTTCTCCCAGTGGAATTCCAATTAATAAATGTAGAAGAAATGAAAGGAGTAGAAAACCACAATTTGGCGGCACCACATTAATAATTCTGGCAGATACGAATCATCAATGGATGCTAAAAGTAGAAGGTTGAAATATGAAAACAGGATATTTGCATTGTCTCAAAGTATCTCCTCACAAGATATTTATTAATTACAAAGGGAAAACAGTATCTTTACAGTGGGGAAACCTAGCAGACACCACCTAAACTAAGTGGTCAAAGTTAATATGAGCAGGACTGAGGAATATTGCCATTGTGTCGCTCCTGATATGATGCGCTGAGAAGAATACAGCTTCGCATCTGGGGCGTTCTTGCCCAAATTACACAACCTCAATCTCTCATGAGGAAACATTAGACAAACTCAAACAGAGGGACGTTCTACAAAATAACCAGCCAGTACTCTTCAAAAGTGTCAAGGTCATGAAATTTAAAAAAGGAAATAAATTAAGGAATCGTACTAGATTAAAGGAGATTAAGGAGACATGCCAACTAAATGCAATCTGGGCTCCAGGATTGGACCCTGGACCTGAAGAAAGACGTTAGTAAAACAAATCGGTGAAGTTTGACTGAGGTTTGTAGATTACATAATAGAACCATATCAACACAAATTTCCTGGTTATGATGATTGTGCTGCGGTTATTTAAGTTGCTAACAGTTGAGAACAATGGGTGAAGGGCAGAAGGGAACTCTGTACTGTTTTTGCAACTTTTGTAAATCTAAAACTATTTAAAAATGAAAAGGTAAAAAATAAAAAGAGTCCCTGCAGTATCACTAGAGATGGTGGAATGGACCACGCCCGGCTTTGTACCTGATCTCCACCTTCTCACAGCACGCTTTCGCATAGCATTTCTAACACTTTATCACACTTACTTACTTACTCGTTGGTTTATGCAAGGATATTTTAATTAATTTTTGAATTGTCAGTGCATGTAACAGCAATAAATACTTGTAAGGCACTAACAAATTCATGAATTCATTCAACAACTTTTATGTGCCAGGTCTTAGGCTAGGGCCACATCCAGAGTGGTGGATCCTCAAGTGGCTTCCAAACAAGGCTGGAGTCAGACCAATTCAGAGGGAGCTTATTAACAGAGTGTGGTGGGCGACGTGATCAAGTGAACGAAGGATGCCATGAGGGTCCTTTGGAAGGTAACTAATCCAGACTGGCAACATTGGGAGAGGTTCCCTAAGAAGTGACAGTTAAGGACACAACAAAGGATAATCGAGAATTATACAGCCAAAAAGGAGTGGAGAAAGAATGTTCCAGATAGGGGGAAAAAAAAGCAAGTGCACAAGTCCACTGGCGAGAAAGCAGAGAATTTGGGAAACCACACAACTGTCTGCGGGGTCCAGGGTGAGGAGAGGGGTGGCAAGAAGTGAAGCTGAGCAGACACCAGGGCTGGGTCATGCAGGGTCTGGTGCGCCAGGACGGAGGGCTGGCACTGCGAGAGAATGACCCCGTGCGGATTCTACTGAGGAAGGAAGACTGGCTACACGTGGAGAATGACTGCGGACGTGGCTTCGAAGCAACAGACCCGCTGGGAGGCTGTTTTAGTGACTGACTGGATATGCAGAGTGAGGGGAAAGAATGAACAACACAACTCCTAAGCGTCTGGCTTTGGCAACTGGAGAAGGAACATGGTTTCAGTGGAGGAAGAAGATGAAACAGCGATGGCTAGCAGTCTCTGAGTGCTCACGTCACGCCAGCAACTCTGCTAAGAACAAGCGTCTCCCACCTTCTGATTTCAGTCACTGTGTCTCTACACTCAGTTTTTCAAAAGAGAGAATCAGACTTCCATGTCTGCTCCAATCAGCTGTGATATTGGTATTCTCGTGACTGTGCCTGGGCAGGAAGAGGTAGAATGGGATGATGGAGTTCTGTGGTACAAATAAGGCTGCCGAGATGTAGTCCCTCCATGGGGGAAGGTGGGAGTGGATTCCCAGAAATGGGGGATTAGGTAGGAAAGTCTCGTCAGGAGGTTCCTGTGGGACATCTAACTGAGGATGCCCAGGAGGGAGTCAGATAGTCCCATCTGAGGCTCAAAGGAGAGAGGTGAGCTCTAGAGATTTAAATTTGGGAATCTTCAGCAGATAGATAAGTGAACCCATGAAAGCTGCTGACATCACCTAAGCCTAGAGTGGAGGGAGAAAAGTAATGGAGAGGAGGAGAGAAGCCTGAAGGATAGCACGATGTGAGGGATGGGTAAAGGAAGGAAGCCAGCTAGGGTAACGGGGAAGAGAGGCCGGTGGAGATGGGAGGGAATGCTGTTTCAGTCGCCAAGAGAGGACGATGTTTTAAGAAGACGGAGACATCAGTTGTGCTGAAGACACTGGTGGCAATGGAAACACGACAGGAACAGAGGAATCCATGTGAGACAGAAGTGGGGTCGCAGCTTCCAGTGGGAGGGATGGAGGGAGGAAGCAGTGGGTGAGGCTGCAGATGAGTGGTGGGAAGGTTGCCACCTGCTGAGAGTGTGTGGTGAGGTAGTGAGAGAGGTTTGAGGAGGTTTGAAAAAGCTGCCACGGAGGAAGGGGTAAAGAAAACTGAGAAACGAAAAATAATTTACAAGTAGCCACTGAGGGCCACTGGGGTTGGAGATCATGAATCTGAAATAACACCCGTTTCTGCTTTCCGTGATTTACTTCGGCCTCACTCAGCTGCCCAGCTGAAGGAACCGAGGAGGGTGGGAGCTGGCTTGGTTCTGGGCTGAGTTTGGCCGGGCTGGTGTGGGTACCCTGGCCTATCAGCGGAAGGCCCGTGGGGCCTCATAGGCCCTGCAGGTCCTGTGAACTACGACGTTCACATAGGCTGTCCCTTGGTGTGAAATGTCTTTCTGCCCTCCTTCTCTCCTGTGCATCGACACTGCCTCTGCCTGCTCTTCAGGCTTCGTTCAGATGCCTTCTCCTCTGCGAACACTTCTCTCTTTCATCAAAGCTCCTCCCATGGTGCATGTACCTAGATTATGGCACTTATGTTGTCTTGCCTCCTGACGTGTGGAGTCGCTGTGACTTTTTTTTACCTCCAACCAACCCAGTTGCTGGGTCTTCTCCGTTTTAGCCCTGAGCATCCCTGGTCCCAGGAAGCCTGTCAGACCCAGGTATTTGATCTCTAACACCCGTTAAAATGCTGTGATTGTAGTAGGCGTTCAATAAAGTTTGTTCAAACCACCTGAGTGATTGTGTGGATACAGAACCGCGTTGTAATCCTAACGCCTATGGGGGACTGATGAAGGCAGGAGGGAGAACAGGTTTATATTCGCCTTTACGGGGACACTGGTTAAACTCATTTCACAGATACAAAAACTGAAACGAAGGTCTAGAAAGCTTAAACACTACCCAAGGTGATACAACTACTTTTTTTTTTAATTAATAGACTTTTTTTGAGCAATTTCAGGTTTACAGAAAAATTGAGGGGAAAGTACAGAGAGTTCCCATATATCCCTCAACCCCACCTCCAGTTTCCCCTATTATTAACGTCTTGCATTAGTGTGGTACATTTCTTATAATTGCCGAGCCAATATTGATACATTATTATGAACTAAAGTCCATAGTTTATATTAGGGTTCACTCTTTGTGTCGTAAATTCTGTGGGTTTTGACAAATGTACAATGACATGTATCCACCATTACGGTCTCACACAGAATAGTTTCACTGCCCTGAAAATCCCCTGGGCTCCACCTGTTCATCCCTCCCCTGATCACCGGCAGCCACTGATCTTTTGACTGACGCTGTAGTTTTGCCTTTTCCAGAACGTCGCGGTTAGAAACACCGAGTGTGTAGAGGAAGGAGACGGCGTGATAAAGCCAGTAGAAGGGTCAGAACTTTCTTGACTGTGGACTTGTGTTTTTTTAGGTGTTTGAGACCGAGGGGCTTTTGGCCTGTGGGACCTGAGGATGTTCTTCCCATCCCCCACAGTTCTGAGCTGGGCTCTCTCACCCCAGGAGTAAGCTCCCTATGAGCTTAGTAAGAAATCTCTATCTATTGAGTACCCACTGTGTGACAGGGGCTTTATGGACGGTAGCTGTCTTAGTTATTTCTTCAACTCTAGGAACCAGGTACTATTTCCCTCCGTTTTACACCGAGAAACCTGAGTCACAGACAGGCTGAGTAATTTGTTCAGATCACACAGCTATCTGGTGAGTAGGAGAGCCAGGATTTGATTGCAGGTCTAGCTGATTCCAAGCTCCTGCCCACGCCAGCTTGTTTCCTCCGTATGATTCCTTCCACACATCCCAGTCCTTTTCTCCACAGCAGAAATCTGGAGGGGAACTGAGGGCGGGATTCGGTGAGGAACTCAGATGTGTGCATGGCTGGAGCGCCCCTCTCCAGGCTGCGGTCAGGGTCATGGGAAGGAAGAGGCCCCGATGCCAGCGTGACCAAGCCAGGGCTGCTGCAGGTGCCCCCATATCGCCCAAACCTCCTTGGACTCCTTGAGCCCAAGCTCATCGTCTCCACATAATTTTCAAGATGGCCCTGTGGTTAGGCAGGGCAGCTGTCACCCCTATTTTGCAGGGAAGACACTGAGCAAACTCATACAACGAGCACAGTTCCAGCATCGCCTGGTCTAGTCCACTGTGCACCTAAGAACTGCCTTTTAAGGCACTGGGTAATGTGTGCAGACCAGGCTCCACGTCACCTTAGACATGGGTGTCTGGGTGAAAGAGGACCACAAAGAAACTGCTCACAGCCTGGAGGGACCATGAGGCGAGGGCAGCAGCACCTACCCCCAAGCATCGCCTCCTGTTCAGCGGAGTCCCTGCCAGAAGGTGTGGCAGGAGTTACTCTCCATGTTCCAGGTCTCTGCGAGATTCCTCATCCTCAGCATCGCCTTGCGTCCGCAGCTGCCCCGCTCCAGACCTCCAGACACTCTTTTGAAAGAAAATCACCCCCAAGTGCTCCAAGGTTCTCCCCGAGCCCTGCACTGCCTGTCCAGCCTTGCTTCACGCTGTGCCCCTGGCCCTCAGTAAGCTCCGGGCTGGCCTCCTCAAAAGCTCCTGTCACCTCCAGGCTCCCTCTGCTCTCCCAAACCACCCCCTCCAAAGACACTTACCCTCTTCCAGCTCAGCAACCTTCCTCTTAGTTGCCCCTAAGGGCTCACGGCCGGCCGAGCCAGGATCTGGGAGGTTCTCTGCCGTGGGTTTAATGTCCCAGAGCACAGCCGCTGACCCTCTCCCCACAGCCTTGAAACGCTCCCGTCTCCCACAGGGATGAAAGCCTGCCGGACTGTCACAGGAGAGTCCAGCCTGGACTCCTAGACTTGAGGAGCAACTCTGTGCCTTAGACTTCACAGGGCCCCTGGCCAGCTCTGAGTGTGTGTGTGTGTTTGTGCGTGCGTGCACACACCCATATGTCGAAGTTCCAGAGGATTTACTCTCCCCTATTGAGCACCTTTTTTTTTTTACGACAGTTGAATTAACATTATCATCTATTCTTTTTACTGTTTATTCATTACTAGACAAAGTCCCTTACTCCTAGGGGGTTAGAGTCTACACCTTGGGGGTACATGTGAAGAACATATGTAGGAGGCATGGAAAGAATCATGGTGAGTCCAGCTTTAGCATCATAGCATTGTCAGAACACCCCCGGACTCGTGGCAAGGACAAGCCCATGGGGACTCCACGTCTCGATTCGAGTGACAGAAAGGAGGCAGAGGCTGACAATCGTTCATGCACTCACACGTTTCTCTCAAGGCGATTATGGAGAGCCTGCTACGTGTCCAATGTGGTGATGGAAACTGGGGATGGGAAACAAGATTTGCCTTCCAAGGACATCAGTGTAATAGGGGATGTGAAGTGGGGAAACTGAAGTCACCCGGTGAGGTCTGGAGGGCCACGTATAGAAAGCCCTAAGCCAGACTAGGGAGCCAGGACAGCTTCCTGGAGGAGGCAACATTTGAACTGCATCTGGAAGGAAATGAGCCACTGGAATGAGCCCCTGTATTTTCATGGTACTTTTACGAATTGCTTTCACGTTCATTATCTTCCACAATTCTCTCCATAGCCTTTTTAAGTTACCCTGAGATGAAATATTATACCAATTTTACACGTGGGAGGGCAGCCAGCAGTGCCCAGGCTTCAGTGGATTGCCCAGAGTCACCCAACCCCCCACCATGGGCGGGCTTCTGCTTCCCGGTTCTGGGCTCCTCGGCTCAGTACCAGGTGGCCTTCTCCCCGCCCCAGTTTTGCTGAATGCAGCTGAAGGCAAGGCAGCAGTTTTCTGCTAATCCAGGCAGGCTTCCTGGAATCGGGTGAGGGGGAGCTCGGGGACTCCTCAGAATAGCCCACAGGGGCCTTGCCCAGGACTCTGCCCCGAGGAAATCCCCTGGTCTGTGGCCCCCTGACAGACAGTCTGCCCCGTCTGCCGCCGCGCTGCCGTCCAGGGCTGCGCGTCCGCTTGCTGGATCCCCCGGCGGCCTGGTCACGTGCTGGATGCGAGGCAGTGGGTGGAAGTGTGTGGAAAGTGCACTCACTGCTGTGGCCTCTGCTTCTGGGGAATTCCACCTCGCCCCCGTGGCCCTCTACAGCCATCAAAGTGCGCTTTTTTTCTTTAAAATTAGGAAGTAATTGAATAGAGTTAGCACTTAATCAGAGCTCTGTTCCCCTATGTCTTCGTTTTTCTCATTCCTACCCAACCTGGGCCCCAGGAGCCATAAGCAAGATTTACCATTAAGGACTCCAGTAATTCCCATCTCTGGATGAAAGGGAGTATTTACGTTGTTTTTATTATGTTTTAACTAACTGTCTAATTAACATAAGCAATGTAAAAATAATACTCCCTGTAAAATTTGAACCTTACAGATAAAATCCTGTAGAACCAGGTAGAACCCACTCAACGTCCGGGGCTCAGGCCCGCCTCTGACATTTGTGGGCAGGGCCGAGGGCCACGAACCCTCTTGCTCTCCCCACTTCTCGTCCTGCCCCTTGGTCCCTGGGCATAACAGTGTGCAAGAAGGCAGCGGCCGGCCTGCTGTCGGAAGAATGGATCCAGAAAATGGGACCGCAAAGGTCTGGAAATGGCCTCAGGATTCTTAGGAAGAGAATTCTGGGTTCCCAAGTTCCAGAGTGTGGTCTAGAAGGAGTGTGGTAAAAATGAGGATCCTTGGCCCAAGGGAAGGGTCCAGAGGGGGCCAGAGCGAAGCCCCATTGGCCCAGGTACAGGGCAGTGTGGCCGGGCACTCCTCCCCACCCCACGACGAGACAAAGGCGGTTACGAGCCTTCCTGTTAACTTGACGTGTGGAAGGCGTGCACCCGGTGAAGTAAGGGTGCTGTTTTGAAGGTTATCCCCCCATGAATAATATCTCACTCTGTATTATTCTGCAACTTGGTTTTTTTCACTCACTCGGCAGCGGGTATTTTTCCACAAAGCTCTGTGTTTCTTATTTTAACTGCAGTCGGTACCCTGTAGGCATGATCCTACTGTAGTCTAGTCAGGGGTGAGGGGCATTTGTTTAGGACGGGTTTTTGTGCTATAGCATAATATGGGCTTTTCCTGAAGAACCTTGCGTTCTGAAAAGTCGCACCTGGAAATAACAGGCTAAAAACAACAAGGTTGGGCAGGCCTTCAAAGTTTCTGCCACTTGGTAATAGAACCTCCACCAAAAGTGGTAACGGGCGCTCTGGGAGACGACCTGGACAGCCCCGAGTGGAGCTCTGCAGCGGAGGTTGCCGCCAGGCATGTCAAATCCGCACAAAACTCTAGAAGGATCCTGCTGCCGCAGGTGATGGGCTGGAGATGGAAGGGAGGGAGAGCCAGGTGGGCGGGGCGGGGGGCGGTGGTGGGGGGAAGTGCAACCAGCTTCCTGGGATGAGTCTCTCTGGGGACCAAAGCCCAGGTGTGGGCACACCTTTGAAATCTCCTTAAAATAGAGCTGAAAGGACTCTTGCCTCCACCGAAGGGAGGCTGATGGCTTTTCCCCTTCTTGCGAAAGGTTATCCGTCTACTCTGCTCTTCCAGCTCACTGGCTAGGAAAATCCCAGTGCACCAATCCAGCACGCGCTTTGTCATCTCAGAGTCTCCCCGTCTATCAGCTGTGGGTGAGCTCTTTGGTGTTATACAAACACATGCTGTAGAAGAAAAGATGCTACAAAGGTGAGAGGAGCATGGTACATGCTCAATAAAGATTTGTAAAGGATGAGAGGAAGGGGAGGGAGGGAGGAAGGATGAAAGGGAGGGAGGAAGCAGGAAAGAAGGAGGAGAGGAGGGTAGACCGGCGGAAGGAGGGAAGGACTGAGGGATAATTTAAGGAAACAGAAGGTAAACACCCGTGGTTGAGCGTGCCCACTTAACATCATCAGTTTCATTAACTCCTAAATGAGGGTCCACGGGGGACCTCTGAGGGTCCTTGAAGAAATCTGTGCTAGTCTGAGGGGAAATAAAGACAATGTTCATAAGTAGAAAATATTCCTTGAAGGAGTGTCTTTATTCTGAGATTGTCTTACTTTTTGCTATTAAAATGCTCTTTCTTTGTGAAAC
Source organism: Equus przewalskii (assembly GCF_037783145.1). Taxonomy (NCBI): domain Eukaryota; kingdom Metazoa; phylum Chordata; class Mammalia; order Perissodactyla; family Equidae; genus Equus; species Equus przewalskii. The sequence continues at coordinate 33,042,467 of NC_091835.1, read as the reverse complement.
AGTAGCCGTAGCAAATGGTATTTCTGTACCTATATCTATCTACATATTTGGAAAAATTCAAAGTCATCAGGTTTTTATTCGTCCTCAAATTTTTTC